>NC_137970.1:40232526-41432526 GCF_963924665.1 Micromys minutus | reverse complement strand
TTATCTCACTCAGGATGATCTTCTCTAGATGCAGCCATTTTCTTAAGAATTTGGTTAAGTCATTGTTTCTGGTGGCTGAGTAGTATTCCATTGTGTATATGTACCACAATTTTTGTATCCATTCGTCTTCTGAAGGACATCTGGGTTCCTTCCAGCTTCTGGCTATTATAAATAGAGCCACTATGAACATTGTGGTGCATATATCTTTGTTGTGTATTAAAGTGTCTCTGGGGTATATGCCCAGAAGTGGAATAGCTGGGTCTTCAGGTAGTACTATATCCAATTTTCTGAGGTATCGCCAGACAGATTTCCAGAGTGGTTGTATTAGCTTGCAACCCCACCAACAGTGGAGAAGTGTTCCTCTTTCTCCGCAGCCTCGCCAGCATCTGCTGTCATCTGAGTTTTGGATCTTGGCCAATCTGACTGGTGTGAGGTGGAATCTCAGGGTTGTTTTGATTTGCATTTCCCTGATGGCTAAGGATGTCGAGCACTTCCTCAGATGTTTCTCGGCCATTCGGTGTTCCTCAACTGAAAATGATTTGTTTAGCTCTGTACCCCATTTTTTAATAGGGTTATTTGATTCTCTGGTGTCTAGCTTTTTGAGTTCCTTGTACACCTTGGATATTAGGCCTCTATCTGATGTGGTGTTGGTAAAGATCTTTTCCCATTCTGTTGGTTGCCGTTTTGTTTTCTTGACGATGTCCTTAGCCTTACAGAAACTTTGCAATCTCATTAAGTCCCATTTGTTAATCTTTGACCGTAGAGCTTGAGCCATTGGTGTTTTGTTCAGGAAATTTTCTCCTGTACCTATGTGTTCTAAGGTTTTCCCTACTTTCTCATCTAATAGTTTCAGTGTATCTGGTTTAATGTGGAGATCTTTAATCCACCTACACTTGAGCTTTGTACAAGGAGATAAGAACGGGTCTATTTTCATTCTTTTGCATGTTGAGTGCCAGTTGGACCAGCACCATTTGTTGAATAGGCTGTCCTTTTTCCATTGAATGTTTACTGCTCCTTTGTCAAAAATCAGGTGACCATATACATGAGGGCTCATTTCTGGATCTTCTATTCTATTCCATTGATCCACTTGCCTATTTCTGTACCAGTACCATGCAGTTTTCAGCACAATTGCCTTGTAATATAGCTTGAGGTCAGGGATAGTGATTCCCGCAGATGTTTTTTTGTTGTTGAGGATAGATTTCACTATTCTAGGTCTTTTGTTATTCCATATAAAATTGCACATTGATCTTTCCAATTCCATGAAGAACTGGGTTGGAATTTTGATGGGGATTGCATTGAATCTGTAGATTGCTTTTGGTAGGATGGCCATTTTTAAGATGTTGATCTTTCCAATCCATGAGCATGGGAGATCTTTCCATTTTCTGAGATCCTCCTCAATTTCTTTCTTTAGAGGTTTGAAGTTCTTGTCATACAGGTCCTTCACTTCCTTAGTTAGAGTCACACCAAGGTATTTCATAGTTTTTGTAACGATTGTGAAGGGTACCTTTTCCCTAATTTCTTTCTCCACATGTTTGTCCTTTGAGTATAGGAAGGCTACTGATTTGTTTGAGTTAATTTTGTATCCGGCCACTTTGCTGAACTTGTTTATCAGCTGTAGGAGTTCTCTCAACTTATTTTTAATTCGTATGTATTTTACAAGGTAAAGATCTTTCAAGAAACATGTCTGCCTCCTTTATTACTAATTAGAGATTACAATAACCTTCTTACTTTTTACATCATTGCACACCCTTTCTAGGCTGTGTGATGAACTATCTGAGGCTGCCAATCTGTCAGATCCTACCCAAACAGAAAGTTGCATACAGGTTTATAGTATAGCATTGTATTGTGGTTTACCAGTTGGAAATTTGGGTGAGGGAGAACCACAACTTATTTGTAGCCAAGAAATAAGGTTGTTTCATGAATTACTAAGGAGTATAGACAGGGTGGGGTGTTCTTTAGATGTTTTGAGATTATAATTCAATTTCAGCATTTATTTCTTCGATTTTCTCTCTGGAAAATATCCCATATATCCTTCCATGCTCGCCTTCAAATTCATGTCCTCTTTTGTCATTGTTACTGCATGCATAAATGTATTTGTATATATTATTCTAGGTGTCACAAAAGAAAGATTTCATGTGAGAAGGAGAGTAGTGAAAGGGAGTAGCCCTCAAATCAAATGCAAAAGTGATTGGTTGCTCCCATAGCCTTCATCAGTCCTGTAAGTGCAACTTTCAGTAGGCACAATTTTCCTGTCATGTCAGTAATGTAAGGTGTAGGATACAGTTCTGGACAAGGTCATTGATGTCTTTTCTCTCCCAGCATTCAGTGTAACATCTTCTAGTATTGCCAAAACGAGATAGCAAGAAGATCCCTTGTCATTTTCAGGTTGATATTTCATTGTATTTCAGTCAAGGTGGGTGATGTATTCAGCAATGGGGTCTTACAATTTTGTTACAGTAGAAAACCAAAACCAGTGGCAATAAATAGTGATGTGGGTGCCTGAAGAACCTCTGTCACTTATAACTAAAAGAGGGAGATATTCTGTGCCTGGCACTTAGATTTTCATTCAATAACCCATGTCTTCAGGGAGCAGGGTTACCCATCTATGCAGGATAACTTTGATAGATTTCCTTTTAAAATTCTTCATATATTTGTATGTATCTGTGGCTGTGTGTATATACCAAGTAGGTGTGGGTGCCCAAAGAGGTCAGAAGATGTCAGATGCTCTGGAGCTAGAGTTGGGGGTGGTTGTGAGCCATATAACACATCAGCTGAGAACTGAACTCAAGATCCTCTGGTAAAGCAGCAAGAGCTCTTAACTACCAAGCAGTCTTTCCATCAGCACAAAGTCATTTTTTATTATATTTTTAAATTAGCTTACACATTAGTGCATGTCTATAAAGCTCCTTCATACATTATTAGTTCTGGCTAATCTACCCTCCATTTCTTCTTCTCTCCAAGGCTCCTCCCTATTCCAATTCACACTTAAATCTTAAATCCAAAATATTTCCCCATCCTAAATTTTCAAGTCACCTGTCTTCTACTATCCCCACTAAGTATATTTTTACCCAGGTTGCAAAACTGTATGTTTCCATATAGTTTTTTCATATACTCTTTATTTTGGTTGAACCTTCCTTTACTCCTTCATGTATCCATTCCCCACCTACTTCATGTTTGAATCTTTTCTCTCCCAGTATCCCCTCTCTTACCTTTCCTTATACCTGCATTTCCCTATCATATCTTCTTTAATATGTCCATATTTAATGGCCTCTTTTAATTACCTAGATTCCACATGTACTCCGGGTAAATATGTAAGACAGAAGATTATATGCTAAGACCCTCGTATAAGAAAGAACATGCAGTATTTCTCTTTCTGTGTTGGGGTGAACTCATGGCATTCTTTTCAATTCTTTAATATTCTGTTTATTAAGGTTTTATTGAAATACAATACATGGAGGACAGAGTGAGTGAGCACAGTTCTGGGCACTGTAGCAGATCAGTTTCTACACCATACTTTCATTTATTTTATAAAAACCTTTTAGACTCCCAAATATTCACATTCCTGTGAATTTCCTTTAAAATCCAGTGAAGAAAAGTTACTCTTTTTCCCCAGGAAGTGTTGGTGTTTGAGAAAACAGGCAGCTCAGATACTTGCCACTCAAGCAGAGCTGATGTGGTGTAGTCTTGTCATCATCTACATGTGAACAGAGACAGCCTGACTTTGGAGAAAAGGCAAGGAGATGAAGCCCAGCGGAGGCTTTGCGATGTACATAGGCTAAGATGCTTATCCTGGACAAATCTTGGGAGAAAGACTAATACTTTTATCTTTCTTTCTTTCTTTATGTTATAAAATATTATTATATCTCACAAAATTTGTTACATGATAATATATGATAAATACACGATTTTCTAATTCTACTCACTAATTCCATCCACTTACCTACAATTTTTACAATTTCCTGTAAATTGAACAATATTCTCTGTGTATATGCCACATGTTTCTTTTCCATTCATCAGTTGGAGGATCTCTAGATTGACTCTATTTTGGTGCTATAGTGAATAGAGCAGCAGTAAACATGTATGTACAAGTATCTCTATAGTACAATATATGGTCCTTTGGGTGTATGCTCAGGAGCAGTATAGCCATTAGCTCTGTCTTAAGATTATTCTAGTTTTTTTTAAAATAGAGTTTATTTTTAATTACATGTGTGCATATGCACATACATCTGAGTGCAGTTCCTGCAGAGATCAGAGAAGAGCACCAGACCCATAAAGCTGGCATTACATGTGCTTGTGAGCCCAACATGGGTGCTGAGAATCTTCTTCAGGAGAACATGAGCTCTTAAACATTGATATATATATAACACCATAGTTCTAGTTTGTTCTGTTTTGTTTGTTTTGTCTTGTTTTGTTTTTGAGAAACTTCCAGACAGATCTCCAGAGTGGCTGCACTAGCTTATACTCTCACAGAGTGTAAAGGTTCCTCTTTGATTTGTTATTTGTATTTTTTGATCATAGCTTACAGTGTATTCCATGCTTCATTTTTATTTATTTCTCTTTAAATTTTTAACATAATGTGCACAGGTGCAAGTATGTGTGAGTGTATGTGCATTTGTAAGTACAAATGTCTGTGGGTTCCATAAAAGGGCATCAAATAAATGCCCTAGAGCCAGAGTTACCAGAAGTCATGAACAACCTAATTCGGATGCTCAGAGTCTGATTCAGGTCCTCTGGGGGGGGAACCTGATGCTCTTAACCACTGAGTCTTTCCCCTTTCCCTAGCCCAGCCCAAGTTTAAACTGGGTTGTTTCTGCTGCTTTTTAGTTTCATGAAATTCCATCTGTCAATTGTTGGTCTTCCTGTGCTATTTGAGTCACATCCAGAGCATCTATTAGTGTACCTTTAAATTGAGGCACACTTACTCTTTCCTCTATCAGTTCCATAGGAGCAAGCTTTAGGTTGAGTTATTTAATCCATTTTGGGTTTAGTTGTGTTCAGGGTGAGTAATAAGGGCACAGTATTTCTACATGATGAGGTCTAGGAGTCTCAGCATCACTTGCTGAAAATTCAGTCTTTTACCCCATGTTAGTTGTTGACATCTTTGTAAAATCTCAAGTAGCTCTATTTGCATGGACTTATATCTGAGGCTCCTATTCTATTATATTGATTTACATACATTGCTTTTTTGTCCTGCACCACATCATTTTCATTCCCATAGCATTCTAGTAGTATGAGTTTCTTTTCTACTGCTGTGATAAAATACTATGACTAAAGAAACTTATAGAAGGAGGGGTTTATTTGGGTGGACAGTTCCAAAGTCTGTCATCATCATCATCACAGTGGGAAAAAGTATGGCAGCCAGCAGGCTTGGCAGCTGGAGCAGTAAGCCGGGAACTCACATCTTAAACCTAGCAGGAAGCAAGAAGAAGCAGCTCAAAATGGTGATAGTATTTAAACTGTATTTCTGGAGGATGGGAGGGCTACAGAGAAACAGGACTCCCCAGCTTCTGCAGAATCCAAGAACACGTTTGGGCACAATCTCCAGGCCAGTGACCCCAAGGGTCAGTGTAGGTCACAAGCTTTGGCTCCTAAACTAAGGTCCCAAACTGAAATTAAAAGAACAACACACAAAATCAACCACACAAAGCCAATTCTTTAAAAGGGTTAATAAGAAACAAAACCTTAGCTAATGTAACAAAAAGAAAGAGGGAGAGGACACAAATTAACACAATTAGAAATCAAGGAATGTCATTACAACTTACTCCAATGAAATTCAGAACAGAATTAGAAACTGCTGTGAAGGGCTGGAGAGATGACTCAGTGGTTAAGAGCACTGGCTGCTCTTCCAGAGTTCCTGAGTTCAAATCCCAGCAACCACATGGTGGCTCACAACCATCTGAAATGGAATCTGATGCCCTCTTCTGATATGTCTGAAGACAATGACAGTATGTTCATATGCATAAAATAAATAAAGAAATAAAGGAAATTGCTGTGAGAATGCATGCTCAATAAAAGGCTGGATGACCCAGAAGAAATTGAAGACTGCTTCTAATGTAAGATTTATTTTTAAAGCTGTCCTTTGACACAGTCAAAGAAATGAAAATCAAGTCATTACATTCATCAAATACAAATCAGTGCAGAACATCCGTTACTGCAGCGGTCATGTCTTATTAGAGTAACCACATCATAGAATTCCCATCACAGTGTGGCTCTTCTGTGATTTGATTGTAGTGTCCACATGGCTGAGGCTGGTCACTTTGAAGGAAACATATCTCTTCTGCGCATGGCTGTCTTAACTTCAGTCCTTCCTCCTCACTGCCAAGCCATTCAAACATTGGGAAAACTGGTTTATGAAGCAATTGCACAGTGCTTGTGCCAGTCTCTGGCAATCTTCATGTAGCCCATCCTTACCTTCATATCCCGTCATTTACCCCGAATGAAAGGAGCCATGTCTTCTATTTAGTTGAAGAAACACAGCACAGGAACCTTACAGCAATAACCAACCATTTGAACTCGGAGCCCAAGACTAAGGTAACATAAAAGACAAGAAAAGGCAGAGGCTTCACTCCAGAGCAACAAGTTACTACAGACAGGACTGAAAAGATCACAGCAGAAAAAGAACGAGATGTCTTCGACCCACGGGTGGTTCAGAATTAGAAAATTTGTCAGATTTTAGAAAAGCACTGGCACAAATGTGTTATTAATGCCCCCAGAAACCAGTGATGGGATCGGAAAATTGTCACTACAGGTGAGGAATTGATTGCTCCGGCCATGGAGAGATCTCACGGGGTAAAGCATAGACCATGCATGCATTAGATTGCAGTTTAAGATTCCACTAAAAATCACGCTGGAGGCTGGAGACATGGAGCCTAAGAGCACTGCGTTGTTTACAAGACCTCTGGCTCCATCCCCAGCCTGCCTCTCAACTCACTCTCCTGTAACTTAAGGTACAATCGATCTGATTTCCTTTTCAGTCCAAATGGTATACTCACAGACACCCACATTTGCACAGCAATAAAATAACAATTTTTAAAACCATGTTTGTGGCTTTCACTTCTGGCAGAGGAGGCTGCAGCCTTGGTCTGGTCACGGCAGCTGGCAGCCGAGCCCTGTGTCTCCTCCTCTGCTGCCGCGCGACATTGTCTGCAGGAGCGTAGGGGAGCAAGACTACTGTGCCACCATGATGGGCTTCCACCGCAGCGTGAAGGAAAAGGGTTTGAAAGAAGTCGTATCAACTTCTGCTTTTGAGCACAGTGACTGGCAGATCTTCAAACATCAAGTTCAGCTTTGTCTGTC
Organism: Micromys minutus; assembly: GCF_963924665.1. Lineage (NCBI taxonomy): Eukaryota > Metazoa > Chordata > Mammalia > Rodentia > Muridae > Micromys > Micromys minutus. Next base: position 41,425,230 of record NC_137970.1, on the reverse strand, counting down.
AACCTGTCTGACATGTCAGGACCTGTGCCAAGCAGGAGCAGAGTCGACACAGACGTTGACACGCACAGAGAGTACTGGGACTAGGAATCACATGTGCTGGAGTGGGGGAATCAAGATGACCACCAGCTTGTTTGGACATTAGGCAGGGGCACATACAGTAAATGTTTGAAGCCATCGACATCACAAATAATGAAAGAGCTGTTAAAATTCTCAAGCCAGTTAAAAAGAAGAAAACTAAGCGTGAAATAAAGATTTTGGAGAATTTGGGAGGTGGGCCCAACATCATCACACTGGCAGACATTGTGAAAGACCCTGTGTCATGAACCCCTTGGTTTTTGAACATGTAAACAACATAGACTTCCAGCAGTTGTACCAGACGTTTACAGACCATAACATTTGCTTTTACATGTATGAAATTCTGAAAGCTCTGGATTATTGTCACAGCATGGGGATTATGCACGGAGATGTGAAACCCCATAATGTCACGATTGATCATGAGCACAGAAAGCTTTGGCTAATAGACTGCGTTTTAGCTGAGTTTTACCATCCTGGCCAAGAGTATAATGTCCGAGTTGTTTCCCAATATTTCAAAGGTCTAGAGCTACTTATACATGATCAGATGTGCGATTGTAGTTTAGATATGTGGAGCTTGGGTTGTATGCTGACAAGTATGCTCTTCCCGAAGGAGCCATTTTTCTGTGGACATGACAATTATGATCAGTTAGTGAGGATAGCCAAGGTTCTGGGAACGGAAGATTCATATGACTAGATTGACAAGTACAACATTGAATTAGATCCATGTTTCAACCATATCTTGGGCCGACACTGCCGTAAGCGATGGAATTTTGAAATTTTTCCTTGGATTTTCTGGACAAGCTGCTGCAATATGACCATCAGTCATGGTTCACTGCAAGAAAGGGCACGGACTACCCTTACTTCTCCACTGATGTGAAGGACCAGGCTCGAATGAGTTCGACTAGTATGGCGGGGGACAGCACACCTGTCAGCAGCGCCAATATGATGTCGGGATCTTCAGTGCCAACCCCTTCACCCCTTGGACCTCTGGCAGGCTCACCAGTGATTGCTGCTGCCAACTCACTTAGGATACCTGTTCCAGCTGCTGCTGGCACTCAGCAGTAATGACCCCCATCTATCTTCTAATGCCTGAGCAGAGGTGGGGAAGCCCACCCTCTCCTTGATGCAGCTTGCGCCTGGTTGGGAGGGGTGCGAACACTTCAGAAGCACCGTGTCTGAACCGTTGCTTGTGGATTTAGTAGTTGAGTCATTTTCAAAAAAATTATAGGCTGATTTTCTTTCTTTAAAAAAAAACTTGGACTTTTCATAACTCAGAGGATTCCCTGAAAAAATTACCTGAAAGTGAAATACTTCATGAACAAATTTGTTCTCCCCTTCTAAATTTAGTTTATTATCACTAAAGAACAAAGATAAACTGGCCTCCGTCCCAGCTGCTGCGTTTGGGTGGAGATTTCATCCCCTTCCCACATTACTCTCCCCATATTGTACACTCTTGGGGCTTATAGCACATGTTCTTCTCCAGAGATTATAAACTGTAGTTCATCAAGGAGGAGGGGAGGGAAAAGGTAGGGAGGACCAGATCCATCCTCAAACACTGTTCTGGCCACTTCATCTCTTCTCTCCAGGACTGCATCTGTGCCTTGTTCCCACTCTGGTGGAGGTGGGTCTGTCTTAGTTACATCAAGATATTAAAAGTCTACCCAACTTGCAGACAGACCCAAAAGCTTTTTTTTTTCCTGAATGAATCATGTCTTACTAACCTAACCCTAAATGGTTTTAATTTTAGTTTAGTTTCCATTTGTGATACATTTTTTTCTGGGCTCCTACTTTGGTCTTTCCCTTTGCATCTCCTGATGTGCTGTACTTAATAGATAGTAGAAGGGGGAAGGCAAATCCTTTTTGTTTTTTGATTTTTGCTTTTTTTTAAATTTTGACTTGGCCATTATTAGGAGGAATAATTTATTGCTTTAAAAATATATTGTCCATATAAGTTTCATGCTAGCACTCTTAGCAGCTAACGGGTGATGTGTCTGCACTGGGCTCATGTTTAGCATTGTACCCCTCCTTGCCCTTTCTTCACATGCCCTCATAGTTGTAAGTGGATTTGAGAGGCAGGAGCAGAGCCACTGTCTCCAGTGAACCAAAAGTGGTAGACCTGTAATTGTGGGAAACCATCAGTTCTCTTGTTATGGCCCTGCCATCCCTTGCTGTGTGTGTGTACATATAATACTTTGTCCTTCATATGTGAAAGATTCAGTGTTGGAATTCTTTGGTGTAAATAAACATTTAGTTTTATTTATCAAAATTAATAATGCAAAATTAATAACTGTAGCCCTGTTATTATTACTATTATTATTATGGTTGTTATTTAAAAATTTTTAATTTAAATATATTTTTATTATATTCCCCCCTCACCTTCCATGTTTTCTCCTGTTCTGTAACCCACCCAACTTTAAGTTCTTTCTCAAAATAAAAAAAAACCAATATAACAAAACTCCCCAAAACAAAAATTAAAGAATAAAATGATACACGAAAATATGGGGAAGGGGCGAGCAGGGGAGGAAGAGAGAATATCAAACTGGAACCAAACCCAAAAGAAAAGTGGAGACCATGTTATGTTGGGGACTATGAGGCCTACCCTGGTCCGACTGATAAACCCAGTGTCACTCCATTGGAAAAAACTGATTTTCCATCTCCCAGCAGGTCTAAGTGATAGTTTAGTTGTTAACCTTTGCCATAGTGGATAGGTTTTCATTAATTTATTCATTCATTTTTCAAAATGTAACAAAATATAATATAATGAGATCAAACAAAAACTATCACATCAAAGTTAGATAAGACAAACCAATGGAAGGAAAAGAGACCAAGAGAAGGCACAAGGATCAGAGACACAGCTATTCACACACTCAGGAATCCGTAAAAACATTAAACCAGAAGCCACAATATAAGCTTAGGGGACCTGGTCTAGACACTTGCAGGCCTTGAACACACTGCTACAGTCTCTGTGAATTCATATGTTGACGTATAGAGCCTTGTTTCCTTGGTAACCTCCCCTCTGGCTTTTACCTTTCTACCTTTTGCTCTTTCCACCTCCTCTTCTGCAGGATATCCTGAGCCCTGAGGGGACGGATTTTATTGAGACATCCCATTTAGGCCTCAGGGTTCCAAAGTCTCTTACACTTTGCTTAATGTTTAGCTATGGGTCTCTTTGCTTGTTCCCATCTGCTGCAAGAGGAGACTTCTTTGTGATGGTTGAACAAGGCACTAATCTCTGAGTATAGCAGAATGTCGTTAGGAGTCATTTTATCACTACCCCTTTCCCCCTTTTTGCCCCAGTAATATTTGATTTAACCCTAGGTCACTGAGCTATCTAATATAAGTTCTTGAACATCCAAATGATCTTCCATCTCATGAAGTAGACCTTAAGTCAAATTAGTTATCGGTTTGTTATTCCCACAAACTTCCTTCCACCATTGTTCTCACATGCCTTGCGGGTAGCACACCATTGTAGATAAAGGGTTTGTGGCAGGCTTGGTGATTATGTTTCTCTTTTGGTAGGGTTCCTGTACCCAATATGCTAGAAGATGAGTTGAAGGCTCTATGTAGGTACCAGCTCAACTTCTTCATTGTTAATGGGTTGTGTAGGTGCGTCTGCAGCAATAGATCCTTGCTATCAGTTGTTAGAAAGCAACCTATAATCATGGCAACAGCCTGCGTTGTTTGGGTGCCCATGGGGCTCCTTCAGCCAACAACTCAACTAGATATATCCTATGAGTGGCATTAAAGCTTCATTTGGTGACCTGAGATGGTCAGTTACCCCATTATTTGGTGATTTCATTCAGACTGCCTTCATATATGTTTATATTTTAGGAAACTTCTGCTGCATTGGGTTGTCATACTACCCTTTAAATGACCCTTAATTTTAGCTGTATCTCCCTGTATTCCCTCTCACATCTCCCTCTCCTCTCCCCTTCCCCTCTTGATACTTCCATTCCCCCATCCATCCTATAGCTATTCTAAGAAATAAAAGAATTTTTAAAATTGCATTATCAAAATTAAGCCCTGAAGATATAAATAACTTAAACAGATCCATTATAAGCAGTGAGAATGAAGCTGGGAGAAAGTCTCTACCACCTACAATTTAGACAAGAGGCTAATATCCAGAATTTACTAATAATTAAAATATAAGTGCCAAGGAAATAAAACTGCCAATAAACAAATGGTCTATTAAAGTGCATGGAAAGTTTTCAAAATAGTATAAATGACCAGTGACTAGTTTAAAACATGTTCAATATCTATAGCCACTGTGGAAATGCATATTAAACCTACTCTGTGATATCACCTTACCCCAATCAGAAGTGTTATCAATATATCTGACAACAAACCCTAGAGAGACAGTGGAGAGAAAGGAACCTTTATTCACTTTGGGGCAAGGCTCAAATTAATACAACCATTATAGAGATTTGTTTGCAGATTTCTCAAAACTGGAAAAGCATCATATTGTCTAGTTAAGGCATTGTCTTCCCCATTATATGTTAGCTCTATTTAAATTCCATTTACATATGTATAAATTTTAGGAGGCTTCTATAGTAGTGGGCTTCCATATGGCTTTTCAAAAAGTTTTAGTATGTTATCTCTCCCCATATTTTTCCATCTACCCTGTACTCAGATCGCCTTCCCCACTTAGTCCTCCTATTCTAATTTTCCCTTTAACAATTTATAACACTATATTCTATTTCCCCTTCCTAGGAAGATCCCCTCCTGCTTCCTGGCTTCTACAAGATACCTAACCTCTGCTGTTAGTTGAACTGAAATAAACATATCTAAAGATGTATTGTGGGGAGAGGAGCATACAATGTTTGTCTTTCTGGGTCTAGATTACTTCATTACCAGAAATAGGTTACAAGTTTTTGAGTCATTGAACAAAGGGGTCCCATAGACCCCCTGAAACATTATAGAATGTATCCAATATTGGCTTTTCTCTTCAGCCTGATAAGAATTTAATGCTGACGACATCACTATGTCATCAAACATGTTGTTTTTCTCTTCATTTTAGTGATTATTGAAAAATGTTTTAATTAGTTTATTTATTTTATAAAATATCATTATACCTCACAAAATTTGTTACATAATAATATGTGATGAATACACAATTTTTTTCTTTTTCTTTTTTTTCTCTAAGAAGGGCTGAGGCTTCCACATTTTGACCTTCTTTTGTGGGTTGTTTCTTGGGTATTCAGAGCATTCTGGGGCTAGTATCTAGTTATCAGTGACTGAATATCATGTGTGTTCTTTTGTGACTGGGTTACCTCACTCAGAATGATATTCTCTAGATGCATCCATTTTTCTAGAAATGTCATAAAGCCATTGTTTCTGATAGCTGAGTAGTACCCCATTGGGTAAATATACGACAGTTCTGTATCCATTCATCTACTGAAGGACATCTGGGTTCTTTCCAGCTTCTGGCTATTATAAATAGAGCTGCTATGAACATTGTGGTGCATGTGTCCTTATTATATGTTGGAGCTGCTCTGGGGTATATGCCAAGAAGTGGAATAACTGGGTTTTCAGGTAGTGATATGTCCAATTTTCTGAAGAACTGCCAGACTGATTACCAGAGTGGTTGTACCAGCTTACAACCTCACCAACAGTGGAAGAGTGTTTCTGTTTCTCCACATCCTTGCCAGCATCTGCTGTCATCTGAGTTTTCCATCTTAGTCATTGTTACTGGTGTGGGGTGGAACCTCAGGGTTGTTTTAATTTGCATTTCCCTGATGACTAGGGATGTTGAGCATTTCTTTAGGTGCTTCTCAACCATTCAATGTTCCTCTTTGTTTAGATTGTTAAACCATTTTTTGTAGGATTGTTTGATTCTCTGGGGTCTAACTTCTTGAGTTCCTTGTATACCTTGGATATTAGATTTCTATCAGATGTGGGGTTGATAAAGACCCTTTCCCAAACTGTTGGCTGCCTTTTTGTTTTCTTGACAGTGTTCTTAGCCTTACAGAAATTTTGCAATTTCATGAGGTCCCATTTATAGATTCTTGATCTTAAAGCATAGGCCATTGGTGTTCTGTTCAGGAAATTTTCCCCTGTGCCTAAGTGTTCTAAGCATTTCCCCACTTTTACTTCTAATAGTTTCAGTGTACCCGGTTTTATGTGGAGATCTTTGGTTCACTTGAACTTGACTTTTGTACGAGGAGATAAGAAAGGATCGATTTGCACTCTTCTGCATGCTGACTGCCAGTTTAACCAAAACCATTTGTTAAAGAGTCTGTCTTTTTTCCATTGATTGTTTTTAGATCCTTTGTCAAAGATCAAGTGACCATATGTGTGAGGGTTCAATTCTGGATTTTCAATTCTGTTCCACTGATCTACTGGCCTATCTCTGTACCAATATCATGCAGGCTTTTAACACAATTACTTTGTAATATTGCTTGAGGTCAGGAATGGTGATTTCCAAAGAAGTATTTGTTGTTGAGAGTAGATTTCATTATCCTAGATTTTTGGTTATTCCAGATGAATTTGCAAATTATTCATTCCAATTCTATGAAGAATTGAGTTGGAATTTTGATGGGGAATGAATTGAATCTGTAGATTGCTTTTGGTAAGATGGCCATTTTTACAATGTTGATCCTTCCAATCTATGAGCATGGTAGATCTTCCCATCTTCCAAGATCTTCTTCAATTTCCATCTTCACAGTCTTGAAGTTCTTGTCATGTAGATCTTTCATTGCTTAGTTAGGGTCACACCAAGATATTTCATATTATTTGTGACTATTGTGAAGGGTATCGTTTCTCTAATTTCTTTCTCACTATTGTGAAGGGTATATTTTCTCTAATTTATTTCTCAGCATGATTATCTTTTGAGTAGAAGAAGACTACTGGCTTCTTTGAGATAATTTTTTATCAAGCCCCTTTATTGAAGTTGTTTATCAGCTGGAAAAGATCTCTAGTGGTATTTTTGGGGACACATAAATATTATCATGTCATCGGCAAATAGTGATATTTTGAATTCTTCCTTCCCAATGTGGATCCCTTTGATTTCTTTTTGTTGTCTAATTGCTCTGGCCAGGACTTCCAGTACTATATTAAATACGTAGGGGGGTAGAGTGGGCAGCCTTATCTAGGCCCCGATTTTAGTGAGATTGCTTCAAGTTTCTCACTGTTTACTTTGATGTTGGCTATTGGTTTGCTGTATATTGCTTTTATTATGTTTAGGTATAGGCACTGGATTCCTGTTCTTTCCAAGACTTTTAACATGAAGTGGTGTTGAATTTTGTCAAGTGCTTTCTCAGCATCTAGTGAGATGATTTTATGGTTTCTTTCCTTAAGTTTGTTTATATGGTAGATTACGTTGATGGATTTCCATATAACGAACCTTCCCTGCATCGCAGGAATGAAGCCTACTTGATCATGGTGAATGATCCTTTTGATGTGTACTTGGATTTGGTTTCAATACGTTTATTGAGTATTTTTTGCATCAGTGTTCATAAGGGAAATTGGTCTTTCCTTGTAGAGTCTTTGTGTGGTTTAGGAATGAGAGTAATTGTGGCTTTGAATAATGAGTTGAGTAGTGTTCCCTCTGTCTCTATTTTGTGGAATAGTTTGAGGGTATTGGTATTAGGTCTTCTATGAAAATCTGATAGAATTCTGCACTGAACCCATCTGGTCCTGGGCTTTTTTTTTTTTTTTTTTTTTTTTTTTTTTTTTTTTTTTTTTGGTTTGGAAGGCTTTGGATGGCTGCTTCTATTCTTTTAGGTGTCATGGGACTCTTTAGATGGTTTATCTGATTCTGACTTAACTTTGATATCTGGTATCTGTCTTGAAATTTGTCCATTTCCTCCAGATTTTTCAGTTTTGTTGAGTATAGGTTTTTGTAGTAAGATCTGACAGTTTCTTGAAGTTCCTCAGTTTCAGTTGTTATTTCTCCACTTTCCTTTTTGATTTTGTTAATTTGGATACTCTCTCTTTGTCCTCTAGTTAGTCTGGCTAAGTGTTTATCGATCCTGTCAATTTTCTCAAAGAACCAGCTCCTGATTTTGTTGATTCTTTACATGGTTCTTTTTGTTTCTACTTGGTTCATTTCTGCTCTGAATTTGATTATTTCCTGCCGTCTACTCCTCTTGGGTGTATCTGCTTCCTTTTGTTCTACAGCTTTCAACTGTGCTGTCAAGCTGCTAGGGTATGCCTTCTCCAGTTTCCTTTTGGAGACACTCAGAGCTATGAGTTTTTCTCTCAGTACTGCTTTCATTGCATCCCATAGATTTGGGTATGTTGTGCTTTCATTTTCATTAAATTCGAAAAAATCCTTATTTGCTTCTTTATTTCTTCCTTGACCATGTTATCGTTGAGTAGCACATTGTTCATCTTTCATATGCATGTGGGCTTTCTGTTGTCTTTGATGTTATTAAAGACCAGCCTTAATCCATGGTGATCTAATAGGATGCATGGGAGTATTTTGATCTTCTTATATCTATTGAGGCCTGTTTTGTGGCCAACTATATGGTCAATTTTGGAGAAGGTGCCATGAGGTGCCGAGAAGAAGTTATATTCTTTTGTTTTAGGATGTAGATGTCTGCTAAATTTGTTTCATAACTTCTGTTAGTTTCACTGTGTCTCTGTTCAGTTTCTGCTTCCATGATCTGTCCATTGATGAAAGTGGGATGTTGAAGTCTCCCACTATTATTGTGTGGGGGGCAGTATATGCTTTGATCTTTAGTAGGGTTTCTTTTATGAATGTGGATGCTCTTGTATTTGTAGCATAGACGTTCAGGATTGAAAATTCATCTTGATATATTTTTCCCATGATCAGTAAAAAGTGTCCTTCCTTATCTTTGTAAATAAATTTTGGTTGAAAATATATTTTATTTGATATTAGAATGGCTACTCCAGCTTGTTTCCTGGGACCATTTGCTTGGAAGTTTTTCTCCCAGCATTTACTCTGAGGTAGTGTCTGTCTTGGTCACTGAGATGAGTTTCCTGAATGCAGATAAATCCCGGATTCTGCTTACGTATCCAGTCTAATAGTTTATGTCTCTTTATTGGGGAATTGTGTCCATTGATGTTAAGAGATATTAAGGAATAGTGGTTGTTATTTCCTGTTATTTTTTTGTTAGAGATAGACTTATGTTTGTGTGTCTTTCTTCTTTTGGTTTGCATATTTATTTTCTTGCTTTTCATAGGGTTTAGTTTTCCTCCTTGTGTTGGATTTTGCATCTATTATCCTTTGTAAGGCTGGATTTGTGGTTAGATATTGTGTATATTGGTTTTATCCTGGAATATCTTGGTCTCTCCATCTATGGTGATTGAGAGTTTTTCTGGATATAGTAACCTGGGTTGGCATTTGTTTTCTCTTAGAGTCTGTATGATGTCTGTCCAGGATGTTCTATCTTTCATAGTCTCTGTTGAGAAGTTGAGTGTAATTCTGATTGGTCTGCCTTTATATGTTACTCCTACTTTTTGCCTTACTGATTTTAGTATTCTTTCTTTGTTTTGAACATTTGGTGTTTTGATTATTATGTGTCAAGAAGAACTTCTTTCCTGGTCCCATCTATTTGGAGTTCTGTAGGCTTCTTTTATGTTCATGCTCATCTCGTTCTTAAGGGTAGAGAAGTTCTCTTCTATGATTTTGTTGAAGATATTTATTTACTGTGCCTTTTAGTTGGTATTCTTTGCCCTCTTCTATTCCTATTATCCTTAGGTTTGGTCTTTTCATTGTGTCCTGGATCTCCTGGACATTTTGGGTTAGGATCTTTTTGGTTTTTGCATTATCTCTCATTTTTTTCTGTGTTTTCTATGTTATCTTCTGCCCCTGAGATTCTCTCTTCCATCTCTTGTAGTGTGTTGATGTTCGCATCTATGACTCTTGATTTCTTTCTTATGTTTTCTATCACCAGGGTTGTCTCTTTTTCTGATTTCTTTATTGTTTCTCTTTCCATTTTCAATTCCTTCACCTGTTTGGTTATGTTTTCCTGCAGTTCTTTGAGTGATTTTTCCTGGTTCTCCTGTAATTGTTTAAGGGAGTTATTTATGTGCTTCTCAAAGATCTCCATCATGATCATGAAGTATGATTTCAAGTCTAAGTCTTGTTTTTCTGGTGTGTTTGGCAATCTACTACTTGCTGTGGTGGGAGAACTCGGTTCTGATGTTGGCACGTTGTCTTGGTTTCCATTGCTTAGGTTCTTGTGCTTTCCTCTTGCCATCTTGTTGTCAGCGATTGTAGGTGATCTGTTTGTTTCTGCCTGGTGCTTATCTCCCCTGTGGGCCCGTGGGCTTAGGAGGGAGATTGCTCCTGGGTTTTTGACTCTTTTTGGGCAAGCAGTGATCCTGATGGCAGTGACTCAGTTCTGCCTTCATGGGCTCAGGTGTGAGAGCTCTTTTGAAGCTGTTCTGGGAGCTCAGCCTTCTGTCCACAGGTTCTGATTCCTAATGGTGGAGACCCAGCTCTTTCTAGGCCAAAAAGGACCTTTTTCCAAAGAGTACCACACTCTCTATGCTCTGAGAACTCCCTGCGTTCTCTTGCTGGACACTCGGTGAGCCTATGCATCAAGCTCACCTTTGGTCCTGGTGGAAAAGCAACTGTGCAGCTGATCTGGGACCTCAGCTTCCTGCGGACAGATCCTGAGTCCTGATGACAGAGACTTGGCCCTCACTGTGGGCTGGAAATGACCCTTTTCCAGAGAGCACTTAGCTCCTTGCTCTCGAAGAAATCCCGGTGTGATCTCCCCCGGCCTGTGTCCCAGGCTCACCCCTGGTCCAGGTGGAAAAGCGCCTGTGCAGTTAGTCTTGGAGCTTAGCCTTCTGTAGGCAAATCCTGAGTCCAGGTGTTGGAGACCCGATCCTCTATTTTAGTAATTTTTAAAGTTTGTATAATATATCATTTACCTCAAGTGCTATTATGCCAATTGTTCCACAATATGATAAGATTAGAACAATAGATTTCTTTTTTTCTTTTTTGTAACTTTATTTTAAAAAACAAAGATAAATGTACAGATTTTTAAGCATTTTTGCATAAAAGTATACAAACACATTTTTATAAGGTTGTAATTAAGTATTTGTGGGTACCTATACATACACATATGTATATATGTAACAATAATATATGAAAAGAGGTTATTAATTTGAGGAGATAAGAGAGAAACTGGGAGGGACTGTAGGAAAAAAGGGGGATGTGATACAGTTCTATTTTAATTAACATATATTCTTTTTTTTCTTTTTTTCTTGATCTTCACACAGTCTGTGGGTTGTTTCTGGGGTGTTCAGGGCTTTCTGGGGTTAGTATCCCATTATCAGTGACTGCATATTATGTCTGTTCTTTTGTGACTGGGTTATCTCACTCAGGATGATATTCTCTAGATGCATCCATTTTCTTGAGAATTTCGTTAGGCCATTTTGATAGCTGAGTAGTACTCCATCGTGTAAATGTACCACATTTTTTGTATCCACTCATCTACTGAAGGACATCTGGGTTCTTTCCAGCTTCTGGCTATTATAAACAGAGCTGCAATGAACATTGTGGTACATGTATCTTTGTTGTATGTTGGAGCATCTCTGGGGTAAATGCCCAGAAGTGGAATAGCTGGGTCTTCTGGTAGTACTATGTCCATTTTTCTGAGGAACCGCCAGACTGATTTCCAGAGTAGTTGTATCAGTTTACAACCCCACCAGCAGTGGAGAAGTGTTCCTCTTTCTCCACATCCTCAACAGCATCTATTGTCCTCTGAGTTTTGGATCTTGGCCAATCTGACTGGTGTGAGGTGGAATCTCAGGGTTGTTTTGATTTGCATTTCCCTGATGGCTAAGGATGTTGAGCACTTTCTTAGATGTTTCTCAGCTATTTGATATTCCTCAATTGAGAAATTTTTGTTAAAGTATGTACCCCATTTTTTAATAGGGTTGTTTGATTCTCTGGTATCTCCCTTTTTGAGTTCTTTGTATACCTTGGATATTAGGCCTCTATCTGATGAGGGGTTGGTAAATATCTTTTCCCACTCTATTGGCTGCCGTTTTGTTTTCCTCATAGTGTCTTTAGCCTTACAGAAACTTTGCAATCTCATTAAGTCCCATTTGTCAAACTTTGACCTTAATGCTCAAGCTATTGGTGTTTTGTTTAGGAAATTTTCTCCTGTGCCTATGAGTTCTAAGGTTTTCCTGACTTTCTCATCTAATAGTTTTAGTGTACCTGGTTTAATGTGGAGATCTTCAATTCACTTGCACTTGAGCTTTGTACAAGGAGATAAGAAAGGGTCTATTTTCATTCTTCTGCATGCTGAGTTCCAGTTGGACCAAAACCGTTTGTTGAATAGTCTGTCCTTTTTCCATTGAATGTTTTCAGCTCCTTTGTCAAAAATCAGGTGACCATATACGTGAGGGCTCATTTCTGGATCTTCTATTCTATTCCATTGATCCATGTGCCTATTTCTTTACCAGTACCATGCAGTTTTTCAGGACAATTGCCTTGTAATATAGCTTGAGGTCATTCCCACAGATGTTTTCTTGTTGTTGAAGATAGATTTCACTATTCTAGGTCTTTTGTTATTAAAAATGAAATTGCACATTGATCTTTCCAACTCAGTGAAGAACTGGGTTGGAATTTTGATGGGGATTGCATTGAATCTGTAGATTGCTTTTGGTAAGATGGCCATTTTTGAAATGTTGATCCTTCCAATCCATGAGCATGGGAGATCTTTCCATTTTCTGAGATCTTCCTCGATTTCCTTCTTTAGAGGTTTGAAGTTCTTGTTGATTTTTTCAAAGAACCAGTTCTTGGTTTTGTTGATTCTTTCAATGGTTCTTTTTGTTTCTATTTGGTTGATTTCTGCCCTATGTTTGATTATTTCTTGCCTCTACTCCTCTTGGGTGTATCTGCTTCCTTTTGTTCTAGAGCTTTCAACTGTGCTGTCAAGTTGCTGATATATGCTCTCTCCAGTTTCTTTTTGGAAGCACTCAGAGCTATGAGTTTTCCTCTCAGTACTGCTTTCATTGCATCCCATAGGTTTGGGTATGTTGTGTTTTCGTTTTCATTGAATTCTAGAAAATCCTTGATTTCTTTCTTTATTTCTTCCTTGACCCTGCTATCGTTTAACAGAGCATTGTTTAGTTTCCATGTGTATGTGGGCTTTTTGTTGTCTTTGTTGTTGTTAAAGACCAGTCTTAGACCATGGTGATCTGAGAGGATGCATGGGAGTATTTCAATCTTCTTATATCTACTGAGGCTCGTTTTGTGACCAATTATGTGGTCAATTTTTGAGAAGGTGCCATGAGGTGCTGAGAAAAAGGTGTATTCTTTTTTATTAGGATGATATGTTCTGTAGATATCTATTAATTCCAGTTGTTTTATAACCTCTGCTAGTTTTACAGTATCCTTGTTCAGTTTTTGTTTCCCTAAATCTGTCCATTAGTGAGAGTGGGGTATTAAGGACTCCCACTATTATTATGTGGGGCGCAATGTATTTTTTGAGCTTTAGTAGGGTTTCTTTTATGAATATCGGTGCTTTTGTATTTGGAGCATATATGTTAAGGATTGAGAGTTCCTCCTGACAAATTTCCTCTATAATGAGTAAAAAGTGTTCTTCCTTATCTTTTTTGATAACTTTTGGTTGAAAATCTACTTTATTCGATATTAGAATGGCGACTCCAGCTTGCTTCTTGGGGCCATTTGCTTGGAAGGTTTTTTTCCCATCCTTTTACTCTGAGATAGTGTCTGTCTTTGTCTCTGAGATGAGTTTCTTGTATGCAAAAAAAAAAAATTGCTGGGTTTTGTTTATGTATCCAGTCTGATAGCCTATGTCTTTTTATTGGGAAATTGAGTCCATTTATGTTAACAGATATCAAGGAATAGAGGTTGCTGTTTCCTGCTATTTTTGCTTTTGGAGGTTGAATTGTGCCTGTATGTTTTTCTTCTTTTGGTTTTCTTGCTTAGAAGTTTTCTTGTTTTTATTGGGATGTAGTTCCCTGCGTTGTAATTGGTTTTCCACCTATAATTCGTTGTAGTGTTTGGTTTGTTGTCAGATATTGTCTAAATTTAGTTTTGTCTTGGAATATCTTAGTCTCTCCATCTATGGTGATTGAGAGTTTTGCTGGGTATAGCAGCTTTGGCTGGCACCTGTGCTCTCTTAGGGTCTGCATGATGTCTGACCAGGCTCTTCTAGCTTTCATAATCTCTGTTGAGAAATCAGGTGTGATTCTGATTGGTCTGCCTTTATAAGTTACATGGCCTTTTTCCCTTACTGCTTTTAATATTTTTTCTTTATTTTGGGCACTTGGTGTTTTGACTATTATGTGTCGGGAGGAGTTTCTTTTTTGTTCCAATCTATTTGGAGTTCGGTGGGCTTGTTTTATGCTCATGGTCATCTCTTTCTTAAGGGTAGGGAAATTTTTTTCTATGATTTTCTCGAAGATATTTACTGTGCCTCTTAGTTGATATTCTTTGCCCTCTTCTATTCCTATTATCCTTAGGTTTGGTCTTCTCATTGTGTCCTGGATCTCCTGGACATTTTGGGTTAGGAGATTTTTGGCTTTTGCATCTTCTCTGACTGTTTTGTCTATGTTTTCAATGTTGTCTTCGGCCCCCAAGATTCTCTCTTCCATCTCTTGTATTCTATTGGAATTGCTTGCATCTGTGACTCCTGATTTCTTTTTTGGGTGTTCTACCTCTAGGGTTATCTCTTTTAGTGTTTTCTTTATTGTGTCAATTTCCGTTTTAAAGTCCTTCTTCCATTCCTTCATCTCTTTGTTTCTGTTTTTCTCTAGTTCTTTGAGTTCTTTGAGTGTTTTTCTTGTTTCCTCTTTAAAAGCTTCTGATTCTTTTTGCTTTTCCTCCCGTTCTTGTTTAAGGAACTCTATCATCGTCTTGAGGTTTGATTTTAGGTCTGTGTCTTCTTTTTCTGGTGTGTTTGGCATTCTGCTGTTTGCTGTGATGGGAGAGCTGGGTACTGGTGTTGCCAGGTTGTCTTGGTTTCCCTGGGATATGTTCTTTCCCTTTCCTCTTGCCATCTTGTTGTCAGTCTTGTGTCCCTGAATCACTGCTGGATCACCGCTGTTCTGCTGGCTCACTGCTGTTCCTGGTGGCAGGTGGTCTGAGTGTGGTTCCTCACTCCGTGTTGTCTGGCACTGCCTCACTGCCGTTCAACTGGCTCACTGCTGTTCCTGGTGGTGGGTGGTCTGAGTGCAGTTCCTCACTCCTTGTTATCCGGCTGGGAATAGCTCAATGCAGGGTTACTGGTTCACTGGAGCAAGCTGGGGCGGGGAGGGGGAAGCAGGGGACCACAGGCTGGCTCACTGCTGGCTTACTGCCAAACAATAGATTTCTATTCATCCTACTATGACAGTCATTTAGCTGCTGTAATATATATGTTATAAATGTTGTAATTCCGTTTCATTTGTCTAAACTGTAAAGTATCAATAAAGAAATTTAAAGAATAAGTAACATTATTTATCTTCATAAGTTTCTTTTCCAGTTCTCTTCATTCCTTTGTGTGTAAATTCTATATTTTAGTCTGGTATGAGTTTTCCTCTGTTTGAAAGGGTTACATTTAATCAGAGCTACATTTAATTCTCATTTATAGCTCTTAAAGCCAGCAGAATCTGAAACAATACACCCCAAGTTCTAAAAAACCCAAACTGCCAACATAGATTACTCCAGTCAGCAAAACTATCTGCCACAGTTGATGATGAATAAAAAAATTTTCATGATCCAAATAAACTAAAAAAGATTATTTCAAATAAAATCACTAAACTGAATGCTAGAAATAATACTGTGAATTGGAGAGGAAAAAGTACAGCTAGGAGACTCTAGAAAAAACAAAACTGTAGTTTAATGAAAAACAAACCACAGCTAAGAATACAAACCAACAAAAAATCGAAATGATTGTAGTCAACACACATTTCAACAAGAACTCTAAATATTAATGGATTCAACTCACCAATCAAAGACACAGGTAGCAAATTGATTAAGAACAAAATCCATTTATTTGTTGTCTAAAACATACCTTAGATTTAAAGATGGGCACCACCAGAAGATAAAAGGATGTGAAAATGTATTCCAGGCAAATGGGATCAGGAAGCAAGCAGACCTTGGGGCCCTTCTCTTACTCTGTTATCTAGCCCAGCCTTGATGTGATGGGCTGTGCCTATTTTAACCTATTATGCCATGTTCAGTTGAGATCCTTGGGAGGGCTACTCTGTTTTGAAGAATAAAGAAAAAGTGGAGTTTGGGGTAGACAGGAGGTTGAGGGGGTGAGAAGCAGTAGAGGAAGGAAAAAGTGTGGTTGGGATGTAGTGTATAAGAGAAAAATAAAAAAAGAAAAGAAGTGATCAGGTACTTCTGTCCTGTCTGTCAAAATAGATTCCTAATAAAAACTAATCAGAAGAGACAAAGAGGGCCTCCACATCCATGCATCTATACTTGCACCAAAACAGCTGTGATTGTTTAGGTAGAACCTAAGTAATAATCTAGGAAGACTATTCTGTGCTGTTATTGGTGGCTGACAATACTCTTGGAGCAGTGTGAGGAATAAAACTATTATATTTCAATTTATCCTATTGTAATAGTTTCTTTAAGTATACACTATTGAGTAGTCTGTTGAGTATTCAAAACATGCCTTTTGTTTATATCAGGAATTGTTTTCTTTGTTTTTTTATTTTATTATTTTTAACAAAGTATTTTGCATTTCACAATACAAAATGATGGGCCTCATGATGACATTTTTTAAAAAAGATTTATTTATTTATTTAATGTATATGAGTATACCATAGCTATCTTCAGACACACGAGAATAGGGCATCAGATTCTATTACAGATGGTTGTGGGCCACCATGTGGTAGCTCGGATTTGAACTCAGGACCTCAGTGCTCTTAACTGCTGAGCCATCTCTCCAGCCCCCATAAATGACATGTTTTTTTTTTTTTTTTTGGTTTTGAAACTAAATATTTAATATTTTCAGTAAATTGTTTCAATACAATTTCAAACAAATGCCAACTGGAAGACAGTGTCCAAAAACTCTGAAGAAGCTTCTAGACAAGGAATGAGGTGATCGTCAGCCACAGTACTTCTGCTGATCATGGTGCCAGTTGGCCAGCCTTATCTAGACTATTGATTATTTACCACATCATCGATTGTCAGAATGCTCCTCACAGTTTCAGTTGCTAGGGTCAAAGCACTGACTGACACCAACAGAGGCTGAACAACCATTTCTTCCAAAATGTTGGAGATCCCACTGAATTAATTTCAGACATTAATGCCTATTGTTTTTTCTCCTTGGGCATGGTGGGTGCTTAGTTCTGTTATGGTAGAAATGTGTTCAGGCCAGCATTTTCAGCTAGTGTAGATGGAATGACTTCCAGAGTGTCTTCGAAAGCACGAACACAGTAGGACGCCATACCACTCAGTGTTTGAGAGTACTCAGTCAGTCTGAGGGCTAACTCTATTTCTGGAGCACCACCTCCTGCAGTAAGAGCTCTCTTCTTTACTAAGCATCGGATAACACAAATCATCACGAATGGCGCACTCAGCTTCTTCAATCACCAATTTGTTAGAACCACGTACAACTATTGTAACGGTTTTGCCTGGGCTTGTACAACCTGTAATCTTGAGTAGTTTTCTAGAACCATTCAACCTGACTTCCTCTGCCAACTCAGCAGAGCCCAGCATGTCAGCAGTGAACTGGTCAATGTGAGCAACTGGTTTGGTTCCAATTGTCTTACAGATGAATCCAATGTCTTCTCTTTCAATGTCCTTAACCACCACATTCTTCATCTTGTTCAGAAAATGTAAGGCAAGATCACTGAGGGCATGTCTTAGGATAGGCTTCTGTATGTGAAGCACATTAGATCCTGTTTCCTTAAGTGCTTCACCAAATTTAAAACATAGGCTATCTCTTCTCAAAGCACTCAATCCATCTGCGTATAGTCAGATTTGATTATCCATATCTGTTTTAGGAGCAGATAAGCAAAACTGAATAAACCCAATCTTGGCCTTTTCAACTCTTGTTATGCCAGAGTTCGCCACTTTCTGTGTGAGAACGAGGCCTTCGACCAGCTCACAGTCATGTATTGTCCCACCAAGCTTCTTAACTACTTTAATATCTCTAAGATCGACACTGGTAGCTGTGGCCGGGTCGATCACTTTCATCACTGCGTTGACACTCACTGGAGAGAGCAGACTTGAATATTGAGAGACAACCTTTGAATTCAACGAAGTGATTATGCTATTTAACAAAGTTTCTCTGTCACTCAGTTGCACAGGTCATGTAAAGATTTCAAGACCCTTTCCCAAAGCTTTCTGGAATGACTCGGAAATGATAGCTGGATGTATACCTTTCTGCAGAAGCTTGGTACAAGAGTCTAAAAGAGAGCCAGCGATGATGACAACCAATGTGGTGCCATCCCCTGCTTCTATGTCTTGAGCTTTGGACAGTTTCACCAGCATCCAGGCTGCTGAGTGCAATACTTGTATTTGTTTCAGAATAGTGGCACCATCATTTGTAATGGTCACCATCACCTTTTCCATCTTGAATCATTTTGTCCATTCCTTTAGATCCAAGGCTTGTTCTAATAGCATCAGCAACAGCTTTGGCCACGGAAATGTTGCTGAAGCGGATCTGCTCTGGCTTGTTGCCGTCCTGGTAGGCGCCTTTCTTGCAGTGGGCACCCGGATTCTGGAAGCTACGTTCTCTGGCATGGCACCCTTGGTAGCATCTGCATGGGTTTAGGAGGACTGATGGACACGGATTCTGGCCTGCTGCGGAGTAATGGTCTTTCTGGCCGTCTCCCCCGAAAACCTTCTAGAAAGCGATGTCGGGAGAGAAGGCCCATAGTGACATTTTTAATTGAAGTATATCACACATGTTGAGGATATTCTTCTCCCATCACCATCACCCATCCTCCTTCCCCTCTCTAACACTCTCCCTCTTCCTAAATAGTATCCTGTTTATATGTTGTCCATATATCCATCTATTCATACACATGTGATTCATTTATGAGAGAGAAATATTATGTTGTGCTTACTGTGTCTGATTTATTTTTCTTAAAATTATGACCTCCAGCTCCATCATTTATTCCTGAAAAAAATAATACAATTCTTTTCCTTTTTTGTTCTTTTTTTATTCATCTGAATAGCCAGGAAGCTTCCACTTCTGGTGTGTATCTGAAGACAGATACAGTGTATGCATATAAAAAAACAAATAAATCTAGATAAAGGAAAAGTCAATTGAGCCCAGTGTCTATTTTAACAGATAAACCGGTGGGGAGTAGTGGCACACTCCTTTAATCCCTGCGCTTGGGAGGCATTGGCAGAGGGACAGCCAGGGTTACACAGAAACCCAATCTCAAAAATGTTTCATGTGAATTCTGTTCTTTATAGAAGAATGAAACTCAGTTGTGTGTATGTGTGTATCATATATTCTTTATCAATTCATCTGTTGGTAAACACCAAAGCTGGTTCCATAACTTGACTGTTGGGGATTAGTGCAGCAATATACTTAGATATCTGTGAGAACTGGAATCCAGGAGTGGATGAGGGAGTCACCAACCTGGGAAACGGACTCTGGAGACCAGCACTGAGGTACAGATCTATCTAATGTTTTGTACAATGGAGGCATTTTCAACAACCTTTGGACCAATGGGAAATTGACATAAGCTCTGGAGTAGCCAATGACCCCACTGTCACTATGGGAAGAACCTGACTGCCAGTCCTGGGGGGGGGACTTCTATAAAGATGAGGGAAGCAGCCCCTACCCTGTTCCAGACCCATTTTGAGGTTCCACTAGTTTGCTAGTATCCTCTATTTTGTGTCACATGGTATGCCAGCTGACATGGGCACTCATACTATTAGGACAGTACAGAAGCCTCCATCACCATCCATTGGGCCCCACCCAGGGGCCATAGCACCCACGGATATCCAAATATCAATGGTATGCTAATTTTTATTCCCTAGTGAAGTGGAAAGTTAAGGGTTCTTTGGAAAGTCAATTGTGTTGGATGGTGTTTTTCTGGGACAAGCATGTGAAGGAGTGTTTTCCTGAAGTGGACACAGGTGAAAGACTAAGGCAGACCCACAAAGGAATGTTTCACTAAAGTAGAAACAAAAGAGATGTTCTGCTAAAACAAACACATGAAAGGACACATGATAAAAGATTCCTTGTTAACAACACACATATATCGGTCCACCTTGTACGGTTTAGTTGAGCTCTATTTATCAGGATTCTGTCAGAATCAGGCTGTTTGGATGTACATGTTGAGACAAGACATGTGGTAGACACATGATGTTTGTGGGGTATTAATAGGACTTGACAGTGACACACAGAGAGAGCTAGGCTTGCTTATAGAGATAACTATATAACACTGCTGATCTTCACTTCCCTGAGAGAGACAAAACAGAGAACTTCTCCTCTCCTGATGTTCCTGTTGGTCTCTCAAGCTGAGGCTGTGTCCCCTCTGTTGTTAACCTGACTCTACCAAGCTAGACTACTCTCTGTCAGATGTGTACATGTAAATTAGGTGTAGAAGATATGATAGCAAAAATAGATACATTGGTTAAAACAATGTTAAATGTAAAAAATTCCTGACACAAAACATCCAGGAAATCTGGGACACTATGAAAAGACCAAACCTAAGAATCACAAAAAAGAAAGAGAAAGAATCCCACTTCAAAGACCCAGAAAATATTTTTAACAAAATCATAGAAGAAAAATTTCTTAAACTAAAGATGGGCATACCAATAAAGGAACAAAAACTATACGGAACACCTAATAGACTGGACCAGAAAAGAATTCCTCTCACTGCATAATACTCAGAACACTAAATGTACAGAACAAAAAAATACATTAAAAAGTGGAAAAGGCCAAGTAACATATAAAGGCAGACCTGTTAGAAGTACACCTCTTCTCAGTGGAGACTCTAATAGCCAGAAGAGCCTGAATAGATGCACTGTAACTCTAAGAGACCATGTATCTCAGCCAAGAATATATACCCAGAAACATTTTCAATAATCATAGATGGAGAAAACAAGATAATCCATAATAAAGTCAAATTTAAACAATGTCTATCCACAGATAAGCCCCTACAGAAGGTAGGTACTAGAAGAAAAAGTCCAACTCAAGGAAGTATTTAACTATACCTATAAAAACACAGGAAATAATTTCACACCTACAAAACTTAAAAAAAATACACAAAGTCACCGTCACCACCAAGAAGAAAATAACAAAATTTTAAAATCATTGGTCATTAATATCTCTCAATATCAATGAACATAATTCTCTAATAAAAAAGACACAGAGTACCAGAAGGGGTGTAAAAACAGGATCCATTCTTCTGCTGCATACAAGAAACCCAGAGGCAAATGCTCTGAGTCAACCATTGGACTGAAAATGGGGTCCCCCGTGAAGGAATTAATTAGAGAAAGGACTGAAGGAGATGAAGGGATTTGCAACCCCATAGGAAGAACAACAATATCAACCAACCAGATCCCCCAGAGCTCCCAGAGTCTAAAGCACCAACCAAAGAGTACACATGGAGGGAGCCATGGCTCCAGCAGCATATATAGCAGAGGATGGTCTTATCTGGCATCAAGGGGAGTAGAGGACCTTGGTCCTGTAAAGCTCGGGAATGCCCCAGTGTAGGGGAATTCCAGGGTGGGAAGGTAGGAGGGAGTGAGTGGGTGGGGGAGCATCCTCATAGAGACAGAAGGGATTGGAATAGGGGGATTCCGGAGGGGGTAACTGGGAAAGGAGATAATATTTGAAATGTAAATGAAAAAAAATATCTAATATAAAAAGGGGGAAATGAAAATATGTTAATATAATCCACCATATTGTAAAAAACTGAAAGAAAAATCCATAATTATCCCATATGATGCCTAACATCTTTGACAAAATCCAACATTTCTTCATGATAAAGATCTTTAAAAAATCAGGGATACGAGGAATACCTCAATATAACAAAGGGAATTTGCAGGATGCCTACAGTCAACATCAAATTAAATGTAGTGAAACTCAGAACAATTCCACTAAAATCAGGAACAAGACAGGGCTGTCCACTCTCTCCATATTTCCTTAATATAGTACTTGAAGTCCTAACCAGAGCATTGAGACGACTGAAGACGATCAAGAGGATAGAAATTGAAAAGGAAGAAGTCAAGGCAATAGTCAAGTCACTACTTGGAGATGACATGATAGTATACATAAGGGATGACATGTTTTACCAGGGAATTCCTCCAACTGATAAACACTGCTTAGTGAAAGGGCTGGATACAAGATGGACTCAAAAAAAAAAAATAGTGGTCCTCCTATATACAAATGACAAGTGGACTGAGAAAGAAATCCAAAAAACCACATCCTTTCAATAGCCACAAAGAATATAAAATACCTTGGTGTGACCCTAACCAAGCAAGTGAAGGATCTGTATGATAGGATTAACATAATAAAAAGCACAATCTTATCCAAGAAAATCTAAAGAGTCAATGCAATCCCCATCAAAATTCCAACACGATTCTTTACAGACCTGGACAGAGCAATTCTCAACTTCATATGGAAAAACAAAAACTCAGTATAGTTAAAATGATGTTGAACAATAAAAGAACTTTCATAGGTATCACCATCCCTGACCTCAAGATATACTGCATAGTAATAGTAATGAAAACCATATGTTATTGGCATAAAAACAGACAAGTTGATAGATGGAATCAAATAAAAAACCTAGATGTAAATCCACATACCTATGAACATATGTTTTTTGCTAAGAAGCCAGAAATGGAAAAAATAAATCATCTTCAACAAATGGTGCTGCTCTAACTGGATATCACCACATATAAGAATGCAAATAGATCCACATCTGTCCCCTGCACAAAACTCAAGGTCAAATGGATCAAAGACTTCATAAAACCAGATACAGTGAACCTGATAGATGAGAAAGTGTGGAATAGCCTTAAATGCGTTGACTGTGTTTTCAAGAAACTGAACAGCTTCTGTAAGGCAAAGGACACCATCAACAGGACAAACAAAGATTTTCATCAACTCAACATCTGGCAGAGGGCTAACATGCAAAATATATAAAGAACTCAAAATATTACACATCACAAAACCAAATAATGGAATTTAAAAATGGCATATAGATCTAAACAGAGATCTGCATAGAGATTCTCAGCAGAGGAAACTCAAATGGCCAAGAAATACCTAAAGAGACGTTCAACATCTTTAACCATCAGGGAAATGTAAAGCAAAATAATTCTGAGATTCCATCTTATACCCATCAGAATGCCTAAGATCAACAACACAAATGACATCTCATGCTGGCAATAATGTGAAACAAGAGCAACACTCCTTTACTAGTGGGAGTACAAACATGTACAACTACTGTAGAAGTAAACGCCGAGCTTGCTCAGAAAATTGAGAGTCAATCTACCTCAAGAACCAGCTATACCACTCTTGGGAATATCCCAAAGGATGCTCTGTTCAACTATGGTCATAGCAGCTTTATTCATTATGGCACAGAAACTGAAAACAACCTAAATATCCCCCACCTGAAAAATAAAGAAAATATACATTTATACAGTGGACTATTACTCAGCTGTTTTTTTAAAAAGGCATGATGAAATTTGCAGACAAATGAATGGACCTAGAAAAAAAATCACCCAAAGTGAGATAACCTAGACCCCAAAAGACAAACATGGTATGTACTCACTTGTAAGTTAATATTGGGTGTAAAGTAAAGGACAACCATGCTATCATCCACAGACACAAGAATCTCCCTGGGAAGAGGAAATAGAATAGTTTTCATGGGTGGATTGGGGGTGAGTGGAGATGGGACAGGAGGGATCAGGTGTTGTGGGGGTTGGAGGGAGATAGCAGTAGGAGTGGCAACTGGAATTGGGAAGCATTTGGGGGGGCAAGGTAGAAAGTTAGTGTGATGGAAACTCCCTGGAATCTATGAGAGTGACTCTAGTGAATATTCTTAGCAATGGGGGATATGGAGCCAAACCACCCATCTTCTGTAACCAACCAATGTAGAAGGAACACCAATCCAGCCACAAAACCTGTGACCTACAATTTGTCCTGCCTGAAAGATGTGCTGGGGTAAATAAGGCAGAGAAATTATGGCATTGGCCAACTAAAGACTGGTCCACCTTGAAACCCATGCCACAAGAGGGAGCCCATGCCTAACACTACCTGAAAGGCCAGGAACCAGATTGCCCAGAGACCTAGAATAGAACCAAACAAGAAGAGGTGAGTGGGGCAGTCAATTGAAATGATTTCTGAATATATTCCGCTATACTTGTAGACCAAAGCCTAGCATAATCGTCATTTGAGAAGCTTCATTCAGCAACTGATGGGAACAGGTGCAAAGATGCACAGGCAATCATTAGGTGGAACTCAGTGAGTCCTGTGAAAGAGGGGAAAGGATTGTAGGGGCTAGAGTGGTCAAAGACACTACAAGAAAACCTACAGAACCAATTAAGCAGGACTCATAGGGGCTCACAGAGACTGACCCTATCATTACAGTGGGTTGAGGGTGAATTGGGATGGGACAGGAGGGATCAGGTGTTGTGGAAGTAGGAGGGAAATAGTACTGGAGGTAGCAACTGGAATTGGGGAGCATTTTGTGAGCAAGGTAGAAAGTTAATGTAATGTAAACCCCCTGGAAGCTGTTTAGGTCTGACCTGGGTCCTCTGCTCTTCATATATGTATGGTTGTACAGCTTGGTGTTCTTGAGGGATCCCTAACAGTGGAAGTGAGGGCTATCTGTGACTATTTTGTCTGCTATGTGAACCCTTTTCCACCTATTGGATTGACTTGTGGAGCCTTAATATGAAGGTGTGTACCTAGTCTCATTTTAACTTGTTATACCATGATTGGTTGATATCTCTGGGAAGCCTGCCCTTTTTTTAAAGGAAATGGGAGGAGTGGGTGTGGAGGAGAGGGGAAGTTGAGGGAATGACTGGGAGGAGAAAAGAGAGGTGAAACTGTAGTCAGAATATAAGAATATATGAAAGAAGATATAAAAAGATAAAAAGAATTGTTATAGTAAATAGAGTCACAGAACACAATGGTTCTTAAAAAAAAGTCCATATTACTTATATGGCTTTCCTTCATCGATGCTTTTCTAATTTTTATTGTATTTGTTTTTTATTCTATTTTTACCCTACATATACTTTGTGTGTCTATTGTGACTTCCCCCTAAGTATTTTTATGGGATTTTTGAGTGTGCGAATGAGTGGTCTCTGTATCTGTATCTGTTTCTTGCATGGGCTCTTTTCCTTATGTTTGTTTGTTTTTTACTATTCTGGTGTGTGGGTTTTTGTTTTATCTTATTATATTTTATTTTGATTTATTTTATTATGATTCCTTAGAAACCTGCTTGGTTTCTGATGAGAGACAGACAGGGGGTGGATCCAGGTGGGAGGGGAGGAGGGAAATAACTGAATATAGTAGAGGGAAAGGAAACTGAAATCAAGATAAAGGAGGAAAATGTAGTTACTTTACCTTGTCTTCACCGTATAGTCGATCCTCCTCAGGATCCAGTCCATTGTCGAAGCTGAGCTTTTTGTTTGACTCACTGACAGTTTCATGTCCAGTATCATTTGTTCCGCTTTTTCCAGTATTTCCATTTCTTTCTTTCTTTTGCCATTTGTGAATGCTTTTGTTAGAAAGTGGAATTAGAAAACATTATCTGAGAGTTGAGGGTATACTAACACTAAACTGAGGTGTTGTAACTTCTAGGACCTCTCAAATGAAACAAATTAGAAGATGCATCTCTGCATAACACATTGTGTATATGCATCTACAATAATTCCAAGATGTCTTCATTTATATCAATGTCAAGCTAAACATAAATCCAGGCAAATGTTCCAATTCTAGCTCAGTACCATACAGTTTATTCTAGTCTTTCTCTTTGCTATCTAAAGCATATCTCCAACAGTTAGGAAGCAAGTTTTTCTATCTGACATCATTTGTTTGGTCTACATGGCATTTTTAGAACTATTGGATATTTTATGTATTCACATTTCAGATGTTATCCCCTTTCACTATTCCCCCTCTTCTACCCCTCCTCCCCCTGCTTGTATGAGGATGCTCTCCCTCCCACCAACCCACTCCCACCTGGCATTCTCCTACACTGGGGAAATGATCCTTCACCGGACCAAGGGCTTCTTCTCCTATTGATGCCAGACAAGGCCATCCTGTGCTACATATGCAGCTGGAGACATGGGTCCCTCCATGTGTACTCTTTGGTTGGTGGTTTACTCCCTGGGAGCTCTGTGGGGATCTGGTTGTTTGATATTGTTCTTCCTGTGGAATTGCAACCCCCTTCAGCTCCTTCAGTCCTTTCTCTAACTCCTTCATTAGGGTCCTCGTGCTCAGTCTGATGATTAGCTGCAAGCATTTTAATCTGGATCAGTAAGGAGCTAGAAAGATGGCTCAGAGGTCAAGAGCACTGACTGCTCTTCCAGAGTTCATGAGTTCAATTCCCAGCAACCACATGGTGGTTTACAACCATCTGTAATGGGATCCGATGCTCTCTTCTGGTGTGTCTGAAGACAGATAAAGTGTACTCATATACATAAAATAAATAAATCTTTTTCTAAAAATATGTATCAGTATGGCTCTGGCAGAGCCTCTCAGGAGACATCCATATCAGGCTCCTGTCAGCAAGCACTTCTTGGCATCAGCAATAGTTTCTGGGTTTGGTGGCTGCAGATGGGATGGATCCCCAGGTGGGGCAGTCTCTGGATGGTCTTTCCTTCAGTCTCTGTTCCACACTTTGTCTCTGTATTTCCTCCAGTGAGTGTTTTGTTTCCCCTTTTAAGGACTGAAAAATCCACATTTTGGTCTTCCTTCTTCTTGATCTTTATATGGTCTGTGAATAATTTCTTGGTTATTTCATGCTTTTGTTCTAATATCCACTTATCAGTGAGTACATACCATGTGTGCTCTTTTGTGACTAGGTTACCTCACTCAGGATTATATTTTCTAGATCCATCCATTTACCTAAGAATTTCATGAAGTCAATTTTTAACAGCTGAGTAGTACTCTATTATGTAGATGTACCATATTTTCTGTATCTATTTCTCTGTTGAAGGACATCTAGGTTCTTTCCAGCTTCTGGCTATTATAAATAGGGCTGCTTTGAACATGGTGGAGCATGTGTTCTTATTGTATGTTGGAGCATCTCTGGGGTATATGCTCAGAATTGGAATAACTGGGTCTTCAGGTAGTACTATGTCCAATTTTCTGAGGAACCACCAGATTGATTTCTAGAGTGGTTGTACCAGCTTGCAATCCCACCATCAATGAAGGAGTGTTCCTCTTTCTCCACATCCTTGCCAATATCTGTTGTCATCTGAATCTTTGATCTTAGCCATTCTGATTGGTGTGAGGTGGAATCACAGAATTGTTTTGATTTACATTTCTCTGATGACTAAGTATTGTCTTATGGTTTCTATTCCTGCACAAAACATCATGACCAAGAAGCAAGCTGGGGGGGGGGGGTGAAAGGGTTTATTCATCTTACATTTCCACATTGCTGTTCATCACCAAAGGAAGTCAGGACTGGAATTCAAGCAGATCAGGAAGCAGGAGCTTATGCAAAGTCCATGGAGGGATGTTACCTACTGGCTTGCTTCCTCTGGCTTGCTCAGCCTGCTTTCTTGTAGAAACCAGGTCTACCAGCCCAGGGATGGCTCCACCCACAATAGGCTGGGCCCCCATCACTAGTTGAGAGAAAATGCCTTACAGCTGGATCTCATGGAGGCATTTCCTCAACCGAGGCTCTTTTCTCTGTGATAACTCCAGTTTATGTCAAGTTGACGTACAAAACAAGAATGTTGAACATTTTTTAGGTGCTTCTCAGCCATTTGATATTTCTTTCTTGAGTTTTATTTTCATGTCCTAGGTTGTCTTTTTTACTGTATTCGGGTGTTTTTATTTTTTTGCATTTCATTCAGATTATTTGAATACTCTTTGAATCCATACAGGTGCTTATTTACACCCTCTTTGAATGAACTGAACATGCTTATAACCATTCTTTCAGGTTATTTTTCTGGGAATCTGTCCAAGTCACTATCATTGCCAGTCATTACTATAAGACTGATAATTGGGGGGGATATTTTGTCTCGCCTTTTCATGTTATTTGTGGTTTTGCATTACAACTTATTTATTGGTTTGTTTAGTACGTATTTCTGTGATTCACAGATAGGAAACCTGGGCTTATTTTAGCTCAGCAAGGAGGATGCAGGAATTTCACACATTCTGTGATCTCAGGGTACATACAGTGTGGTGAGAATGAGTGCTTGGGCTGGAGAATCCTAAATCATCTAACTTGATGGTCCAGAGTACATGTGTAATGCACAGCCTTTGGCTTTCCAAATCATGGAGGCTCCCACATTCCTTAAGCTAGTCAGTTAGGGTGCACTGGTTTGTCTGAGTTATATACCAGGTTTTGATGGTATAGATTTTTTAGCCTCATGAGCTACAGTGGAGAAAGAGGGCATGAGTATACACCTGGCATGGAGTGAAATCCAAATCCCCTGGCTTCACACACATGGCTGCACACAGCACATCAGGAGTGTGTTCTTGTCTGGAAGATCATGAGTCCCTTGGCTTAACCAACAGTTATGCACGTGATAAAGGAAAAGTGTGTGCCAAGGAGAAGTAGACATGTTCTTGGTTTCACCAGCTGGGAAGCACAGTAGGTGGTAGAATTGGGCACCAGAGGCCAAGGCTCTGAGGCTACTAATATCCAAGCCAAAGTCTATACATAATGGGTGGAGGCTTTCTGAGTATTCTAACCTCTCCTACTAGGGTTCACATGGGCTGGAAGAAGTGTACACCGAGGGTGGGGTTCCAGAGACTGTTAACCTCTCCAGTAAGTGTATGGCAGATCTATGCTCTGTAAACAGGACCTTGGAGTCATCCAACCTCTCCATTTTGGATGCACATTGCACAGAAGTGTGTTCTCATTTGTAATTTCTAAATATTTTGGGGACCTCAGTAATTTTTAAATCACCAGTAGTCAGAAAACTTTAGACATGCCGTGAAGAGTCTTGGGATCTTAGGGATCGCTACCATGTTCACTGAAAATAAACTGCTAACTACGAAAAGCTCTGTAATTGCCTTAGTTGTGTTTATTTGTTTTCCTAATAATAATAATGATATGTTTTTAGAAATCTATAATTTTACTATGACAAAAACTGACAATATGGTATGAAGTTTACACTTTACCAAAAAAATTTCCATACATCTTAACACATGCCGAAAAAGATTTTACAATGTAATTCTATTTGCAATTATAGACAATACTAAAAATTGATGGATCTCATGATCCAAGACAGTATTTTGAACATCAGTTAATCAGAAGATTTTGTATTATCAAGTGAACCACTACTCCAATATGAAAGTTAATCTTCTGAGATCAAGGCTTGTGAAGTCAGTCAATCCTTGAACTGACTCAATAGAATTTGTGCTGTCAGTAACTGAACCTGCCACAAGCAGTTTCAGGGTTCAAAGAACAAAAAAGAAAGAAAGAAAGAAAGATAAATGAGAGGGGCTCCAAGAGCTTCCACCCTAAGAGCAGAGGCTCTCCTCCTCCACCTCCCATAGGCCCTCCTGCTACTTGAGCCAATGGCTTAGATAGACAAACTGATATTTATAACTTTGTAATTGAAAAAAGGTTTTTTTTCCAGTTTCAAGAATTAGCATATCTAGGCAGTGTGGCCTGACTCTATACTCCCTCTCCAGTCAGCTTCTGTCATCAAATGGCAGCTTTGGTCACTCAGAACTGGCTTTGCCCTTTGTGGGCCACTTTGACCTCAGGTTGGGAGCTCCTTGGCTGTAGGTTTTCAGATTAGCAAACATTTTTTAAACAGTCTCTCATAGTCCTTATTTATGGTGCCAATGACAATTTTTTGAAAAGGCAAAATATTCTGGACATAGAACCAATTTATTAGTTAGCTGTTCTACTGTTTCACCATTTCTCTAATCAGGCCCCAAATTTTAGCCAAAATGATCCTACCCATCTCCCTTCCTCCCTGTCCCAACCCCTCCCACCCCCAATTAATATATCAGTAATAGCCAAAAAATTACACACATGCTAGGCTGTAAAAATACAGTTAACACTATTGGGAAGAAGGCTGTGGGTTGTGGAGATGCTCTTTGAAGATTGACAGTATCTTTGCTTTCCCACACCCCAATTCTGCAGGATTTGTCCTTCATGGAAGGCCAGTTGCTTCCTTAGTAAAACACAGAACGGGTTGCCTTGAAACACTTACCCTTTCCCCTCCCCTGGGATGGGTGTGCAAACTATACAGCTTGAACAATTTAAAGCACGTGGGCTGCTGCAGAACACAGAAACTATGCTGGCTCTTCAAAGGACATCTTCTCAAGCCACCTCTATGGTGTCAAAACAAGTACAACTCCTTCACACACACCCCCCCTTGAAACCCACAGTCAAGGGTGACAGGGGCTGGTACTCAACAGGGCTAATTCTTGTCGTTTTTGTCATCATCCTCTGAGGGGTAGGAATGCCACATTAGCCGTTTCCCATAGAAGGATATGACAACCTGTGGGCACTTGACATTGGCTTCCTTGGCAGGGACCAGGTCAGCCTCATCAGAGTTTTTCCATTTCATCAGGAACATGAGCTCTCCACTGGAGTCGGTAGCTCCAATAATCAGCGCTGGCTCCAAACCCCGGGCAAAAACCAGGTGGGTAGAGCCTCTTCTTTCTTTTTCTTGGTCTTCCTCTCCTTCATCTTCAGAATCAGAATCAGCTCTGCGCTTGCCTCCCTCTGATTTATCTGTCCCATGAGCTGTTTTCTGTAGAAACTCAGCAATAAGATCAGGGCAATCCAGATTCTCTTCGGCCTCCCAGGTGTTGTCCTCATCTGAGAAACCCTTCCACTTTGGAAGATAGTCCACCTTGCTCTTGACAACTCGCCAATCAAGAACTTTTCCCACCACATAGTCCTCTTTCTCTTCTTCTAGTACCTCCTCCACTTTCTTCTTGTTTTGTGTTTTCCCCATAGTACCTGCCAACTTTCTGGTGTGAAGGGTGACACTGCTCGCAGAGTCTGAGAGGAATCGGTGCCACGCGCTACTCAAGTGTCCGAGGGAGTAGGGCCCAGAGGAGCAAAAAGCCGAATGGCCTCAAGTTGGCGGGGCCTGAAGCAGCAGTACCACAGGCCCTGCCAACAGCTCTTCCCTCGACGGAACAAAAGAGCCTCTCTGGGCGGTCTTAGTTCTGTTGATTTGTTTGCCTAGTAATAATAGTGTTATATTTAACTTACACATATTCTCAAACATAGCAATTACTTCAGTATTGTCTTCTCTGCCGTATTCATGGAAAAACAAGCAGAAACATATGACTTTGCCTGTTTCATAACATATTTTAAGAGTCTTGTTTATTTGGGTCAACACTATACTTTGTGTTGAACTACTGAGAGTTTACTAGTCAGTTGGTTTGATAGGCTTGTTTTAGAATTAGGAGCTTTATTTTCAATGTAGTGTTTTAGGGACTTTATTGGTTTGGGTGCTTTGTTTCATACTAATTTAACTTCTTTGTGCAACATACTCTCTGTAACTTAGCTTTAAATTCCAAATTTATTTCTTCTTGATGTAAAACAATATGATTTTGTGTCCTATAGGTCTAAATATAGCCCTGGTGTTCCTACTAAATGGAGTCGGATGATCAAATCTCTTCTGCTGTAGATATGTCACTGATATTATTCTTGTCCCTCTTATTCTTGTAATATTTTATTTTCTATTTTGAGTGTTTGGATTTCTCAATTTATGATTTTTTTATTTTTTACACTGCTAAAAATAAAGTTTCACAGCCACAGGTAGGCAAGCAATCCACTGGTTAGCCATAACTTTAGCCCTGGAGAGTCTTTAGAAATGGCACTAATATTATATGTCCAATTAGTAATGGTACTTGCTTGAACAAGTAACTTCTCTGGCCATTATGACTCTCCTCCAGGAGTTTCCTTTTCTTGGAGGAAGCTTTGCTGCAAATGTGTGTTCTGGGTTAAACATTTCAACTTTTCCTCTTCTTCCCCAGATGTATGCCCGAGTGTTAATTCTGTCTGCCTCTTTCCCGGTTTCTGAACTCTACTTATAGAAAGTTGAATAATGTCTTCCCCAAATTATGCATTCTAGTCCCCAGAATTTGTCTATTTGTTTACTTTTATGCTATGTGAAACTTTTAAATATGATCAAGGATTTTGAGATAAGGATATTGTGGATATTGGGTCAGGCTCAGCATAACTGCAAAATGCAAGTAGAAGATTTGGAATTTTAAAAAGATGTGAGCCTGACATGGAAATCAGAGAGAAGAGATAATGTTTTGTTGGTTTGGAAAATAGAGCAAGCCACCATAAAAAAGGAATAGAAGCAAGCTTTAGAAGATGGTCTAAGTCCAAGGAAACAGCTTCTCCTTCAAGCCCCTGAAAATGAAACCTTGCTAACATTTTAAACTAGGAAAATGGAGGCTTAGATTTTTTTACTATCAGAACTATAAGTCATAAGTTGACATTTTACTCAGCAAGCTTCTGGTAATTTGCAATACCAAATGAATCTATATTTAATGCTGGAAAGTTAACTGTTGATGTATGTAACAAATACTTAATATGTTTAGATGGATTTGCTGTTTTGTTTTTATTATTTTAAATGAATTAATTGTATTTTACATTCAGCACAAGGTTCACAGAAATGTTTCATTATGCTAAAATTGTATCAAATAGTATAAATCTTGTATTTTTATTTATGTTTCTTCTTGCATACAGTACATTCCAACTGCAGTTTCCCTTCCCTCCACTCCTGCCATCCTGCCCACTTTCTCTCTCCCCCAAGATCCTCTCCTCTTCCATTTCCCTTTAGAAAAAAGAAGACCTCTCAAGGATGTCAACGGAACATGGCATATCAACTTACAACAAGGCTAGAAACAAACCCTGATCAAGGTTGGACGAAGCAACCAAGTAGGAGGTCAGAGACACCCCCTCCTATCCCACTGTTAGAAGTCCCCCAAGCTACACAACCTTAACATATATGCAGAGGGCCGAGCGCAGACATATACAGACTCTGTGACAGTTGCTCCAGTCTCTGTGAGTCCTGCTTAGTTGATTTTGTGCACCACGTTCTCCTTGTGTCTTCAGCCCCTCTAGCTCTTACAATCCTTGTTCCCTTCTTCTTTGGGGTTTCCTGGGTTTCCCCTGAAGTTTGGCTGTGAGTCTCTGCATCTGTTCCCATCATTTGCTGGATGAAGCCTCTCTGATGATGATTATGTTATAAACCTGTGTTCTTTAAAACATTAGTTTTTTTACAAAACACTGAGGTAGTTTGCAAAAATATTCCTCAAAAATGTAATTGGTATGACAATATGCAAAGTTTTTTATGTAACATCCTCAGGCGTGGTTTTATTTAAATTATTTTTTCAAAGAATATAAGATTTATTAAAATACTAAAATTTGGTACAAGTGCATGAGGTATAAGATTATTATTGATACAAGCTAGCATTATCACATTTCATGGATGGATGAGATATCATCAATTTATTTCACTTTGTTTTTTTCTGTGATGAAAATAATCAGATGTTACTCTGAAGTCTGAGAGCTGAAATGTCCCAAATCCAGACAACAGTAATGAAAATTTCTTGAAGGGTCTGGGTCAAACTAGTAAACATACACAACCCCCAGCAGCTAAAAGAAAACCAGTCTCAGAGAAATAAAGGGCAATTGACAGCACCCACCCTCTGCTTTTCCTGGGTGCTGTCATTAGAATCTGTAACTCAGACCTTTGAATTATATGTCCTGATGTACTTTGATAAACAAAAAATACTTTAAAATCTCCTGTTGAGTGAATTAAAGTAAGTGTAATTCATTAAGTTATATATACTTATTTTTCCCAATGGGATTGGAAAATTACAGTTAATATTTTTTTCATTTTACACTAGATTTCTGTGTTAGAAATTGAACTCTGGGCTGATAAGGTGGCTCAGAGGATGGCATGAACACCTCAGGTACAGATATTCTTCTTAAATAATACACACATCCATTTTCTGTATGCCTTAGTTAGGGTTTTACTGCTGCCAACTGACAACATGACCCATGCAAATCTTAGAAAAACATTTAATTGGACTGGCTTACAGGTTCAGAGATTCAGCCCACTATCATCAAGGCAGGAACATGGCAGCATCCAGGCAGGCATGGAGCAGGCAGAGCTGAGAGTTCTGCAACTTCATCTGAAGGCTGCTACCAGAAGACTAACTTCCAAGCAGCTAGTGTGAGGGTCTTAAACTTATGCCCAAAGTGACACACTTACTCCAACAAGGCCACACCTCCTAATGGTGCCACTCCCTGGGCCAAGCATATACAAACCATAACACTGTATTAACACCAATACAAGCCTAAAACTTAGATTTGTTTTTAAATGTCAGTTTTGGAACTCCGACCCACACAACAAGAATCAAGTTTGGCAATAGAAACTTGTGGAGTTTGCAATCAACTCTCTATGCCTTCTGAGGTCCTAGCTCACAATCATCCTTTCACCATGACCCAGGCAAATCTTACAAAAACAACATAGTCCCCAGCTACTCTCTAATCTACATTCTTTTTTTTTGCTACATTTCTTTTTTTTTATTTTTTGAACAACTTTATTTTAAAAAACAAAGATAAATGTACAAATTTTAAGGATTTTTGCATAAAAGTATACGAATACATTTTTGTCAATGTTTGGCTTTTTTTTTTCAAAGGTTTGATAGTGTGCATTAAGGTCTTACTAGTTACAATGAGCATAAAGTACATGTAAAACAGGATGTAACCCAGAATTAGTCAACGTTTTCTTGGTGTGTAAGGATTGAGCATAATGATTTTTTTCTTTTCTTTCTTTTCTTTCTTTTCTTTCTTTTTTTTTTCTTTTTTCTTGAGCTTCACACAGATGGTGAGTTATTTCTGGAGTGTTCGGTGCTTTCTGGGGTTAGTATCCCAGTATCAGTGACTGCATATTATGTCTGTTCTTTTGTGACTGGGTTATCTCACTCAGAATGATATTCTCTAGATGCAGCCATTTTCTTAAGAATTTCGTTACGTCATTGTTTCTCATAGCTGAGTAGTACTCCATTGTGTAAATGTACCACAATTTTTGTATCCATTCACCTTCTGAAGGACATCTGGGTTCTTTCCAACTTGTGGCTATTATAAATAGAGCTGCTATGAACATTGTGCTGCATATATCTTTGTTGTATACTAAAGTGTCTCTGGGGTTTTTGCCCAGAAGAGTAATAGCTGGGTCTTCAGGTAGTACTATGTCCAATCTTCTGAGGTATCGCCAGACTGATTTCCAGAGTGGTTGTATCAGTTTGCAACCCCACCAACAGTGGAGAAGTGTTCCTCTTTCTCCGAAACCTCGCCAGCATCTGTTGTCATCTGAGTTTTGGACCTTGGCCAATCTGACTGGTGTGGGGTGGAATCTCAGGGTTGTTTTGATTTGCATTTCCCTGATGGCTAAGGATGTCGAGCACTTCCTCAGATATTTCTCAGCCATTCGATATTCCTCAGCTGAGAACATTTTGTTTAGCTCTGTACCCCATTTTCAATAGGGTTATTTGATTCTCTGGTGTCTAGCTTTTTGAGTTCATTGTATACCTTGGATATTAGGCCTCTATCTGATGTGGAGTTGGTGAAGACCTTTTCCCATTCTGTTGGCTGCCGTTTTATTTTCTTGACAATGTCCTTAGCCTTACAGAAACTTTGCAATCTCATTAAGTCCCATTTGTTAATCTTTGACATTAGAGCTTGAGCCATTGGTGTTTTGTTCAGGAAATTTTCTCCTGTGCCTATGTGTTCTAAGGTTTTCCCTACTTTCTCATCTAATAGTTTCAGTGTATCTGGTTTAATGTGGAGATCTTTAATCCACTTACACTTGAGCTTTGTACAAGGAGATAAGAAAGGGTCTATTTTCATTCTTTTGCATGCTGAGTGCCAGTTGGACCAGCACCATTTGTTGAATAGGCTGTCCATTTTCCATTGAATGTTTACAGCTCCTTTGTCAAAAATCAGGTGACCATATACATGAGGGCTCATTTCTGGATCTTCTATTCTATTCCATTGATCCACATGCCTATTTCTGTACCAGTACCATGCAGTTTTCAGCACAATTGCCTTGTAATATAGCTTGTAATATAGCTTGAGGTCAGGGATAGTGATTCCCGCAGATGTTTTCTTGTTGTTGAGGATGGATT
Source organism: Micromys minutus (assembly GCF_963924665.1). Classification (NCBI taxonomy): domain Eukaryota; kingdom Metazoa; phylum Chordata; class Mammalia; order Rodentia; family Muridae; genus Micromys; species Micromys minutus. Next base: position 41,388,973 of record NC_137970.1, on the reverse strand, counting down.
TCACAATTCTGGGTCTTTTGTTGTTCCATATGAAATTGCACATTGATCTTTCCAATTCCATGAAGAACTTGGTTGGAATTTTGATGGGGATTGCATTGAATCTGTAGATTGCTTTTGGTAGGATGGCCATTTTTAAAATGTTGATCTTTCCAATCCATGAGCAAGGGAGATCTTTCCATTTTCTGAGATCCTCCTCAATTTCCTTCTTTAGAGGTTTGAAGTTCTTGTCATACAGGTCCTTCACTTGCTTAGTTAGAGTCACACCAAGGTATTTCATAGTTTTTGTGACGATTGTGACTTCACAGTAAAAATTCTTCCAAGTTATAAAAAAAAGTCACAAGACCATCTGAATAGACAGAAAGGGTTTTTGACAAAATAAAGTGTTTCTTCATGATAAAATTACTGAAGAAAATGGGAGTATATATCTCAACATAACAAAAAACAAAGTGTGACAAACTTACAGACATTATATAAAACATTTCTACAAAAATCAGGAACAAAAGGAACGTCCAAATTCCTCACTTTCATGCCCTAGAGGAAGTTTTAGCAGGAAGAATCCTAAGAGAAACTAATAAAGTGAATACAAATAAGAAAGTGAAGTCAAATAGCACTATATGAAGATGATAAGATTCTATATATAAGGCATCCCAAAGTTTCCACTAGAAAATACTTAGAGCTAATAAAGTAAAATGCCATACTTGATTTCAAAGTATATTATAGAGCTATAGTAACAAAAAAGGATGATGTTGGGAAAGAAGAAATCTGATATGTGGATCAATCAGATACTCAGACAAAAGGGACTCAATATAAAGACAGGACTCTTTGACCACTTTATCTTCCACACAAATGCCAGAAACAAACTGAAGAAAAGACTGTATTTGAAAGTGGTTCTTTATGCAAAACTGTTTTTTTAAATCTGTACATTTATCTCTGTTTTTTAATAAAGTTGTTTAAATAGATAAATAAATAAAAATGTAAAAAATAGAAAGTGGTTCTTTTTGAAGGTTTGGTAAAACTTACAGTAAAACATCCTGGACCTGAACATTTTTAGGTAAAAACCATTCTGATTATTTATTTGATCTCACTGTTATATATCTGTTTTAATTATTTCATCTTGGTTTAATTTTGATATGTCAGATAAGTCTAGAAGTTTATATGCTCCTTTAAATTTTCCTGTTTAGGAGAGTATTATGTCTCTAATAATTTCAAGATTTCACCAGTATTCATCATAATAGCTCCTTTTTCTCTAATTTTATTCTTTTTGATTATTTCCGTGTTTCTTTTAGTTTTGCTAAGGATTCTTTTCATCTTATCTTTTCAGAAAACTAAACCTTTGTTTCATTGTTTCTTTGCAATTTTTTATTGAAAGTTCTTTAGTTTTATGTGTTAATCTTAATTATTTTTTTTTCATTCTACTTATTTGAGGTTTGATTTTTTTTCTTGTTTTCCCAAAGCCCCAAGGCATATCTTCAAGTTATTTATTTGAGGTTGCTATGAATTTTGAATGTTGGCACTTATAACATCCTTCTTAGACTGTCTTCATTGTCTCCTATAGATTTAGGGTCCTTTTTTAAATCATGCCTTATGAGACTGAATTGACCTTCTTTATCACTTTTGTATTCCTTTCATTGGAAATGTAGTATGGTCCTATTTGCTGTTACCACTGAGTTGGAATACATTTTCCCATCATTTTACCCCAAGGCAGTGTCTGTCTTTTATGGTGAAGTATGCTCTTGGAGGAAGTAAGTTGTTTGATTGCATTTCTTATTCCAGGATGAGTCTCTTAACCATTAATGTTCGATGTTATTAACAAGATGCATGTATTTTTATTAGATATTCTCTGTATCTACATTCGAAACGTTATCCCCTTCCCCTCCCCCACTTCCATCCCCTTGCCTCTTGCTTCCATGAAGGTGCTCCCTCTCCCAACCACCCACATGCACCTCAGCACATTGGCATTCCCCTATACTGGGAAAATGAGCCTTCACTGGACCAAAGGCCTTTCCTCCCATTGATGCCAGACAATGCGATAGCTACATATGCAACTGGAGTCATGAGTCCCTCCATGTGTACTCATTGGTTAATGGTTTAGTCCCTGGGAGCTCCGGGGGTTTTGGTTGGTTGGTATTGTTCTTCCTATGAGGTTAAAAACTCCTTCGGCTCCTTCAGTCCCTTCCCTAGCTCTTTCATTGGGGTCGCAGTGTTCAGTCTGATGGTTAGCTGCAAGCATCCTCCTCTGTATCAATATGGCTCTGGAAGAGCCTCTGAGGAGGCATATATATCAGTCTCCTGCTAGTAAGCATTACTTGGCATCAGCAATAGTGCTTGGGTTTGGTGGCTGCAAATGGGTTGGATCCCCAGGTGAGGAAGTCTCTGTAGATCTTTTCTCTAATCCCTGCTCCTCTATTTGTTCCTGTATTTCCTCCTGTGAGTATTTTCATCATTTTGTTAAGTTTGAAAGTAGCTGTGCTTTTCCTTATTTTTATTTGTTTAATTGTTCTTCCACCACCCTTTATTTTTTTCCTGTAGTCTCTTGGAAGTGTCTATTTTTATTTTCAGTCTGAAGAATTACTTTCCATCCTCTGTAAGTGTCGCTTAGTGGTCATCAATTTCTTTAGCCTAATTTTGCCATGAAATATTTTTTCTTTTCCCCTCAATATTAGAGGTATCTAATACATATTTTGTTAGTTCTTTGATAATTTCATACATATTTAATATCTGTCCCTCCTCCAACCCCTCCCAGACCTAACCCCCTTCCCAGCTCAATCATATTATGTATTTTCCTCCATCAAGGCCAATTTGTGCTGCTCAAATATTCTAGAGTGTGTAGCTTTCCACTGGAGTACTATAGATTTATCAGGGACTCTTGGAGAAACTAATCTTCCCTCTCCCAGCATCTAATAATTGTTAATATCGCCTGTGACTGAACTTTGTGACCAGCTCCTCTCTGGGATGGAATTTGGGCTGGGTTGGGATTGCATGGGTAATTACATGCTGTCACAAATTCTGTGAGTTCACATGCAAAGCTGCACAACTGTATCCAGAAGCCACTGTCTCCTTGTGGTCCTCCAATGCCTCTGGCCTTTATGCTCTTCCTGCCTTCTTTTCAGCAATAATCTCTGAGCCCTTGGAGGAAAAGGTATAGTATATTCCATCTATGCTAAAATTTCTACAACCTCTTATCCTCAACATATTGGCTACTCGTGGGCTTCTGTGTTGATCATCATCTTCTACAACATGAAGTTTCTATGATCAGGGTTATAAGATGTCTTAATCCAAGAATTAATCAGATAATTCCTGATACCATTAGATGTTCATTTAATATCATGTCTATTTAATAGAGTAATAATAGTAGGTTCTCTTATAGGGTCTGTGTAGTCATACATTCTTAGCCCAGTAATGATGCCATGTAGGGGTTCCATCTTGCATAATGGACCCTAAACCAAATCAGAGAATAGTTGATAACTCCTAAGACTTTTCTACTATGATTATACCAGTAGGCACATCTTGCCCAGCCAGACATTACTGTAGCTCTCAAGACTCATATCTATGTAAAATTGATGATTAATTTTCTCCTCCAGCCCAGCATATAGCAACTTCCTGCACCATGTAAGCTAGCAAGGAGGGACAATGAAGATTCCAGTTTTGTATCAGTTTGATTTCTACATGTTCTATGATTTGAATGTGTAGTGTCTGTGTTGGAGGGTAGTCAAGAACATCGAAAATAGTCTTCAGTATTTGTCACAATTTCTCTCGTCTACTCTGCATTACCATCCTCAATTGCAATTTATTTCTTTATGTTCCATAATTCCCTTTTAAGCATTTAAACCAGTGCATTCTAGATCTCCACCCTTGAAAGCCCTTCTTTGTGGCTCTTGTAGTTTCCTGACCTCTATGTGAATTCCAAATAAAACATACAGAAAGATTCAAAGCTAACACAGACAAATGAAAGAAGAAATGTAATGTACTGTCTTACCAGTCCTGTGTTACCTCACTCAGAATGACTGTTTCCAGCTCCATCTATTTCCCTGCCAATTTTCTTTTTTTCTTTTTTAAATATTTATTTATTTTTATATGAGTACACTATAGTCATCCACAGACACACCAGAAGATGGCATTGGATCCCATTACAGATGGTTGTGAGCCACCATGTGGTTGCTGGGAATTGAACTAAGGACCTCTGGAAGAACAGTCAGTGCTCTTAACCACTGAGCCACCTCTTCACCCCTCCTTTTTTTTCTTTTTTGTTCTTGTGTTTTATTTCAAAACATGGCTTCACTGTTCTGTCTGGTCTGGAACTCACTACATAGACAAGGCCATTCTCGATCTCCTGGAGATCTACTTGCCTCTGTCTTCTGAGAGCTGGGGTTGTAGATGTACACAGCCATTCCAAGAAATTTCATCTTTCATAATAACTGAAGAATATCCATTCTGTAAATATATCAAACTTTAATTATCCATGTCTTATTGAATTAAGCAGAAGTGAAGATGAACAAGCAGCAAGTATCTCTGTGGTAGGATACAGAGTTCTTTGTGTATGAGCCCCAAAGTGATATAGGTGGATCATGTAGATCTATTTCTGCCTTTTGGAGAACTTCCACACCGATTTCCATTATGCTGACACCATTTTCACCCTTATCAGCAGAGAATAAATGATCCCTTTTTCCTACACACATGCCAGCCTTTAAAAATCATTCTGTTTTCCAGGTCTTAGTCATTCTGACTAAGGTAAAGTGAAAACCCAAAGTAGTTTTAATTTGCATTTCCCTGGTGATGTTGAATGTTCTGTGAAAGCAATGGTTCTCAACTTGTGGTTTGAGACCACTTTGAAGATCGAATGACCTTTTCACAGGGGTTGCCTAAGATCATCAGAAAACACGGGCATTTACATATGTCTTATAACAGTAGCAAAATTATGAAGTGACAAGAAAAATAATTTTCTGAACATCATGCAATTCAGACACAGGACCCAGAGGCTCCTGATCTGGAATTGATCTGAATGCCCCCTCCTTGAGACCTGGCTTCTCATGGCACCACATGTCATCATCATACAAGCTTGCAAAGAAGGGAAGCAATCTACAGCTATAATGCCTGTGCAGCTATAATGCCTGTGCAATACAACAACAACAAGAATAGCACAGCAGCCTTAAGGGTGGTCATAGTCATAGTAGTTCATATAGTTTAGTGACAAGTGTCAGTGGTATACTGGAAATTTAGATCTGTTCAACCAGAGCAAAACTGTACCTGGTACTGAAAACAGCCAACTTCCCAGAGCTAGTGAACTGATGAGTCTTGGAGAAGAACCTATAACCACCACTTTATTAAGCCAACACAATTCCTAACTACTTTCTAAATATATGACTTTATATCCCCCAGATGAGTATAGTCTTTACCACCCCTTAAAGCAACTTCCTTTTGCAAAAGACAGAGGCTACAACAGGAACCTACTGCTAATTAAAATAAAGACTTGTAGAGCCTAGTCCCAATTGGTACATCTACAGCACAATTCCTGCACCTAAGACTCAGGGATCATTGAGGAAGTATGAAGGGAAGGATTGTAACAGCCAGAGGCATCACAAGTGGGCTGTGAGACTGTGAATCCTAGGAAGTTACATAAAGTCTCAGCAACAGGACTGACTAAACAAGATAAACAAGAAGGACAATAGACATGCAAAAAAAAAAAAAAAAAAAAAAAAAAAAAAAAAAAAAAAAAAAACTATGATCAACTAAGGAATGCTGAGAGTGTGAGAGATAGTTTTCTCCAGAGGAGAGAGCATCACCTGGTCATCTGGTACTGACTAGTCAGTCATCCCTGAAAACATACATACATGTAGTATTTTATAGACTGATTAGGTTGTTCTTTTTTTAAATTAGATACTCTCTGTATTTACATTTGAAATGTAATCCCCTTCGCCCACCTCCATCTCCTCTCCCTCCCCCTCTACTTGTCATCATGAAAGTGCACTAGCCCCTAATCACTCTCTCCACCCCATTGCCTTGGTATTCCCCTACACTGGGAAAACGTGCCAAAGGCCTCTTCTCACATTGATGCCAGACTCTGCTATTCTCTGCTACATATGCACCTAGAGCCATGGGCCTCTCAATGCGTGGTCAATGGTTAGTGTTCTAGTCCATGGGAGCTGTGGAGGATTTGGTTGGTTGACAATGTTGTTCTTCCCATGAGGCCTAAACCCCCTTCAGCTCCTTCATCCCCCCACCTCTGCCAGCACCCTCACCAGGGTACCCATACTCAGTCTGATAGTTAGCTTCAAGCATGTTCAGCTGCATGATTCTAGCAGAAAACCTAAGGAAGCATCCCAAACTGGTTCCTGCCAGCAAGCACCTCCCAGCATCAGCTATAGTGCTTGGGCCTGGTAGCTGTACATGGATCCTATATCTCCTCCCGTGAGTGTTTTGTTCTCCCTTCTAAGAAGGACTGAGGCTTCAACATTTTGGGCTTCTTTCTTTTTGAGCTTCCTAAGGTCTGTGAGTTGTTTCTTGGGTATTCAGAGATTTCTGTGGTTAGTATCCAATTATCAGTGAGTGCATATGATGTGAATTCTTTGTGACTGGGTTACCTCACTCAGGATGATATTCCCTAGTTCCATCCATTTGCCTAGAAATTTTGTAAAGTCGTTGTTTCTAATGACTGAGTAGTACTGCATTGTGTAAATGTATCACATTTTCTGTATTCATTCCTCTGTTGAAGGACATCTGGGTTTTTTAAGCCTCTGTCTATTATAAATAAGGCTGCTATGAACATGGTGGCACATGTGTCCTTGTTAAATGTTGGAACATCCTTGGGGTATATGCCCAGAAGTGGAATAACTGGGCCTCCAGGTAGTACTATGGCCAATTTTCTGAGGAACCGCCAGACTGATTTCCAGAGTGGTTGTACCAACTTATAACCCCACCAACAGTGGAGAAGTGTTCCTCTTTCTCCACATCCTAGCCAGCATCTGCTGTCATCTGAGTTTTGATCTTAGCCATTCTGACAGGTGTGAGGTGGAATAACAGGGTTGTTTTGATTTGTATTTCCCTGATGACTAGGAATGTTGACCATTTCTTTAGGTGTTTCTCAACAATTCTGTATTCCTCAGTTGAGAATTCTTTGTTTAGCTCTGTACCCCATTTTAATAGGATTGTTTCATTCTCTGGAGTCTAATTTCTAGAGTTCTTTTTATGTATTGGATATTATCCCTCTATCAGATGTGGGACTGGTAAAGATCCTTTCCAGTCTGTTGGCTGCCATTTTGCTTTTTTGACAGTGTCCTTAGCCTTACAGAAAATTTGCAATTTCATGAGGACAAATTTGTTGATTCTTGATCTTAGAGCATAGAACATTGGTGTTCTGTTAAGGAAAATTTTCCCTGTACCTATGTGTTCTAAGCTCTTCTCCACTTTCTCCTCTAATAGTTCCAGAGTACCTGGTTTTATGTGGAGGTGTGTGATCCACTTGGACTTGAGCTTTGTACAAGGAGATAAGAAAGGGTCAATCTGCATGCTTCTGCATGCTGACTGCCAGTTGAACCAACACCATTTGTTGAAGAGTCTGTCCTTTTTCCATTGAATGTTTTCAGCACCTTTGTCAAAGATCAAGTGACCATATATGTGAGGGCTCATTTCTGGATCTTCAATTCTGTTCCATTGATCTGCCTGTGTCTCTCTCTACCAATATCATGTGTGTGTGTGTGTGTGTGTGTGTGTGTGTGTGTGTGTGTGTTTATCACAATTGCTTTGTAATATAGCTTGAGGTCAGGGATGCTGATTCCCACAGAAGGTACTTTGTTGTTGAGAATAGATTTTGCTATCCTAGGTTTTCTTTGTAATATAGTTTGAGGTCAGGGATGCTGATTCCCACAGAAGGTACTTTGTTGTTGAGAATAGATTTTGCTATCCTAGGTTTTTGGTTATCCCAGATGAATTTTCAAATTGCTCTTTCCAACTCTATGAAGAATTGTTTTGGAATTTTGATGGGGATTGAATCTATAGATTGTTTTTGGTAAGTTGACCATTTTTACAATGTTGATTCTTCCAATACATGAGCATGGGGGAACTTTCCATCTTCTAAGATCTTCTGCAATTTTCTTCTTCAGCTAGTTGAAGTTCTTGTCATACAGATCTATCACTTGCTTAGTTAGGGTCACACCAAGGTATTTCATATTGTTTGTGCTTATTGTGAAGTGTATCTTTTCCCTAATTTCATGCTCACCATTATTATCCTTTGAGTAGAGGAAGGCTACTGATTTGTTCCAGTTAATTTTATATCCAGCCACTTTGCTGAACTTGTTTATCAGCTGTAGGAGTTCTCTGGTGAAAGTTTTGAGGTCACTTAAGTATACTATCATATTATCAGCTAACAGTAATATTTTGACTTTTTTTAAATTTGTATCCCTTTGATTTCCTTTTGCTGTCTAATTGCTCTGGCCAGGACTTCCAGTACTATATTGAATAGGTAGGGGAGAGTGGGCAGCCTTGTCTAGTCCCTTATTTTAGTGGAATTGCCTCAAGTTTTTCACCATTTAGGTTGATATTGGCTACTGGTTTGCTATAAATTGCTTTTACTATGTTTAGGTACGGGATTTGGATTCCTGTTCTTTCCAGCTTTTAACGTGAAGGGGTGTTGAATTTTGTCAAATGCTTTCTCAGCATCTAGTGAGATGATCATGTGGATTTTTTTTCTTTGAGCTTGTTTATATGGTGGATTACATTGATAGATTTCCGTATATTGAACCATCCCTGCATCCCAGGGATGAAGTCTACTTGATCATTGTGAATGATCATTTTGATGTGTTCTTGGATTCAGTTTCCAAAATCTTATTGAGTATTTTTGAATCAATGTTCATGAGAGAAATTGGACTGAAATTCTCTTTCTTTGTAGGGTCTTTGTGTGGTTTAAGTATGAGCATAATTGTATGTTTGAAGAATGAGTTGGGTAATGTTCCTTCTGTTTATTTTTTGTGGAATAATTTGGAGAGTATAGGTATTAGGTCTTCTATGTAAGTCTCATAGAATTCTATATTGATCTCATCTGGACTTGAGCTTTTTTTGGTTGGTAGGCTTTTGATGGCTGCTTCTATTTCATTAGGTGTTATGGGACTGTTTAGATGGTTCTTCTGATCCTGATTTAACTTTGGTATCTAGTATCTGTGGAGAAATTTGCCATTTCCTCTAGATTTTCTAGTTTTGTTGAGTATATGCTTTTGTAATAGGATCTGATGATTTCTTAAATTTCCCCAGTTTTTGTTGTTATGTCTCCTCTTTCAGTTCTGATTTTGTTAATTTGGATAATCTCTCTGTGCCCTCTAGTTAATCCGGCTAAGGGTTTATGGATCTTGTTGATTTTCTCAAAGAACCAGCTCCACGTTTTGTTGAATCTTTTTATGGTTCTTTTTGTTTCTACTTGGTTCATTTCTGCTCTGAATTTGATTATTTCCTACCATCTACTCCTCTTGGGGTGTATCTAATTCCGTTTGTTTCAGAGCTTTCAGCTGTGCTGTCAAACTGCTAGTATATGCTCTCTCCAGGTTCTTGTTGGAGGAACTGATAGCTGTGAGTTTTCTTCTCAGTATGCTTTCAGTGCATCCCATAAGTTTGGGTATGTAGTGGTGTCATTTTCCTTATATTTTTAAAAAAATCGTTGATATCTTACTTTATTTCTACCTTGACCGTGTTATCATTTAGCAGAGCACTGTTCAGCTTCCATGTGTATATGGGCTTTTTGTTGTTTTTCTTTTTATTAAAGAACAGCCTCAGTCCATAGTGATCTGATAGGATGCATGGGAATATTTCAATCTTCTGGTATCTGTTGAGGCCTGTTTTGTGAGCGACTATATCGTCAGTTTTGGAGAAGGTACCATGAGGTGCTGAAAAGAGAGTGTATTCTTTTGTGTTAGGGTGAAATGTTCTGTAGATGTATGTTAAATCCACTTGGTTCATAACTTCTGTTAGTTTCTCTGTGTCTCTGTTTAGTTTCTGTTTCCATGATCTGTCCATTGATGAGAGTGGGGTGTTGAAGTCTCCCACTATTATTGTGTGTAGTTTAATGTATGTTTTGAGCTGTAGTAGAGTTTCTTTTATAAATGTGGGTGTCCTTGTATTTGGAGCATAGATGTTCAAGATTGAGAGTTCATCTTGATAGATTTTTCCTGTGATGAGTATAAAGTGTTCTTCCTTATCTTTTTTGGTAACTTTTGGTTGAAAAATTATTTCATTAGATATTAGAATATCTGCTCCAGCTTGTTTCTTGGGCCCATTTGATTGGAAGTTTTTTTTCCAGCCTTTTACTCTGAGGTAGTGTCTATCTTTGTCCCTGAGATGAGTTTCCTGTATGCAGAAAAATGCTGGATTCTGCTTACGTATCAGGTTTCATAGTCTATATCTTTTTATTGGAGAATTGAATCCATTGATGATAAGAGAAATTATGGAATAGTGATTTTTTTGTTTCCTGTTATTTTTGTTGTTAGAGGTAGACTTATGTTTGTGTGCTTTTCTTCTTTTGGTTTCCTTGCATGATTATTTTTCCCTCTTGGGTGTAGTTTCCTCCCTTGTGTTGAATTTTTTTCATTTATCATCTTTTCTAGGGCTGGATTTGTGGTCAGATATTCTGTAAATTTGGTTTTGTCCTGGAATATCTTGGTCTCTCCATCTATGGTAATTGAGAGTTTTTCTGGATATAGTAACCTGGGCTGGCATTTGTGTTCTCTTAGGGTCTGTATGATGTCTGTCCAGGATCTTCTAGCTTTCATAGTTTCTGTTGAGGTGTCTGGTGTAATTATGATCAGTTTGCCTTTATACGTTACATGTCCTTTTTCCCTTACTGCTTTTAGTATTCTTTCTTTGCTTTGAACATTTGATGTTTTGAAAATTATGTGTCAGGAAGAATTTCTTTTCTGGTCCAATCTATTTGGAGTTTTGTAAGCTTCCTGTATGTTCATGGCCATGTCATTTTTAAGAGCAGGAAAGTTTTCTTGTGATTTTGTTGAAGATGTTTACTGTGCCTTTTAGTTGATATTCCTTGCCCTATCCTTAGGTTTGATCTTCTCATTGTGTCCTAGATCTCCTGGACATTTTGGGTTAGGAGCTTTTTGGTTTTTGCATCTTCTCTGACTGTTTTGTCTACGTTTTCAATGTTGTCTTTGGCCCCTGATATCCTCTCTTCTATTTCTTGGAGTCTATTGGTGATGCTTCTATCTATGACTCCTGATTTCTTTCTTAGGCTTTTTATCTCCAGGGTTGTCACTTTTTGTCATTTCTTTATTGTTTCTATTTCCATTTTCAATTCCTTTATCTGTTTGGTTGTGTTTTCCTATAGTTCTTTGAGTGATTTCCTGATTCTCCTGTAATTGTTTAAGGGAGTTACTCATGCGCTTCTCTAAGATCTCCATCATCATCGTGAAGTATGACTTTAAGTTTAAATCTTGTTTTTTTGGTATGTTTGGCAATCCACTGCTTGCTGGGGCGGGAGAGCTGGGTTTTGATGTTGCCAAGTTGTCTTGGTTTCCATTGCTTAGGTCCTTGCACTTTCCTCTTGCCATCTTGTTGTCTGTGATTGCAGGTGGTTGTGTTGTCTCTGACTGGAACCTGGCTCTGGTGTGGGTCTGAGTGCCCATAGGCTCAGGAAAATTTCTTCTGGATGTTTGTCTCTTTTCGGGCAGGTAGTGAGTTCTGATTGCAGTGGCTCCGTTCTGTCTCTGTGGGATCAGGTGGGAGAGCTCTTGCAAGACTTCTCTGGGGGCTCAGCCATGTGCAGGTGGTTCCTGAGTCTTGATGGCAGTCATCTGGTCCTCTTGAGGAGCTGGAAAGGACCCTGATCCCAGAGTGCACCACTCTAGCTGTCCTCCAGGAGCTCCAGGCTATTCTCCCGGGACAGCCTGAACACGGTGTGTGGCAATCTCTTTGTGGGCTCAGGTGGAAGAGCTCTTGCAGGGCTGTTCCTGGGTCTCAGCCATCTTCAGGAGGGTATTGAGTCTTGATGGCAGTCACCTGGCTCTCTTGTGTGGGCTCAGGTGGGAGAGTGCTTACAAGACTTCTCTGCGGGCTCAGCTGTGTGCAGGCGGTCCTGAGTCTTGAGTCACTGTGACCTCTCACTGGACCGGAAAGGCATACATGTATTTATGTGTGTAACAATGATGCTCAATGAAAATAGACTCAATTTGATAGTGGAGATGGGGCATAGGAGCAAGATTGGAGAAACTTATATAATTCTATTTCAATTAAAAACATGTTTTTAAGTGGAGAAGGAAGTGTAATGAAGTGTGATGAAAGTTCTTAGAACTTAGGAAACAATGTGAAAAGTACAAATTGTTACCATTTAAGAAAAGAAGAGAACACTTTTCTTTCTCACAGGAATTTCTTATCCTTTGTTTTTTGTATGTTCTAGTAAGGACTGCCCTCAGGAACAGCCTCAAGCTTGATGATTTACTATAAGAACTCAAAAATATTTCATATTCATGGGTCCAGTTTATTAAGCTACCAAATATTTGGTTTGTATGAAGTTTTGTGAAACAGGAAGTCACTCCTGAACCTTGGTGTCCAGGGTTTTGTATTGTAGTTAGCCATGAGTTAGATTGGAGACCTATCACTTTAAGATCACATCCACAGCTTAGGAAAGTCACACCACACTTGCCGCCCTGATCTGGCCCTTGAGAGAAAAATTGACAAGCCCACTGTTTTGACAGGAAAGCAATCCCAGACACTATTCCTCAGGATTTTGTAGGCAAATAGTTTTCCTTATCTTTGTCCTTTTCTATCTTGTGGATATGGCAGAAAGCTTGTAAACATATGATCACTGCATCTGTTTCCATCAGCTGCTGAGTGAAGTCACTCAGATGACTGTTGTACTAGCCTCCTGTCTGCAAGTATACCAGAATATTATTAATAGTGTCTGGAGTGGACTCAACCTCGTGGCCTTAAAGGGAGAGAGACATAGTGGGAGGGGAGGGGAGAGTGAGAGACTGGGAGGACAGGAGGGAGGGGAAGCTTCGATGGGGATGTAAAGTAAATTAATAATTTAATTATTTAATTAATTAATGCAGAAAAAGTGATCTCCCTGATTTCTGCCTGCTCAGCAGCATGAGTTGTGGCTCCCCAACCTTTGGAGGAAAGATATAAAAGAGATTTCTTTTTCTCTATCACATGTTCTTGTGTGTTATCTTTCTCTTTTTCTCTCTTTCTTTCTTTCTTTCTTTCTTTTCTGCCATACTTTCCATAGCGCCCACTTTTTTCACTCCTTATGTCCAGCTCTTTTTAGATGTTCTCATACTGTCTATAATGTTTTTCCTCCTCGTCTGTCATTCTGCCTTCAGTATGAAACGCCATCCTTCATAAGGCTCTCCTCCACGTCCAGCCCACATAAAAACTCATTTACTATTGCACTCTGGCATTCTGCATCGCTTCTCATGGTGACTTATGGGGTTGAGAAGAACTGGACTTAACATGTACACCTCCTCTTTCCCATTCTCTCCCCCACATTGGGAGCTACACACCAAAAATGCTCAGCTTTTTTTTTCAGCAGAAAATAGACCTTTGCTCTTCTTGATGGTTATATGCAATCTAATTACATGTGTTTTTAGTGTGTTGTCATGTGCTGCCCGACCTGTATGGTTGAGGGAATGGGAGTGAGACAGATCCCTGATAAGCAGACAGATAAAGTAGGGTTATATATAGGTAATAAAAATGGTGAGCTTCCAAGATGACAGCTTCTTACTTGCCATCCTGAGCACAGACAAGCAGAAAAGCCTGGCTTGGAAGCAACAACAAAATGTTACCTACATCACTCTCCCAAGTCCTTTCCCTTCCTTTATACCCCAGTCTCTAGTAACAAATTTGTGGGATTTTAATCATAGGACAAAACTCAGTATGAAATTCTTTTTATTATTGGAATATTTTTTTCTTTTTCCAACAAAAGGTTGGTTTTTAAAGATGAATCTTATACTTTATTTTTATATTAATATGGTTACATTTTCCCCCTCCTTTCCTCTCTCCAAACCTTCTCATAATCCTAAAGCATTGAGCAAAAAGAGGTCTAGGGGCCACCAGGAACAGCGGAGATTCAGGGATGCAGGCCTGGTGACACTGCACTGCAAGTAGCGGAGGCACAGAGAGGTCTGGGCAGAGAGCTCGGAAAGCGCAACCCCCCACACAGCACCGATTGGTTCAGGGGAAAAGGAACTCTGCCTTAGGGACTCGGTTTCCACCCAGAAGGCCGGTGCATGCGGACCAAATACTCAGGCCATCTGCCACCATAAACAGCAGAGATCCAGGGATGCAGGGCAGGTACACGGGAGAGATGGGAACCAATCACTGACAAGAACACATATAATCATAGACAACAAGATAACAAGAGGAAAGCAAAAGAACTTACCCAAAGGAAACCAAGACAACCTGGCAACACCAGAACCCAGCTCTCCCTTCAAAGCAAACACACGAGAAAAAGAAGACTCAGACCTGAAATCATACCTCAAGATGATGATAGAGATCCTTAAACAAGAATGGTAGGAAAAGCATAAAAAATTAGAAGCTTTTAAAGAGGAAACAAGAAAAACACTCAAAGAAATCAAAGAACTAGAGGAAAACAGAACTAAAGAGATGAAGGAATTGAAGAAGGAATTTAAAATAGAAACAATAAAGAAAACACTAAAAGAGAAAACCATGGAGGTAGAAAACCTAAAAAAGAAATCAGTAGTCACAGATGCAAGCATTTCCAACAGACTATAAGAGATGGAAGACAGAATCTCAGGGGCCAAAGACAACATTGAAAACATAGACAAAATAGTCAGAGAAGATGCAAAAGCCAAAAAGCTCCTAACCCAAAATGTCCAGGAAATCCAGGACACAATGAGAAGATCAAACCTAAAGATAATAGGAATAGAAGAGGGCGAAGAATATCAACTAAGAGGCACAGTAAATATCTTCAACAAAATCGTAGAAGAAAACTTCCCTACCCTTAAGAATGAGATGACTGTGAGCATAAAAGAAGCCTACAGAACTCCAAATAGAGTGGACCAGAAAAGAAATACCTCCAGACACATAATAGTAAAAACATCAAGTGCCCAAAGGAAAGAAAGAATACTAAAAGCAGTAAGGGGAAAAGGTCATGTAACATATAAAGACAGACCAATCAGAATCACACCTGACTTCTCAACAGAGACTATGAAAGCTAAAAGATCCTGGACAGATATCATGCAGACCCTAAGAGAACACAAGTGTCAGCCCAAGCTGCTATACCCTCAATCACCATAGATGGAGAGACCAAGATATTCCAGGACAAAACTAAATTTACACAATATCTGACCACAAATCTAGCACTACAATGAAGTATAGGTGGAAAACCCAATACAAGGAGGGAAACTACATCCTAGTAAAAACAAGAAAATACCTAAACAAAAAAACCAAAAGAAGAAAGAAACACAGGCACAATTCTACCTCTAAAAGCAAAAATAGCAGGAAATAGCAGCACTATTCCTTAATATCTGTTAACAGAAATGGACTTAATTCCCCAATAAAAAGACATATGCTACCAAACTGGATACAGAGATTGGCATGTAGATCAATGGAATAGAATAGAAGGTCCAGAAATGAGCCCTCACATATATAGTCACTTGATTTTTGACAAAGGAGCTGTAAACATTCAATGGAAAAAGGACAGCCTCTTCAACAAATGGTGTTGGTCCAACTGGCACTTAGCATGCAGAAGAATGAAAATAGACCCTTTCTTATCTCCTTGTACAAAGCTCAAGTCCAAGTGGATCAAAGATCTCCACATTAAACCAGGTACACTGAAATTATTAGATGAGAAAGTAGGGAAAACCTTAGAACACATAGGCACAGGGGAAAATTTCCTGAACAGAACACCAATGGCTCATGCTCTAAGGTCAAATATCAACAAATGGGACTTAATGAGATTGCAAAGTTTCTGTAAGGCTAAGGACACTGTCATGAAAACAAAATGGAAGCCAACAGATTGGGAAAAGATCTTTACCAACCCCACATCTGATAGAGGCCTAATATTCAAGGTATACAAAGAACTCAAATAGCTAGACACCAGCGAATCAAACAACCATATTTTAAAAATGGGGTACAGAGCTAAACAAATAATTCTCAATTGAGGACTATTGAATGACTGAGAAGCATCTGAGGAAGTTCTTGACATCCTTAGCCATCAGGGAAATGCAAATCAAAACAACCCTGAGATTCCACCTCACACCAGTCAGATTGGCTAAGATCAGAAATTCAGATGACAGCAGATGCTGGCAAGGATGCAGAGAAAGAGGAACACTTCTCCACTGTTGGTGGGGTTGTAAACTGGTACAACCACTCTGGAAATCAGTCTGGTGGTTCCTCAGAAAATTGGAAATAGTACTACCTGAAGACCCAGTTATTCCAGTTCTGGGCATATACCCCAGAGAAGCTCCAATATACAACAAAGACACATGCACCACAATGTTCATAGCAACCCTATTTGTAATAGCCAGAAGCTGGCAAGAACCCAGCTGTCCTTCAGTAGATGAATGGATACAAAAATTGTGGTACATTTACATAATGGAATACTACTCAGCCATCAGAAACAATGACTTGACCAAATTCTTAAGAAAATGGTTGCATCTAGAGAATATCATCCTGAATGAAATAACCCAGTCACAAAAGAACAGATATAATATGCAGTCACTGATAGTTGTGGGGAGCCGAATGCGAACGCCATTACAAGATGGCGCTGGCTCCCTCAAGGTTTGAGGTAAACAACTCCATATATAGTAATGCTCTTGTCAGCTAAGGCGCTGCACGCTGCTCATGTGCAGTACATAACCTATCTCCAGCCAATCCCGAGGCCGCTGGTGTCAGCAGACTGGTGACAACCAATCATGGCAAGCCTGTATGCGCTTCTCCCTATATAAGCGGACAGCTAGGGTAGTTCAGGCCCCTCGCTTCCTGCCCTCCCCTTCAATCAAGAGGCTCCCACAATAAAGCGTGATCTGAGAAGAATCCTCTGGTGGTGGTCGTCTTTCCTCGCTGGTCGAGGAGCGCGCCACAGATAGTGGGGTGCTAACCCCAGAAAGCTCCGAACACCCCAGAAACAACTTACAGACTACATGAAGTTCAGAAAAACAAAAGCCAAAAAAAAGTGAAAAATCATTATGCTTAATCTTTACAGACCAAGAAAACTTTGACTATTTGCAGGTTATATCTTGTTTTACTCATTGTTATATCTTCATACTCATTGTAACTAGTAAGATTTTAATGCATACTATCAAACCTTTAAAAAAAACCCAAGTACTGACAAAAATGTATTCATATACTATTATGCAAAAATGCTTTTAAAATCTGTACATTTATCTTTGTTTTTTAAAATAAAGTTGTTTAATTAAAAAAAGAAAAACAATGACAAAAAAAGAGAAAAAAAGAGGTCTATGAAAGTGACACCACAAGAATAAAATACCGGGAATTTAACAATAACCCTCAATATTAATGGTCTCATTCCTCCAAGAAAAAGGAATAAAGTAATAAGCTGGTTTAAAAAACAGGTTCTATTTTTTTGTTGGCTCCAAGAAACATATCTCCCTATCATGATAAGCATAACTTAAAACTAAGATGGTGGGGAAAGATATTCAGGGAAATGCAACTAAGAAACAAGAAGTCATAACTATTCCGGTATTTGAAAGAACAGAGCTCATATGAAAACTAGTTGGAGAAAACAAAGTGGGGCTTTATATTCATCAAAGAAAAGAATCAACCCACAGGATATTATAATTTTAAACATACATGCACCAAACACAGAGGTACCCAATTTCATAAATGAAACATTATTCTATCTAAAATCACAGACTGGACTGAATACTATGCTAGTGGGTGATTTCAATATCATACTCTCACCAATAGACAGGGCATCTGGAAAAAAAACTAAACACAATTCTCGAACTAAGTGACATACTAAATCAAAGAGATTTAATGTATGTTTATAGAACATTCCACCCCAAATATAAAGAATATAGCTTTTTTCTTTGTAGCTGATGAAACTTTCTTCAAAATTGACCACATATTAGAACACAAAACAAGACTCAACAAATATAGGGAAATAATAGCCTGCTTCCTATTTGACCACAAAGGGACAAAGCTGAATGTCAACAACAGTTGGCAAAAAGTATACAAATCTACAAAAACTAAACAACACACTACCAAGTTAAAATTGAGTAAAAAAAATAAATAAAAATAATTTGATTTCATATACTTAAATAAAATATAAACACAACATATCAAAAAATTTGGGGCACATGTAAGCAGTCCTAAGAGGAGAGTGTATAGCACTTAATGCCTACATTAAAAAAAAACTGAGGGCTTTTGTATTAATAACTTAATGATACACTTGAAAGTTTTAAAAGAACAAACAAGAACATACAATGCCCAAAAAGAGAAAATGGAAAGAAACAATCTCAGGGTAAAAATTAGTGAGATAGAAACAAACATACACAATACAAAAATTTCATGAAGAGATGGTTCTTTGAAAAAATTACAAGACTGACAAGACTTTAGACAAATTAAGCATAACAAAAATAGAGAGGATACAAACTAGTGAAATAGAATCTCATGAAATAACCAGTATGAGAGAGTAACAGACATAACTCATAGATCCTCCAATGTAAATATAGCTATTGTTGGACAATCCAGACCATATCATATAAGCCAATCCAACAAATCCCCCAGTAATACATATTCATTCTGTTCACTTCTGATCCTCTAGAGAGCCCTAATATAGCCCTTTTATCATGACTTACCTGGTAACAAAATGCCCTGTCTGTATGTGCTCTTGAACTATTATGTAAGCTCTTACAGACTGAAAATATCCTGTCTACGCTAATTGCAATCTTTAAGACTAAAACGTGTAGAGATCCGTCATGGCTTCCACAGGGGCGAGTCGCAGTCTTGCTGCGTCTCAGCGGTCGCCGCAGGGCCGCTCCTCACGACAGGACAAGTATTCGGTGCTTTTGCCCACCTACAACGAACGGGAGAACCTGCCGCTCATCGTGTGGCTGCTGGCGAAGAGCTTCTCTGAGAGCTCCTGAGACCACGGGAGAAAACGCTGGCCCTCGGAACTGCCTATATTCGTGGAATAAAACATGCCTCCGGGAACTATGTCATCATTATGGATGCTGACCTCTCACACCATCCCAAATTTATTCCCGAATTTATCAGGAAACAAAAGGAGGGTAACTTTGATATTGTCTCTGGAACTCGCTACAAAGGGAATGGGGGTGTTTATGGATGGGATTTGAAAAGAAAGATAATCAGCCGCGGGGCCAATTTTATAACTCAGATTTTGCTGAGACCGGGAGTGTCGGACTTAACAGGAAGCTTCAGGTTGTACCGAAAAGAAGTTCTACAGAAATTGATAG
This sequence comes from Micromys minutus, assembly GCF_963924665.1. Taxonomy (NCBI): domain Eukaryota; kingdom Metazoa; phylum Chordata; class Mammalia; order Rodentia; family Muridae; genus Micromys; species Micromys minutus. Next base: position 41,369,585 of record NC_137970.1, on the reverse strand, counting down.
AAAAATGTGTGTCCAAAGGCTATGTTTTTCAGATGGAAATGATTGTTCAAGCAAGACAGATGAATTACACCATTGGTGAGGTTCCAGTTTCATTTGTGGATCGAGTTTATGGTGAATCCAAGTTGGGAGGAAATGAAATAGTCTTGTTCCTAAAAGGGTTATTGACTCTCTTTGCTACTACATAAAAGAAATTACTCATTTAGGCTTCCCGTGTTCATTTCAATTAAAACTAAGAGAAGCCCAGGTCATGATTTTTATCAATGTTCTCTTAACACATGAGCCAAAGAAACTATGTTCCAACTTCCTGTCAACAATCTTGGCAGTTTAAGAAAAGCCCGGAAAACTGTGAAAAAAATACTTAGTGACATTGGGTTGGAATACTGTAAAGAACATATAGAAGAGTTTAAACAGTTTGAACCTAATGGCTTTTGTTTGAAAAACACTACATGGGAGGATGTAGGACTGTAGGACCCTTCTCGTATGAAAAATCAGGACTATCGGACAAAACCTTTTTGCTGCAGTGCTTGTTCGTTTTCTTCAAAATTCTTCTCTGCCTACAAACGTCATTTCCGGAATGTCCATAGTGAAGACTTCGAAAATAGGATTCTCCTTAACTGCCCTTACTGTACCTTCAATGCAGATAAAAAGATTTTGGAAACACACATTAAAATATTTCATGCTCCAAACTCCAGCGCACCAAGTAGCAGCCTCAGCACTTTCAAAGATAAAAACAAAAAACGATGGCCTTAAACCTAAGCAGGCTGACAATGTAGAGCAAGCCATGTATTACTGCAAGAAGTGCACTTACCGAGACCCTCTCTATGAGATCGTCAGGAAGCACATCTACAGGGAACATTTCCAACACGTGGCATCCCCCTACATAGCAAAGGCAGGAGAAAAATCACTCAATGGTGCAGTCTCTCTGGGCACAAATGCCCGAGAAGAGTGTAATATCCACTGCAAGCGATGCCTTTTCATGCCCAAGTCCTATGAAGCTTTGGTACAGCATGTCATTGAGGACCATGAACGGATAGGCTATCAGGTCACTGCCATGATCGGACACACAAATGTTGTAGTTCCCCGAGCCAAACCCTTGATGCTGATTGTCCCCAAGCCTCAAGAAAAAAAGGGCATGAGACTCCCACCAAGAATCAGTTCTCTTGCTTCTGGAAATGTCCGGTCTTTGCCATCACAGCAGATGGTGAACCGATTGTCAATACCAAAGCCCACCTTAAATTCAACGGGAGTTAACATGATGTCTAATGTTCACCTGCAGCAAAACAACTATGGAGTCAAGTCTGTGGGCCAGAGCTATGATGTTGGCCAATCAGTGAGGCTGGGGCTAGGTGGCAATGCTCCAGTTTCCATCCCTCCACAGTCTCAGTCTGTGAAACAGTTACTTCCAAGTGGAAATGGGAGGTCCTACGGGCTAGGTGCTGAGCAGAGGCCCCCGGCAGCAGCCAGGTACTCCCTGCAGACTGCCAACACCTCCTCTCTACCCCCAGGACAGGTGAAGTCTCCCTCTGTGTCTCAGTCACAGGCATCTAGAGTATTAGGTCAGTCCAGTTCTAAACCTCCACCAGCAGCCACAGGCCCTCCTCCAAGCAACCATTGTGTCACTCAGAAGTGGAAAATATGTACAATCTGTAATGAGCTTTTTCCTGAGAACGTCTACAGTGTTCACTTCGAAAAGGAACATAAAGCTGAGAAAGTCCCAGCAGTAGCTAACTATATTATGAAAATACACAATTTTACTAGCAAATGCCTCTACTGTAATCGCTATTTGCCCACAGATACCCTGCTCAGCCATATGTTAATTCATGGTCTGTCTTGTCCATATTGCCGTTCCACCTTCAATGATGTAGAGAAGATGGCAGCACACATGCGAATGGTTCATATTGATGAAGAGATGGGGCCTAAAACGGGTTCTACTTTGAGCTTTGATTTAACATTGCAACAGGGCAGTCACACCAACATTCATCTCCTGGTGACCACATACAATCTGAGGGATGCCCCAGCTGAATCAGTTGCCTACCATGCCCAAAATAATGCCCCAGTTCCTCCAAAGCCACAACCAAAAGTTCAGGAAAAAGCAGATGTCCCTGTTAAAAGTTCACCTCAAGCTGCAGTGCCCTATAAAAAAGATGTTGGGAAGACCCTTTGCCCTCTTTGTTTTTCAATCCTAAAAGGACCTATATCTGATGAACTTGCACATCATTTACGAGAAAGACACCAAGTTATTCAGACAGTTCATCCAGTTGAGAAAAAGCTAACTTACAAATGTATCCATTGCCTTGGGGTGTATACCAGCAACATGACAGCCTCAACCATCATACTGCATCTAGTTCACTGCATGGGGTGTTGGAAAGACACAGAATGGCCAGGACAAGACAAACGCACCTTCTCGGCTCAATCAGTCTCCAGGCCTGGCACCTGTGAAGCACACATACGAGCAGATGGAGTTTCCACTGCTAAAATAAATGAAAGCTGGAGGATGATAATGATTCCCTTAGCTGTTTTGAAGAGAAGCCGGAAGAGCCTGTTGTTTTACCTGTAGACCCCAAAGGTCATGAAGATGATTCTTATGAAGCTAGGAAAAGCTTTCTCACAAAGTACTTCAACAAACAGCCCTATCCCACCAGGAAAGAAATTGAGAAGTTAGCTGCCAGTCTATGGCTATGGAAGAGTGACATTGCCTCCCATTTCAGCAACAAAAGGGAGAAGTGTGTCCTCGACTGTGAGAAGTACAAGCCTGGTGTGCTGCTAGGTTTTAACATGAAAGAATTAAATAAAGTCAAACATGAGATGGATTTTGATGCTGAGTGGCTGTTTGAAAATCATGATGAGAAAGACTCAAGAGTCAATGTTAGCAAGACTGTTGACAAAAAGCTTAACCTTGGGAAAGAAGATGATAGTTTCTCAGATAGTTTTGAACATTTGGAAGAAGAATCCAATGGAAGCGGCAGCCCTTTTAACCCTGTCTTTGAAGTTGAGCCTAAAATTCCCAGTGATAATCCAGAGGAGCCTGTACCGAAGGTAATTCCTGAAGGTGCTTTGGAATCTGAGAAGCTAGACCAAAAAGAGGAGGAGGAGGATGGTTCAAAGTATGAAACTATCCATTTGACTGAGGAGCCAGCCAAACTAATGCACGATGTCTCTGATAGTGAGGTAGACCAAGATGATGTAGTTGAGTGGAAAGATGGTGCTTCACCATCTGAAAGTGGACCCGGTTCCCGACAAATCTCAGACTTTGAGGATAATAAATGTGAAACGAAACCAGGAACTTGGTCTGATGAGTCTTCCCAGAAGTGAAGATGCAAGGAGCAGTAAGCCAGCTGCCAAAAAAAAAAAAAAAAAAAAAAAAAAAAGCTACAGTTGAAATGGAAGAATAGTTACTATGGAAAAGTTGAAGGGTTTTGGTCCAAGGACCAGTCACAGTGGGAAAATGCATCTGAGAATGCAGAGCGCTTACCAAACCCACAGATTGAGTGGCAGAATAGCACAATTGATAGTGAAGACGGGGAACAGTTTGATAGCATGACCAATGGAGTTGCTGATCCCATGCACGGCAGCTTAGCGGGAGTGAAACTGAGCAGCCAGCAAGCCTGAGGCCCTGGTGTGCCATAGCTTATCGCTGTGTTTCATCCTGGACTTCTCTCCTTCCAGTCTGACTGCAAAGCTGTCTTCTAACTGACACTACCTTGCAAGGACTGGTCAGTCAGCAGGCTGTGGGATATGTGACCACTACAGTCAGTCCCAGTGGTTATTTCCAAGTCTATGACATAGGATTGGTTGATCTTACTTCAGACTCTTCTCTGGTAGACTGGTGATGAAGTGTGAAAAACCAATAAGCTGGTGGCTTATGAATGCACACAGGGAATAGTAGTTCATTATATACCTGCCTTCCCAGCGTTTCTTCCCCTCAGTAAGATGTTTGGTTGGATGTTCTGGGAAAGTCTTACCCTGATTCACATAGTAGTGCAGGGTGGGCATACACACCACCAGTCAAATGTGTCTAGGAGACTTGGGAACGTGGACCATTTTTTTTCAGGTATTCAATCTGAATAGTTGAAATGTATATTTGTACAGTCTTTTAGACCTCGAGTGATGCTTATGACACTGTTACTGTGTGCCCATCATAGATTGGTTTAGTGTTGCCCTTGCTGTGTGATAAATGCTATATCTAGTTTACCTAGCAGAAGCTTGACCCTGCGATAGTATGGACCTTTGGACAGACTTAGTTTTTGCACATAACCTTGTACAGTCTTGCAACAGAGGCCAGCAACATAAGATATATATCTGGACTCTCCTGTATTATAGATTTTTTTTCCTTGTTCTGAGTATCCTTGACATGACAATTGTCAAAAATGGTATTTCAGATCTCTTTCTGAGACCTTTTAAGCTAAAATAACATGCAAGAATTGATTTTACAGCTACTAATTTTGACACCTTTTAGATCTGTAAGAGTGTTGTGTCAGCAGCAGGCACAGTTGAGTGCTGCATTTGGGATATTTAGTTTCCTCTTTAGTTGAGCACCACTGGGTGTATTCCATTTATACCATCTAATAAATGACACACTGTTGTAGTCTGTATAATTTTGTGGTCTTTATTTCCCTTTGTATTCATTTAAGCATCTAAATAAATTGCTGTATTGTGCTTAATGTAAAAAAAAGACTAAAACGTGCAAAAATAAAATTATGGGGGTTTTGGTCAGTCTCACTAGCACAGATTATTACATAAATTTGGTTATAAAAGTGTCCGTAGCTGTCAATTAATACAGAGAAATAAGCGCCCATATTGAACGTTAACATTTTTACAAGCCATACTTAGGAACTATGAGACACGTGATGACTAAAATTTACCAAGTTCCCAGTATATTTGTTTCCAATAGCCTGTAGCAAACATTACCCCTTCAAGAATCTCATTAGCCTGTGCTTTTTCTGAGGCACAAGGTTATTCTGCCTGTGAGGGGGGACATCCCCAAGGACTAGAGCTGTTCTATCAGTTGGGCTTATTCTCTTGTCTGCAATCTTTTCCCTGGGTCTTAGGGTTGTTTCCAGTTTTTCCTTGTTTCAAATTTCCAAAGTCAAAATTAAAAGTTAACTTACAGCATTTGTTTGATTTTGTACTTCCCTCCTAATAGCTGACCATATATATATTTTTTTTTCCCCACATCAGACCATTATTGGCATCTAAAGCAGTCTGTCTCTGGGCCCAGACAACACCCATAAGGGTTTAGGAAGTCGCCTTCATTCTGTAAAGGCCCAGAGCCTACCAAACTTTGAGACCCAATGAACTCTCCAATAACCTTGAAGGAGCTAAAGGACCTGGGTTTAATCCTTAGCACCCACATGCTGTCTTGAAACTGTAACTCCAGTTCCAGGGATTTCAATACTCTTTTTTAGCCTCCACAGGTACTGCATGAGCATTGTTCACATGTATGCACTCATACATACAAAAGAACATTCATACACATAAAATAAATTTGTTTTCAAAGTGAAATAGTTATATTTTTAAGAGGAATTGTAACAAATAATGTGTATACTCTTGTCTACTTAATAGGCCAATTTGATTTAATCCCTCTTCAGGGATTTATAATGTAAACTTTTCACACTACATGTATTTAAAGGTGGATAACAAATATGCTAAACCATAGACATGGACTAACAGCTGGCCAGCAGACAAAATGGCACATGAACAAAAGGAAAAGGTTCAACAACCTTGACCTGAGGAGGCAATATCATACACAAAATCTTGTGCTGGCATCTGACTTCAATCCATGTGACTCCTCTGCTGAATTTGGGCTTGTAAGTATGCAAGCTGTGTCAAAGGAGTCAGCCAGTTTGAGTCACTAGGAAATGTTGTCAGGGAAGAGGACTTTTCATTGTGTTTTGAATGCTCAGTATGGTGTTCTAAAGCATATATGGAGGAAAGCACATGAATCTGATCCCTGGAATGAATTACTGAATGATTAACAAAGATTAACACACCCCTGTGTTTTAACACCACTGCTACTATAAGCCAAAGTATTTAAACTACCTTAGAATCCTGTTCTTCCAGTGATGGGCTTTGAAAAATATTTACACCTCATGTAATTTTTTTAGTTTCTTTGTTTCTTCAAATGCAATATGAATAATGATGTTAAATCCTATATTATTTTTCTAAAAAAATTCTGTACCAATATTATGGTGCTTGACACTTGGGGGGGTATATAAGTACACAAAATCAATAAAATATTATGATTAACTTTTTATGTGGAAATTATCATTTTATCAAGGTCTGGCTTTCTCAAAAAACTATCATATCACCACAATAATATTAATATGACTCTTGTCCCTATGTTTAGCTGATGTGGAGTAAGATTAAGCTTCACACTGAAATATTTTTATACTCACTACATATAAAAGATTTTTCTCTACTACGGACTCATTGATGTCAAATAAAGCTGAAACACTGTTGACACCATACTCATCATTTCAAATACATAATGGGTCTTGTCTTTATGAATCCTTTGATGATGGATAAAATTCAGTCCCTAATTGAAAGCTTATTCATTACAGGCACAGTGCTTTTATCCATTATGAATTTGCAGCTAATAAGCTAGGATTGCTTTCTGTTTGAAGATTTTCATGCATTCATTGCAAAAGGTTATCCAATGATTAATATAATTTGACCTAAGTAAATGCATTATTATATTGAATAGATTTAAAGGATCTGTTTACTTCTGTGAACTTTCTGGTGTTCTATTAAATAAATGTCTTCAGAAGCCCTTTCCCATATTCATTACTGTGCAGGGTCCCTTTGGCACATCTAGTTCTCTTCTCCCCACCCCCCTCTCTTGTATTGTCTCTTGGCGTGCCAAGCTGTCTGTCCACATGTGTCTTCATTGAGTGTTGCTTTGTGTTTCATGTTCAAAAGAAAAATTGGTTAGAACATTATGTGTTGGTTGTTTGCCCCTTGATTTAGTTTTAACTCATGTCAAAAGGGTAAAATTAAAAAAATAAAAATAGAAATCAGGCCTTTGGGGCCCTGCACCTGAAGTTAGTAGCCTAGCTCAGCTGGAGACCTGCTAGGAGCTGATTTAAGCAGCTCTTAAAGGTGCCAACAGCTTCTCAGCTTAGTTAGGGTTTTATTTCTGTGAACAGACACCATGACCAAGGCACATCTTATAAATAAAAACATTTAATTGAGGCTGGCTTACAGGTTCAGAGGTTCAGTCCAGTATCAAGACAGAAGCATGGCAGCATCCTGGTAGACATGGTGCAGGAGGAGCTGAGAGTTTTACATCTTCATCCAAAGGAAGCCAGGAACAGACTGAGCATCCTCAGGCAGCTAGGAGGAGTGTCTCCAAGCCCATCCCCAGAGTGACACACTTCCTCCAACAAGGCCACACCTTCTACTAGTGCCACTCCCTGGGCCAAGCATATGCAAACCATCACAGAGCTGTTCCATTGTTTCTTCCAGAAAAATCTCTGACTGTGTTTATTGAGCTTAACAAGTGACAAGGTGCTCATCTCTTAAAAGTACAGCTAGAAAAAAAATGGGAATTTTATCCGGTTAAAGTATATAAAATGTGTGGTCACTTCATGCTTGTTTTTTACTGGTTTTAAAATGTATAAATATGCCCTGCATGTCTTGGTTGTAGATTATTGGCTTATAAGCAGTTAGGTATGATTAAAAATGTGTAATATTGGTAACAAAAAGCTTGTTTAAAACCAGGAACATGGTTGAAGTCGGTCTAGACAACAACACATGGCATAAACCAACCCAGGGAAACAGGTTTCTGAAATACCTCTAAATTGGGTTATATTTTATGTAATAAGATAAGGTTTAAGACCATGTCTCCTTAAGATATTGGCAGCTGCACTTTTGTGTGTTTGTGTGCAGTAACTGGCAGCCAAACTTTGTAGCATGAAGCTGATACACTATGTGTTGATTTTAGAGACTAAATTGTTTGGAGGTTGGGTTTTCCTTTCCACACCTTTTTAGAGTTTGTTGTTAGGCTAATTAAAAATGTCTAGGAGAATGTTTGGAGCTGCTAATGTTGGAATATTTTTTGCTTATGAGAATGTGAGCATGACTTGTTGGGCTGCCATAAGATGTTATAGAAAGACTAGGTCTATTACAGACTATATTAGATTGTGTTCTGATATTGGTCCCTCTTATGTGCAGGGTCTGGCCATGGCTGCTGCACTCAAGAAAAAACTGTACAACAAGTTTTGTTTCAGCAGACTGGGAAAGGAAAGAGGAGGGTCAATGGGTTTCCTGGAAGTTGTGTTGGGTGTGGACAGATAGGGCATCTAGTGAGGAGTTGTCCAAATAGAACTAAGGAAGATAGTAATAAGAAGAAACCAGAACTTTGTCTTAGATGCAAAAGAGGGACGCATTGGGCTAGTGAGTACAGGTCTAAGAGAGATATCTTATGAAATTCTCTCCCCCAGGGAAATGGGAGAGGGGACCAGCCCCAGGCCCTGAAACAATATTATGGGGCAATGTAGTTCATTCCCTAGCAAAACAATCCTTTTGGGATCTCTTCAGAGCCACCCCAGGCAGTGCAGGATTGGACCTCTGTCCCTCTGCCTACACAGTATTAACCCCCGAAATGGGGATGCAGGTTCTTCCTACTGGAATACACGGTCTGTTGTTGTCACGAATTGTAAGACTTGCTAGGAAGAAGCAGCGCCACTGTGGCAGAATTGATGATTGCCCCAGGAGTTATAGATGCAGATTATACTGGTAAATTAAAATTATGACCTCTTCACCTACTCATGTTTTGGTCATCCAACCCAGGCAGCGAATTGCCCAATTAATCTTTGTGCTGTTGGTTATGACAAAATATTCAGGTTACAAGCCTGTGTTCGAATAGCAAAAAGATTTGGTTCTTCAGATGCTTATTGGGTGCAAGCTATAAAAGCTGAAAGACCTGAGTTAGTCTTAAAAATAAATGGAAAAAGATTTACGGGGCTACTGGATACAAGAACAGATGTATCAGTAATAACCTCTATTCACTGGCCTGTATTTTGGCCTAAAATGGTTAACGTTACTCAGTTACAAGAGATAGGGCAAAGTCAGAGTCCTAAGCAAAGCAGTGATCTCTTACATTGAGAATACAAAGGTCACCAAGGATATTTTCAGCCTTATATTGTTTCTAATTTGCCTGTTAATTTGTCGGAAAGGAATATAATGAAGGACGGGGGAGTCTTTCTATATAGCCCAAATAATAAAGCTACACTACAAGTGTTTGATTGTGGTTATTTGCCTAACCAGGGGTTGAGAAAACAAAATCAGGGTGGATTGGAGCCCGTTGCAGTTACCCCTAGAAAAAGAAAAACAGGTCTAAGATATTTTTAATAGAAACCATTGACAAGCCTGAATACCATGCAGATAAGATCACTTAGAAAGGTGATGTCCCTGTATGGGTTAATCAATGGTCTCCTGCTTCAGAAAAAGTTTTGGCTGCTCAACAGCTAGTAGAGGAGCAATTAATTGCAAGCTGGCCACATTGAGCCTTCTAATTCCCCCTAGAATTCCTCTATATTTATAATTAAGTAGGATCAAACAGGTAGATTGTTGCATCTTTGTGAAGGGTTGATGAGGCTGTGGAACTTACGGAGGCATTGCAGCCTGGTTTACCTGCTTCGGCTGCCATTCCAAAGAATTATCATAGATTTAAAAGATTGTTTTTATACTATTCTTTTGCATCTTCATGATTGTAATGGGTCTGCATTTGGCATTTTAAAAGCCCTTGAGGCAATAAATGTCTTTAAAAAGTTTTGCCTCAAGGAATGGCTGATTTTTGCCTGCTTCAATGGCAGGAAGTTGGAACTTTGAATCCTCCATGTTTACTCTTGTGGATGCTTTGTTAGCTAGAGTTTTGCTCTTACAATGAGCTTTATAATTTTGGGGAGTGGTTATTGTTCCAGAAAAGGATCCAAATAATTGAGTTAAGTCATCCTAGTCAGATTGTGACATAGAAAATTCATAAAGATAATTTACTTGATATAATTTTCAAAAGTTGTCAGATGTTAACTGGCTAAAACCTCTTAAGCTCACCACAGGAGGTCTTAAACCCTTTGTTGTTCTCAAAAGATATAATTTCTAGTCCCTCTACAATTAACTGAGGAATGAAAAGCTTTGCAGAAAATATAAAAGAAACAAGAAACAATGAATTAACAACAGATATTATATAATCAATTGTTGACTTTTTTTTTTTTTTTTTTTTTTTTTTTTTTTTTTTGCTTTACACACACAGTAGTCCTTTTGGCAAAAGGAACCATTAATGTGAACTCATCTTTCTTCCTCTTTAAGTAAAGTTTTAACATCCTATTATGTAGTCTTTGCTGTGTTAATACAGAACTGTAAGATAGAATCATAAAGATTTTTTTTTAAAAAAAGGAATGTCTTAAACTGATAAAATATTTGTTCCTTGCTCCAAACAGCAATTTAATTGGGTATTGCTAAATACTGATATTTGGCCTATTGCATGAAAACCTTTCAGGCAAAATTGATAATCATTATCCTAAAGACAAGTTGTTAAAATTCTTTTCTCTATGCATGCTTTTATATTTCCTGTAAATTTGCACATGCAGCACATAGATAATACAATTGCTGTATTTATAGATGGCTCCTCTAATAAGAAGACAGTATATGTAATTGGACCACAGGTCCATTCTCTTGAGTTTTCCCATGCTGCAGCCACTGTTTTTGAATGTCAAAAAAATTAAATTTTAAATTTATATACTGGTAGCCAATATATAGCTTAGGGTTTACAATTGCTTTAAATTGTTTCATTTTTAGATACTGCTAATTCTTGAGTTTTACAATTGTTTATACAAATACAACTTAATGTGAGAGAACATACTGTCCCATATTTTATCAGATATTTAAGAGATACTAAATTGCCTGTAAAGGCAATGCCTCAGCAGAGTTTTATACCAGATAGATTATAATCTCATTCTTTACCATTAAAATAATAATGGTCTGAGACAACAATTTGGTATTTCTAAAGAATGTACATATCAAATTGTAAAGACTTGTACTCAATGTCCTCAGTTTCTTCCTATGCCACATAATGGTTGAAGACTTATACCTAATCAATTATGACAAATAGATATTACTCATTTCTGATTTTAGAAAATTAAAATATTTATTTGAATATTAACATCTTTTTAGGCTTTCTAGTTGCAGCTTCTTTAACAAGAGAAGCAACTCAAAGTGTAATTTCTTATGGCCTATGTTTTTCTATGCTTGGTGTTCCAAATCAGATTAAAACAGATAAAGGAACTGGCTAGTACAGTCAAACATTTGAGACTTATTGCCAACAATTTAATATTACCCATATTATTGAGATCCCTTATAATTCTCAAAGACAAGATATTATAAAACTGGTATTGTAAAACTTTAAAAAATATCTTTATAAAATATAAGGGGGGAGTTAATCCCCATACACCACAATTATTTAAATCATGCCCTCTTCATTTTAAAATTTAGTTGTCAAGGAACTCTGCTGAGTGTCTATGGCATTCTACAACTGGGCTTACTTATGCCTAGGTAAAATGAAAGGATCCACATACTGACATATGTTATGGTCCTGATCAAGTATTAATATGAGGAAGAGGGTATGTTTGTGTTTTTTCCCACAGGATGCTGCCAAAGTGGTTGGTGAGACATGCTGATACTGAACTTTTAGCTTTCCAAGGGCCCTGACAATGGTGACCAAGAAGCTGTACTGGACATCTGTTCCTGGCCCACCTTTGCTTGCCTTTAACCCAGATTGGACAAGCAGCTATGCCTCAAGCTTTTAGACCTTGTGGGACAGAGAACATGGGGACTGTGGAAACTGACTTAGAAAAAGTAACCATATAGAGAAGAAGTTGTAATGACTTTTCTCTTAACATTAATGTGACCAGTTATTCTGACTCAATAATGGACTGGTTTAGAAATTAATCCAACATTAGAAATAACAGTCTAATTGGGACAGACTAATTCTGGATATTTTTAAAGACATTTAAAAATTCACAATTGCTTTGTGAAGCTACATTTAATGTGGATAAAATTAGGACAAGATCTAGACTTTAAACAAATGTTAGCACATGTGTTAAAGGTTCTAATCTTTTATTAATTGGTCATGTTAAAATTAGTTTTGTTTTTTTAAAGATAGTTAATATAAGTTGTATTGATTGTACATTTTTCAATTGTGTTAATGTTAAATTCTGACATGTTTGTTATGGTGGTTTATCAACCAGTTTTGTTCTATTCCCTGTGACTATTACAGTCCCTTGTAATCTGAAAAAGGCTTGCAGATACTAGAAGCAAGTCGGGCTTTATACAAAAGCAAGAGGGTAGTGAGCTTGATTATTGGGGGTATAGCAGCTTTAATTGCACTAATCGCTAGTACCACTGCTTCTGCAATTGCTTTGACACTAGAAGTTAAGACAGCTACTTTTGTTAATCATTTAGCAAAAAGTGTTACTAATGTTTTGAATATTCTAGAAGATTTAGATAGACATTTAGAACAACAGGTTGATGTTATTTATAATATTATTGAAATTATTATAGAGTAAGAAGCCATTTCCAGAGTCATACTAAGTACCAATAGATTTGTGTTACTTCCAAACTTTACAATGATAGTCACTATTATTGGGAAAGGAATTCAGAGACACAGGGTATTTGACATAGTTATAACACCTCTAGAGATGTTTTAGGCTTGCACACTGAGATTATTAATTTAAAAAATGCTGCCCCACTGAGCTTTGATGCTGCAGATATTGCTGATAAATTTATTTGTGGCCTGAAGTCAGTATTTTCTTCTTGGTCTAGCTTCAAGAATAACATATATGGCTTGATCATGCTAGCCCTTCTTGTCCTGGGAATACTTTTATTCCTGCCCCTTGTGATAAGGCTTGCCTTTAACAACATCAACTTGCTGACTGCCAAAATATATGCCTTGCAGCTGAAAATGGACCATCATACAGAGTTATTACAGGCTGTTAGTCCATGATGGATAACGTTCCGTACAGTGCCTTACCGACCTAAGCCGTAAGTGCATTGGTATTATATTCCATATTAATATGGGATATAGATAATGCATATTCCAAGATGGGTAACGGAAGTGTTTCTGTCAGAACAACCTAAGACAGAGGCAGTCTTGTTTATATAATTAATAATGGGGAGATGTGGAGAGCATTTTGGCACCACTGGACAGTTGGTGGTAAAATTTTTTTACATCACCAGGAAAATCAGAAGCTGGTTAAGGCAGAGAAATCTGACTCTGGTCCTATACTCAGGAAACTGGCCCGGATTAAGAACATAAGTGCATTTGAAGCTCAGGGCAGAACATATAAAATTGTAGCTCAGGGCAGAACATATACAATTGTAGCTCAGGGCAGATCATTTACTTATAGCTCAGGGCAGGCTCAGCAGATGTAGGTGTGGCAGCCTCTTTGTCTCTTGGGACCTCCTCTTGTCCCTGATCTTTCCCACCTTGCCTCCAGAAAGATGTTTACAGGATTTTTGATTAATAACTTGCTTGCTCCCTGACTCAGAACTGATGTTATCTTTCTGCACGTGATTAAAGTGGTTTAAAAGAGGACTGAATAAAGAAGGCTTCGCTTCAGCCTCAGAACTGGCCAATGTCATGTTACAATTTTGACTGTCTTTTTTTTTTTTTTTTCTTTCTTTCAATCCTCACTCCCGACCTGGGGAACCTGTTGTTTGACCCAGCAGGTCTTGGACAGGTGTGATATAGCTGGGTCCTCAGGTAGTACTGTGTCCAATTTTCTGAGTTCCAGAGTGGTTGTACCAGCTTGCAATCCCACCAACAGTGGAGGAATGTTCCTCTTTCTCCACATCCTCGCCAGCATCTGTTGTCACTTGAGTTTTTGATTCTGACTGGTGTGAGGTGGAATCTCAGGGTTGTTTTGATTTGCATTTCCCTGATGACTAAGGATGCTGAACAATTTTCTAGGTGCTTCTTGGCCAGTTCCCTTATTTGAGAATTCTCTGTTTAGCTTTGTTTCCCATTTTTAAGTAGGGTTATTTGGTTCTCTGGAGTCTAACTTCTCGAGGATTTTTTTTTCTTTTTTGTATGTATTGAATATTAGCCCTCTATCAAATGTAGGACTGGTAAAGATCTTTTACCAATCTGTTGGTTGCTGTGTTGTCCTATTGACTGTGTTCTTTGCCTTATAGATGCTTTGCAATTTTATGAGGTCCCAATTGTCAATTCTTGGTTTTAGAGCATAAGCCATTGATGCTCTGTTCAGGAAAATCTCCCCTGTACCCATCTGTTCCAGGCTCTTCCCTAATTTTTCCTCTATTTGTTTTCTATTAGTGTTACTGTGTCTGGTTTTATTAAACATCCTTGATCCACTTGGACTTGAGCTTTGTACAAGGTTATAAGAATGAATCTATTTGCATTCTTCTGCATGTATTGAAAGTGTTAACGCCTTTGTCAAAGATCAAGTGACTATAGGTGTGTGAGTTAATTTCTGGGTCTTCCATTCTATTCCATTGAGCTACCTGCCTGTTTCTGTACCAATGCCATGCCATTTTATCGTGATTGCTCTGTAATACAGCTTGAGGTCAGGGATGGTGAAGCCTCCAGAAGTTCTTTAATGTTGAGAACAGTTTTAGCTACCCTGAGTTTTTTTGTTATGCCAATTTAGAAATAACCCAGATGTCCCTTAACAGAAGAATAGATACAGAAAGTGTCGTACATTTACACAATGAATCACTACTCGGCAATTAAAAACAATGACTTCATGAAATTCGAAGGCAAATGGATGGATCTAGAAAATGTCATTCTGAGTGAGGTAACTCAGTCACAAAAGAACACACATGATATGCATTCACTGATAGGTGGATTTTAGGCAAAAAGGTTGGAACACCCATGTTACAACTCACAGATCACATGAAGCTGAAGAGGAAGAAAGACCAAACTGTGGATGCTTCAGTCCTACTTAGAAGTGGAAACAAAATAATCAAGGGAAGTGAGAGTGGAAGTGAATGGGAGGAAGAGAGTAGGAGAAGGAGGAAAAGAGGGTCAGAATCAGGTATGGGAGAAGATGGAGGAGATATACAGAGGGTCAGAATATTGAACAGAGGTGTGTAGCAATGTGTGATGGGGAACTAGGGGTATCAACCAGAAAATTCCAGAAGCCAGGAAACAAGAGCCTCCCAGGACCCCACGGAGATGAGATTAGCTGAAATACCCCACAAAGGGAAGGAGAACCTGCCATGCGGAGACCATATCCAGAGGTTAGGCATGGCCCCCTGGTTGAGGGATGGGGGACCTACCCATCTCCAAAATTTTAAACCAGAATTGCTCCTGTCTAAAAGAAATATGGAGAAAGTGTGTGTAGCAGAGACTAAAGGAAAGGCCATCCAGAGACTGCCCCACCTGGGGATCCATCCCACATGTAGCCTCCAAACCCAGTCACTATTGCTGATGCCAAGAAGTGCTTACTGACAGGAGCCTGATACAGGTGTCTCCTGGGAGGGTCTGCCAGATCCTGACCAATACTGGCACAGATGCTCAAAGCCAACCATCTAACTGATCATAGGGACCCCAATGGAGAAGTTAGGAGAAGGACTGGCAGAGCTGAAGGGTGACACATGAAAATTGTGTACAATTTATATATAGATCAGTGTCTATAAATAAAGTTTTATTAAAACACACACAAAAAATCCAACTTATTCAGGGTCTCATCCAAGACAGAAAAGCAGCAACTATCTGGGAATCCTTCAGAAGTACCAGCTTGGGAGTGTAGAGATATTAAGCTTCATGGGTTAAACAACTACTGGATTTAGGTCCTTCTGTCATGAGATAGACATGTCCTGTAAGCAAAACTAATAAGTACCCTTTTCATACGTATACTCATTCTCAGTTCTGAACCTATAGAGAACACTGAGCAATACAAGTCGTCACATTGTGCTTGCAGCAGATTTCTGAAGAAAAGAGATGTATTAATTTCCTTTTTCTGTCAAGCTTTTTATAGACCCACTTTAAGTATGTTATTATATGTTATGTCTTCAACACAGACAAGATTCTGAACAGGTTTCCTTGAGCTTTGTAACCATCATAGCTATACCAGTGGCTGAAAATTTGTCTAAATTAATAGCCAGCTATACCACTCTTGGGCATATGCCCAAATGACTTTACATCTTACCGTAGAGATATTTGCTCATCCATGTTCATTGTTGCTCTATTCTTTTTTTTTTAATTTATTTATTTTTGTTCTTTAATCCTTTTTTGACAGTCCAGATTTCATCCCCTGCCTCATCTACCCCCAGACCGCTCCTCGTCCCAATACCTCTTCCCCTCCCCTACCCTGTCTCCAAGAAGTCCCCACCCCATCCCACCAGGTCTCCCCCATTCCCTGGTTAGGTGTATTTTCTCTCTCACTGAGACCAGACCAGGCAGTCCTCTGATATATATCTCTATCTCTATCTCTACATCTATATCTATATGCCTCATATCAGCTAGTGTCTGAGAGCTCTTGGAAGTCCAGGTCAGTTGAGACTGCTGGTCTTCCCATGAGGTCACCCTCCTCCTCAGCTTCTTGCAGCTTTCCCCAACTCAACCACGGAGGTCCCTGGCTTCAGTCCACCGGTTGTGTTCTAGTATCTGCATCTGACTCTTTCAGATGCTTGTTAGGCCTCTCAGAGGGCAGCCATGCTAGGCTTCTGTCAGCAAACACACCACAGCATCGGTAGTAGTGTCAGAGCCCCAGGGCCTCCCCTTGAGATGGATTCCAATTTGGGCCTGTCACTGGACCTCCTTTAATAGCCAGTCATTGGGAACAGCCCAGATTTCCAACAACTGATGATGGGTAATGGAAATCCAGCACATTTACACAATGTACTATCTATCACTCAGCAGTTAAGCTTTAGAGCTTTAGAGATGTGTGCTTCAGTCAGTATAACTACTGAAGTTGGATCAGAGTAAGAGATCAGAAGAAAAGAGGGATTTGTTCAAGGAAGGAGAAAGGGAATATAGTGTAATAAAGAAATAATGAAGAAATGAGAACAGAAGAATTAAATGGTGATGAGGATGTGAAATCAGGGTAAAGAAGGGATTCTGGGGAAGAACAAACACTAAAGGCCTTTTGACAAGTCATGAAAACCTACTTTAAAAATAAAAAAGAAAACCTACTAATGTGCAATATTCCTAAATGTATACATATATGAAAGAAATTTAAATGAAGCCTCCGGTGTCAGAAACGGGTTATTATCTTGTTGATTTATTGGCCAAAGTGTTAACACAACCACCACCACCACCATGCCTACCTCAACATCACAGATGATTAGTTTTTCTCCACAACCTGGTGGTTAGGACCTGTTGAGGGCATCACTTGAACATGTATAAATTGAGCTGGTGCCTCACTACAAGCTTCATCCATACTGATTAGTGCTCGTGCTGCTAGAAGGTACAACATAATCTGCTACCAGAGGAAAAATATAATCACTAGTATCACCTATTTAGGAATCCTTCAACGTATGATGACAACCTGCCTGAGAGATGTCCTGGTACACCAGTGACAGCAATGTTATGGGAGGAAATCCTCTTTTACTGGATTTAAGACCTACTTTTCTGTGGCAATGTGAATAAGAAAGCAGAAAAATTGATATTTATTACCTACATCATTTATGTCATTTATATAACTCAATCAAATGCCTTCGGGCAATGACTTCAATAATCATCGGTGAGCATTCCACCAATAAACAAAGGTTTTCAGAAGAGACAGAGAGGAATCCCTGCAAGTAGACCCTCAATGCACAAAGTTGGGAATTAAGTCTTCACTTATTGCAGAGTTTTCAAAGGTAAATAATGTGAGAAGACACATAATTTTAGACACTATGTATACATTTCTGAACTGTTTCCTAGATGAATAGAATATTTGTTTGGCTTTTGAATGGCAAAGGCTATCTCTAGCATTAAAACAATGGAGAAACAATAGTAGAAAAGACTGTGTTGGTTTACATTTTTTCCAAATAAAGATTTTATAAACAAGTCTAATTATAAATATTTTAATCCCTAAATATACTTTTCTGAGTTACTTAGAAAAAGGAATTTGGCACAAAAAATGCTATGTCAAAAATAATTGTAATAGAATGTTATAATTAAAAAATCAAGTCTTGAATGATGATTATTATTTAAAATTGTGCATGTGTGTGTATGTAATGGTAGAATTAGATGACTGAAAAGTGGACACTCACCCCCATTCTAACCCAAAAGCTGATAAACACTGGTAAAGGGAAAATTAGTTTTCTTCAACAGAGTCCCACTGGGTATGCTAACCACACTTAGGCCTGATGTCCATCACTAAATGGCCGAAACCACACTAACTCAATGATATTTTTAGAAAAATTTTTGACTATGTTCATCTGGGCTTTTTTTAAAACCTTACAAGTCTTTTGCATATATATTATGGTTTCCTGATTTTGTGTTTTTATGGGATTTTTGAGTGTTCAAATATGTGTGTGTGTGTGTGTGTGTGTGTGTGTGTGTGTCTGTGTGTGTATGTGTCTATATTTCTTATGCTATTTCCCTCTTTTTTTTCTTTTTGTTTGTTTGTTTTGTCCTGCTTTGTTTGTTTTTTTCTGGGAAACGTGGCTTTATTAGTGTGGCAGGATCACAACAGGACTTAGGAATTAGCATTGGGGCCCTTCTTCTTGCCAAAGGTGGGCAGAACATTGACAAGGTGTCAGTTGTACTATACTTGACACTTGGCATGGCCTGTGTTCTTCTTTTCTTGTTCGGCCACCTTGGGAGTCTGACCTCTCACTTTTCTAACAAAATCCAGGGAACTGTGAACTTTACCTCTTAGCACGTGACCAGCGACTTCCAGAGTGGTCACAGCCTCTACACCACACTGGCCTAGGGTGGCCTCATCCTCCAGCAGCGAACCTGCCAGAAACACGATTTGATCTTCAGGGCAATGCCTTCCAGTGAGACCACATGAGCTTTAATGTGGGTGACCATTTCCTTGCTGGCCACCTCGAGGGTGTGTAGTTCCTGGGTGTTGACTAAGAACTACATGTTGGCTGCTAACCCACGGATGCTGTTGCTGCTACCACAAAGATGGAGTCAAGAAAGAGAGTTTGTTCCTGTTTATCATATTTTATTTTTTAGATACCTGCTTGAGGGATAAAGCGTGCGAATTTGGGTGGGTGGTTGGGGTGGTGGGGAAGATCTGGGAGGAGTTGAGGAAAAGGAATCCAGAAGTTTATTCTCATTGTTTCTTCTGGTAACCTGTATTATTAGTGGAGTGATCATTGATATTTATTTAAGTCATTGCCCAAATTCAGTTGACATAACTATAGATTACCACATAATGTAAGTTGTAAACCAGGCTGTGGTGGCACACGCCTTTAATAATGCCAGCACTCATAAGGCAGAGGTGGAAGGATCTCTGTGAATTCAAGGTCAGCCTGGTCTAGGGAGTGAATTCCAGAACAGCCAGGGCTACTTAGAGAAACCCTGTCTTAAAAATAAATAGATATATAAATAATGTAAACTCTAAACAAAATATCATTTTGCTTGATTTCTTATTCACATTACCAAAAAATTATATATGTGTATGTGTACATACACACACACACACACACACACACACACACACACACACACGCTGAACATGTGGAAACAAAAATAAATGATAGAATAGTATTTATAAGAACTAAAATGTAAAATAGACGTTTCAGTTAACAACACGCACAGGCCTTCTATAGTAATACCCCACAAAAATCTTAATACAGAAATAAAAAGACAACATAATAAATTAAGTAACATACTAGAATATGAATTAGAAAATTAAATAATTAAAATAGTAATGTTCTCTAAGTTTATACACAATTTGAGTGATATTCCTATCTAAAGTCAAGCTAAGTATTTTTTATATATTGCCAATGTCTTTCCAAAATGTATAAAAACAATAAAAGAATAGGATGATTTGGGGAAAAAAATAAACTTAGAGAAATTATTCTACTTCATATTCAGTGATTAGTGCTGTGGTACTGATAGGTGACCAAACATAGAACCATGGCATGGGGTGGGGGATATAAACATAGCATCACATAAATAAAGTCAACTGAATTTTGACAAAAGTACAAGACCAATACAACAGATAGAAAGTATCTTTAGACAAACCCATGTTTTGGTGTTGGATATCTATAACTCTAACTTTCCTCCAATCTGAGAGGAAGAAAACAAACCTCAACCTAAACTTATCTCTAATAAAATTAAAACTAGAGGCTATGAGTGGAAGTCGGTGGTTGCTCGCTTGGCGGTGCCTTAGTCTGAATGTAAATCATCCTGCATAGGCTTCTGTGTTAGAACACTTGGTCACCAGTTGGTGGTGCTGCTCGCAAGTAGAAGCTTGCTGGAAGAAGTATATTGAGGAGGAAGACTTTGGAGGTTCGTTGCCCGGCCTTACTTCCTTTTTCCCTGTCTGTTTCCTGAGGGCTTATGTACTATCAGCTAGCTTCCTGCTTCTAACACCGTGCTTGTCTGCCTACTGCCATATCTTCCTCACCATGAAGGACTGTCATGTAGCTATCTGTAACTATAAGCCAAAATAAATTCTTTCTCTCATAAGTTGCTTTTTGTCAAGGCATTTTGTCACAATAGAAAAGAAAATAATATACCTGGCTTGCCTACGTGCCCTGGATTCAGTCCATGGCACCAGGAAACAAAGAAAATCTAAAGATGCTCAGAAATAAATGGATGACAAACGTTTATAATAAAAAGTAGAAGACATATAGAAGATTAAAGGAAAAATTCTTAATATACTAAATATTTATAAAGAGCCCTTACAAATGACATAAAACAACCATCTTTTGTCTATTTTGTTGGTTTGTTTGTTTGGTTGGTTGGTTGGTTGGTTGAAGTCACAGTCTACTAGTAGCCCTAGCTAACCTTTAATTTTTGCTCCTCCAATCTCACCCTCCAGAATACTGGTATTATAAGCATGTTCTAACATTCATAGAAAAATACAATCATTTAAAAATAATCAAACAATTTAATTTCCCCAATTTTGCTTTGCAAAACACTCTATATAAGAAAATAAAAAGAGCCAGGTATGGTGACACATGAATTTAATCCCAGCACTTAAGAGGCAGAGGTACAAGAATCTCTGTGAGTTCAAGGACAGCCTGGTCTACAAAGAGAGTCTAGGACAGCCAGAGTTCTATTACACAGAAAATCCATGCCTCAAACAACAAGAGAGAGGGGAAGGGATGGAGAGAGGGAGAGAGGGAGGGAGGGGAGAGGAGAATAAAAAGAGGGGCTGAAAAGATAGTTCAGAGGTTAAGAGCACTGGCTGCTCTTCCAGATGACCTGGGTTCAACTCCCAGCAACCACATGGTGGCTCACAACCATCTATAACTCCAGTTCCATGGGATTTGACACCATCACACAGACATACATGCAGGCAAAACACCACATGCACATAATACAAATAATTTTCTAAAGGCTACTTAAAAAGAGAGGGGAGAGATTATTCAACAGGTATGAGTGCTTGCTCCTCGTCTAGAGGAATCGAGCTTAGTTCCCAACACCCATGTGAACCATCTGTGACTACAGTTTCAAGGGATCCAACAACCTCTTCCAGAATTCATGGGCACCTTCACACACACACACACACACACACACACACACAATGGGGGGAGGGGTTGGGGATTTAGCTCAGTGGTAGAGCGCTTGCCTAGCAAGCACAAGGCCCTGGATTTGGTCCTCAGCTCTGAAAAAAAAAAAACAAACAAACAATAAGACAAAATTAAATATATATATATATATATATATATATATATATATATATATATATATATATATATATATATATATATATATATATATATATATATGGGCTAGAGCTAGCCGAGCAGTTTTAGCCATTGTCAGTTCAGTTCCCAGCACCCACACCAGGTGGCACACAACCACCTCTATAACTCCAGTTCCAGGGAATACATCTCTCTTCTGGCATCCGAACACCAGCATATATGTGGTGTGCCCACAGAGAGACAACCCCACACACACTTTGAGGAAAAGTTAGAAGACAGGCCTGCTTGGAGACAAATATCTGGACAAGAAATAAGAAAAATAAGAGAAGCCATGGGGTTTCAATTTTAAAAACTACAACAAGGCAGCATATCTAGATTCTTGTCCCACCCTCAGACTCTCACCTCCCAGTTTCCCCTCCCAGTGACAAGGAAAGAGCCTGGGAGCTACCTCCTTAAAGCTTTTGCCTGCTTTTCAGTCCTTTGTCTTTCCTGGTCAGTCAGTTCATTGCCTTTCCCCCATAATGAACTCAGCTAATACAAGGATCCCTGTTCCAACATGAACAAGCAAAAACAAAAAAGAACGTTGAATATTTTAAAAGGATGACGCAGAGAAAGATTTTTTGATAAAAAAATGTGAAAATTTGAATGCTCCTAGTTCTTGTAAAATGATTAAAACACAGACTCTTTGATGAAGCAGGGATTTAAACATCATGTTAACCATGCACCTCTGAAAGAAGAATGTGAAGTGTTAGGCAAAAGAGTGCAATTTAAAATACTTTCCACATGCATATTTTGTAAGAAGCTGTATGTTGTACTAAAAAAGGCTATATATGAAAAGGTAGCATAAAAGCCTTAGCCACTGGCTCAAGGGGGTGAGGATCCAAACTGATTGCTTAACTTCAATAGCATTAGATAATATTTCAATCTTCAATGAGGCATATAAACGATTTCCATAATGGATTATGTCTTTGTATATGACAAAAAAAAATAAGTTAATTTATCAGGCCAAAAAAAATTCCTCTCAGGCTTCTTATTTCACGATGGGGTAGATTGTGTGGTTCATTTATCAAACAATCTTTATTGAGAATATAAAATGTACTGGGCATTGTTCTCCATGGTAAAGGCACAACAACGAATAAATCAAGCAACCTTCCATATCCCTAAAGAAGCTCCCAATCTCATGTGACAAAAGAACAAATCTAAAGGACACAGTGGTGAGTTGAGGAGGACACACACACACATGCATATATACGAGAATAAATTTGGAAATAATTTTGAGAATATTAAAAGATTTCCACCTGGAGAAGGGAGGTGGGCAGCAGGATCCGAGTCTACAAGGTATAGACTGGATCGTGACTGAAGATACAGCCATGGAAGGAAGCAGAAAATATATAAAATGGCACCTCAGACCTCCTTTCCTGAGTCTGATCACGTCCCTCTGCAGACACTTTACAGAGGAAGTGCTGAGGAAAAACAGGCAGCTGACAGGGAGGTTGCTATGCAACAGATGAGGGAAGTCATCCAGCCTGGCAGAATTGATGTTGGCCCTTGGGGACAAAATGCTGCAGTCCTTCCTAGCATTAGCTTTCTTTCATATGCAGGCTCCTCTCAGGAGCTGACGCCAGAATAAATGGGAGACGCGCGCACGCGCGCGCTAAGATCTGCCTGGGATTTGGGGAACATAAGGGTTTGGTTTGAGTCACTGCGCATCTGTATGCCATTTTTCTGCGTTTGTTTCTCCAACCATTTTGGAAGCACAGCAGACTGTGTGTCCTTGGGCACGACCCTCTTTCTGGGATTCCTATTTTGTAGTGAGTACACTAGGTTGGCTAGGAGAGGTCCACTAAAGTGAATATATCTCAGGGGCTCACACAGCCAGAGACAGATAGGCCAGACACTCATCCCGGAATTCTAAAGCCAAGTCCAGCTTCATTCTGCAAGAACAGAGCAGACACACCTGACTGCTCTGGCTGCTCCAGCAGGCACCAGAAAAGCCTCCAGTCTCACTCCTGGACACTGCCTGCCAAAAGGAGCACAGAGTGAACCTGAAGGCTTCCCACATATACCAGGCACCCTAGAACACAAGCCTCATTCCCTTGGAACAAATATTGGATAGAGAGAGGAAAGCTTGCTATTCCAACAGAGAATTAAGCAGTGCCTCTATTCTCAGATCAGATTTTACAGTCAGGAAAATCCAGGCCCCACGTGAATGTTTGTCGTCTAGATAAAATCTCAGAGTTGCACAGCTGGCCTGGAACTTGTGGCTTTTGCTAAGTCTCAAGAGTGCTGGGATCACCAGTGTGCACCACTATGTTGTGGCAAATTTTGTCTTTTCTGCTTGTTACTAGCTCAATGCCCTGGTTCATACAGCGGGTTTGAGCTTTAGCTACCTGGTGTGTTAAATGAGGATGTTGACCTCCATCCATCTCGTAAGGTTGCCTGTGAGAAAAACAAGCTCCAGGGCAGATCCCACTGCCCTACGCTGTCCCTCACCTCTCTGACCCACCCTCATGAAATGTTTCTAAGGCAAAAAAAAAAAAAAGATAGAACCCAAACCAACAACAAACAACAACAAAACCGGCAAGGGCGAGAGAAAAGCTAATTTTCTGAGTCCAGTGAGAGGAAACCTATACATTCCCCAGGCTGACCCTTGCTTTGCTATCTCTGTAACATTTTTTTTTCTGGTGTTAAGGTTTCTGCGTAGGAAGGTGGGTGAAGTCAGCAGAGGCCTAGCAAGTGTCGAAATAAGAGACCCCCCGCAGAGGCCTACCTAAGCGCTTTACGCAAGGGGGTGGGAGGTAGCTGCGGACCTGGCTAGAGAGAGTTCGGGAAAAAGGGCGGGACTGAGTAGAGACGCATTGCGGATAAAGGTAGGGGGCTGGAGTGTTGGGCAAGGGGGTGGGACCAAAAGGCGCTGCGCATCTGTTGAAGGAGTGGATGCGTAAGAAGAAGGGGAGGAGGAACCTTTGTACACTGTCAACCTGGTTGGCGGTGGGATAGTGTGTTGGCAAAGAGGCGGGATCTCCTCCAAGTGCACATGCGCGACAAGGTCTCCAGGATGAAGCTTTTGTTGGGAAAGCAAGCGGGACTCTTATTTGGACAGTGACCTGCTGCGCATGCGCGAGCCTTCCTGAGGCGGTGGGTGGTATATTAGGCGAAGAGGCGGGGTCGCCCGAGCTGCCGCGCTGGCATTTTCTCCTGGACGCGGAGAGAGTGCGGGTGCTGAGAGCCGAGCCGAGCAGTCCGGATCCTCTGAGTCGTGAAGAAGAAAGCGGCGAGGGGGTTGGGGTTGGGGCCTGAGGCAAGGTGAGATTCGTCCCCAGACTGGGCATCTGCCCCCTGGTGCGGCGCCCTTCCCCCACCCTCTTATCCCAATCCCCTTACCCTGGACTTGGAATCCCCTCCCTCTACCTGATCCGGGACTTATACCCCGCTCCTGACCCTTTCTCATTTAAAACCCCGTTCATTCCCTGAATCTTTATCCAATTCCTTATTGAATCCTATTTCCCGACCTTGGTCCGTTATACGATTCCTCTAGATTCAAAACCTTAATTCAACTTTACAGACGCGAATCTCTCCCCGCTAACGCCCCCCCGCCCCAAACTACTGCATTCAGAGCTCTTATATGATTCCGAAACGCAGATTTGAAGCGTTTCCCTGTCAGCTTCTGGAAATTTCAGATTGTCTATCGGGATGACCGTTTACTTTTCCCGCTCCGGTTAGGCCTGTTTCTCCCCGTACCCAGCACCTCACCCGCCCCCATAATCAAACCACACACGCACATACAAATCGGTCCTACGTATTTTGTTTCTGTAGTATAATGCCTCGTTCCTCTCCCACACCCCCCTTAGGCTCTGCTCTTGCCAGAGAGACAAGAGCTATGGCTCAGAAACCGGACGGCGGTGCAGGCCTCCGCGGCTTCCAGGTGAGAACCCCCGCTCCCAATTCCTCCATTTTCCCTGCTGACAGATTACGCCCACCCCCGGCCCCTTAGGTCGCGCAAATGGCAGGATCTGATTTTGCCCTTCCGGCCTAGACTCCGCGGGCTCTCAAATTTCTAGCGTTTATCGAATGGGGGGAGGGGCGGCCCCTTTCAGGCATCGGTCCCTGCTTAGAGAAAGGGGAGACCCTGTTAGTCAGGGCATTCTGCCCAGAGAATGCGGGTTGGGTAAGGAACCATTTTTTTTCCATAACCCTGACGCGTGTAGAGCAGTCTGTCGCCCCATCCCCCAACCTCTCGCCTCCACCCTCCCTTTCTGCACACCGTGAGACTCCCCCTCCAACCTCCCCTGCTCAATTCCTCCCTTCTCGGGTCTTGGGCTCCCCAATGCAAGCCTAACAAGTCCATCTCTAAACCCATTTGGGGTTCAGTGCTGCACCAGCCCCTGCTGCCACAGACTGTTCCTCACCTTGCCCTGCCCCCTCTACCCTTAATTAAATTTTGTTCCCGCCCCGCCTCCCTTTGACCCGCCTCTGCCCCCACGTCTGAGAACTATGACGCCTGTCTACAGCTCCCCTGCTGCGTTGTGCCGAGCCCCTCCTTCTGATCTGGCTTGTAAGGCCCAGAGATTGCAATGTATCCCCTCCTGTATTTGCAGGCTGAGGCCTCTGTAGAAGACAGCGCGTTGCTTGTGCAGACCTTGATGGAAGCCATCCAGATCTCCGAGGCTCCGCCCACCAACCAGGCCACAGCAGCTGCCAGTGGGCCGAATGCTAGTCCCCAGAGTTCACAGCCCCCAACTGCCAATGAGATGGCTGATACTGAGGTTTCAGCAGCTGCTGCCAGGCCTAAGACAGGCTTTAAAGCCCAGAATACCACCACAAAGGGGCCAAATGATTACTCTCAGGCACGTAATGCCAAAGAGATGACCAAGAATCAGTCTAAGGTGGCCTTTAAGTCACAGAATGCCACCTCTAAAGGTCCACATGCTGCCTCTGATTTTTCCCAGGCAGCATCCACAGGCAAATCAGCAGCTAAAAAGTCTGAAATGGCTTTTAAAGGTCAGAATACCACTACTAAGGCTGGCTCCAGTGCCACCTACAATTTCCCTCAGTCTCCCAGTGCCAATGAGATGACCAACAACCAGCCTAAGACATCTAAGGCTTGGAATGACACCACTAAGATTCCTGGAGCTGATGCCCAGACCCAGAATGTAAACCAGGCCAAAATGGCTGATGTAGGGACCAGTGCAGGTATCTCTGAAACTGATGGCGCAGCAGCCCAGACATCAGCAGATGGCTCCCAGGCTCAGAATGTGGAGTCCAGGACTATAATTCGGGGCAAGAGGACCCGCAAGGTGAGATCCCTGCTAGCTTCCCTTTGCTTTGGGATCTCTCCTTTCTTCTAATTTCCTTTGCTCCAAACATAGTAAAGGGCATGTATATATTTCTATTTTGGCAAAATTGTAGCAGGTGCTGAGGTAAATATTTATTTCTGACCCCTGGTTGTCCACAGATTGATGGTGCATTGATACAAGGACACAGGCAGTATGTGTGTAGGTCATCTTACATTTTGACTGTAAACACCATGTCTTAAGCTAGGCAGGCTAACACAGTTATTAGATCTTGAAGATCTACCTCACTATCAGAGGGAGAACACAGGGAGAAATAAGTTCAGGGTGAAAGCAAGCAGTGCTAGTAGTCACATGGGAAAAGGGGAAACCCCGGGTGCCACTTTCTGTTGTTGTTTTTTTTTTTTTTTTTTTTTTCTTTGTGTGGTTTGGAGACGAAACACCTGAAAAACAATGAGAAAAAAACTGACCAATGGCTAGAGAGGATTCCTAGGTACTTTCTAGGGTAGCTACTGGGAGGACCCAGGATGAATAGTGACCCTGAAATTTTCTTCTCTCCAATGATACAGATTAATAACTTGAATGTGGAAGAGAACAGTAGTGGGGACCAAAGGCGTGCCTCACTGGCTTCAGGGAACTGGCGGTCTGCTCCAGTTCCAGTGACCACTCAGAACCCACCTGGCGCACCCCCTAATGTTCTGTGGCAGACACCACTGGCTTGGCAGAACCCATCAGGCTGGCAAAACCAGACAGCCAGGCAGACCCCACCAGCACGTCAGAGTCCCCCAGCTAGGCAGACACCATCAGCTTGGCAGAACCCAGTTGCATGGCAGAATCCAGTGATCTGGCCTAACCCAGTGATCTGGCAGAATCCAGTGATCTGGCCAAACCCCATTGTCTGGCCTGGTCCAATTGTCTGGCCAAACCCAATGGCCTGGCAGAGTACACCTGGATGGCAGAGCCCACCCAGTTGGCAGGCTCCACCTAGCTGGCAGAGCCCTCAAGATTGGCAAGGCCCTCCAGATTGGCAGTTACCACCTGACTGGTCAATGCCTCCTGACTGGTCCTTTCCCTCTGACTGGCCTTTTCCACCTGACTGGATCCCTGCCGACTGGCCAATTCCACCTGACTGGCAGAACTTACGACCCTCACCTAATCTGAGATCCTCCCCCAACTCTCGTGCCTCACAGAACCAGGGTCCTCCACAGCCCCGAGATGTGGCCCTTCTTCAGGAAAGAGTAAGTGCTATACCTCCTCACTTAGTTTGCTGTGGTCCATTTATAATCAGCCAACTTTTCTGCAAACCTAATTTTATTTTTCCCCAGGCAAATAAGTTGGTCAAGTACCTGATGCTTAAAGACTACACGAAGGTGCCCATCAAGCGCTCAGGTAGGTCCTTTTCCTGTCCCTGATGTCCTGTAGCGGCATCTTTTGCTTATTCTGTCCCCTCCCTTCCATACCTGGTTCTATTTCTGAGGAGCTTGACTGGGTTACCTTCATCAGGGCTGGAGAAGGGGTTGCTACTCAGTGTTACAGCTTAGTCCACATGCTTCCCTTCTCTCCTACAGAGATGCTGAGGGATATCATCCGAGAATACACTGATGTTTATCCAGAGATCATTGAACGCGCATGCTTTGTCCTGGAAAAGGTAAAGAGCCAGACCTGAGAAACTAGAACGATGGCAAAAGTCTCCATTCTGTGAAATAACTACTGGAAGCTTAGAACAAGGCATACAGGGCTGTGACTGCCTGCCTATGGGCAGGTTATGCTAAGTGCTGTCATTTCATAATCTGTTTTCTTCTGTAGAAATTTGGAATCCAACTTAAGGAAATCGACAAAGAAGAGCATCTGTACATTCTCATCAGTACCCCAGAATCCCTGGCTGGCATACTGGGAACGTAAGATGGGAAAGGAGATGGATTATGGCCTTTCGCAGTGATGCATTCTTTTTCTAAGAGTATTGAGTATTTCAGTATTCAGTCACATAGGAGGTCATGGGCAAAGTGGGGGCATAGTGATATCCACTGAGGAATACTGAAGAAGCTAAATTGGTAAGCTTGAGGGGTTTTTCATGCAAGTAGCTGCTGGGTGTGTATATATGTATATTCTTTTTGTACTCTTCTAGGACCAAAGATACACCGAAGCTAGGCCTCCTTTTAGTGATTCTGGGCATTATCTTCATGAATGGCAACCGTGCCAGTGAGGGTGAGTTGCTGGACTTGAAGCTGGGGGTTGGTTACACAGCCTGATTTCCATGCTCACTTTTCATGCTCTGTCTCCTTTGCCTCCTGTTACAGCTGTCCTCTGGGAAGCACTGCGCAAGATGGGACTACGTCCTGGGTATGATTGGGCTCTTATCTGAAGTAGCAGCAGGGGATGGGTGGTACCAGGATTTCATTAACCTGGTGGTCTTAGGGGAGTCTAAGTTATGATGTGGCTAGATAGGAAAACAATCTTTTAACTCTTCTTCAGGCAAAAATCTCTGATTGTCATTTTCTTTTTTACGATCAGGGTCAGACATCCCCTCCTTGGTGATCTGAGAAAACTTCTTACTTACGAGTTTGTAAAGCAGAAGTAAGTGGCCCTTGTAATTCTGGCTCTGCTTAGTCTTCCCAGGAAAAGGTTCTCTAAACATGAGTTACAGCACACCTTGTAGGTTCACAGAATTACTCAGAAATGTTTACTGAAGATACATGTTTCTACAGAATAGTTAGAAGTAAAGCCTGTCCACTATTCTCATAATATACATTCTCAGGAAAGTGTAGTCCAAGATGATCAAAACTTGAAGACTGCCCATAAACACAGGCTCCTTTTTCCCTCTCAGATACCTGGATTACAGACGGGTGCCCAACAGCAACCCTCCTGAGTATGAGTTCCTCTGGGGCCTCCGCTCCTACCATGAGACCAGCAAGATGAAAGTGCTGAGGTTCATTGCAGAGGTAATGGAGCAGTCGATGATAGGTTAATTGGGTTCAATCCCCAGAACCTGTGTAAAAACAGCTGGGGGTGATGGTGCGTGTTTGCAGTCCAGTGCTGGGGAGGTGGAAATAGTGGCTCACAGGGGCTCACACGGGCTCACGGTTGAGCCTACTTGTTAAGAAACACTATCTCAAAAAATAAGGTACCTGAGGAACAGCAAACAAGGTTGGCTTCTATCCTTGTACATACTTGTGTGTGCACACACGTAGGAACATACAAGAAAAACTCAGCAATTTACAGATATACACTAGCCGTTAACTTATATACATTCTGCTGCATAATACTATCCAAAGCTTACTCATTACATCTAACTAAATTTCATACACTTTAATGAATATGTCCCTATTCATCATCCCACTTAAACCCCAGGCAAACAGCATTCTAAACTACTCCTATGAGTCTAGTTTTAGATTGTCCACTTATCAATAAAATACAGTACTTAGTATTGTTTTGTCTCTTAGTATCGTTTTGCTTACTATAATGTTATTTAGCTTCACCCATATGGTCACAATAGTAGGATTTTCATTTTTAAAGGCTGAATAGTATTCCATTGTATATAATGCAGTATTTTCTTTTTGCTGATTCCTCTTACTGATTATGTATCTTAGATACTGTAAAAAGGCCTCGTTTTGTTTTTTTGTTTCTCATTGTAGGTTCAGAAGAGAGACCCACGTGACTGGACTGCACAGTTCATGGAAGCTGCAGATGAAGCCTTGGATGCTCTGGATGCTGCTGCAGCTGAGGCAGAGGCCCGGGCTGAAGCAAGAAACCGCATGGGAATTGGAGATGAGGCAGTGTCTGGGCCCTGGAGCTGGGATGACATTGAGTTTGAGCTGCTGACCTGGGATGAGGAAGGAGATTTCGGCGATCCTTGGTCCAGGATCCCCTTTACCTTCTGGGCGAGATACCACCAGAATGCCCGCTCCAGATTTCCCCAGGCCTTTACTGGCCCCATCATCGGCCCCAGCGGTACTGCCACCGCCAACTTCGCTGCCAACTTCGGTGCCATTGGCTTCTTCTGGGTTGAATAAATTGTCAGGTAAGTAGGTAAATCACTCTGGTTTAAGCAGGTAGAGGTTCTGGGGGGGATACATGATCAGTGGGGGAATTGTATGCACATTCTTAAGCTGGTAGTAATATAAAACTCGTGGTGGAGAAAAGGGACATGCAGAGAAGTACTCGTTGGTGTTTATGTTCTTCATTACTCGATACAGCTAATTAAATTATTTCCCTTTTTATATTCACAGATACTGCTCATCATTTGCAATAGTTTTCCCTGAGTGAGGCTGAAGCCTCAGATTCCTTCAAAACACAGCTATCTAGAGAGCCACATCCTGTTGACTGAGAGTGGCATGCAAGATAAATTTATTTGCTATTCTGTCTATTACTTTTTTTTTCCTTGTGTGTTGTCAAGTTTTGGTATCAGAAATAAATGTTGAAATTGCAAAGTGAATTAAATGTGCTCCTCATCCTTATTGTATGAATATCCACACAGAGATATCAACATTTATTGGCTCTAACCTGAAGGGAAGATCAGCTTTCAAAAGATGGAAATGTGGGTAGATCCAACTAATGGTTTGGAAACCAAAGGAGGGATGAATGAACACAATTGTCACTGAAATCTAAGGACTGGTGTAGTAGTTTATTCATTAAATATCACAGAAGGAACGAATGTGATGACTGCTGTGTAAGAAAAGGAATGGTGAAGGCAGGTGGATGGTCAAAACAAATACACGGAAGAGGGACCCGGGTGGGAGCAAGGACAGGGAGGGGAAGGGGGAATAATGATCAGGTACTGTGTGGTGGGGGGAAACAGGAGTGAAGCCCCGAGGGCCAGCAGAAAGGAGAAACAGTCAACCTCCAGGTGTGAGGTGGGGAGACCCTTTAGAATGTACCAGAGACCTGGAAAGAGACTACAGTGCCTAAAGTGGGGAGGGGGAAGTTGTGTCTACCTCCAGCAGAAAGACCAGACATCAAGTGAGGGATGAGGTGGACATATTGTCAAAATCTCTGACCCTCAACTGTTCCTGTCTGAAGGAACTGCTGGGACAAAATGGAGAAGAGCCTGGCGAAAAGGAGGTCCAGTAACAGGCCCAACTTGGGATCCAGTTCATAGGAGAGGCCTGGCACTATCACCGATGCTATGGTGTGCTTGCAGACAGGGGCCTAGAATGGCTGCTCTCTGAGAGGCCTAGCCAGCAGCTGACTGAGACAGATGCAGATACAGAAGCTGCTGACCCATGTGGTTGAATTAGGGGAAAGTTGAAAGAAGCTGAGGAGGAGGGCGACACTGTAGGATGACCAGCAGTCTCAACTAACCTGGAACTTCTGAGATGTCCCAGACACTGAGTCACCAAACAGGCGTTTATAGCAGCTGGCCCAAGACCCCTGACGCATATACAGCAGAGGACTTCCGGGTCTGGCCTCAGTGAGAGAAGCTGCACCTAGCCCTGGAGAGACTTGAGGCCCCAGGGAGTAGGAAGGACTGGTGGGATGGGGAGGGGCAGCATCCTCCTGGAGACGGGTGGGGGTGAGGTATGGGATGGGGAGCGTTTGGGGTGCAGACTAGGAGGGTGATAAAAAAGGATTAAAGAATGAAGATACATACATTTTTCAAAAAGTCAGAAGTAAAACACCCAGTGGTGTCAGCAGAAAGAAGATGAATGGTCAATGGCTTAGGATTCCAGGAATAACCCCCATGAGCCCAGTGCCACTCTCCTTTAAGAATGAATTCCCATGAGCACATTAGCCATAAAGGGCTGAGCTAATAGATTACCTTTCTAAGGTCTCTGGAAATGCAGCCTGTTCTTCCAGGAGCCTTCACAATCCCCTGTTGACTCATGATCAGGGAACTTCATCACACATACAGAATTTATGAAAGAGGCCTCAAAAAGCTGCAACCGTATGTCCCAGGGTAGGGTGGTACACAAGGGGACTTCCCCTTCTCTGAGGAGAAGGGGAGAGGTAGTGGGGGAAGGGAATCTGGAAGGGTGAGAGATGGTGGAGAAGAGAGAGAGACCTGAGATCTGGATGTAAAGTAAATAAATAATGAAGAAGTCCTTGGTCTTGTGGAGGCTTGATACACCAGTGTAGGAGGGCACTAGGGCAGGGAGGCAGGAGTGGGTGTGTGGGGGAGTACTCTCATGGAAGCAGGGAGAGGGGGCATGGGATGGGAAGTTCATACATGGGAAACCAGGAATGGGGACATTTGAAATGTAAATAAAATAACCAATAAAAAAAGGTTAAAACAGGTAACAATATTTTATGAAGAAGAAAGGATGAAAATAACAGGAAAGGATATATGAGAGGAGGAAGAAAAGACAGGATGGGAAAATACTGTAATTATCTCAAAAATGTTTTAAAAAACAGTCTTCGTGAGGGATAAAGAGGGATCTTTGTTGCTTAGAAAACAGAGACTGAGGCAGGAAAACTGCCCTAAGCAGAGCTACATGGCCTTTGGCTATGACCTGGACCGGAAATGCTTGAGTTACTAGGGCTTTCTCACCAGAAACCAAACTAGGCCTAGACCATAACTTCCTTAAAAACTAGTATTTCCACAGGAGCAGAAAATGTATGTGATAGGAAAGAAAAAGCAAAGACAACTTGGGAAAGGCTCATAATGGTCAGGAACAGTGTCCAATAGTTCCTCGGGTTCATGGCAATGTCCACATTCTGAGAAGAGCCCAGGGTTAGTAGGAGGTACAGGGCCCCAATTGCTGCCCTGCCTTTGGTCCTTGTTTTAGGTTTCCCTTTCACCTGGGTGTAGGCCCGGGCCCTCTTCTCAGGCAGACCTGGAGAATCAGCCTGAGACCTGTTTGTCAGGGACTGTCACAGCCCCGAGGCTCTAGGCCTGTGGCTCTTATCACCTCTATGATGGGAGGCACCTGGAATGTCTGACGGAAACGTCTGACTAAGGAACAGCCTTTCCCATCACTATTCACAGCCCAGTTCCATACTTTCCAGATTATATCGACCCCAAAGGGAGAGGCATCCAGATGAGCTGCAGGATACGTGGCAAGGATTCCAGGCCCAAAAGCCCTGCAGTAAGGTCATCCAGCTCTTCCGCCTCTAAAGTCAGCTCTAGTTGCTCATTTGTATATGAGGAAAGAAATGAGATCTCCCCAAACTCTTGCTATGTCCAAGACAGTGATCCAATGTATGTAAAACTGAACAAGGGTAGGGGCTAGAGAGATTTCTCAGTGGTTAAGAACTGACTACTTCTTCCAGTAGGTCCCTGGTTCAATTCCTAGCACCTACATGACAGCTCACAACTATCTGTAACTTCCCTTTGGGGAGTTGACTCCTCTATACAGCCACATGTGCACGTAAAACACCATTGCACATAAAATAAAAATAAATTATTAGTAGTAGCAGTAGTAGTATTGGCAGAGGACTGTGGATCCTCCAAGATCTGCTAGCTCAAAGAGTCCTGGGCTGCTGGTCTGGGTGTTCACATCCAAGCAGGGTTGATTCAGAGGACAGTGTGGCTATAGCAACACCAGAGATGTGGAGGCTACCAGGAAATTCTAAGGAGCCTGACAAAGGAGTTTGAGAGTTTGTCACTGGAGCCTGGAGCCGACAAAGTAACCTCAATGTTTGTTAGTAGCCTCGTTAGTTCCATGGGACTTATCACAGGCTTCAGAATGCTGTTCTGTCCTGTTGACACTCCAAATTGAATTTGATTCTGTGCCTTCTCTAAAATTCCAAAGTAACTTGTACAGCTGGCAAACAGAAATAGGATTTCAATGTTTAGGGTCTTATTTTTATGTTTGCTGTAACAGGATGTAATTGTAATTTACTCTCAAATATATTTTTTAAATCTCCATGTGTGTCAGAGAGAGACAAAGACATGCACGGTTGTACACACACACAGAGAGAGAGAGAGAGAGAGAGAGAGAGAGAGACAGAGACAGAGACAGAGACAGAGAGACAGAGAGGGAGGGAGGCAGGGAGGGAGGGAGGTAGAGAGGTAGAGAGATACAGAGAGAGAGAGACAGAGAGACAGAGAGGGAGGGAGGCAGGGAGGGAGGGAGGGAGAGAGGTACAGAGATACAGAGAGAGAGACAGAGAGAGAGATACAGAGAGAGAGAGAGAGAGAGAGAGAGAGAGAGAGAGAGAGAGAGAGAGAGAGAGAGAGAGAGAGAGAATCATTTCTTAGGCATGCCTATTCTGGTAAGACCATGAGGGGACTATACTTTCAATAAGAGAAATATTTAAAATGAGAAAAATTTGATTGATGCACAGAAATTCCTTTTTTCCTTTTTAGTCCTTTTTTTGCACTCCATATTTTATTACCCTCTGAGTCCACCCTCTGACTGTTCCACATCACATACCTTCACCCCCACCCCCACCCCTGTCTCCCCACACCTCAGCCCACCAGACCTTCCCACTCCCTGGGGTCTTCAGTCTCCTGAGGGTTAGGAATGCACAGAAATTCTACGGTCCTAGATTTTAAAATGAGAGAGCTGCATAGTTTTTTGGGGGTTGTTATTGTTGTTGTTTTAATAAGTGGGTAATTCTGCGATCTCAAAAGCTGCCCAGCCAATAGCCATAAAAGAAAAAAAGTATTTTATTTATAGCAGCAGAGTCAAGAATTATGCCAAAAACATTAAGTGAAACTGGAATTAATTTTTACACAGCAGCCCTACCAACATCTTGATTTTAGTCTTGCCTGAATGGAGAACCCAGCCAAACCATTCTGAACTTCTGATCTACAAGTAACTAGGCGATAAGAACTACATGTTGTTTTAGCTACTTAGTCCAAGAGCATCTCTACTCATTAATAGAAAACTAGTGTCCTGCCTCTGGGAAATGGCACGACCAGATAGTTGCTTGGCCTTTGAGTCTTAGAAGATTGGCATGAGAATAAAAGCATAATTGGTGTAGCTTTCCCCAGAGCAGTGTCTTCAACAGCTGCTTCCCCTGTGTGCTTCGTTTTCCTTCTCCAGTCTTCCTCCAGCTTTGTGAACCTCTGACATCTTCCCAATGGAATTATTTTATTTCTAAATATATGAAAAAGAGAATCATTGATAGCAATTCCACCTTTTCCGCTGATGTGACTTCGGGTAAGCATTTCCCCTCTCTGAGTCCTATTGGGAAACCATGTGTCAAGCAAACTGCTGGGGCTGGGGAAGGTCTCTGGATGGCTGTTTGGATATCCTCACGGTAAGACCGGTGCAGAAGGCACGAGAGCAGGGCTTCAACTCTCTCTGTCTCTGCCACAACACCAAATATGAAAATACAGTGTTCTCCTGTATGAAAATTTCAAAAAAAACAAATTTAACTAAAAAAATAAACAGCCATAAAGAATAAAAAAAAAAATAGTCATCTGAAAGGACACTTTAGTATGTGTTTTATAATTTGGAAATCAAATAACTCCTTTTAAATTTTATTATTTTTTTAATTTTGTATTAATGTGTGCTGGTTGTATATATTAAGGGGGTTGGTATATTTCTACATATGGATACAGCATGCTCTGATCAAATCCAACCTCCTTTTATCATCCCAGAGCAGATACCATCCCAACCTTAATTAAGCATTATTCTGTATTCAGATCTATGTACTTTCATTTTTATCACTGTTTTATTTCTAGCTTTATTGAAACACAATTGTAGAGTTATATGTACCATACATAGTATTTAACTAAATGTATATGCACACACATTATAAAGTGTTCCATAAACCTCAGTCCTTCTTAGAAGGAAGAACAAAACACTCATGGGAGGAAATACAGGATCAAGTGGAAGAGCAGGGATTGAAGAGGGGATCGTTCAGGGGCTGCCTCACCTAGGGATCCACTCCATGTGCAGCCACCAAACCCAAGCACTATCGCTGATGCTGGGAGGTGCTTGCTGTCAGGAACCAGATAGAGATGCCTCCTCGGAGGCTCTGCCAGAGTCACACAACTGAGCATGCTTGCATCGAACCATCAGACTGATTACAGGGACCCCAGTGAGGGTGCTGGAGGGGGATGAAGGAGCTGAAGGGGGCTGTGGCCTCATGGAAGAACATTGTCGACCGACCAACCAAATCCTCCATGGCTCCCATGGACTAGAACACTAACCATTGACCACGCATTGAGAGGCCCATGGCTCCAGGTGCATATGTAGCAGAGAATAGCAGCGTCTGGCATCAATGTCAGAAGAGGCCTTTGGTCCAGTGAGGGCATGTTTTCCCAGTGTAGAGGAATGCCCAGGTACTGAGGTGGAGAGGGTGATTAGGGGCTAGTGCACCTTTGTGAAAACAAGTGGAGGGGAGGGGGAGGGGGGATGGGAGCGGGGTGGGCGAAGGGGATAATATTTCAAATGTAAAATCAAGGAGTATCTAATAAAAAAATTTAAAAATTAAAAAATAGTGTTCCGTAATAATGCTAATTTTTATATTCACCTGCTCATGTAGTTAGGAGCTAAGATTTACTGTTTTAGCAAATTTGAAGTATATAGACCAGTGTTATCTACTAGTGCTATGCTGCATTAGCTGTCTAGACTCTTATTTACCCTGATAAACCAAACCTTCATAGTCTTTAACACCTGCTCCACAAACCAGGGCCCTGGCAAATATCATTCTACTCTCTGCTTCTATGGATCTGACTGTTTAAAGATTCCACATATAAGGAGGTCATGTGGTATTCACCTTTCTGTGCCTGGCTCACTTCACTTGATATAATGTTCTTTGGATTCTCCATGTTGCAAACAGCAAGATTTCCATACATTATTTTTATTTATTTGTTTATTGCTCTATTACACAACTGTATATTTGGGTTGTTCATGCCATGGCAATACCATAAAGATTAGAAGACAACTTGTAGGAGTCAGTTTTCTCCTTCCACTATGTGGGTTCTAAGGATTAAACTCAGCTTCTCAGACATGGACTTAAGCAACTTTGCCTGCTAAGCCACCTCACTGGTCCAGGATCATTTTACTTTTTAAACTGGTATTCCATTGGGTTTGTGTACCATATTTTCTTTACACATTCTTGTATCGATGGAAACACAGTGATTTGTACTATTACAAATAGTATTGTAAAGAACATGGGCATACAGACGTTTATCACTTACACATACTTATTTCATTTTCTTTGGATACATGTACAGAAGGTGGATTACTGGGAGTGCTTTTATTTTTATTTTTTTAGCTTTAGTAGGGAAGTTCTTTTTTAACCACTTTATTTTAAAAACCAAAGATAAATGTACAAATTTTAAGCATTTTTGCATAAAAGTATACAGATACATTTTTGTCAGTGCTTGGTCTTTTTTTTTAAAGGTTTGATAGTGTGCATGAAGATCTAACTCTTTACAATGAGCATAAAGTACATGTAAAACAGGATGTAACCTGGAATTGGTCAAAGTTTTCTTGGTGTGTAAGGATTAAGCATAATGGTTTTTTATTTTCTTTTCTTTTTTTCTTTTCTTGAACCTCATATAGTCTGTGAGTTGTTTCTGGGGTATTCAGCGCTTTCTAGGGTTAGTATCCCATTATCAGTGACTGCATATTATGTCTGTTCTTTTGTGACTGGGTTATCTCACTCAGGATGATATTCTCTAGATGCAATCATTTTCTTAAGAATTTTGTAAAGTCATTGTTTCTAATAGCTGAGTAGTACTCCATTTTGTAAATGTACCACAATTTTTGTATCCATTCATCTTCTGAAGGACATCTGGGTTCTTTCCAGATTCTGGCTATTATAAACAGAGCTGCAATGAACATTGTGGTACATGTATCTTTGTTGTATATTGGAGCATCTCTGGGGTATATGCCCAGAAATGGAATAACTGGGTCTTCAGGTAGTACTATTT
This sequence comes from Micromys minutus, assembly GCF_963924665.1. NCBI lineage: Eukaryota > Metazoa > Chordata > Mammalia > Rodentia > Muridae > Micromys > Micromys minutus. The sequence goes on along the minus strand of NC_137970.1, from coordinate 41,330,738 downwards.
CCATTTTTCTGAGGAACCGCCAGACTGATTTCCAGAGTAGTTGTACCATTTTACAACCCCACCAACAGTGGAGGAGTGTTCCTCTTTCTCCACATCCTCGCCAGCATCTGCTGTCATCTGAATTATCGATCTTGGCCAATCTAACTGGTGTGAGGTGGAATCTCAAGGTTGTTTTTATTTGCATTTCCCTGATGGCTAATGATGTTGAGCACTTCCTTAGATGCTTCTCAGCCATTAGATATTCCTCAATTGAGAACTTTTGTTTAGCTCTGTACCCCATTTTTAATAGGGTTGTTTGGTTCTCGGGTGTCTAGCTTCCTGAAAGTCTCCATATCATTTTCCATTTAAAATCTGGAATATCAGTGGAATAGTAAAACGTATGTGATACAAGGAGGAAAGAGGGAGTAAGGGAAAGTGTAAGTAAGTAGAGCAGAGGAATAGGTGAAGGGGGGACAAGTAACACTAAGAATGTTTGATAGAGCCATATGGAAGCCTACTATTTTATAATATATATTTATAAAAGGAATTTAATCAGAGCTACCCTACACGGGGAATAATGCTCTATCCCAGAACTTACCTGTTACCAAATAAAAACTGATGGCAGATGTAGAATATCTCCTCTTAAGTTGTTGTCCACAGAAACCCCAAAATTAGTACAGTCATTGCACTTGGTTGGCCAACAGGCCTTGACTGTAAAATCCTATTATTAAAGACATTACAAACGTTGTTCATCAGACATGGAGAAATCAGATTGGTACTGACCAGAAAGCTTCCTACCTGTTCACTAGCTTTCATAGTGCCAAAAGGGGCTAAACAGGTTTCTGGGGGACACAAGTCATTAATAGTTTTACTCAGCTATGAATCCTGTGAGCTACAATAACAGCCAGCACAGAAAAATACAGCCACGGATGCAATAATGGCATGAATGTTACTGGAGTCATCGACTGCATTTACTTTCTGGTTTGGTTTTAGGTCTGTGCCACAGAAAGAAACCTGTCTGGTTCAGTACATCTGGCCAAGAACCCGTGGCTGGGAGCTCATAAGCCCCAGGTGTGAATCTATCGCTACTATTTTGCTAAACAGACTTAGTGCCACACTGTTCTCTAAATTTGTGTCTTTTTATCCATTGATTAGAGCAGCTTTCACTCCTCATAAGAGGGATTTCTTTGAACAGTGGACAGTGGATAACACAGTAAGTCATATCTGGTCACAGTACAGAGAACAAGTAAGTGTCCACGGAGTGCTCAACCATAAAGAAGACATCTATCTCACCCTCCCAGAGATCACAAAAAAATGCAAAAGAATGGCAGCGAAAAGATTGTAAGATCCAGAGACAGGGAAGAACAATGTCTTCTAGACATTACAGGACGGCTACACCCATAAACTCAGAGCTACTGTGGTTACCTGCAACAAGACCAACCCATTCCGAATTCCAGAATGTAGTGGAAAGGAGCTTGTGAGTTCTTATCCCTAGCTGAGAAGCTACTGACTGCTGTGGGCGGCTGGAAGGCAAGAAGTCTCTGTTCCTTATGGGTGTGGCACCCTGGTATGAGGCTTTGAGCAGCACAAGTTTGACTTGGTGGATAATTTAAAGGAAATAAGACTATAGTGGCGAGTAGTGGTGCATACCTTTAATTCCAGCACTTGGGAGGCAAAGACTGGCAGGTCTCTGTGAGTTCAAGGGCAGCCTAGTCTATGGAGTGATTTCTAGGACAGCTAGAGTTACATACTGAGACCCTGTCTCAGACAAAAAAGAAGAAAAGAAGAAGAATAAAGAAATGAGGCCATGAAGATGGGAGGAATGAGGCAAGTGGATCTAAGAGGAGCTGGGAGATGATCGGGGGTGAATATGATCAAACTACATTATCTGTATATATGAAATTATCAAATAGTCAATATATATGTAGATAGATAGATAGATAGTGAAAGTCCATTACCACTAATTATCAGCTAAAATCACAGCTACATCAAATAGCTACCATAATCAGTGTTAATGAAGATGTGGGAATAAGAGAACCTTATTGGTACATCAGTGGAAATATAAAGTGCCATACTCATGTGACTTAAAATTTGAGTCAGTCCACAAAAGCAAAGATTTAGATGTAAATTGCACTATACCCATCAATCATTTGACGGAGTGTACATCTCTCCAGTGTTCCTCCTCTAGTTCTGTCCATTTATTTGGGTCTTCTCAGATACCTTTCATCAACAGTTTTGTCTTATACATATACATATACATATACATATACATATACATATACATATACATATACATATACATTATACATATACATATACACATACACATACACATACACATACACATACACATATACATATACATATACATATACATGATTTATTACTTTGTTCCTCAATATCCCCTTTGATTTGAATTAATTGTGAATGATACTGTGTTTTTACTTTTCATTTCTACATATAAATTAGACAAGTGGTTGATTTTGTGCATAAAATTATTTTCTTGTTACATATCAGGGAGGAGTGGGGTCTGAGAAAGAAATGCCAAATCAGTCTTTAGGTAAAGAGTTATTAGAGCACCAGACAGAGCTATGAGGATAAAGAGTTTTAACCTGCTCAGAGAGAGCAGAATTACCTCTTTTAAGTTCCCTTCTGACAAAGTAGATAAGTTGTACCCAGAGAAATGGGCCCAAGGTTGACTGATCTTACAAAGTTAGAAACAGTATGGTTTTTATATTTCTGACTAAAATGGATATTTTAAAAGTCCCAAGGCCATTCTTAGATAAGGAATGCTTGAGAGGACAATGGGCTTAGTTAGCATTCTATGGAACCGTTCTGTTCACAACCCTCCTTCACTTCGGGTTTGTTATCTGGAAATGCCCAGTCAGGGGAGGAGGACGGTGGAACACAGAGCTCTTGTGAGAACTGTAAAGGGAGAAATAAAGACTTCAAGAGGACTGTGGGAGTCTGTCTGACAGCTCCTGTGGGGGGGGGGCAGGCAGACAGAGAGACAGAGCAAGACAGATACAGGGACTGAATCTGGGGGGCACCTCATAGCAGCTAGAGGATTTTTGATCTAACATTTCTAATCTTTTTGTTTATAAAACAAAATCAAAACCGAGGAATGATTTTATAGGATTAGGGGATTAGAAGTGTCTAAAAGATTAGTGAGCATCAAATTCTGGCTGACTTCTTTTCATTGGAGTAAGACATTCAGTTAGGAGTTCCCCTCCCTAAATTTGGTGGTGAGTTGTCAGAAGTTAGCTTTTGAGCCAGAGGCTGGTTTCTGAATGCACGTGCTGGGAGGCTGTTGTACACATGAATTCATGTGGCATGTGGGACAGGGGTCTAGATTTATGTTTCTACTCTGTCCGGGTTTTAAGCAGCGTTGGCTCACATTTTCACTGCATGTCTGGCTAGGACTAAGTCACTTTTATAAAAACAACATGCCTCCTCCAAGAAGAGGCAAGGTTCTTCATTTTCTCCTGTTGGAATAGCTAGGCCTCCCCTATTTTGGATGATAAGCACTACCAATGAGTCTACCTAATCCTGAATTCTTAATGGACTTTGAGAAACCTCACCAATATTTTCACGTAAATCCTGAGATAAACACTATAGTATGTTAACGATGCAACTGAGTCTCCTATTCCTGTGCTGATACCTGATGTTATCCCCAGTGCCAGTAACAGAGAGGGATAGGAAGGTACTATCTGTTTGCATATGTAACCAATTAGGGGGACTGAAAATCTCCAGTTATTGAAAGCCATATCTATATTTGAGCATAAGTGTGTTAGGGCACAAGTACCAATCCTGTTGCTGGGAAAAACAGAGGTAGGCTAGAGTACAACTAAGGAAGATGTCCTACATGAATAGACAGGAAGTAGAGATGGAAACATGGAATAGTTGGTAATTGGTTTGGATGGGTTCAACTTCCCATTCTAAAAGAGAAGTATGCCAGCAGGGTCAGGGTTTGAACAGGATTGTTTTTCTATCTAGAGGATATGATGAAGGGGGTTTTAGACAGGGAAATGATCCTTTCCCAAGTTTTTGTGAATTCTCCAGTTATCAGAGACTACAGTAAAAAGTCAGCAATTGAACCTGACTGCCCCTAACCACTCTGAGGACCTGGTAGGAACAATGGCAAATGGACAGGGCCTGAAGAAAACACTGGTAGACGGTAACCCCCTTTTGCAGTGGACAAGATTCAGCAGCTGACCCAGCAGGGGAGTTGATCAGAGGTGGGTCTGATATTAATGATGAAATTGCACGGTGAGAGATTTGCAGTTGTCCCATTTACACGTCTTCCCATGAAAACTGTATTGTACAGCTGAGGGGACTGATAATAGGAACCCTTTTGGCTATAAGTTTAAAATTTTTAGAGATGTTTGAGATATATATATATCTTTTAATTTGGAAACCTTGTCTGTCAGGGTAGTAGAGTATATCCTGTCTCTGAAAGTACGTCCTTTATATTTAGGGGTCCAGAGTGATCGCTATGAATTTTCCTAAGCCAGCAAAGATTTGAGTGTGTGAAGAGACGAAAGGAAAAGACAACCATCAGACATTGGCCATAGGGGTGTCAGGGTTATTAAGCAAGTAATGGATGAAACTTTAGTATATATTCTAGAAGGTTAGAGACTGAGAACTTCTTCCATTGGTGCTGAATGTGGAAAATGGAGCAGAGAATGGAAATCAGGCAGTAGACGGTGCTCAGAACGAACTAGAATCGAAAGACAAAGATAAGGGTTTCGACTTAGCATTATGTGAACTCTGTGAGGTCCTTCTTTATATGTCAGTTATGAAATCCAGTAGTTTTGGAATTGTGGTGTCTGAGGTTTGTTGTAAACGGGAATTCAGAAATTATCTGACAGAAGTCTTCTTCCTTGAAATACAGCAACATCAAACCTAGGGGTGAGTATAAAAAGAAGTGTTCTTATCTGGTTGCTTTTTGAATAGGAGTTTGAGGTCCTCTAGGAGGTCACAAGAATGGGTAGAATTGCCCAAAAGGTGACTCTCCAAGACCTATCCTCTGAAATAAGCAAAAGTTGAGCCACTTTCTGGTTTAAGTTTGCGAGGGAGGTGGGGGTCCTTGTAATTTATGAGCAGGCTTTAACCTATATAAATGAATCCAAGAGCTAAGACCCAACAGCTTACTAACAGTGAGGATGATGACAAGGATCAAGAAGAATATGGACCACAGAAGCCAGAAGTGTTTGAAGATTAGGGCTTTTATGTCTTCTAGGTACACTGGAAGACATGTTAACTGAAAAGAATGCTTTAATAGGAACTTAATAGCAATTTGTTTTAATTTTAATTTTTATATGTATAGGTGTTTTGACTATGGATGCCTATGTACCATGTGCATGCCTGATGGCTGCAGAGGCCAGAAAAGGGCATCTGGAACCAAAAAGGGTTTTGAGTTACCATATGAGTGTTAAAAATTTAATTCACATCCTCTGGGAAAGCCTTCAGTGCTCTTAACCTCTGAGCCACCTATCCAGCCCCAGCAGAACATTTTAATAAATGTTGGGCATGGAAGAAGAACCAGGATATAACCACCTAGGGTTTGTGATGGCAAGGGATTAAAAAAGCTTTCCATTCATCAATTTTAAAAGGTTTAGGCTTGAGATACTGAACAGATTCTCCCGAGAGAGCAATAAGGAGATTAATCCAGTTACCTTATGGTCGTGTAATTAATTTGGTAAAGTGGTTTTTATACAGGCATTTGTTTTCTCTACTTTATCTTGTGGTTATGGCCTATAAGGTTACATGTCATCCAGGTAATGTGAAGGGGTTTGATGAGCCCTGTATAATTTTAGATAGGACTATGGACCCATTGTTAGAATGTAGGGAAGTGAGAAGTCCAAAGTAGATATTATTTCTTTGATTAAAATGTAATTATCATATCTTCCCTTTCAGATGTACAGGGAAATCATCTCAAGAAGGTCTCTACTAAGACAATAAATATATTGTCTTCTTCACGGGTAAAGTCAATGGCAAGTTTTAGCCAGGGATTTGTTCTCTGGCTTGATGGGTAGGGAAGAACAGATTCCTAATGAGCAATGGGGTAAAAACTTCTGACATATAGGGAAGAATTGAATAACCTCTTGGAGATCTATAAGAAGAAAGGAGGCCCCAATTAGTCAAAAGAGGAGTTCAACTCTTGGGCAATGGCCAACAATTGTGAAAAGTTATTAAGAGGCCAAGCTTTTCCTTCTTAGGTAAAATTATTTTTCTCCCTTTGTGAACCAACCCTGATAAAGGTGGCACCCTCTTGGGGTGTTTTTTTTTTTTTCTTCTTTTTCTTTAGATGAGTAAGAAGGGTGGTTAAATGGTAAAGCAACTAAGGATGGGACAGTGTAGAATTTAACCTCCTTGTCAGCCTTGTGATTTCATAGGCCAATAAGTGAGTCTTGTTTTGAGTTTCCATCCCAATTGAAAATAGCTGCCTGCTGAGCTGGGGGACAGTCTGCACATTTTAGGATTAGGGTGTTGTTAATGATAGGTGCCCAATGCTTTGGAAGTCAGAACGTTTATATATCTCCAAATGGGAGCATGAGAATGAATAATGTGAAAACTATATTTGGAGTCAGTATGAATGTTTACTCATGATCCCTTGGCTGGGTTAATGACCTGGTTCCTGAAATTAGTTCAGCCCGCTGTAAGGTATCCAAAGGTGAGAGATCCCAACTGAAAAAATTAGTCTGAGATGACCGGGATGACTATAGCTTATCCTACTCAGATTGATTTCTGTATTATTTTGATTGAGCTCTCAACTAAACTATATGTGTGTGTGTGTGTGTGTGTGTGTGTCTGTGTGTATGCATATGGGCTAGATCATAAAAAGAGGAGTTGGATAGTTTAGGAAAGGGGTTAAGGTAACAGAAGGATGAAAGGACCTGAATAAAGAATAACTCAAGAATCTTCAGGAGAATGGCATGTATAGCTGGGAGGCAGGAAGGAGAAACAGCAATCAGATTGCCTGGTGAGTCCAAAGAGACTTGAAAGAATGAGACCAACAGACATGGTGGTTAAGGACTATCTTAAACCTTTCTTGGATCAGAAGAGATTTGCCTCTAGAATTTGTAGACAAGAAGGCCATCCTAGTATTGTCTTACTTACTATTTGAAAAAATATATAATTGCTCATATATCAGGGCCATGCCATTATTTCAGAGACCTATTGAGCATGTGTATAAAAATGGAATAGTTTGGATGGACTGGACAAAGTGAAAGCAGAAGCAGAATTAGATCTTTTTTAAGGATAGAGAAACACCCTCTATTAAGAATTGCAAAGTCAAGAGATTTGTGAGGTACCCTAAGATTTTATGTTTTAATAAAAGGCCAAAATTTTGAATACAGAGGTTTTAAAAAAGTTAGCTAATCTGAGGAAGAAAAGAAGTTTCAAGAGAGAGGAAGGGAGGAGTTGTCTCTGTTTTTTTGAGTGAGACCTCAGTCAGTGGGTGCTATGTGGCACTCCAAAGAAATAATTTCGGTTTTAAAGAAATTTCCCCTTAATAGTGAAGTTCCTTATCCTTTTCTGGGTATAGAAATTAGGTAAGCTGACAACATAGGAAATTAAGACAAGAGGGGACTGCTAAGAAGGTCGTCAGGATATTGGAAAAGAGTGCTAGGAACAAGAAAGCTGTGAGGGGCCTTGGACCAATGATCGTGTTCTAGAACTTCTGAGGAAGGGACATTCCACTCAGTTATTGAGCCATTCTCATAGAAGCTCTGTCCAGGTAAAGGCAAAAATGTCTTGTTGGGAAGAATTAAGTGGAATGGTTTTCGTTTCTTTCTTTCTTTCTTTTTATTGAATATTTTCTTTATTTACAATTCAAATGTTATCCCCTTTCCCAGTTTCCCCTCCGGAAACCACCATCCCACCCCACCCCCTGCTTCTATGAGGGTACTCCCCCACCCACTCACTCATTCTCTTCTGCCTCCCCACGCTGACATTCCCCTACACCGGGGTATTGAGCCTTCATGGGACCAAGGGCCTCTCCTCCCAGTAAGGCCATCCTCTGCTACATATGCGGCTGGAGCCATGGGTCCATCCATGTGTACTCTTTGGTTGATGGTTTAGTCCCTGGGAGCTCTGGGGGTTTCTGGTTGATTGATATTGTTGCTCTTCCTGTGGAGTTGCAAACCCCTTCAGCTCCTTCAGTCCTTTCCCTGACTCTTCCATTGGGGATCCCGTTCTCAGTCTAATGGTTAGCTGCGAGCATCTGCCTCTGTATTTGCCAGGCTCCTTAAGGTCAGTCACGGTAAAATGAGACATTTGTGCAGGGACAGAGAAAAGGGGACTAGGAACCATAGATATGGTCCAGTAAAATCGCTTCATTAATGGTCCCGAGGTCCGAAAGGAAGCACTATCAACTATCAAGTGTTTTTGTTTCTGTGTTGGTTTTTGTTTTTGGTTTTTGTTGGAGTAAATATTAAATTGAAAACTGGCTAACGCCTAAACATAAACCTACAGTTTTTTGTTTTGTTTTAACTCAAATGGGCATGTGCTAGGTGGGCGGAGCTAGCTGGCCTGAGAAGGGCTGGAATTGAGGAGAGTGTTGATTGGTTGAATTCCCTGTAACATCCTGACAGGGAGAGGACCTATTGGGAAAGAATGCTAGATCTTTTGGGACAACTTTAATAAGGGAGTAGTAGTATGTGGGTAGCAAGAAATATTTAGTATCCTAGACTTGGATTGTTAACGGGTCTGGAAGTGAGAGGGCTGGTGAGCGTTCTGCCAGGGCAATGAGGAGAAGAGTTCCTATCTGTGCTGTGAGTGGGTAATACAGAGATGCTGGTACTGAGTACTGTAAGTGGAGTCAGATAAGAGGGAGATAATCAAGAAGGAGTGAGGGAAGGTTAATGTTTATAAAACAATAAGAAAGTGACTGATTTTTAACAAGTTTGTAGATAAAGCCATCAATCACCAACATAGCAAAGATCTAGATGTTGGTCTGGAATGAACAGCTTTATGCTTAAAAGAGAAGAAATCTGCACGATCTGCAACCATGATGTTTACTGTGTATTTTGCATTGGTGAGGGCAATGTCAGCTTCTGAGTGTAGACAGCATCAATCTTCAGTGCTAAGAGATCAGGAATTGAATAATCCAATAACTGCTTCCCACCCAGGGGCTTGAGAACAGCCAGATGCCCCTTAACCTTGAATATTGGACAAGGTTCCAGTAGGGCTTGTGGATTTGAGCAAGCTCTGGGCAAGTGTTGCTCTTGGCCACCGTTGAAGCAAAATCCTAGTGGAACCCCATTGGGAAAGATACATTATTGTCAGCAGTCTTGAAAGTAATTGATATTTGGTCTGATCTCTTTTCCCTTTCTGTTGTTTCTATTATTTAAAACCTTAAAGAATGACTTAATAAAGTCCTTCTGAAGGGACTGAAAAATCCTCTAGTTTTGGGGGTTCCTTGTCCTCATTTCTGGGGAGGATTAGGCAGTTATGAGAGAATATAAGTTTTAGTGTTACTCATTATGGGTGAGGCCAAGTGAATCAAGCAGGTTAAGAGAAAGAAAGTGAACAAGACAACTATCCCTGTGTTCCTTGGTTTTGTTTCAGAAGTATGGCCAGATCACTGACAATAGACCAATACTGATGACAGTATCCTTGGACTTAACAGATCTGACCAAAGGGAACAGATCCAAGGCTAGAGAGCCCCTGACCTAACGCTAAGATTTGGGGATCTGGTAGAAATCCCAGAAAATGCATGAAAGAGCAAATATTCAATATCAGAAAGAGACTAGAGTCCTGTATTGGAGGGCAATAGAGACACTGGACATGCAGAGAGAAGCAGCAAGGCTGGAGGACTCCACAGAGAGAGCCACCTCAATGCCACCTCACCTGGGTGTTTCATACCAAATGTAGGATTCAGGGAAGAACGTGGTACAAGAGAAATACATGGAGTTAGAGTCCCCTACAGAAATAGGGTTTATTAGAGAGCTCGCTAGAGTGGGGGAAAGAGAAGAGCTTTAACACATACAGCAAAAATGCTTCTGTTAAGGTCCCTCGTGTGAAAATAGGACAGAAGAAAAATGGTTCCAAGGTTAGCTGTCCTCACCAAATCAGACTTAGAGACATTATGTTGCTTGTTTTTCTGGTCAAAACAGGCATTTGTAAGTCCCAAGAGCATTCCTGCAGATAGGACCATCTGGAAGAACAATGTGCCTAGCTAGTATGTGATGAGATAGTTTACAGCTTTCTTCCGTTTGGGGTTTGCTATCTGAAAATGTCCTGTCCCGGAAGGGAGGCAGAAGTTCGTTCTTTGATAGCCCTGAAGGGAGGAAGAATGACCAAAGTGTCTCAGGAAAGTTATACAGAGTAACACCTGCCTGAAATCTCCCTGTGGAAGCATCTGGGGGAGAAAGGACTGCATGGGGTGTGTGACCCTGAGAGTCTCCCCAAAGCAAGAGAGGTTCTGCCCTAATACCATGAATTTTTAAGTCATCTGTTAATTTTTAATTATATTTTATGTAGGTGGTCTTTACTAAATAGAAGAAATTTCTCTCTAAAGTTTTCTCAGAGTCTTTATTAATAGTGTTTAATATGTTTTGCTAATGCTTTTTGGTCTAATTTTCCTTTACCTATTTTGTAAATTTCTATTGTGAAAAAAAACACACATAGCATAAAATTGAGTATCTGTGCCATATTGATTGTGCAACTGAGTAACCACGTTGTTACCTTCACCTCCAGAACATGTTTGTTTTGCAAAATTGAATCTGTATATTTAATAAACAACTTATTTTTTCTTTCTCCAGTCCACAATAATCACCACTGTATTTGTTATGTCTATGAGTTTGACCGTGTTCCCAGCACTCCTATACATCTTTTGGCCCTTACAACATTTCTACCTCCTCTTCCATGGCGTGTTTTGAGCTTCATTGGTTGCATTGATATAGATGTTGTGTTTAAAACTGAGCCTTCAGTCTCTTATTCTTAGAACTTTGATCAGTTGTGTGGCTTTGCACTGACTTATGTCTACCACAAAAATAAGCTTCTCTATTACTTGAGAGTAGCCCAGGTTTATGCGTATAAAAACAAATATTTAGAAGGAAATTTGTCACTATAACAACTTAGCAAAATAGCTATGGCAGGTCCTATCTTAGGGCCTATGACTTCCCCAGCTATAGGCTTTTGATCAGGACTACATTCCCGGGCATAGAATCCCCTTCTGTGAGGGCAGCCAGAAAATCCAAATCAAAAGCAGTTAGCTACCCCATAGCAGGCATACGACTGCTGCACTAAGGGGTTGACAGGACAGCACTGCAGCATTCAGGGTAAAGCTAAAAACCAGCCAGCCAGCTCAAATCCCAAACTACATAGATGTGGCATGTGATTTCCAAGCCCCACCCGTCACTGAGAATATATTGGCAGTGAATAGTTACTAGTGGAGGAAGAATCACCTTTTTTGAAGATATGCCTACTGATAGGTTTCCTGTGCTCCAGTAGATCACCCCATACGCAAGCATACATGCACAGCAGTAACCGAACTTGGTGGGTTATAAGAAAAGACATGAAGTTGGGGGGGGTAGTTATATTGCGGGAAATATGTAAGGAGTTGAAAATGCCAAGTGGGGGATAAATCTGACCATATTTAATGATATTCTCAAAATTAATTTTAAAACTTAATTGGTTCCCTCATTATCTTTCAAATCTGAATATTATTCCATCATTTTTAAAGAGCAGCAACATTCTATTTTATGACCAAACTCTGTTTTTATCCACTCATCTGGCAATGATATATCTAAGAAGTACAAATATTTGATCACATGATGTTTCTATTTTAATGTTTTTGTGGAACCATCTAACTGTTTTCCATGGTATTTGCAGTATTGCCAGTAGGAAAAGTCTGATTTCTTCACCGGTTCTTTTCTGGTTTTTGAACATGGAGTAGTATCCCACTGAGCCTTTTATTTCCATTCTGCAAACTGTTAATGATAATGAACAACTTTAAATATAGGTTTGTTCATTTGCATATTATCATTGTAAAATGTATATGCAAATCTTTTGTTGATTTTAATCAGATTATGTTACTCAGTGATTGAGTTTCAGTACTTCTTTATGTAGTCTATTGTTATCCAATAGAAGATTTTAAATATACTTTTCTGTTCTTTGGGTTGATGTCTTGCTATGTTATTTGTCCTTTCTTGAACAAACATGCTTCAATGTCAATGTAGTGGCAGCTGTTTTTGTTCCTTGTGCTGTTGTTGTCATTACAAAGCTTTACCACCAAACCAATGTCCTGAAGCTTTCTCATTTTCAAGTATCGTTCTTACATCACTAACCCATTTCATTTATGGTATGTGATAACCGTTCATGTTCATTTGCTGATATATGTATATGCTATCCTTGCTCTACTGAGTGAGAATCATTTAACCAGAATGTGATTAAACTTTCTGATGTTTCCTTAGTCTGCATATCTGTCTTCAAGCTAGTACCATACTGTGTTTGTCTGTTTTTAATGGTTCTGGGGAATTAACCTGAGGTTGCATATGGTAAACAAACACACTGTACAACTCAGTTATATCCCAGCCTTTTGATTTTGGAGACAGTCTTTCAAGCCTTGAAGTTGGGATCCTCCCACAAGGGCCTCCCAAGTACTGGGATTTGGGAATATGCTGCCATGCCTAGTTTAAGACTGTTTTGATTACTCAAATTTTATTATATATTATGAATTCAGAAAAGGTGGTTACTCCAGTTTTGTTCATTTCTTTAGCTATTTCAGGTCCCTGGAATTTCCACATGTATTTTAGAATGATAGTTTTCTATTTGTGCAAAATACTGTTGAAATTATGTTGAATCTGTTAACTGTTTTGCTTTGAAAGAAAAAGGAAGATATTTGGGAAAAGAAAGGGAACATGGAAAAAAAGAAAAGGTCTATTTGACCAAATTATATTATATGCACATCTGAAAATGCAACAGGAATGAACTCCATTGTTGTAAAATTAATATATAATAATAAAGAATTTGACAATACAAAAAATTAAAATATGTTAACTCTTTTAATCTGTGAACATTAAAATTCTCATTGATGTGTATCTTTTCTTTTAGACATGTTTTTAAAGTTTTCTTTTATTACTTTGATTAGGACTAATCTAGATGCTTTATTATTTTCATTGCACCATAAGTGAATGTAAATTATTGTATATTGGTATACATATACTGGCTGGTCTTGGGTCAACTTGACACAAGCTAAAGTCATCAGAGAGAAAGAAACCTCCCTTGAGGAAATGACTGCATAAGATCCAGTTGTAAGGCATTTTGTCAATTAGTGATCAATGGGGAAAGGATCAGCCCATTGTGGGTGGTGTCATTCTTGGGCTGATCGTCCTGGGTTCTGTAAGCAAGCAGGCTTATTTCTTTCTATAAGAAAGGCACCCCTTTCTTTAACTGGACTGTCTGATTAGGCCTCAGTGGAAGACAATGTGCTTAGTTCTGCTGGGACTGGATATCCCATGGTGGAGTGGTATCCAAGGAGAAGGGGAAGGGTAATGGGTGTCGCGCGCCCTACTTCTCGCCAGCAAGGACGACGAGTGACAACAGGATTCTTCTGTGAACAACCTTTATTGTACAGCACTCTGAACAGGGGACCCACGTGGAAGAAAAATGCACTGCTTATATATGCCCAGGAGACTCGTGTTGCTACCTGATTGGTGCGCCCTCCAGTAGCTCATTAGTGTGCCCCGAGAGCGGGCTGTGACGTGCGTGGTACATGTGCATTACGTCCCTCGGGCTGGACAACAGCTCTGTTTGCTGAGTCATCGGCAGGAAGCCGGTGCCATCTTTGGGTGCAGCACAAACGGCTTCCAACAAATGGGGAGATTTGTAAGGGGAGATTTGGGGGGAGAGAAGGGAGGGGGCTGCGATCAGAATGTAAAGTGAACAAATAAAGTTTTAAAAAAGCAGTCTGAGCAAGCCATGTTGCACAAGCCAGTAAGCAGCACCCCTCCATGTCCTCTGCGTCAGCTCCTGCATCCAGGTTCCTGTCATATTTGAGTTCCTGTCGTGACTTCTTTTGGTGATGAACTGTGATGTGGAAGTGTAGGCCAAATAAACTCTCCTCCACAACTTGTTTTTTTGTCATGTTTTGTTGCAACAAATAAGAACCTTAACTGAAGCAACTGGTTATGCATCTTGCAACTTTACTTCATTTATTAGGATCAGGCTGTCTGTCTGTTTAGTGACACAGGATCTCTTGTAGCCCAGACGGACTGCAAAAATCTCGTTGTTGTTGAAGACAGTCTTAATCTTGAACATCTGATGTGCCTGCCTTTACCTTCTAGGTGCTGGAATTACCATCATGTAGCATCATGCATAGTTAATGCAGTGCTAGGAATTAGCCCTGGGGCTCTGTGTATGCTAGGCAGGTACTACCAAGCAGTCCACATTTTTAACCCCCAATGGATGTGTGTGTGTGTGTGTGTGTGTGTGTGTGTGTGTGTGTTTAATCTTCAGGATTTTCTGCATATGAAAATTATGTCACATGTAAAGTAAGATATTTCTGTTTGTTTCCAGTAATTCTACTTTTTGATTTTGTTTGGTTTTGCCTGGTTGCTCTGATTAGGACATTTAACACTATACTGAAGATAGAGCGTTAGAGGAGAAGGCATTTTTATCTTATTCCTGATCTTAAAGAAAATAGTTGGCTCATATAGAAAGTGTTTTCTATTCTTATGCTATCTAAAGAAGATTGTGTGAAATTTGCATTAATTGACTTAATATTTAGTTATACTCTTATTTTCAGCTATCAGGGACCATAGATTTCTCCTTAGGGAGTCTTTAAATTACAAATCACTTTTTATTAATTAATTTATTTTGTAAAATATTGTTATACCTCATAAATTTTTTACATAATAATATATGATGACTTTTTTTTTCTTTTCTAAGAAGGACTGAGGCTTCCACATTTTGGCCTTCCTTCTTTTAAAAGCTTCATAAGATCTGTGAGTTGTTTCTTGAATATTCAGAGCTTTCCAGGGCTAGTATCCAATTATCAGTGATTGCATATTATGTCTGTTCTTTTGTGACTGGGTTATCTCACTCAGGATGATATTCTCAATTCCATCTATTTGCTTAAGAATTTCATAAAGTCATTGTTTCTAATAGGCGAGTAGTACTTCATTGTGTAAATGCACCACAATTTTCTGTATCCATTCATCTACTGAAGGACATCTGGTTTCTTTCCAGCTTCTGGCTATTATACATAAGGGTGCTGTGAACATTGTGGTGCATGTGTCCTTGTTAGATGTTGAAGCATCTTTGGGGTATATGCCCAGAAATGGAATAACTGGGTCTTCAGGTAGTACTATGTCCAATTTTCTGAGGAACCACCAGACTGATTTCCAGAGTGGTTGTACCAGCTTACAACCCCACCAACAGTGGAGGAGTGTTCCTCTTTCTCTACATCCTTGCTAGCCTCTGATATCACCTGAGTGAATTCGGGGAGCTCAGCCCTCTGCCTACAGTTCCTGAGTCCTAATGGCAGAGACCTAGCTCTTTTTTTAGGCCAAAAAGGACCCTTTTCCAGAGAGCACCATGCTCCCTGCACTCCGAGAACTCCCAGTGTTCTCTCAATGGACAGCTGGAAGGCCTGTGTGTCTGGCTCAGTCTAGGTACAGGTGGAAAAGCGCCTGTGCAGCTGATCTGGGAGCTCAGCCTTCTGCCGGCAGATCCTGAGTCCTGGTGGTGGAGACCCGGCCCTCATGTGGGCCGGAAGTGCTACAAATCACTTTTTAAAAGAGTTATATATTTCTCTCATCTAGTTGGATTTTGATGTCTGTGTTTCCCAAATTTTATCTATTTTCATCCTAAGGTATAATTTAAAGAACTTCAACTTTCTACATTCTTTGTAATATCTTATCCATAAAGGAGTTTATAGATATATTTTATATATGCTTTTATCAATTTATGATTTATATTAAAATTAAGTATACATTGAATGTATCAATTTAATTGATATGAAAATGTAGTATAAATATGAATAAAATTGACACTAAAAAGAGCTTCTTGCATTAATTTTCTATGTAGGTTTCTTGTTTTCTTTTATGTACAAATGTCTTAACAAATTTTTGTATTTTTAAAAAATTCTTCTCTTATATATTACATTCAGACTGCTGTTTCCCCTCCTTTCACACCTGAGCCCCTCCCATCTCCCCTCTTCCCCATATCCATTCCTCCTCCATTTCACTTCAGAAAAAGGTAAACCTCTCAGCTATATCAACCAAACATCGCATATCATGTTGCAATAAGACTAGGCATATCCCTGCATATTAAGGCTGGAAAAGAAAACCCAACAGAAGAAAAAGACTTCAGTCTTTGTGAGCCCCTATGAGCCCTGCTTAATTGATTCTGTGGGTTTTCTTGTGGTGTCCTTCACTCCCCTGGTTCTTAAAATCCTTTTCCCCACTTCTACAGAATTCCCCAAGCTCTGCTGAATGTGTGACTGTGGATCGATCTCTGCATCTGTTTCTATCAGTTACTAGATAAAGCCTATCTGGTGACAGTTATACTAGGCTCCTCTATGATTATAGCAGACTATCATTGGCAATCATTTTACTGAATCTTTTTCTTCCATTTGTGTTTAGTTCTATCCTGGGTCTCTGAGCTGTCCAGCCTCTGGTTCCTGGCCCTCCAGGCAGTGCCAGACATGGGGTCCTTCTCATGATGTAAGCCTTATGTCGGATTGGTCATTGGTTGACTATTCCATAAGTTTTGTACCACCGTTACTTCAGAACATCTTTCAGGCAGGACAAACTGTAGGTCAAAGGTTTTGTGGCTGGGTTGGTGTCTCAATCCCACTGTTGAAAGCCTTGCTTGGCTAGTTCAGGCTCTGTATCTCCCATTACTAGGAGTCTTTGCCATGATAACTCTCAGATTCTAGAGTGTTTCCACTGAACTAGATTCCCACATCATCCCCCAAATGCTCTCCCCAATCCAGTCCTTTCTCCCTATATTCTCTCCTTTTATCACCCCCCATCACACTGGAGCCCTAGTGTTCCCATCCCTCCCAATTCCCAATCCACCCACAAAATCTACCCTATTTCCCCATCCCAGAAAGATTCATGCATTTCCTCTTGAGCCCTCCTTGTTGCTTAGCCTCTCTGGGTCTGTGGATTATAACATATTTATCCTTTACTTAAGATCTAATGTCCATTTATAAGTGAGTACATGCCATGTTTGTCTTTCTTGGCCTGTGTTATCTCACTAAGGATGATTTTTGTTTCTAGTTCCATCCATTTGCCTATAAATTTAATTGTGGTGTTGTTTTTTAACAGTTGAATAATACTCCACTGTGTAAATGAGCCACACTTCTTTATTCATTCTTCAGTTGAGGGACAACTATGTTGTTTCCAGTTTCTGGTTGTTATTAATAAAGCTGCAATATACATGGTTAAGCAAGTGTCCTTGTAGTAGGATGGAGTGACTTTTGGGTATATGCCCAGAAGTGGTAGAGCTGGGTCTTAAGGTAGATCCATTCCCAATTTTCTGAGAAACTGCCATTATTGAGTTACGAAGTGACTGTATAAGTTTTCATTTCCACCAGCAATGAAGGAGTGTTCCCCTTTCTCCACAGCCTCACCAGCATGAGTTTTTATCTTAGCTATTCTGCCAGTGTGAGATGGAATCCTGGGTGATTGAAAGTTTTCATGGGTACAGTAGTCTGTGCTGGAATCTGTGGTCTCTTAGAGTGGCAGGACATTTGTCCAGGCACCTATGGCATTTAGAATCTCCATTGATAAATTGAGTGCAATTCTAATATGTCTGTCTTTATATGTTAATTGGTCATTTCCCTTGCAGTTTTTAGTATTCTTTCTTTGTTCTGAATATTTTGTGTTTTCATTATTAAGTAGTAAGTGAACTTCCTTTTCTGATTCAATATTTTGCATGTTCTGTAAGCTTCTTTTACTTTTATAGGCACGCCCTTCTTTAGGAAATTTTTCTTCTATGATTTTGTTAAAAATAGTTTCTGGGCCTTTGAGTGGGGAATCTTTTCTTTCTTTATTCCTATTATTCTTAGGTTTGGACTTTTCATAATGTCCCAGATTTACTGGATGTTTTGTATCATGATTTTTTTTTTTTTAGATTTAACATGTTCTTTGGCTGATGCATCCATTTCTTCTATTGTATCTTCAATGCCTGAGATACTCTCTCCATCTCTTGTATTTTGTTGGTCATGCTTGTGCCTGTCTGTAGTTTCTGTTTGCTTACCTAGATTTTCCATCTCCAGGATTCCCTAAGTTTGTGATTTCTTTATTACTTCTATTTCCACTTTCAAGTCTTAAACAGTGTTATTTATTTCCTTCAGCTTTTTCTTGGCTTTCTTTAAAATATATATTCATTCCTCTTTAAGGACTGAAGGGGTCATGCAAAGTAGTTGAGGCTTGGCACCATGAAGAGAGCCTATGAGAGCCTATTGGTAAAGCCCAGTTGCAGCAGAAGACCCCAGTGTGTTGGAGATGCCAGTACCAGGGATGATCACCAAGAACAACAGCAGCAGTGGAGTGGATCAACCTGAGCTTAGAGTGTTACACAGAGCAGAGCTGGAGACATGACCACAGCCCTTTGGAAGAGCTGGAAGATCATGTGTGGATCCAGACATTGAAGCAAGTAGCTGTAAAACTGAAGTTGCCTTGGAGACCCCAAGATGTTAGAAATACCACAGCCATGAGCTATCTGCTGAGGAAAGCTGCTAAGAGGGGGTGGAAACAGCCCAGGAAAAGAAGTTTGTTGAAGTTAACAAAGATAAAAAAGGAGTTGGAGATATGAAGACATGTCTGACGTCAGACATGGAGATGCAGAGTTTGGAGGTGCCCAGCTGATTCCCTGTCTTGATTTGGAGATTACAGGTAAGTTATTGGATGGATCTCAGAAAAGACTTTGAACTTTGGACTTTTAACATTGTTGTGACTACTATAGAATATGACAACTTTTGAAGTTGGACTAAATGTATTTTGTGTTGTGCTATTTTTAGGTATGGCCCCCATAGACTCATGTTTGGACAAGCCTACGGGGGCCGGGGAGTGGAATATGACAGTTTGTATATACTAGGCCCAGGGAGTGGCACTATTAGATGGTATGGGCCTGTGGGAGTAGGTGTGTCATTGTGGATGTAGACTTTAAGACCCTCATTCTAGCTGGCTGGAAGCCAATATTCTGCTAGCAGCCTTCAGATGAAGATGTAGAACTCTCAGCTCTTCCTGTACCATGCCTGCCTGGATGCTGCCATGCTCCCACCTTGATTATGGGCTGAACCTCTGAACCTGTAAGCCAGCCCCAACTAAATGTTGTCTTTATAAGAGTTTGTCATAATGTCTGTTCACAGCAGTAAAACCCTAACTAAAACATGTATTATCATTTTTTCTTGCCCCCCCAACATAGTCTTGAAGGTTCAAGTTCAAGTACACTGTAAACACAATCAAGTGAGATTATTAAATTTATCTTTGGTGATCAGATTCATATAAGCAGGCAGTCTACTTTATAGTCTTAGTAATCACTCTTTGGCTATTAGTTATACAAAAGTTTATTTACCACTGGAAAAATCAATTCTCTGTCCCTATAGACTCTAGTAAAGTTGTATCCCTCTTCCAGCCCCAAATAACCCACAGCTAAGACCAAGTCTGCATCACAGGGAGCCGTCATTCAAACTGAGCCCTGTTGGAATGGCCGTAAAGTAAGTATGCCTTCATATACCTTTAGAAAATGGATTGGAAAACTCTCAGCACAGCTAAAGTTGAGTAGTAAAATGTATTCAGGATGGGAGGCACTTTTCTGTTTTAAGTCATTTGAATAATGAAATTTTTAGCTTTAAAATGTCTTATCAGTCTGTGTAAATAACAACAGATCATGGTGGGTTATAGTATGACAAGTAAACATGAGTGTCATCTTTCAGCATTGCACCCAGGTCATCTCAATGAGCAGAGTTGAATTTCCTTGGGCCAGAAGTATGGCATTTTGACTGTTCCTGCATGTAAGTTCACTATTTAGTGCATTCATTTTAGAATGAATTAAAAAATACAAATATAAATATTTTTCTAAGAAGGAGGCTAGCAGACAGGCCAGCATCTTACAAAAGGGCATAGATACTTTATTATGACATATTAAAAATATTCCCAACAGAAACATTTTGGCAATGAACAATGCAGTCGTTTATGTTATTTACTACATGTGAGGAGAGGCAGTGATCACTATGGTCAGTTCCTATGGCGCTATAAATGTTAGTTTTGTGAAAACTAATTTCTTCAACAATAGACTCCTAGGCAAGAGGAAAAAGATCAGCAGGAGGGATTACAGTGGGGAGAACATGATCAAAATATGTTATATGTATGCATTAAAATGTCGTAATGATACCCACTAATGGATATAGTAATATGTGCTAAAAATATGAAAATATTTTTCAATAATTACCTACAGAAAAAAATAAACTGTGACTTTTAAAGATGTTCTATGTTCTTATGAACTCACAGAGACTATGACAAATGCAGTTATTCAGGCCAGACAAAAGCCCAGCATTGAGAAGGAGGAATGGACACAAAGTCCAACCCATAATCTAAAAGCTATTTGCCATTGATACCTGCTGGGAAAGAGAAATTGGTTTTTCCTAGTGGAGTGATACTGTGTATATCAACCCGCCTCCGGGGGAGACCTCATGGCCCAGGAGTGATTGGTCAACATAAAACAGACACAGTGATGGGTGTGTGTGTGTGTGTGTGTGTGTGCTCACACTTTTGTTTTGTCTTGGTTTAGTATTTTTTTTCTCTTACTGGTTTTTGTTTTTTTTTAAGTTTGTTGTTTGTTTTGATTTTTATGTTTTTCTAAGAAAGAAAGAAAACGTAAAGTCGGATAGAGAGGGATGTGGAGAGTATCTGGTAGATGAGAGGAAAAATATGATAAAAATATAACCAATAGAAAACATTAAAAATTTATGAAAAAATAACAATAACTTTCTGTATCCTGAAAAAATTCCCTTAACAGCCAATTTGTTCTTCTAAGAATGTATTATATTTCTCTCTACAGGGCGGTGGTGACAAGCACTTTGCATCCCAGCACTCAGGAGGCAGAAGCAGGGGGATCTCTGTGAGTTAGAGGACAGCATGATCTACATAGGGAGTTCTAGGACAGCCAGGGCTACTACATAAGAAAACCTTGTCTCAAAAATATAAATAAATAAATAAGAAGTATCTTCTCTTCATATATTAATAGCAATTGAGAACTGTTCTTTGCCGACTTGTAGGTGTGGTTTTCCCTTAAGATCTCAGATGGTGCCTTATTTCTAGTACTAGTGGCTGCTTTCCAATGAATTATAAATTCTTAATAGAATCATTGCAGTTAGGATGTGTCATCCTCCAAAAACTGGAAATCACCCAGATGTCCCTCAACTGAAAAATGGATAAAGAAAATGTGGTTCATTTACACAATGGAATACTACTCAGCTATTAAAAACAAGGGCATCATAAATTTTGCAGGCAAATGGATGGAACTAGAAAATATCATCCCGAGTATGGCAACCCAGATCCCAAAGGACATGCATGGTATGTACTTACTTATAAGTGGATATTACCCATAAAATACAAGAAAACCCACAGACCCAAAGAAGCTAAGAAGGAAAACCCAAGGGAAAATGCTTGAATCTCACTCAGAAGGGGAAATAAAATAGACATTAGAAGTGGACAGAGGGAGGGAACTGGATGAGAGCGGGGATTGTGGAGTGGAGGGATCAGGTACCTGTAAGGAGAGCTGGGGAGAGAGGGTCAGAAGAGTGAGTGGAAATGGGTTGAGGGCAGGCAGGGTGCATGTCTAGGATGTACCAGAGACCTGGGACAGGGACAAGCTCCAGAAAGTCTATGAAGGTGACTCTAGCTGAGACCTCTGGCAGTGAAAGATATGGATCCTGGCGTGGCCACCTCCTGCAGTCAGGCAGTACTTCCAGTTGAGGGATAAAGACACCAACCCACCCACAAAACCTTCAACCAAAATTCGTTCTGCCTACGAGAAGTTCAGGGAGAGTGAGCAGAGGTTGAGGGACTATCCAACCAATGACTGGCTAACTTGAGACCCATCCTGTGGGCAAGTACCAAACCCTGATACTACCAATGACAGGAAGGATGGAGGGAGCCAGAGGGGACAAAAACTCCACCAACAGACCAACAGAGTCAACTAACTTGGACCCCTGGGGGATCTCAGAGACTGAGCCACCAACCAACCAAGGAACATACATGGGCTGGACCTAGGCCTCCCTCACATATGTAACACATGTGCAGCTTGATCTTCATGTGGCCTCCCTGTGGATCCTGTTCCCCTAACTGGGCTGTCTTGTCTAGCCTCAGTCAGAGAGAATGCCTAGCCCTACAGTGACTTGATGTGCCAGGATGAGGGAATACCCAGGGAGGGTTCCCTGTTCTCAGAGGAGAAGGTAAGATAAGCTGGAGGATGGGTTGTGGTAGGGGAGAACTGAGAGGAAGGGGGAGCTGCAATAAATAAATAAATAAATAAATAAATAAATAAATAAATAAATAAATAAATGAAAAGGAAATATTTTTTAAAACATATGGCATCTTTATTCATCTTCACTATTGTTATGCGTGTTCCTCAGCCTTGCTGTGGTGGTTTGAGTGAACTGTCACCCATAACCTTGGGAATTTAATCCTTGGTTCCCTATTGATAGGGCTGTTTGGGAGGTATGGATGGTGTGCCCTTGGTGGGGAAAGTCTGTCCCTCCAGTAGGATTCAAGGATTCAAAGCCCTATGTCATCCCCAGTGCACCCTCTCAGCTTCCTGTTTGTTGTTTGAGATACGGGCTTTCAGCAGTTCGAGACATCTTACCTGCCACACTTCTCGGCCAAGGCAGACTCTTCTGGAATAGCAAGCCTAGATAAACCTTCCTTCTATACTTTGCCTTGCTTGGTCTTGGTGTTTTAGCACAGCAATGGAAAAGTAACTAATCCACTTCCCATTTTTTCTTCTCTACACGTAGCCAATTATCTCAGGTTCTCAATCTTTCCCCTTGATTATCTCTTCTCCACCCGGATCCTTACGTTTTTCCTACTCATGTGTTTTCTTCCCGTCCCATCATTCTGTTTCCTCCTATCGTCTGCTAACATCTACTGGTTTCTGGAGCACCAAGGCCCTCTATCTGACTTGTCACAGTTGACAGAAACGAAGGTACCAACCTTGCAGTTTTACTAATGACTTAGGTACGAACCAGTGCTATGTAGGAAAACTGGGAAGTGTGCTCACCGTAGCTTAGAGCAGGTCCCAATTTAAACAAGTCAGTATGGCCAAGAAAGATCGCTCTGGTCAAATGCCACCAACTTCACTTTTATGAAGAGTAAGAAAAATCCTAATATATACATAATTAATCAGAATACAGAGGCTGTAAAGGGAAAGGGAAGAAGTTTAAAGTCACCAGAGAAGGGAAGCTGGTGACATGGACTAAGGATGGAAACATTAGCAGTGAGGAGTCAGATCAAAGCAGGTATTGGATATTCAGCTTTCCAGAATTTCTGAGATGAAAGGATTTGAGAATGAAGCCCTGTATTTGGACTGACATCATTGTGCTAGGTTATTTGCAACAATATCCTTGGATTTATATTTTTAGAAACAAGCATACAGATTTCATTTATAAATCCATGTTAAAGGCCAACAAAAATATCACACTTTCACAGAGATGCTGACAGTGACTCATTTCAATATTAACATTCATAGCATTTAAATAAAGTAACGGCGAGGGAAGGAAATGAAGAAACCAGGGGGTTCAAGGTTCTGCTCAAGTTGTACCTAACCAGGGTAAAGGCTATGATTGATTCTGATCGCAGTTCGTAGAAACAGGAGAGACAAGTCAGAGAAGTGGGATGATTTGATATGTACTTTCCAATTAGGTTAGTGGCAATTGAGAGCTTATTGGTAGTAGGGGAAATATCGGAAGCAGGGAGGCCACACAGTCAAAACACTAGAAGAGAAACAATTGCAGACGAAGCAGGCATGGTGGGAAAAAAGTCTGGGACTCAGTGAGGTATCGTTTTCAGGATGTGCTGTTTCGAACACTAGGGGAGGACGGAGAAGGGGCAGCGAGGGATGACTCGCAGGTTTCCGACTTGAGAATCAGAAGACACACTAGTCGTGTTTGCTGAGGTGAAAAACAAACAACTGCAAGAATACATGACGCTTGTTGGAAGAATAAACTACGAGAGAACATTTTAAGACGGTGATTTGCAGCAATGGCCACCTGGAGAAGGGAGGTGGGCAGCAGGATCCGAGTCTACAAGGTATAGACTGGATCGTGACTGAAGATACAGCCATGGAAGGAAGCAGAAAATATATAAAACGGCACCTCAGACCTCCTTTCCTGAGTCTGATCACGTCCCTCTGCAGACACTTTACAGAGGAAGTGCTGAGGAAAAACAGGCAGCTGACAGGGAGGTTGCTATGCAACAGATGAGGGAAGTCATCCAGCCTGGCAGAATTGATGTTGGCCCTTGGGGACAAAATGCTGCAGTCCTTCCTAGCATTAGCTTTCTTTCATATGCAGGCTCCTCTCAGGAGCTGACGCCAGAATAAATGGGAGACGCGCGCACGCGCGCGCTAAGATCTGCCTGGGATTTGGGGAACATAAGGGTTTGGTTTGAGTCACTGCGCATCTGTATTCCATTTTTTCTGCGTTTGTTTTTCCAGCCATTTTGGAAGCACAGCAGACTGTGTGTCCTTGGGCACGACCCTCTTTCTGGGATTCCTATTTTCCGTAGTGAGTAAAGCAGGCTCAGGCACTGGAAGAGGAGTGCACTGCCATTGACAGATAAGCCAGGCATTGTGTCTCTGGGACTTTGAAGGCCAGCCAGCTCTTTTCTGTGGCTGCCTTGGGCACATGCGATGAAGGAAGCACAGATAATTACTCTGAGTCAGAGACTGCCATGGCAGACAACCACCTGATGATTCTGGCAGCTTCGGGAAGCACCCGGAAGTCCTAAGAGGCAACATTCCAGTCTTACTCTTAGTAAAGATGCCTGTCAGTGGGAGCAGAGTGGGTACCAAAGGGAGAGTCTCGCCTCTAGATGAGCGTACATATATCTCAGAGCATGGGCTTAGTCCTCCTAAAATATAAATTTCATTTACTTGGGCATACGTTTGGGAAATGGAGGTCTGTTGCTTCCGTAGAGTGGTGAGGGTCTCTTAGTCTCCAGACCAGCATTAGTAAAACATGTAAATAGCGGTCAGAAAGACCCGGTCTTCCATGTTATCTTTTCTGTGTACTGGTGCAGTGGCCTCTAGGCTTCATAAAGTGTATTTGTGCCTCAGCTTCTTAGTGTATAAAATGAGAGTGCTGATGTCTAGCTTTTGGGGCTTCTCTGAGAGAGCAACAAACCCCAGTACAGATTCTCCTGTAATATGCAAGTTGCACCCTTCCCTCCTTCCCCTTCTTCCTCCAACATACACAAATTAATTTATACCTGGATTCATGCAAAAGCAGAAATGATAGCAACTTTGAGTGAGGGGATTCATTCAGTTAGTGGTCCCTCATTAGTGCGCTATCATTTTTTTTTTTTTTTTTTTTGAAGCCTTCCTTATCTCAAACCTAGAGCTGATGAAAAGCAGAGCAGGTATTTAGTGTGGTATTTGTTCCGTCTGGCTAAAAGCTCTCAGGAAAGGATTCTTAAAAGGCAGCTGGCTTCCTAAATGAGCTCCCCTGTCCTGCTAGTCACCTTGTTTCAGGATGTGAGCACTCAGCACAGGCTCAGCTTCCTGACAACCAAACAGAACGGTAGCTGATGTTTCCAGGTAAGCTCATTTTGGCAGCTGTGCTGACTCGTATACCTTCTAACCTGACAGAGAAAATTAGCCGCAGAGAAGTCAGAGGCCTTGGTGTTAAACTGAAAGGAACTAGCTGCTCATTGTAGTGCCTTGGATTCTTGAGTTTGTATTCTCCATGTACTTACTCAGCTAGTTTAGGGAATTTCTAGTTCCACATCTCAGGCTGCTAATCGACAGGCAGATCAGCATACTCTCAGAGGATGACTGTTTCAGAAAATGTGACACGTTACTCTTCTGCCTGGACACTGTAATTACCATGGTTATTTGTCAATTTGACAGAATCTATAGCCACCTGGGATAGGGGCCTCTGCACATACATGTCTTAATGTCTCTATATGACAGGTTTGCTACTTGAAGTAGAGAGACTGCCCCCAGGTTTCCCATGTATAATAATACAATCCCTGGACTTAACTCTAAGCATGCTTTATTTTGTGCCTTAACTAATAATTTCCCCTCACTTGTAATATTATGCATGTTATTAGAAAATGCAAATTTTCAGGTGTGATGACATCTGCTTTATAACTGCAACATCCAGAAGGTAGAGGCTGGCAGATCTCTGTGAGTTCAAGGCTGGTCTGTTCTACAAAGTGAGTTCCAGGACAGCCAGGACTACAGAGTGACCCTGTCTCAAAAAAGAAATACATTTTATAGCAGTAAAACAGTGGTTTAAATGTGGGTTCACACTTTACATAACATGATTAAGAAATTCCCCATTTTTGGAATAGCCTTGAAGACTTTGACTCGGAAAAAGACTTCCTGCACAGAGAACATCAGTAGGATGTCTAAGATCAACAATCACAGCTCATACTGTCAAGTATGTGGAAGTTCATTGTTGCTCTATTCATAGTGGCCAGTAACTGGAAACACTTTGATCTGCAATGGTTTTCTGCCTGCAAGATATGCTAGGACAATGGTGGCAAAAATAAAATAACTTGTGGGAGTAACCAACTAAAATCTGATTTGACTTAGGGCCCATGAGATAGAACCCGTACCCAACACTGATTTAGGTGACTAAGAACCTGACACTCGATAGCTTAGGAACCTAGGGTAAAACGGAACACCACTGGTGTAAAAGAAGGAAAAGTAATGATAAAATGGCTCCTGATAATATTCTGCTGTACTCCCGGGTCAGTGCCTTGCTCAGCCATCATCAGAGAAGCCTCCTCTTGCAGCGGATGGGAACAAATACAGAGACCATGGCCAGACATTGTACAGAGTGAGAGGCCATGAAACACTCAGCCCTAAATGAAATATTTCCATCAAATCCCATCCATCAGGGCTTAGGGAACCCTGTGGAAGAGGTGGCAGAAAGGGTGTAAGAGCAGGAGGAGAACAAGAGCCTCTGAATCAACATGATCTTACAAAGGCTGAGTCAGCAAGTACCGGGTCTGAATGCATCTGCATCAGGTCCTCTGCATATATATTATGGTTTCCAATTTAGTGTTTTCATGGGATTCTTGAGTGTGTAAAGAAGTGGGTCTCTGGTCTTTATGCCTTTTCTTGGGCTTTTTTCCTTCTGGTGGTTTGTCATGTCCAACTTCAGTGTGGTAGTTTTTGTTTTATCTTATATTAATTTTTAAAAATATTTTAAAACAAGTGAGTGAGTGAGTGAATGAATGAATGAATGAATGAATGAATGAATGAATGAATGAAAACCTAGCCACCATGGTAAAGGTTAATGACTAAACCATCACTTATACCTTCTGGGAGAGGGAAAATCTTCAATGGAGTAACACTGGGTATATAAACTACTCCAGGGCAGGCCTAATGTTTGGGAGAAGTTGAGCAATATATAATGGATTCCACAGTCTTTTGTGTGTGTGATTTTATTTTATTATTATTATTATTATTATTATTATTATTATTATTTTTGGTTACAGCTTGATGATGTTTCTGTTGTTGCTGCTGCTGTTTTGTTGGGGGGGTTATTTTGTTTTCTTGGTTTTGTGGGAGATGTTATATTGGGTTTGGGTTTGGATTTTTGTTTTGGGGTTTTGGTTTTTTTTTAAAAAAAAGAACTTAAAGTTGGGTGGCTAAAGATGAGAAAAGAATCTGAAGGGAGTTGGGTGAAGGAAAGAATATGATCAAAATATGTTTAAACTCAGCAGTGGTGGGCAGTGGTGGCTCCAATCCCAGAACTTGGGAGGCAGAGGCAGAGAAATCTCTGTGAATTTGAGGCTAGCCTGGTCTACAGGGTGAATTTCAGCACATCCATGGCTATATATAGAAAAAAATGTCTCCAAAAAACCCAAAATATAATATAACATAATATTTATAATTGTTGTAAATAATAGAAAAGAAGAAAACCCACATTTTAATGTTTAAATATTTTCCAGTTTCTATATTCTATACAAAAAGTAAATATATTTGGTTCTAAATATTGCAACAAATCTCTGGTAATTTTCTTAGAGCTAATTTCTTAATAATTGTTGATATGTGCTTATATGAACATTCAAAAGCCCTCTAGGTATTTTACTGTAAAATTATGTGCTTAAATTTTGCTTAGATATGAAAAGCAGATGAGTTAAAAGCTTGTTTTTTTTAAAATGCCTTCACTTCCTTTTAATTAGAGAAGAAATGTAGCTTGCCTAGGATATTGGAAAACACATAAGAGGCTGGAGAGAGGGCTCAGTGGTTAAGAGCACTGACAGCTCTTCCAGAGGTTCTGAGTTCAAATCCCAGCAACCACATGGTGGCTCACAACCATCTGTAATGGGATCCAATGCCATTGGATCTGGTGTGTCTGAAGACAGCTACAATGTGCTCATATATAATAAATAAATAAATCTTTAAAAAAAAAAACCTCTGGAAAACACATAAACGACAAAAATAAAATAAATCAGACTTCCTCTGTATCTTGGCAACATAACAGCTATTGTCCTTTTTAATATTTTCTTTTATTTATTTCCCTTTGACTTCTTTCTTTCACATTCTACATATAACTAATCTGTCAGGTAAGTAATTTATGCTCTATATTTGAAATATATTTAAAATGTAACCACTTCTCGCCAGTTTTGTAGTTATATTTCTGGTTATAAACACTATTATTGCTGAAATACACAACAAAGGGAGAGAGAACCTGTAGAGACCATATCCAGTAGATAGACATGGCTTCCTGTTAAGGGATGGGGCCACCCACATAGCTCAAAAATTTTAACCCAGAAATGTTCATGTCTAAAGGAAAAACAGGCAAAAAATGGATCAGAGACTGAAGGAAGGGCCATTCAGAAACTGCCCCACCTAGGGATCCATCCCATATGCAGACACAAAACCCCAATAATATTGCTGATGCCACCAAACCCAGACAGTATTGCTGATGCCCAGAAGTGCTTGCTGACAGGAGCCTGATATGGAGGTTCCCTGAGGGGTTCTATCAACACCTGACCAATACAGATGCAGATACTCACAGCCAACCATTGGTTACAGTCCACCAATAAAGGGAGTCAAGTCAAGAATTCAAGGCATCAACTGAAACAGAGACTGCAGAGAAATACTGCTTACTGGCTTGCTTCCATGGATTTTCCACCTGCTTTGTTATAGAACCCAGGCCAACTGCCCAGTGGTGGTACAGCTCACAATGGACTTGGCTCTCACATATCAATCAATAACCAAGAGACTGCTCCACAGACATCCCTCCAGGCAAATATGATGGAAACAATTTCATAGTCAAGGTTCTTTCTTTCCGGATTACTTCAGTTTGTGTCAAGGTGACAAAAAACTAACAAGCACGGGGCATAAATTGGTATTACTATGTATTATTATTATTATTATTGTTGTTGTTGTTGTTGTTGTTGTTGTTGTTGTTGTGTTTAACGTTTATAACAGCCCATCCTAGCAAAATGATGAATTCCCTTCAGGAATAAGGGTATAGGTAAAGAACAAGAGCTGAGGATGAAGGAAATACAAAATGGGTAGAAGGAGGTAGTTGTAAATATAAGGCCCTGTTACTAGTTATAGAACTGAGGATTGTAACTGACAATGCTTTGGTCCTATGAAAAATATGTTTGTTAAGAAAATTAAATAGATATTTGTGTTTTCATGTGACATTAGTTTCCAGCATCAGCTTGGGATCACTGTGATACCCAGCCACAGCAGCATTACTCTGATTACTGAGACACCAAGTTCCAAGGATCAAGAAACTACCAGATTCTCTATCTCTCCAAGTAACTCAGCCGTTGTTACTATTTCAAAGTAAGTTAAATTATTTATACATACATATATATTCTTCATACATAGATTCTTATTATTTCTAATATATTGTGATGTCTTCTGTTTTGTTGTATAATGTAGATTATGATAATATTAGTTTTGAGCACCAGCTTGGCATTATTGTGGCACCAAGCCCTGTGGATTGTGCTCTCAACTACTAGACTCTCAGCATAGTACATATGTACATACATATTATATATACTATAGATATCAATACTTCATATTGATTCTATTTCTCTAAATTATCCTGACTAGTACACTTCTCTTTTCACAATCCTTCCACATTTCTTGTAAAATTCTAACTAAAATCAGTTCTTATATTGGTTTATAAAATAAAAAATATGTTCCATGAACACGTGTCTGGTTTCATGGCTGTAGTCATATTGGCTTCCTTATAGACATTTAAATATGCCCATCATGCGTTCACCTTAGGTGTTTGCTCCGCTGCTTCCAGTGTCAAGTATACTCTTTTGTTGCTGTTGCTGTTGCTGTGGCTGTGGCTGTTTTTCAAAACAGGGTTTTCTCTCTGTAGCCCTGACTGTCTTGGAACTTGCTCTGAAGACCAGGCTGTCCTCAAACTCACAGAGATACCCCTGCCTCTGTCTTCTGAGTGCTTGGATGTGCATTTAAGAATACTCACAATTTCCCTGTTGTATTTATTCAAGTGAGCACCCCCATACCAATCTAATCCTCCTTGGTATGTTCTATTTTTCCCTTAGAACTTTAATTTAGAAATGTATTATGTGTGTCAGTTTCTTTTTATGTTGATTGTTTATAGACTGTTTCCCCATTAGAAAATAGGATCTAAAAGAGAAACAATAGATTTAGATGTTTTGCTTGTTTCTAAAGAACATTAAAGACCTCACACAGAGATGATGAATCAAGCCTTAACTTTTTTTCTTGCACTTTTTAATATTTTTCTTTTGCTCTGTATATTTAGCATTGACTATGATATGCCATGGGGGTCTTTTCTCGTTTGGCCTTGTCTAGTTGGGGTTCTGTGTGCTTCTTTTGTCTATATGGTTGTATCTTTTCTTAGTTTCGGAGAGTTTCTTCTAGAGCCCTGTTAAAGGTCCCATGCTGCTATCTTGGAATTCTTCTCCCTCTTCTAGGTTTATAATTCAAAGATTTCATCTATTCGTGGTGACCCACATTTACTGTGCGTTCCTAGTCTGTCCTTTTACATGTTTTTGTTTCTTTTATTTTTCGTTTTTAAGTGTTGATATTTTATATTATGCTTGACTCTTTCTGCTTGCAAAGCTTCTGCCTGAGTTTTCCCATTGAAATATTGAGGTTTTTTTTTTTTTTTTAATTTTATTTAAACACTTTTTACAGTCCAGACTTTTATCCCCCAGTCCACCCTCTGACTGTTCCATATCCCATACCTCCTCCCCCCACCTCTACAAAAAGGTCCCCACACCCCCACCCTCCACCCTCTACCCTCTACCCAACCAGACCTCCCCACTCCCTGGAGCCTCCAGTCTCTTGAGCGTTAGGTACATCTTCTCTGACTAAGGCCAGACCAGTAGTCCTCTGCTGTGTATGTGTTGGGGGCCTCATATCAACTGGTGTATGCTGCCTGGTTGATGATCCAGTGTCTGAGAGATCCCAGGGATCCAGGTTAATTAGACTGCTAGTCCTCTTACAGGGTTGCCCTCCTCCTCAGCTTCTTCCCCAATTCAACCACAGGGGTCAGCATCCTCTTCCCATTGGTTGGGTATAAATGTCTGTAAGCATAGGGCTAAGAAAAAAGTGGCTTCCCCGGGAAAGAAGGTTCTTACACAGAGGGCTACAGATCTAGGCTGAGGGTTGGAGAAAGGTTAGAAATGATGAAGCATCTTACTCAGGAAAAGTGGCTTGTGAATAAAGAGAGTCCTCAACCATTTTTTTCTCACTTCATTTTTATTCTTTACTTTATGAGTCTGGGCCTTGCTACATTGCCCAGGATGACCTCAAGTTCCTGAACTGAAGTGATGTATCCTCACCTGAAACTATAAGAACAGACCACCAAACTCAACTTGGTATAATACTTTCTCATTTAAAATTAAGCTACATACTAAATAATCCAGTGACTAGAGAGGACGACAGAGAAAGAATGGGAGCTTAAGACCGTCCTGGTCCACACAATAAGAGCCTGTATTAAAACAAAACAAAAGAAAAAAAAAAACAGACAGAATTATACTAGTAAGCTGTAAAATTCTTAATGGTATGATGCTTCCGGGACAATAGACACAGAATAATAGAAGAGACCAGAGAGCCAAGAAGTCAAACCAAGAATTTGATTATTTTTTTACAGGATCATCAAAAATATATAATCAGGAAACCTAGACTTTAATATTGGGGAATGAATATTAAAAATGAAAGTAAATCCTTATACCACATACAGATTTCAACTCAAAAATAAATGAAACAATAACATGAAATTCTAAAAGTCTCTAAAGAAAGCTTTGCCCTTCCACTTTAGATGTGGCACTAAAATCATGGAAAACAAAAGCAAAAGTAAATACATGGGACCACAGAGATGGGAAAAGAGCAGCAGTAAGGGACTCAATAAGGAAAAAGTAATGGCAAGCTATGAAGTTGGAGAAAATAATTGAAAATTTTATAATTTACCAATATTTAAATGTGTAAAAAAAAAAAAACCTGTACAGCTCAGTAACAAAACAGAACACCAGGAGATTACCTGATTCAAAATGTGAGCAGAGTTCTAGGTGTGATGGAAGAATAGAAGCTGCCTCCACGAGATTCAAAGAGAAGGCTCAGCATAAGAATGAACAGACTCTGTTGCAAAGAAAGGAAAGGAAGAGCCACAGACATTGGTAAAGGTAGTGATAGAACCACAGGGAATAAGAAAGTTGCTGAAGCAAACACTCTCCAGTTACACAGCAGGGAAAGAAAGCAGATGCCTTCTCTCAAAGCTCATTGGGGTAGGCTTGGCAAAAAGACACTGGAAGTTCTACCTTCAGATAATGACATAGCCCACATGAGACTCAAATTTACTTAATAGATTTCAGTGAGAAAGTGATCCTTCAGGAGGACAACAGAATAAAATGCAATTTTGCCACTCTATATGATTCAGAGGACAAGAGTTTAGCACTACCTTGAGAGATAATCTGTTGTTAAACTGATATATCCTGAGTATGGCAACAGAAAACAAGAAGTCTGGTAGCTTGAGTTTCATTTTTCACAGCCTCAAAGGAACACATGGCCTTAGAAGTCAGTTGTGCAGAACAGTAGGGCTAGGTACACGCAGGTGGGGAAAGGAAGCTTCGTATGGTTGCCTTAAACAGTGATGTGTATAAACCCAACTTCAGTGGCCAGAAGGAAATTTTATCAAATAAGCCTGAGGTCAGGAGCTTTGCACACTTTAGACCAGAACTCAAGAACATTGAAGCCCTCACCTCTATGAAGCTGACTAATCTTCGAAGTTCCTGAGAATATGAAGACAGGTCCTCCATCTGTACAGATATCAAAGCTGTAATTGGTTACCATACTCCCAACTCACTTCATAGAAAACCCACAAGCTAAAATTAACCACATTGGGTAGTTTGGGTGCCACCTAAGGCTATGAAAATCTGCCCATCCCACAACCTTCAGAGTTAAGTGAAGCCAGCAGTAGTTACTGGCATGTAGAAGAAGGAAAGCTACTACAATAAAGACATCTCTAAAGGACATCAGATGTTTAACTAGCACAGCCTCAATAGCAGCATAAAGAGTAGGAAAGACAAAATTCCAGAAGTCTAGCCACCTTCTCTCCTACTGTCCATAAAACTGTATAATGATATTGCAAAATCCTTTTTTGATTTTTCCTTTTTTCTTTTCTTGGGCTTTTTCTTCTTTTACATTCTTCTCCACTGATTTTCTTCTTTCATCATCGAACATCGATCCACCTCTATTTTGTTCTTTACTAGCCTCCCTCCTTTATCTCATTCATTAACAATTTACCAAACATTTTGTCACTTCCTGGCATCTTCTGCATTAATATGTCATTTTCTGTTTTGTGGCTATTGATGATATAGTCATTAGATTTGATAAATTTTAAGTGTATCCCCATGCTGTTCATGTCTTGATGCTTGTTGATATCGCAGTCTGGTTTCTCCTCAATCATTGGTATTAGGAGTTGCACTCTCACCAATTGGCTGACTAATAAGGATGCCAAATAAAGATATAATTGATATTAAAATTAAAATATGTAAAAACTGCATAAGATGTATGAAAAGGAAAGGAAGCAGGATTCCTCCAACTACTGAACTTAGGACACTGAAATGTGACACATGGGATGAAGATTTCAAAAGTTTTCTGATGAAAGTGATCAACAAAGTCAAAAGGTTTTTAAAACAAGCAGAATTTAATCCAGAAGCTGGAGAAAAATTTCAGCAACATAGAGGAGAACGAATCAACAAAGTGGATGAGAAAATCAGCAACATGTAAGAAAACAATCCACAAGGAAATTAAACACTGCAACTACCATGCACAGAATCCCACAGAGTCTCCACCCACACCCAACTCAGAGACCACATTAGCAGTGAGCCCTCAGAAACCAGATTCTAGCCACTAAATGCAGCACACCAAGAAACACCAGCCAACCACATATGAAACCACACTACTGTTTACCACTGGTATCCCAACTTCCACTCCATGCAGAATCCAGACAAGTGCTTAAACATTTGCCAGATTAGAAACCACAGCACCCAAAACCTCCAGTAATCTAGCACCACAGAGACCAAAGGAACATCTAAGTACTAATTTGGAGGCCACATACCCACCAAACCCTGGCACCCAAACTCCCATTGAGGGCAGAACCCAGAGGTATGTATGTCTTCCTATTTATCAGAACAGAGGTCACACCAAATCCTGACACTCTCTGTCCCTACTGGCAAAGGACACCACAGGATGCCCACTAGCTACTCGAAAGCAACATTCCTATTCCTGACATCCCAATCTCCACTGCAGAGAACCCAGCAGGACTGCTGTTATTCACAAGTCAGAATCCTCACCAACATCTGGAATGCCCACTGAGTCCCAAGCTGAGAGGCAACACCTAATCAAGCCAAACATGCCAATCTTCAGCCTGACAAATAACACAGACCATCCAGCTATAGCCCCACTGACACAGACATCCTATCCCACTCTGTGAACTCATGAAGGCACACACTTATGAGAATAAGAGCCATGCACTCCCTAGCTGATATGAAATCACCATAGCTACAGTCTCAAGAATCAATACTAAATATCTCTGCATGGATGAACTTTATGCATGAGTTAGACAATCTAAAACCAGATGAGTTGAGGTTACAGTAAACATTTGATACAAAAGTTCACTCGACACAGTTGAGTCAAAAACTCATTTGAAAAGACTCAACCAACAAACTAACTAGATATGCAAATTTAAACACATAGGCAAGTTACCATGAAGACACCAAGACATATGTTTTTCCCCAAACTACAAGTCATCAATGAGTGAAACTTAGAGTTAATCTAGAAAAGAGTTCAAAAGAGCAATTTTAAATATGATTAAGGAGTTAAACTAGGACACAAGCTACTGAATGAATTTAAAGAGAACAGGAATAAACTACAGAACACATTTTTGCAAAAACACAAAGAGCTAAATGCAATAAGAAAGTCAATTCAGAATATGAAAATGGAGCTCAGGCTCTTAGTCTACTTGTCTATCAGCTACCAAACACATTTGGCTCTGGAACCACATGGAGTCTGACTCAGAACCCCAATTAAAGATGCCCTAAAGCCAATCCCCATTCATTGTCCTGCTACAAAGACATCCTGGAATCAGAACAAGAACATCATATAGAAATTCCCAGAGCCAGTCTTCCCACGTGACCACCTACTGCCCACAGCCTACCTACTTTGTGGCTCTGAAACTGTGTAAAATGAGACCCAGGATCCCAAAGTAGCCTAAAATTGAAAATCTTGACAAGTTGGGGGTAAAAGTTAGGAATAATCACTTGTGCAACAAAAATATCTTAGAGCATGACTAAAACCACCCCCCATAAGCCCATAGGGAATGTCACTATTAGGAGGTGTGGTCAAAGCCAAATAAAGTAACAACAGTCTGAGTTTCATTCACTCGTAAGCTAAATGGACAGGGATAAGATTAAATTTGTTCAACTATCATGCCGTATACTAATAATGGAAAAATTAACCAAGAGAATACTACAATTCTATATGTTTAAGTACTAAACAAAGGGACATCCAGTTTCTTAAAAGAAACACAACTAGATCTAAAATCATATCTCAACTCTTGCACAGTGATAATGACTGACTTCAATACTTCACATTCACCAGTAGACAAATACAGAAACTCTTCTGTTAAATCACATTATAATATAAAATAGATTTAATTGACATTTACACCCAAACAATAAAAAATACACTTTCTTGTCAGAAGCCCCTGAAGCTTTCTCCACAATTTACCACATAATAGAACACAAAATGAATATATATATATATATATGTGTATATATATATATATATATATATATATATATATATATATATATATATATATATATATATATATATATATTAATACAAGAAATGATAGAAAATACACATATTCATGGAAACTAAACAACATACTTAAAATGACCCTTAATGGTGTTCTGCTATATCCACAAATCAGTACATTTATAAACCTTCAAAAAAGCTTCTTCTCATAGCATTTGGCAACTCACAGAGACCCAGACCTAGCCAACATGCAAAGAAGAGACATCCAAGAGAATGCAGAGAAAACAGATGATGGCAAAATAGACATTAAGCAAAATATGATTAAGAGAATACTTAATACCATAAAATCAATAAAAATTTAAGAACCACATAAATGTTTCAGTAATACTGAATGTTAATGGTTTCAGTTCCTCAGTCAAAAAGCATATACATGTAGGGTCATAAAATAGAGTCCTTTCTCTGTTATCTATAAAAACACACTTTACCATCAAAAATAGATAGTACCTTAGAGTGACATAGTGTAAAAATTATTGAAGACAAATGAAACCAGGAAATAAACCATTGTTACCATTGTAATGTCGGACAGACTAGACATCAAGCAAAAATTGGATAAGAGAGATGCAGAAGGTCATTTCATATTGAATAAAGAACAAATCACCAGAACATTTTATGTCTAAACATATCTGAAGAAAACACAGGTTCACCCAATTTCAAAAAAGAAATACTAAGAAATACATAGTCACAGCTTAGTATAAACACAGTAATAGTAGGTGACATCAGTATCTCAAGCTTGACATTGGACAAGGTCATCTAGAACAACAACAAAAAGAGACATATTGAAGTTAAATGACACCATAGATCAAGTAGACCTAACAGTACTCAACAGAATCTAAGCAAACACAGACTACACAGCCTTCTCATGAGCCAATTAAACTCATCCCATTGATCATGTAACACAAAGCTGAAATATATACAATGCTGGAAAACAACAAGAGAAATTACAGAAAATACATAAACCTTTGGGGATTTGCAAACAGATTATTGACTGATGAAATGGTTATTGAAGAAATCAGGAAGTAAAATTTAAATGTTCCTAGAACTAAATGAAGCACAATGTGACAAAACTTACGAGTTACAGAAAATATACTCTTAAGAGGGGTGGCGTGGGAAAGCAGAACTGGGAGGAGAGGAGGGAGGGAAAATTGCACTCAGGATGTAATATATAAGAGAAGAATAAATAAAAAGAAAAAAGAAGAAATCAACTTATAACTCTAAATATATACATGTAAAATTATATGGGTATTCATATTTGGGACTTCTATATTGTTATATTGACGGGAATGCCTGCTATCTTCCTATGCCGTGCAGATTTTAATACTGTATCTCAGTAATACTATAC
Source organism: Micromys minutus (assembly GCF_963924665.1). Classification (NCBI taxonomy): domain Eukaryota; kingdom Metazoa; phylum Chordata; class Mammalia; order Rodentia; family Muridae; genus Micromys; species Micromys minutus. Next base: position 41,292,874 of record NC_137970.1, on the reverse strand, counting down.
CTCTGTAATATAGCTTGAAATATGGTGTGGTAATTCCTCTAACATTGTTCAAGACTGCTTTGGCTATTTAGGGTTTTTTTTAGGGCCGTACTATTTTTAGGAAATTTTCCCTATTTCTATAAGTCAAATCGTAGGAATTTTGAGTGGAACTTTATTGAATCTGTACATTTTGGTATTATGGTCATTTTCACAATACTAAATTTACCATTTCTTCTTCTAGGATCTTTCTTAAAATATTTCTTTAGAAATTTAAATTTTCGCTAATGAGTTCCTTTACTTTCTTGGTAAAGGCTATTCTTTTTTTTTTAAACTTTATTTTAAAAAACAAAGATAAAAGAAAAAAATTTTAAACATTTTTGCATAAATGTATACAAATACAACTGTGTCAGTGCTTGGCTTTTTTTTTTTCTTTTTTTAAGGTTTGATACTCTGCATTGAGGTCTTACTAGTCACAATGAGCAAAAAGTACATGTAAAACAGGATGTAACCCGGAATTAGTCAATGTTTTCTTGGTGTGTAAGGATTGAGCATGACTTTTTTTGTTGTTGTTGTTTTGTTTTGTTTTGTTTTTTTTTTTCTTGAACTTCACACAGTCTGTGAGTTGTTTCTGGGGCAGTGCGAGCCTCTGGGGTTAGCATCCCACTATCAGTGACTGCATATTATGTCTGTTCTTTTGTGACTGGGTTATCTCACTCAGGATGATATTCTCTAGATGCATCCATTTTCTTAAGAATTTGGTTAAGTCATTGTTTCTGGTGGCTGAGTAGTATTCCATTGTGTAAATGTACCACAATTTTTGTATCCATTCATCTACTGAAGAACATCTGGGTTCTTGCCAGCTTCTGGCTATTATAAATAGAGCTGCAATGAACATTGTGGTGCATGTATCTTTGTTGTACATTGGAGTGTCTCTGGGGTATATGCCCAGAAGTGGAATAACTGGGTCTTCAGGTAGTACTATGTCCAATTTTCTGAGGAACTGCCAGACAGATTTCCAGAGCGGTCTTATCAGTTTACAACCCCACCAACAGTGGAGAAGTGTTCCTCTTGCTCCACAACCTCGCCAGCATCTGCTGTCATCTGAGTTTTGGATCTTGGCCAATCTGACTGGTGTGAGGTGGAATCTCAGGGTTGTTTTGATTTGCATTTCCCTGATGGCTAAGGATGTCGAGCACTTCCTCAGATATTTCTCAGCCATTCGGTGTTCCTCAACTGAGAACGTTTTGTTTATCTCTGTACCCCATTTTTTAATAGGGTTGTTTGATTCTCTGGTGTCTAACTTTTTGAGTTCTTTGTATACCTTGGATATTAGGCCTCTATCTGATGTGGAGTTGGTAAAGATCTTTTCCCATTCTGTTGGCTGGGTAAAGGCTATTCTTAATTATTTTATCTATCTATTTATTATCTATCATCTATATATCTGAGTTTCATGGCTAAGGGTGTACAAATTGCTTACAAATATTTTTTTAATATTAAACATCTTTATTCATCAGAGAAATTCAAATTGATAATACTCTGATATTCCATTTCACTGCTATTAAATTAGCTAGCTAGTATGGGGAAACCCAATAAAAAATGCTGTTAATGATGGGGGACTTCAAAATGACTAAGATACAGCACTTAGGCTGGAACAGATCTGGACATATACCAAAAATCTATTATAGTCTATAGTACAATATATGAATAAATGCACATCTATGTATGCCAATACTGTGTTCACAGTAGTTAAGAAATGTAATTAGCTTAGATGTCCATAATTTAATGAGTGGATAATGAAAATATGTTACATATGCATAACAGAATTGTATTAGCACAAAGAAACTGAACATTTAAATTTATAGAAAAAAAAGAATAAAACTAAAAAATATTATACTGAGTGAGGTACACAAACCAGAAAGACACATGATATCTGTTATCTCTCCCCTTTTTTCATTTATATTGGATATTCATTGTATTTACATTTCAAATGTTCTCTCCCCACATACACACACACACACACACACACACACACACACACACACACACACCCATTGCCCCTCCCCAACCTTTCCTTCCATGAAAGTACTCCCTCTCTCAACCACCCTCTCTGACTTCAGCACCTTAGCATTCCCCTACACTGGGAAAACGAGCCTTCACTGGACCAAAGGCCTCTTTTCCCTTTTAATGCCAGATGATGCTATCCTCTGCTACATATGCAACTGGAGCCATGGGTCTCTCCACATGTCTCATTGGTTTGTGGCTTAGTCCCTGAGAGTTCTAGAGGGTTTGATTACTTGATAATGTTGTTCTTCCCATGTGATTGCAAACCCTTTCGGGTCTTTAAGTCCTTACTCTAGCTCCTTCATTGGGGTCCCTGTGTTCAATCCAGTGGTTAGATGTAAGTATCCTCCTCTGTATCTCTATGACTCTGATAGAGCCTCTGAAGATGCATCCATATCTGACTCCTGCCAGTAAGCACTTCCTGGCATGAGCAATAATAGTGCTTGGGTTTAATGACTGCATGTGGGATGGATCCCCAGGTGAGGCAGTCTCTGGATGATCTTTTCTCCAATCCCTGCTCCTCTATTTGTCCCTGTATCTCCTCCCATGAGTTCTTTGTTCTCCCTTCTAAGAAAGACCAAGACTTTCACATTCTGGCCTTCTTATATTTGAGCTTCATAAGGTCTGTGAATTGTTTCTTAGGTATTCTGAGCTCTGGATGCTAGTATCCACTAATCAGTGAGTGCACTCCTCTGTTATTTCTAATCCCAGACCTTGACCTCAAATGCTTAAATGTCTATGTTGAAGAATGAATGAGTGAGTGTATAACAGAGGAGGGAGCAGAAAGGAGTCATGAGATGTGCAAATTCAAAAGGGACAGATAGTAAAATACATGATGTGTAAGCAGAGGATGCAGTAATGAGGGTTCGATGGATTAAATGGGGATGGAGGCTTGGAGATAGGAAAACAACCTAAGTAGAAACTACTAATTTGAGGCCCGGTGAAACTACACTGCGAGTAGCCAGGGTGCAGAAAGATCTGGGCCGAGAGCCCGGAAAACATGCCACCACCGATTATTTCAGGGGAGCAGGAACTCTACCGTAGGGACTCAGTTTCCACCCGGAGTTCCCTTGTGTGCAGAACAAATGCTCATGCCATCTGCCACCAGGAACAGCAGAGATCCAGGGACACAGGCCAGGAACACCAGAGAGATGGGAACTAATCACTGACAACGAGATCACATATAATCACAGACAACAAGATGGCAAGAGGAAAGTGAGAGAACTTACCCCAGTAAAATCAACAGATTGGGAAAAGATTTTTACCAACCCCACATCTGATAGCAGCCTAATATCCAAGGTATAGAAAGAACTCAAGAAGCTAGACACCAGAGAATCAAACAACCCTATTTAAAAATGGGGTACAGAGCTAAACAGAAAGTTCTCAATTCAGGAATATCAAATGGCTGAGAAGCATCTAAGGAAGTGCCATCAGGGAAATGCAAATCAAAACAACCCTGAGATTCCACCTCACACCAACCAGAGTGGCTAAGATAAAAAATGCAGATGAAAACAGATGCTGGCGAGGATGCAGAGAATGAGGAACACTTCTCCACTGTTGGGGTTGTAAACTGGTACAACTACTTTGGAAATCAGTCTGGCAGTTCCTTAGAAAATTGGACATAGTACTACCTGAAGACCAAGTTATTCCACTTCTGAGCATATACCCCAGAGAAGCTCCAACATACAACAAAGACACATGTACCACAATGCTCATAGAAGCCTTATTTATAATAGCCAGAAGCTGGAAAGAACCCAGATGTCCTTCAGAAGATGAATGGATACAAAAGTTGTGGTATATTTACACAACAGAGTACGACTCAGCTATCAGCAACAATGATTTTATGAAATTCTTAAGAAAATGGATGCATCTAGAGAATATCATCCTGAGCGAGGTAACCCAGTCACAAAAGAACAGACATAATATGCAGTCACTGATAATTGGATACTAACCACAGAAAGCTCTGAACACCCCAGAAACAACTCACAGACTATATGAAGTTTAAGAAAAAACAAAGGCCAACATAAGAAAAAAAAGACAATGAAAAACCATTACGTTAATCTTTACACACCAAGAAAACTTTGACTATTTCCAGATTACATCTTGTCTTACATGTACTTTATGCTCATTGTAACTAGTAAGATTTTAATACATACTATCAAACCTTTACAAGAATCAAGTACTGACAAAAATGTATTCATATACTTTTATGAAAAATGCTTAAATTCTGTACATTTATCTTTGTATTTTTTAAAATAAAGTTGTTCAATTTATAAAAAAGATACTACTAATTTTAAAAGTAGTTTTTAAACTATTTTGTAAAAGGTAGTTTGAATAGAATCTTTTTCAAAGGTAGTTTAAATGGAGATACCCTACATAGGTGATGTTGCTATGCTCAGAAACTGTACGTTTTAAAGAAAAACATCAATACCAGGTACAAGATAAATCCCTGCGAGTTGTTTTTCAGGAAGTGCCCAGAGGCTTGAAACTAGTAGAGGTTATTGTCACTGTTTTTGGTCACCCACTAGAACTAGATGAACACCCTATTGATGTTCATCTAGGGTGATGTTAAATTGATCACCCATTTTGGATACAGGAAACAGATATCAGGATTAAATTGATGTGAAGTTTCCTCTCTGCTGGTGGGTATCCCCAGTGCAAGAATGTTGTTCAGCCTACTGCAGAAGGAAAAACAATCAATGCTATTACTACTGAGCTGTGGACCCAAAATACTACACTACTGACATAGAAGCAAAACATTTGAACCACTGGTACAAAAATGGCATAACTTCTTAGAGGTAATCAAGTGTTTTCTGAGGGTATCTGAGAGTCCATATAAAGGAACGAATGCTCACCTGGCCAAAACTGTCTGGCTAGGGTGGTTCTAGGTCCTGGGTGGGAACTTACAACTGATGATTTGCTAAATACACATGCAATCAAACTGTCTTTTAATCACTTATAGTTTTAGGTAGAATACTGCTGCTCTCAGTTCTGCTGCCATGGGCATCTGTTAAACCAGTGATCCATTATTGTTAAAAAAAACAAAATAAGTGGCTATTGGGTGCTCAGTCTTACATGGGACATGCATTGTCAGACCCAGGCTAATTATCATATCAAGGCTCAGGAAGCATCAAAGAAGGAGGGGATTTAAGTGTCACAGGATGAGACCAAATGCCATGAAATGCTGTACCTTTACATGGTTACTAGGTTACTACAATTATGAACAACACATATCAGTGGCTACCTGCAAACACTGAAAAAAAAAGGTAAAAAGACATGAAATGAGGAGGGAAACTAGTTTGAAAACAAAGAAGAGAAATTGGGAGGGATAAGAAAGGGCTAAAAATATAATAAATGTGATCAAAATTTTTAGCATAAATGTTTGAAATTTTAAAAATTAAATTATATTTTTAAAATGAGGAAAGGAGAGCCAGAGATGGGCCACCACCGTCAGGACCCACAGCCTGCCCACAGACTGCTGAGCACCCAGAGGAGCCTCAAGAGAACTCTCCCTCCTGGGCCCACGGGGGAGTCCCCACTTTCTCTCACTGACTGTCTGGGGAGAGACCACTGGGAACTCTCAGGGTGCACTGTACTGCCTGGGAAAGGACTTCTCCAGCCTCCATCTGTACCCAGAGCCAGAGATAGCTCACTGCAATAAGAACTCACAGCCTACCCCACAGAGAGATGAACACCCAGGAGAAATCTCCCTCCTGAGCCCCGGGCCCAGGGACCCACAGGGGAAACAAGCTCCAGTCAAAGAAAAGGTCATCTAGCATCACAGTTAACAAGATGGCAAGAGGCAAGCACAAGAACCTAAGAAATGGAAACCAAGACAACCTGGCAACATCAGAACACAGTTCTCCCACCCCATCAAATAGTGGATATCACAGCACACCAGAAAAACAAGATTTGGACTTAAAAACATACCTCATGTTGATGATGGAGGGCCCCAAGAAATGCAGAACTAGGTGGATCATGGAATTCTACATAAAATCAGTTAGACTCAAACTAATAGAAGAGAAAGTGAGGAAGAACTTAGAACACATAGCCACAGGAGAAATTTTCAGAACAGAAAACCAATGGCTTATGCCCTAAGATCAACAAATGGGACCTCATGAAATTGTAAAGTTTCTGCAAGGCAAAGGACACTGTCTAGAAGACAAGAGGTCAACCAAAAAGTTGGGAAAGGATCTCTACCAATCCTATATATAATAGGAGGCTAGTATCAAATATATACAGAGAACTCAAGAAGTTAGACTCCAGAGAATCAAATAATCCTATGAAAAATGAAATATTAAAAAGAGCTAAAAAATGAGGTCTGAACTGAGGATACCAAATGGCCGAGAGCACCTAAAGAAATGTTCAATATTCCTAGTCATCAGGGAAATGCAAATCAGAACAACCAGGAGATTCCACCTCTCACCAATCAGAAGGGCTGAGATCAAAAACTGAGGTGACAGCCGGGATTGTAAGCTGGTACAACCACTGGAAATCCATCTTGCAGTTCTTCAGAAACTTGGACATAGTATTTATTACCTGAGGCCCCAGCTGTTCCACTCCTGGGCATATACCCAAAAGATATTCCAAGATATAACAAGTACACATGCTCCACTATGCTCATAGCAGCCTTATTTATAACAGCCAGAAGCTGGATAGAACCCAGATGTCCAGCAGTTGATGAATGGATACAGAAATGGTGGTATATTTACACAGTAGAGTGCTCCTCAGATATCAGAAACAAAGACTTTATGAAATTCCAAGGCAAATGGGTGGAACTAGAAGCTATCATCCTGAGTGAGATAACCCAGTCCCAAAAGAACCCACATGGTATGTACTCACTGGTAATAGGATACTAGCACCCCAAAGCTCTGAATACCCAAGAAACAATTCACACATTATAAAGTTTAAAAATAAAAAAGACTAGACTGTGACTGCCTCAGTCCATCTAGGAGGGGAGCACAAAACACTCATGGGAGGAAATATAGAGACAAATAGAGGAGCAGGGATTGAAGAAAAGATCATTCAGAGACTGCCTCACCTAGGGATCCACCCCATATGCCACCTCAAAATCTAAGCATTACTGCTGATGCCAAGAATTGCTTGTTGGCAGGAGCCAGATTTGGATGCCTCCCCAGACTCTCTGCCAGAGCCATACCAATACAGATGAGGATGCTTACAGCTAAGCATCAGACAGAACACAGGGACCACAATGAAAGAGCTAGGGAAAGACTAAAGGGGCTGAAAGGGTCTGCAAGCCCATTGGAAGAACAGCAACATCAACCAACCAGATCCCCCAGAGCACCCAGGGACTAAACCTCAGGGTACACATGGGGGTCCCATGGCTCCAGCCACATACTTAGAAGAGGATAGCCTTATCTGGCATCAGTGGGAGGAGAGGCCTTTGATCCTGTGAATGTTAGATACCCCAGTGTAGGAGAATCCTAGTGTGGGGAGGTGGGAGAGAGTGGGTGGGTTAGTGGGTGGGTGGGAGAGCATCCTCATAGAAGCAGTGGGAGGGGGAAATGTCTCCTGTGTCCTCCTATGTTGAAAGCTTGTTCTCCAAGATAATGTTCAGAGATGAGACTATGGGGAAGTGATTGGATAATGAAGCCTCTAGACTGAACACTGTATTAGTGCATAGTTGGAGTTCTAATCTGTTGTTATTACTGTGAAATAATCAAAGTCATAATGTGGGTGTCTCTTTTCATGAAATAGAGTCCTGGGAATATAGTCTTGAAAGACATATCTTCCCAGACATTTTACATTCTCTCTTTCCTAGCATCTTTCCTTAGCCATGTCCTTTCATTGTGATTTCTTTTTAATATAGGCTTAAAAGCAATAAATGTGAACTGAAACTGTGAGCCAATTTAAATAGATTCTATATTATATGTTGTCATCACAACTAAAATTAACTAACATAAAAAACCTTGAAATCAGAAATAGGTGAATGAGTGCATAATACAATAGGGAATAAATTCCAACATTAATGGAACACAATTTGTGCTATGAAGACTACATCAGCTGGATACATAGTATAGGGCATGATGTGTACAGTGTATACAGGAAGGTAATAGTTGTCAGTTACAAATGAGCAATAAGAACAACCACAAGCTTTATGCAGACTTCAGGCCCAGCACAAATGAAAAGTCCTGGTAAATACAGGAAAAAATGAAGTACAAATAATGAAAGTGCACCGTTATAAAATACCATCAAGCATCAAAACAACAAACAGAAGATAATAACGCCTAATAAAAATATATAGAAAACAATCAAAATAGCAATGGGGACCTGGCTGATTGTTCAGTGAGTAAAACCTCTTGTTGTCGAGCCTGATGACCTGGGTTCTATCCCCTAAACCCACTTTGAAGAGGGAAATATGATATCCACGAGAGTGCCTACACAGACACACACATACACACACATTTTTTGAAAATATTAATAAGCATATAACAATCAATAGTTACTTTAAATGTAATATGGTAAATAAGTCAGATTCCCAACAGACATACCAATTTTAACAGATGAATACATGAAACTACATTTATAAACATTAAGGAAGCCAAGTATCATCCTACTTCATGTTGAACTAGATATTAACTTAGAAGGTGGGCAATCTTAATCTTGGACTGCTCTCTAGTGCTGAAATGGTGACAGCACAGTATTAGCAGAGACAGGGCAAAGCATAACTTAGGGTAGGTGCCATCTATGCCCCAAATAGAACAAGTATTGACAGAGAGAAGAGACAAAATGCTTGTTTAGAATTTCTGAAACAAAACAAAACAAAAAACAGCTACAGCGCCAAATTAAGAAGGCTAGATTAATAGATAATGATCTGATATGCAGAAAACACTACATACCAAAAAATTGTGATTTTTGTTTTAGGAAAAGCCATGACTATATGTAACAGTTCAAATAAGGTGTCAGTCACTGGTCAGATAAATAATCACTATGAGACAACTCTAAGAGAATTTAAAACCAGTTGCCTTAAGAAAACAGTGAACTTAAAGTAGTCATGGATAAGGCTGGGGCAATAGTAAATGTGCTTGCCACATAAGCCCTGTGACCTGAGTTTGAATCCCTGGAAACTCATAGAGTCAGAAGGAGTGAACCAACTCCACAAAGTCTTCTTCTGACAAATCCTTTGAACTGATGTGAATATATGGAAGTTGTAAGTAGATGTTACAACATGAGCTTATCACCTTCTAACCCAAGAGCATCACCTTGAGACTCATTCTCTTGGTATGGACTCCCTGAGTTCATACCCACTGCCCCTTTCAGCCATCCCTTGTAGCCCATTTCCATCCCCTTCTACCTCCCCGCCAACCTGCAGAATCACTATCTATCTGAGAATCACAGCCAACACACTTGGCTGGGACTCATGAGCACAGCCTTTATCCTCCTCCCCAAATTCCTTTCTGCTCTCCCTAGACTTACTCTTAGAGTTGTTGGTGCTGCCTATCCACATGAACCGGCACTCTCCGCCCACCTCCATCCTCTTGGAGCTCTACCTCTTGGTGAAGACCAGGATCCTCTAGTTCTTCCCTGCTGCCCTTTTTGGTATTTTTTCCTAGCCCACTTCCTTTCCTTTGAGATTCCCCACTGACAATCAGAACATCTCTTTACCAGGGACCTACCACCCTTGCTTTGAACTCAGGAATCCCACAGCTGCCAAACTTGGCTAAGACCCAGAGTGGAGAAAGGCAACCAAAGACTGGAACACCCACTTAACAAAAGTGAGGCTAAATATCTGTATCAAGAAACCCTTCACATATCATAACTCCAGATGCCTAGATCACAATGTGAATGCACAAACAGTTAAATGAAATGATGAACATAATTCAAGACATGAAAGTAGAATTTAACAAAGATTTTTACTTTCTTCTTACATTCAGTTACTTGTACTTCATTTATTCTGGAGTTTGTTTATATCCCCTTAATTTTGCAGAATGCTCTTGCAAGTTTTCTTTTTAAATTTTGGTTGATCCATGTTATCATATGTAGTTTTATACACTCTACAAACTCCCAATTAGATCCCATTATATTATGTGACCGGTTTGTTTTTTTCCTGTTAAGGGGAAAATGGACATTTATTAAAGAGTGTCATAACATCTTGGTGCTCCATCTATAAAATGTGTCAAAGCTAATGTACTTGCAGAGATACCTTCAACATTATAGACACTTCTTGTGTCAATTTCTGCTTTATCCAGAAGGGAAGCATATGTCCTGCTCAGAAAAATCAAGTTCCAAACAGGAGGCAGATCACGAAGGTTCTTGTATCTCACCCTGCACCTCACAAGATTTATCCATTCCTCTGGCAGTGGTAACTTTGCATGTTTCATATCTTTCTAGTTCTTTACTATTAGGAAGATCCTGCCACAACATTGGGAATATGTTACATCTTTAAGATACTGATTTCAATTCTTCCAGATTTCTCCCCACAAGGGTGATTTTGGGTGAGAAGTCATCACAATCTATTCAGCAGTGGCCATCTCATTCCACATTGCCATGGGGTTTCAAGTTTCTGATGTTTTCTGTCTCTCACTGTTTTTTCAGAACTTCTTTTCTAATGCATGTGGTATGATATTTCATTGTGATTTTAATGTACTTTTCCCTGCTGACTAGTCATAATGATTACCTTTTAATATATCAAGCAGGTATGCATAAATACTCTTTAGAAATCAATTTATTTGGTGATACTTTTGTATCAAGTTGTGAGAATGCCTTAATTATTTTGTAAATTAAACCTTTAGTATACATTGAAAGTATTTTCCATAAAACATAGATGGAAAGTTTTGCTGGGAGTACAAAGTTTCTTGTATCCACAGATCTCTGGGGAAACCAGAAATGTTAATCACAGATGGGTATCTCCTAAAAGGACAAAAATACTTCTTCTTCTATCCTGAAGGCTGGGAATTAGAGGATATTAGCATCTTGGTGATCTGCATTGCCTCTTTAATTAGGCCATATCAAGCTTCCAGAAGTGACTGGTAGTCAAAATGACCCTTACATATCTGCATAGCTAAGGGGTGCCCCTAAGCTCCCACACCAGAGCCATAGGTGGCTAATAACCCAAACAACTTCTATGCTATTGTATGACTGAGACCATACCAAATCCTTCTCTTGGCCCTTACACTAGTACAGGTACCTTACACTAGCATTAGACCTCATCTTCTTGAAAGAAATGGCATGTACTTTGCATTGAATTCTATATTATTATGCCTCCTTGTGCACTAGGGATTGTATTACAACAGAAAACTGGTTCTCCAAATTGTATGTACTGTCTTTAAATATTCTGGCAATAAACATCCTAGAATCAGATTCCTGAAATTCAATCCAGCCTAAGTAAGGTTGAACTGAGTTTTTGTTCTTACCTCTTCCAGAATCATTTTCCTGCCTGCCATTATACCTGAAGGTACCCCCTCAAAGATTCATGACTTTGAACTTTGCAATGAATTCTAGAATATTGGAGAAAATGCAAGAGAATTAAAATTAGGACAGCACTCAGTCTGAAAGCTTCCTTGGTGAATCTCAGTGGTAAAGCATTTGCCAAGCATGTGTGTAGCCCTGGGTTTCATAATAAACAGCACAAAACAAGAGAAGTTCTGCAAACCAAATTAAGAAAACAAAAAGCCATCCTACAGAGTGAAGGTTGTATAACTAATTGAACACACCAAAATTCATTGCATTTCTTACATCTCAATAAAGATAACTCTGTTTGTTTTTGGAGATAGGGTTTTTCTGTGTAGCTCTGGTTGTCCTGGAACTAACTAGCTTTGTATACCAGACTGGCCTTGAACTCCTTCATGTATCTTCCTCTGCTAAGATCAAAGGCATGTGCCACTAGTACCTACCAAAAGAGAAATATTTTAGTGAGTGAAAAAGCATCCAAAGGAATCTCAAATACCCATCAATTACTACTGTTGTTAAAAATTAACATACATATGCATATGCAAATATTTTGGCATACAAGTCAGAGAGAATAGCTTAATTATTACAAAACAAAAAATATGGAAACTTCAATTTGGAAATTAAATGTTTCTTGAAGACCTGAAAGGTGACAACCCGTATCTTTATTGCCCGCATTTATGGGCTGGGTTGAGAAAACAATTCTATTAGGTGATAGTAAACAGTAGTTTCAATAGCAAAACAAAAATGGAAGAGCACATTCTTCAGATTCGGAACAGGAGAGTTCAGAATCCATTCCATATGGCTCAGTCCCACCTGGGAATAGATTTGGTCCTAGTGCAAAGTGACCACAAGTGGGGAAGGTTGGAATCATGCCTTAATACAAAGCAAGGGCTTCAGAATAACACACACACACACACACACACACACACACACACACACACACACACATATATATATATATATATATATATATATATATATATATATATACTGCTTTTAATAGCAAGTGATTTACAGTAAGAGAATAGGCAGAACCAGAATGAGAACAGAAAGGAGGGAGGCATTTGGAGAGAGGAGGAATGGGAAATCAAGAGAGTATGAGAAAGTAAGAAAGGGGGAGAAAGAGAGGGAGGGGGAAAGAGAGAAGAGAGAGTGGCAGGATAGAGAGTTATTATAGATGAGGCAAAAGTGCCATGTGTAATGTAAGTGTCCTCTGAGATTGAAACATCCCATACTGGGGCTGGAGAGATGGTTCATTGAATGGTAAAGAGCCCTGGCTCAGAGGACCTGAGTTTCATTTTCAGAACCCACATGGTAGCTCACAACTGACTATAACTCCAATTCTGGAGGCTCCAATAACCTCATTCAGGCATACATGCAAGAAAAGCAAAAATGTACACGAACTACAAGTAAATAACCATCAAAATATTAATTTAAAACGGGAAACATTCCATGTTGCAGGGAAGCTTATTAAGCAGCAAGGTAAATAATTCAAAAATAGCTGCAGGAAATCCCTAAAACTGATAAGAGTCATTAGGTCTCTTCTTCTTAGAGTAAACAATAAAGGCTACTGAGAGTCACTGTCACCAGACAAACTACAAAGAAGACTATGAGACCAGGTCAGATGTCTGCAGGAAGCAACAACCAGCAAAGATGCCCAGAAGTTGAGACCAACTGGGTCACTTGGAAAGGACACTCTTAGCCTGTTGGTCTGCCTGCAGGAAGTGCAGTGTGCACCAGCTTTGTGTGCTGTCACTCATACTGGGTCAGGCCTTGGTGATAAAGTTGTCATTGAGTTATTTATGTCCCTTTAAGTAATCCCTCTATGTGTTCCTGTCAGTAGCCCCAGTAAAAGTCAAGAGTTCACCAAGTTGGACTTAGTTTGAACCAGTACTTTGGATTGTCATAAGCCCCCTGTGTGGGATAAGAAGAGATGTATGCTGCATCTCCCCAGGGACAGTTTTGTCACACATTACCATGGAACTAAACTGTCAGCAGAGAGACATGCACAGAGCAAAACCAAAACAGAGACTACAAAAGCACCACACTCAGCTGACAGTGGAGCTCTGTTAGTGCGTCCTTGCCTAGGACCACTAAACTGAGCAAGATGACCCATGCCAATATCTTAGAAATTAAGTGACAATTACGGGAGGTTCAAAGTAGGATGCCTTTCTGAAACCCGAGGCCTGTCTCAAATGAATGCATGCCTGCTTGACTCCAAACAAAGCATAACCCACACTGGATGCATTTCTGAGTATGTTTGCAGTACAAGGAGACAGTAGTAACCTTGGGGTGTGCATAATTTACAGGTTCTGAGGATGGTGTCTTTTCTATGCATTTAATACAAATCAGGGGCAAGAAGCCCTTTGATAAGAACAAGGCAAAGTCCCTGGCTAGGATCTGTAGAGACAAAGGTCCCTCCCTGTACAGTCCACTCCTGCAATCCAGGCAAATGTCAGGGGACTTACCTTTGATTCCTTGCCCATTACTGTGATAAAATACCCTGACCAAAGCATCTTAATGGAGAACAAATTTATTTGGCTAATCACCCCAGGTACAATCCTTCATAGCATAGAAGTCTCAGTGGCCAAAGCTTGAAAGATTTGGTGAAAGATTTGGCCTCATTACGTTTGTGGTCAGACAAGAGCCATAGTCACATGCATGCCATTGTTCATCTGTCTCTCTACTTTTCATTCATTCAAGGTCCATGACACCATAACCCACCCCTGCTACATTCAGGGAGGCTTATCCCACCTATATGAACACAGTTGAAAAACATCTCTCACAAACTTGTCCCCAAGGCCACCTAATCTAGACAATTTGTCATTGAGATTCCCTGACCAGGTGATTTCTATGATGTGTCTAGTGAAAGGACATCCTTAGTGGTAATCCTCCCTGCAGGGCCCATGAACCACAAGTGAAAGGACATCCTTAGTTATAATCCTCCCTTTATGGCCCATGAACCACACCCTCTATTTGCAAAGCAAGGACCATCAAGATAGGGGAAGGAAGGATGTTTGCACAAAGCTCTGTGCTTGGTCAGACAAAGATAAGCAAGATGGTGAAAAATCAGCTTCTACCCCTTACTTTAGGTCACTAACTGCATAGACATCTGCACCTGTGCTCATGTAGAGGAGCACATAGTCTCTGTACCTGGTCACATATGAGTGTGAGACAAAGTTCACATATGATCGCCTATGTGACCACAGAAGCAGTTGATCTCATGTGAGTGAACTTGTGACCAAGAGACTGTGCTCAGGAAAATGACCAAATAAACAGTCTGCACTGGGGTTCAAGAGTCAATGCACAGAGAGACATCATGTCACATCTGAATCTAGTTTTGTGGAAAGCTTTGTCCTCTAGTCTTTCACTTACCTCCTTTCTTTTCTGTTCTTTTTTAAATATAACCTTTTAAAACAGCACAGGTCAGTGTGGTTTGGGAGCTCTGGTTTGCCTTATACTCCCAATCCTCAGGTTGATTACAGTTATAATTGCATTTCTCTACCATTTCTATTTGAGTCTAACATTAACTTATTTATTCTCTTCTTTTATATTGTTTCCTGATTCTGTTTCCTCTTTATTTTGTACATTTCCCAATGGCTTTTATACAAATCCCTATTATTCAGCTTGTTTTCTTCATATTTAAACTTTCATTAGCTAATATCTTAGGACACCATCAGGTCCTCTATTCCACAAAGGAGATTAGAATTAGTGTATTTTCAGAACTAGTTTATCTGTCAGTTTTGGTGATTTCTGCATTTACCACTCTTCTCCTAGTGTAGAGGTCTAGTTCATGATTGACTAAATTATGTAACTCTACGTGAGCTGAGGCTTAGCTCCTGATCCTCAAGTCAAGTCCACTGGGGCAGAGACCTCGAGTCTTCTACAACACAGTCCCAAAGGGACATTGCAAGTACTCAGCCTAAAAAAATAAGGTAATTAAGAAAAATCTAAACCTGACTAAGCCTCATCACATAAACTGTGTCTCTCTCTGTGTCTCTCTCTCTCAATCTCTCTCTCTCTCTCTCTCTCTCTCTCTCTCTCTCTCTCTCTCTCTCTCTCTCTCACACACACACACACACACACACACACACACACACACACGCAGGCACCATGACTCCTTCTGAAATTACCAATTACTAGGTAATGATTTTCTATAAGAAGGTATTAAATGAAATCCCAGGGAATGAAGCTGGCAATGAGCAAAAAAATTAGAAGTCCTCTCCCCAGCCCAACAAAACTCAAAAATGAACTCAGACAATAAAAAGAAAGTATTGGATAGAATCAGGAGTCCGACCAATATATGGTATGAAAGCAAAATTCAATAAAGAGGTAGAAAATTAAATTGAGATTTTAAAGAAGAGTAGCTCAACAAGCAAATTTTTAGAAGACAAAATGAAATTTGCCAAATTAGCAGCACACACCTGAAATCCCAGCAATCCAGAGGCTGATTCAAGCAATGTCTGTGAGTTCGAGGACAGCCTGGTCTACATAGTGAGTTCCAGTATAGATAGGGCTACCTGAGAAACCTGTCTCAAAGAAACAAACAAATGAACAGAAAACTAACTAATAAACAATTTTTAATTTTTAAATCAATTTGTCTATTTACATTAAAAGCTGACACCCCTGCCAGTCACCCCCGCCAACACACACAGAGCCCTTTCCCCTTCTCCTCTGAGATATGGTCCACTGTGTATCTCTGACCCTAGTGACCCAAGTCTCTGCCAGGCTAGGTACATCCTTTATCACCGAGGCCAGACAAGGCAGCCCAGGTGGAGAATGGTATCACACGTGGGTTACAGCTTTAGTGAGAGCCTCTGCTACAGTTGTGGGGGACCCACAGGGAGACTAAGTTGCATGTCTGCTACCTATGTGCCAGGGACTTTGGGCAAGCCTGTGTGTCCTGTTTTGTTGGTGGTTAAGCCTTTGGTAGGTCCTAGAGAGCAGGCAGGATCCACAGTAGAAAGATAGAGACACCAACCTGTCCACAAACCTTTTTACCCCATATTTGTCCTGTGTAAAAGAAATAAAGAAATAAAAAAAACGGAACAGAAACTGAAAGAATGGCCAAGCAGTAACTGGCCCAACTGGAAGCCCATCGAAAGAGCTGGCACTAATCCCTAATACTAGTACTGATACTCGGTTTTGTTTATAGACAGGAGCCTAGCATAACTGTCCTCTGAACGGCTCCACCCAGCAGCTGACTGAAACACAGGCAGAGACCCGCAACTAAACAAAGGTCATGCTTGGGATGGGAACTGCACAGAAGAATCCATGGAGTCCACTATCCTCTAAGAGAAGAGGGATTCTGAAGTCAAGTTTCTGGGATATTATCTTAATGAATGACTGATGAAAGAGGGAACAGTCGGTGGAGGGTGGGTTCCTCCCTGGGCAGGTGGTGTTAATGGCTTAAGAAATCAGACCGAGCCAACAGGAGGAGGAGTGTGGTGATGAGGGTCCTACCGGGGCCACCGGATCAGTTCCTATACCGACTTCCCTGCATGATGGACTGGCTAGCGATGAAGTGAAGAGTTTCGACCCCAAGTAACTTTAGCACTTGGTGCTCTGTGGTAGCAACAGAGATTCTCCAGGTTTATATTCGTGCCATAAAGAAAGCTTCAAACTGGTTAAAAATAATGGGTTAATTCAAAGGCCATTGTATGTCTATTTATGGGAGACAGTTACCATATCACATAGGTAACAGAGATGGGTAGGGTCACTGTGCCTTCTTTTAGGTTTACTTAAGGTTTCCGTTTTAGTCTTAGTTTGAGTTGTAGTTTTTTTCTTTGCTATAGACTAGGTGGCACCTTCCAGCAGCACAAACACCAGCCAACCGAATGGGAGCTCTCAGCTTAGTTCTCTCTTGATTCATCATCCCTTTGCCCATTCCCAAGTCTGTGGTTTCTTCAGTAACTGTCATCTAGTTCCAGTGAGTTTCCTAGGCCAGTGGTGATTTCTACCATCCACTGTTTGGGGAGCCTCCAGCCAATAACTCAGAAGGAGATAGCCTACCACACTGGTGCTGAGATTTTTGATTCAAAACTTGTGGCTTTTGACAGAAGCATTGTCCACTCATTTAGCGTAACTCCACCCAAAATTGCTGTCCTCTAATTGGACTTGAGACCTGCTCAACAGGAGGGAAATCCTGGGTGTTACTGACAACCTAGCAGTCTGCCCAGGACTATGGAATTCGTAAGTCTGGGAAGAGAATGTACAACCACCAATTTACTATACCATCATAATAACCTAACCATGCTGTGAATATTTGTCCTTACTCCCACAGAGAAGTGAGATCCAGATGCCTCATCGGTTTTCCTCCCCTTGGCAACGGACAGAGCTTATGGCAGGAAAGGACAATCCATCGGACTGCAGAGTTTCTGAACCCAGTCACAACGGATACATCTCCAAAACAGCTGCATCTAAGGCTCAGGGAGTATTTTGGAAGAGGGGGCAGAAACAGCCTAAGAACCAGGGGGTCAGGAACAAGATGCAAGGCTGTGTGTTCTACCAGTGCCAGAAGCCACCCACAAACTCTCAGCCACATGAAGGTCCAAACAAGATCTGACCAAAGACAGCAGAAGTCAGGCCGAAAAGGGCAGGGGAAAGCCCCTGAGGCCTCAACCTTATATCCAAAGAACAAGGGGAAACTGAGGCACGCAGAGAGTTAGAGACATAGGCCTCCCCAGGGAAGGACACCACAGCAGTTTTTCTCCTACCAAAGGCCAGTCCTGGAAACATGCATCAAGTCACATCATAAAGCCTGAGTTGTTTGTGTTTAGAAATCTGTATGCACACACACACACACACACACACACACACACACACACACACTCACACACATACATGTGTCCGGCAAAGGAAGCAAGGATGGATAAATGTGAGTCTTTGGGGGTAGAAGCGAAAATAGAGAACAGTTGTAATTATAATCATAAAAAGAGAAATGTATTAGTTGCCTGCTGAATTGAGTAAGATTCTGTATGGCCATTGCCTATGTCCTAACTTTGGTTGAACTCTCCCACAACCCCTGGCCCCAGCTCTCTTTGAGGCATTCTATGCCCAGTACCCTCCCAGCTCCATGTTCATAGCACATGCATTTCTTGCCCTGGACCTCAAAACCTCCTCTCGTGCCTCCTTTCTTGCCCCACGACATCTGCAGACACTAACTGCTATATGAACAGAGAAATGTAAAACTGTGATACTGGTGTCTGTATGGGAGAGAACATAGGTGGCTCCAGTGGCTGTTTTGACATAGATGTGAAAAGGTCACATTGGAGAAGAGACAGCCATCCTCCCCCTTCCATGGCCCCCATGAAGGTGCTCTCTCTCTCCCAACCACCCTCTCCAATCTCAACTCAGAGGCATTTCTCCTACACTGGTAAAATGAGCCTTGGCTGGACCAAAGGCCTCTCCTCCCGTTGATGCCACAAAATGCTATCCTCTGCTGCATATGCACCTGGGTATTGGGTCTCTCCACGTGTGCTCTATGGTTGGTCTTTTAGTCCCTAGGAGCTGTGGTCATCTGGTTAGTTGATGGTTTTGTTCTTCCCATGGGGTTGCAAACCCTTTCAGCTTCTTCAGTCCTTTCTCTAGCTCCTTCTTTGGGGTCCCTGTGTTCAGCCTGATGGCTAGCAACAAGCATCCTCCTCTGTATCTGTATGACTCTGGCAGAGCCTCTGATGGCAGGACAACATGAGCACAGCTCACAACCATTTTAACTCAAGTTCTAGGGGAACTGACCTCCTCTTCTAGCCCCTGATGACAAGGACACTCTTGAAGTGCACATTCACACATGCAGGGAAACACACACACCCACACACAAATAAAAATCAATCAACCATTTCAAAAGTATGCCCAACTGGTTTTCTAAAGTAAGTAAACATATATGTTGTCTTGCCCAGGATGGAGTTGCAGCTGAACAATCCTCTGTCCTTGTGTGGTTTCTAACTACTCAGAGTGGTCGGTGTAGGTAGCAATCCATGGACAGATTGTTTACATTCACAGAGGGAAAGGAAATTTCCTAGAGGAACAAAGTTCACAAGGGGGAGATGGGACTGCAAAGCCACTTCTGGGGCACATGCACCTGTGAAGTGTGGAGGAAAAGAAGATACACTGGGGGGAACCCAAGAGGGCTGGCATTGGTGTACTCCATGCTAAAGAGAGGACATGGGATGGTGCTTCCTGTGCTCCTTAAGGAAGCCCTCAGGCTCCTGAAGAGGAGGATGTTTGTTTGGAACACAGAAGGGGATGCAAGACTCTAGAGGTAAACGGGGTGGCAGAGGAAGCAGTGACAAATGCTCAACTTACCAGACAAGCTTGGTGACGAAGGGCAGCCCATTAAAGAAACCAGGCAACTGAGGAAAAACAGCTTCCCTGAAATGGAGAGTGACTGAGAATTGCATACTGATGGGGAAGGCCACTAGTGAAGGTGCAAAGTTAACAGAGGGCTTGAAAACATCAACATTTTAAAGAGGTAAAGAGAGTAGAGAAACTGAGAGAGCTGGAACATTAAATCCAGGTGTGAAAAGAAAGGCTGAAAGGCCATATTTCTGTGTCAGGACACATTCTGATGAAGGTTCAGCCAAGATTCCTGGGGAGTGGAGACTGAGGTCCAACACTGGGCTACCTAGAATGGATAGTCAGTGTGACATAGACTGGCTGGGTGAGATTCAGATGCCATTCACTGGAGGTGATCCTGGGTCCCAGATGCATGAGGGTTGATGGCCTGTTGAGAGAGACAACAAAGAGACCTCTCCAATAGAATCAAATGCTGGAGGTGTTTTTCTCCTCAGCAGAGGGAGCAAATGGATATTCTCAAGAAGCAGCAGGAAAACTGTGGTCCTGTGTGACTTGAAATGGAATCTCTCCAGAGGCCCAGCCTTCCTGCAGTGAACAGAGAACTGCTGCTTGTTCCTGGCCTCTGGGAACATAAATCCATAGCAATGGTTTCCCCTGCTTGTGCTGCATACTTTAATCACTCTGGTCCCTCCCCACTCTTTCTGAGGTCTGTTACACACAGCCTGAACTTTTGGTGGGGATGGTGTGAAGAAGGGGTTGGAGTCAGGCTGGGGTAAGAGGTTAAGGAGTCGCACAGACCAGGTAAGCTTGGCCTTCCTGAAGTCCTGGATCCCCATGTGATCTTCTCCCAGGAAACCTGGATCTGGAGTCTCTAACTAGGTATGAGTCATGAAAGAGTCACTGGCCCATGGAATTTAAGGTGTGTTTAGGATGGACATACACACACACACACACACACACACACACACACACACACACACACAACACACCCATTATAAACAGAATGGAAGACTCAGAAGAGACCCTGGAGGTCAGGAAGTTGGCAAGCCCCTGAGTGGTTTCCCTGGATGAAGGGCATATCTTTGAATGTCGTTGACTCAACTAGAGCAAAGATGAGTTTCTTGGCTTTGGGAGCCAAGAAGCCTCGGGCCAGGAGAACTAGGTGGTCAGCTGTTGCACACCAGTAAAGGACAATGTAGCTGCATAAATGGATGTCCAGACACACACTAGAGTAAATGGGAGCAAAGGGAAGGGAACATGGACACCTAGTCCGGCTTCTGTGGCAGGTCCTGTGAGGAATCCACGCTGCCCAGTCTCCCATGTTGACCAGTCTATGACATGGATCATGAAGGCAAAGGGCAAAGCTGTCTCCTCAGGAGGAAGGGATTATTAGGGCTGGGGGCACTGAGTCAGTTGTAGTGCTTTCTACATGGGAAAATCTAGCAGTAACCTTCCCTGAGTCCATTTCCTTAAAGCCCAACAGGATAAGAGGTGTCAGGAAATGAAATCCTGACAGTATCATCCTCTTGCCTGGGCTTCAGGTCTCCCATGTCAGAGAGGAGAAGAGAGCACCTCACATGACCCTCATGATTGAAGCGTGACTCATGGTGGCACAATGCTGAAACCAGGCTGCCATAGAGGTTTTTGTCAGGAAATTTGACCAGAAACGCCAGCAGTATGACAGGCTCGGGGGTGAGAAAATGGAGGAGCAATTTGAGAGCAGCAAGATGTCTAGATGTGACCATCACAGTTTGGGGGTATAAACTGGTAGTGCTGAGGGGAAGTCAGGGGTAAGGCCAGGAAGTCACTCTGATGCAGTATGCAGAGGTAGACATTCACCTTGGGTCTCTGTACTCTCTTCCCTGCCTCACCAAGCAGCGAGGGGAGGGCAGGTGGAGCTGTGAAAGGTCCCATTTCCTCCCTGTAATAGAGGCTTGTGTACCGCAGAGGAGCCGAGAACACAGGCACTTCTCTGCTTCCTTTTGTCTCATATTTAGTCCCTAGATCATGAGCCTCAGTTGCCATGGGAACTGAAGCTGAGTGTGTGATGCATTCACTGGGCTGTGGGAGAAAAGCAGAGCTGGTCCTTGAAATAAAGCCCTTTGGGAATAGAGATTTTAGCAAAGTGTTCCCGTTAAAAGAATTAGTAATTTCTAGAAATATATCGATCTCTACGACTAACAGATAAGAGGAGTGGAGAGGAGTAGAACAGGAGAGCTGGAGGAAGGGAAGTAGAGATGAGAGGGGACAGACAGGAAGAGGGAGAAGGGGAGGGGAAGGGAGGGACACGCAGGCACACACATTCAGAGAGACAGAGAGACAGAGAGAGGGAGAGACAGACAGAGAGAGTCAGAGACAGATCTGCAGTGTACCACACTGACATGGCCTGGACCACACGATTCTTGTGGCTGAAGCTACCATGAAATACAAGTCTTGGGGAATTTCATTAGAATCAGTGCTGTTAGGAGTCCCCTGAAAATTGCTGCTTTTTGCTGTTTTGAACCATATTGGAGAGGAAGCAGGGAGTAGGTGTAACCAAGTCATGGGTAAAGTGCCCTGTTGGCATGGAAAACCGCAATGTGACACACAGCAGGGACCAAGGCATCTCGTGCCCCTTCCCCTTGGCTTCCCTATCTCCTTTCAGAGGCTCTTCACTAAGAGAGCCAGACTGGACCTGAGAAGGAGTGTCCCCTGTGTTCTCTGTCATTAGCAACATGAAATTTCAACCCACAGTCTATGAGAAAACCTCTGGTGTACAGACACTGACAATCTAACAGTAAATGGCTACCTGCCTCCATGGCAACCCGAGAAAAG
The DNA here is from genome assembly GCF_963924665.1 of Micromys minutus. NCBI lineage: Eukaryota > Metazoa > Chordata > Mammalia > Rodentia > Muridae > Micromys > Micromys minutus. The sequence continues at coordinate 41,270,314 of NC_137970.1, read as the reverse complement.
ATATCCATTCTGCCAGGAGAAGAGGCTGTGTTCAGGCTCACTAAGCCATTGGCAGAGCTGGGTCAGTGATCTCTGGCAGGTCAAGCTTTCCCCTGGCTTGGTTGTCTCTTTTCATTCTCGAAGGCACACAGCAACAGAGCTTCGTTAGGATGAAAACGGATTAGGCATGTGTGGTTAGGATGGGAGTGAGCATGGCATGTGCCACATGGGGGCTCGGGGGCTTGCCTGCTGGACTCTGTGGGTCCCTCGGTGGCAGCACCATCCTTTTGCAAGGTCCAGGGCAGCATCATTTCCTCAGAGGGCTCTAGGTTTGAGTCCTGATACTGCTGCCTCCTGCTTGTGGGCCATCAGACCAAGTGGCCTCTCTCTTGGGCCCTCGGGTTCCTCATCTTTGGGATGGGCAAGATAGATCGCTATCCCCCCGCCCCCATGCTCTGCAGTGCAGATAAAGAAACATGTTGCAGACGGTAAATTGTATATGAATGGTCAAATAACACCACTACATAAGCAGCAAGCACTATAGCCCTGTGAATTCCTCAATGATTTTACTATTTACAAGTGGAGGAGGGGTCAGAGGGAGCAGGCCAGGGTGGAGGAAGAAGCTGTGTGGGAGCAGTCAGCCATCTTAGCTACTGCTGCCTCAGACCAGTCATACCCAGAGGTCTGAGAAAACACTGGCCAGTCACAACCTTGTGCTGTTGAGTTAGAGTGGGGAGTGTGTGTGTGTGTGTGTGTGTGTGTGTGTGTGTGTGTGTGTGTGTGTGTTTGCGCGCATGTTCGTGTGTTTATGTGAGTAGTAGTAGTAGTAGTAGTAGTAGTAGTAGTAGTAGTAGTAAGAGCAGCAGGTATGTGGCAGTCCTTTGTCTCCTGTAGATCCGAGTGAGGAATTGAGGCCCCCAGGTCTGGTTCTTAGTCGGGGCTTCTCTCTATTGCTGTGATAAACACCATGAACATAAACAACTTGAGGAGGGAAGCCTTTACTTCATCTTAGTTTCTAGTCCATTTTCCCAGGAAATCATGGGAGGAACGAGGAGCAGGAGCTGGAGCCATGGGGTTTGCTGCTTAGTGTCCTGTTTTCCATCAGTTGCCCAGCCTGCCTTCTCCTGGCTCTGAGGATCACCAGCAGTCAGGCCTGCCGCTCCTTCTCTGGGATCCCAAAGCCTACTCCCGTTCACCTCTCAGTCAGGGCTGTCCCCATCTCCTGGTCTTCTGGAAAGCTGGGGAGAGTTTTCTCTTAACCTTGACTTACCATAGCAGGCACTCAAGCACCCGGTTGTACTCGGCATGTTCAGCAGGCACTAGGAATGCCTGGGGGACACCCCAATGGTGTCAGTCCCAGGGAAGGGCCTGCCAATGATGGCACAAATTGGACCCGGAAGGTATGGGTGCCACACTGATTTGAACCTTGTGGACCAGCCAGGGGTGAAACTGAGGGTCTTTGTCTGAGGCCTTGATGCCAAACATAAGCTTATGTCTCCTGGAATATGAATCTTGCTCCTCTGGAAGAGATGCTGTGGTGTGGGTAGTCTGTCATTCCATGGGAGGAGGAAAAGGGACGTCTGGACACACTGTTCTCCCTAGTCCTCTAGATAAGAACAAAAGAAAAGCTAGGTCACTCTGAACCAGAGCCCTATTAGACACAGTTCTACAAGGGATACCTGCCTGCTCTCCCACATGAGGATCAAATCCATATTTGGTGCTGTGACCTTGTTCGAGGATGAGTGTCACTGGGGTTTGGCCTTTGAGGTCTCAGATGCTCAAGCCAGCCCTAGTGTCTCTCTTTGTACCTGTGATTCCAGATGTAGCGCTCTCAGCTACCCCTCCAGCAACATGTCTGTCTGCAGCCCATCATGCTTTCTGCCATGATGATATCAGACTAAAACTCTGAACTGTAAGACAGCCCCAATTAAATGTTTTTTCTTCATAAGATTTACTGTGCTCATGGTGTCTCTTCTTAGTAAACTCTACGTAAAACAACAGCACAAACAAAAACAGCACCAGCAACAACAAGAACATCAAAAACCAACCCATCAGCATATCTGACTACCTGGTATATCCACATCAGAGACCAAAGTTCCTCATCTTTTCCGGTCAGTAAGAATGGTCTTCCCCACTGATCAGCATCATGTATCCCACACAAGTGAAAGACGCTTATGTAACCCTTCTGACTCAAAGTCATCAGTGACATTTTTTCAGATCACATAGAAAGGGGTGCTTCATTCTGAGGGCAAGGAAATCATTCATGAGTTGGTAGTGATTGTGAAAGACGTGTGCAAGAGCACTCATTTGTATGAGATAGCCCAACAAAAGAGCACTTCAGATGAACACTAATCTCAGACACCTGACAGAAAGGATAGACACTGCCACCAATGCTCACTATCCCCAGATGAGATCTGGGGACAGTGAGCTGTAAAGGGGCTGAGAGTTCCAAAAAACTACTCATGTGTTGTGATGAGACCTATCTGCTGTCTTCCTAGTCCAGGGCACCACAGTGCCTTGTCAGGCTAATCCAATCCTGGTAGCTCTTCTTCTGGATGAGAGAACTGAGGCCTAGGAACTGGGGAAGCAGTCATATCTGGGGCTCTGCCCCATCTTGTGGAGTACCTCCCTGAGGACAGCTGCAAAGCAAGTTGAGGAACAAGGGTTTGACACATGGATGACAGCACAGAATGGACAAAATGTCATCAGGCCAAGGACTCACTTTCACTACGTTAAGTGCCATTCAGGAAATTGTTTCTCAAAGTCAACATAATGCAACTCAGGTAGGGAGTGTTCTTGGTCCTAACAAAGAGGAACAATGATACTGTCTGGAGTCCACTTTGCTCACACTGCAGCCAGTTTTCCAGTAGCCCCTTTCAATAGAACAATTCTTCCCCATCACATTGAGGGGTCCTCTTCTCCATCCCAGAAAAATCATAGACCTACAACCTAAGACTGAATTGTCTCATTTCTAACAGAGGGTGCTGATCCTTTCTTCCCTGGGTTCTGTCTGCATAAGGCAGGAAGCAGGGCTGAAAGCAGAAGTTTTGAAAAAGGCTGTAGGGTGTACAAATAGAGATGTGGAGTTTGCTGTTCTTGTCTGTCTCCAGATTTACATACAAGAGCATCTCCATGGAGGACCAACCTGTCAATCCCAAACCAGGCAGGCAGCAGCAAGGGGCATGCTGCTTTTCACCCAAACTATGCGAGTAGGTGTGTAGTTGCATGGGTTCATGCATGTAAAATCCTCAAAGAAGACAGGTCTGGACCTAACATGCTACCTTTTCACCAACAGTTGCTGTGTGTTGTTCCTTGAGAGTGGGTCCCTTGAGTCCTGTACTCTTGATTACCTGAGAGCATCCAGGCAGGGACAAGACTGCAGCATTTTGTTTCCATTTCTTACCACAGAAGGCAGCAGAAGAATCCCTCATGTACACAAGAATGGATGTTATTCCTTATCTATTTCTCTCAGGTGGATCCTAAAGTTCTACCTGCAGAGAAACCAGTGAATTTACACCATATTCTGAGTACCAATGCACAGTCAAGCCCAGGTCAGGACATGTCTTAGCTCTCAGATTGGTCCACACCTGTGTGAGACTGCAAAAGAAAACAGGTCAAACAGAGACAATGAGTAACATCTATCTCAGGAGATAGACAGACTCACAGAAAGCAGGACAGAGAGACACTAGGGAGGACACACATGTCGCACTCTACTGCTAGCATAATAGAAACTTAAGCAGTGGTGGGTTACAGGTGACTTCCAGAGCAATTAGTATGGAAAGTTGGGCTTGGTGTCCCACAATATGCCCAAGGGCTCCTATAGCTTGAAATTCCTCCCATCATTCCCCCACAGCCCCTCCCATACTTTTCTAGAGTGTAGGTGGGTTGGCCTTGCCTTAGGTAAATGCTCTTTGTATTCTCTGATGATATCCTTCAACATGTCTGTGGGGTGCAGGGGTGCCAGGTAAATATACCTTACCTGAGTAGGAGCCTCAGAGACTCAGCCCTTTGGCCATTCCAACTGAAGGCAGCCATTATGAATTCTGTTGAGAAACCATAGAACCCACTACAGCATGAACACTTGTTGATTATTCTTGTAGTTCTTTACTGTCAAGTATTTTACCAACTTACTTGCCTGGAGTAGGAAGAGGAACACCAGAGAAAATCAAGGCATGGGTAGCCACAGAGTACTAGCCCACAAGGGAGGAGAGAAAAGAGACAGGAGGAATGGCTTTTTTTACCAGCTTTTGGAGAAGGGTCATATTGCCCAGGGGCTAACAAAACACTTGCCTCGAGGTATCTGGGACTTGTGAGTACTGGGGGCCTAGGAGCTGAGTCTGAGGTCATTTGGAACAGAAGTACCATCCAGGTGGAGGCAACCATAGCAGGATCTCTTTTCTCTTCACTGTTTTCATATCCTTCATCCAGGTGCTTGAATGACACTATAAATGGCAGACACAGACAGGGCTTCCTGACACTATTCAAGAGTGCCCCACACGCACCTTACCCAGGCAAGCTTTTGGCAGCACAAGCAGTGGCTGGCACATCCTCCAACCAAACCAGAGAATAGAAACTACATGGAGTCACCCAAAGATGCTAAAAATATGGACACACAGGGAGAGGGATGGGGGAGGGGAGGGATGGGAGAAAATGGAAGGGGAGAAGATGGGAGTGGAATGGACAAGAAAGGAAGAAAGGAAGGAAGGAATAAAGGAAGAATAAAGAAAGAAAGAAAGAAAGAAAGAAAGAAAGAAAGAAAGAAAGAAAGAAAGGAGGAAGGAAGGAAGGAAGGAAGGAAGGAAGGAAGAAGGAAGGAAAGAAGAAACAGAAAAAAAGGGTAGGAGTCAAGAGACTGCAAACGACAAAGGTCTCAGCTTCTTGGTTCTCTGGCCTCTCATCCTGAGCCAGAGCTCAGCCATGTGTTGGGTAATAGTGGCTGCCCTCAGGCTCTATGATGCTTCCAACTATTTTGTCCTCAGCAGCAGCTGTGGTCACAACATTCTGTGTTGTGCCTACCTTGTCTGAGCCAGAACCTTCCTAGTTTTGACAGTCTTGCCATTTCCCTGGCAGGAGATGCCTGGGACATTCTAGAAGCAGCACTGGGGCCCTCTAGTATGGCCTCTGGGCCCTGGCAGATCTCAGGGAGCATGAAAAGGCCATTCCACTAATAATTTCTGGCTGAGTGAAATGAAAAATATTCTGGACCACAAAGGCTGTCTGAAGCTGGATAGCACCAACCTTTCTGGCTTCTGGAGCCTGAAAGAAAACATAGGTCCTACTTGGTCCCTAGGTAGCAACCAGACCTAGAGATGGTCTGGTATGATGAAGTTGTTCCTGGAGTCCTAGGGGCAGCCATATTACTGACCAATAAACCCTGGGAGATCTGCCCAAAAAAATGTTATTTTAGGGGTATTCCCACTCCAAGGAGGGCTGTATGTCACAGGCTGGGCATTGACTCCTGGGGCCTACAGCAAATTATCAGGTGGTTGCTAACCATTCTATTGAAGAACATAAAAGCAGCAGCTGCAACTCATGCAGCTGGGCTAGAGGCAGAGGCCATATTGGCAGCATAGGTTTGGGTATCCCCATCACAGGCCAGGGTTTCAAGATCCAGCTGGAGTGCCTCCATCAGTGTCTGGGCCAGCACAGGCTTTTCCTGTTCTTAGGGCTCATTCTGCAAAGCTAGAAGCCGGGAAAAGGGAGGGGAGGGGCGGGTATCATGCTCCCTGGGAAACCCAATCTTTTTTCCAGTAGCTAGTCTTGGACTCTAGGATGCCTGTGGCTGTCTTGTACCCCAAGCCCTTTTTCAGTAGGACAGCAAAACTGTGGGAAACCTGTGCAAGCTTGGGCCAGTTTTGCCTTTCTTGAATCTGTGCCCCTCTATCATGGAAAAGGACCAGAACAATCAGGTGGACAAGAAGTGATGCTCACTGAAAAAATGTGAAAACCTTCACCCAAGCTAAAACAGGTTCTAAGGAGACAGATATCAAAGCTATTGAAGGTGCCAAAGTCACAAAGAGCACTGAATACTTCATAGCTGTTACTGCCTTCACTCCCTGACTTGCACTTGAACTTCATCCTTGTCGTCATCATTGAGAATTCTGGATACACACCAGAGCCTGTCCCAGCCACACTGAGGGTTCCTAGGAGACAGCTCAGTCTGAAAGTGAGAATGAGGGGGAAGGATGGGGTGGAGGCAGGTTCTCTGCTGATGTGGAGAGGGCAGCATTCGTCCAGTAGACAGGGAGGACACAGGCAGGTTAGGAGACATGGCTGTGTATGAGGAGCTAGGCTGTCAGTGACAGAGACATTAAAGAGGATAGAGAAAACACAATGAGGAAAAGGAAATCTGGAGGGGCAGTCTAGATGTCTAGATTTGATTAGTACTTGAGTTGGAGGAACCAGTCACAAGAGGCCAACATGGAATGCACTAAGAGGCTGGGTAGGGGATTGAATTTGAGAGACATGATAGAAGACAACACAGATATGGATGAAATGACACACACAAAGGCACATGCACAAACATTGGTGCTCAGACACCAGCGACAAAGGACAGCTCTGAATATCCCGATCTAAAGAAGTCACTCTGGCCAAAACCAGGAGGAGAGGTATGTTGGAGCTGGCAGAGAGGAGGCAGAGAAGAGAGGACTCAGATGAATTCAGTCTAAGCCCAGGGTGGGACTGAAACACTAATCTGGCCTTGGATTTAGGATCCCTGGAAAGGTAGCTTGACCCCAAGATGTGAAACTCCAGAAATGTGACAAGCAGTCAGTATGGCCAATGTGACCTAAAAGAGATGGAGGTTTCAGAGGGAATCTGGATTAGGTTGACAACGGGGTTGGAAACTTGGACACAGGTAGCAGTGAGTTAAGATATTATGCATAGGTTTGATCCTCATGTGGGAGAGCAGGCAGGTATCCCTTGTAGAACTGTGTCTAATAGGGCTCTGGTTCAGAGTGACCTAGCTTTTCTTTTGTTCTTATCTAGAGGACTAGGGAGAACAGTGTGTCCAGACGTCCCTTTTCCTCCTCCCATGGAATGACAGACTACCCACACCACAGCATCTCTTCCAGAGGAGCAAGATTCATATTCCAGGAGACATAAGCTTATGTTTGGCATCAAGGCCTCAGACAAAGACCCTCAGTTTCACCCCTGGCTGGTCCACAAGGTTCAAATCAGTGTGGCACCCATACCTTCCGGGTCCAATTTGTGCCATCATTGGCAGGCCCTTCCCTGGGACTGACACCATTGGGGTGTCCCCCAGGCATTCCTAGTGCCTGCTGAACATGCCGAGTACAACCGGGTGCTTGAGTGCCTGCTATGGTAAGTCAAGGTTAAGAGAAAACTCTCCCCAGCTTTCCAGAAGACCAGGAGATGGGGACAGCCCTGACTGAGAGGTGAACGGGAGTAGGCTTTGGGATCCCAGAGAAGGAGCGGCAGGCCTGACTGCTGGTGATCCTCAGAGCCAGGAGAAGGCAGGCTGGGCAACTGATGGAAAACAGGACACTAAGCAGCAAACCCCATGGCTCCAGCTCCTGCTCCTCGTTCCTCCCATGATTTCCTGGGAAAATGGACTAGAAACTAAGATGAAGTAAAGGCTTCCCTCCTCAAGTTGTTTATGTTCATGGTGTTTATCACAGCAATAGAGAGAAGCCCCGACTAAGAACCAGACCTGGGGGCCTCAATTCCTCACTCGGATCTACAGGAGACAAAGGACTGCCACATACCTGCTGCTCTTACTACTACTACTACTACTACTACTACTACTACTACTACTACTCACATAAACACACGAACATGCGCGCAAACACACACACACACACACACACACACACACACACACACACACACACACACACTCCCCACTCTAACTCAACAGCACAAGGTTGTGACTGGCCAGTGTTTTCTCAGACCTCTGGGTATGACTGGTCTGAGGCAGCAGTAGCTAAGATGGCTGACTGCTCCCACACAGCTTCTTCCTCCACCCTGGCCTGCTCCCTCTGACCCCTCCTCCACTTGTAAATAGTAAAATCATTGAGGAATTCACAGGGCTATAGTGCTTGCTGCTTATGTAGTGGTGTTATTTGACCATTCATATACAATTTACCGTCTGCAACATGTTTCTTTATCTGCACTGCAGAGCATGGGGGCGGGGGGATAGCGATCTATCTTGCCCATCCCAAAGATGAGGAACCCGAGGGCCCAAGAGAGAGGCCACTTGGTCTGATGGCCCACAAGCAGGAGGCAGCAGTATCAGGACTCAAACCTAGAGCCCTCTGAGGAAATGATGCTGCCCTGGACCTTGCAAAAGGATGGTGCTGCCACCGAGGGACCCACAGAGTCCAGCAGGCAAGCCCCCGAGCCCCCATGTGGCACATGCCATGCTCACTCCCATCCTAACCACACATGCCTAATCCGTTTTCATCCTAACGAAGCTCTGTTGCTGTGTGCCTTCGAGAATGAAAAGAGACAACCAAGCCAGGGGAAAGCTTGACCTGCCAGAGATCACTGACCCAGCTCTGCCAATGGCTTAGTGAGCCTGAACACAGCCTCTTCTCCTGGCAGAATGGATATCTTTTCTCGGGTTGCCATGGAGGCAGGTAGCCATTTACTGTTAGATTGTCAGTGTCTGTACACCAGAGGTTTTCTCATAGACTGTGGGTTGAAATTTCATGTTGCTAATGACAGAGAACACAGGGGACACTCCTTCTCAGGTCCAGTCTGGCTCTCTTAGTGAAGAGCCTCTGAAAGGAGATAGGGAAGCCAAGGGGAAGGGGCACGAGATGCCTTGGTCCCTGCTGTGTGTCACATTGCGGTTTTCCATGCCAACAGGGCACTTTACCCATGACTTGGTTACACCTACTCCCTGCTTCCTCTCCAATATGGTTCAAAACAGCAAAAAGCAGCAATTTTCAGGGGACTCCTAACAGCACTGATTCTAATGAAATTCCCCAAGACTTGTATTTCATGGTAGCTTCAGCCACAAGAATCGTGTGGTCCAGGCCATGTCAGTGTGGTACACTGCAGATCTGTCTCTGACTCTCTCTGTCTGTCTCTCCCTCTCTCTGTCTCTCTGTCTCTCTGAATGTGTGTGCCTGCGTGTCCCTCCCTTCCCCTCCCCTTCTCCCTCTTCCTGTCTGTCCCCTCTCATCTCTACTTCCCTTCCTCCAGCTCTCCTGTTCTACTCCTCTCCACTCCTCTTATCTGTTAGTCGTAGAGATCGATATATTTCTAGAAATTACTAATTCTTTTAACGGGAACACTTTGCTAAAATCTCTATTCCCAAAGGGCTTTATTTCAAGGACCAGCTCTGCTTTTCTCCCACAGCCCAGTGAATGCATCACACACTCAGCTTCAGTTCCCATGGCAACTGAGGCTCATGATCTAGGGACTAAATATGAGACAAAAGGAAGCAGAGAAGTGCCTGTGTTCTCGGCTCCTCTGCGGTACACAAGCCTCTATTACAGGGAGGAAATGGGACCTTTCACAGCTCCACCTGCCCTCCCCTCGCTGCTTGGTGAGGCAGGGAAGAGAGTACAGAGACCCAAGGTGAATGTCTACCTCTGCATACTGCATCAGAGTGACTTCCTGGCCTTACCCCTGACTTCCCCTCAGCACTACCAGTTTATACCCCCAAACTGTGATGGTCACATCTAGACATCTTGCTGCTCTCAAATTGCTCCTCCATTTTCTCACCCCCGAGCCTGTCATACTGCTGGCGTTTCTGGTCAAATTTCCTGACAAAAACCTCTATGGCAGCCTGGTTTCAGCATTGTGCCACCATGAGTCACGCTTCAATCATGAGGGTCATGTGAGGTGCTCTCTTCTCCTCTCTGACATGGGAGACCTGAAGCCCAGGCAAGAGGATGATACTGTCAGGATTTCATTTCCTGACACCTCTTATCCTGTTGGGCTTTAAGGAAATGGACTCAGGGAAGGTTACTGCTAGATTTTCCCATGTAGAAAGCACTACAACTGACTCAGTGCCCCCAGCCCTAATAATCCCTTCCTCCTGAGGAGACAGCTTTGCCCTTTGCCTTCATGATCCATGTCATAGACTGGTCAACATGGGAGACTGGGCAGCGTGGATTCCTCACAGGACCTGCCACAGAAGCCGGACTAGGTGTCCATGTTCCCTTCCCTTTGCTCCCATTTACTCTAGTGTGTGTCTGGACATCCATTTATGCAGCTACATTGTCCTTTACTGGTGTGCAACAGCTGACCACCTAGTTCTCCTGGCCCGAGGCTTCTTGGCTCCCAAAGCCAAGAAACTCATCTTTGCTCTAGTTGAGTCAACGACATTCAAAGATATGCCCTTCATCCAGGGAAACCACTCAGGGGCTTGCCAACTTCCTGACCTCCAGGGTCTCTTCTGAGTCTTCCATTCTGTTTATAATGGGTGTGTTTGTGTGTGTGTGTGTGTGTGTGTGTGTGTGTGTGTGTGTGTGTGTGTGTGTGTATGTCCATCCTAAACACACCTTAAATTCCATGGGCCAGTGACTCTTTCATGACTCATACCTAGTTAGAGACTCCAGATCCAGGTTTCCTGGGAGAAGATCACATGGGGATCCAGGACTTCAGGAAGGCCAAGCTTACCTGGTCTGTGCGACTCCTTAACCTCTTACCCCAGCCTGACTCCAACCCCTTCTTCACACCATCCCCACCAAAAGTTCAGGCTGTGTGTAACAGACCTCAGAAAGAGTGGGGAGGGACCAGAGTGATTAAAGTATGCAGCACAAGCAGGGGAAACCATTGCTATGGATTTATGTTCCCAGAGGCCAGGAACAAGCAGCAGTTCTCTGTTCACTGCAGGAAGGCTGGGCCTCTGGAGAGATTCCATTTCAAGTCACACAGGACCACAGTTTTCCTGCTGCTTCTTGAGAATATCCATTTGCTCCCTCTGCTGAGGAGAAAAACACCTCCAGCATTTGATTCTATTGGAGAGGTCTCTTTGTTGTCTCTCTCAACAGGCCATCAACCCTCATGCATCTGGGACCCAGGATCACCTCCAGTGAATGGCATCTGAATCTCACCCAGCCAGTCTATGTCACACTGACTATCCATTCTAGGTAGCCCAGTGTTGGACCTCAGTCTCCACTCCCCAGGAATCTTGGCTGAACCTTCATCAGAATGTGTCCTGACACAGAAATATGGCCTTTCAGCCTTTCTTTTCACACCTGGATTTAATGTTCCAGCTCTCTCAGTTTCTCTACTCTCTTTACCTCTTTAAAATGTTGATGTTTTCAAGCCCTCTGTTAACTTTGCACCTTCACTAGTGGCCTTCCCCATCAGTATGCAATTCTCAGTCACTCTCCATTTCAGGGAAGCTGTTTTTCCTCAGTTGCCTGGTTTCTTTAATGGGCTGCCCTTCGTCACCAAGCTTGTCTGGTAAGTTGAGCATTTGTCACTGCTTCCTCTGCCACCCCGTTTACCTCTAGAGTCTTGCATCCCCTTCTGTGTTCCAAACAAACATCCTCCTCTTCAGGAGCCTGAGGGCTTCCTTAAGGAGCACAGGAAGCACCATCCCATGTCCTCTCTTTAGCATGGAGTACACCAATGCCAGCCCTCTTGGGTTCCCCCCAGTGTATCTTCTTTTCCTCCACACTTCACAGGTGCATGTGCCCCAGAAGTGGCTTTGCAGTCCCATCTCCCCCTTGTGAACTTTGTTCCTCTAGGAAATTTCCTTTCCCTCTGTGAATGTAAACAATCTGTCCATGGATTGCTACCTACACCGACCACTCTGAGTAGTTAGAAACCACACAAGGACAGAGGATTGTTCAGCTGCAACTCCATCCTGGGCAAGACAACATATATGTTTACTTACTTTAGAAAACCAGTTGGGCATACTTTTGAAATGGTTGATTGATTTTTATTTGTGTGTGGGTGTGTGTGTTTCCCTGCATGTGTGAATGTGCACTTCAAGAGTGTCCTTGTCATCAGGGGCTAGAAGAGGAGGTCAGTTCCCCTAGAACTTGAGTTAAAATGGTTGTGAGCTGTGCTCATGTTGTCCTGCCATCAGAGGCTCTGCCAGAGTCATACAGATACAGAGGAGGATGCTTGTTGCTAGCCATCAGGCTGAACACAGGGACCCCAAAGAAGGAGCTAGAGAAAGGACTGAAGAAGCTGAAAGGGTTTGCAACCCCATGGGAAGAACAAAACCATCAACTAACCAGATGACCACAGCTCCTAGGGACTAAAAGACCAACCATAGAGCACACGTGGAGAGACCCAATACCCAGGTGCATATGCAGCAGAGGATAGCATTTTGTGGCATCAACGGGAGGAGAGGCCTTTGGTCCAGCCAAGGCTCATTTTACCAGTGTAGGAGAAATGCCTCTGAGTTGAGATTGGAGAGGGTGGTTGGGAGAGAGAGAGCACCTTCATGGGGGCCATGGAAGGGGGAGGATGGCTGTCTCTTCTCCAATGTGACCTTTTCACATCTATGTCAAAACAGCCACTGGAGCCACCTATGTTCTCTCCCATACAGACACCAGTATCACAGTTTTACATTTCTCTGTTCATATAGCAGTTAGTGTCTGCAGATGTCGTGGGGCAAGAAAGGAGGCACGAGAGGAGGTTTTGAGGTCCAGGGCAAGAAATGCATGTGCTATGAACATGGAGCTGGGAGGGTACTGGGCATAGAATGCCTCAAAGAGAGCTGGGGCCAGGGGTTGTGGGAGAGTTCAACCAAAGTTAGGACATAGGCAATGGCCATACAGAATCTTACTCAATTCAGCAGGCAACTAATACATTTCTCTTTTTATGATTATAATTACAACTGTTCTCTATTTTCGCTTCTACCCCCAAAGACTCACATTTATCCATCCTTGCTTCCTTTGCCGGACACATGTATGTGTGTGAGTGTGTGTGTGTGTGTGTGTGTGTGTGTGTGTGTGTGTGTGCATACAGATTTCTAAACACAAACAACTCAGGCTTTATGATGTGACTTGATGCATGTTTCCAGGACTGGCCTTTGGTAGGAGAAAAACTGCTGTGGTGTCCTTCCCTGGGGAGGCCTATGTCTCTAACTCTCTGCGTGCCTCAGTTTCCCCTTGTTCTTTGGATATAAGGTTGAGGCCTCAGGGGCTTTCCCCTGCCCTTTTCGGCCTGACTTCTGCTGTCTTTGGTCAGATCTTGTTTGGACCTTCATGTGGCTGAGAGTTTGTGGGTGGCTTCTGGCACTGGTAGAACACACAGCCTTGCATCTTGTTCCTGACCCCCTGGTTCTTAGGCTGTTTCTGCCCCCTCTTCCAAAATACTCCCTGAGCCTTAGATGCAGCTGTTTTGGAGATGTATCCGTTGTGACTGGGTTCAGAAACTCTGCAGTCCGATGGATTGTCCTTTCCTGCCATAAGCTCTGTCCGTTGCCAAGGGGAGGAAAACCGATGAGGCATCTGGATCTCACTTCTCTGTGGGAGTAAGGACAAATATTCACAGCATGGTTAGGTTATTATGATGGTATAGTAAATTGGTGGTTGTACATTCTCTTCCCAGACTTACGAATTCCATAGTCCTGGGCAGACTGCTAGGTTGTCAGTAACACCCAGGATTTCCCTCCTGTTGAGCAGGTCTCAAGTCCAATTAGAGGACAGCAATTTTGGGTGGAGTTACGCTAAATGAGTGGACAATGCTTCTGTCAAAAGCCACAAGTTTTGAATCAAAAATCTCAGCACCAGTGTGGTAGGCTATCTCCTTCTGAGTTATTGGCTGGAGGCTCCCCAAACAGTGGATGGTAGAAATCACCACTGGCCTAGGAAACTCACTGGAACTAGATGACAGTTACTGAAGAAACCACAGACTTGGGAATGGGCAAAGGGATGATGAATCAAGAGAGAACTAAGCTGAGAGCTCCCATTCGGTTGGCTGGTGTTTGTGCTGCTGGAAGGTGCCACCTAGTCTATAGCAAAGAAAAAAACTACAACTCAAACTAAGACTAAAACGGAAACCTTAAGTAAACCTAAAAGAAGGCACAGTGACCCTACCCATCTCTGTTACCTATGTGATATGGTAACTGTCTCCCATAAATAGACATACAATGGCCTTTGAATTAACCCATTATTTTTAACCAGTTTGAAGCTTTCTTTATGGCACGAATATAAACCTGGAGAATCTCTGTTGCTACCACAGAGCACCAAGTGCTAAAGTTACTTGGGGTCGAAACTCTTCACTTCATCGCTAGCCAGTCCATCATGCAGGGAAGTCGGTATAGGAACTGATCCGGTGGCCCCGGTAGGACCCTCATCACCACACTCCTCCTCCTGTTGGCTCGGTCTGATTTCTTAAGCCATTAACACCACCTGCCCAGGGAGGAACCCACCCTCCACCGACTGTTCCCTCTTTCATCAGTCATTCATTAAGATAATATCCCAGAAACTTGACTTCAGAATCCCTCTTCTCTTAGAGGATAGTGGACTCCATGGATTCTTCTGTGCAGTTCCCATCCCAAGCATGACCTTTGTTTAGTTGCGGGTCTCTGCCTGTGTTTCAGTCAGCTGCTGGGTGGAGCCGTTCAGAGGACAGTTATGCTAGGCTCCTGTCTATAAACAAAACCGAGTATCAGTACTAGTATTAGGGATTAGTGCCAGCTCTTTCGATGGGCTTCCAGTTGGGCCAGTTACTGCTTGGCCATTCTTTCAGTTTCTGTTCCGTTTTTTTTATTTCTTTATTTCTTTTACACAGGACAAATATGGGGTAAAAAGGTTTGTGGACAGGTTGGTGTCTCTATCTTTCTACTGTGGATCCTGCCTGCTCTCTAGGACCTACCAAAGGCTTAACCACCAACAAAACAGGACACACAGGCTTGCCCAAAGTCCCTGGCACATAGGTAGCAGACATGCAACTTAGTCTCCCTGTGGGTCCCCCACAACTGTAGCAGAGGCTCTCACTAAAGCTGTAACCCACGTGTGATACCATTCTCCACCTGGGCTGCCTTGTCTGGCCTCGGTGATAAAGGATGTACCTAGCCTGGCAGAGACTTGGGTCACTAGGGTCAGAGATACACAGTGGACCATATCTCAGAGGAGAAGGGGAAAGGGCTCTGTGTGTGTTGGCGGGGGGTGACTGGCAGGGGTGTCAGCTTTTGATGTAAATAGACAAATTGATTTAAAAATTAAAAATTGTTTATTAGTTAGTTTTCTGTTCATTTGTTTGTTTCTTTGAGACAGGGTTTCTCAGGTAGCCCTATCTATACTGGAACTCACTATGTAGACCAGGCTGTCCTCGAACTCACAGACATTGCTTGAATCAGCCTCTGGATTGCTGGGATTTCAGGTGTGTGCTGCTAATTTGGCAAATTTCATTTTGTCTTCTAAAAATTTGCTTGTTGAGCTACTCTTCTTTAAAATCTCAATTTAATTTTCTACCTCTTTATTGAATTTTGCTTTCATACCATATATTGGTCGGACTCCTGATTCTATCCAATACTTTCTTTGTATTGTCTGAGTTCATTTTTGAGTTTTGTTGGGCTGGGGAGAGGACTTCTAATTTTTTTGCTCATTGCCAGCTTCATTCCCTGGGATTTCATTTAATACCTTCTTATAGAAAATCATTACCTAGTAATTGGTAATTTCAGAAGGAGTCATGGTGCCTGCCTGTGTGTGTGTGTGTGAGAGAGAGAGAGAGAGAGAGAGAGAGAGAGAGAGAGAGAGAGAGAGAGAGAGAGAGAGAGATTGAGAGAGAGAGATTGATTGAGAGAGAGAGACACAGAGAGAGACACAGTTTATGTGATGAGGCTTAGTCAGGTTTAGATTTTTCTTAATTACCTTATATTTTTAGGCTGAGTACTTGCAATGTCCCTTTGGGACTGTGTTGTAGAAGACTCAAGGTCTCTGCCCCAGTGGACTTGACTTGAGGATCAGGAGCTAAGCCTCAGCTCATGTAGAGTTACATAATTTAGTCAATCATGAACTAGACCTCTACACTAGGAGAAGAGTGGTAAATGCAGAAATCACCAAAACTGACAGATAAACTAGTTCTGAAAATACACTAATTCTAATCTCCTTTGTGGAATAGAGGACCTGATGGTGTCCTAAGATATTAGCTAATGAAAGTTTAAATATGAAGAAAACAAGCTGAATAATAGGGATTTGTATAAAAGCCATTGGGAAATGTACAAAATAAAGAGGAAACAGAATCAGGAAACAATATAAAAGAAGAGAATAAATAAGTTAATGTTAGACTCAAATAGAAATGGTAGAGAAATGCAATTATAACTGTAATCAACCTGAGGATTGGGAGTATAAGGCAAACCAGAGCTCCCAAACCACACTGACCTGTGCTGTTTTAAAAGGTTATATTTAAAAAAGAACAGAAAAGAAAGGAGGTAAGTGAAAGACTAGAGGACAAAGCTTTCCACAAAACTAGATTCAGATGTGACATGATGTCTCTCTGTGCATTGACTCTTGAACCCCAGTGCAGACTGTTTATTTGGTCATTTTCCTGAGCACAGTCTCTTGGTCACAAGTTCACTCACATGAGATCAACTGCTTCTGTGGTCACATAGGCGATCATATGTGAACTTTGTCTCACACTCATATGTGACCAGGTACAGAGACTATGTGCTCCTCTACATGAGCACAGGTGCAGATGTCTATGCAGTTAGTGACCTAAAGTAAGGGGTAGAAGCTGATTTTTCACCATCTTGCTTATCTTTGTCTGACCAAGCACAGAGCTTTGTGCAAACATCCTTCCTTCCCCTATCTTGATGGTCCTTGCTTTGCAAATAGAGGGTGTGGTTCATGGGCCATAAAGGGAGGATTATAACTAAGGATGTCCTTTCACTTGTGGTTCATGGGCCCTGCAGGGAGGATTACCACTAAGGATGTCCTTTCACTAGACACATCATAGAAATCACCTGGTCAGGGAATCTCAATGACAAATTGTCTAGATTAGGTGGCCTTGGGGACAAGTTTGTGAGAGATGTTTTTCAACTGTGTTCATATAGGTGGGATAAGCCTCCCTGAATGTAGCAGGGGTGGGTTATGGTGTCATGGACCTTGAATGAATGAAAAGTAGAGAGACAGATGAACAATGGCATGCATGTGACTATGGCTCTTGTCTGACCACAAACGTAATGAGGCCAAATCTTTCACCAAATCTTTCAAGCTTTGGCCACTGAGACTTCTATGCTATGAAGGATTGTACCTGGGGTGATTAGCCAAATAAATTTGTTCTCCATTAAGATGCTTTGGTCAGGGTATTTTATCACAGTAATGGGCAAGGAATCAAAGGTAAGTCCCCTGACATTTGCCTGGATTGCAGGAGTGGACTGTACAGGGAGGGACCTTTGTCTCTACAGATCCTAGCCAGGGACTTTGCCTTGTTCTTATCAAAGGGCTTCTTGCCCCTGATTTGTATTAAATGCATAGAAAAGACACCATCCTCAGAACCTGTAAATTATGCACACCCCAAGGTTACTACTGTCTCCTTGTACTGCAAACATACTCAGAAATGCATCCAGTGTGGGTTATGCTTTGTTTGGAGTCAAGCAGGCATGCATTCATTTGAGACAGGCCTCGGGTTTCAGAAAGGCATCCTACTTTGAACCTCCCGTAATTGTCACTTAATTTCTAAGATATTGGCATGGGTCATCTTGCTCAGTTTAGTGGTCCTAGGCAAGGTCGCACTAACTGAGCTCCACTGTCAGCTGAGTGTGGTGCTTTTGTAGTCTCTGTTTTGGTTTTGCTCTGCGCATGTCTCTCTCCTGACAGTTTAGTTCCATGGAAATGTGTGACAAAACTGTCCCTGGGGAGATGCAGCATACATCTCTTCTTATCCCACACAGGGGGCTTATGACAATCCAAAGTACTGGTTCCACCAAAGTCCAACTTGGTGAACTCTTGACTTTTACTGGGGCTACTGACAGGAACACATAGAGGGATTACTTAAAGGGACATAAATAACTCAATGACAACTTTATCACTAAGGTCTGACCCAGTATGAGTGACAGCACACAAAGCTGGTGCACACTGCACTTCCTGCAGGCAGACCAACAGGCTAAGAGTGTCCTTTCCAAGTGACCCAGTTGGTCTCAACTTCTGGGCATCTTTGCTGGTTGTTGCTTCCTGCAGACATCTGACCTGGTCTCATAGTCTTCTTTGTAGTTTGTCTGGTGACAGTGACTCTCAGTAGCCTTTATTGTTTACTCTAAGAAGAAGAGACCTAATGACTCTTATCAGTTTTAGGGATTTCCTGCAGCTATTTTTGAATTATTTACCTTGCTGCTTAATAAGCTTCCCTGCAACATGGAATGTTTCCCGTTTTAAATTAATATTTTGATGGTTATTTACTTGTAGTTCGTGTACATTTTTGCTTTTCTTGCATGTATGCCTGAATGAGGTTATTGGAGCCTCCAGAATTGGAGTTATAGTCAGTTGTGAGCTACCATGTGGGTTCTGAAAATGAAACTCAGGTCCTCTGAGCCAGGGCTCTTTACCATTCAATGAACCATCTCTCCAGCCCCAGTATGGGATGTTTCAATCTCAGAGGACACTTATATTACACATGGTACTTTTGCCTCATCTATAATAACTCTCTATCCTGCCCCCCTCTCTTCTCTCTTTCCCCCTCCCTCTCTTTTTGCCCCTTTCTTTCTTTCTCATACTCTCCTGATTTCCCATTCTTCCTCTCTCCCGATACCTCCCTTCTTTCTGTTTTCATTCTGTTTCTGCCTATTCTCTTACTGTAAATCACTTGCTGTTAAAAGCAGTATATATATATATTTTTTTTCTTTTTTCTGAAGCCCTTGCCTTGTATTAAGGCATGATTCCAACCTTCCCCATTTGTGGTCACTTTGTACTAGGAACAAATCTCTCCCCAGTTAGTACTGAGCCATATGGAATGGACTCTGACCTCTCCTGTTCTGATTCTGAAGAATGTGCTCTTCCATTTTTGTTTTGCTATTGAAACTACTATTTACCATCACCTCAAGAATAGTTTTCTCAACCCAGCCCATAAATGTTGGTAATAAAGATATGGGTTATCACCTTTCAGTTCCTCGTGTAACATTTAATTTCTAAATTGAAGTTTCCATATTATTTGTTTTTTAATAATTAAGTTATTCTCTCTGACTTGTATGCTAAAATATTTGCATATGCATATGCATTTTGATTTTTAACAACAGTAATAATTGATGGGTATTTGAGATTCCTTTGGATTCTTTTTCACTTACTAAAATATTTCTCTTTTGGTAGGTACTAGTGGCACATGCCTTCGATCTTAGCAGAGGAAGATAGATGAACAAGTTCAAGGCCAGTCTGGTATACTAAGCTAGTTAGTTCCAGGACAACCAGAGCTACACAGAAAAACCCTATCTCCAAAAACAAACAAAGTTATCTTTATTGAGATGTAAGAAATGCAATGAATTTTGGTGTGTTCAATTAGTTATACAACCTTCACTCTGTAGGATGGCTTTTTGTTTTCTTAACTTGGTTTGCAGAACTTCTCTTGTTTTGTGCTGTTTATTATGAAACCCAGGGCTACACACATGCTTGGCAAATGCTTTACTACTGAGATTTACCAAGGAAGCTTTCAGAACGACTGCTGTCCTACTTGCCTAATTTTAATTCTCTTGCATTTTTCTCCCATATTCTGGAATTCATTGCATAGTTCAAAGTCATGAAATTTTGAGGGGGTACCTTCAGGTATAATGGCAGGCAGAGAAATAATTCTGGAAGAGGTATAAACAAAACATCAGTTCAACCTTACTTAGGCTGGATTGAACTTCAGGAATCTGATTCTAGAAAGTTTATTGCCAGAATATTTAAAGACAGTACATACAATTTGGAGAACCAGTTTTCTGTTGTAATACAATCCCTAGTGCACAAGGAGGCACAATAATATAGAATTCAATGCAAAGTACATGCCATTTCTTTCAAGAAGATGAGGTCTAATGCTAGTGTAAGGTACCTGTACTAGTGTAAGGGCCAAGAGAAGGATTTGGTATGGTCTCAGTCATACAATAGCATAGAAGTTGTTTGGGTTATTAGCCACCTAAGGCTCTGGTGTGGGAGCTTAGGGGCACCCCTTAGCTATGCAGATATGTAAGGGTCATTTTGACTACCAGACACTTCTAGTTCTGGTTGTGGAAGCTTGATATGGCCTAATCAAAGGGGCAATGCAGATCACCAAGATGCTAATATCATCTAATTCCCAGCCTTCAGGATAGAAGAAGAGGTATTTTTGTCCCTTTAGGAGATACCCATCTGTGATTAACATTCCTGGTTTCCCCAGAGAGCTGTGGATACTAGAAACTTTGTACTCCCAGCAAAACTTTCCATCTATGTTTTATGGAAAATACTTTCAATGTATACTCAAGGTTTAATTTACAAAATAAAAGGAATTCTCACAACTTGATACAAAATTATCACCAAATAAACTGATTTGAAAATAGGACAAGGGCTCAAGGAGGATTTTTCCAAAGAGTATTTATGCATATCTACTTGATATATTAAAAGGTAATCATTATGACTAGTCAGCAGGGAAAAGTACATTAAAATCACAATGAAATATCATACCACATGCATTAGAAAAGAAGTTCTGAAAAAACAGTGAGAGACAGAAAACATCAGAAACTTGGAACCCCATGGCAATGTGGAATGAGATGGCCACTGCTGAATAGATTGTGATGACTTCTCACCCAAAATCACCCTTGTGGGGAGAAATCTGGAAGAATTGAAATCAGTATCTTAAAGATGTAACATATTCCCAATGTTGTGGCAGGATCTTCCTAATAGTAAAGAACTAGAAAGATATGAAACATGCAAAGTTACCACTGCCAGAGGAATGGATAAATGTTGTGAGGTGCAGGGTGAGATACAAGAACCTTCGTGATCTGCCTCCTGTTTGGAATTTGATTTTTCTGAGCAGGACATATGCTTCCCTTCTGAATAAAGCAGAAACTGACACAAGAAGTGTCTATAATGTTGAAGGTATCTCTGCAAGTACATTAGCTTTGACACATTTTATAGATGGAGCACCAAGATGTTATGACACTCTTTAATAAATGTCCATTTTCCCCTTAACAGGAAAAAAACAAACCGGTCACATAATATAATGGGATCTAATTGGGAGTTTGTAGAGTGTATAAAACTACATATGATAACATGGATCAACCAAAATTTAAAAAGAAAACTTGCAAGAGCATTCTGCAAAATTAAGGGGATATAAACAAACTCCAGAATAAATGAAGTACAAGTAACTGAATGTAAGAAGAAAGTAAAAATCTTTGTTAAATTCTACTTTCATGTCTTGAATTATGTTCATCATTTCATTTAACTGTTTGTGCTTTCACATTGTGATCTAGGCATCTGGAGTTATGATATGTGAAGGGTTTCTTGATACAGATATTTAGCCTCACTTTTGTTAAGTGGGTGTTCCAGTCTTTGGTTGCCTTTCTCCACTCTGGGTCTTAGCCAAGTTTGGCAGCTGTGGGATTCCTGAGTTCAAAGCAAGGGTGGTAGGTCCCTGGTAAAGAGATGTTCTGATTGTCAGTGGGGAATCTCAAAGGAAAGGAAGTGGGCTAGGAAAAAATACCAAAAAGGGCAGCAGGGAAGAACTAGAGGATCCTGGTCTTCACCAAGAGGTAGAGCTCCAAGAGGATGGAGGTGGGCGGAGAGTGCCGGTTCATGTGGATAGGCAGCACCAACAACTCTAAGAGTAAGTCTAGGGAGAGCAGAAAGGAATTTGGGGAGGAGGATAAAGGCTGTGCTCATGAGTCCCAGCCAAGTGTGTTGGCTGTGATTCTCAGATAGATAGTGATTCTGCAGGTTGGCGGGGAGGTAGAAGGGGATGGAAATGGGCTACAAGGGATGGCTGAAAGGGGCAGTGGGTATGAACTCAGGGAGTCCATACCAAGGGAATGAGTCTCAAGGTGATGCTCTTGGGTTAGAAGGTGATAAGCTCATGTTGTAACATCTACTTACAACTTCCATATATTCACATCAGTTCAAAGGATTTGTCAGAAGAAGACTTTGTGGAGTTGGTTCACTCCTTCTGACTCTATGAGTTTCCAGGGATTCAAACTCAGGTCACAGGGCTTATGTGGCAAGCACATTTACTATTGCCCCAGCCTTATCCATGACTACTTTAAGTTCACTGTTTTCTTAAGGCAACTGGTTTTAAATTCTCTTAGAGTTGTCTCATAGTGATTATTTATCTGACCAGTGACTGACACCTTATTTGAACTGTTACATATAGTCATGGCTTTTCCTAAAACAAAAATCACAATTTTTTGGTATGTAGTGTTTTCTGCATATCAGATCATTATCTATTAATCTAGCCTTCTTAATTTGGCGCTGTAGCTGTTTTTTGTTTTGTTTTGTTTCAGAAATTCTAAACAAGCATTTTGTCTCTTCTCTCTGTCAATACTTGTTCTATTTGGGGCATAGATGGCACCTACCCTAAGTTATGCTTTGCCCTGTCTCTGCTAATACTGTGCTGTCACCATTTCAGCACTAGAGAGCAGTCCAAGATTAAGATTGCCCACCTTCTAAGTTAATATCTAGTTCAACATGAAGTAGGATGATACTTGGCTTCCTTAATGTTTATAAATGTAGTTTCATGTATTCATCTGTTAAAATTGGTATGTCTGTTGGGAATCTGACTTATTTACCATATTACATTTAAAGTAACTATTGATTGTTATATGCTTATTAATATTTTCAAAAAATGTGTGTGTATGTGTGTGTCTGTGTAGGCACTCTCGTGGATATCATATTTCCCTCTTCAAAGTGGGTTTAGGGGATAGAACCCAGGTCATCAGGCTCGACAACAAGAGGTTTTACTCACTGAACAATCAGCCAGGTCCCCATTGCTATTTTGATTGTTTTCTATATATTTTTATTAGGCGTTATTATCTTCTGTTTGTTGTTTTGATGCTTGATGGTATTTTATAACGGTGCACTTTCATTATTTGTACTTCATTTTTTCCTGTATTTACCAGGACTTTTCATTTGTGCTGGGCCTGAAGTCTGCATAAAGCTTGTGGTTGTTCTTATTGCTCATTTGTAACTGACAACTATTACCTTCCTGTATACACTGTACACATCATGCCCTATACTATGTATCCAGCTGATGTAGTCTTCATAGCACAAATTGTGTTCCATTAATGTTGGAATTTATTCCCTATTGTATTATGCACTCATTCACCTATTTCTGATTTCAAGGTTTTTTATGTTAGTTAATTTTAGTTGTGATGACAACATATAATATAGAATCTATTTAAATTGGCTCACAGTTTCAGTTCACATTTATTGCTTTTAAGCCTATATTAAAAAGAAATCACAATGAAAGGACATGGCTAAGGAAAGATGCTAGGAAAGAGAGAATGTAAAATGTCTGGGAAGATATGTCTTTCAAGACTATATTCCCAGGACTCTATTTCATGAAAAGAGACACCCACATTATGACTTTGATTATTTCACAGTAATAACAACAGATTAGAACTCCAACTATGCACTAATACAGTGTTCAGTCTAGAGGCTTCATTATCCAATCACTTCCCCATAGTCTCATCTCTGAACATTATCTTGGAGAACAAGCTTTCAACATAGGAGGACACAGGAGACATTTCCCCCTCCCACTGCTTCTATGAGGATGCTCTCCCACCCACCCACTAACCCACCCACTCTCTCCCACCTCCCCACACTAGGATTCTCCTACACTGGGGTATCTAACATTCACAGGATCAAAGGCCTCTCCTCCCACTGATGCCAGATAAGGCTATCCTCTTCTAAGTATGTGGCTGGAGCCATGGGACCCCCATGTGTACCCTGAGGTTTAGTCCCTGGGTGCTCTGGGGGATCTGGTTGGTTGATGTTGCTGTTCTTCCAATGGGCTTGCAGACCCTTTCAGCCCCTTTAGTCTTTCCCTAGCTCTTTCATTGTGGTCCCTGTGTTCTGTCTGATGCTTAGCTGTAAGCATCCTCATCTGTATTGGTATGGCTCTGGCAGAGAGTCTGGGGAGGCATCCAAATCTGGCTCCTGCCAACAAGCAATTCTTGGCATCAGCAGTAATGCTTAGATTTTGAGGTGGCATATGGGGTGGATCCCTAGGTGAGGCAGTCTCTGAATGATCTTTTCTTCAATCCCTGCTCCTCTATTTGTCTCTATATTTCCTCCCATGAGTGTTTTGTGCTCCCCTCCTAGATGGACTGAGGCAGTCACAGTCTAGTCTTTTTTATTTTTAAACTTTATAATGTGTGAATTGTTTCTTGGGTATTCAGAGCTTTGGGGTGCTAGTATCCTATTACCAGTGAGTACATACCATGTGGGTTCTTTTGGGACTGGGTTATCTCACTCAGGATGATAGCTTCTAGTTCCACCCATTTGCCTTGGAATTTCATAAAGTCTTTGTTTCTGATATCTGAGGAGCACTCTACTGTGTAAATATACCACCATTTCTGTATCCATTCATCAACTGCTGGACATCTGGGTTCTATCCAGCTTCTGGCTGTTATAAATAAGGCTGCTATGAGCATAGTGGAGCATGTGTACTTGTTATATCTTGGAATATCTTTTGGGTATATGCCCAGGAGTGGAACAGCTGGGGCCTCAGGTAATAAATACTATGTCCAAGTTTCTGAAGAACTGCAAGATGGATTTCCAGTGGTTGTACCAGCTTACAATCCCGGCTGTCACCTCAGTTTTTGATCTCAGCCCTTCTGATTGGTGAGAGGTGGAATCTCCTGGTTGTTCTGATTTGCATTTCCCTGATGACTAGGAATATTGAACATTTCTTTAGGTGCTCTCGGCCATTTGGTATCCTCAGTTCAGACCTCATTTTTTAGCTCTTTTTAATATTTCATTTTTCATAGGATTATTTGATTCTCTGGAGTCTAACTTCTTGAGTTCTCTGTATATATTTGATACTAGCCTCCTATTATATATAGGATTGGTAGAGATCCTTTCCCAACTTTTTGGTTGACCTCTTGTCTTCTAGACAGTGTCCTTTGCCTTGCAGAAACTTTACAATTTCATGAGGTCCCATTTGTTGATCTTAGGGCATAAGCCATTGGTTTTCTGTTCTGAAAATTTCTCCTGTGGCTATGTGTTCTAAGTTCTTCCTCACTTTCTCTTCTATTAGTTTGAGTCTAACTGATTTTATGTAGAATTCCATGATCCACCTAGTTCTGCATTTCTTGGGGCCCTCCATCATCAACATGAGGTATGTTTTTAAGTCCAAATCTTGTTTTTCTGGTGTGCTGTGATATCCACTATTTGATGGGGTGGGAGAACTGTGTTCTGATGTTGCCAGGTTGTCTTGGTTTCCATTTCTTAGGTTCTTGTGCTTGCCTCTTGCCATCTTGTTAACTGTGATGCTAGATGACCTTTTCTTTGACTGGAGCTTGTTTCCCCTGTGGGTCCCTGGGCCCGGGGCTCAGGAGGGAGATTTCTCCTGGGTGTTCATCTCTCTGTGGGGTAGGCTGTGAGTTCTTATTGCAGTGAGCTATCTCTGGCTCTGGGTACAGATGGAGGCTGGAGAAGTCCTTTCCCAGGCAGTACAGTGCACCCTGAGAGTTCCCAGTGGTCTCTCCCCAGACAGTCAGTGAGAGAAAGTGGGGACTCCCCCGTGGGCCCAGGAGGGAGAGTTCTCTTGAGGCTCCTCTGGGTGCTCAGCAGTCTGTGGGCAGGCTGTGGGTCCTGACGGTGGTGGCCCATCTCTGGCTCTCCTTTCCTCATTTTAAAAATATAATTTAATTTTTAAAATTTCAAACATTTATGCTAAAAATTTTGATCACATTTATTATATTTTTAGCCCTTTCTTATCCCTCCCAATTTCTCTTCTTTGTTTTCAAACTAGTTTCCCTCCTCATTTCATGTCTTTTTACCTTTTTTTTTCAGTGTTTGCAGGTAGCCACTGATATGTGTTGTTCATAATTGTAGTAACCTAGTAACCATGTAAAGGTACAGCATTTCATGGCATTTGGTCTCATCCTGTGACACTTAAATCCCCTCCTTCTTTGATGCTTCCTGAGCCTTGATATGATAATTAGCCTGGGTCTGACAATGCATGTCCCATGTAAGACTGAGCACCCAATAGCCACTTATTTTGTTTTTTTTAACAATAATGGATCACTGGTTTAACAGATGCCCATGGCAGCAGAACTGAGAGCAGCAGTATTCTACCTAAAACTATAAGTGATTAAAAGACAGTTTGATTGCATGTGTATTTAGCAAATCATCAGTTGTAAGTTCCCACCCAGGACCTAGAACCACCCTAGCCAGACAGTTTTGGCCAGGTGAGCATTCGTTCCTTTATATGGACTCTCAGATACCCTCAGAAAACACTTGATTACCTCTAAGAAGTTATGCCATTTTTGTACCAGTGGTTCAAATGTTTTGCTTCTATGTCAGTAGTGTAGTATTTTGGGTCCACAGCTCAGTAGTAATAGCATTGATTGTTTTTCCTTCTGCAGTAGGCTGAACAACATTCTTGCACTGGGGATACCCACCAGCAGAGAGGAAACTTCACATCAATTTAATCCTGATATCTGTTTCCTGTATCCAAAATGGGTGATCAATTTAACATCACCCTAGATGAACATCAATAGGGTGTTCATCTAGTTCTAGTGGGTGACCAAAAACAGTGACAATAACCTCTACTAGTTTCAAGCCTCTGGGCACTTCCTGAAAAACAACTCGCAGGGATTTATCTTGTACCTGGTATTGATGTTTTTCTTTAAAACGTACAGTTTCTGAGCATAGCAACATCACCTATGTAGGGTATCTCCATTTAAACTACCTTTGAAAAAGATTCTATTCAAACTACCTTTTACAAAATAGTTTAAAAACTACTTTTAAAATTAGTAGTATCTTTTTTATAAATTGAACAACTTTATTTTAAAAAATACAAAGATAAATGTACAGAATTTAAGCATTTTTCATAAAAGTATATGAATACATTTTTGTCAGTACTTGATTCTTGTAAAGGTTTGATAGTATGTATTAAAATCTTACTAGTTACAATGAGCATAAAGTACATGTAAGACAAGATGTAATCTGGAAATAGTCAAAGTTTTCTTGGTGTGTAAAGATTAACGTAATGGTTTTTCATTGTCTTTTTTTTCTTATGTTGGCCTTTGTTTTTTCTTAAACTTCATATAGTCTGTGAGTTGTTTCTGGGGTGTTCAGAGCTTTCTGTGGTTAGTATCCAATTATCAGTGACTGCATATTATGTCTGTTCTTTTGTGACTGGGTTACCTCGCTCAGGATGATATTCTCTAGATGCATCCATTTTCTTAAGAATTTCATAAAATCATTGTTGCTGATAGCTGAGTCGTACTCTGTTGTGTAAATATACCACAACTTTTGTATCCATTCATCTTCTGAAGGACATCTGGGTTCTTTCCAGCTTCTGGCTATTATAAATAAGGCTTCTATGAGCATTGTGGTACATGTGTCTTTGTTGTATGTTGGAGCTTCTCTGGGGTATATGCTCAGAAGTGGAATAACTTGGTCTTCAGGTAGTACTATGTCCAATTTTCTAAGGAACTGCCAGAATGATTTCCAAAGTAGTTGTACCAGTTTACAACCCCAACAGTGGAGAAGTGTTCCTCATTCTCTGCATCCTCGCCAGCATCTGTTTTCATCTGCATTTTTTATCTTAGCCACTCTGGTTGGTGTGAGGTGGAATCTCAGGGTTGTTTTGATTTGCATTTCCCTGATGGCACTTCCTTAGATGCTTCTCAGCCATTTGATATTCCTGAATTGAGAACTTTCTGTTTAGCTCTGTACCCCATTTTTAAATAGGGTTGTTTGATTCTCTGGTGTCTAGCTTCTTGAGTTCTTTCTATACCTTGGATATTAGGCTGCTATCAGATGTGGGGTTGGTAAAAATCTTTTCCCAATCTGTTGATTTTACTGGGGTAAGTTCTCTCACTTTCCTCTTGCCATCTTGTTGTCTGTGATTATATGTGATCTCGTTGTCAGTGATTAGTTCCCATCTCTCTGGTGTTCCTGGCCTGTGTCCCTGGATCTCTGCTGTTCCTGGTGGCAGATGGCATGAGCATTTGTTCTGCACACAAGGGAACTCCGGGTGGAAACTGAGTCCCTACGGTAGAGTTCCTGCTCCCCTGAAATAATCGGTGGTGGCATGTTTTCCGGGCTCTCGGCCCAGATCTTTCTGCACCCTGGCTACTCGCAGTGTAGTTTCACCGGGCCTCAAATTAGTAGTTTCTACTTAGGTTGTTTTCCTATCTCCAAGCCTCCATCCCCATTTAATCCATCGAACCCTCATTACTGCATCCTCTGCTTACACATCATGTATTTTACTATCTGTCCCTTTTGAATTTGCACATCTCATGACTCCTTTCTGCTCCCTCCTCTGTTATACACTCACTCATTCATTCTTCAACATAGACATTTAAGCATTTGAGGTCAAGGTCTGGGATTAGAAATAACAGAGGAGTGCACTCACTGATTAGTGGATACTAGCATCCAGAGCTCAGAATACCTAAGAAACAATTCACAGACCTTATGAAGCTCAAATATAAGAAGGCCAGAATGTGAAAGTCTTGGTCTTTCTTAGAAGGGAGAACAAAGAACTCATGGGAGGAGATACAGGGACAAATAGAGGAGCAGGGATTGGAGAAAAGATCATCCAGAGACTGCCTCACCTGGGGATCCATCCCACATGCAGTCATTAAACCCAAGCACTATTATTGCTCATGCCAGGAAGTGCTTACTGGCAGGAGTCAGATATGGATGCATCTTCAGAGGCTCTATCAGAGTCATAGAGATACAGAGGAGGATACTTACATCTAACCACTGGATTGAACACAGGGACCCCAATGAAGGAGCTAGAGTAAGGACTTAAAGACCCGAAAGGGTTTGCAATCACATGGGAAGAACAACATTATCAAGTAATCAAACCCTCTAGAACTCTCAGGGACTAAGCCACAAACCAATGAGACATGTGGAGAGACCCATGGCTCCAGTTGCATATGTAGCAGAGGATAGCATCATCTGGCATTAAAAGGGAAAAGAGGCCTTTGGTCCAGTGAAGGCTCGTTTTCCCAGTGTAGGGGAATGCTAAGGTGCTGAAGTCAGAGAGGGTGGTTGAGAGAGGGAGTACTTTCATGGAAGGAAAGGTTGGGGAGGGGCAATGGGTGTGTGTGTGTGTGTGTGTGTGTGTGTGTGTGTGTGTGTATGTGGGGAGAGAACATTTGAAATGTAAATACAATGAATATCCAATATAAATGAAAAAAGGGGAGAGATAACAGATATCATGTGTCTTTCTGGTTTGTGTACCTCACTCAGTATAATATTTTTTAGTTTTATTCTTTTTTTTCTATAAATTTAAATGTTCAGTTTCTTTGTGCTAATACAATTCTGTTATGCATATGTAACATATTTTCATTATCCACTCATTAAATTATGGACATCTAAGCTAATTACATTTCTTAACTACTGTGAACACAGTATTGGCATACATAGATGTGCATTTATTCATATATTGTACTATAGACTATAATAGATTTTTGGTATATGTCCAGATCTGTTCCAGCCTAAGTGCTGTATCTTAGTCATTTTGAAGTCCCCCATCATTAACAGCATTTTTTATTGGGTTTCCCCATACTAGCTAGCTAATTTAATAGCAGTGAAATGGAATATCAGAGTATTATCAATTTGAATTTCTCTGATGAATAAAGATGTTTAATATTAAAAAAATATTTGTAAGCAATTTGTACACCCTTAGCCATGAAACTCAGATATATAGATGATAGATAATAAATAGATAGATAAAATAATTAAGAATAGCCTTTACCCAGCCAACAGAATGGGAAAAGATCTTTACCAACTCCACATCAGATAGAGGCCTAATATCCAAGGTATACAAAGAACTCAAAAAGTTAGACACCAGAGAATCAAACAACCCTATTAAAAAATGGGGTACAGAGATAAACAAAACGTTCTCAGTTGAGGAACACCGAATGGCTGAGAAATATCTGAGGAAGTGCTCGACATCCTTAGCCATCAGGGAAATGCAAATCAAAACAACCCTGAGATTCCACCTCACACCAGTCAGATTGGCCAAGATCCAAAACTCAGATGACAGCAGATGCTGGCGAGGTTGTGGAGCAAGAGGAACACTTCTCCACTGTTGGTGGGGTTGTAAACTGATAAGACCGCTCTGGAAATCTGTCTGGCAGTTCCTCAGAAAATTGGACATAGTACTACCTGAAGACCCAGTTATTCCACTTCTGGGCATATACCCCAGAGACACTCCAATGTACAACAAAGATACATGCACCACAATGTTCATTGCAGCTCTATTTATAATAGCCAGAAGCTGGCAAGAACCCAGATGTTCTTCAGTAGATGAATGGATACAAAAATTGTGGTACATTTACACAATGGAATACTACTCAGCCACCAGAAACAATGACTTAACCAAATTCTTAAGAAAATGGATGCATCTAGAGAATATCATCCTGAGTGAGATAACCCAGTCACAAAAGAACAGACATAATATGCAGTCACTGATAGTGGGATGCTAACCCCAGAGGCTCGCACTGCCCCAGAAACAACTCACAGACTGTGTGAAGTTCAAGAAAAAAAAAAACAAAACAAAACAAAACAACAACAACAAAAAAAGTCATGCTCAATCCTTACACACCAAGAAAACATTGACTAATTCCGGGTTACATCCTGTTTTACATGTACTTTTTGCTCATTGTGACTAGTAAGACCTCAATGCAGAGTATCAAACCTTAAAAAAAGAAAAAAAAAAAGCCAAGCACTGACACAGTTGTATTTGTATACATTTATGCAAAAATGTTTAAAATTTTTTTCTTTTATCTTTGTTTTTTAAAATAAAGTTTAAAAAAAAAAGAATAGCCTTTACCAAGAAAGTAAAGGAACTCATTAGCGAAAATTTAAATTTCTAAAGAAATATTTTAAGAAAGATCCTAGAAGAAGAAATGGTAAATTTAGTATTGTGAAAATGACCATAATACCAAAATGTACAGATTCAATAAAGTTCCACTCAAAATTCCTACGATTTGACTTATAGAAATAGGGAAAATTTCCTAAAAATAGTACGGCCCTAAAAAAAACCCTAAATAGCCAAAGCAGTCTTGAACAATGTTAGAGGAATTACCACACCATATTTCAAGCTATATTACAGAGGTATAGTATTACTGAGATACAGTATTAAAATCTGCACGGCATAGGAAGATAGCAGGCATTCCCGTCAATATAACAATATAGAAGTCCCAAATATGAATACCCATATAATTTTACATGTATATATTTAGAGTTATAAGTTGATTTCTTCTTTTTTCTTTTTATTTATTCTTCTCTTATATATTACATCCTGAGTGCAATTTTCCCTCCCTCCTCTCCTCCCAGTTCTGCTTTCCCACGCCACCCCTCTTAAGAGTATATTTTCTGTAACTCGTAAGTTTTGTCACATTGTGCTTCATTTAGTTCTAGGAACATTTAAATTTTACTTCCTGATTTCTTCAATAACCATTTCATCAGTCAATAATCTGTTTGCAAATCCCCAAAGGTTTATGTATTTTCTGTAATTTCTCTTGTTGTTTTCCAGCATTGTATATATTTCAGCTTTGTGTTACATGATCAATGGGATGAGTTTAATTGGCTCATGAGAAGGCTGTGTAGTCTGTGTTTGCTTAGATTCTGTTGAGTACTGTTAGGTCTACTTGATCTATGGTGTCATTTAACTTCAATATGTCTCTTTTTGTTGTTGTTCTAGATGACCTTGTCCAATGTCAAGCTTGAGATACTGATGTCACCTACTATTACTGTGTTTATACTAAGCTGTGACTATGTATTTCTTAGTATTTCTTTTTTGAAATTGGGTGAACCTGTGTTTTCTTCAGATATGTTTAGACATAAAATGTTCTGGTGATTTGTTCTTTATTCAATATGAAATGACCTTCTGCATCTCTCTTATCCAATTTTTGCTTGATGTCTAGTCTGTCCGACATTACAATGGTAACAATGGTTTATTTCCTGGTTTCATTTGTCTTCAATAATTTTTACACTATGTCACTCTAAGGTACTATCTATTTTTGATGGTAAAGTGTGTTTTTATAGATAACAGAGAAAGGACTCTATTTTATGACCCTACATGTATATGCTTTTTGACTGAGGAACTGAAACCATTAACATTCAGTATTACTGAAACATTTATGTGGTTCTTAAATTTTTATTGATTTTATGGTATTAAGTATTCTCTTAATCATATTTTGCTTAATGTCTATTTTGCCATCATCTGTTTTCTCTGCATTCTCTTGGATGTCTCTTCTTTGCATGTTGGCTAGGTCTGGGTCTCTGTGAGTTGCCAAATGCTATGAGAAGAAGCTTTTTTGAAGGTTTATAAATGTACTGATTTGTGGATATAGCAGAACACCATTAAGGGTCATTTTAAGTATGTTGTTTAGTTTCCATGAATATGTGTATTTTCTATCATTTCTTGTATTAATATATATATATATATATATATATATATATATATATATATATATATATATATATATATATATATATATATACACATATATATATATATATATTCATTTTGTGTTCTATTATGTGGTAAATTGTGGAGAAAGCTTCAGGGGCTTCTGACAAGAAAGTGTATTTTTTATTGTTTGGGTGTAAATGTCAATTAAATCTATTTTATATTATAATGTGATTTAACAGAAGAGTTTCTGTATTTGTCTACTGGTGAATGTGAAGTATTGAAGTCAGTCATTATCACTGTGCAAGAGTTGAGATATGATTTTAGATCTAGTTGTGTTTCTTTTAAGAAACTGGATGTCCCTTTGTTTAGTACTTAAACATATAGAATTGTAGTATTCTCTTGGTTAATTTTTCCATTATTAGTATACGGCATGATAGTTGAACAAATTTAATCTTATCCCTGTCCATTTAGCTTACGAGTGAATGAAACTCAGACTGTTGTTACTTTATTTGGCTTTGACCACACCTCCTAATAGTGACATTCCCTATGGGCTTATGGGGGGTGGTTTTAGTCATGCTCTAAGATATTTTTGTTGCACAAGTGATTATTCCTAACTTTTACCCCCAACTTGTCAAGATTTTCAATTTTAGGCTACTTTGGGATCCTGGGTCTCATTTTACACAGTTTCAGAGCCACAAAGTAGGTAGGCTGTGGGCAGTAGGTGGTCACGTGGGAAGACTGGCTCTGGGAATTTCTATATGATGTTCTTGTTCTGATTCCAGGATGTCTTTGTAGCAGGACAATGAATGGGGATTGGCTTTAGGGCATCTTTAATTGGGGTTCTGAGTCAGACTCCATGTGGTTCCAGAGCCAAATGTGTTTGGTAGCTGATAGACAAGTAGACTAAGAGCCTGAGCTCCATTTTCATATTCTGAATTGACTTTCTTATTGCATTTAGCTCTTTGTGTTTTTGCAAAAATGTGTTCTGTAGTTTATTCCTGTTCTCTTTAAATTCATTCAGTAGCTTGTGTCCTAGTTTAACTCCTTAATCATATTTAAAATTGCTCTTTTGAACTCTTTTCTAGATTAACTCTAAGTTTCACTCATTGATGACTTGTAGTTTGGGGAAAAACATATGTCTTGGTGTCTTCATGGTAACTTGCCTATGTGTTTAAATTTGCATATCTAGTTAGTTTGTTGGTTGAGTCTTTTCAAATGAGTTTTTGACTCAACTGTGTCGAGTGAACTTTTGTATCAAATGTTTACTGTAACCTCAACTCATCTGGTTTTAGATTGTCTAACTCATGCATAAAGTTCATCCATGCAGAGATATTTAG
The DNA here is from genome assembly GCF_963924665.1 of Micromys minutus. Taxonomy (NCBI): domain Eukaryota; kingdom Metazoa; phylum Chordata; class Mammalia; order Rodentia; family Muridae; genus Micromys; species Micromys minutus. The sequence goes on along the minus strand of NC_137970.1, from coordinate 41,236,568 downwards.
TATTGATTCTTGAGACTGTAGCTATGGTGATTTCATATCAGCTAGGGAGTGCATGGCTCTTATTCTCATAAGTGTGTGCCTTCATGAGTTCACAGAGTGGGATAGGATGTCTGTGTCAGTGGGGCTATAGCTGGATGGTCTGTGTTATTTGTCAGGCTGAAGATTGGCATGTTTGGCTTGATTAGGTGTTGCCTCTCAGCTTGGGACTCAGTGGGCATTCCAGATGTTGGTGAGGATTCTGACTTGTGAATAACAGCAGTCCTGCTGGGTTCTCTGCAGTGGAGATTGGGATGTCAGGAATAGGAATGTTGCTTTCGAGTAGCTAATAAGTAGTTAACTACTCCTTCCACCCTCACCAAGGCCAGCATAAATTGGTTCTTGATTCTATTCACACAAATGGCATCTTAGTTCCTTAGAGCACATGGTCGTTTACTCTTAGCATTTTTACCAATCATGAATCTCTTCAGTCATTCCTCATATTTAAAGAATTCTGTATTGTGGACATGACATTGTGACCATATTCTTGAACTGACAGAAACTGTGTGCACCTTCCCAAAATTCCACAAGATGAAGCCAGCCCAAACTGAGAGATCTGCTCCTATAGATTTGCCCCTTGAACTCAGTCACCTGTGCCTCTAGACTCCCCTTGAATCAGAGGCCTAATCCTTGAGGACATGGCCCTTAAACTCAGAGCCCTAATTCATGAGACTTGCCCCTCGAAATCACAGGCCTGCTTCTCAGGCCTTGCCAATTGAACTCAGAGGTCTCCTCTGAACTTGCCCCTTGGACTCAGAGGTCTATTCCATGGCACTTGCCCTTGAACTCAGAGACCTGCTCCTCAGGACTTTCTCCTCAGACTCAGAGACCTGCTCCTCGGGACTTGCCCCTTAAATCTCAGAGGCTTGCTTCTACAGACTTGGCTCTTGAATGCAGAGGTCTGATCCTCAACACTTGTCTCTAACATTCAGAATCCTGATCTTTTAGACTTTCCCCTTAAATTCAGAGGCCTGCTCCTTGGCATTTGCCCTTAAACTCAGAGGCTGGGTCCTGGGGACTTGCTCCTTATAGGAAAGCTATTGACAGCCGACTGACACCTGCAGGAAGAGGGAAAATCTTTATTTTTTATTGTTTTGTTCTATTTTTCTTTTACTGAAAATAGATTTGTTTCATACAGTATATCTTCGGTGCTGTTTTCCTCCAACCAACTCCTACCAAAGTCTTTCCACCTCCTCTCCAGCGGCCACATTATGCCTGAGTTGTAGCCACTGCAACTTGAAGTAGAGTTATGGCAATCTAATTTTTGTACTTTTTTGATAAGCTAGATTAAACCACAAATTATTTTACCAATATTATTGCTTTCAGACTGGACAAACTATCAATATTTGGACCTGCCCATGTCCCTACACTTTTAGCATATGTCCCCTTGCATGTCCCATTCCTGTCACTAATATCTAGCACGTGTTCTCACAATGCTTCTCCTGCCCTGCACTGTATGACTAACTAGGAGACTACCACATAACCCCATGGTCTGAGTGGAGCAAGTGTGAATTACCCTGTATCCATTGAAGAAGCTTCAAGAGCACAGGTTGCTAATCTAGGTCAAGGACATTCATAATCCTGTCTTTCAAAAATCAAGATAGCGGCTCCCAACAGGTTTTAGAAACATACCATGCACAAAGTACTCTCAGCGCTTTACCGTGACTTGACTGATGCTAGTCACATTGAGGCAAGGTTGAAGAACAGGTAGCTTAGATGGTCTGCATCGCAGGTTTTCATTAGAACCTCACTTCCACCTTTGAAATCAACAATTCTATGTGAAGAGATAACAAAATATATAAGACAACCAGATCAGTTAAAACACAATAAAATAGTCCTAAATTCATCATCTCAGATAAATTTAAGGAAGATGCATGCTAATTTACAATGGCAGTCTCTAATATGTTAAACAGTGTGCCATCTCAATGAACACACTGAGGAGCACACTCAATATCACTTCCATTCCTACAGGCTTCGTGCCACTCTTCTCTGCAGGTGAGATTAACTACTCTCTTGTCCAACGTTCATTTCAGCAATAATGCAGCACTTTCAACTATCCAAAATTAGGTCCTCAAAAAGTATTTTTCTGGATATCTGCTTCCCCCAGGGACCTGAATCAGCCCCCAAATACAGGGTGAGGGTAGTCGCACAGCTCCATAAAGCCAAGCACTGACCATAACCTTCTCACCTGCCACGTGCTGCTCACTGGGCAGTGACTATTTTATAATAGATCAAAGACATGTCCTAGGTTACCTCAAACATATAGCCATACTCTACTCAAGACCCATATCTAAACTTACTATGTCCATTCTGACAAGAATAGCAGCAGTAAGCAGCTACTCACTGTAGATCACATCTGGTTAGTGTAGGCACTATCTCCATTAGATGTTCTGAACCTTAAAGACACTGATACACATACCTTTCCGGATTCCAATGTGCTCTTAAGCATACATGAACCCTGGGAAAGTGCAACAGGATCCTGTTCAGGGTCAGCCAGTCCCTCCTGAGTACACACTGGGATATTCAGCAGATGCAAACACTTCAGCAAATCTCTATGTTGCCTCCAGTGACTTTGGTACAGAAGTACTCCTTTGGTACAAAAGATATTTTAAGTAACAGGCTACAAATAAAGAAAACAGGTGAACAAGCACATCACTAAGAAAAAGTAAGACAGCAAGAAATTGAGGATTGGAGAAAAGGTATGCATGGGCAGAGGAAAAGAGAGGAGAGGAGTTGGGGGGTTTGGAAGGAAAAGAAGCAGTTTAATAATTGAAATTGCTTAAAATATATTGTTCTAAATTCTGTTATATTTTCCCTGCTTAGTTCTTTTCCTTTTATGTAAAGTTCAAAAGCCACAAAAACTTTCATGTTTATAGACATCAATAACTATATAAATATTAAAGGTATAGGCATATAAAGAAGAACTATTCAACTCCAGGATAGAATCACCATAGAAAGACCAGAAAGTAATGCAAGAAATAAGAGTCATGAACTGTACATCATGTCTATCATGCTTTTTATAGTTTTTTAAATTAATATAATTACATCATTTGATTCTCCTCTCTCAAATCCATGTCCTCTTTTTCTTTATTATTCTTTCATATACACAGACACAGACACACACACACACACACACACACACACACACACACACAGACACATATAAATATATAAAGACAATCTTCTGGTTTCATTTAAAGTTGTGTGTATGTGTGTGTGTGTGTGTGTGTGTGTGTGTGTGTGTGTGTGTGTGTGTGTGTGCATTTTCCAGTGTCAATCACTTGTAGATAATTTAAGGGCTTATCCTTGGGTTAAGATTAATTCACTCTTTTCCAGTAGTTACTACTGTAGTCATTGCCTGTGGTTTTTGTCTAGAAGTGGGGTCTCATGAGATTTCCTCCTTCAGAGTAGCATGCCTACCTGTCTTTTGGCAGCTATATTTTTGAGGTCTCATGGTGTAGCTTCCCTGTTACTTCTAGTAGACACTATCTCACAGTAAACTTACTTGTTCTCTGGCTCTTTAAACCTTTCCATCTTTCTGTGATGTTCCATGAACTTCAGAGGTGCTTGGGCAACCCTACATTCAGTTGTTCACTACATTTTGACTAGTTGCAGTTTTCTGAAATTGTCTGCTTTCTGCAAAGACACACTTCTTTGATGGGGTGTAAAAGATACATTTCTCTGTGGGTATAAGAACAAATATTTAGAAAGCAGTTAGGTTAATTACTGTTACAGGGACATGGCATCAGTAGGTTCTTCTCATAAATCTGTGACCTCATTAGCCACAGGTAGCTGGCTGGGTTTATAGCTGGGCATGATTTCCCCACTGTTGAGCAGGCCTTAAGTCCAATTAGACAGCAGTTGATTAGCACCTTTATAGATAGCTTGCTAATGCTGGTCATTGTTTTGATCATAAGCCTCACAGATTGGTAAGACTACTGATCGCTTCCCTCTTTTAGCAGTCTGCACAGCACCCTCCATTACTATGAAAGCTAGTCTTCAGGGAAGAGGCTTTCAGATCAGGTCCAGCTCGAATCCTCCAAGTCCTATGTCTGAAGAATAAGTATCATCAACACCACGGACTTATCTTCAACTTCTGGGGGCAAAGGCAATAGCAATGGCCTATATTGTCTTCGGAGTATCTTGGACTCCCCTGACAAACAAACAAACAAACAAACAAACAAAAAGATTTCTCATGCTTGGTACTGAGGTTTTCATTAGATAGTCTATGGCTCTTGGAGGAAGTGACACAACTTCATTGTAACTATACTTATATACTTTTAGTATGGAACCGTGCACACGTACTCTGTCACTTGGTCCTTTAGCCACGCACTCCACATGATTCCCTTCCCAGGCAGTTCACTCAGCCTGCCCTGCTGCTTCTGTTCCGGGTGGTAGTTACCACCCTGGCATCTTCTTTCCTCCACCGCCCATCACAAATATCACTTCAAAGCCCAGTAACTTTTCAAATTGATTTATATAACTGTATAATCAGGGTTCTCTAGAGTCACAGAACTTATGAATAGTCTCTCTATAGCAAGGTATCTGTTGGTGACTTACAGTCCGTAGTCCAATTCCTAAACAATAGCCAGCAGCAGCTGTGAAGTCCAAGGATCTAGCAGATGCTCAGTCCCACAAGGCAAGCACGCAAAGTCCCACATAGCAGGCAAAAGAGCCTTCCTTGTTCCAGTGTCCTCAAGATCAGGATCAAAGTTGGGCCTCCAAATTCTGGATTGTGGATTGTGGTTCATTCCAGATATAGTCAAGTTGACAACCAGAAATAGCCACTACAATAATAAATTCACAATTCACAAACCCTCTACACAATAAGATTATATCCAGTAGACAAAAATACAGACTGCCCCTCCATATGAGATAAAGACCTATAGAATCTCTTTAAATATTTATATCTACCTATGTCCGATTACCGCCACCAGGATCTAAGTCTGCTTTCCCCGTTCCATCTTAATTTTTTTCTCCTTCCCTGTCCTCTCAGTTTTCCTCCCTTTTCTCCACCTACCTCCACTGTCCAATCACATATCAACTTAACATAAATCTATATATCACTCCTTTTGTTTACTTTTAAAAAAACCTTTACCTTTAAATGTAAGCTGTGTACTACTATTATCACTCTACAATTTATGAAGTATAAGACAGCCTTAACACCTAGTCCAACAGTTTTGTCCATTAAATAAAGCACTCTGCCATCTATTCTATAATTCTACACCTGACTTATATCCTGGTTTTAGATTGTATGTCATCTGAAAACCACCCTTTTAGATCTATATTAACTTTCTCAAGGTTAAACAGCTGGTCTGGCTATGAGGCTACCAGTCTTTAACCACCAGAATGATTGACATTACCTGATATATGAGAAGCACAAAACACAGCTTCCAAAACTAGCCAATTTATAGAGACTGCTGATCACTTGGACAGTCCCTCATCCCTCAAAAAGTCTTCAGCCTTCTGGCCTAGGATCATATCTGACAGATCTTTGTGATACAGAATTTTAAAGGGCTGATAATTATGGCTTGGCAAAGATTATCAGTTGACTATTATGCATAAAGTGTCCCTTCCTGGACAGTATTGACTGTAGACGAATGAGGCAATTCTTGATTAGTGGCTGTCTCACCACAACTGGAGCAACTCCACTGATGCTCAATTTCTTCTTAGACTCTAAGAAGGGGTACTATCAGGAGCAGACAGGTCTCTAGTCAAATTATCTTTAATAAAAAAAAATGGCCATAAATGTCATATTCTGTGGACTTCTGATGCCTTTGAAGATTATCTATCTACACAAAGCATCTTTGAACTGTTAAGCCTTGACTTGGCCATCTTTAATTGAAATTATATTAAAAACACCCCTTTAATGACTCAGAACCATGACTTTGTTATCTAGCCCTTAACTAGTATTATTTAATCAACTAAAACAGTATATAAACCTTAAATTTGTATCAAATAAATTTTATAGCATTATAAAGATTGTATCTTTAACTTTGTATCAATTAGAAAGATTCGTACCAGTGAAGATATGACTTTAGCTTAGTTACCAAAAGAAGATTATAGCTGTACAATAAAATCTGGTTAATTCTTCCCTGTAAGATTATGACCATTTCTAAATTCCTCATACAAACAACCTTAAAATAACCACTTTCACCCCCCAAAGTCTAGGGAATCAGGTAACGACTCTTCATAGCTTTCTCAAACTGAATATATGGGCGTTGAGAATTTAGAAGTGGGGAGGGGAATGAGGAAGCTGAACAGACCTCAAGAAGGAAAACCACACTGACAATTGTTGCAGTCTATGATATCTGGAATCGGGCCAGTTCAGCATTTTGATGACAAGCTTCACCATAGCTGTACATTCTGAAATATATATAAAACTCAACAGAAAACATTTTAGTACCAAAAATATTTTATTTGATCTTTTTTAATTTAGTTTTTCAGGTGGTCTACCTCTATCAAATCTAATCCATATAACTCTGGAAGGCACACAGAGCCGAATCACACTTTTTAAAAACACAAAGACAAAACCTTTCTCCTAAAATAGCATGTCCCTTAGTTGGCAACTAGAATATCTTGTATATTGTATTCTTTCCCAGAGAAATAATATGAACACAAAACTCAACATCATATCTATTTTGAAACAATATAAACAATTAAGATAATTATAAACCCTCACTAGCTGGCATCTGACAAGCCACGTGTCCTTAGCGGAATAATTCACAAAACAAACTGACAAATCAATAACTTACAGATCATGTACAGATTAATAAGTAAGCAATTTGTAAAACCTTAAAATGTTCATAGCTCCCTAACGCCAATTAAGTCCACCTGGATCCAGTTCATCCTTCCCGAGCTCCATCTTGACACTCCTCTCCCACCTCTATGGGGGCACTATTATTTAACTCACCACAAGGTATTAAGCATAGTTAAAGGGACATAGCAGAAGGAAAGCAGAAGCGGGCTTTGGGAAATGGCTACTTTTTATTCCCAGAAGGCTCTGTGAAAAGAAATGGCAGCCAAGCACAGAGGCAGGTATCTAGATAGGACAAGTAGGGAAAAAGAAGGAACCAATGGACCTACAAAGTATCTAAGTCAGCCTCTGTTTACGGGACTTCCAGCCTTAGTTTCTCCCATCCTAACAGGATAAAGCTATAAAGTTTCCCTTATCTTATAAATTGTCTTCTGTCTTTCCCAGTCATTCAATTCTTTGTTCATGCCAAGGAATAAATTAGCAATCTCTAAGACAGCTGCCAGACCTCCATTACAACAAAGATGCCAAAATTACACACAGGACAGAAGTATCTTCAATGCTGGGTAAACTAGATATCCCCATGTAGAATAAAATTAGAACTGTATATATCACCCTGGTTAAAAAAAAAATGGCTCCAAGTGAATCAAAGAACTCCATGTATAACCTGAAATGCTGAAACCTATAGAAGAAATATTAGGGAGCATCCTACAAGAGATAGGAATAGGAAATGACTTTCAGAAAATGGCCCACTTTGCCCAGAAATTAAGACCAAAATTGACAAGTGGGACTTCATAAAACTAAAGAGTTTCTATATGGCCATGAAAACTGTCAAGTGGGTGAGGAAGAAACTCAAAAAGGAGATAATCTTGGCTAGCTATACATCTGACAGAAGATTAATATCCAAAATACATGAAGAACTCAAAAATAGAGTCATGAAAACAACCAATTAAAAACAGAACTCTTGAAAAAGAAAAAAAAGACTTTAAAATTCAGTGTTCATAATCATGGCAATCAAGAAAATTCAAATTATAATAGCTCTAAGATTTCATCTTACCACAGTCAGAATGACTAAGACCAACAAAACAATCAACAACAAATACTACCAAGGAATTTGAGAAAAGGAAACCTCATTCACTGCTGGGGGGAGGGGTACTTAAAAACTGGTGAAGCTACTCTAAAGACCAGTTTGAAGTACTCTTACAAATCTAAAATTAAGTCTACTACATTACACAAGTATAGTACTGTAGATTTATGTTAAGGCATTACATGATTGAACAGTGAGAGGTAGGTGGAGAAAAGGGATAAAATCAGAAGATGGAGAAAAAAAAATCAAGATGGAGCAGAAGAAAGCAGACCTAGATCTTAGTGGCTGCAATGAGCAATAGGTAGATAGGAATATTTTAAGGGATTTTATAGGTTTTCTACAGCATATAGAAGGGCAGTTTGTATCTTTGTCCATTTTATGTACTCTTACTGTGTAGAGGGTTTGTGAATTGAGAATCTATTATTTAAACCTGTTTGAAAAGTTACTGGGCTTTGAAGTGATGTTTTCAACAGGCATTGAAGGAGAGAAGACAGCAGGGAGGTAATTTTACCTGGAAGGGAGGCAGTAGGGCAGGTAGAGTGAACCGGGAAGGGACTCACGTGGAGAGTGTAGCTCATGGACCGAGTGACAGAGTCCATTCGCGCAGCTCCACACTAGAGCAGCATCCCTGGAGTGAGACTGCAGGAGCCGATAAAGAAATAAAGATTACTTATTTAATATTCACAGCAACATAGTACTCCTTGGTATATGTCCAAAATGTTTAACATCCTGTTCCACAAATGCTTGCTCAGCAACATTCACTGCCACTCTATTCACAATAACTAGGAAATAGACATCCTCAATGTCCTTCAACTGCTGAGTTAATAATGACTAATGAAAACCGAGATACTGTTCATCTCTGATTAAAAACTAAATCGTGCAATTTTCAGGTAAATGAAACTATGTAAGATCATATTAAGTGGTATAACCCAAACCAGAAGGATATACCACTACAAGTTCTCTGTCATCTGTGGTTCTTAGCTTCAAATCTTCAGATGTGAATATGTAACCTAGAATAATTGCAGTAAGGAGAAATTTTAAAAGGTACCACCAGGTAGTAGGGGTGGTTTCTATAAAGGGAAGTAATACATTGTGAGTGATACAGAAAAATGGGAAAACAGGGAGTGGAGTTTTAACTTGAGAGGGAGGGGGGAGACTAATACAGAACAAGGGAGTGTCTTAGTCAGGGTTTCTATTCCTGCACAAAACATCATGACCAAGAAGCAAGTTGGGGAGGAAAGGGTTTATTCAGCTTACACTTCCACATTGCTGTTCATCACCAGAGGAAGTCATGACTGGAACTCAAGCAGGTCAGGAAGCAGGAGCTGAGGCAGAGGCCATGGAGGGATGTCACTTACAGGCTTGCTTCCCCTGGCTTGCTCAGCCTGCTTTCTTATAGAACCCAAGTCTATCAGCCCAGGGATGGCACCACACACAGTGGGCTGGGCCCTCCCTGCTTAATCACTAGTAGAAAATGCTTTACAGCTGGATCTCATGGAGGGATTTCCTCAACTGAGACTCCTTTCTCTGTGATAACTCCATCTTGTGTCAAGTTGACACACAACCAGCCAGTACAAGGAGGAACAAATAACATCAAAGAATATTTGAAAAGTAATAGTGAATCACATTATGTTATAGCTGCCTTAAAATACATATGCATGATAGTTTCAAAAGATACAGAAAAGACCTTTGACAAAATCTAACACGGATTATGATAAAAATCCTGGAGAGACTAGAGTTGAGGGACTCTTTAATATAATAAACTATCCACCATGCTAAATGAATGGAAGTTGGAGCAAGTTCCACTGAAATCAGAAACAAAACAAGGGTATCCATGTGCCCCACTTCAATTCAACACAGTGCTTGAAGTACTAGCTAGAGTATTAAGACAAGAGGATACACTGGGCTGATAGGGCTGTGGGTGGGTTGGTGTTTCTATTGCTCCACTGAGGTTCTTGTCCAGTTAGTTATAGGAGGTTGTCTTCATGTGGGTCCCGAACAATTGGAGCAGGGCTGTCCCAAAAGCTGTTGCCTGTACATGGGACATGTTCTTCTAGCTGCGCTGCCTTGTCTGGCCTCAGTGGGAGAGGAAGTGCCAGCCTCATAGAGACTTGAATTGCCAGGGTGGGGGATATCCAAAAGGCCCCCACCCAATCAGAGGAGAAGAGGATGGGGGGATGGAGGAAGGATTGTGGGAGGGGTGACAGGAAGGGGGCAGTGAGTGGGATGTAAAGTGAATAAGTAAAAAATAAAACTAAATAAAAAAAGAAAAGAGAAGAAAATGAAAATAAGTCAAAGTATCCCTATTTGCATGTAATTTTTTCTGTAACTGAAGGACCCTATATACTCTACCAGGAAACTCTTAGAGATGACAAACACTTTCAGCAAAATGGCACATTACAAAATCAGTACCCTTGCTATATACCAAAGGTGAACATACTGACAGATAAGTCAGAGACACACTCCCTTCATAATATTCTTAAACTTAAATAAATAAGTAAATGCCATAAAATAAACCCAACCAATTGTGCTGGTTTAAGTAAAAGCATCCCCCATAGGCTCTTGTATGTGAAATACTTGGTCCCCAGTTGGTAACCCTGTTTAGGGAGGTTGAAGGAGGAAGTATGTCCTTCCAGGAGGAAGCATATCACCATGGGAAGGCTTTGAAAAATTAGAGCCTTGCCCTATGTCCCACTTACTCTCTGCACTTCTTGCCGATGGCTAAGGATGTGCGCTCTCAGCTTCCTGCTCCAGCTGCTATGCCTGAGGCTGCTATGCCTCACTACCATGATGGACTTTTTATTAATCACTCAGGAACCATGAATCCAAAGTAAATTGTTTCTTCCATAAGTTACTTTGGGGCATAGTGTTATATCATAGTCACAGAAAAATAACCAATACACCAATAAAATGAAAGACCTATAAAATAAAAACTTTAAAACAATGAAGTAATTAAAGAAGACAGAAGATGAGGATTAATATGATTAATACTTTAAAAGTCCATCCTATAGTGATCAAATAATTAGGCACAAATATAATACTTTTCTAGGGGTACATAGCAAGTGTGGCAGCATTATATTCAGGGTCATTTCAAAAACCATCAAATATATCTATTCTTGTTTTCTTCCGTTTTCAAACATGCCAGAGGCTGGTTACTTTAGAGAACTGCTGTACATATGGGTGTGGTCTGGCATGAGATGTACAACCTCTCCCCTGGATATCCAAGGGCTGACAAGTGTTCAGTGGATGCTGCGGGAGACACAATGCTTTCTAAGGCACAGCCCCTCTCTGAGTGTACCCACTTCAGAATTCCCACATACTCTTCTATCGTCAGTCAGATTACTGTACTGGATGCCCCCTAGCCACCAGCTCCCTAACTCCAGCTTTAGGGATCTGAACCCATCAATATGCCAGGAGAGAAGAGGGCATCTCCTGTCCTTCTAGAATGGCATAGCCAGCCAGTGTCTCAGGATCAACTGGCCCATGATCAATTGCTGTTCACCTACTCTTCTATAACAGAGTATGACTAAGGTAAATAAATGAATGAAGACAACTGTGTTTCAAAAGACATATGAGCAGGCCATAGTGGTGTAGTACTCAGGAATTCAGTGCCAGCCTGCTCTATATAATGAGTTTCAGGCTAGCCAGGGATACATAGTATGACCATATATTTAAAAACAAAAAGAGGAAAAGTATCTCATGTTAACAATCTCATTTAAAAATAAAATTGAAATCACTATGCAATGTGAACTTCACTGTTTTTAAAGTATTTCAACCTTTTTACCCTAATGAAATAATAAATAGCATGAACTAAAGTTCTCAGAGAAAAAGCCACATCTACTTTAAACATTCTATAAGGCTATGGCGAGTTGGGATGTTGCAAGACCAAAGCCAAATTATCGTGGGCTATTATAGATACTCTTAAATAGTTATATTCAATAAAAGGCAATCAACAATCTTGTGATTACGAGGTAAGTCCCAAGGCTAGGGAAAGAATCTGAGGCTTAGAGCAGAGCTCTCCCAGGCCTTCATTATAACTACTGCTAATGAAAGTAACAGGTCTTATCTCAAAGTAATAAAAGATGCGGTTTGTTCTAGACTCAAATATGAGTTATTATGGCCCAGGAACACTGATTTTTTTAGATCTCCTCAAAATACCGTGATCCAATGAGGTAGAAATTTCATAAACATTTTATACTAGCAGAAAAAAAGAAGTCCATAAATCAAGACACTTTTGGAAATGTGGGAACATCAGGCAGGGAGGTGAGAACCCTGCTGTAAGCCCTGGATGCCAACTGACACCTTAAGGCCTTCGGTTAGTGGAAAAGTTTGATTTTGTTAATATATCCCTAAATGTTTTATCTGTTTGTCAGGATATTAGATCTGACAGAGGTAGAGAAGAGAAAAAAACATTTAGTAGGCTAAAGGTCACCCAAGACAAACTTTAATTGGGCCCCTGGAACAGCAACAGTCCAGCCTCTCCACATAATTGAAGTGGGCTGTTTGCTTTGTTTGTTTGTTTGAGACGGGATTTCTCTGTGTAGCCCTGGCTGTCCTTGAACTCACTATGTAGACCAGGCTGGCCTCCAACTCACAGAGATCTACCTACCACTGCTGGAATTAAGGCAGGCACTACCATGTCCTAAAAGGTTTTAAACAGTCAATGTGCCTTTGCAGACTCAACTTCTTTCCAAGAATTCTCACTGATATCTGACCATCTAAGGGTATTTGAAAAGGGTTGTCAATTGTGATTTTGTTACCGTAAAATTTTATGAAATGGTTACCACATTTAACCTTGGTATTGTGGGTAACCTAAACCTGTGTTCCAGAGCCAGGGCCGATCATCTCCAAACTAAACTCTCTTCCCTTTGAGGGGAGAGTTATGTTTTTGTGGTGGCAGTAGATAAATATTTCACTGAGTATTACAACAATGAAAGGATAAACAAAATATCATACAATAGATATATTCAATATCACGTATAAAAAAATACAGCTCCAGAAAAAACAAACTGTGCCATTGGGAATGAAAAATTTGTTAGGAAATGTATAAGAGACTATGACTATGGTGACTAGACATATTATCTGGATTCCAATTTTCAACAGTGATGTCAACTGACATCTATGAATCAAATAACATGTGGCCTCAATACTAAAGTATACCCGTACAAGCTGAGACAACTAAAGTAAGAGATCACTCAGTAACGAGAAAATACTAGAGTTACCCAGAAACCAGATATTGTGTTTTAGTAAAAGAACCCTGAAAATATTACCCCATTGAAAATCCCATAGAATCTATAGCATTTGAGGAAGAAGAAAAAAGAAAAATGAAAAACAACAATAAAAAAGGAAAGAAAGGTGGTGGGGGGAGGGGCGGCAGCAAAGCTGCATCTGCCTTGCATTTCTTTTTTCAAGTACAAAGGGCAGGGGAGAAACTGAGCAGCGGGCAACTGCAAGGAGCAGCACTACCATCTACTGGTCAGAAAGCCTAAATTCAACCACAGCGAACGAAACTTCATCTTTTTTTTTCAGGGTCTCCCACCCACTACCCTAAAAAGGCAGGCTGTGGGAGTCAGGTGGGATAAATAAGGGGGGTGGGAAATGTCAAAGGATACAGAATTATATGCAGTAAGTACGTCTGCCTCAGAAGCGGTTTGGCAAGGCTGCCTTTAGTCCTATCCCCAGACCCATAGCAACAGCAGCAGAAAGTCCACAACACATAGAAAAAAACTTAAGCTAGTAAATCATTGGATTGGAGGGCTTTGGGCCTGCGCAATGATTCAAAATGAGGTTGCAAGGACTGACCCTCACTCCAGGATCCTAAACCTCCTAGCACACTTAAATGAGCTGATGGTCCCTGCAGTCTCCTCAGGAGCCATCTGCTTTATCCATCCCAGTCTCTGCACCTGTGAGGAAGCCCTGGGCAGCACAGAAGACGGCTTTTCTGTGGTGCCCAGTAGTTGGCATATATCTAAGCAGGACAGGACTTCTGCCCCTGGGGAAGTTTGCTTAGATAAACAAGAGCTTACAATACCCTAGCCTACAGGATCTCTATGCTGTTCTCTGTGTGCCCCAGTGCCCCAGAGAGCAAAGGAAGATGGAAGACAAAGGAAATCATGAAAACGGGTAAACTTAGCATTCCTTAGGCATACCAAGCACCCCAAAGTAACCTCTAAACTCCATTCTGTAGCTAGAGCACCACCCTTTGACTTAAGCAATGATTTGTAAAGAAACCTTTTAAAAGTCAAATTTATTTTTGCTGTGTATAGCATAACCTGGGAATGACAAAAGCAAGTATAAAGGTGCATCATTGAAAACTAAGTTCCATAGGCATTTTAGTTCTGTTTCATGTTAAATATATATTTGCATGTGTTTATGTTTCATTTGTGTGTATGCACATATTTTTTTCTAAAAGGCACATCATATTTTTTCCTACTTGTATGTAGTTTTGTTGTAGGACCCTTTGTTCACATGCTTAAAGAAGATTATCTCTCCTGTTAAAATTAGGATTCCAGGCCTTGTAGATAATCATACCCATTAAACCACTATACAGCTATGGATTGAATGTGTACTTTTGAAAACCAAAACTTTAATGCTTTCGGATGCAGGGAGACACCAGAGCAGAGTGAGAAGTAGGCAGTACATTGTGACCTGAGAGTGGTGCTCCAGAATGCTGTCTTTGTCTAAAATTTTAATGTAAAGGGTTTGCCTAGATCATCCAAGGCAAGGTGTCATGTCGAAAGAAAAATAAGCCAGGCATAGTGTCACACACCTTTAATCCCAGCACTCATGAGGCAAAGGCAGGTAGGCCTCTGAGTTTGAGACCAGCCTGGTATTCAAAGTGAACTCCAGGAAAGCCAGGGTTAAACAGAGAAACCCTGTCTAGAAAAAAACAAATGACAAAAAAAAAAAAAAAAAAGGGGACTCGAATTTTAAAGGTTATTCAACTGATGCACACCAAGGAGGCCAGTGAGGCCAGATAACACCAGAGCTGAAGCATGGCTAGAGTTCCCTTAGGGAAGAAATAGGATAGGGCATGCAACTGTGCTCATTTCCCAAGTTTTGAAACTGTGACTGAAGATATTGGAAGGTTCTCGCTGCCAGACTGGACCTTTAAAAAAAATCTTTCTTTCATTAGATTCCCTGGTGCCAGAGACTGATTGCATAGGCAACACCTTGAACCTATATCCCCAGTCACAAAGGACTCATTTTAAAAATCACAGTACTGGCTGCTCCGAAAAGCCATCCTTGCATTGTTCCCGGGTCTTGCTCCTGGCTCCCTGCAGCCACCTTCGCCGCCCACCACCTCCTCCGACGCGACTCAGGCAGCTTTCTCGCCAGAGTCCTTGAACTCAACTAATCCCTTACTCGCTGCATCGGACCACCGGCGTGCCCCACCATGTCAGACGCGGCAGTGGACACCAGCTCCGAGATCACCACCAAGGACTTGAAGGAGAAGAAGGAAGTTGTGGAGGAGTTAGAGAATGGAAGAGATGCACCTGCCAATGGGAACGCCCAAAATGAGGAAAATGGGGAGCAAGAGGCTGACAATGAGGTAGACAAAGAAGAGGAAGAAGGTGGGAAGGAAGAGGAGGAAGAGGAAGAAGGTGATGGTGAGGAAGAGGATGAAGATGAAGATGAGGAAGCCGAGGCTCCTGTGGGCAAGAGGGTAGCTGAGGATGATGAGGATGATGAGGATGATGATGTTGACACCAAGAAGCAGAGACTGATGAGGATGACTAGACAGCAAGAGGAAAAGCTAACCTTACGCACCGGGACCTATTCACCCTCCACATCCCGTCTCAGAATTCAAACGTGGTCACCTTCGAGTAGAGAAGCAGGCCCCGCCCGCCCATCGCGGGCAGTGCAACTCACAGATAACATGCGCTCTCCACCACCCCACCAAAGCCACAGGAATTGGCAACATGGGAGGAAAAAAACCAGAACTTCCCAGGCCCTGCTTTTTTTCTTAAAAATACTTTAAAAGGAAAATTTGTTTGTAGTTTTTATTTACATTTTATATTTTTGTACATATTGTTAGGGGTCAGCCATTTTTAATGATAACAGGTGACCGAACCAGCCTTCAGAGCGTTTTCTGTCCTACTTCAGACTTTACTTTTGGTGTGACCATGTTCATTATAATCTCAAAGGAGAAAAAAAACTTGTTTAAAAGAAACAACAACAACAAAACAATCTTATTCCGAGCATTCCAGTAACTTTTTTTGTGTATGTACCTATCTGTACTATAAGTAGTTGGTTTGTATGAGATGGTTAAAAAGGCCAAAGATAAAAAGTTTTTTCCTTTTTTTTTTTTTTTTTTTTTTTTTTTTTTTTTTTTTTGGTCTATGAAGTTGCTGTTTATTTTTTGGCCTGTTTAATGTATGTGTGAAACAATGTCCAACAATAAACCGGAATTTTATTTTGCTGAGTTGTTCTAAAAAATAAAATAAAAATCACAGTAACTTACATGAAATCTTACATATTTAAGCTAAACATAGTAACACACACCTGTACTCCCAGCACTTTGGAGGTAGTGGCAGGATTATGAATTCAAAATTATCCTCATCTATGTGGCTCACTGTGCCTTGAACTCCCTGTAAACTAAAGTTCCTGGGGGCAGGGGGAACCACTTTTGCACGGCTGAATGGTTTGAGCTTCATGAATAGAAAGAGGTGAAATGTTATAACTCTATAGCCAAAATTATTTTAGTCCATTTAATCAGCCATTCCGTGCATCTAACCTAATGTCCTTTCAACAAGCCTGAGCTTACAAAGACAGCCCACACTTACACATGCATGCATGCACACACATCGAAGTGGAGCATAAGCAAAGACTTGAGTACTATACCTCAAACAAAAAAGTCATGCTACACTCCCATTACCCATTTATTTATGTACCTTAATTTTTAAATAAAATATAAGTGTATCATTTCCATTTTCTCTTCCCTTTCCTTGCCCTGCGCCCCCCTCCAGTTCATGGCCTTTCTTTCATTGTTATTATTGTGTTTTGTGTTTGGGGATGATTATCCCATGGGCTTTTAAAGATCTATAAAGTGTCCACACAAAACACAGTTCTCACCTCAAAGCAAATAAGAGATAGTTTGCTCTTAAGCAAAATGTAAGTAGCCATGGCCCAGGAAAACAGTACTCAGGGTACTCTGGATAGAACACTTTATATAAAGTTTTCCTAGCCACAGCACAAAACAAAGTCATAAATTGGAACCTTTTTAATACTTTGGCAGAAACAACACATTATAGTAAAGCAGGGGAAGTCTTCACTATGTCTCAGCTACTGTCAGCTGACACAGCATTTTTGGATGAAGCTCTGGCACAGAAGCAACTCATGAGAAAGGAATGAGGGGCACTTTACAGAAACTTTAAAAGTGTTTCACAAGAGATGAAGTCACAGAGTTCAGCAGACCCAGCCAACAAACAGTATATTGCAAGCATCATTATTTATCATTCTACATCCAAATGTTGTGTTCGTTATAGATGATCCATTTTATTAAGTGCTTTCAACCTGTACACTTGCTGTTTTCAGCAAATGAGACACACGAATTATTGTAGGCCAGGAGCATAGAACAACTGCATATTTTAAGATTAGGGCTATACATTACCTTAGACTGTAAAAGGTGATTACATGGAAAATCCAAGGCAAGCAAGGTTGGTGGCTACATTGTTCTCTTAAAGGCAGGTTAAGCAAACCAGCAGAGTACACAGCAGGATAGCAATCTTATGTCTTAAAGAGACCTCAAAGTTTATTATTAACTCTAGCTCTGAGGTCCAGCAAAAGTTCCAGGCTTTTTAAATGTAAGAGATATTTTGCCACATCTCACATGTATTCATGTACTTCCCCCCCAACCCCAAAAGGAGGAAGTATTTTAAAATAAACCCTCATATCTGGTATTCTAGCTGGCTTATATTAAAAACGTAAAACAGTATGTAAGAAATACTGATAAAACCTGGTAATTCGTAATAAAGAACTTTCCACAAAACCCTATATAACTTAAATTAGGTACTAAAATTAAAATTAGAGTTTATGTCAAAACTAAACATAAATTCTAAAATATCTCCCTATTCACTCCCTCTCTGCCTCTGCTTCTTTATGCCTTGTATCTTAGAGGTCTCCTGAGTAGCTTTTTTCCCCTTAACTCATATGCTTAAAGTGTCTGTATTAAACAAACTAGTCCTAAAATTCCTTTCAACCTTAAAGCCAAAAATTTCCTTGAGTGGAGATCCCAATAGCTTAGGGGAACCCCTCAGGCTGCAAAAGAAACACAAATGAAGCTAGTTTGTGTCTCCACCCCAATATTTCTGTGTATTTATGCTGAGACCCACCTTAATTGTTAGGGAGTTTCCCTGGGTGTCATTTTGCCTGATGTCATTTTGCCTGTTAAACATTAGTTCTGTTCCTTGGCTTCTGTGTTTTTCTAACATGAAACCCACTAAATATTTGAGTGTCAAGAACATCAAAAATAGACATTTCCTAGACCCATCCATAGTCTGCTACTGGATCCTATGTAGTAACACAGAGCTTTTCTGGGGAGTATCTTCAAAAAAACCTGATCCCCTGTTTTACTGGTCAGGCAGAAATAAAGATACAAAGAGATACAATTTGGATATCAGACTACTGAAATACAGACAATAAAAATATGAAAACTTCCCCCAGAAATCTCACGCTTGTAGTACAGGGCACCAGCCAGAGAGAGATCTTGTCTTAGGCAATATGTTTTTCAAACAGTTCTAACAACTTGTCAGACCACTTTACAGGATGAGACTGAAACCTAGGTAAGGGGATGTGACCACACACTGCCCAGATGTGCAAATATTTGGACTTCTATATAATCCTCGCTCTTACTTGGGGACTCTAAAGATGGACTTGAGGGATTTTCTGTATCCCTTTGTCCCTCTTTATTCAATCTGACTACAATGAATAAATCTCCCCTTTTGGTGTTCTACTTCTATTCTGGTTCTTTTAATTGGCTTGAAGAAAGGTAACCAGGCCTGACTTGGCACAAATTGTGACCTCCGAATTCAATAATATCTCTATATCCTAAGATAACCAGATAAAGCAGCCTGATGCACAACTAAAAGAAAGAAAAGGAACACAAAACAAATGACAACAAAAACAACCCCAACAAATTAGAGAAAGAGAAGAAAAGGAGGAAAGAAAATATTGCCAAACTTGACCTTGTAAACTTCTGTTATTAAGTCTTTCTCACATTATACATCTATTTCGATAAGAACTTCCTTCTAAAACAGATTCTAAATATATAGTTTTTTTTTCAGTTGTATCATGGGTAACATAACAATCATGGTTTCTTTTAAAAAATGTTAACTATAACATTCGTCTATACTTATAGATCAGTGCTTCATTCTGCCACCATCAGAGAAGCTTCCTCCTATAGCAGAAGAGAACAAGTACAGAGACCCAGAGCCAGACATCATGCAGAGAGAGAGACAGAGACATGGAGACAAAGTCAGAGAGAGGCACTTTGGAACATTCAGTGAGAAGTCTCTATGAAATCCCTCCTCTCGGAGCTCAGAAAACAATGTTTGTACATCATTATGGAGTTCGGATAATACTGTGGAACTGTGAGATGGCTTAGCAGGTAAAAGTACTTGTGGACAAGCCCAAGAAGGCAGAAAGAGTGTAACAGCCAGAGAGGATGGAGGACACGAGAAGAACAAAGGCCTCTAAATCAACAAGAACAAGCATCTATGAACTCAGAGACTGAAGCAGCACGCAGAGGGCCTGCATGCGGCTGCACTAGGCCTTCCAATCCACTGGACTGAATTTTCCTAAGTAAGCACATGGTGGGTTTGATTTCTGTACCTTCTCTTGGACTCTTTTCCTTCAGTTTGTCTTCTCAAATTTCAATGTGGTAGGTTTGTTTAATCTTATTATATTTTAATGTTATCTCTTAGAAGCCTATTCTCTTTTAATCAGAGACAAAAAGGAAGTAGATCAGAATAGGTTAGAGGTGGGAAGGAACCAGGAAGAGTAGAGGGAGGGGAAAGTGTAATCAGGATACATTATGTGAGAAAAGAATTTATTTTCACTAAAAAGGGAAAAATAAAATAAGCTCTATTCATGTTTTCAGCAGGAACCAAAAACACCAGAACGAGATGGGAGGCTCATGTTCCAAGTAGCCTTCACCTTTCCTTAAAGCCAGGAAACAAGCCTGGCAACCAGCAGTGCTCTGAGGTATAAGCGGCTAAATATCTTGTAGACAAAACATAGGCGAGCTGGGGACATGCAATGCCATAGCTTTTGTCTGGTCCCCTCTCCTCCATTTGAGATAAAAATTCCCTGTGATATTTAACCCTTCAAAACCTGCATGCTTTCTATATTCCCTGGAAAGTTGTTTCTACCCAAGGTTAGATTCATCTTGGAGTAATGCACCACTTACATGTCTGATCTTCTCTGATCCTTACTAATGGAATTAACAAGGGACAGGAAAAGAAAATGATGGCTTCATGCATCATTATAGGGCTTGTAAAATAATTGAGGACCTGTGAGGTGGCTCAGCAAGTGAAAGTGCTGCTGACAAGCCTGATGACCCAAGTTTAATCCCCAAGACACACATGATGAAAAAACTGTTCTCTGACATCCATGCATGAACTGTGACAAGCACTCCCACACAAACATAAAATAGGATTTGAAGAAAAAGCTAAAGGTAAATTATAATCCACAGCACCCAACCCTGCCGTGTTAAATGCAACTTCCACATCAATGATAAGTTTTAGAGAGCAGTCATTTTTCTTCATGATTTTATAAAAAGGCCTTCCCTGCCAGTTTCACAGTCAGCATGCTTAGCAATGTGATATACAAATGTGCCTGTTGTGCTTTATAGGTGGCAGTATAAGTTAGTGTAGCTATTATATAAAGTTTCTTTACAATATGAATAACAGAACTGACCTAATCCATCAATACCACTCCTGGGCATGTATCAAAAATAAATGCAATCTATGTTGCAGATAAACATCCAGTGCCCATGTTCACTGTAGCACTATCACAATGACCAAGGTACATGGCTAAATGTATTTTTTAAAAAGTGTTCTGGGTTACCATGATGACCTGTGAATCTCCTTATAGCAATTCTTGGTTATTTCAGGTATGTCCTATATAATACAGCTTTAAAAATAGCCATTGGTATTAAAAAGTATATGAATACAACATGATGAAAGCTTTAAGAATGATTGATCTTAAATACATTTGGATTTCTTTGAAGGCTGCAACATTTAGAACAAGTGTGAAGCCAGCAAGGAATGATGTATACAGTCTCACAAACCTTAGTAGATCCACCCGGGCTGGAAATGATATTGACTTAGACTAAGATGACATGATGGATTTGGATATGGAAGGATCTGAACACATTCCTAGTACTTTCCATAAAAAAATCAATGGGATGAAGTGAGCAAAGGTGGGGGGGGGGGCAAGGAACAAAGCAAAGTCTGAAGCTCTGTGCTTTAAAGCAAGACAAAAATTTTATTCACCAAGTTTGCCACTTTCAGGCTCTGACACAAAAGTTCATTTAACCTCTCTGTCTCTCTTGTCTTCAGATCTGTAATGTGGTTAATATTGCCAAGCTCACTGTGGTATTTCAGATAGTTCTGAACTGTATTACATGGAAAAATCAAGCTGAGCATAAGCAATCAATCAAGTTGGAGGTAACTAGCTAGCTGTTCCAAGCTCCCGCCCCTGTGACTTCCCTGCCATGATGGACTGTAGCCTAGAATTGTAAGCTAAGTAAACCCTTTCTCTGAATTACTTAGCTTTTGTCAGGATATTTTTCTCAGAAAACAAAATATAAAGTTAGAATATTTTGGGGGGGGGTAGAATGGAGAGATCAAGTCAGGCAAAAATATTCATTGAAAGCACTAAATGACTGCTTCATATTATCATGGCCAAAAGTATAAAAGAAGGGAATATCCAATTTATATGACCGTGTGTGTGTGTGTGTGTGTGTGTGTGTGTGTGTTTTGCAGCATATTTTGGAGAAGATAGTGAGCAACAAGAATTTTCATTCCATCTCTCAATACTAAGGAACATGAAAAGGAAAACATTTCATTTCTAGAGAAATATCTCATAATCATCAGTCATCAAAGGACCAAGGAAGGAAAAGCTCCCAAAGAAATTAAGGAACGTATTGACCATGTAACAGTTTTTGGAAGTTGTGGTGAGAGAAGATATGGAAAAAGGACTAGATCAGAAATGAGACCGACCCTTTCAAGTTTTCCGCTGGGGCCGCCTGGCGGGGGCTGCGAACGTGGTCGCTGCGGACTTGTTTGGAGCGCGGTTTGAACGCCCAGCGCCACCTCAATTGCCCTCATCCATGGGGTTCAGGGTGTATGGTCCTAGCGGTGGAGACCCCTTAAGTAAAATAGGTAGGGGGCGCCTATTGGCCTAAGCCTGACCTGACCCTCTCCGGAGAGACTACGGTGCCTTGAGTTGGTGGAAACCCTTCCCATCTCCTTTTTGAGAGTAGTACAAGGGAGACTGCCCTCGCCTACTTTGACTGTAACTGCATGGTGTTGATTTAGCAGTTCCTTAGATGAGAGTCAAGCTGGAGCTTGTTGTGTGGGGGGGGTAGCGGCGCGCTCTGCAGCTGTCGCCCCCCCTCCTGAACGGAAATTGTCTTCCTTAGGGAGAGAGGGAGGAGGGTGACAGTTTGAATTTTTTTTTTTTTGCCCCGGGGAGGGGTGGGAACAACTGAGGGAGGTTGGCCTCTGGGTTACCAGTCAGTCCTGGTAGCTCTGTAGGTGCGGCCCCTTCATCCTGGCAGGAGCTGGATTCTCTAGGGGAAGCCCCTAGCTAAGTTTGAGTCGTCTCCCCCCACCCCCTTCCGAGTTGCAGCAGAGGGTCTTCTGCAGAAGCTAGGCCCTTTGGCTAGCTGGCTTGTTAGTGCCTTATTTATGTGTGTTTGGGCCCAGTTTCCCAGCTCAGCAGGTGACCCTGGCCTGGGCCTCCTATCTCTCCTGTTGACTTACCAGAGGGCCAATGGCCTCCCCTTTATCACGTGAGGCCTGGAATGTCCACCAGGCTGGGCTGAGCTGGGCTGTGTGGGGGAAGGGAAGCAGGAGGGTTCTGAATCCAGGGCTCAAGCCCCTCTCTTATGTGCCCTAGGGCTCCCATGGTGACCCTTCAGTTTTGTTTCTTTTCTGATACCCAGTTGGCAAGTGTGAAATTGAGGCCCATTTGAATGTGGGGGCATGCTTGTCTCAGTAGGTTAAGTCCTACCTTCTTTAGGTCCCCACTCATGGGAGCATACAGTGCTTTCCAGGAAGAGGGAGAGAGCTTTGCACTGAGCTAAAGCCAGCTGAGTTCTCAGGGCGCGTGGTGAGGTGGAAAAAAATGGAGGAATGCTCTTGGGACAGACCTGGTCCTGCTCTTAATTCTGTGGGATGCAGCAATCATTTAGTCACAGGTAATTCTGCAGCGTTTGCCTTCAGTGGTCACGGATGGAGCAGGCTTACCTACTGTTATTTTAGGTAATACATTTATTCAGCTTCTGATGGGTGCTGAGCACCCCGACATTCTGGAGTGCACATTCTGTCTCCAGTCTGGAGGGGCAGGAGAGCGGAGGATCTTCAGCCCCTACTCTCTTACCCCTACCATTGGTCTCACTCTAGAGCTGTGTGTGTGTGTGTGTGTGTGTGTGTGTGTGTGTGTCTCCTTAATTAAGTATATTAATAGTTAAACTCTCACTCATAGCTGGAACTCAACAGACCACAAAAAAAGCCTCCCCGTTACTCACGCGCTACTGCCCAACAAGAATATCCCACTGAAGTTTTTTTCTGCATTCTCTTACTTCCCTCTTGGTCTGTCGGCTCTCCTGGGTGCTCAGCCTACCTTCCCAGGCTGCTGGCACTGAGAAAGGACTGCCCATTCAAAGATCCAGAAAGCCCCAATCCTTCATCTGCCCCTAAAATCCAGAGGCAGTATCAGCGGGCAAAGGTGGGGGTGTGTGGAACTCTATATGTTGATCAGTGTGACAGCCTGGATCTCTGTCTTTAAGTCTGTGTTTAGAATGTGTATGTCTGAAGGTGTGGAAGTCTAAGATGTATGATTTTATATAAATGGGTAGTTATGTATCTATATCATATATTACATGTTATATATGTATATAAAACACATACACACACTTCATGCACTTAAGTTTGAAGTTGTCTGTAGCTTAGCCATGTCCCTATATAATATATACTGTATGTTTTGAGTACTTGGAATTTTGTAGGGTTTGTGATTTGTATGTGTTTGTTTTAAGACAGGGTCTTACTGTACAGCCCTGGCTGACCTGGAACTTACTAGGTTAACCTTGAACTCAAAAATAACCTGTCTGCCTCTGCCTCCCAAATTCTGGGATTAAAGATGTACCCTACCAAAAAAACAAAAAAAAAAAAAAAAAAAAAAAGAAATGAGACCGAAAAAAGAAGAAATAGAATCCCAACAAACAATGGTTAGCAGTACCAGATTTGTTTATAAGAAACTGCTCCCAAACATGACTGGCCAAAAAAAAAAAAAAAAAAAAAAAAAAAAAAAAAAAAAATCAATGAAAGGATTCCTAAGGATATTTCTGCTATATTCATAGACTGGTACCTTATCCAGTCATCATTAGCGGAGTCTTCCTCTGGGAACTGTTGGGAGCAAATGCAGAGACACAGTCAAACATCAGGCGGACAGCCCAGGTTGGAGGTCTATATCAGGTCCCTCCCCTCAGAACTCTGGGAATTACAGAAGAGGATGAGAAAAAACTGTAGAAGCCAGAGGAGTTGAGGATACCAGGAGAACACATCCCACAGGCTCACCTAAGCAGGGCTTATAGGGCTCACAGAGACTAAAGCAACAATCATGGAGCCTGCATGGGTCTGACCTACGTCCTCCATGTATATGTTATGACCATATAGCTTGATGTTTTGTGGGACTCCTAACAGAAGAAGCAGGGGTTATCTCTGACTCTTTTACCTGCTCTTGGGCCCCTTTTCTTCCTACTAGGTTGCCTCACCCAGCCTTAATATGAAGGTTTGTGCCTGGAGAAGTTTAAGTCTGATCTTATTGTATCTTATTGGTGTTCCTGAGAGGCCTGCATTTGGGGAACAGACAGAGGTGAGAGATGGGGGATGATGGAAGATGGATGGATGGATAGATGGATGGATGGATGGATGGATGGATGGATGGATGGATGGATGGAGAGATGAATCTAGGGGATGAAGGGAGTGGGTAAACTAGGAGGAATGAAGGGAGGAAAAGCTGTGGTCCAAATGTATTATATGAAAGAAAAATAAATAATTTTTTAAATTAGTAAGTGATCATGCAAACTAAAGTTATTAGCTTGGTCCAGCTTCTTGGTGGCTTAATAGCAAAATTAAAATATTAAAGGACAAAATACTGGCACAATATAAAGGAGTATATTTCACTAATGTGACCATGTAAATAGGACAAAGAGAAATGGCCAATGGTCTTAAACCTTACTTTGAGGCAATAAACATGAGTTTTGAAATTTTAAAACAAGATAAAAAAGACATATATAATTATACAATTCTGATAAAAATTTTTAACCTTAATTCTTATCTCAATTCTGTTTCTACAACATGGTCCCTACTGATTAAGGGCATAAATTCACTTTAAGAGAAGATTTCTCATAATCCAGGATCATGTTTTCTTCCCTATTAATTGTCCTCCTTTGAAATACTAAAGTCCTTATTCCAAAAATTAAGAAGATAACTTACCTCTGTTCTTTTAGAAATGTTTTATATGTGAATATGTGTATAAATACAAACATTTAAAAATGTTTTAAGGATGTTTTTATAACTACTGCCTTTTTAAAAACAAATAAATGAGTTTTTCAAGATCCATAGCTTAGCCAAGGCTATGTAAGAGAAAACCCTAAATATTTTTTTATTGACATTTTTAAAAACCTGCTTTAAGGCATATAAAGACAGATAATCTTAATATGTTGCATCATAATGATATATCTTAAAAAATAATAAACTGTTTTTATTTTAAAATAATAATAAAGTCATAAATTTCAAACTTTATCCTGCTCTGAACATCTTACTCAGATGTTTTTTCTAACAACAATAATAAAAATCATTTCATGGTATATGGTATGCCTTGAGTCTTAATTTAAATTGGGTTGAGAATACAAAAACAATTACTTCATGCCTTGTAACATGTACATATTCATTGACATATGACCATGAACAGGAACTATATACAAGAGACTACTCTTACATACACCTACATATGACCGTGCATGGAAACTGCATACATGTAAACTTACACCTGTGTCTACATATGCTCAAGAATTATACATGTGTGAAAACATGATTATGTGTTGACATACAACTATGCTGAAGAACTGCCCACATGTGAACATGTCCTTATATACCAACATATAACCATGGTCAGGAATTGCATACACATGACAACATGTGGGGCGCCGCCCACACATTCCCACGCATTCGCCATTACAAGATGGCGCTGATATCTGGCTGGAGTTAGCAGTAAACAAGCCATGTGCGCACAGGCTGGGTAACTTCCGCTTCATGAGTTCCGCCTCTTCCCGTGGCGTCATAGGGCCTGCTGAGTCTCAACCAATCAGGGGGCTCCGCGTCCAAGGCAAGGACTGATCCTTTTATAGGGGACGGGCTGGATAGCTCCTCTCTCTCTTCTTTTCTCTTCTGCCTCTTCTCTCTCTCTCTCTTCCCCTTTTCTTCCTCTCTTCCCCTCGTGGTTTTCGGGCGTCTCGTGGAGCTTGTTCGTCTTGTTCGTCTCCTTGGATCTCTTGGTTTTCCCCGTCCTTTTCGTTACATGAAGCAAGTACCGGTTTTTCCAGATTAATAAAGTTTACCGCAGAAGGATTCTATTTTGTGTGCCGCGTCGTTCTTGCAGGCGAGACGGTTGCGCGGGACATCTGGTGCCTCAAACCCGGGAAATTCGACCACTTCATCGTCTGCACCACAGAATTCAGAACTGCGGGGAGATTAGTTCGGCAAGGTATGTCTGATCCTGGATCTTTCTTCAATTTGGTTTAAATCCTCCACGGCCGTGTGAAGGGTCCGTAGAGGCTCCGGTCTTCGTCAGTGCAGTTTTTATTCTCTTCCTCTTAATTTCCTCTGTGTCCAACGGGGCTGGTGTTAATTTTGTGCTTAAGTCGGACGTAGATAAGCAGAGGCACCCCTGCGTTCCATAAGTCTTTGTAGATAAAAAAAGCGAGAACGCGCTGAGACTTGCCTTTCAGTTTCGCCTTGGGCCGCCACGCGAATAAGCCGCGGGCATTACATCGCTGTGATGGGCTCTTCACACTCGACCATTACAGCCCTGCAGTCAATTCTTAAGCAGAGAGATTTAGAATTGCCCACCCGCATCTTGCAGCGTTTTGTAAGAGAGGTTGAGCGAACGGCCCCTTGGTTTGCAGTTTCTGGGTCTCTCTCACCAGCCTCATGGAACAGATTGGGTAGAGAATTAAACTGTGCACAGAATGCTGGAAACCTCGGGCCCGGAACCATGGCCATTTGGACGATGGTACAAAATTGTTTAAGAGATGAGAGTTGTAGGCCCGCCGTCGCTGCGGGGCAAGAGGTATTGAGTGAAGCGCAGGATAGGCTATCAGAAGCCGAACAGAGTGAGAGAATGGGCGCGCGCAGGAAAAGGTATTATCCCCCTAAGGAAAAAGGACCTCCAGAAGCGCTGTACAGCGGGAGAGCAGTAACCCAGAAACCCTCAGATTTTCATTCCCTTATGCCCTCTAATGTTAAGAAAAGGGGAGTCAGCTTGTACCCTGTAGAAGACTTTGAGGCTCTTAACATTGATAGCCTCGAGACTTCAGATAAAGATGATTATGAGCGAGAAGGCTTAGACCCAGAAGAGGAGGCAGGGGTAGATGAAGGAGCAGCTAGTTATGAGGAAAAAGGATATTATCCTGACGAGCAGTATAGGCCCACGCGTTTGTCCCCAGTTGTCCCAACAACACCTCCTTTACCAGCAGCCCCTCTTCCTTATGAGACACGCGCACCTTTAAAAGCCTTCTCATTCCTCCCAGAGAGAGTAAAGAAACAGGTGCGTCTTTCATTATGCCACAAAAATTTGATGATTTTAAAAGAGGCATTTCCTATATTGTTACAGGCCCTAAAAAGTAAGGGCCTATATATTGCCACAGAAAAGCTCCAGATTTTTGATACTGGTCAATTCCTAAGGTCTGTGGTATTTATTCACTGATAAGATTGTCCCTCAAAAGCTCGAGATAAGAAGGGATCACCTCCACACTCTTAATGATTTTCAAAAATTACTGGGAGACATTAATTGGCTTAGACCTTTTCTTAAGATTCCTTCTGCTGAACTTAAACCCTTGTTCGATGTTTTAGAAGGGGATCCGCATGTTTCCTCACCTAGAAGTTTGACCCCGCAAGCAGAAAGAGCGTTACAGTTGGTAGAAGAAGCTATACAGGATGCACAATTGGTTCGCATGGATTATGATAAACCTTTCTCATTATGTGTTTTTAAAACAAACCGGCTCCCTACTGCAGTGCTTTGGCAGCAAGGGCCCTTATTATGGGTGCATCCTAATGCCTCGCCAGCTAAAATAATTGACTGGTATCCAGATGCTGTGGCGCAATTAGCGCTGAGGGGGCTAAAATCTGCCATCACGCATTTTGGCAGTGAGCCACAGCTGTTAATTGTTCCCTATAATGCCATGCAGGTTTCCACTCTTGCTGCCACTTCAAATGATTGGGCTATCTTAGTCACTTCCTTTTCAGGAAAAATAGATAATTATTACCCAAAACATCCAATTTTACAGTTTGCTTTAACTCAACCTGTAGTTTTTCCCAAAGTAACGTCCTGTAGTCCCCTAAAAGAAGGGTTAGTTATTTATACTGACGGTTCCAAAACTGGGCTGGGGGCTTTTGTAGTTAACGGTCAGGTCTACTCGAGGCAATATGCAGAAACCTCCCCACAGGTGGTAGAATGTTTAGTGGTTCTTGAGGTTTTACAACGTTTTTCAGAGCCTATAAATATAGTGTCTGATTCATCTTATGTTGTTAATGCTGTCAATTTGCTTGAGGCGGCTGGCATTATTAAACCGTCTAGCAGAGTTGCCTCAATTTTTGCGCAAATTCAAAATTGCCTTCTAGCCAGAAGATCGCCCTTTTATATTACTCACATTAGAGCTCATTCTGGATTGCCAGGACCTATGGCTCAAGGCAATGATTTGGCAGACAGGGCTACAAAAATAATTGCTGTAGCCATGTCTTCGCCGCTAGAGGCTGCTAAAAGTTTTCACAAAAACTTTCATGTAACTTCCGAAACTTTGCGGCGCCGCTTTTCCATTTCCAGAAAACAGGCTCACGATATTGTTGTCAATTGCCAAAATTGCAGTCAGTTTCTGCCTGCGCCCCACTCGGGGGTTAATCCTCGGGGCATCCAGCCTCTTCAAATATGGCAAATGGACGTTACCCATGTCCCCGCCTTTGGTAAGCTGCAATATGTACATGTATCCATTGATACCTGTTCAGGAATAATTGTAGCCACTCCCTTATCTGGAGAAAAGGCCTCACATGCCATCCAACATTGCTTGGAGGCTTGGAGTGCCTGGGGTAAGCCAAAGTTCTTAAAGACAGACAACGGACCGGCTTTTACCTCACAAAAATTTCAACAATTTTGTAGCCAGATGGCTGTGACTCATCTTACAGGTTTGCCGTATAATCCACAAGGACAAGGTATTGTGGAACGTGCTCACCGCACTCTTAAATCATATCTAATAAAACAGAAAGGGGGGGTTATGCAGGCCTTGCCCCCCGTGCCTAGGACAGCAATATCCATGGCACTGTTCACCTTAAACTTTTTAAATCTTGATGACCATGGCCATACGGCAGCTGAAAGGCATTGCCTACCCATGGATAAACCAAAAGAGATGGTAAAATGGAAAGATGTCATAACTAATGAATGGAAAGGACCGGATCTTGTGTTGATAAGATCCAGGGGAGCTGTTTGTGTTTTTCCTCAGGATGAAAATAATCCTTTCTGGGTTCCCGAGAGGCTCACGCGAAAAACGGCAGAGACTCCTGATGACAGCCCTGCTCCTGACGCGGTGGAACCAGAGAGCCAGAGAAGAGACGAGATGGGCGATTCTGTCGGCAGTCCCGAAACCAATTCCAGCGGAACCTGACGCTACAGTCTCCCCTAACCTTTTCACCCCCGATACTAATTTGGGTGGGGGTGGGACTCTTGGGAGCAATCCTTTGCTGCGGACTTGCGTTGCTTCTCTGGCTGGTTTGTAAGCTCGAGGCCCAAACAAAAAAGAGACAAGGTGGTTACTGCCCAAGCGCCTGTCGCTCTAGAACATGCAGCATCAGCCGATATCTGTTTGTCTTTGCTTAAGCAGTAGGTCGCCGGCCAGACAGCTCTTGCACTCCTAGAACTTCGGTTCATTGCACAGGATTAGAGTGTCTGGTTTGAGCAGCCCTTGAGGGATGCCGAGCTTAGCATCGCACTGAGAAACCCCTGGTCGCGGGGTATTCTCCGGGAGATAAGCCATTTGTATGAGGGTTTCCTGCCCCAGTGTCCCTCCCTCAGAAAAACGGCAGAGGACAGGTCAGGTGTACTGCGGGCTACAAAAGGCCTAGCGGTTACTCCTGTACATGGTCTTTATACACCTTAATGAGGATTTGACCTCTATCTCCGCCCTCCTAATATGGGTGTCCTACTTTGCTTAAAGTATAAAAGATAGGGGGAGATGTGGGGCGCCGCCCACACATTCCCACGCTTCCGTCATTACAAGGTGGCGCGGATATCCGGCTGTGGGGCGCCGCCCACACATTCCCACGCATTCGCCATTACAAGATGGCGCTGATATCTGGCTGGAGTTAGCAGTAAACAAGCCATGTGCGCACAGGCTGGGTAACTTCCGCTTCATGAGTTCCGCCTCTTCCCGTGGCGTCATAGGGCCTGCTGAGTCTCAACCAATCAGGGGGCTCCGCGTCCAAGGCAAGGACTGATCCTTTTATAGGGGACGGGCTGGATAGCTCCTCTCTCTCTTCTTTTCTCTTCTGCCTCTTCTCTCTCTCTCTCTTCCCCTTTTCTTCCTCTCTTCCCCTCGTGGTTTTCGGCCGTCTCGTGGAGCTTGTTCGTCTTGTTCGTCTCCTTGGATCTCTTGGTTTTCCCCGTCCTTTTCGTTACATGAAGCAAGTACCGGTTTTTCCAGATTAATAAAGTTTACCGCAGAAGGATTCTATTTTGTGTGCCGCGTCGTTCTTGCAGGCGAGACGGTTGCGCGGGACAACAACACACATATAAACTGACACGTGACCATGTATCAGACTGCATGCATAGATACAAGCATATATGCACTGATGTGTGACCTTACTGGGAAAGTACATGCATATATATGGCAATATATAAAACTATATCCAGTGTCTTAATTAGTTTTTCTACTGCTATGATGAAACACCATAACCAAAAGCAACTTGTGGAGGAAAGGGTTGATTTGGCTTACTTACATATCCTGAGTCACAGACCTTTGAGAAAAGCCAAGGCAGGAACTCAAAAAGGATGGGAACTCGGAGGCAGGAGCTGATGTGGAAGCCATAGAGAAGTGATACTTGCTGGCGTACTCCTCATGACTTGCTCAGCCTGCTTTCTCATAGAACCTGGGACCACCTGCCCAGGGAAGGCACCACCCACAACCGCCTGGGCCCTCCCCTACTGATCATTAATTAAGAGAATGCACTACAGGTCTGACTACAGCCTGATCTTATGGAAGCATTTTCTTAACTGAGGTTCCCTCCTTTCAAATGACTATAGATGTGCCAAATTGACAAAATACTAGCCAGCAAGCAAAAAAAAAAAAAAAAAAAAAAAAAAAACCTGCACGCATCTGAATACGTGCATATGTGTCAACATATAAACATTGTCAGTAAAAGCACATATATGAACATATGCCTATATATGGACATGTTCTCATATAGGACTGCATGTAGGTAAACATGCACATATATGCTACTATATGTTTAACTCAGGAACTACGTGTGTGCCAATAAGTGACTGATATTGGGAACTGTACAAATGTGAACACTTCATATGCACTCAAATGTGACATGTGTGAACATTTGCATATGTACTAACATAGTCCCATGATCAGGAATAGTAAACGTGTGAATGCACACTAACATATGACCACACTAACATATGACCACTCATGTTCAGAACTACACATGTGACCACATACATACATACCAATATATGTCCAGGCTCAGGATTGTCATGCATGTGAACATACACATGTGCCAACATATGACGCTTCTCAGGAATTGTGCGTGTGTGATTACACAATGTACTACCATGTGGCCATGCTGAACACAGTCATATATACTGGCATGTTACCTTGCTCAGGAATTGTACATGTGTGAATATCACATATGTGTTAACATGTGCTAACATGTAACCAAAGTTACAACTACCTACATGTGAAAACTCACAAGTACTGCAGCATATTACCGCCATCCAGAACTGCACACAACAGGCATGGTGGTACACACGTGTATTCCCAGCACTCAGAAGGCAGAAGCTAGCAGAAGTCTACCTCTGATCTACACAGAGAGTTCCAGGATAGCCAGGACTACATGGGGAAACTGTCTCAAACAAAACAAACAAAAGAGAAAAAAAATCAGAACAGCACACAAGTGAACATGTGTGTAAAAACCAATATATAACTGACCTTGAGAGCTACATGGTTGTAAACATGTGCATATATATTGACATATGGCTACTTATGGAACTTCACACAAGTCAATACATATATATCACAAACATGTGATTGTGCTGGAAAAGAACATACATATGAACATGCATATATGTGTTGACATGACCATATGACCATATTCAGAAAATATGTATGTGAACACATGAATATATACCAACATGTGATCACACATAATATGCATGCATGTAAGCATGTGAAAATGTGACAATATGTACCACACTGGGAACTGCACACAGGCGAATGTATGTATATGCATATGAATCTTCTGAAAGCTTAATACTTATAAACACACAAATTTGCATAGACATGAGACCATATTCAGAACTTTGCATGTGGAAACATGCATGTGGATGCCATGTGAAACATGCATGTGAATACCTCTCAGAAGTTACACACTTGCTAGCACATGCATGTGTCAACATGTGATCGCTCTCAGAACACATGTTAAAATGTACATATGTGCCAACATGTTACCAAATTTAGAATTTCCCTGTGTGTCAACATACACATATGTGCAACATGACCTGGCTCAGAACTTATACAGGTATCAAAATGTACATACATGCTGACATGTGAGCATACTTAGAACTGAATACGTGTAAACACATACAATTGCCAAGACATGTGCCTGCACACATGTGAACATGTATGTCCTAACATGTGATGTCTTAGTCAGGGTTTCTATTCCTGCACAAAACATCATGACCAAGAAGCAAGTAGGGGAGGAAAGGGTTTATTCAGCTTACACTTCCACATGCTGTTCATCACCAGAGGAAGTCAGGACTGGAACTCAAGTAGGTCAGGAAGCAGGAGCTGATGCAGAGGCCATGGAGGGATGTCACTTACTGGCTTGCTTCCCCAGCCTTGCTCAGCCTGCTTTCTTATAGAACCCAGGACTACCAGCCCAGGGATGTCACCACCCACAATGGGCTGGGCCCTCCCCCCTTGATCACTAGTTGAGAAAATGCCTTACAGCTGGATCTCATGGAGGCATTTCCTCAACTGAGGATCCTTTCTCTGTGATTAACTCCAGCTTGTGTCAAGTTGACACAAAACCAGCCAGTACACATGACCTCCTTTATAAGTAAGTAACACATCAATACACACTTATGCACTGACATGTATTTGCTCTTGGCACTTGCATCTGTGTAAAACTATGTGACTATCTTGGCTGAGAAGTAACTTCTCTGCAGTACTAAACATGGATCATGTACTATCAGGAAACATCTCTGTAATACCCAATCCTATCCCCCCACAGAGAAGGTAAGTCCTAAAGCAACTTTCAGTCATGACTGAAAAGACTACAGTGGAAAGTCATACATTACAGTTAGGAGACACTCAGGTATCTATTGATAAATAATCACCAGAGCATGCTGAGGTGTATGTAAATCAAGTAATCTCAGTGAAGAAACTCGTGGAATCTATTTGGCAGAGATGACAGACAAGCCAAATGAAGAAAGCCTAAAATAACAAAAAACATTGTTGTAATTTTGGTATAGCTTAAGTCCTTGCAGACTATTAGTAATGTATAGTCCAGCAATACAAAAGTACTTTGGCATAGAAGAAAACAAAGGCTTCTGGGTGGCTAGTGGAATTCTTTGAGTAAAATTTGCTCATGATAACAATGCCAGAACTATTCCTGTCACTTGGCACGATTAAAAGTACTTGATATTAATTTAATAAGAATATGTCTATTTGTGTGTTACTATCTTTCCAATTGCTATCAAATGTGAAGGTCAACAGCCAGTAGAACTAAACTGACAATACAGTAACGCAAAAGGATTAGTTTTGAAATATGATTGAAATTTGGAAATTGTGCATTTCCCTTTCACATGTTGTATACTTGCCAACCTTCTGGGCTGGCTAACAAGTCAAAGGAGGTTCTTACTAGTCATATTCACCCTGGGAATTCAGAGTTCCATGAGCTGGGCACTGAGGAACCACAAAAGAGGAAGCCACAGACAGGAAGCCAGTGACATAGCAGTATCACTCACTGTCCCACCAGACATGAACATACACCACTTCATTATGCATTTCTCCCTGGCATTCAAGAACTTGAAGACCTACAAACTAGGAGGCAAATGACACAATAAAGGTCATTATTACTGGTTTCTGAATGTGTTAGTGAAGCATTTAACTGGGGGCTGGCTTACTGTTCAGAGGTTTAGTCCATCAGTATCAAGGTGGGAACCATGGCAGTGCGCAGGCAGGTATGGTTGCTGGAGAAGGAACTGAAACAGACAGGCATAGCACCAGGGCAGTAGGTAAGAGCTTTACATCCTGATCCACAGGCAGAGAAAGTAAGCAAAACAGCCTGATATAGGCTTTTGAAACCTCAAAGACCACCCCCAGGGACACACTTCCTCCAATAAGGCCACACCTCTTAATCTTTCACAAACAGTTCCATTAACTAGGGACCAAGCATTTAAGCATATGACCCAATGGTGGCCACTCTCATTCAAACCACAATTGAATCTTGTTCCTTCTTGGTTTCTGAGGCATCATCTGTAAGCTCCTCTCCTCACTTCTGGGTTGTAGGGTCCAGTCTGCTGACTGCCAACTGGTGCTACCCTAAGACAAAATACTGCCAGGGAAGAGCACACCAATTGGTTATCCGGTGCCATAATGTCAGCCCTGAAACATACATACAAGTAACATTGCACATCTCTTGCTCACAATAACAATTGATGACAAAAGAAGTCCTAAGTGTAAAAGAGAGTAGTGAGGGGTAGATATGAATGTCTGGAGGGAGGAAAGGAAAGCACAAAATGGTGTAATGAAAATACAACCTCAAACATAAGCAAGAAAACAAACAAAATATTCCAAAGTGAGCCAAGTAAAATAAAAGCTAACCCTTAAAAAAATCAAAGTAAATATTGTCTTTAGCACACACTCGTGTGTACACACATCCACCACACATTGCACATGTGTGCATGCAAATAGATATATACACATGAGAGAAATAAGCCTCTCACAATAACCATATATACACATAAACCATGTGGATAAGCACGGGAGACGCTCACTTAAACTCATAGCAGTAAAGAAAGCAGGCCAGCTTTGTTGGAATCTGGACTTTAATTTTTTACATAAATAGTGATCTAAGAATGAGGAGTTCTAAGGCTTGTACATTATTTCCATGTGAAAGATTGCAGATTAGTTGGCCTGTAATATGGCATCACCCAAAACAGCAAAAAGGCTTAGTGTTGTTTTTCCTGAAGAAAGCCAGTTTACTATATCCAATACTGATTCTGCCATTTGTCTGTAGAAATACTGATTTACTGTCTGGAGTTTCCAATGTTTACCTATAACTTAAAGAAAGAAAGAAAAATGTAAGTTAAGTGTACACAGGAAAATAAAAATGACTCTAAAATTATAACTTTTGGAATTTATTTAGACTTAAATAAACATACATATTTTTTTACATTACCATTCTATCACCATAAAGAAAATGAGTTAGGGAACACTGCAGGTGAATGAACCAAAACTGAGGATGTGTCCCATACACGGGTACATTCAGACTTTCAACTGGCTAAGTACCCAAGCATACTGAGGTAGGTGACGATGCCAAGTACATGCTTAAATGGTACAGCAAATACTATGCACCGCTTGTCCTCTGAAGAAAGAGACATACTTCCATGTATCAGCAGGAGGAGAATGTAATTACATCATCCTCAGGCAGCTGGATGTCTTTCCTCACACCTTCCTTTACCTCATATCCTTCCTTCCAGAAACGAATCACACAAACTCACCCAACATCTTAGAAGCCATTGACTATTAGAAGTAATTGACTATTCACTTGATCTTTTAATATAAAATTGAAAATTCTTTTAAAAAGCAAACTAGCTAATCGTTCTCTCAGTTTATTAACCTTTTGTGGCTCTCTAAGAATTTAATAGATTTACCATTTTGTTAAACACTGAAAGCAACCTATAATTACCAAGGATTAAGTAAGCAATGGTACACAGAGGTTCCATCTAAGGCTGATGGAAACAGATGTAGAGACCCACAGCCAACCATGGAGCAGAACTTAGTGAATCCTGTGATAAGAAGTGGAGGAAGGATTATAGGAGCCAGAAGAGTCAAGGGTACTACAATAAAACCTATAGAATCAACAAACCTGAACTCACAGGGGCTCAATGAAATTGAACCAAAAATCAGGGAGCCTGCATGGGTCTGACCTAGGCCTTCTGCATGTATGTTATAAATATGTAGCTCTCTCTTCTTGTGGGACTCCTAATAGTGGGTGCCATGTTTGACTGATATCTCTGAGAGGCCTGGCCTTTTCTGAAAAGAAATAGAGGAGATGTGGATGGGAAGAAGGAGGGACAGGGAGGAGAAGAGGGAGGGAAAACTGCAGTTGAGATGTAACATATGAGAGAATAAATTAAAAATAAAAAAATTTAAGGTAAGCCATGGTAAAATTATAGACTAGGGACTAACTACATAAATAAAAAGGAGGCAAATGGATCTACAAATACTGACAGAGAATATACACAGAAAATTAAGCTGTGATTCATTTAGTGTGAATAAATTTAGATACCATGGCAAATTGAAGACCAAAAATGTCAAGTTTTTCAATGAATAAATGAAGAACAGGAAAATACCACATTGAAAAGACAATTAAGAGACATACTCACTAAAATGTGAGAGGTTTGAGTCCTGGTTCAAATAAACCAGTTACAAAGTTACTACTGACAGGTCAGTGTGGCTCTATCCCCAGCAAATCAGGAAGCTGAGGCAGAGGATCACAAGTCCAAGACCTGCATGGACATAGTAAGGCTGTGTCTGAAAAAACAATAAAGGTACTGCTGAGACAAACAGGAAAAACTATACACTATTATGAGAGGGTATTAAGGAATTACTGTTAGTTTCTTTTGGTATGATAATAAAATTATACATACCTTCATGGAGTTTTCTGTGTACTTGGAGAATCATATAAAGAAAATGATCTCATCTTGACAAAAAAAATTCAAAAGTATGCAAATGTGTACTATCTATTTAAATACATAGATACTAAAATATCTAATATACCAAATGAAGAGCAGAAACTATCTCTGGGGAAGAAATAATGACCAGGCAAATTTTTAAAATGTTTAGTTAGGGCTGGGTGTAGTGTGATGTCAAGGCGACACATGATTGGACAGTAGAGAGTGGGGTGGAGACAAGGTTGGAAACACAGAAGAGGAGGAGAGAGCAAGGAGTTTCAAGAGGAGACAACATGGAAGCAGAGGTAGATGTTTCTCTTGCTGCATCTCTAGATGGATAAGGTTGTTATGATTATTTCTAAGGGCTTCTGTGGGTCAATTTATCTTATCTAGGTAGGCAGTTTATATCTTTGTCAACTGGTCATAAGCTTATTGTGTAGAGGGATTGTGGATTGAAAATTTAGTATATAAACCTGTTGGATAACTTAATGATTGTTGGTCATGTTTTCACCAGGCCCGTGGAAAAAGACGTGTGGGTACAAGGCTTGGGAACTAACCACTTAGGGGATTGTGCTCCAGCTCCCCACTGGAGCGGCTCCTAGAGTATCACTCCAAGGGGCCAATGGCAACAGAACAGAACCTTTTTAATTATTACTGAAAGAGCTGGGGTATAGTCAGAGATAGAATGCTTATCTACCATGTGTAAAGCCCCAGGTTCTATTTCTATCATCCAAAAAGATAGGTACAACCAGTATACACTGCTTTTATTTTGTTGTGCCCAGTATACATACATACACACACACACACACACACACACACACACACACGTTTTCTTTCATGTGTGCATGCAGGTGCACATGTAACTATTGGCCAGAGGTTGACCTTGGCTACCTTCATTAATCACTCTCTACCTTAATTTTGAGACAGGGTCACTCAATGAACCTGAAACTCACTGAGTTAGCTAGATTAACCAGCCATCATCCTTTAAGAATCTATCCACTTCCTCCTCCCCGGTGCTGGGATTATAGTCACATGCCACAAAACCTAGCTTTCTACATGGGTGCTGGGAATCCAAAATCAGGTCTTCCTGCTTCCATTGCAAGCATTTTGTTGACTAGACCATCTACCTAGCCCCCTATTGCTTTTATTATTAAAACCTACACCACCAATAACGTTCTAAAAATTCAGTAGTAAAAATAAAGGTTGTATATACAGTGAGTTGAAACCTG
This sequence comes from Micromys minutus, assembly GCF_963924665.1. Classification (NCBI taxonomy): domain Eukaryota; kingdom Metazoa; phylum Chordata; class Mammalia; order Rodentia; family Muridae; genus Micromys; species Micromys minutus. The sequence continues at coordinate 41,197,777 of NC_137970.1, read as the reverse complement.
GTCTAGAATATCTCTCAACACTAAGATGAATAGCTACTTTTTCTTTGTTAGATCTCACATCTATAGAGAAATACAAACACATTCTATGTAAAGTCTCTAAAGGACTTGTATGGCTCTCTGGAAATTTACTTTCTTGTCTTCCTTCTGTTGCTATATCCCCAGAAATACTGTTCTGGGATGGAGCATAGATCTCTGCCTTTTAACAAGATCTCGTCTGTTACTAAATTATTTGTATAACAACAGAGTACTGGCTTTGCATTAGTTTAAATGTCAAAGTAGAACTGCATCTGCTCTCGGTGACCCATCAACCAAATTTATGACCACCCTAGGAGTCACAAGAAAGTATATTTTGCTTGCTATAAGTAAAAGCTTCCTAAAATATCAGAACTGTCCAAAGACAACTGCCCTGTGGGGTGTTTCCTAACAATGGAGATATAAAAGGTAGGTGACAAGAGGAGGATCAGGGGATTCTGTTGGAAGCTGGGGGTTGCACTGGACAGTCTCAAATTCCAAATGACATGATTATCTGGCTCTCTAAAAACATGGAGATAGATAAGAAAGAAAATCCTCGAACTCAGGAGTTTTGTGAATTTTAAATAGAACTTGAGATACACAACCTTTTAAGATAGGCTAGAGTAGTAATTCACTGATAGAATGCTTGCCCGGGCATCTGTGAAGGCTTGGGTTCAATCCCCAATGCCACACACACATACACAATGCACGTAAAAGAAAACCCATATTCACTGCAGGAAATGTGAAAAAATATAAAGTTACAAATAAAAATACACATCAAAATGCTCTATTATACCTCCTGGTCTAACAAAATATCATATTGCTTTTCTTTTCTATTTAATAATTGAAGCTGAAAGACTGAAAATATAAGGTTAGTCCAGACACTTCACAAAAAAGTCTAGAAAATAAAAAGGAAAAAGGGCTCAGGGGTAGATAATGTGCTTGCCTAGCATGTAGTTCAATCTCAGTACCACAACAAAAGGGATTTGTACATGTTCCTATGCAATTAAGTATGACTGAAACAATAATAATCCTCTTTACAGATATATTGTAACTAAACTACTTTCACGCAGCTGGATATCTAGGTTAATTTTTAATTCCATATAATTTGCTAATTGTCTAGAAATAAGAAGATCTGTTACATAATTCTAGTATATTCACAAAATAGTAATATAATTAATGTTTTTGTACTTAGCAGGTGCTGGATATTAAGCAAACAGATAAAGATCAATAATACATTGAACATAAGGCCAAAAGAAATTACATTGAGTTTCTGACCTATCTGGTTCTAGCTCATCTGAAAAACCCTGGTACTTCTCAGAAAGAAACACAATTAAATAAGCCATGGCACACAAAGCCAGAAACTAAAGACAATAAATATGACCCCTAAATTTCCACATCAAGATGAAAATGCTATAATTAGCTAATTGACAATAAATTATTTCAGCTAGCACAAACAATGCTAAAAAAAACCAGAGTTTTTGTTGTTGTTTTTAGTCTTTACCTGATTAAAATGGGCAGAGCATGGAGTTTTCTATTTATTTCCAGGTGAATTCTTCACATTTCCTGGCTTGTAAAACAAAATTGAGAGCTTTAATACAAGTTGAAAAGAAATAGTGAAACATTGCAAAGTGTCATCAGTATTTGGCAGGATAGAGACATGAAATACTATTATTTTCTTGGGAGATGGTCAAACCATTTTATTGAGGTAGGGTATCATAGAAAGGCCTGGGAGATACCAAATTCTTAGCTGGGGTTGCAGCTAGAGATATTAAAGGTGGTAATCAAAAGGGATGAGCCATTTCTCAGTAAGCTGAAAGGATTAGCCATTTTCCTTCAGTGCCCTGTCATGGAAAGTAACTTGGAAACAGGAAACAGAAAAAAAATGTACAGTAATTCTTATTCTATAGATTCAGCCAAACAGTTTATTTCATAAAAACAAAATCAAATCAATAGTGAAGCTATTCTCTAGTTCCTACAAGTCAGATTTATTACTGCATGCCACCATCACTGCTGTAGAGAGCTTGACAAACATAAGAAAGCTTCTTGCATTATCCACAAGGGCCAAATCATTAAACATACTCACTCAAAGAGGTTTAAATTGGACCACACCATTTCTGCCTGGCCACCTTTGGGAACATATAATTTGGCCATGTCATCCATGAGAAGGATAGAAAAGTTTCCAGTAAGGAAAATTCATGTGCTAAATAGTCAAGGCTTTCCTTTCTTATATGTTTTTAGAACTTAAATTCTGAAATTCTATTAATAAAATCTCCCTTAATATCAAAGATAGAAACTTATGAACTGGCAGTCTGAAGAACTCTAAGCTGCTGCTGGACAGGCCGTGAGACTGTGCTTCTGCAGACTAGATTTAGTGCAGGGGTTCCTGGTGGCCTCTTCCTCATCAGCACTTATGGGTAAAGAGGGGATAAGAAAGCAAGAACATGTCATCTACTGTCACTACTCCGCATGGCTTCTAGACAATTACAAAGTCTATTGGAGTAGTTCAGAACTGTTCTCTATTGCTTTATTCCCATTATACCAGCATAATTAACTCTGCCCTCTCTTATTCACAAGAGTATCCTAATTTGGATGATAATATAACTATATGGTCACCCTATCTACATATCACATCACTTTACGATGAAGTTCTGGGGAACAAGATCATACGCATTGCATGGTGGTTCAACGTAAATGCAGAAGCCTGACCGATGGAACTCTTCAAGACCTAGTACTAGTGCTACTTCTTTCCAGAATGACTACTGCAACCCTGCCCCAAATGTACATACATGTGAGCACACACCTCACCACAGCCCACTGGGCCTTCTGCTGTTACTCAAGCTTGCCAAGCAGCTTTGGTGAGACATCATTTTGGTAAATATGTACTCCTTGCCCTAGAATAGTCAATCCCAATTTTTTGCCTGGCAAAATACGCATTCATCCTTTTCTCAGGATTTTCTTTGTACCTTACCCCTCAATGTAGGTTATATTAGAACCTTGATTCACTTTCACTATTCCCATCTTCCTTTTGATTTTTATTGTTTCCTTCATGTTTGAGTCTCAGAATGAGTTATGAGCTTCATAATCCTATGAACACATGCTAGCCCTAGAACCTCCCACCACATAGCAGTCAAATGTTTGCTGAATAAACAAATGGAATGGCATAGAAATGAGGGACCTAGGGAGAACTAGGACCAAGCATGGTATTACAAATCCAAGTAATTACAAGTACTTAAAAGGTAGAAGGAAGACTGTGGCCAGTCTGGTAAATATACAGAATCTCAAAAAACAAACAAACAAACAAAAAAAAAACAAGAAAGTTTGGGTGAGTGATTCATTAAAAAAAAAAAAAGACACAAAAGGAAGGTTCCAAAAGTAACATACCTATAGCTGACTACTGGGTCTGCCATAAAAGCAATATGATGTCCCACCTAACTAAATGCATTTACATTTCAATCAAGTTACTAATTGCTGAGTATATCTAATGATATTCTTGGATAGTCTGCTCTCTATACCTACCTGTCTCTCAACCTCAAAAATAAATAAAATGCCAAATTTACAACTTTAAAAAAAAAGACTAACTCAGATGAAGAAAATAGGAAGGCAGATGATTCCATTGTACTGATTGAGAAAACCAGCTCTGTTGCCAAGAATATGGATATACTTAGGTACGTATCACTTATAGCAAAACAAATCAGAACCAATATTTTACTACAAAAATACTGGGCCCACCCACTCATAACCACATTACAAATTAAGAGCTGTCTTGAGACAGCACCATGATCTCAAAGGAAACAACATTCTCACAGGCCAAAAATCTGTTTGCATTTTCAGAGAATGTTTTCTTAAAAAACTTCCCTATAATCTAATTTTAATTCATACTTTTTTCAACATATCCTTACCATATTTATGAATACAAACGACAATTTGTTAGCAAACCTAAACCATTTTCAAAAAAATTGAAACATTGGTTCCTAATTACTATGGTCTGTTGTGTAAAGGGGGGTTGCCAGTGGGATGGTTAATCTTTATTGCCAACTTAACTGGATTTGGAATCACCTAGGAGACACAAGTGCGTCTGTAAGAGTGTTTCCAGAGAGGTTTAACTGAGGAAGGACGATGCCCTGAGTGTGGGTAGCATCATCCCATGGTCATGGTCTCAGGTTCCATACTAAACCCAAAGCAGAGAGTGAGCAGACCACCAACATTCCCTGCTCTCTGCTTCCTGTTCTGCTGAGATGTAAGGAAATGAGAAGTCCCAGCTGACAGCCATTTCTATCACCATGCCTTTCCAACCATGACGGACTAGAACTCAAACCAAGACCCCAAAATAAACTCCCCTCCCTTAAGGTCCCCTTCATCAGGTACTTGATCTCAGTAACTAATGAGCCAGCCAAACAGTGGAAAAATTGCATCCTCCTAATATGTTAGAGTCCTAGGTCTAGGCACAGCTTACTGTGCAGGCATGAATTTGTGAGTTTGACTCCCAAACCTCATATTTAAAAAAGAAAAACTACAGGCATGATGGCTCATGCTTGTAATCTCAGAAGTGGGGAGTGGCTCAGAGGACAGCCAGCCTAGCCTACTTGGAATGTCCCAGGCCAGTGAGAAGCCCAGTCCAAAATTAAAGCAAAACATGTCCTCTGGACTCCACTCCCATGAGCTCAGACACACACATACACAGACACACACACACACACACACACAGAGAGAGAGGGGGGGGGGAGGGAGGGAGGGAGGGAGGGAGGGAGAGGAGGGGCAGGAGAGAAAGAAAGAGAGATGGGGGGGGGTAGGTACTGAACTATTTCCAGCAATTATTTAACTCCTCCACCATTCAATTCCTTACTTATAAAATTAAGGTAATAAAAAAATCTGTCTGAAAGACTCCTGAGTAAAGAGCATTCTAAACTAAGCTAAATAAATGTGACCTACACTATATGATAGGTCACTTCTTTTACATAAAAAGTAGCTAATAAATGGAACCAGCCTAAATGCCTATAGTAGATGAAGAGACAAAGAAAATGTGGTATGTATCAGCAAATGGATACAACTAAGGACTATTATAAGCCAGGCTAGGAAAGACAAATACTGTATGTTTTCTTTCACATGTGACTCTTAGATTTTAATGTGTATATGTGTAAATATGCATGTCCGTGTGGGTAGAGGTATGAAACTAGAAAGTGAACCACAAGAGGGAAAGAAGAGGTCTTTAGAGAGAAGAAAGTGGATACTAAAATATATGATATTAAATAAGGGGGGTACTGTGTGGGGAAAAAAGGCTAAAAGAGAAGCTAGGGGGATGAGAGAGAGGAGTGAGGAAGGAGACCAACAAGAACAAAGCATATATAAAAATACCGGAACAGATTCCATTATTTTGTATGCAAATGTAAAAAATGTAAAAGTACAAAATAAATAGGTGAAGTCAGATGACTTGTTAAAGAACCCAACAAAATTCCAGTTCACTAGAATATGATAGGCAAAATTGTGTTTCCCAAATGTCTGAGAACCGGAAACTATACCAGATTAAGCACGAGCCAGAACTACCTTGGATTGTGTGAATGGGCCCAACTGAATTTGAAGAGTTAATAGACACTAAGGAGACAAACAAGGGGGTGAGAAAGAAGAGACTTTAAAAAAGACAACCTGTGTCCTGGTTTTAAAGACAAAGGAAAGGGTCAGCCGCAGTTGCCAGGCAGCAAAACAGAACTTGGTTTACAACATCAGGAACTCAATTTTGTCAACAACCTAAGTGAACAGGAAATTCTGTTCAAGGGTCTCTGGAGAGGGATGAAACCCTGCTGACACCTTGATTTTGTATTGTACTTCTGTGCAAAGATAATCAATCTGTATTGTGTTCAGCTTGAATATATTTATTTGTTTCAGAGACAATAGGAGACAATACTGTATTGTAAACTTCAAAATCTGTTAAGAGCCAAGAGTATTACTTATCAGTAGAAGACTTATTGAGCCTGCATGCACCCAGGAAGACATAATAGTACATATCTGTTAAGAGTGTAGGTCATTTACTGTTCCTACCAAATAAAATTACAAAGAACATTAGGACATGTTAGATTTTCCATGAAGCTAAAATTGTTCTTCATATGTCATTTCTCTTATGTAAGACTATTAGAAATAAAGGAACTAGGTAATGTTCTTTTTTTAAGATTGAAAAGCAGACCTTCAGAGCTTATTCATCTTTTTTATATTTTCTACCATCAATTAGCAACTCCTCTTTTCTCCCTCCTCCAGTCCTTGACAACCACCATCAATCTTTGTTTCTATGAACTTGGTAACCCCATTTACCTGTCATAAAGTAGAACCACATGGTATATGAACTTCTATGACTGGCTTATTTCAAAGACAAATCCTTTAAGAGCAAATAAGTTACTCTCAACTAAGCTTGGGTTTAAAGAGCTGAGGAATCTAGAATGGAGAAGAATGAGCAATGTTTACTCAGTATGGTAGCTGCTTTTCCCTTGCCTTCTGCTGAGCCAGCAAAGGCTCAAAACTAACGATCAGCTTGAGAGGTTCTGCTTTGTTCAGTTTTCATGTTGAGAAAAGTTTGTGTTTCTGTGCTTTTCTGACCTTTAATAATAATTATTTTGGGCCTATAACACTCAGTTGAAAGTAACTTGTTACAGATTTTTTTAAAAAAAAAAACCTAGTGAAAAGCAAAACTGACATTTCCTGGGAAGATGGTTGTATTTAGCAAATTATAAGGGAACTCTAGAGGAGCTGGTGGTAGTTACACACATAATCCCAAAAGTGGGAGGCTGAACCACAAAGACAATCACATGTTCCAGGCCATTCAGAATACAAAGTAAAACCATCTTTAAAAAGAGAGCTATCTCAGAACAAACGCTCTGGAAATTAGTATGGTGATTCCACAGAAAATTTGCAATAGTTCTACCTAAGAACCCAGCTCTATCAATCCTGAGCACAGACCCAAAAAATGCTTCAACATATAACAAGGATGTAAGCTCCACTATGTGCATAGCAGCCTTATCTACAAAAGCCAGAAGATGGAAACAACCCAGATGTCTCTCAACAGATGAACAGATACAGAAAATGTACATTTACACCATATAGTACTACTCAGGGGGCTTGTGAAGGGGAATTTTGGAAGACGGATAACATTTGTAAATTAAATGAATAAAATAACTAATTTTTATAAAGTGAAAAAAAAAGAGAGAGAGAGAGAGAGCTATCTTTGACTCTGAGGCCTGATACATGGAATTACCTGTGACCCTTAGAGCTGAGGCTGGGATTATCCTGAAAAGGTTGCAGATTAACAATCGAATACCCATGCTCTTACTAATTTCTAAAATAAAAGAATTATAGAGATCAATAAGTCAACTATATAAAGAATTTCAGATTATCAATAAAAGACAACAGTCACACTTGTTGGTGTGCATCTTTAATCCCAGCACTCCTAAGAATGAAGCAGAAGATCCTAACTTCAAAGCTACCATGGACTACCCAGCAAGACTCTCCTCACAAAAACAACAAAAAATAGATGTATACGTCCACATAGAGCTTATCAAAGGATCAAATATGAAGCAAACCAAGAAGTCTTTGAATTAGCTTGTCCTTTGGCAGGTACCACAGAGAACTGCTAACAATGTATGAAATCAGCAAAATACCTGTTAGAAATGTCATTGGCCAAATGTACGATTCAACAAATAAAAATAACAAAAGTACAAGACAAAAAAGACTTGTAAATTAAGAATCTTAAGACCAAAAAAAAAAAAAAAAGAGGAAATTAGAAGTAAAAAAAAAAAATGACATGATTGTACATGTCTTTAATCCTAGCACCCAGGAGGCTGAAGCAGTCTGGTCTATATATAGGGAGATCCAGCCCTGTCAGGGTTACATAGAAAAACCTTGGGGAGAAGAAGACAGATACAGACACACACACACACACACACACACACACACACACACACAAAGATGGGGGGGGCTAAAAGTACTAAGGTGATAAGCCATAAAGAAAGGTAGGAAGGTCATGGCTCATACCTATAATCCCAGCACTGATAAGACTGAGGTAGGAAGGTCACCAAAAGTTAGGGCCACCTGAGTTATACAGTAAGACCTTGCCTCAAAAACAAAATGAGGAAGCTATTACAATAAAATCCAGAATAGTCACTGCTTTTAATGAGGTGGAGAGGGCTGTGCCTTAGATCAGCTACACGGAGAGTTAAGCAGGAAGCTGGTAATTCTATTTTTCATCTTAGATCATGGTTTATAAGTGTTTACCATTTAACAATTCACTTAGCTATAAAAAAAGGTCTTTAGATGATTATAAAAGGTTAAAAGCAGTTCAGTAGGGGAAACTACTGAGTGTGGGATATGTATTAGATATTATTACTATCAACAGTAAAAGAGCTTTCCTAGGTGTGATGTTATATTGATATTCATATATAAATGAACCTCCTTGTTCCTTGGGAATACATACTGAATTATATATGATGTATGGAAAGTGTAATGAATAGAACTTTCAAATGATTCCATAAAATAATATACATATGTGTATATATGAACAAAATTAATTTATTAAAAGATGGTAAGACAACCTAGCAGATGCTAATCAGTTAAGTGAACAGCGCTGGTTTTGCTACTGTTCTGTAGTTTTAAAACTTTTCTAACTGAGTATGGTAGCTCATGCCTTTAACCCCAGCATCTGAGAGAGAAAGACAGGTAAATCTTCGTGAATTTGAGGTCAGCCAGTTCTACATAGCAAATTACTGGACAATCAGAGTTATATAGAGAAACCCTGCTCAAAATTTTTTTCCAAAATAGACATTGGTAAATTATTCCTCTCTCCTATCTCAAGTTTAAGGTCATCTTGGTCTGCAAAGCAAGTCAAAAACCAAAACCAAATGCAAATACAAACAAAACACTGTTCACAGCTCTGTGTGTGCTAAGAGTATGCAGGAAACTACCCAATTAGTCATCAATAGATGTATTTTCCCATACAAAAATTACTCTGCAGAAGTTAAAAAAATCTACTGCCTTATATTGTTTATAACTGTATTATTAAAAGAACAAAATAATAAAAATAATAAGATTCAATTGAGATAGTTTATATGTTTATATGTATCATATTTATAAGCCAAGATAAGGAAAATCAGGCAAGCTGAACTGGGTGTGGGGCCATGCTTGTAATCCTAGCACTCTAAAGACTGAAGGAAAAGGTTCAGGAGTTCAAAGTCATCCTCAGTTAGGATGTTCAAGGCCAGTAAGAACATGAAATCATGGCTAAAACAAACGAATAAAAAAGAATATGCAAGATCAATCATAGTGTTTTACAATATATACATATACAGTTAAATAAAAATTTAAAGATAAAGGAGGCAATAAAAAAACACATTTCAGTTAATGTTTCTTCTGAAATGCACGGCACTGATAATTTCCTAGTTCTGAAGGTGAGTAGATGACTCAAACATGTATGGCTATATCATTGGATCAGAAACTGTATACACATGTCGTATATTTGTTTGTAGAAAAAAAGAAACACAAACCATGTTGTGATAGCAGTATTTATGAACACAGCTATCTTCTTTACATTTTAGGTAGTTCATTTCAGCAAATAACTTTTCTTTAAGTGGCCAAGGACAATGACCAAGGAAAACACACCCTTATCCTAATAACTACTAGAGGACAAAATGCAGACTTCTAAAACCAATTCCTAAAAGAAAGATGGGATATGGCAGAGCAGCAAAATGCCACAGACTTGTTTTGGGTACTTGAGAGTACTATGATGACAAGAAAAATACAGCTAAGAATTGAGGCACTGCTGGACTGGGCAGCACATACCTGTAACCTGAGCTACTTGAGACAATGAGGCACAAAAGTAGTGTTTGAGATGCCAGACACTAGAACAAAACAAAACAAATCTTGGACATCATTTGCACCATTTTAATTTATTTGTGTGTGTGTGTGTGTGTGTGTGTGTGTGTGTGTGTGTGTGTACACATGTGCACTGTATGTGTGTGTGCACTGGCCCATGCATTTGTGTAGGCCAGAGGACAACACCTGTCATCAGGTACCATTTGCTCATTTTTGAAGACAGGGTCTCTCACTGGCCTGGAGCTCGCCTATTAGGCTAAGCTGGTTGTCTAGTGAAACCCAGGAATCCACCTACCTCCTCCACCTCCTCAGTGTTGGGATTACAAGGGAATATCAGCATGCCCAAATCTTTTAATGTGGGTTCTGGGGGTCAAACGCAGGTCCTCGTACTTGCACAGCAAGCACTTTACTAAGTTATCTCTCCAACCTGCATTTAAGACTTAGGTTCCGGGGCTGGAGAGATGGCTCAGCGGCTAAGAGCACTGACTGCTCTTCCAAAGGTCCTGAGTTCAAATCCCAGCAACCACATGCAATGGGATCTGATTCCCTCTTCTGATAGCAACAATGTACTCATATAAAATAAATAAATCTTAAAAAAAAAAAAAGACTTAGGTTCCTACTTTAGATATAATGTCCATTAATTTACTTGATTTTACACAACCAAAGATATGTACTATATCTATTATTAGAGTACAAAAATCCAAATAAGGCACTTAACTGAGACTGGTCATTACACTTGAAAACTTCCAGCCAGGCAGTGGCAGTAAAGGCTTTAATCCCAGAACTGGGGATGCAGAGGCAGGTGGATCTGAGTTCTAAGCTACCCTGCTCTACACAGTGAGCTCCAGCACAGCTAGGGCTATACAGAGAAGCCCTGTATTGTAAAAACAAAACAACAAAACCAACTGGTAAACAAGTAAAAGACAAGTCTGCTGTTATGAAGTGCCTCCTGCCTCCCTTAAAAAAGCCAAGGTCTCTTGCTTTTGTCTGTGCCTTTCTTCTGGCATTTAGTTTATTTTGTGTTTCAGTTATAGACTTCATCCCCCTTTACTATATCATGAGTTATCTGATACATATTTAATTATTTGATATTCAATGAAAAGAATATACTCAGCTTCAGGACCCCCAAAGATTCCTGTTTCAACACAGCTTAATTCTTTACTCTCAATTAAAAACAATGACTAGAGCTGGAGCAATGATAGCTCAGAGGTTAAGAGCTGCTACAGCAGAGCACTCAGATTCGGTTCCCAGCACCCACAGAGGAGGCTCACAACCAATTGTAGCTCTAGGGGATCCAACACCCTCTTCTGGCTTCCCTGGTCACCAGGCATACATGTGGTGCACACATATACATGCAGGCCAAATACTCATATAAAATAATGATAGAAGTAGTAAATTAAAAGAAACCCTCCACTGTATGATTAGTATGTACAACAAAAATAAACAAATAAAAACAAAAATAAGAAAGGAAGTCCCTCTATAAACAGGTAATCAATTAAGAGTTGAACCATATAGCAAACAACTGTAAACACATAATGATGAACTACTTACTGAATCCTTATTTTTTGTGTATGGGTATTTCCCTACACGTATGTCTGTTTACCACTTGCATGTCTGGTGCTCACAGAGGCCAGAAGAGAAATCTGGAGCACCTGGTATTGGGGTCACAGAGAGGTATGAAGTATCATGTGGGAACTGAATCCACATCCAGTGCTCCTTGCTACTGAACCATCTCTATGGCCCCCAGTAATGCCCTTAGAAGCCTTTACCACCCGACTCCAAAAGGACTCGCATCAAAATATATGGCTAATATATATATGACTACCTTTAAATACCTAAGCCCACATAGGCTCCTAGAAGATGCTCCTCTAAAGATGCCCTAGTCTGTAGTTGCACAGTAGTAGATACCGATTTGGTCTCGTTTTTCATGATCCTTTCTAGAGATATACACAGTTTTTTTCTGACATTTTAATTCCTTTCCCATATAAAATTTTGCCATATGCTTTTTAAGGAGTTTTTTAAACAAGTAAAAAAAAAAAGACTTCCAAAGAAAATGTCAGAAGTGAAAATAAAACCAGGTTTATTTTTTAAAAGGGAGTGCCAGGTGACATATGATACAGATGCAGAGCGTCCTCTCACTAGCTGGCTCAGCCAGCCCTGGTGGCTCACACAGTATAAGAACACTTGGGATACTGAGGCCAGATGTGGGGGGTCTGCTGTGAGTTGGGAGACTAAAGGCTGGGTTAGGGTTCTGTTTGTTGTTTGTTTGTTTTAATTGTTGTTTTGAGTGGTACTGGGAACTGACCCCGGGGTCTTGCACATGTTAGGTAAGAACCCACCAATGAACTATATACTCAGCCCTTAATAAAAGAGCTAGTTTAAATGGGCTCAAAATAGACTAACTTCCTTATAAACAATCAGTATAAAAATCAGTCTTTAAGCTGGCTCAGTGGTTAAGAGCACTTGTTGTTGCAGTGAGCACAGAATCAATTCCCAGCATCCACATGGTGCCTCACAACCATCTGTAATTCTAGTTCCAGGGAATCCAACATCCTCATCTGACCTCCATGAGCACCAGGCAAGCATGTGATGCATAGGCACATATGCAGGTAAAACAGTCATACACATAAAATAAAACAAATAAATCTGAAAGCAATTTAAAAATCAGTCTTAAGACTGTTCTAAAAGGGTGTGTGTGTGTGTGTGTGTGTGTGTATTGAGAACTTATATAATTTAGTCTATAATATTACTCCTAAATCCTGATATTTACATAAATAAAGGTATGTGTGTTTGTGGTGCTGGGGCCTTGTGCATGCAAAGCTCACATTTTTTCCTACTGAACTACAACTCTAGTGTTTTATTTAAAGATATTTTGATGTGTATGCATTAATGATACAAAATAACAGGCCTCATGACATTTTATGCACGTATTTAAAATTTACTTTGATCATAGTTGGTTATTTCTATTTATATATTTTACAAAAATATCTTCTTTTGAAATAATTGGAGTCCAATAAACTTTCTTTGATCTATACTGCAGAAAGTTTACTAATATAAGATCCCCAGTTTGCCCTTAGTCTCTGAACACACATGAGGCATGGTGCCTCATTTTGTACTGCACCTTCTTTTTTGTTGTTTATTGGTTTTTTTTTTTGTTTGTTTGTTTTTTGAAACAGGGTTTTCTCTGTGTAGCTCTGGCCATCCTGGAACTTGCTCTATATAGACCTGGATAGCCTCAAACTCAGAGATTTGAATGCCTCTGCTTCCCAAATGCTAGGATTAAAGGCATGTAGTGGCACCACAACCTGGCTGTGAGTCTGCTTTAACAAAATAGACATTATTTCTACAGGCCACATACAATAAGCTATGTGGCGACTAGGAGAGTTATGAATGTGGCCTACAACTGCTCACTAACACATCAAGGCCTGCACTCTAGATAGGAGATGAATAATACTAAAGAGAAGAACAGAGTTTATGATCAAGTGTAAAATCAAGGAAAAATGTGTGTCTCAATTATGCATATTATTCCTGAGACCATAATATATTCCATTTGAATCCAGGGCTTTTTTATGTTACTTAATTATTTTATGTGTATGCATGTTTTACTTGCATATATGCATGTGTACCATGTGTGTACTTGTTGCCTTTGGAGGCCAGAAGAGGCAGATTCCCCCAAAACAGAGTAACAGACAGTTGTTAAGCCATCATCTGGGTACTAGAAATCTAACCCAGGTCTTCTGGAAAAACAGCCAGTGCTCTTAACCACTGAGCCATCCCTCCAGCCCCAGGTACTTTTAATCACATTTATTTACATGTGTTTGTACATTATAAGAATTTACAGACCAGAATATATGTGGAGGTTGGAGGAAAACTTGCGGGAATCAGTTTTATCTTTCCACCATGTGAGTTCACAGGACTAAACTCAAGTCATCAGACTTGGTGGGAAACATATCTCTACCCACTGAGCCATCTCACTAGACATTTACAGTATAATTTTTAGATAATACAGTACACTCTGAGGAAACTATATAAAGAACAGAATAGAAATTGCAGTCTAAGGCTATATTGGGAAGCCTTTTTTGGTCACCACTTTTGACCTACTGTCAATAACCAAATACTGAAGATATTTTACTGTTCTTCCAAAGAGGACAACAGAAACTAAAAGCCAACAGAAGAAGCAATTAAAGGAATAAGGTGATTTAGGTATTTCACAAAAATTTAGAAAAACTATAATAAATATAAAATATAAATATAAAAAATATATTTATTTTTATTCATATTTAACCAAAATATATTTATTTTATTCAATATTTAACATAATGAAAATGGTTCTCACCTTCTGAAAATGTTGCTTCCACAAATCTTCGACAACTATGTACCCTCGCAATCCCCAGTCATATAACTTCTCTGCAGTGATCTGGAAACACAAACAGAAAAGACCGATAAATGATCCATTTGTGAATGATAAAAAAGATAGTTTCTTTTCTCCAATTTCCAACAGTGCTGCATTTGACTACTGTGAGGAAGGGGGTGTGGTATGTGTCGGGGTGTGTACGTGTGTGTGTGTGTGTGTGTGTGTGTGTGTGTGTGTGATTTTGTAACTACTACAGAAAGTGTTTGGACACATCCATCAAACCTGAATAAGATGCTGGGAATAGAGTTCAATGGTAGAGCACTTGCCTAGGAAACATCCTGGCTTCTATCTCTAGTACCATAAAAGAAAAAGCAATGAGAATTCTGTCTCAGTTTGGTGGCTCAGATCTATAATCTCAGCACTCAGGAAGCTGAGGCAGGTAGGCTGCTGTAAATTAAAGGTCAAAATGAATAACAGTAATGTTCTGTCTCAAAAGCAAAGAACTGTATAGCAAAAAATAAAAAGTTTAAAAAATAAAAATTGAAAAGAAAAAAATGAAAAAACAAAGAAAAAGAATAAGAAGAAAAGTCTGATTACAAATAGTTACCTCTTAAAATGACTGGCTATAAATTATGTATATATCTTTTATTACTGGTGCTAATGATCAAACCTGGGGCATTATGTATGTTACTGATACCTACATCCCAGTTCCCAAAAGATTATAACTTCTAAATTAAATGTAGGAGAACACTGATGAGGTGAGGGATTCCTAAAATCACAGGAAGAAACATCTACCTACCCCACCTGGCATGTATTCTGCCTGCACATATGTACTGCACCACAGATATGCTTGGTGCCTGTGGCCCAAAGTTATAAGAGGGCATCTGATCGTCTGGGACTGAAATTACAAACAGTTGTGAGTTGCCATGTGGGTTCTAAGAATCAAACCTAGATCCTCTGCCAAAAAAGAAAAAAACATAAAACAAAAAGCAAACAAAACAACAACAAAAAACAAGTACTTTTCTCCAAATACCTGGAAATTTTTTTCCCAGCCTTCAAAAAAAAATGCTTCTAGCAATTTGCATTCATTGGTTCTACTTATAACAAAGAATGCTGATTGTTGTACACCATGATAATAGTTCAAAATTGTCTTTATTTGGTGCGTGTACGTGTGTTGTGTTGTGTTCTCATGTGCATTTCAATGTCTGCCCTGTGTGTGCAGATGACCAGAAGAGGGCATCAGATCCCTTGGACTGGAGTTAGAGAAGGTTATAAGCTGCCTGATGTGGGTGCTTCTGGGTGAGCAGTAACCACAAGGCCATCTCTCCAGCCCCAACACTTACAATTTGTTTTCTTTTTTTTTAATCAGATGTTTTCTTTACTTACATTTCAAATAATGTTATCCCCTTTCCTGGCTTCCCCTCTGGAATCCCCCTATCCCACCTCCCTCTCCCTGCTTCTATGAGGGTGCTGCCCCACCCACCCACTCCCTCTCACTCCCTCCCACTCCCACCCTAGAATTCCCCTACATTGGGACATTGAGCTTTCTCAGAGCCAAGGGCCTCTCCTCTCACTGATGCCTGATAAGACCCTCCTCTGCTCCCTATGCAGCTGGAGCCATGGGTCCCTGCATGTGTACTCTTTGGTTGGTGTTTTAGTCTCTGGGAGCTCTGGGGGGTCTGGTTGGTTGATATTGTTGCTCTTTCTATGGGGTTGAAAACCCCTTCAACTCCTTCAGTCCTTTTCCCAACCCCTCCATTGGGGACTCTTCCTAATTTTTATAATTGATCTTTGTATAGTGATGTTTTACAGAACACTTTAACATGAGTTATCCCTATCCTAAAGAATAGTAAGGACATGAAGAATGCAAGGATACACTCAAAGGCCAAGTAATTTGTCTACAGTCCCAGTAACATAAAAAGAGTGATGATCTCTGTAACATACTGATTTCTGCAAGCCAAATCCTCAGTTGTTCCTAATTCCTAAGAATATCGATGCATCTAGCGAATACCATCCTAAGTGAGGTAACCCAGTCACAAAAGAACAGACATAATATGCAGTCACTGATAATTGGATACTAACCCCAGAAAGCTCTGAACACCCCAGAAACAACTCACAGGCCATATAAAACTCAAGAAAAACAAAGGCCAAAAAAAAAAAAAGAAAGAAAGAAAACCTCAGTCCTTCTTAGGGAAAAAAATGTATAGTACCCTCTCAAAGTGTGGTACACCTGGACCTTAAATCACTAATAATCCAAGAGCTAATAATATAGCCTTGTGGCAATTTTTGATATTCAAAGATCATTATGCTTAATCTATACTCACCAAGAAAACTGTTTCCATGTTACATTCTGTCATACATGTACTTTATGATTATGGTAACTAGCAGGATTTCAATGCATGCTATCAAACCTCTAAAAGAATTAAGTACTGACAAAAATATATTCATATAGTTTTATGCCAAAAATGCTTTTAAAAATCTGTATATGTATCCCTCTTTTTTTCAAATAAAGTTGTAAGAGAGAAAAAAAAATGATATGCTAAGAGTCTTGGCCTCCTTGTTAGATATATTAAACATTTACCACATATGATACTGCCATTCTTGGTGTTTCACATTTCTAAAAAGAAAATAATGTTTTCTGTCAATATGAGGGTATTTTCTCTTTTGTGTGTGGTTTGGGCATGAAACTTCTACACATGCTTAACAAGTATTCTACCACTAAGCTACTATTTCCCCTGTCCCAATATACCCAATTTGGGTACATTATTTTTAGCTAGATACTACTGAACAGAACAGAACTTAAGTGGCTAAGTGGTCCATCCAAGTTTGAGGGTTCTAAGAAAGAAAACTAAAACTGTAAAAATGGAACTAAATAACAAGATACAAGACCAGAAAATCTCTTTGAATGTTGGTGCTCTTCTGGCTTGTTTTCTTGTAGTAAGATATGCATGCCATTACTTTTAAAAGAAAATAAGATTTAAAAAAATATATATACAAACACAAAAATGTATCATTTTAATTGTTTCAAAAGTATAATTCAGTGGCAGTAAAGATGTCCTTACTGTTCAACCATCACCACTATCCACTTTCAGATCTTTTTTTATCGCTACCTTGGGGTGAATACAGATGATGTTTTGCAACAGATGCTAAGGCCCAGAAGGTAAAAAAGTGCCACTCTATGAGGACAACCACGACAGCTTCACAACCAGCAGTTAGCCCTGCCCACCATATACTTCTTAAACTTTAAGAGACTAGAATGATGCTCATTTTTCTTCTTTTATCTATGATTCACACTTCCTGAGCTGAAACAAGAGCAAGGACAGAAACATTACCTACCTGCCTCCAGGACTGTTACAATCTCAAGCTATGAGAGTTCTGCTGGTTCTCAACCAAAAATATCAATTTCCCACTGCCGAGGCCACTAGAGTCTCACCTACAACTGAAGCCCAGGCTGGAAATGAAAAATCCAAGTGGCCCAGTGTTCAGTTGGTCTGGCTCACGACCCTCAGAACCTGATTCTGATGACTGCATTGCTGTCTCTTCCTAGGACAGCATTTCCATGTGATATAAAGTTCTGACACGTGGGTCCCTATGGCCCTAAAGTGAAAAGGTCTTCAAATCCTAAAGCTCATCTCCCTCTTCCTAGTTTTCCCAGTAATTCTATGTGTACAGTATCACTGACTCCAGACCAGCGTCTAAAGCTTATATTCCCAAATATCTTGCCATTTGAATCACCCTGAAGTCCTGCTAAAACACACATGGCAAGTCTACATGCTTACACTGCCTGATTCAATTCCTGTGGGTGGGGACTGAGAATTTGCATCTCTGACAAGTTCCCTTATGCTGATGCTATCGATCTTAAGGCCATGTTTGGAATCCCATTGATCTATCTTTACCCAAGTTATCAGCCAACTGTGATCCATCTACTTGTCATGATATCATCAAACCAAGGTCTGAAGGGAAAGAAAAGGACAGTTAGCTGAGAACCCCAACTAGTGCCTCCACACCAGAGGAGAGAGCACACACATGTTGCAATAAGGAAAGTGAGTCTGGCACTAATAGCAGGGAGAAAGCATGAAGGTTAGAGTGGTCTACACAGACAATGCCAGTGAGAGTCACTAAAAGTACTCTGGGTCTTTAGACTTCTACAGAAGTATATAAATTATATTTTAAATTTACTTGGATTAATATTCAAGTTAGCAAGTATTTTTATGAACACTGACATTATTGACATGAGGGAAATAGTGAAGAGAAACTTTTAAGTTACCTATGAAAGAAACAGAGCCGGGTCACCACCATCAGGACTCAGGGCCTGCACACAGATTGCTGAGCGCCCAGAAGAGCCTCAGAAGCACTCTCCATCCTGAGCCCGCAGATGAACTCCCCACTCTGCCTCACTGACTATCCAGAGAGAGACCTCCAGGGAACTCTCATGGCTCAGGTAACAAGGTGATGACTGGGCCTCTTCTGGCCCAAAGACAGAGCTGGGCCACAACAATCAGGACTCACTGCCTGCCTGCAGAGAGCTGAACACCCAGGAGCAATCACCCTTCTGAACTCATGGACCCACAAACCCACAGGAGAGAAAAGCTCCAGTCAACAAGATCACTAAATATCACAGATAACAAGATGGCAAGAGGCAAGCTCAAAATCCTAAGCAATGGAAACCAAGACAACCTGGCAACAGCAGAACCCAGCTCTCCCACCACAGCAAGTAGTGGATATTCCAATACACCAGAAAAACAAGATATTGACTTAAAATCATACTTCATAATTATGATGGAGATCCTCAAAAAGCACATGAATAACTCCCTTAAAGAATTACAGGAGAACACATATAAACAAGTAGAAGCCGTTAATAGAGGAAACACAAAAATCACTTAAAGACCTACAGGAAAACACAACTAAACAGGTGAAGAAATTGAGAATGGAAATAGAAACAATAAAGAAATCACAAAAAGAGACAACCCTGGAGATAGAAAACTGAGAAAAGAAATCAGGAGTCACAGATGAAAGCATCACCAACAGACTAAAGGAGATGGAAGAGAGGATCTCAGGGGCAGAAGAAAACATAGAAAACATTGAGATATCAGTCAAAGAAAATGCAAAAATCAAAAATCTCCTAACCCAAAACATTCAGGATATTCAGGACACAATGAGAAGACCAAAACTAAGGATAATAGGTATAGAAGAGGGCAAAGACTCCCAACTAAAATGCCTGGTAAATATCTTCAACAAAATCATAGAATAAAACATCCCTAACCTTAAGAACAAGATGACCATGAATATATAAGAAGCCTACAGAACTCCAAATAGATTGGACCAGAAAAGAAATTCTTCCCGACATATAAGAGTCAAAACACCAAACTTTCAAAGAAAAAGAAAGAATACTAAAAGCAGTAAGGGAAAAAGAACAAATAACATGAAGGCAGACCAATGAGAATTATACCAGACTTCTCAACAGAGACTATGAAAGCTAGAAGATCCTAGACAGACATCATACAGACCCTAACACAAATACCAACCCAGGTTAAAATATCCAACAAAATTTTCAATCACCATAGATGGAGGGACCAAGATATTCCAGGACAAAACCGAATTTACACAATATCCGTCCATAAACCCAGCGATAAAAGGGATAATAGATGGAAAGCTCCAACACAAGGAAGGAAACTACACCCTAGGAAAAGCAATAATAATAATAATAATAATAATCTTCTTGCAACAAAAACAAAAGAAGAAAAGCACACAAACATAATTCTACCTCCAACAACAAAAATAACAGAAAACAACAATCACTATTCCTTAATATCTCTTAATATCAATGGATTCAACCCCCCCCCCAATAAAAAGACATAGACTATCAAGACTGAATATGTAAACAGGATCCAGAACTTTGCTGCATACAGAAAAATCATCTCAGACAGACACTATCTCAAAGTAAAAGGCTGGGGAAAAAAAAACTTTCCAAGCAAATGATCCGAGGAAACAAGCTGGAGTAGCCATTGTAATACTGACTAAAACAGATTTTCAACCAAAAGTTATTTTAAAAGATAAGAAAGGACACTTTTTACTCATAAAAGGAAAAATCTATCAAGATTAACTCTAAATCCTGAACATCTATGCTCCAAATACAAGGGCACCCACATTCATAAAAGAAACTCTACTAAAGCTCAAAGCATATATTGCACCACACACAAGAATAGTGAGAGATTTTAACACCCCACTCTCATCAATAGACAGATCATGGAAGCAGAAACTGAACAGAGACACGGGGAAACTAATGGAAGTTATGAACCAAATGGATTTAATGGACATCTACTGAACATTTCACCCTAAAACAAAAGAATATACCTTCTTCTCAGCACCTCACTGTACCTTCTTCAAAATTGACCATATAGTCGGTCAAAAAACAAGCCTCAATATATATATAAGAACATTGAAATGCTCCATTGCATCCTATTAGATCACCATGAACTAAGGCTGATCTTCAAAAACAACAAAATCAACAAAAAGCCCACATATACATGGAAGCTGAACAATGCTCTACTCAATGATAACTTGATCAAGGAGGAAATTAAAGATTTTTTAGAACTTAACAAAAATGAAGGCACAACATACCCAAACTTATGGTATATAATGAAAGCAGCAGTAAGAGAAAAACCCATAGCACTGAGTGCCTCCAAAAAAAGAAACTGGAGAGGGCATACACTAGCAACTTGACGGCACAGTTGCATGCTCTAGAACAAAAAGAAGCAGATACATAAGAGGAGTAGACGGCAGGAAATCATCAAACTTAGGGCAGAAATCAACCAAATAGAAATAAAAAGAACTATACAAAGAATCAACAAAACCAGGATCTGGTTCTTGGAGAAAATCAACAAGATTGATAAATCCTTAGCCAGACTAATTAGAGGACACAGAGAGAGTATCCAAATTAACAAAATCAGAAATAAAAGGGAGACATAACAACAGAAACTGAGGAAATTCAAAAAATCATCAGGTCCTACTACAAAAGCATATACTCAACAAAAACTGGAAAACCTAGAGGAAATGGACAAATTTCTAGACAGATGCCAGGTACCAAAGTTAAATCAGGATCAGATAAACCATTGAAAGAGTTCCATAACACCTAAAAAATGCATATCAAAACAACCCTGAGATTCCACGTCACACCAGTCAGAATGGCTAAGATCCAAAACTCAGATGACAGCAGATGCTGGTGAGGATGCTGAGAAAGAGGAACACTTCTCCACTGTTGGTGGGGTTGTAAACTGGTACAACCACTCTGAAAATCAGTCTGGTGGTTCCTCAGAAAATTGGACATAGTACTACCTGAAGACACAGCTATAGCACTCCTGGGCATATACCCCAAAGATGCTCCAACATACAATAAGGACACATGTTCCATTATGGTCATAGCAGTCTTATTTATAATAGCCAGGAGCTAAAAAGAACCCAGATGTCCTTCAGCAGAGGAATGGATACAGAAATTGTGGTACATTTACAGAATGGAGTACTATTCAGCTATTAGAAACAATGACTTTATGAAATTCCTAGGCAAGTGGATGGAACTAGAGACTATCATCCTGAGTGAGGTAACCCACTCACAAAAGAACATACATGGTATGTATTCACTGATAGGCCGATACTAGCCCCCAAAAGTTCTGAATGAAAACATCATTCAGAGGCTGCCTCACCTGAGGATCCACCCATACACAGCCACCAAACCCAAGCACTATTAATGATTCCAAAAAGTGCTTACTGGCAGGAACCAGATAGAGATGCCTCTTCAGGGGCTCTTCCAGAGTCATATAGATACAGTTGAGGATGCTTGCAGCTAATCATTGGACTGAACAGGAGGTCCCCAATGAAGATGCCAATGAAAGGACTGAAGGAGCTGAAAGTGTTTGCAACCTCATGAGAAGAACAACATCAACCAAACATTCTATAACTCCCAGGTACTGAAACACCAGCTAATGAGCACACATGAAGAGACCCATGGCTCCAGTTGTATACATAGCAGAGGATGGCATTGTCTGACATCAATGGGAGAAGAAGCTTTTGGTCCAGTGAAGGCATGTTTTCAGTGTATGGGAATGCCAAGGCACTGAGGTGGAGAGGGTGATTGGGAGAGGGAAAACCTTCATTGAAGCAAGTTGGGAGGGGATAGGAACGAGGGAATGGGATAACATTTGAAATGTAAATAAAGAGAATATACAATAAAATAATTTTTAAAAAATTACCTGTGAAAGAGTTTTAGTTTGGTGTTATAAGAACTTCAAAATAAAATAAGCAGCAGACCCCACAGGAACTGAGAATAGCCTTGCTTACTGGGTGGGTCTGACTCACCTGGGCAATGGTGATGGCTTGTTGTGGGTAATAGACAGAGGCACCTAATCCCATGAAAAAAGGAGGGTATACCAGCTTCTTTATTTTTGAACCTAATCAATAAAAAGGAGTACATACCATCAGATGATTTGATATTCTTACTATTACAATTTACTATATACTTTTAATGCCAAACATAGTAATTGACCCTAAATTGAGATATTACTTAATAGTACATACAACAAAATGAATTGCTATTTCTTTATAGCTTTGCAATATAATTCACACATTTCACCCTCTTAAAGTACAAAATACAACTTTTAGTGTTCCCAAAGCTGTGTAACCAAAATCACAATCAATTCCATTATTCTCAAAAGAAACACCCATCGTCGAGGATAAAGCATGCTTAGTATGCACAAGGCCCTAAAATCCCCAGCAGTAAGAGAAGGTAGGAAAGTAAAAAGGCAGGAAGGTAGGAAGAAAGGAAGGAAAGGAGGGAGGGAGGGAAGAAGGAAGGAACAAACGAACTAACAAATGAATGAACCAGTCAGCACCATCCTCTCTGTCCCCACAACAAACACATAAAGCTACGGGAAACCTATTTTTGATCTCCATGGATTTGCCTACTCTTGTAATTAGTGTGATTCTTTGTGACTAACTTCCTTCGTTCAACAAATATTTTAATACAGCCACCATTAGTTAACAAAGGCATTGTAGCCTAAGTTGGCCTATACCTCCTCTGCTTTTATTCTAGGTCTTGTTTGTTTGTGTTGCTTTTGGTTTTGTTTTTTTGCTTCATTTTGCTTTTGGAGATAACCTCACTATGTAGCCCAAACTAGTCTTAAAATTGTGACTTCTCTGCCCGTCTCTGCTTCCTATGTGGTACAACTTATACTTTTTTTAAAAGCAAAGTGACCACCTTCCTATTGAAATACAAATGACAGTTGATGCTTTCTCCCCCTTCCTGAGATTCCATTAAAATAGCAGTAAGAGAATAAAATATGGATCAGAAACATCCTAAGGAAGAAGAAAAGTGCAGAGGGGCCACTGGTAGAGAAGTCATCCAGACTGGGGATATAGGTCAATGGTGTATTACTGCTTAGCCTAAGTAAAGCCCTGGGTTTCATTCCCAGCACCACAAAAAAGTGTCAACTGTTAGGAATATAGCACAGTTAGTAGAGCACTTGCCTGGCATGTATGAGGTCCAGGTGGTTCACGCACCCACTCACGCACACTTACATCCTCACACCACTGTTGGTGCCTAAGAGAAAAGACCTCCCCATACAGTCAGCTCCCATCTGGCTTACCTGACATAAAACCTGCCTACCAGCAAGCCACCTTTATACAGAGCTCTTACTAGCATTTCAGTGAGCTCATTCTGAAACATGACTTGACAACCAAGGATTAGCAGGTATTGGAAGAGAGCCTGCAATTTAAAAGGAACATCCAGAGAACAAGACCTCAGGGAAATGACAAAGGAAATGAAAATATTCATAAAAAATGAAATAAAACAAGCAAGAAAACATAAGACACACTACAGTCACTAGAAAGAACTGGATTATTAACTAAAAGCATTCAAGAAGGAGAAAGAATGCAAATTCTCAAAGAAAAAGCAGATACATAGAACTCTTGAGCTGAAGAAGGCACACCACTAAAGGCCAAAAGCATCGTCATGCTATAGAAATTCAGAACACTGAAGATCCTCAAATTTTCCAAGAATTAAAAAAGTGGGAGGTAGTCACCATGGCACAGGGCACATGTTCCACTATGTTCATAGGGACCTTATTTGTGATAGCCAGGAGCTGCAAACAACCCACATCAGAAGAATGGATACAGAAAATGTGGTTCATTTACACAATGGAATACTACTCCGCTATTAAGATTGAGGACATAAGTTTTGCAGGCAAATGGATGGAACTAGAAAATATCATCCTGAGTGAGTTAACTCAGACCCAAAAGGACATGTATGGTATATACTTACTAATAAGTGGATATCAGCCCCCCAAAAAGGATAGAATACCCAAGATACAGCTGACAGACCTCAAAAGGTCAACAAGCCAAAGGGCCCAAGAGAGGACGCCTCGATCCTACTTGGGAGGGAGAAGAAAACAACCACAAGGTGGGAAGAAGAGAGGAACCTGGGTGGGAAAGGGGACAGGGAGGGGAAGAGGGGAACATAATCAGGTATTGGGTGGAAGAAAAGGACTGAAGCCCTGAGAGCCAGCAAAAAGAATTGAAACAGGTAACCTCGGGAGGTAGGAAGTGGGGGGGACGCTCCAGAATATACCAGAGACCTGGGAGGTGAGAGACTCTCAGGACTCAGAGGAAGGGAACTCAGATGGAATGCCCTACAGTGTGGAGAAGGAACCTGGAGAGCCCACCTCCAGCAGAAAGACAGGGCAGCAAGTGAGGGATGGGGTTGTCATCCCACAGTCAAAACTCTGACCCATAATTGTTCCTCTCTGAAAGAACCGCAGGGACAAAAATGGAGAAGAACCTGAAGAAAAGAAGGTCCAGTGACAAATCCAAAGTGGGATCCAGCTCAAGGGGAGGCTCTAAAGCCTGACACTATTACTGAGGCTATGGAGTCCTCATGAAAACCTATCATGACAGCCCTCTGAAAAACCCAACAAGCAGCTGAGTCAGATGCAGATATTTACACCCAACCAAGGGACAGAAGCTGGTGACCCCTGTGGTTGAATTAGAGAAAAGGTGGAAAAAGCTGAGGAGAAGGGCCACCCTGTAGGAGGACCAGCAGTCTCAATTAACCTGGACCCCTGGGATCTCTCAGACACTGGATCACCAACCAGGCAGCATACCCCAGCTGATATGAGGCCCCCAACACATATACAGCAGAGGACTGCCAAGTCTGGGTTCAGTCAGAGAAGATGCACCTAATCCTCCAGAGACTGGAGGCCCCGGGGAGTTTAGAGGTGTGGTGGGAGGGGGAACATCCTCGTGGAGACAGAGGGATGGGAAGAGGTATGGGATGGGGAACAGTCAGAGGGTGGATCGGGAGGGGAATAAAAACTGGAGTGTAAAAAAAAAGATTAAATAAAAATTTTTAAAAGCAGGGGAGAGGAAGCAACAAGTATCTAGACTTGTATGACAGATGCTAGTTTGGACGAAAAAGAACTCCAAGTTATCTAAACTGTCAGTATGAAGAACAGACCTAAAAGGTCATCTGGGAAAGTCTCTCTCGTGCTTTTTAAAAAGCAATCTAAATATGTAGTTCACCAACATGGCTGAATATGGCAAGGAGGTGATGTAAAAGTCCAGGAAATGGGACTCAATATTGAGTATGAAAAGTCTATAACAAGTTGGGTTAGAGTCTTGGAGCAGATTTCAGGACAGAACTGGGAGGAGAGTAGACTCCAACCAACCGTCTGGAGAAAGGAAGTGAAAACCAGCTGGGAAAGCATACAGGACTTTATTCCTCATGTGAACCAAAGCTGCCACCAGGACAGTATCCCCTTCTGACTCTAAAATGACACCTAATGAACAAAGAAGGAAGAGTTCAGAAATGAGGTCAACTGGTATAAAACTCTGGTCTCTTTTATGGTGGTCAGATTACAGGATTCATTGCTGGGATACTTCTATTTTGAATTCTATTTGTTTTGTTTGAGAGAATCTCACTCTGTAGGCCAAGCTGTTCTGGAACTCACTATGTGGCCCAGATTAAGACAATCTTCTTGCGCCACAGCCTCTTGAATGCTGGAACTAAGCTTCTAATCAAAATTTTTGGAATATTTGCATCTTATGCCCATAAACCTTTATTTTACAACTAGTAAAACTACAAATAGATCATAAAAATAATCTCTTCACAGTTAAGTTTTTATTACCATTATTGTTTTGTGATATAATAGAATAAAAGAATATTTTCTGGTGCTTAGGCTTGAGCCCAGGGCCTCAGACATAAAAAGTATTCTGCCACTGAGCTACACCCTCCATCTCCACTACAATAACATTCAGAGATACTTACTAGGGTCTTTAAATGGCAAGCATTTTAAAAGTGTTTATATCATCACTAACCGAAGCTGTGACAGCTGAAGACGTTAGTATGTTAGTAAGTCCCTGTCCTACTTACTGAAATTAATAGCCTGAGGATAACAGGCAGGTTTTTGAGTTTTATTGTTGTTATTTTGAGACAAGGTTTCTCTGTGTAACAGAACCCCTGGCTGTCCTGAATTCACTTTGTAGACCTGGCTGGCCTCAAACTCAGAGATCCACCTGCCTCAGCCTATATCTCCAGAGTCCTGGGATTAAAGGTGTGCACCACCAGTGAAAAATTTACAGTTTGTCAGGTGTGAAAGACTTTGAACAGAAGTTCACTCTTTTTGTACCATAGAGCAATATTTGGACAAGTAGATGTGATTATTAAGTATAACTAATTTATTTTTCTTACCAAAATCATAAATTTCTATGGATGTTTAAAGTCAAATGTAATTGGGTAAAGATGAACATGAATCATACGTTTGAATCATATGTTAAGAAGTCCACATTCAAAAACCAACTTATCTAAAAACTATTAAATATGGATTAAGAAGCAAACATTTATCTCATCTCTTCTATATAAACTGACAGGGGGAACCCTAAATAATTGCACCTACCTCTAGCAAAAAGGAGTCCAACAAAACCAGCAAAACCAATAACACCAAGTCTTGGGAAAAATCCAGGAGGCGCATTCTGAAGATAGTTATAATTGTCTACAATGGAATAAGATTGGGAAATAACTCCATAAATTGTTCATTAAAACCAAAAGCAAAAGTCTCATACATAACTAGAACATACAGTGCCAAATGTTCCCCAACAACACATTCTTTGCTTCCTGTTAATACATATTTTATTTTTCTTTTAAGTCTGGTTTTATTTAGTATGGAGTGGTCTTGAATTCATGATCATCTTATTTCACTTCCCATGTGCTAGGATTACAGGTATGCATCATCAAACCTAGCTCACACTCTTAAAAAGACAACCTTGCTGTGTGGCCCAGGCTGAATTCAAACTTGCTTTGTATCCCAGACAGGCCTGGAACTCACAATCCTGCTTCACCTTGAGTGATGGGATATACACCACCATGGCCAACTGGAACCAATTCTTTCAGGAACCAAACACATTCAACTCAGGAAAGCAAGTTTGCCATCTAAACTCATTATTTGAACTCAAGAACAATATATTTGGGGAATGAAGGAAAATTGTAGTATAAATTTGTGCTGGCTAGTTTTTTGTCAACTTGATACAAGCAAGGGTCATCTGGGAAGAGAAACCTCTATTGAGTAAATGCCTCCATCAGATTCCCTTGTAGCCAGGTCTTCTTTTATTTTTCTGATCTTATTGGATATATTTTATTTACATTTCAAATGTTATCCCCTTTCCCAGTTTCCCCTCGATATCCCGTATCCCATCACCCATCTCCCTGCTTCTATGAGGGTGTTCACCTAACCACCCACCCCCACCTTCCCACCCTGACACTCTCCTACACTGCAGCATTAAGCCTTGGCAGGACCAAGGGCTTCTCCTTCCACTGATGGCCAACAAGGCCATCCTCTGCTAAAGGTGCAGCTGGAGCCATGGGTCCCTCCATGTGTACTCTTTGGATAGTAGTTTTAGTCCCTGGGTGCTCTGGTTGGTTGGAATTATTGTTCTTATGGGGTTGCAAACCCATTCAACCCCTTCAATTCTTTCTCTAACTCCTTCATTAAGGACCCCATTCTCAGTTCTATGTTGGCTGTGAGCATCCACCTCTGTATTTGTCATGCTCTGGCAGAGCCTCTCAGGAGACAGCTATATCAGGCTCCTATCAACATACACTTCTTGGCATCAGCAATATTGTCTGGGTTTTGTGGCTGTATATGGGTTGCATCCCCCAGGTGGGGCAGTCTCTGGGTGGCCTTTGCTTCAGTTTTTGCTCCAAGCTTTGTCTCCAAATTTCCTCCTGAGAATATTTTTGTCCCCCCTTAAGGACTTAAGCATCCACATTTTCATCATCCTTTTCTTGAGCTTTATATGGTCTGTGGATTGTATCTCGGGTATTCTGATCTTTTGGGCTAATATCCACTTATAAGTGAGTAAATACCATAGTTGCATTTTTATGATTGGGTTACTTTACTCAGAATGATAGTTTCTAGATCTATCAATTTGCCTAAGAATTTCATGAACTCATTATTTTTAATAGCTGAGTAGCACTCCATTGTATAAATGTGCCACATTTTCTGTATCCATTCCTCTGTTGAAGGACATCTTGGTTCTTTCTACCTCCTGGCTATTAAACATAAGGCTGCTGTGAACAAGCATGTGTCCTTGCTGTATTGGAACGTCTTTTGGTTATATGCCCAGGAGTGGTATAGCTAAGTCCTGAGACAGTACTGTGTCCAATTTTCTGAGGAACCGCCAGGCTGATTTCCAGAATGGTTATACCAGCTTGCAATCCAACCAACAATGATGGAGTGTTCCTCTTTTTCCAGATCTACGCCAGCATCTGCTGTTACCTGAGTTTTTGATCTTAGCCATTCTGACTGGTGTGAGGTGGAATCTCATGGTTGTTTTGATTTGCATTTCCCTGATGACTAAGGATGTTGAGCATTTCTTTAGGTGCTTCTCAGACATTCAATATTCCTCAGTTGAGAATTGTTTGTTTAGCTCTTTCCTCCATTTTTAATAGGGTTATTTGATTCTCTGGAGTCTAACTTCTTGAGTTCTTTGTATATATTGGATATTAGTCCTCTATCAGACGGAGGATTGGTAAAGATCTTTCCTAGTCTGTTGGTTGTATAGGCAGGTCTTAAAAGCATTTTCTTTCTTTTTTTTCCTCTTAAAAAGTCCCAAAACCCATAAAGCTGGGCCTGATAGTGCTAGCTTTTAATTCCAGCATGGTCATTTTGATTAATGGCTGATATGGGAGGGCCCATGCCACTGTGAGTGGAGCCACCTGTGGGAGGGTAGTCCTAGGTGGCTTTCAACTTATATTTAGCCCTCCCTATGCTTACAATTATTCCTGAAAAAGCCTGAGTTTTGTCTCTAAGCCCTGATCACATTGTGCTGGCTATGTGGTTTGTTATTCAGAATCCCACCCCTACATTTTAACTACATTTTTTGAACAACTTTATTTTTAAAAACAAAGATAAATGAACAAATTTTAAGCATTTCTGCATAAAAGTATACGAATACATTTTTGTCAGTGCTTGGCTTTTTTTTTCAAAGGTTTGATAGTGTGCATTAAGGTCTTACTAGTTACAATGAGCATAAAGTACATGTAAAGCAGGATGCAACCTGAAATTAGTCAGTTTTCTTGGTGTGTAAGGATTGAGCATAATGGTTTTGTTTTTGTTGTTTTTTTTGTTTTTTGGTTTTTTTTTTTTGTTTTGTTTTCTTGAACTTCACACAGTCTGTGAGTTGTTTCTGGGGTGTTCAGAGCTTTCTGGGGTTAGCATCCCACTATCAGTGACTGCATGTTATGTCTGTTCTTTTGTGACTGGGTTATCTCACTCAGGATGATATTTTCTAGATGCATCCATTTTCTTAAGAATTTCGTTAAGTCATTGTTTCTGATAGCTGAGTAGTACTCCATTGTGTAAATGTACCACAATTTTTGTATCCATTCATCTACTGAAGGACATCTGGGTTCTTTCCAGCTTCTGGCTATTATAAATAGAGCTGCTATGAACATTGTGGTGTATGTGTCCTTGTTATATGTTGGAGCATCTTTGGTGTATATGCCCAGGAATGGTATAGCTGGGTCCTCAACTAGTACTATGTCCAATTTTCTGAGGAATCACCAGCCTGATTTCCAGAGTGGGTGTATCAGTTTACAACCCCACCAACAGTGGAGAAGTGGTCCTCTTTCTCCACAACCTCACCGGCATCTGCTGTCATCTGAGTTTTGGATCTTGGTCAATCTGACTGGTGTGAGGTGAAATCTCAGGGTTGTTTTGATTTGCTAAGACATCCTGATGGCTAAGGATGTCGAGCACTTCCTTGGATGTTTCTCAGCCATTCAATATTCCTCAATTGAGAACTTTTTGTTTAGCTCTGTACCCCATTTTTTAATAGGGTTGTTTGATTCTCTGGTGTCTAGCTTTTTGAGTTCTTTGTATACCTTGGATACTAACACTGCTAACATGGCTAACACTACTCCTTGAAGATGTGCCTTCAGAAATCCTTTCCTACTCCTATCTCCTCAGACTCTTCCTAACCTATCCATATACTCTCAACCTTGCAATTCTCTCTGTATTTGGAATAATATTAAATGATTTATCATGTATATCTCAGTGATCAGGACTGCTATCATTTCTTGTGGATGTGAGGGTTACTGTTTTTAAGACAGGGTATTGCTATGTGGCTCAGACTAGCCTCAATTCTATTATCTTCCTGCCTTAGTATCCTGAGTGGAACTCATCGTGATGCCTGGTTTTGACCACTGTCTTAATCAACCTTGATCATCAATGCCTGACATGATGGTGACTTAACAAATGCACTCTGAACTGAATGCTAACAAGCAAGAGTCAGTAGTTTTATCCCCCTGTAATGCCAGATACATGCCAATTTTCCTTTTCCTGGATTCTCTGGGAAATGTGGTAATCATTTTAAACATTACTATAGGGTTTGTGTGATATTAGTATTAATTTCCATCATGTCCTTTCATTTAGTTTGACTTTAATTGGCTTTTACTTTCTATCGTTTTATCTGGGTCATTTGTGGCAAGTTTTAGACATGCGCACAGAGCACTTAATAGGAAGATACCCAGATGAGTTTGGTGAGCTGAGCTAAAGGGAGCAAACCATACAGAAATGGGAAAGAAGACATGTTTTAAGATCACACCTGAAGCCAAACCTCAATTCTGGTAACCTGCCTTAGCTGTGACTGCTGGAAAACAGACTCACAGTCTTGATAGAATGAAATGCTTCTTCTTAAGAGTCTTTGTAATAACTCTGTGATCAGGAGGAGAAAAGACAAATATCTCAAATAATACCTGTTGCCATTAATTAGGTAAATGGCAGGTAAGCAGTGAGGGGAACTCCTCACTTACATGTTATGATGATTTGCATAAAATGGGCCCCATGAACCCATAAGAAATGGCATCATTAGGAGGTGTGGCTTTGTTAGAATGACATGGCTTTGTTGGAGGAGGTGTGTCATTAAGGGGTGAGCTTTGAAGTTGCATTTACTTCCTGCTGCCTCTGGATCTGGATATAGAACATGGATCTCCTTCTCTGGCATGTATGCATACATACCATCATGCTTCCCACCATGATGGACTGAACCTCTGAACCTATAAGCCAGCCCCAATTAATGTTGTCCTTTATGAGAGTTGCCTTGGCCATGTGTCTCCCACAGCAATGGAGAACCTAACTAGGAGACAATGATTCTACCATGAGAGCAAACCCTTGGAGAAGCAAGACTTTAAATGTGCTGAGATGTCCTAAAAAGAATGAAGTACGTGTCAATATCTCTACTGTGTTAATAGTTCCTGGCTGAAATTAGACAAAGCAGAGGCTATAAGCTTAGTTTGTGAGTGCATGGGATAAGTAGCGCATAAGTGAGACACAACCAAGGACAATAAAATTGAAAAATGTAAGAACGCTACAATTTATGTACTTTTCCAGAAATGCCAGCTGAATTTCTTCCTGCATCTAGATTTTATGCACCTTTTTGAAAGTTCTGTTGTTGTTGTTGTTGTTGTTGTTGTTGTTGTTGTTGTTGTTGTTGTTGTTAAGACTACATAGAGATCTCTCTATGTAGTTCTGGCTGTCCTGGATCTCACTGTGTAGAAAAGGGGCCCTTGAACTAGCAGAGATCCATCATTTTCACCTGCCTCCTGAGTGTTACAATTAAAGGTGTACAACACCATATCTAGTCTGTGCAGCATTCATTAATGTGCAACTAACTAATTAGTATGATTCCGAAAATCTGGTGAGAAGTAAGCAAGTTATAGTACATTGTAATTTTAGGGGTTTTGTTTGTTTGTTTGGTTGGTTGGTTGGTTGGTTGGTCAGTTCTTAGCACTGGACCTCACAGATGCTTATGGAAACATTCTGCTACTGGGAATTATTTGAGATATTCATCTTTTTCTTCCAGAACACAGAGTTACTACAAAGATTCTTAAGAAGAAACATTCCATTTTGCTACTGGGAACTACATCCCCAGCCCTGGACTTTTTTTATTCCAAGATACAAGCACTTGCTAGTCCAAAAATCCTAATAATGTTAAAGAGATTCATGAAATAGCACGCCTCTGAATCCTAATTCAAACATAGATCATCTTCCAGAAACATCTAGATAGCTCTAAAATTGTCCATATACTCTTAAGTATTCTGATCTCCAGAGCCTATTATGAAAAGCCAGTACAATAGTTCAATAGGATGAAGTAACTAATTATGCCTAATTAAAACTCAACTTACCTACTCCCCATTGGACAAAGTATTCCACCTTGGGTTTAGTATGGGAGTATATTTCCTACAAAGATAAACAGAAATAGAATGAGTAGGGCTTACTGAATAAATGATCATTATTAACAATTTTTGGTTCTAGGGCTGGATCTAGGGCAAGTTAAGCATAAACACTACCAGTAAGCTATACTTCCAGGTACTAAACAGTTTTTAAACAAAGGAATCCACATTCAATTTTATTGCTTTTTTCCCCTCTTTTTAAGGTCCCTTGCACTAAAGTAATCTATTCATCAGAATGCTTTACTACTGCCACAGGAAGCAGATTCCAAGTAGAATGAGATTTTGAAAACCTAATCTTCTCCCTTTTAAGACCGAAGGAAATAAGAAAATCAACGAGTTGTAGAAATAGCTGAGTAGTTAAGAGTGTGCATTGTTCTTGCAGAAGACAGGAGTTCAATTCCTAAAACCTATGTCAAGCTCCAAGAGGATGCAATGCCTCTGTAGCTCACGGGCACCTGAAGTCAGGTGCACATACCCACACACACATACACACACACCAAAATAAATTTTTTAAAAGACACAGAAATTGATCATCTTGATAAGCAGAGATGATTCTTTTGTTCCCATAAGCTTATTAGCACTGTCTTCCAAATTAAGTCTATTTTATATATGATTTGCCATGATTTTAGAGCCTATATTTGGAAAATGCTCTTTTGGAACAGGAATGCGCACCTTTACTGAAATCAAAATCTCAATAACTCAATTGTAAAGAGATACCCCAATCCTATAGTAAATAAAGCTATCAACATTCTCTTAATGCAATGACTTTGAGAAGCTAGAGATGTACCTCAGTGGCAAACTGCCTGCCTAGCAAGTCTATGTAAGAATATATAAGTTCCCACCTCCAAACAAGATAAAAGTGCAAACAACAAAATAGCTCAGCAGTTAAAAGCACTGGCTGTTCTTGCTGACAAGCTGAGTTTGATTCTGAGGACCTGCATGGTTGCTCACCACCGTCTATAACTATAGTCCCAGAGGATCGGACACTCTCACCCACATGGTGCACATGCAGGGAAAACAGTCATACATATAAAATAAATAAAATTTTAAATGGCTTAGCTAAAAGAACCCTCAAGAACTCTACATTGAAGACAGAAGGAAATATAGAAATATCAAAAAGTATCAGAACTACCCACAACTTAGAAAAGGATTGCTTTATAAATTTTGGTCCAAATCACAACAAATTATCCGTATACTTCTAAATGGGATTGTGTAACAAATGTTGAATGTGGACACAAAGAACTTAATGTCTTCAGTAAAATCAACTTTTCTTTTCCATGTTGCCTACACCTGCCTTTTTCCATTTATAAGAAGAAAAAAGAAACAGAAGGTTGGGGATAAGGTTCAAATGCTAAAAATGTTTGTGGTCCCCTCTCCTCATGTTGCAGAATTTTAGCAGAGCCACTTTATCTGGCATGAATCTGAAGTGATGGCACCGAGGCTTTGAAGCAGCCTTGGTATGTGGAAAATTACTTGCTAAAAGTACCTTTTGTGTAACAATAAAAACAGCTTCAAGTAAGCTGACAGTATCAATCCTTGAGAGGCTGACCCCCTTGCTTCTTGGAAAGCCTAAATTGATCCTGCAGTCTCTCTTTTCTTTCATTCATGTCCTGCAAAACCCAGAACAACACTCTTGGCTCCATAGAACTAACCTACAACTCCAGAAGACCCCTGCTCTGCCAGAGGCCAAGCCTGTACAGGAATCCCAGAAGCCAAGCTGGTATCTGGAACTCCAATGATCACACCAGTATCCAGAATCCCACAGGTCATGCCAGTTGCCAGAACCCCAGAAGCAACGCTGGCACCCCAACCCCCAAAGGTCAAAACCCAGCAAAGACACCCTACTAGGCCTGAAAACTCTGGTCATAAGAACCCCAGGCTACTCAGGCCAGAAAACCAGAGAGAAAACCCCAGGCTACTCAGGCCGGAAAGACCAGAGGGAAAACAGAAATCAAGGAGAAAAAAATTCAAATATCTATCCAACAAAAATAAACTAAGAAACTAATACTTAAACCTATAATTATTCCAAACCCAGATGACTAGAGGCCAGTGTTAGAATACAAGAGCCAGGGTAGTATGGCAGCAGCAGAGCTCAGTTATCCTACTATAGCAAGTCCTGGATATTCTAACACAACTGAAGCATAAGAAGATGACCCTAAAACAATCTTATGAGCTATTAAAGAGGAAATGAAGAAATCCCTTAAAGATATCCAGGAAAACAGAAACAAATAGATGAAGGAAGTAAATAAAACTGTTCAAGACCTAAAAATGAAAATGGAAGCAAGAGGGCTGGAGAGATGGCTCAGTGGTTAAGAGCACTGACTGTTCTTCCAAAGGTCCTGAGTTCAATTCCTAGCAACCACATGGTGGCTCACAACCATCTGAAATGGGATCTGATGCCCTCTTCTGGTGTGTCTGAAGAGAGTGACAGTGTACTTATATACATAAAATACAAAAAGAAAAGCCAAGAAAATAGAAGCAAGAAAGAAAACACAAACTGAGGTGTAGGTTTATGTTAGGGTGATACATGACTGGACAGGAGAGAGCTAAGCTGGGAAAGGCTGAGGAGCGCAAGTGGAGGCAGAAGGGAGATTCTTGGAGAATCAAGATGGAGCTGGAGAAGGAAGATCTAGATCCAGGTGGACTTATGGCGATAGGTAGATATGAATATTCTTAAGAAATTCTATAGGTCTTTTTATCTCATATAGAAGGGCAGTTTGTATCTTTGTCCATTGGATGCAAACTTATTTTGTAGAGGGTTTGTGGATTGAGAATTTAATATATAAACCTGTTTGATAATCTACTGGACTTTGGAGTCATGTTTGTGTTGGGCAATGGAGAACTAGAACACTCCAGGTGGTCTTATCCACCGGGGACAGGGACAGCAGGGGTGATGGGGTAGACCTTGTCTGAGTTCTTAGAAGCGGCCTAGAGCGCCAAGTGGTGTGGAGACCAAATGTGTGTGCTCGACTCTTACACTAGAGTGGTGTCTGCCAAATGAGACTGCGGGAGCTGATAAAAGGTTAAGCCATCCTTTTAATTAATTACTGCAACACTGAGGGAATCCTAGAGATACAAAAATCTAGGTAAGAGAGCAGAAACTACAGATGCTAGCATCACCAACAGAATACAAGAGATGAAAGAGAGAATCTCAGACATAGAAGATGCAATTGAAGAAATCAATATATCAGCCAAAGAAAAATGTTGGATCTAAAAAGTTATTCACACAAAACATCCAAGAAATCTAGGATACTATGAAAAGACCTAACCTAAGAACAATAAGAATAGAAAAAAAAGATTCCCAGCTCAAACACCTAGAAAATATTTTCAACAAAATGAAAGAAAATTTTCCTAACCTAAAGGTACAAGAGGCTTACGGAACACCAAATAAACTGGACAAGAAAAGAAAGTCGCCACCCCACTGCCACATAATAATT
This sequence comes from Micromys minutus, assembly GCF_963924665.1. NCBI lineage: Eukaryota > Metazoa > Chordata > Mammalia > Rodentia > Muridae > Micromys > Micromys minutus. The sequence goes on along the minus strand of NC_137970.1, from coordinate 41,161,350 downwards.
ACAACATGAAACGTATAGGACAAAAAAAGAATATTAAAAGCTTCAAGGGAGAAAGGCCAAATAATACATAAAAGCAAACTTATTAGAATTACATCCAACTTCTTAATGGAAACTCTAAAAGCCAGAAGGGCCTGAACAGATGTGCTGCAGACTCTAAGAGATGCTGGCCCAGACTACTATATGCAGCAAAACTTTGTCACCATAGATGGAGAAAACAAGATATTCCATGACAAAGTCAAATTTAAACAATATCTATCCACAAATCCTGCCCTACAAAAAGATACTAGAAGAAAAAGTCTACCAAGGAGGTTAACTGCACCCAGGAAAACACAGGAAATTTCATACCAGGAACTTTCTCTCTCTCTCTCTCTCTCTCTCTCTCTCTCTCTCTCTCTCTCTCTCTCTCTCTCTCCCTCCCTCCCTCCCTCCCTCCCTCCCTCCCCCCCTCCGCACCCTCTCTCTCCCTCTCCCCTCTGTACCCTCTCTCTCCCTCCCCCCTCTCTCCTCTCTCTCTCTCTCTCTCTCTCTCTCTCTCTCTCTCTCTCTCTCTCTCTCTCTCTCTCTCTCTTTCTCTCTCTCTCTCTACCCCCCACCAGTCTGTCTGTCTGTCTCTGTCTTATTCCCTCCGACAACCATCAATAACCAAGGAACTAACACTTTTTGACCATTAATATTTCTCAATATCAATGATGAACACCCTCAGAAAAGTGGATAGATACAAAACTTAACTCAAAAAAAAAATCAGTAGCCTTCCTATATACAAACGACAAATGGGCTGAGGAAGAACTCAGGGAAATAACATCCTTCATAATAGCCACAAATAATATAAATATTTTGGGGTAACTCTAACCAAGCAAGTGAAAATCTTATATGACAAGAATTTAAAATCTTTGAAGAAAGGAATTGAAAAAGGTATCAGAAGATGGAAAAATATCCCATGGATGGTAGGGTTACCATAGTGAAAATGGCCATCTTACCAATAGCAATCTACAGATTCAATGAAATCTCTATCAAAATTCCAACACAATTCTTTACAGATTTTGAAAGAACAATACTCAACTTTGTATGGAAAAACCAAAACCCCAGAATAGCTAAAGTAGCCCCTTACAATAAAATAAATTCTGGAGTATCAACATCCATGATTTCAAGCTCTACTACCAACATATAGTAATAAAAACTGCATGGCATTAGCATAAAAACAGAGAGACTCAATCAAACTGAAGACCAACATGTAAATCCACATACCCATGGACACCTCATTTTTTATAAAGAAGCCAAATTATACAAAGGGAAAAAAGAAAGCATCTTCAACAAATGGTAATGGTCTAACTGGATGCCAGTTTGTAAATAGATCTATATTTACCTGCACAAAACTCAAATCCAAGTGGATCAAAGACCTCAACATAAAACTGGATACACTAAATCTCATAGAAGAAAATATAATAGCTTTGAATGCATTGACACAAGAAATAATTCCTGAACCAATAGTGCAGGCACTAGGATCAATAATCAATAAATGAGACTTCATGAAACTCAAAGACTTCAGTAAGGCAAAGGACAGTCAATAGGACAAATCAGCAGCTTGTTACAGAGTGGGAAAAGATTTTACCAACTCCACATCTGACAGAGGGCTAATATCCAAAATATATGAAGAACTCAAGAAACTAGACATCAACAAACCCCAAAATATCCAAATAACATATGGGTTATAGACCTAAACAGAGAAATGTCAACAGAGGAATCTCAAATAGCCAAGGACTTAAAGAAATGTTCTACAACCTTAGTCATCAGGGAAATCCAAGTCAAAACGACCCTGAGATTCTACCTCACACCAACTGGAATGGCTGCAATAAAAAGTCAAGCAACAGCACATGCTGGTGAGCATGTGGAGCACAGGGAACACTTCCATTGCTGGTGAGAATGAAAACTTGTATAACCACTTTGAAAATCAACAAGGTGGCTTCTTAGAAATTGGGAACTGATCTACCTTATACCACCTCTAGCATATCCTCAAAAAACACTCCATCCTACCACAAAGGCCATTTACTCAACTATGTTCATAGCAGCTTTATCCCTAATAGCCAGAAACTGGCAACCTGAATGTCCTTCAGCCATTGAATACTCATAAACAATGGAGTTATTACTCAGCCGTTGAAAAAAATATCATGAAATTTGCAGGTAAATAGATGGAATTAGAAAAGAAAATCATCCCTAGTGAGATAATGCAGACCCGGAAAGACAAACATGATATATACTCACTTATAAGTGAATAGTTGCTATAAGTACAGGATAATCATGCTATCATCCACAAACCCATGGGGTTAAGTAATAAGGAGGGCTCAAGGGGATACACATGAATCACCCTATGAAGGGAAAATAGAATAGTTTCTGCATGTGGGCTGGAGGTGGCTAGGGACAGGAATAGCAGGGAGATCGGAAGACAGGAATGGGAGAGATAAGTGGAATGGGGGGGGAACATTTTTGGGATGAGGTTTAAACCTAGTGCAATGAACTCCCAGGAAACCATGAAGATGACCCTAGCTACAACTCCTAACCGTGGGGGATATGGATCCTGACCTATATAACCAGGCAAGACTTCCAATGGATGGAATGAGACACCTACCCAGTCACAAAACTTTCAACCTACAATTTGTCCTACCAACAGATGTGCTGAAGTAAAGATGGGGTAGAAATTGTGGGAGTGGCCAACCAATTACTTGTCTAGCTTCAAACCCATGCCACAAGAAGGAGCCCATTCCTGATACTGCCTGAAGGACCAGGAACCAGACGGCTTGATAGCCCAGAGACCTAGGATAGAACCAAACATGACTGACATTTTAAAAAAGGTTAATGAAATGATTCCTAATGATATTCTGGTATACACATAATTTGGAGCCAAGAATAACTGTCTTCTGAGAGGCTTCCTCTGGGACTGATACGAATAGATGGAGAGACCCAGCCAAACTTTAGGCAAAGGTTGGAAAAAGAGGAGGAGGAAGAATTGAAGGAGCCAGAGGGGTCAAGAACACCACAAGAAAACCCACAGAATCGACTAATCTGGGCTCACAGGGGCTCACAGACACTGAACTGACCAGCAGGAAGCCTGCACAGGACTGACCTAGGCCCTCTGCATGTATGTTACAGCTGCGTAGCTTAGGTTCTTGTGGGACTCCTAACAATTGGAGCGGGGACTATCTCTGACTTTTCCTGCCTTTGGGGCCCTTTCCTTCTTATCCAGCCTGATATGAGGGGAGGTGCCTAATCTTATTGTAACTTGTTATGCCATGCTTGCTTAATATCCCTGAGAGGCCTGACCTTTTCTGAAGAGAAGCAGAGGAGGCATGAACAGGCTTGGGGAGGGGGGGAGACTGTGGTCCGAATGTAATATATGAGAAAAGAAAAATTAAAAAAAAAAAGAATTCTTGTGGCAGCATCATGAAGCCCAGAGTTCAGATCCCTTTTTCTCTCTGAACCAGTGTCTCCTTTTCTAGTCCAGGCAGGCTTCAACAATGCAGCAACCCTCAGGCTTCAATATCGTTAGTGCTAGGGTCACAGGCAGGTGCCACCACAACCAGCTGACATAAACACTTTTCTTACAGAACAAACAAGCTGGGGTGCAGCTCAGTGTAAAGTGTGTGCGTATAAACTGTTTATGTCATTGATAGAGCTTGTACGCTTTTTCCACCCTCAATTGGTAAACAGAAAAAAGTCCAATGATGCCATAATTGATGACATTTAAATTTTTCCAAAAAAAATCTTAGGTGAAATTGAATTTGCAGTCTCAATTAAAATAAACCTAGATCATCTTATCTACAGCTACATATTATTTCCTTTATTTTTTCTTCCTTTTCAAAATCATAAGCAAGTACCACGAATATGTACCAAAGGCTACAAAAGCATTCTATAGACTGCAAATTTTGGTTTCAGATGTTTAAAATCAGAATACTTTCAGTTGCATAAAAACAAACGCCTATATAGCCTAGCTGTCCTAGAACTATGTAGACTAGATCAGTTTCAGAACTCGCAAAAAATCTGCCTGTCTCTGCCTGCAGAGTGCTAGGATTAAACACGTGCCCTACTACACCTTGGTAGCCTCACATATATTAGTATCTGAAACGTATAGGAACAGGTGTTTGTTAGGTTTCAGAGGGGTTTTTTGCTTTTTGAACTTTTTGGATTTGTAGCTTGGATGTCCCTAGTATAAAGTTCAAATCCAAAATAATCTCAGAGATGAGGGATGCTCAGAATGTAGTGATTTGTAGAGTTTCTAGAGGGAGAGAAAAATCTCATGTTTCTGTATGTGTGTGCATGATAAGCATGTACAGGTATGTATGTGTATGTACAGGTTTGTGTTGCCTGTGTGGGAGTGCAAGTTTGGGTGCAGATGTTCATTCTTGGGTGTCATTTCTCAGGAGTCATCTTGTTTATTACAATGGAATCTTTCACTAGGACCTGGGTCTTGCTGATTAGGCTAAGCTAGGCCAGTGAGCTCCAAAAATCTACCAATCCCTGTTACCCCAATGCTGCAAGTATATGTACAATGCCTACCTTTTATGGGTGCTAAGGACTGAACTCACATGCTCACGGAACAACTGAGTTATCACCCAAGCAATAACATCACAATTTTGATACACATGTGTATGTTTTAACTCATTTCCTTCCATTGGTGTCCCATGTTTTCCCTGATATACACAACAGCTTTATAATACCAACCAACATGGTAATTATTAGCCCTCCACTCTCTGGCCAATGTGCCACAACTCTTCTGATGAGAGTCAACTTCCCCTTGCTGCCACCAGGATGCCAGAATTGATTGTACTTGCTCTCTGGGTAGCATTAAGGAACACTTAAGTTAAACACTCTTATCTTTGGATCCTTATTACACATTTTTCTAAAAACATGAAGTCAGGGCTGGGCATGATGGCTTACATCTGTAATTCCAGAACCTATGCTAGTCAATGAGGCAGGAAGATTGTCAATCAGTCTGAGGACAGTCTGGGCTATGTAGTGAATTCCATGTCAACTCTACAGAGTGACCTCCTAAGAAGGAAGGGGGAGGGAAGGAAGAAAAGGGGGAGAGAAGGAGAAAGGGAGAGAGAAAGGGAGGGAAGGAGGAAAAAAAGAAACAAACAATAAAAAATTAAAACATACAGCCAACATAGACTTTTCATTATTAACTCTTAAGTAGATGTACCTGACACAAACTTGTATATGGCTCACAATGATGTCGGAGTTGTGAGATGTTTTCTTCAAGTTGAGTCCTTGGCTCCTCCACATATTTAGATTTACCCTCAGGAACTGAGTAGAGTGAAAGCTACACATATTAAAACAAAAAGAAAAGCATATACCATGAGATCATGTAACATATGATCAATTGTGTAGGTGAATACCTCTATCACAATTTATAAAGCACAGTCATCCTAAGGGGTGCATGCAACCTCTAACTTTACTTCAGATAATCTTTGTACCTTACTTCCTCAATAAAGACGGGGACAAGAGGGCAAGACTGCAAGGTGCTTTGTCTTCTCCCTACTCCACTGTTTTGTCTTGGATATTAGATCCAGGGCCCGAGCATGTAAGGCAAGCCCTCTATCACTTTACAGAAGTAATATCTTACCTCAAACTTGAAGTGGAAAAAATTCTAATGAGATAAAGGAGGAGTTTGGTAGCGGGTTTTATTTGCAGTGTGTGTCCGGGCAGTCTGAGGACAACTTACAAGAGTCAGTTTTCTCCTACCATATGGGTTCCAGGGATCAAACTAAGTCATCAGACTTGGTAGCAAGTGCCTTTATCCACTGAGCCATTTTACCAGCCCATGGGTTTTATTTTGCTTTTTGTTGTAGTTATTGTGGTTTTTAAGAAAAAGGAAAGCTGAGAGAAATGAAGAATAACTGGTTACATGGCAAATATCAGATTGCTACTGATCAAAATGGGCGAGCAAATTCATTGCCCACCTAGAAAAGAGCCTTCTCAGCAGCTACTATTAGCAACCTCTTCCCACTTAACAGTACCACTGTTGTAAGGCCTGAGAGGAAAAAGAGGCTACCTAGTTTTATATAAATACTATCCAAGGGCTGGAGAGATGGCTTAGTGGTTAAGAGCACTGACTGTTCTCCCAGAGGTCCTGAGTTCAATTCCCAGCAACCACATGGTAACTCACAACCATCTGTAATGGGATCTGATGCCCTCTTCTTGTATGTCTAAAGACAGCAACAGTGTACTCATATATATAAAATAAATACATAAATCTTAAAAAAAAAAAAAAACCATTCAAGTAATTTTGCCTGACCACTAGGGGCATCAGTACATCTCTTTATTCCACAGTAACAGACATCAAATAAAATAAAAATTCCAAATAATTACTGGGAAATACAGACAATAAAGAATATAAGCAATGCAGAAGATATCTTAGTGATTTCTTTTTTAAAGATTTATTTATTGATAAGTGCATTGTAGCTGTCTTCAGACACACCAGAAGAGGGCATCAGATCCCCTTACAGATGGTTGTGAGCCACCATGTGGTTGCTGGGATTTGAACTCAGGATCTCTGGAAGAGCAATCAGTGTTCTTAATCACTGAGCCATCTTCTCTCCAGCCCCCTATTAGGGATTTCATTGATCAAGTATGCACTAAATATTTAGTTAAGCATCTCAGGTCTTGCCAAGAACCAGAAAGAATCTAAGCCTTTAAATTCTTTGAAAGAAAAAAAAAACGTATTTTGGATAAGCAGTCCAGAATCAGGCAGGCCACTCTAAAAAGTGAGTTGCATAGAGACCCACCACTGGACAAGGTGCAGAGAGTGAGAGTTTTTGGTATGCTCAACCCTAAACGGGATATCTTCACGAAACCCCTCCCCTCAGGGCTAAGGGAGCTATACAGAGCAGGAGAGCTGTAAGAACCAGAGGGAATGGAGGACTCCGAGGAAATAGTGTACTCCGGACACAACAGGACTAAAGCACATAAAACTTAGCATACACAGGGCCTGCAAGGGTTTAAGCTAGACAAGGCCTCAGTGCTCAGAGAAGGAAGTAGACACAGCCTTCCATCCCTAACCAAGGTGCTATCTCCAAATGACAAACCCCTTGCAAAAGAAAAACTAGAACTCACCAATAAAGTCTCACTAGGTGTATTAAACACAATTAGGAGCAGGCCTCAGGCCCAGCAGTAGATGTCAACGTACTCAACAGTACTTTTGTAGACTTTCTGTCTCGTTTTGCTTTTTTCTGTCTTCCTAGACTTCTGTTTGTATATTATGTTTTCAGATTTTGTTTTTATAGAGAGAGTGTGTATGTGTTTCTCATGGTTCTTCTTTATGGCTTGGGTTTTTTCTTTGCCTATTTATTTTAGAGAGGAAGAGAAGACAGACATGTGGAATTGGGGAGGTAAAAAAGATCTGGGAGGAGTTGGGGAAAGGAAAATCCTGATCAGAATATACTGCATGAAAAAAAAATTAACAGAAAATAAGTACTTATAGAAAAAGTGACCTGTGCTTACAATTCCCTGGGATACAATAAGCTCTCCACTAAAAACAAAATCTATGAGCTATTCTGTAATGTCATTAGCTATATTCTACTAGCATTTATGGAAAAATCAGAGTCTAGCAAACTTTCCCACAGAGAAAACAAACTATCAAAAATGTATAGGTCTCCTTTTGAAGAATTTATAAGTATGCTAAGGGAATACATTACTATCCCGTATCTCAAAGAGTAAAAAAAAAATAAAATAAAACTACAATTCTTTTATCATCTTGATATATAATTTCTAAAAACTCTCCCTAAGTCAGATGTTTATAATGTGCCATTTAGCATCAGCACTTTACCTCATCGATCTTCATGTAACTTTTGTGAGGCGAGTCCTTTTTGGGTGCTGCATAGACTCTGAAGGTGAGCAGGCTCAGGCTGGCTGGCCCCACAGACCTCTGAATTACCTGAAATGCAAAGGCACATACAATATAAGCAGGCCCATAACCCCAACCACTCGCAGGCAGAAAAGCTTACTGCTCTTCAAAGTAAACACATTTCTGAAATTCTAGGGATATCAAAACGTAAGCATGTATTGTGGAAAAGTTCAAATTTCAAGACCTTATCTTAATTTTCCAAATATAAAAGTTACAAAGCCTTCAATTAAAAAATTAAAAGACAAGGCTGAACAAATTGATACCAATTTATATATGACACATACATACATACATACATACATACATACATATGTGAAAGTTGCTGTGAATATGTGGCCAGCGTGATCTACAGAAATGAGTTCCAGGACAAACAAGGCTGCTACTTAGTAAAACCCTGTCTCAAGAAACAAACAAACAAAAAAAAAAAAAACAAAAAAAAAAGACAAACAAAAAAGAATAAAAAACAAACAAAAGAAACCTCAAGATCATCTTAAGTTCTACCCTCAATCCTTTCTGTCGCTAAGCTCTGGTAATTGTACCTATTAAATTATCTTACTTCTCTTTACTCTTCTTTATCCCCTACTGTATGGTCTGTTCTAGCACCCTCATTTTTTTCCCAGATAGTTTCTAACAGCATCTTAATTGGTTGCCTAGCCCTCAATAGATTCAAAGCGCCACACGAGAAACAATGATCTATCTAAACTATAACCCATATTAGATTCTTTCTACTCTTACTTGAAGTTCCCCACCTCCACTAGGACTTTTATATAAACCAACAATTTACTATAACCTGCTACAACCACTTTCTCTAACCTCACTGACTCTGGCCACAAAACGTGAACTTTCTGTTTTTCTGGATTTACATTCACTGATTCCTATGATGATTTTCTTTTTCTGTAGGACTGCCTTTTTAAAAGCAGAGAGGATTTGTGCTTTTACTTTATTTTTTAATCTATGTATTTATGCCTATCATGCTCTCCCTAACAGGTTAAAATCCCTCAGAATGAAGTGTGTCTTGCTCCTATTTCTACTGCTATAGCTGTGCCCAGCACAAAAGAAATGTTTGGCTACTGCATGCACTGCCTGTTATAATGACACACCTGGAATAGGAAAGAGAACAGTGAACGATGCTGTTTTATCTAGGTAGCAACATTTAGAATCATAGAAATCATAGTACAAACATTTGCAGTAACTATAATACAAAACACTAAGCCACTTGGTAACACAAATCCTTACTCCCAAGAATTCAGCTGCTTGGAACTCTCAAAATAAGAATTCCAATATATTGGCTTATCAGAGATTTTTAAATATAGCTAATTAAGACCCAAACAGGCAGAATACTAAAAATTGGCTCAGACAGAAGCTGAGTTGCCGTTCTCAGCTTGGCAGATCTCAGGAGGGCTGTCATTGCGTTCCTGTTCCATGTGGCTAAATATCTCTCTCTGGTATGAGTATTCTCTAGCACAATTCACTCGAATATGGCACATTCTCTAGTGTAGACTCTCTTTCGACTTCTATTTCACAGAACCTACCAGGGACTTAATAGTCAGAAGAAACCAAGCAACTGGACCAGTATTTGATTGAATAGGAACCTACTAAATGCTTTAAAGGGGTAAGATGCCATTATTTTAAAAGAAAACCAAAAAAAAAAAAAAAAAAAAAAAGGCAATGGCCTTTGGCTCCGGGTCCTCCTCCCATAGTGAGCCAAGTAACTGGGATTATAGGTATTGGCCACTATACCCGATGGCTGCCATTATCTTAAATGCATTGCTGTTTGTCTCTCTCTTCTGAAGCTCGACTTATGATTACAAAACAAATACATCCTGGTAAATAGCATTACACATGCTAACAATTAGAAGAGGCCAACTAGAACCTGACTTCAAAATCATACACACCTACTGGGTGTCAGACACAGTAAGCAGATATGGTTGCTGGCTTAAAGAGCTTCTGGGAAACTTAGGAGGTTATTCAAAAAGCCTCAAGCAGTCAAGCATGTAGAATTCTTGAGGACAACATCAGTTCTAGGGTACAGAGTCTGATCAAGGCCAGCCTAGGCCTCATAGCCAGACCATCTCAAACAAGATCCAAAAGACTCAGGCAATATCCTGAGTGCTGAGATTATGAGTGTGTACCATCATACCTGGCTCTAATGCTTTAATTATTGCACTCAAGCTATTAGATCACTGAGCTATCATATAGCCTATACATTAAAATAAACGGCTCTTTCCAGAGTCGTATAAAATCATTTTAAATCCCTGTGAAAAGTAAATGTTATTTGAACATTTTAAAAGTAAATGCCATTCAAAATGATATATTTCTATACTTAACAAGAAGAGGTATAGCCACATCCCCACCCCACCCCCAAATGTTATACTGATTCTATATCATTTGTCTTTTCTCCAGTGGTTTCCATTCTGGAAGCATTTATTCATTTGCAATAGAATACTCCTCTGCTGAGGGTGTAATGCAGTAGGTTACATGCCTGGTATGCTTCAAGACCCTGGATTCCATCTTTCGCACCACACACCTAAAAGTGTTTCCTTTTGATTCCCCAGTTGTTTAAGAGGTAAAAATCTAAAGTGAAGGAGCTAAAGAGATGGCTCCATGGCTAAGAGTACTGAATGTTCTTCCAGAAGAGCCGGGTTTCATTCCTAGCACCCACATGGCAGCTTACAATTGTCTAGAACTACAGTTTCAGGGGATCTAATGGCCTCTTCTGGCCTCGATGGGCATCAGGGACACCCACAGTGCACGAAAGGCAAGCAGGCAAAACACTAATGTAAAATAGGTTTTTAGAAATCTATGAAAACTGACCAGTTTCAAAGTGATGCTTGTTCTAAACAACTAACATAAAACAAAAAGATAAGACATGTACAATTTTTATGGTAAAATAAATTGATGAGAACAACCAACAATTTAGTCCAAATGACATTACATTGGTATCCATAAAAAGACATTACTAATAATTTCTTATAAACTGAATTTTAAAAGAGAAACACTGCAAATTCACTCACAACTGTAGAAATATCAAAACAGACTACCTTGCCCTAAACAGACACTCAAATCTCCCCAGCTCTGTATACAAATAGTCAAATTCCTACCACAGAGCTATGGCTCTAGTTTTCTTTCTAGGCATAGTGACACCTGACTAGAATCCTACCATCTGGGAGGTGGAAACAGGAAACTCAAAAGTTCAAGGCCAGAAGCTGAAGATCTGGGTTCTGTTTCTAGCACCATATGGTGGTTCACAACCTTCTGTAATTCCAGTTCCAGGAGATTCAGCACACTCTTCTGACGTCCACTAGCACTAAGTATCCACAGGGTGCACCCACACACATGCAGACAAAACACTCATACACATAAAATAAATTAAAATAAAGAAATTTAAAATTTTTTGTTTTAAGAGTTCAAGAACATCCACGGCTATGCAGCCAGTTTGAAGAGCAACTTTGAAGACAGCCTGAGGTATTTGAGACCCTGCCTAAACAAACAGGCAAACAAAAACCAAGAAAAAAGAAAAACTGCCTTCTACTATTACAAACAGAATTTATGAGCTTTTTGATCCTGTAGTTTGTACCAAAGTAGCTGATATTTCCTAGTTCTTCTATATCTACTATAATCTTAAATATAAGCAAAAGATGAGGCTTGAAAAGTTATTAATATCTTTTCCTCACAAAAAAATTTTATTGGGGGGTACAAATGTCACTACAAAATTAGGCCAATAAAGCCATAAAAATATATTTCATCTAGAATTGTTTTATTTTTAGCTGTAAAAATAGCTATCTAATTTTGTCAAATATACATAGAAAAGTAACAAACCTATGTAATAAACAGGAAAAAAACACCCTTGCCAAAGAGTGTGATTGCTGTTCATTCAGGCAGATTTTGAGTCACCCACTTGGTTTCACAGACTTGAAACACATGTGACATGTAATTTACTGGGTTCCAAATGTATTCTGAACTTCCTCATTCAGGTAGAAATTGATTGCTGAATGCCCAAAACTCCAAAAAGGCTTTTCTCTCTCCCTCCCTTTCTTCCCTCCCTCCTCTACCCTCTCTGAGTAATGTCATAAAATCTGCTCAGTCAGAAGGTAAGGTAATATAAGAAAAAAAAGTTGTAGAGGAATATTCCTTTACTTGGAGCCTTGTTCTCAAATGAGCCTATATAACTAAAATTATTTATTATTTAATAGGAAGCACTATGTTATTGATGTAGAACCTTTCTAAACTTAGGTTTCATCTCCCAAATACAGCATCTATACAGAACTCCAAACTCTAATGAGAACTTCCTTCAACCTCATCCCAAGTACTTGTATGCTTTTTCTGTTTTAAAGAAAACTATAAATATTTTCACATAAAAATCATATTTCAATTAGCTGATGACAATTTAGATTTATTGTGAAAATCTTTGTTTAAAATGAAATAAAGACGAGTTTTCCGCGTTGGTTTGCACAGCGTCTGTGATGGCGGCGGCGGCTGAGGAAAGTGTGGCCGCTAGCTATGTCAGTTCCCCACAGCATTGGCCCGGTCTCCCGAGGCCGAAGGAATTGGAGCAGCGGGCGAAGAGAAGGACGCAGCCGCCAAAGGAACTCGTTGAGGACAGCGAGGCGGATGGGGAGGACGTTTTTGAGGTGAAGAGGATCCTGGACATGAAGTGTGAGGGGGGTAAGAATCTTCATAAAGTTCGATGGAAAGGATATAGGCCTGATGATGATACCTGGGAACCTGAGGTTCATCGGGAGGACTGTAAAGTTCTTCTTGAGTTTAGGAAGAAAGTTGCTGAGAACAAAGCTAAAGCAGTCAGGAAAGATATTCAGAGACTGTCTTTAAACCATGAAAAGTTGCAGACTGAGTGTGGAAGAGAAGGGCCTGAAGTCCTCTGACTCGGCAGAAGAGGAGAAAGAAAAAAATGAACCAAAATACCAGAAAAGGTATGATTTGGACAAAGAAGAAAAAGCCAGAAAAGAGCCAAAGGGATTAAAATCGTTTAAGGAAATCAGAAATGCGTTTGATTTATTTTTTAAAAAACTACGGAAGAGAAAAATGATGTTCTTGAGAATAATTCAAAAAGAGACGAAATATCACAGGATTATAAAATTACAGATGATAAAACCAAGACACGTATTTGCATAAGGAAAAGAGAAATACTAGAGATGAGACTGACACTTGGGCATACATTGCTGCAGAAGGAGGTCGTCAGGAAGTTTCAGACACTGTATGTCAAACAGATGAAAATTCTGATGGCAGGCAACCAATTTTGAGTTTGGGTATGGACCTGCAGTTGGAGTGGATGAAATTAGAAGATTTTCAGAAGCATCTTGATGGAGAAGATAAGCCCTTTATCAGAGCAAATAGGATCCCAAGCAATTTGTTGAGGGATGCTGTGAAAAATGGAGATTATTTTGCTGTGAAGGCTGCACTGAACTCAAATGAAGAATACAACTTGGATCAAGAGGATTCTACTGGAATGACCCTGGTGATGCTGGCTGCAGCAGGCGGTCAGGATGACCTCCTCAGACTCCTTATCACCAAAGGAGCAAAAAGTGAATGGGCGCCAGAAAAACGGGACTACAGCCCTCATTTGCGCTGCTGAGAAGGTTCGAGACATGACTGTGTGAGGGGAACTGAGAATCTTCTTCCTTTGTAGTGAAATATAATGATCATGTGTCATGAAAAAAAAGACAATATAAATAAATTTGGGCTTTATACAGAAACCTTAAGAGAGCTCTGGACAGATCCTAAAACGAGCTAAGAGTCAGTATTTTCTAGGTGACATCAGTCACCAATGCAGTTTAAGAGAGTTGATAGAGCCCTTGTATTATTCTTGGCTTACTTATTCATCTAATCTATGTCATAACATGATATAAGAAGCAACCCCTCCAATGTGAAAAGAAATTCATTTCAGCCAGCACAGAATACAAGCTGCTATTTCACAACGACTGACATTTGTGGAATATGAGAAAGAGATCCTTTGCTATTTCCATTGAAAGTGTTCAATATGGGTCATCAAGACTCAGAATCTGCCCGGGAAAGGCTGTTCTCACAAATCAGCTGCACATGCTCTTTTCCACCTAGATCAGAAGTGAGCCTAACACATAGGCCCAGGAAAGTCACACCAGGAGTTCTTAGACGGCAGAGAGCATAGTGCTCTCTAGAAAAGGGTCCTTTTTGGCCTAGAGAAAGAGCAGGGTCTCCACCAGTAGGACACAGGACTTGTGGGAAGAAGACTGAACTGCCAGAACATCCTCACAAGAACTCCCACACCTGAGCCCACAAAGACAGAGCTGAGTAACTACCATCAGAACTCACTGCTTGCCCACAAAAAGCCCAACACCCAGAAGCAATTTCCTTCCTGAGCCCACAGACCCTCAGATCCACAGGAGACACAGGCACCAGTCAGTGACAAGATCACCTATAGTCAGAGATAACAAGATGGCAAGAGGAAATCAAAAGAATTTAAGCAATGGAAACCAAGACAACCTGGCAACATCAGAACACAGCTCTCCCACCACAGCAAGTAGTGGATTGCCAAACAATCCAGAAAAAAAAAGACTTAGACTTGAAATCATATTTGATGATGATGATGATGGAGATCTTCGAGAAGCGCATAATAACTCCCTTAAACAATTCCAGGAGAACCAGGAAAAAAAACCACTCAAAGAACTACAAGAAAACACAACCAAACAGGTGAAGGAATTGAAAATGGAAATAGAAACAATAAAGAAAACATAAAAAGAGACCACCCTTCATAGATGCAAGCATCATCAACAGACTACAAGAGATGGAAGAGAGAATCTCAGGGGCTGAAGACACCATAGAAAACATAGACACAAGAGTAAGAGAAGGTGCAAAAACCAAAAAGCTCCTAACCCAAAATGTCCAGGAGATCCAGGACACAATGAGAAGACCAAATCTAAGGATAATAGGAATAGAAGAGGGAGAAGAGTATCAACTAAGAGGCACAGTAAATATCTTCAACAAAATTGTAGAAGAAAACTTCTCTACCCTTATGAATGAGATGACCATGAGCATGAAAGAAGCCTACAAAACTCCAAATAGAAATTCTTCCTGACACATAATAGTCAAAACACCAAATTTTCAAAACAAAGAAAGAACACTAAAAGCAGTAAGAGAAAAGGGACAAGTAACATATAAAGGCAGACCAATCAGAATTACACCAGACTTCTCAATAGAGACTATGAAAGCTAGCAGATCCTGGACAGACATCATACAGACTCTAAGAGAACACAAATGCCAGTCCAGGTTACTATATCCATCAAAACTCTCAATCACCATAGATGGAGAGACCAAGATATTCCAGGATAGAACCAAATTTATATAATAGCTGAATACAAATTCAGCCCTACAAAGGATAATAGATTGAAAACCCAACACAAGGAGGGAAACTACACCCTAGGATAAGCAAGAAAATCATTATGCAAGAAAACCAAAAGAAGAAAGACACACAAACATACATAATTCTACCTTTATCAACAAAAAATAACAGGAAACAATTCCTTAATATCTGTTAAAATAAATGGACTCAATTCCACAGTAAAGAAACATAGACTATCAGACTGGATACATAAACAGGATCCAGCATTTTGCTGCATACAGGAAATTCATCTCAGACAAAGACAGACACTAGCTCAGAGTAAAAGGCTGGGAAAAAAAAAAACCTTACAGCAAATAGCCCCAAGAAACAAACTGGAGGAGCCATTATAATATCGAATGAAATAGATTTTCAACCAAAAGTTATCAAAAAAAAAAAGATAAGGAAGGACACTTTTTACTCATTACCGGAAAAATCTATCAAGATGAATTCTCAATCCTGAACATCTGTGCTCCAAATAAAAGGGTACCCAAATTCATAAAAGAAACCCTACTAATACTAAAGCTCAAAGCATATATTGCACCACACATATAATAACATGGTCAAACAAGAAATAAAGAAATTAAGGATATTTTCTAATTTAATGAAAATGAAAGCACAACATACCCAAACCTATGGGATGCAAAGTACTAAGAGGAAAACTCATAGCACTGAGTGCCTCCAAAAAAGAAGAAGAAGAAGAAGAAAGAAATGGAGAGAGCATACACTAACAGCTTCACAGCACAGCTGAAAACTCTAGAACAAAAAGAAGCAGATACACCCAAGAGGCATAGATGGCAAGAAATAATCAAACTCAGAGCAGAAAGGAGCCAAGTAGAAACAAAAAGAACCATACAAAGAATCAACAAAACCAGGAGCTGGTTCTTTGAGAAAATCAACAAGATTGATAAACCCTTAGCCAGACTAACTAGAAGGCAAAGAGAGAGTGTCCAAATTAACAAAATCAGAAATGAAAGGGGAGTCATAACAACTGAAACTGAGATAACTAAAGAAACCATCAGAGCCTACTACAAAAACCTATACTCAGCAAAACTGGAAAATCTGGAGGAAATAGACTAATTTCTAGACAGATACCATATATCAAATTTAAGTCAGGATCAAATAAACCATCTAAACAGTCCCATAACAGCTAAAGAAATAGAAGCAGCGATCAAAAGCCTCCAAACTAAAAAAAGCACAGGACCAGATGGGTTCATTGCAGAATTCTATCAGACATTCATAGACCACCTAATACCAATCAATACTCTCCAAACTACTCCACAAAATCGAGACAGAGGAAACACTACCCAACTCATTCTTAGAAGCCACAATTACTCTCATTCCTAAACCACACAAAGACCCTATAAGGAAAGAGAACTTCAGATGAATCTCCCTCATGAAAACTAATGCAAAAATATTCAATAAAATTCTTGCAAACCAAATCCAAGAACACATCAAAACGATCATTCACCATGATCAAGTAGGCTTC
The DNA here is from genome assembly GCF_963924665.1 of Micromys minutus. Lineage (NCBI taxonomy): Eukaryota > Metazoa > Chordata > Mammalia > Rodentia > Muridae > Micromys > Micromys minutus. The sequence goes on along the minus strand of NC_137970.1, from coordinate 41,144,592 downwards.
ATCCCTGGGATGCAGGGATGGTTCAATATACAGAAATCCATCAACAGAACAGACCATATAAACAAACTCAAAGAAAAAAACCAGATGATCATTTCACTAGATGCTGAGAAAGCATTTGACAAAATTCAACACCCCTTCATGTTAAAAGTCTTGGAAATATCAGGAATTCAAGGCCCATACTTAAACATAATAAAAACAATACACAGCAAACCAGTAGCCAACATCAAACTAAACGGTGAGAAACTTGAAGCAATCGCACTAAAATCAGAGACTAGACAAGGCTGTCTACTCTCTTTCTACCTGTTCAATAAAGTACTGGAAGTCCTGGCCAACACAATTAGACAACAAAAGAAGTCAAAGAGAAAGAAATCAGAAAGAAGTCAAAATACACTATTTGCCAATGACATGATAGTATATTTAAGTGACCACAAAAATTCTTCCAGAGAACTCCTACAGCTGATAAACAACTTCAGCGAAGTGGCTGGCTATAAAATTAACTCAAAGAAATTAGTAGCCTTCCTCTACTCAAAAGATAAACAGGCTGAGAAAGAAATTAGGGAAAAGATAACCTTCACAATAGTCACAAACAATATGAAATACCTTGGTGTGACCCTAACTAAGCAAGTGAAAGATCTGTATAACAAGAACTTCAAATCTCTAAAGAAAGAAATTGAAGAAGATCTCAGAAGATGGAAAGATCTCCCATGCTCATGGATTGGAAGGATCAACATTGTAAAAATGGCCATCTTACCAAAAGCAATCTACAGATTCATTGCAATCCCCACCAAAATTCCAAGTCATTTCTTCATAGAGTTGGAAAATGCAATTTGCAAATTCATCTGGAATAACAAAAATCCTAGAATAGCAAAATCTAGTCTCAACAAGAAAACTTCTGCAGGAATCACCATCCCTGACCTCAAGATATATTACAAACCAATTGTGTTAAAAACTGCATGGCACTGGTACAGAGATAGGCAGGTAGATTAATGGAAAAGAATAGAAGGTCCAGAAATGAACTCTCACATGTATGGTCACTTGATCTTTGACAAAGGAGTTGAAAATATTCAATGGAAAAAGGACAGCATCTTCAACAAATGGTGTTGGTTCAACTGGCAGTCAGCATACAGAAGAATGAAAATAGACCCTTTCTTATCTCCTTGTACAAAGCTCAAGTACAAATGGATCAAAGATCTCCACATAAAACCAGGTACACTGAAACTATTAGAAGAGAAATTGGGAAAAACCTTAGAACACATAGGCACAGGGGAAAATTTCCTGAACAGAACACCAATGGCTTATTTTCTAAGATCAAGAATCGATAAATGGGACTTCATGAGATTGCAAAGTTTCTGTAAGGCTAAGGACACTGACAAGGGGGAAAAAAAAGCAGCAAACAGACTGGGAAAGGATCTTTGCCAATCCAACATCTGATAAAGGTCTAATATCCAATATATACAAAGAACTCAATAAGTTAGACACTAGAGAATCAAACAATCCTATTAAAAATGGGTACAGAGCTAAACAAAAAGTTCTCAATTGAGGAATATCAAATGGCTGAGAAGCATCTAAGGAAGTCCTCAACATCCTTAGCCATCAGGGAAATGCAAATCAAAACAACCTTGAGATTCCATCTCACACCAGTCAGAATGGCTAAGATCAAAAACTCAGATGACAGCAGATGCTGGTGAGGATGCGGAGAAAGAGGAACACTCCACCACTGTTGGTGGGGTTGTAAGCTAGTACAACCACTCTGGAAATCAGTCTGGTGATTCCTCAGAAAATTGGACATAGTACTACCTGAAGACCCAGTTATTCCACTTCTGGGCATATACCCCAGAGACACTCCAATATACAACAAAGACACATGCACCACAATGTTCATAGCAACCTTATTTATAATAGCCAGAAACTGGAGAGAACCCAGATGTCCTTCAGTAGATGAATGGATATAGAAATCGTGGTACATTTATACAATGGAGTACTATTCAGCTATTAGAAACAATGACTTTACGAAATTTCTAGGTAAATGGATGGAACTAGAGAATATCATCCTGAGTGAGGTAACCCAGTCACAAAAGACAGATATAATATACAGTCACTGATAATTGGATAATAGCCCCAGAAAGCTCTGAATACCCAAGAAACAACTCACAGACCATATGAAGCTCAAAATGAAGGCCAAAATGTGGAAGCCTCAGTCCTTCTTAGAAAAAAAGAAGTGTATAGCACCCTTTCAGAGTGTGGTACACCTAGACCTTAAATCATTACTAATTCAAGAGCTAAGAATGCAGCCTTGTGGCAATCCTTGGTATTTAAAAAATCATATTTAATCTTTACAAACCAGGAAAACTTTGACTATTTCTATGATACATTTTGTTTTATATATACTTTATGCTCATTGTAACTAGTAAGATTTCAATGCATACTGTCAACCTTTAAAAAAAATCAAGTACTAACAAAAAATATATTCATATAGTTTTATGCAAAAATGCTTTTAAAATCTGTACATTTATCTGTTTTTTAAATAACGTTTAATTAAAGTGTTCAATATAAATATACATATCTGAATTATAATTCACTGAGTATGCTTCCAAATTAAAACAATAAACAAAAGTTTCTGAATCTCTCTAGCACCCACAGAGGGTTCCTTATCTTTGCAAAAGCAAAGCCAATAAAAAATTAAGTGGGCTCTAGTATGAGCTCTGAATAAAACATAGTAGATTGTTCTGAGCCTCTTGACTAAAGTCAAGTGTAAAATATATTACATAGCTTAAAGATTTCTCGATAGAAGTCTGAAGACAGGTAACTAGTTCAAATGAGTTTTAAAGAAAATTCACTCAACATACAAGTATACTATAATACATAGTAGTACCATAAAAATACAGCTTAATATTGACTTAGAGGCTTTTGGAATATTAAAAACTATAACAGAACTAATATAAACTAGGGGGAAATTTAGCAAAAGTTCTAAAATACATCTTCTCTAAGATTTATTTTTTTATTATTACTATAGATAAAGAGAATGTTAGTTTCCTCTGTGGTAATATGGAATTGTTCAAGGTCCTAACATTGAATACTCCACTGACTTTTTGTGATGCAAGGTATGTGTACACTGCCCTGGCTGACCTGGAACTCACCATACAGACCAAGCTGGCCGCTAACTCACAGAGATCTACCTGCTTCTGCCTCCTGAGCACTGGGATAAAAGCTATGCAACACTGTGCCAGCTCCTCTACTGCCTCTGTGCAAGCATTTCCTTTATCATTTAGAAAACCTATTCACCCTTGACTGGCTAACATCAAAAGTCAGATCAAGCATGTTCTTTATTGAGTCTGATATCCACTGCTGGTGTTCTATGGTTGTTATCAAAGTTGTGTGAATGTTCCACAAACTGGACCTGGATTCTTTCTTTAGAGATTCTGATGTCATTGGTCTAGAGTCCTTCCTACCAGTTATAGAGACATCCACTAAGCTTCAGATAACTCAAACATGCCATCTAGGTTCAGACCCATTCTATTATAATGCACTTGTTACATCTGTACCAATAGCCGCATGTAAGATTTAAGTCAAAGTTTGACAGTTACCTACAAGTATTAAAAACCTAGAGATCACTAGACTCTACCTAACAAATTAATCTTTGGGGCGGAAAAGATGACTTAGCAATAAACAGTGCTTGCTGCTCTTCTACAGGCCTAAATTCAGTTGCTGGTTCCCAGAACCTATGTCAAACAGCTCACAACTACCTCTAAATCCAGCTCTAAGGCATCCAGAGGCCTCTTCTGGCCTCCAAGGGTACCAGCACACACACCATGACATTCATATAAGTAAAAAAATTTTTAAATTAATTTTAAAGTAAAACTGAACTATATGAAAGGCCCCCCAAGTATATCGTAAATAACCATGATGGCTGGCTAGATTTGGGAACTCGTAGATAAAAACTCAGTCACTGTACTTATATTCCACAGAACATTAACTATGCCCAGGCCATAGTCACACAGTGATTAAAATCTGTGAAATGAATAAAATCTAGTATCACACACTGGGAATGCATGTATTCAATATTAAAACTTCCTGTTACAGTATAAAAAAAAACTGTTTTCAAAAACAGAATCCAAATTCTGGCATACTTTTCAAATGTGATGTTTTTAAAAGATCCACTAATGTGGGACTGGAGAGGTGGCTCAGTGGTTAAGAGCACTTCCAGTGGTCCTGAGTTCAATTCCCAGCAACCACATGGTGGCTCACAACCATCTGTATTGGGATCCGATGCCCTCTTCGGTGTGTCTGAAAATAGCAACACTGTACTCACAAACATAAATAAATCTTTTGAAAAAAAAATCCACTCATGTTCCCTACTGCCCTGAATATGAATAGCCAATTCAAAACAATGGTCACAGAGCTGGAGCAACGGCTAAGTGATTAAGAGTATATATAGAGAGAATATCATCCTGAGTGAGGTAACCCAGTCACAAAAGAACAGACATAATATGCAGTCACTGATAATTGGATAATAGCCCCCAGAAAGCTCTGAATACCCAAGAAACAATTCACAGACCATATGAAGCTCAAATTCTTAGGAAAAAAAAAATAAGTGTATAGCACCCTCTCAGAGTGTAATACACCTAGACCTTAAATCATTAATAATTCAAAAGCTAGGAATATAGCCTTGTGGCAGTTTTTAGTATCCAAAGATCATTATGTTTAATCCATACACACCAAGAAAACTCTATTTCCATGTTACGTTCTGTTCTACATGTAGTTTATTATGGTAACTCATAGGATTTCAATGCATGCTATCAAACCTCTAAAAGAATTAAGTATTGACAAAAATATAATCATATAATATTATGCCAAAATGCTTTTAAAAATCTGTACATGTATCTCTCTTTTTTAAATAAAGTTGTATAAAAAAATAAAGAAAACGCTTTGAAATGATGGGGGAAAAAAGTGTATATTATTCTTACAGAGGATCCAAGTTCAATTCCCAGCATCCACATCAGGCAGCTTGCAAGTATCTGAAACCCCAGCTTCAGGGAGCCAACACTTCTTTGACCTCCTTGGGTACATACATAAACTCATAAATAAATAATACAATTTTTAAAAGAAAACAATTTTTAAAAGAAAACAATGGTCAAAGTATAAATATTAAATATGCCCTCAATTAGCTGCACATATTGTACTTCCCTACCAACACCTATACTATCAACTCCTGTTCCTTCCAGTTCTAGTCTTCCCAAGCTGGCAATTCCCAAAGCCAGACCAGTCCTATCATTTGTTCTTTCCCCCGCAAGCAGAGATCTGTGATAGTGAAACTCTCAGAACTTCTGCAAAGCATTTTTATTCCCGCTTAGTACCTCTTCCAAATCCTACTCATTAATAAATCCATTGACCTCAAAAAAAAACCAGGGTACATTCACTAAAGATCTTACTAAATAAATTCTTAACCATTCAAAGTGTGATGACCAGCAGCATCAATGACAGGAAGATGCTCAAAAAATAAATAAATAAATAAATAAATAAATAAAAGGAAAAGCTGAGGACCCCATTCCAATCTAGATTTTAATAAGTCACCTGCACAGTAAAATTGGATGAATACCAGGTATCAGTTTTACTATCCTCAAATAAAATTCGTCATTCACTGACACACATTACTTGAGTCATATATAATACATATTTACTTTATAGATAACATAATACTGGAAGGTACTGCATAAACTACCAGAGGAGAAAACCAACCCAGCTACACACCCTGTGGTCTACAATGGTGACCTGCCTATAAGACAAGCTAGTACAATAGTGGCACAAAAGTTATAGGAGTAACTAACCACTAATGAATTACAACTAAGGCCCATACCATGAGATAGAAGCCATACCTGACACTGCCTAGGTGCCCAAGAACCTGAGACTCGAGAGGTCCATGGACCTAGGAGAAATCCAAATACTACTGTTCTGCTAAAGAACGTAGCAATAAAATGACTCGTAATGATATTTTGCTATACTTATAGATCAGTGTCTAGCTCAACCATCATCAAAGAAGTTTTGCCCTGCAGCAGATGGGAACAAATACAGAGACCTACGACTGGACAATATGCACAAAGTGACAGATCTTGGAACAGTCAGTCCTAAATGGGATGTCCCTCCATCAAGTCCCTCCCCTCAGGGCTCAGAGAAAGAACCCTTAGAAGAGGAGGAGGAACATTTGTAAGGGCCAACAGGAAGAGACCCCAGTGAAACAAGGCCTTCTAAATAAAGCATGATAGACACCCAGTGTGAAAGCACAGAGACATCACACACAGGGCCTGCATGGCTCTGCACCAGATAGGGGCCCAGTGTTGACAGAAGTGGACCCAGGTTCCATTCCCAGCACCCACACGGTATCTGACAAACATTTGTAACTCCAGAGAAGGGGATTATATTCCGTCTTCTAGCCGCTATTGGTACCAGGCAAGTATGTAGTACACAGACATATATGCAGGCAAAACACTACTACACATAAAATAAAAAAATAAAACAAATGTTCAACACAACTCAAGACACAAAGAACAACCCCTGGAATTTCCAAAACCTCCCCAAAGGAGGTGGTACCAATCAGCTGAGAACACTGTTTTACAATCACATTTTTTATCTGAGTCATAGACCAATGCTAATCTTTCATGTGCATTAATAAATTAAATGTATCAGGATCATGAAAGATTTTCAAAGAGCCAATGTCAATGCACACTTACACAAAGTTATCTGAACATACCTGACATGCTGATCCAATTTCTATTACACCTCTTCCTTCCTAAGGAACCCTACTGTGTTCGTGAAACATTCCTTCCCCCCAATATTTAAGCGGCGATTCTGTATAGCCTAAGCTAACCAAAGACCAGCATTCCATGGCAACTGCTATGGGGCTAGGGACAAGCACATGACCCATACTGGTCCAATCAGACCTGAAGAAAAAAAAACATAATACAAACTTGGGAGTTTTATCATCTCTTCTTCCCCTAGTGAGTAAGTATTGTTACTGGCAGTCATCTTGAAACCATAAGGAAAACCAACAATGCCATAGTAAACCCAGAAGATCCAGGTCTCTGATAACATTGCTGAGCCAACAAATCAATGAGTTCAGTGTTCATCCTCCTTCTGTGTTTAGTGACATAATTCTCCTCAGTGTTTAACAATTAGATTTTACTACCCTAATTTAACAGTGGTGGGGGGGAGGCAGTTAAGTGGAGTTAAGTGACATGCTCACTATCATATAGCTAGAAGCTGGCAATACACAGCAATGGAAGGCACAAACCATGGGCTCATTTTCATCCCTTACTATTGTGCCTCAAACACTAAAGCTGCAAGAAACTTTGAAATGAGTAGCACAATTCTGAGATTCCCTTAGCATTCTTCTGTGAATATTATGTTTCTTGGAGACTTAATTTTGTTGATTTCTGGCTGCCTGTGATTATTTTTTAAGACAGAGACTCTTTATGTAAAACAGGGGTTTTCCTGAAAATCGCCATGAAAACCAAAACCAGGAACTCACGAAGATCCACCTGCCTCTGCGTCCTGAGTCCTGAAATTAAAGGCATGCACAGCCCTGTGATTTTTTTTATGACAAAATATAATTGACTTTTAAGAAAGAATAATTTTTATGCTAAAATACAGGTTTTTGAAAGTCTTCACTGTAAATGTCCATCTTATGGAGGACAGTTCAAAAATACTGTAAGAGGGGAGAAGAGTCGACTTGATACTAATGCTCACTCGGCAGTAGAGGTCCAGCTACACACGCACGCACACACACACACACACACACACACACACACACACACACACACACACACACACACACACACATCCCCAAGCCAGCATCCCTGACATCCTTCGAAGCTGACCCTCCCCCCACCCACAGGTCAGGTTCTGAAACCTGATCCTGCCAAGCAACCAAAACCACAAACCCTGCAGCGACCAGACCTGGCCTCATCCTACCCACGACCCCAAAAGGGCATTAGCCGAGGAGGTTGGTACTATGGAGGCGTTTTAACTTTTCAAAGTGTTTCATTCGCGAGAGAGCTCAAAAGGCCGATCCCAACCATCTAGGGTTTCACGCCACAGCCTCACAGGTGCTACACCAAGCGCTGAATGAACTGCCGCCGAGCCAGGACTCAGCCCGGAGGTGGGCAAACCCTCCGGTGGAACCGAGTCTGGCTCTTAAAGAGGCGCTAGAGGAGCGTGGAAAGGGCTCCTGGAGGCCGATAGGGGACAATGACAGCTGTGACCCGGCTCCATATTCTCACCTTGAACATGTCGCTGGCAGCCGCGGCTAGAGCAGGGTCACCCCTCCTCTGGCCCCTCCCACTATAAAAAAGAGACTACGGTGGCCGGGTTAGATCCTGATTCCCTTGACCACGAGCGGGCACCAGATGTTGCTGTGACGCCAGCTTAACCCGCTAAAAGCTCAGGCCGGCGCCGCTAGGTGGCGCGTTGCGTCGCGTTGCGTTGCTTAGCAACCGAGTCGCGCGCGGGAACCTAAGGAATTCAAACCCCGCCTTCTAGTAGGTCCTGCCTCCTCGCCAGCTGTTGCTAGGCGGCAAAAGGCTGCAAGTCCGTGTAGGCGGCCACACGCTGTGGTAAGAAGAAGGCGGTTCTTTGGCTTCTTGCCGCCGCGCTGGGGACCGGCTTTCGCCTCCACCCTCTGGCTCCCCGCTGCGAGGGAAGGGAATCCTGAGAGCTGGGGCAGCCGGGCGGTGGCGCCCGACAGACGAGGGTAGCCTTCACAAGTCTTGTAGTGAGAAGCAGCGGATCGACCCGACCCGACCCGACCCGACCGTGGGGCATCGATTTACCTCACAAAAGGTTTTTCCCTTAAAGAATTTACCTTGTGCTGAATGTTCCTTAAGTTTTACGTTTAAACTAAATGTACCACGTCGTTTAATTGCGAAGAACTGGCCGGTTATTTGATTTTAAAGTACTTAAGTGTAAATCTGATCATCAAATAGTCCCGTTTAATACTTGTAGAAGTAAAATGGCAGTATTTAGCTATTTGCAAGAAAAATAAGCTTTAATATTGGTTTAATGACAATTTTATTCCTTTCACCCAACTCTATGGACGTAATTCTCATGGCCGAGTATCCAAGGCTGCAAAAAATCTAAAGCAAGGGTTTAATTCCAGGTAGTCTGTCTTTTGAAATCTCGGCGCTAGCCTCAGGGAGCGCTAGCCGGTCCGATAATGAAGGCTGCAAAAAATCTAAAGCTAGGATTCAATTCCAGGTACTCTGTCTTTGAAATCTCGGCGCTAGCTTCAGGGAACGCTAGCTGGTCCGATAATGACGGTGTGTTTCTTACTTCGTTCTGGATTTGTCCTAATTCGACAGAAAATGGACGAAGCCCTGTGGGCGGGCGTCCTGGAGATGCGGAGATTTTTTCAGTGTAAGGTCACTGTCCTTTTACCCAGAGACTGCTAGGGACACACCTGTCCTTAAGGAAAATAGGGGTTTTTTTATTCGCTGAGAGAGGAGGAGAGAGAGAAATAAAAGGCAGGCCGTCGGGGCCGTCCAGGGCAGTTCGGGACAAACTGGAGCACTTCGGTACGAAGATGTTAGGTTTGTCGTACTATCTGAGCTTTAGTTTAGTGATTTGTGGTCAAAGTTTTTTTTGTTTTTTGATCTTTTAAAGCAGGTCTTTGCGGTGTTAGCAAGTTTCAGGGAGGAGAAAGCGCTAAGGCTCAGCCTACTGACAGACTTAAGCCTCAGCCAAACTCCCAAATGTTAAGGGCAGCTTTTCTTTTTCCTTCTCAACAGAATTGTGTCTTCCAAGCCATCCCAATCTCTTGTCTCTAAGGAGAAATACTGAATTGACTCGGAAGGCTCTGCATCAGTAAGGTAACGTCTTAAAAAGTGGGAAGCATAGTGATAAGTTGCAGCCAAGGCACTTTTTTAATGTGGGAGTAAGTCGGGGTGAGCGGGGAATGTAAACTAGGAAAAGAGGGAAATGACAACTTCACCTTCACTAAACTCTAACTGAACTTCAGCATTTATTTTAAGTACGTTGTAGACAACAAACCTCAGTATTGGGAGTACTTGGGAGTGTCACCAATAAAAAGCAGATATATTCGTTACCATTTACAGTCACAGCAGCTAACTAAAAATATCACTTATGTTCATTACTACAAAAGTACCGTTGTTAATAGATTTTTATTTTATGCATAAAGAAGGCACGTATTACTGCAATTTCCTTTTAAAGGGTATTTCGATGGTATGACTAATAATTTGGGAACCTTCATCCAAACGGGCATGTACTGCTTCAAAGAGTAAACAGTTAAAGGTACACTCTAGTAAACTCTTACGTGCCTGCTCACTTTGACAAAAAGGCACGGAACCTCGGAGAGGTTAAGTAATTTGCTTATTCTCACACGTGTTCCGTAAAAATTGGACCAAAACTAACACAAAAAAGCTTTTTAGAAAATGTGTAAAAACTCTCCACTCAGCATAGTGTCCCGTGCTAGTAAGGAGTCTGTGAGGAAAATGACTATCCCTGAATTATTGCTCCAAAAAGATAACTTCAAGAGCCAGGTGTGGTGGTGAACATCTGTAATCCCAGCATATGGGATGTTGAGGCAGGAGGATTAGCTTAAAGCTACTGTATGCTACGTATTGAATTTGAGACCAGGCTCAGTTACCTGAGACCTGTGTCACAGAAAGAAAAGTTAGCTTCAGCTGTCCGGTGACTAGAAGGAAGAAGACAGGAGATGGGTGGGGCGATTAGGAGGTTTCGGAGCGAGCCACGGTCTTTCTGACATACCTCGTGGTATGTTTAGTATGGAAAGGGTGCAAACTGGAAACAACACTAAAAGCTCAATGCTCTCTTCTGAAAGGGATTCAAAACTTGACACAGCAATCATCTGACATTTGAGGCTAGTCCAGAATGTAAGGATGTGGGGATTATGACCTTAAAAGCTTAATGGTATGTGTGTTCAGATTACTCCTTTGTAGGGAAAATGAAAAAGTCCTCAAATACAACAGGTTCTGGTGCTCCAGAATCAGATAGTCAGCTCTCAGAAAAAATCCACAGGACACATTCGCCACGTGCTGCAAAGATAAAGGCAAGAAAAGAGTAAGAAGCCATCTCGTATTTCCACAATTAGACAAATTACCAATTTACCCACCTTCTTTGTTTATTGGTTTTGTTTTTTGTGTTAAAATTGAGGTTTTTATCTTTTTTCTTATTTATGTATTTACATCCCAAACGCTATGCCCTCCTCCCAGTCCCCCATCCCAGAGCCCCTTCTCCCATCCCCCCTCCCCTTCTCCTCTGAGAGAGTGGGCTCCTCCCAGGTTTCCCAATCAAGTGTCCACAGGGTTAGGCGCATCCTCTCCCACTGAGGCCAGTCAAGGCAGTCCTGTTGGGGAACAGATTTTACAGTCAGGCTACAGCTTTAGGGACAGACCCTGCTCCAGTTTTGGCGGGACCCACCGGGAGACTGAGCTGCACATCTAATATATATGTGCCAGGGACCTCGGTCTGGCCTGTGTCTGCTCTTTGGTGGGTGGCTTAGCTTCTGAGAGCCTCCAAGGGTCCAGGTTAGCTGACTCTGTTGGTCTTCCTGTGAAGTTCCCATCCCCTCAGGGCCTTTAATTCTTCCTCCAACTCTTCCATAAAGTCCCCAGACTCTGTACAATGTTTAGCTGTGGATCTGACTCAGTCAACTGCTGGGTAGAGCCTCTCAGAGGACAGTTATGTTAAGCTCCTGTCGATCCATGAGCATTGGAGCTCTTTCCCAAATTTTGGTATTTTTTTTTTAAATTTACCCTCTAGTTGAATATTATGAATTTAGAATTTTGTAATTTATAAAGCATGTTAACACGTCTACAGGATAATACTACAACCTTCTGAAGCAGTTTTATTAGTATACATTATAAGTGAGAAAGAAGGACTGGAGAAATGGCTTGGTGATTAGGACCTACTTCCTAAGGACCTGAGTTCTGTTTTCAGCACACATGTTAGGTAGCTCACAAACCCCTGTAAGTCAAACTCCACAGGATCCAACACTTCTAGCCTCTGTTGGAACCTGCACTCATATGCACACACCCATATGCAGGCACACACATACACATCATTTCAAAATTTTTAAATCTTTTTAAATGTGTAGAAAAAAGCAACTGAAAAGTAGTTAAGCAACTTACAGAAAGGTAAACCAGATAATAAATTATATCAGCTAAAATTCAAAAGGTTTATTCCTGGAGTTTGGGTTATTTTGAGGGTATTGTTGTTGTTTGTTTTGTGGTTTTTGTTTTGTTTTTGAGACAGAGTGTCTCATTTTGTGTCCCTGGCTGGCCTGGAACTGACAGAGATTTGCCTGCCTCTGTTCTTAGGTGTTGGCACTAAAGGCATGCACCACAGTGCCCTTTTCTGCTTTTTTAATGTGTGTATGTATGTATGTATGCATGTGACAACTTTGGATGTCATCTTCAGGAATACCATTCAACTTCTTTGTGACAAACAAGCTCTCATTGGCCTAGAGTTTGCCAGTTAGGCTGGCCAGCAAGCTCCGGGCATCCTCCTGTCTGAACCTCCATAGCGCCAGGACTGCAAGTACATGCTACCATGCCAGTCATTTTTACGTGGGATCTAGGAGTCAAACTCAGGTCTTTTCCTGAGCCATTTCCCAGCCCCCTCACCTTATTTTTTTGGGAGAGGAATTTTCATTGGGCTGAAATTCACTAAAAAGGTAGGCTGACTTGCCAAGGAGCCTCAGGGATGCCCATGCTACCACTTCCCAAGTGCTGGGATTACAAGTAGTTTTGAACACATCTTTTTATATGGGTTCAGGCTGTTGAACTCGGGTTCTCATTCTTTACCCACAAATCTATTTCACCAGCCCCATAATTTTTATATATTTTTTTATATATGTGAGTACACTATAGTTGTCTTCAGACACACCAGAAGAGGGTGTCAGATCTCATTACAGATGTTTGTGAAGCACCATATGGTTGCTGGGAATTGAACTCAGGACGTTAGGAAAAGCAATCAGTGCTCTTAACTGCTGAGCCATCTCTCCAACCCCATGAAATGTTTTTAGAAGGTAACATTTCCTTCTCATACCTTCTATTTATCCATATTCTCCCATTCTCCCTCCCTTTCCCTTCTGTCCTCCATTACCTCTCTTTCTTATTCTCCTCTCCCACCCCAACCCCCAGCAGTAGGATATTCTTAGTAGATGTGTTGCCTAGTATGTACAAAATCTTTGGTTGAATTTCTTTCACCACATAAAACCAGGCATGGTATAATCCCAGCACTAAGAAGTTAGAGGCAGAAAGATCAGAAATTTAAGACCATTCTCAGCTACATATTCAGCTTCTTAAAGCCAGTAGAGGTTACATGAGACACTGTCTCAGAGGCAGGAGGCAAGAGAGGGAGGGAGGGAGGGACAAGGAGTGAGGAAGAGAGAGGTCGTATGTAATAATAAAAATGTGAGTGTGTATCTTCCACAGACCAGGAACACACACCTTCAGCCAAAGTCATTGTGTAGTCAAGCTGGTCTCGAACTCTTGATCCCCCTGCTAAGTGCTGGAATTATATAAGAATGTGCCACCAAGCCGGGCTTAAATTAAGTATGGGTCTTGATAAACATTTAGGTGTTCTTTTTTTTTTCATCTCAAGGGAAATATTAATTATTCCATATCCTCATTCTGATTAGATACCACAAAGGACTAGTTTCAATTACTCCACCCAAATGCTCATTAGGTCAGTCTTAGAAATGGGGAAATATAAGAGGATGCAAAAATTGAGAGTTGTCTAGGATTTTAGGAAAAACTACTTCATAAATAACTAACCTCTTTTTCCTTTTAAAAGTAATAGGGAGATCTCAGCAACAAAAATACAGAAAGCCTGGTTCGTTTATGTGGACAAAACCTTGTTTAAACTCCTAAAACATACAGTTTGTGCAGCGGTATGTATCTGTTTCCTCTGACAGAGATTATTCCTTAACTAGTTAAAAGACCTGTTAATTAAAGATAAAACAAATAGCCCTCTTTATCTCTGATTTAGATAAAATAATATTATGTAAAGTTCTAAAATTGCTTATTTTGCTAATCTCAAATGAATATTTCTGTTCTTTTTTATTTTTATATTTATTTTATTTGTATGGATGTTTTGCCTTCATGTGTATCTCCGCACCATGGCATACAGTGCCTGTGGAGACCAGACGAGGGCATTGGATCCCCTGGGACTGGAGAGAGAGGCAGTTGTAATGCAGGTACTAGGAATCCCATGGGGTCCCCTGAAAGAGCAGTCAGTAAAATGAACTGCTGAACCATCTCTCCAGCCCTCTGGGTTTATTTTTAATGTGGATGAGTACTAATTATTTTTCTGAAATTTATGCACTGTTATAGTCCCATTTTTTAATTTGTATCCTTATCTGAGTATAGGAGATAGCAATCTTCTACCAAAAGGAAAAAAAAAAACCTCTAGATTAAGAACTAGAGGTTTAGCTCAGTGGTAGAATGTGTATTCAACATGTGTAAGGCCCTGGGTTTGATCCCTAACACTACCCCCCAAAAATCCCTGAATTTAAAAATGTACTTTGCTTTTACCCAGCAGTTTCACTTTTTAAAGGATTTATTTATTTGTTATTTATATTTGTGTGAGCCTGAGTGAGTTTATGTGCACCATGTGTGTGCAAGAGCCTGCAGAGAGCAGAAGAGAACATCATATCCCCTGGAACTGAAGTTATAAGCAATTATGAGCCACCATGAAGATGCTGGAAAGCAAACTAAGGTCCTCTACCAAAGTCAGATGTTCTTAACCACTGAGCATCTCTCCAGCCCAGAATTTCCTTCTAAGAATGCATTCTATAATACAATTTCATAACAACCTTGATTCATAAACAAAGTAAATGTCTCCTTCTTTATGTGTAAAGCTTGCAATATTAACAATATTTTTGCAATAGAAAGACAACTAAGATAGCTTTTAGTGAAAGGGGTGAGTGAGTCAGGACAGGATAAGGAATATAGTCCTATTGGAATACAAACAATAAACAGATGCCTGTCCTCTTTTCCCACCAAAAAAAAAAAAAAAAAAAAACCAAAACACCCTCCTGGAAACTATTCTGCTATCAGAATAGCCACATTAGAGGAATTTTAGCAGTCCTGAAAAAGTCTGAGCAATGTGTATATTTTTTCACTATCTTACTCACACATACCTACTTGTGTTATCATATAAAACTCATTTTTAATTATCATGTTACTGCTTTCCTCATATTGTTAAGTTCTTAGTAAATACATAAAGTTAGTTAATTTTTACATATTAATTTCAATGCTTCAAATTAATACTTCACATTAAAATAATTTATCTTATTAAAATTTCACCATTGTATATTTTATAAAATTATCACAAGCATAAAATTGAATAGGGTCATTTAAGAAAAAGAATGGAAATTTTAGAATCAAACAGACCTAAGTTTGAGATCTAGCTCTTCCTCATTTATAAAATGAGAGTGATACTCTTCTAAAATTGTGTTGTTATAATGAAATGAGTATATATATACATATGTGTATATATATATATGAATGATATACTACCATACTACATGGTAAATAAAATGTGCTTAAAAGCTAGCCACTTAACACCATTATTATCCCCATATTCATTCAACATTAAACATTTGTTACGTTTCTTGTGTGTTTCAGGTACTGTATTAAATGCTAGGGATATAATAAAGAATAAAGATGTCTCTACCTTCATGGTGCTTATAATCTAGTTAGAAACACAGATAAGTTTATATACAAAGGCAATAGACTGTGGGAAAGTATTGTCATGGGGAAAAAACAATGCCTGTGATCTCAAAAGGGATGGATATTAGAATTTGGAGAGCCACAATTTGAAATAACTGACTCAATATTGCATAGATGGCAAATGGAGGAGTCAGGAATAGAGTGCTCCTCTGCATAACCCTGAGACCACTGTAGTTCACTATACTTCCATCCCTGTAATCTGTAAGTGAACTCTGAGCAGTTTACAGTGCCATCATTTATTTCAGGAATATTGTGTGGCACATGAACTACTGAAGAAAGTAAGCCCCATAGAGGCTGCACTTTTGAAAGATCCTAGCATGAAGTGTAAAGTCAGATTCAGGTAATGTGACTATGCTAATTTATTTCACAGAAAAAATAATAGAAATGAATTTTTTAAATCCTGATTATTTCTCAGGACAAAATTAAAAAGTAAGTGTTTTACTTAAGCTTGTTATGTAAAAAGGCTAAGACTTTTGTTTTATAAAAAGGCTAAGTTGCCATAAAGTTTCACCCCCATTTTGTTCATAAGTTTGAGAATAGTTATGGCATTCACCTTTAGATCCATTTCTTTGCTAGATCTTCATATGCTCTTTATATGCCTTGTATTTGAAAAATACATGTACTTAATGCAGCTGTATTAAGTACATGAAGAAGCAATGGGATACCACAGTTGATACCACAGAACTTTTTTTCTTTTCATTTCAGATTCAGTGGTGAAACGTTTCCACCTTGCATCGTGTTTAAAATTTTTTTGAAAAGTGACAGCTATGGTTACAAGTATTTCAGCGGGAAAAATGTACTAAAGCCGTCAAGTAAGGTGATGCTTCATGACGTATGTTTTCTATTATTATTGCTTTTTAACATCTATGCAATATCTAAATTGCATTCCAAGTATCTAGGCTACATATTTTGCCATTAGTCAGCCCACCAAACAGGTAACTTTTTCCTAAGCACCATAATTCAAAGTGTCTCCACTAAAATAAAGTTGAAGTTTATTGCTTATATGAGGCTCCACAAAATATATATATATCAATTTTCTTTGCGTTAAAATTTTACATTCTGCAGAATCTTGAGTGCAATTTTATTTGTTTCAATGGAATTTTGTTTTTCCTTTGATTCTGTAGTATACCTAGAAAGTATGTGTCGGATATTGGTACTGAAAATACACTGTTAAGTTGAGTGCAATGGCACAACTCTGTAATCCCCATACTGTGGCAGGAAGTTTCATTGCTCTAGGCCAGCCTAAGCTATATAGCAGAGCCCTTTCTGAAAGAAAAAAAAAAGGCTGGGGAGGAGGACGAGAACTTTCAAAATAATTCTTGACAGTTCAAGAATCATTGCCATAATTGTGTCTAGCACATGAATTACCTGGGGAGCTTGTCAAACTGCTGTCTCTACCTTCAACAGATCTACAGAAGAGGTTTTAATCCTTTGGTCCTTGCTCTGAGTGTAATAGAGTGGGTATGGTCATGTTAGCCATTAATAGAGATGTTATTCTAGACTACTAGTGTAACTTTGTGGTAGAACATTTGCTTAGTATATGCTATGCCATACATTCAATTCCAAGCAATGCAAAAGAAAAATAAAACCTCTGATAAGTTTGTTACACAAAAGCATGACCTATCTAAAATCGTAAGTGTGTTCTGGAGAAAAGACTGCACAGGCTGCCAACTTCTGATTTGATCCAGCAAGTGCAGCATTTAGTCTCTGAAGATTATTAGAAAAGTAACTAAGGCTACTTTGCCTTTTGTTTTCAAGCAATATCAGAGAAAAATAAACTCCACTACACAAATATAACAAATAGGCTACAGGTTCTCATCATGCACTATGGTATAATGTTTCAAAAACATTAATATTTATTATAAAAATTGGAATCAGATGGAGAAATATATATTGTTTTATTGAAACAGGGTTTCTCTGTGTAGCCTTGGCTATCCCATAACTTGCTCTTTAGATCAGGCTGGCCTCCAACTCAGAGATCTGCCTACTTCTGGCTCCCGAGTGCTGGGATTAAAGGGGTGTGCCACCATGCCCAGCTTGAGAAGTGTATTTTCATCTTCCTCTTGAGGGATAAATTAATATCATTATCATATTCATTTTCAGAATAAGCTGAGGTTGGTTTTATAAAATACCATCTATTGGTTCTATTCTAAAATGATATAATCAGACTTTTCCAGGACTGATAATCTCCTAAGGTAGTTCTACCATCCCTAATGCGCTTAGGCTTTAAAAAAAAACGAGAAGTTCAGAAGAAGAAGTCACTAGAAAGCACTATTTATACATTATAACTCATCAGAACACTGTAAAATAACTTCATTAATTTTTGTTTATTTATGAAGTAACTGTTAGAGGGGGAGAAAATAGTCCAGTGATATAAAAAAGAAAATGTGACTTCCCTTTTCTCCAGCATCCTGAAAGCTTCATAACTTGTCTAGCGGTGTCTCCATCATCTGAGAACCTGCTAACAAACAGGAGAAAGACAACTGGATCTTGGGAAATCCCAACTCAACACATAGATCCTTTTTTGGACACTTCATCTGACAAGAACATGGAAAATCAAAATTCACAGAACAGGAAAGAACCAGCTGATCAGAGACACCCCCTACCAGAAGAGAATCCCAGGATGAAATGCAGAGACTGTGGGGCCTTTGGACACACTGTAAGGAGCAGAAAGTGTCCTATCAAGTGTTGGGATGGGGCCAAGGCACCACTACCCTTGGGAGTAAAGAAGGAAAAGGAGAACCAGGACCCACAGAAGAAGCCACAGAATCCCCAGAGTCTTGAGCCAGAGAATGAGACAGAGAGAGAGAGAGAAGAAAGAGAAAGACTAGAGAAGAGAAAGAAGGCTCTCCTGCTCAGATTTCCCAAGAAACCCCTGGAGAGGAAGCCACCGAGTTGGAAGGATCTGACACATTCTGGTGACTATCTGAGGCGCCCAAGCAGACCAACATTCATCCATATAAACAGGAAATTATCTCTGATCCATACTCAGGTTAGTGTGCCAGGAGATGAGAAATCTGATGACCAACCTGTGTGCCAAACAGCATCTTCCACAGAAGACGCCAATATTATCGTACCTCTTGAAGAAGAAACATGTCAGACCTTGGATGACCCTAGCGTGCCAAAAACAGCATGGGGGCACAGTGATGAGGATGCAGCTGTCAGTGAGAATCCAACAGACCAAAGCCCAGAGTATTGCTTCCATCAAGTTCCACAGGCTGCCTTACAAGTACAGGAAATGGGCCACATGTTTAACACTCAGTCACTGGCCCAACACTCAGATGAAGATCAAGATTCCCACCTGTATTCTGCGGTGCATACAGCTAGCCAGGATGCTAAACGCGGCTTCAAGGTAACCACTGAGAGAAATTTCCAGGCCCACACTCAGATTATCCCCAGTTCTACAAAGAAATTTCGTCTAAGCTCCTACAAAACACCCAAGAAGAGCACTGAAGGGCCTATGTTGTGGGCTTCCCGTCTTGTGCCATGTTCTAGTACCAGTGAAGTTGAACCAAAAAGATTACCTCAAGGGGCCAAGGTTGAACAACAGCCTCCACACAACAAAGCTCTCCTGAATTTCACCCAGTCTTGCATGGAGTCCCATCGTCCACTGACCAGCCACGTTCCAGTGCAACCCGTCCGAATGGTCTTCACTAGATTGAGAAATGACTGCTGGAGCTCCAAGATCTTGGAAGCTTCCTCATTCCATATTACTGAGAAAAAACTACGTCCTGATAAGATTTCACTCTCCCTGAAGCACTCTGGGGGACTGTCTCACTGGGTCTGTCGTAAGTAACATTCCAACCGTCTCCTCTGAAGAGAGCCAAAGAGAAGAAGCCCACTTGAAAACAGAGACTGCCTCAGGGGAGACTTGTGGAAGACTGCTGGATAAGAGGGGAAGAGAGCAGAGGAGAGCTGACTGAGCCAGTTGAACCGGGTCCTCGGGACAGAGAGGCCTGGGAACAGGCAAGATACTATCTACAGCACAGCAGACAGATGCTGGCTATTCAGATCACCTAAACTGTGCTTTAACTGGAGCTTACTGGAGTGAAACCTTAAGGAGTTTTATATGAAGTTTGAGAATTTGAGTTAACATGTATGTGTGCTTACTTATCCACACGTAAGTAGGAAACAAGAATTATTCTGTTTGACATTCGAGTACCTGCATTAGGGGAAAGTCTGAATGATCTCTACGGCCTACATCTTCACAGAAGGGCGCTTTAATGGGTAAAAGCCATCGTGAGGAAAGTTCTTTTGCACATGCAGATGTTCTTTAATGACTTGTAAATACATTTTAAAAATATGTTTCAGTATTGATGAAGTCCTAGAAACTATGCCAAAGAGAAAAGAAAATGTACCTTTATGCCTTTCCCTAATGTGGCACAGCTGCCACTCTCAGGGAGTAGTCAGGCCCAGCAGTTCCTTCTGTTGCCTTCATTTTCCCCATGAAATGAGATTTTATAATTCCGTTTGTTCTTATTAAGATGTTATCACACTATTCGGCCTTTTTCAGTGGACACTATAATGTTCTTTAAGTGAACAGAACATACTCAACTTGAAGAGAACAGTTTGGACCGTCCTCATCCCTTTCATTCCCTTTTAAAACAAATTTGACTAGTATGTGAATTCGTAGTTGAAAGAAAACTTGCAATGGTGGTGGGATTTTTTTTCTTATGCTGCGTTTACATTTTTGATCTTTGAATAAAAGTTTCTTCAACAAACTGGTGCAGCTTTTCTGTTTACTTATTTCTGTTTTGTTTTGGTCTGTTTGTTTGTTTGTCTGTTTGTCTGTGCAACCCTGACTGTCCTGGATCTCACGAAGTAGACCAGGCTGGCCTTGAACTTCCAGAGATGCCTGCCTCTCCCACCAGAGCTCTGGGACTAAAGGCATCCAGCACTATACCTAATTCTTCTTGAACTTCTGATTGCCTTGCCTCCACCTCCAAAGTGCTAGGATTATAGGTGTGCAGACACATGTGGTTTATGGGGATCAAACTCAGGGCTTCATATACACTAGATAAGCACTATACCAACTGAGCTGCGTCCCTAGCCCTAAGTCTGTTTCTATTATTTTATTATACATATTGGTGTTTTTACCTGCATGTATGTCTGTACCCCACAAGTATATCTGGTGGAGTCAGTCAGAGGAGGGTGTCAGAGCCCCCCTGGAACTGGAATTAGAAATGGAAGCAAGTCGTTGTGTGAGTTGGTGAGAGCAGTCAGTGCTCTTAACTGCTGAGCCATCTTCCCAGTCCCTCGTTTGTTTCTTTATAGAAGTAGGTCACTTTTAGTTCGTTCAGATGTTTAGTCTAAGTTTACTTATCTTTGAAAATATTCTTATGTGTATGGAATGGATTTTTTTTTCCTACATCCCTGAGCACCAGGTGCATGCCTGCCTGGTGCCTGAGAAGGCCAGAAGAGGGCATGGATCCCCTGGAACTAGAATTGCAGACACTTATCGTGAGCTACCAGGTGGGTGATGGGAACTGAACTCAGGTCCCTGGAGGAGCAGCTAGTGTTCATAACCGCCGAGCCCTCTCTCCAGCCCTTCTGATTCCATGTATAAAGAAGGGAGAATTTAATGCATATTTGCTCCATCGTTCCCCACCATCTTTTTATTTCTTGTTGCAATTCCTTATTATTTTTCAGGTGTATTTCTTTTTTATTCACAAAAAAAAAAATGCAAGTGAAAAGGGAGGGAATAAGCAGAAAATTAGACAATTTATATTACCCAATTTCAAAACATATAAAGCTGCAGGAATTAAGGCAGTATAATGGTGGCATAAAGACAGATGTAGAATCGACCAGGAAAAATTAGAAACAAAATTGCCGAGACAGGTCAAATGGATCTAGAACAGTGGTTCTCAGCCTTTCTAATGCTGTGACCCTTTAATGAAGTTCCTCATGTTGTAGTGACCCCCACCCATAATTTCATTGCTACTTTATAAGTGTAATTTTGCTACTGTTATGAACTGTAATGTTCTGGTGGCCGTGGGTGACACCTGTGAAATGGTCATTCAAGCCCTAAAGGGATCATGCCCTACAAGTTGAGAACATAGAATAAGGATGTGTATGTATGTGTGTCTGTGTGTGTTCTCATCTTATTTACCACTTTGACAATCTATTTTCTCAGCATTGATACTTTACAAGAGAATTGCCGTTATTGTGTCCTACCTGGCCACCTCGGGCACCTGCAAGCATGTGCCCACGTGCACACACAAAGAATAAAAATGAAGTTTTTTTTTTTAAGAAATTCAGAAGCCATGGTCCTACTTCAGACCTTCTGGCCCAGTGACTATATTTTAGCAATCCCTCGGGGGATCCTTGACACCGTATCATTTATAAGGACTTTCCTATAAAGCCTCCTCTGTGGCCTGAAGCACCAGTGGATAACTGACATGGTTTTCATGTCTGACAGTTAATATGGGAAAATCCAGTTATTACACTTACAGGCTACAAAAAGATCCTGTGGATCCAACTGACAAGCCTGAACTGTTTACATTCAGCAACTGTTATTTTATATTGAAAAAATCCTAACATTTTAAACTTCATTCATATAAGAAAAACAGAACAATAGCCACCCATGTTGATTAATTATTCTGTCTTTCTGTCTCCCCCATCTCCCCACTCTTGTTCTTTTCCGTCTCTGTCTCAAGCCTCATATATATTTGGCTAGCCTTGAATTCATTATGCAGCTGGTCTTGGGTTTCCAGTGTACACCACTATATCTGATTTGTATGGTAAGTTCTGCCGATCAAACCCAGGGCTTTGTGCACACTAGGCAAGCACTCTGTTACCTTGCAATATTATCAGTCCTACTTGATCACTTTGGGATAGGGGAGTACAAAAGCTGGAGGTTAAATTCCTCATTCATTCCCATCTTAATTTTTGAAACAGGATCTCTCTAAACCTGGGGTTCACCAGTTTAACTAATCTGGTTATCCAGTGAGATTCAGGTATCTGTCCATCTCTGTCTCACAGTACCAGGGTTTCAGATGCATGCTACAATGCCAAGTTCTATGTGAGTACTAACAATCAGAACTTGGGTTCTCATGCTTATGCAGAAAGCACCTTACCAATTGAGCCATCTTGCCAGTCCCTCTGGCTCTACTTGGTCAGTTTCTATCAAATATAATATCAAATGTGCAATCATTTCACATAATTCCCATAAAACTTCTGAATATAAAAGCAGAAAGGAGGCTGTGGTTGATATACAGGAAGGCAGGCACAAGATAAGACAAGGCCTGTGATTAGATAGTGAAAAAGTAAGGCGGAACAGAGTTTGAGAAAGGGGAGAGAAGCCATGAGAGGAAAAAGCAAGATGGAGGAGGATGAGGAGGTTCAATCTCTGTGTGGCTTTATACAGCCACAGGGAACTATGAATATCTTATAAGGGATGGATTATTATAGGACCATTTGTCGTGTCTAGGTGGGCAGATTGTATCATATCAATTGGATCTGAGTTTACTATCTGAACACTTTGTGGAGTGAGAATTTACTGAGATAAATTTGATTGTTAAATTGCAAGTTTCTAGGGCTTTGGTTTTTGTCAGGCTGGTGGGAGTTGTGCTGGTGACCACAGGGAGCGGTGGCAGGGAGTATCAGCAGAGTCCGGGTAGAGCTGTGGGGAATCAGCCAATGCTGGGACCTCTAGAGTCAAGACTGGTTTTACCTGGTTGCTGGGAATGGGAGCAGGGTCCACAACGGAGAGCCACGAGATAGATGGAGCTAGTCATAGAGGCAGACAGATCACCACGGGGATCAGAGAGTAGCCGGCAGCAGAGAGCCAGGATGTCGGTCACGGCTGGGGACAGAAGAGCTATGGTACTGCAGAATGGTGCCATAGAACCATGGGGCTGCTGGGAATGTGACCTGGGTCCCCAGCGGACAGACCACCATGGGCAAAAACTAGCCAAGAGGGCAGCTGCTACTGCTAGGACCAGAAAATTGCCGGAGGCAAACTGGGATGGAAATTAGGATCTTAAAGAGTCAGCCAAGTCTGGCTAACTGAGATGAATATACCCTGAATGCCATGTGGCTCTGTGATGCCGGCTATAGCGAAGGTATATGCTTTTGTTTTTTAATTAGATACTCTCTGTATTTACATTTGAAATGTTATCTTCTTCCCCCACCCTGCTCACAGTCCCCCTCCACATCCACTTTTCTTCACGAAGGTGCACTAGCTCCTAATCACCCTCTGTACCCCCATTGCCTTGGCATTCCCATACATTAGAAAAACGTGCCCTCCCTGGACCAAAGGCCTCTTCTCACATTGATACCAGACACTGCTGTCTTCTGCTACATATGCATCTGGGGCCATAGGCCTCTCAGTGTGTGCTCAGTGGTTGGTGTTTTAGTCCATGAGAGTTATGGAGGATTCGGTTGGTTGATAACGTTGTTCTTCCCATGAGGTTGCAACCCTTTCAGCTCCTTCAGTCCTTTCTTTAGCCCCCTGATTGGGGTCCCCATGTTCAGTCTAATGGTTAGCTGCAGGCATGCTCAGCTGTATCTGTATGACCCTGACATAGTCCCTGATTTCTTGAATTTCCTCGGTTACTGTTGTTATGTCTCCCTTTTATTTCTGATTTTGTTAATTTGGATACTCTCTCTGTGCCCTCTAATTAGTCTGGTTAAGGGTTTATCAATCTTGTTGATTTTCTCAAAAAGAAAAAAAAGGGGGGCTGGTTTTGTTGATTCTTTGTATAGTTCTTTTTGTATCTACTTGGTTGATTTCTGCTCTGAGTTTATTTCCTGCCATCTACTCCTCTTGAGTATCTGTTTCTTTTTGTTCTGGAGCTTTCTGCTGTGCTGTCACGTTGTTAGTGTATGCTCTCTCCAGATTCTTTTGTGGGTACTGAGCTATGAGTTTTCCTCTTAGTACTGCTTTCATTGTATCCCATAAGTTTGGGTATGTTGTCCCTTCATTTTCATTAAATTCTAAAAAATCCTTAATTTCTTTCTTTATTTCTTCCTTGACCATGTTATCATCGAGTAAAGCATTGTTCAGCTTCCATGTGTATGTGGGCTTTTTTGTTGATTTTGTTGTTATTAAAGACCAGCCTTAGACCATGGTGATCTGATAAGATGAATGAGAGTATGTCAATCTTCTTATATCTGTTGAGGCCTGTGTTGTGACCGACTATTGGTCAGTTTTGGAGAAGGTACCGTGAGGTGCTGAGAAGAAGGTGTATTGTTTTAGGATGATATGTTCTGTAGATGCCTGTTAAATCCCGTTGGTTCATCGCCTCTGCTAGTTTCATGTGCCAGGTTGTCTTGGTTTCCATTACTTAGGTTCTTGTGCTCTCCTCTTGCCATCTTGTTATCTGTGATTCTAGGTGATCTTGTCTCTGACTGGAGCCTGTCTCTCCTGTGGGTCTGAGGGCCTGTGGGCTCAGGAGGGAGATTGCTCCTGGGTGTTTTGCTCTTTGTGGGCAGGCAGTGAGTTCTGATGGCAGTGACTCAGTTCTGTCTCTGTGGGCTCAGGTGTTCGAGCTCTTGTGAGGATGTTCTTGGAGTTCAGCCGTCTGAGTGCAGGTCTTGAGTCCTGATGGCAGTCACACACCCCTCTCTCTGGTCCAGAGAAGACCTGATCCCAGAGTGCACCACACTATCTGGGCTCTGAACGATCCCGGAGTTCCCTCCCTGGATAGTTGGAGAGGATGAATGGCTGACTCACTGTGTGCTCAGGTTCGAAAGCACTTGTGAGGCTGTTTTGGGAGCTCAGCCGTCTGCATGTAGGTCCTCCAGTATATGGTTCGTTATTATTATTATTATCATTGTTGTTGTTGTTGTTGTTGTTAATTACCGCAACAGGAGACTAATGGGGAAATGGAACAGGGATCATTGGGAATAGAAGGAAAACACACATGTCTAAAAATGCCAAAATGCCTAATAATGAAAAATTAAATCATACATTCAAAAAATAAAGAAACAAGTAACTAGCTTAAAACCTTACAACTAGAGAGTAAAGAAACTGAGGTCAGGGATGGCACTCACTGTGAATGGTCTTTCACATGACCCTCCTCCTTCACTCTGATGAGAAATACTATTCCCACTTTGTCTGTGAAAAAGCTAGAATTCAGGTCCATAAATGAGATTTGAATGCTTATCTGTTTCTGTCATACTGCATAAATTTCAAGGCTTAAGCAAAGCAGCAGTTATTGAGTTTTTTATTTATTCTGCATCTGCATATAATGAATTATTCCAAACCAAATGCAAGCAAATTCCTACTTCCATAAGTAGGAATTTCCAGCAAGAATAAACAACTGACTATGTGGTGCAGATGTCTGACAATACCTTGTTTTTCCCAAACACCTTTGTGTCTGGATGAAAATGTTTCCGAAAAGTTTGCATATTTGAACACCTGGTCCATGATTCGCAGTTGTTATTGGAGATGTGGTCTCTTAGCTTCCTGCTCTGGCCACCTGCTGCCGTCTCTCCCCTCCTGTTATGGACTCACGTACAGGAGCTGTAAGCCAGTATAAACTCTTCCATAAGTTGGTTTTGGTCATGATTTCATAGCAATAGAAAAGTTACTAATACATCCTCTCAAAAGCAAGCACAGAGTTCGTCCTATGCTTCTAGGCATGGTTTTCTTTGGCCACAGGCCTAGAGTAGCATCAATATAACTGGGATATAATATGAACAAGAAAATCAGGTCTAGGAGAGATCCGTGGTAGTGAATGAGTGGGGCATTGGAAGGAGGAAACTGATGATAAATACCTTTTCTAGGTAATCTGAGCTAAGGTAAAATATAATTATCTCTGCAGAAATACCTAAAGCAGAACTACATGGTTTAATACCTGTTCAGTGTGTAATGATGTGTCCAGAAGCACAGATCCATATCATAAACAGCTGTTAGACAGTTCCGCACAGCTGTTATCAGGATAGATGCCTGTGGGAGGAGTCAGCATGATGAGAGCCAAGACAAAGAATTTAAGCCTCTGTTTTCTCTAATTTTTCTCTTGCTGGTCTCTAAGACACGTTTTTTTAAAGTTGTGAACGGTTGACAGTTTAGAAAGAAGGGAGACTCCTTTATTTGCTTTTCTTTGGCTACTGAAAATTAAGTCTAAAGGAAAGGAAAGTGTAAGCAACTTGACACATCCACATTTGGGAGCCATGAGCTAATGAACAGAAGAAGCGTGTTGGTTCCAGAAACCTTTTATTCTAATTTCTAGGGCACTCTCTTTAATCACCAGGTAAGTTGTCTTTTCCCTGACAGCACAAATGAGTTTTTATGGTTTTCTTTTGTTTTTAAAAGGAAAAAATAACCAAAATCTTGGAGCTGAAGAGATAGCCATCTCAATAGCAATTGAGAGCACTGACTGCTCTTCCAGTGGACCCCGGTTCAATTCCCAGCACCCTATGGGGGCTCACAACTGTCTATAACTCCAGCTCCAGGGTACCCAACGCCATCATACAGACATACATGGAGCCAAAACACCAATGCACATAAAATATAAATAGATAGATAGATAGATAGATAGATAGATAGATAGATAGATAGATAAGATAGATAAATAAATAATCAATCTAGGCTTGATAGAAAGCTTGGTGGTTAAGAGCACATAATGTTCCTGTGGAGGGCTCTAGTCTGTTCCCAGCGCCACATCAGACAGCTTATAATTTACTGTAACACCAACTCCAGGAGATCTGACACCCTTTTTTTGCCTTCTTGGGCACATACATAAATTCACATACATGTACACATAATCAAATATAAAAAAATATTTTTTGAGATTTAAAAACCATTGTTGTGTTGTACTGATTGATGTATTTCCTGCATGCATGTCTATGTGCCACATATGTACAGTGCCAAAAGAAGCCAGAAGAGGACGTCAGGTTCCCCTGGAACTGAGTAACATATGGCTTGAAGAGAGCATGGGAGTGCTCTTTTTATTTTCAAAAAAATAAAAAAATCTATGATCCCTTGAAGACTGTAGACTCAACTAAACCTGTAGTTATATTTTGAAACTGTGCATCAGTGGCTATGGGAACAAGTATCAAATGGTTTAAAAATCCCTATGTAAGCCAGACATGGGGGTTCATGCCTATAATCCCAGCACTTGGAAGGTAGAAGCAAGAAAGCAAGAAGTTTAAACTCATACTTAATCTCACAGCAAGTTCAAGGCCAGCATGGATTACATGAGACTCTGTCTCAAAATAAATCTATATAGCTGGGCATGGTGACTCATGCCCCAACATTTAGAGCTGAGGTAAGAGGCTTATTACTAAGTTTCTGGCCAAGCTGGGGCACACAGTGAGACCTTAACTCCTTCCCCTACATTCCCCCAAACAGCTATATGACTTCCTTTTTGTAATGTACCCTTTCTATTAATAGAAAGATAGTAAAATACAGAAACAATTTTTGCTACATTTGTCAGAAAACATACAAAATATGTGCCAGCAATTTAAAATGTATTATTTTTAAAATCTACTTTCTTTATAGGCAGTGGCTGATGCTTATAAGATAATGGGGGAGAGGAAGTTTTATCAACAAATTATGCAAGATGAGTATTTTTTCCGGAAGTTCAAAGTAGCCGATCGTACGGATGTTGTCACAGTGCAAGATTACATGCAAGTAAGGAGTTTATATGTAGACGTTGAAAATTCAAACAAAAAAATGTTTTCCGGACCTCCAGTGAGAAAGAATCATACTTTTTAAAATTATGATAAAATATACACAAAATAAAATTTAACATTTGGGGACCTAGAGAGATGGCTCAAAGATAAAGAGTGTTTGCTGTGCTTCCAGAGGACCAGAGTTCAGTTCCCATCACCTAAATCAAGCAGTTGACAACCAGCTGTAGCACTAGCCTCAGAGAATTCAATGCCCTATTCTGGCCTGTGAAGGTACAGCACACACACACACACACACACACACACACACACACTCACGCATACCCACAGCTACTCATTCACTCACATACACAGGGAAGGTGAGGAGGGAGAGAGAATAACAGTTAAAATAAAGAAAGAAAAACTTACCAAAATGGCCTAACAGGTAAAAGTGCTTGATACCAAGCATGAAACCCTGAGTTTGATTCCCAGAACTTACATGGTAGAAGGGGAGAAAAACAATTCCACAATGATGTCTTCTCACTTCTACCTTGATATGTGTGCTCTTCTCATGTATGCACACATGCACACAAAAAGAGCAAAATGTCTTTTTTAAGCTAATGAGTAAAAACCTACCTCTGGTTACAGGAGAAAGAATTAGAAAGCAACGAGAGCTCTGTTCAAAGGGTTTGGATACTCCAGGGAAAATGGTGGTTGTTCAGTTTAAGGCTGTGTGTCTACAGTTGCAAGGACAGTGGGCCTGGGTGACAGACTGGGACAGAAGCTGAAGGAATGTGTGTGGCATGATTCCTGAGTTTCTGGTTAGGATAGTTGGGTAGAGCAATGCTGAACTGGGGCATTTATGCTCCATATCATCATCATCATCATCATCATCATCATCATCATCATCATCATCATCATAACATGCTTCTGAAATACTCCAGCTTTTCTCCTAACAATCCACAGAGGCAATCAATAAAGAAATGAAAGTTGTCAATAATCTGATTCCTAATGTAATAATAATATATATGACTGCAGCCTATTCATTTGGGTACGTCATTGAACTTATGACATAGTGTCTTATCATCATCATTATTATTTCTTTTTCCTGTAACCAGAAGTAGTTTTTTTAGCACCAGAGCTTGAACCCAGGGTCCCTTGCATGATAGACAAGCACTTTACCCCTAGGCTATGTCCTTGGCCCCATACAAAGCAAAGAATAATCAGTGGAGATGCCAGCAACACACCCATCTGCACACACACCCTGCCTTCAACACACCCATCTGCACACACACTCTGCCTTCAACATACCCTCTATCTACACACATAAACACTCTGCCTTCAATACACCCACCTGCACAAACATACACACACACACACACACACACACACACACACACACACATACACACACCCTGCCTTCAACACACCCATCTACACAAACACATGCCCACATACTCATACACACACACGTTGCCTTCAACACACCCATCTATCTAGACACATAAACACCCTGCCTTCAACACACCCATCTATCTACACACATAAACACCCTGCCTTCAATACACCCATCTGCACACACACACACACATACACACACACACTGCCTTCAACACACCCATCTACACAAACACATGCCTACATATTCATACACACACAGACACACACACACAGACACACACACACGTAGGATCTTGTTTGTTGCTTTGTTTGTTGAAACAGTCTTACTGTGTTGCCTTAGCTGGGCTATATACTTGATATATATAAACAGGCTGACCTCAAACTCACAGAAATACACCTGCCTTTGCTACCCAAGTGCACTCATGAACACTAGCACCTCAAAACTTAAGAAAAAAAAATCAGTAGAGAAAAATGGTTGGCATGTAAAAAACAGCTGGTTATGCTGGTGCCTGATAAAATCTCAGAATTCAGTGAACAGTGAGTGTAGCAGAGTCACTCGCGTAGTTTGATGGTACAGTGCCTCGAGTTCAATCCCTAGTGTAGTTAAAACAAAGAAAAAAGCAAAATCGAAAATGATATAAAACCTCTTGGGTGGTTCCAACCTATAACCTTAGATGTTTAGGAAGCTGAGAAGGATCAACGTTCAAAAGATACAAGTTCAAAGCTTGCTGAGGGACAGAATAACTGTAAGGCCAACCTGGGAAACTTAGCAAGACTATCAAATTAAAAAAAAAAAAAAAAAAAAAAAAAAAAAACCTTTAAAGGTTCGAGGGCAGAGCACTAGCCTAACATGCACAAGACCTGGGTTCCACCCTCAGTCCACCCACTACCAGAAGAGCATTGCAAGAATATTTGCCTTCTTCTTCTCCGGTAAGTAACAATAGAGACCGTGTGTGCCACACTGTCAAACCCCTAAGTTTGAATCTGTTGCTGACATTGTAGTCTTCACATTTGACGTGATGCGGAATATGTTCACTTTCTCATGATGTGAAGGCTTTTCTGCCAGTGTCCCTTCATTCTTGTCACAGCAACTTACATTAGGAAGTTCCCTTTCCCCGAGTCTTTCTAGCTACACAGCTCCAGTCTCTTGAACAGTGTCAGCTTCTCATGACCCCGTGTTTCCTCTACAACTCACTTCACATTGGATTCTTATTTTGCTTCCAATGGTTCCACGCTTGGTACTTTTGATGGCCAAGGTTGCCTTTTAAAGAAAGATCTCTTTTTATTTTAATCATGTGTATGAGGTAAGATTGTATACACATATGGGCAGGTGTCCAGGGAAGCCAGAAGATGGCATTGGATCCCATGGGCCTGGAGTTCTGAGTTGCTGTAAGCCAACTGCCAAGAGTGTGACAAAACCTAACTCAGGTCCTCTGCAAGAGCAGCATGTACTCTTAAGTGCTGAGCCACCTCTCCAGCCCCTGATTCCCTCTTTTAGGTATCATTTTTTTTTTTAGATGTCACATAGGTTTATCATTGTGGGACAAAGAGGCCGCACAACTATCTGCTGTCTATATGTGAACTCATTAAGGGGTTCACAGTGACCAAGCACTGACCTATTTTTACAGACGGGACATGACTTGTCACTAAATATGACTGCACACTTGTCACAAATGTAGTAGGCTACGAACTGAAGATGGAGCTGCAGGGTCTGTGCTTTGTTCAAAGGCTTGCAGTTCCATTGTGAGAACTGGGGTTGTCGGCCTCTTGTTGAGAGACTGGTACTACTCCACAAAACGATGGCAACGGACATTCTGCATGACAAAATGGCATAGGTGTGCATGTTTGTATGTGTGCATGTGAATGCACATGGAAGTGGGTGCATAGGAAAGTTTGAGAGTATGTAGGACACCCTAAAGTCCTCATGCCTAGCATGTAGATCTCTCCAACACACACTTATAATGTTAAATTGAATATATAAACTGAGTGTTTATATTGCTTACTTGATATCGTTTTAAACTGGAAAAATGGTAAAGTAAGATTGCCACAAATATTACAAATAAAAATAATGAAGTTCTCCACTTAGCACTCATCATTTCTAAAATAGTGTGTGCCGGTGTTGGTGCACAGATAAACATCTGGTGAGTGCGGTGCTGTGTGAGCTGAAATTGCCCTTTAGTAGGGGAGTTAAGATGAACATAGATGACAGAAACATCTAGTTGGAATGAAAATCATGGGCGAGAGATGTTGATAGACTTTGGAGGTGAGCACCAACCACTGATCATTGTGTATCTTTTTTTATTTAGTACTGCAGTCTTATAGATGAGACCCCTGCAGCTTCTGGTGGCAAGAATAACCACTGGCGAAGATTAAGTCTCAGAAGCATTCCCAAGACAATGATGATGTACGACATAGTTGATTATGCGGAGTCTGGAGTAATCTCAGACCGTTTACAAAAAGAAATGAAGTATTTGTTACAGAAACCACAAACAGAAGAGATGCGTCAGCACCAGCTAGAGATTGTTTCTAAAATTAGGTAAAAGACCATTTTTCTTGAAGTTACAACCCTAAAAACATTGCTGAAAATGTTCCCATTTGGATACCTGGTCCACTAAGGATGATCATAAGGCATATGGAAAATTTTAAACTGGGGAAGATTATCCCAAACATATGCAACTTTGTAAGTAGAATACTAACAAAAAGATCCTGAGGTGATAATTTGTACCATCAGACTGGCACCCCAGGGTGGCAAGAGGCTGCCCTGGCACACATAAAAACAGTAGAGTAGTAAAGGGGACCTGCTGGAGACTCTTTAATTTGAGCAGGTGGTGGACACAGAGATGGAAGAGAAGCCTCAGGCCAGCGCGGCTGCCTTTCAAGAGGCAGTGTAACCTGGCAACAAGTAAGAGCCATCGTGACTCAGGAAGTGGCAGGCACAGCAGAGTGAGGCAGAGCTGAGTGTGCCTCTCTGAGGTCAGGGGTCTGCGTGTGACTGTTAATATTTTTGTTTTCATAAATACAGTCTTACAGGCTTCTCCCACTGCCCATTCAGTGGAGCTGAAGGCCTTTCCCTTCTCATGGAAAGCCCTAATCCTCCTCTCACTCTCCTGGCTCCCGTTGCCTAGAATTGATTGCATAGAAATCATTCCTTCTTTACCAACTCCAAGCAAACCAATTTTAGTTTGTAAAGCCATGTTGCAGCAAAATATATGTATTAGGATCTGAAATGACAGGGACAGAATGTGATTGTTCCAATTAGATTCCTTTTCATTTCCGTTACTAAGACTCACCCAGCCCATCTATCTAGAAATGAATCTGGCTTTCTTAAGAAAAAGAAAGGGGAGATAAGGCTGAAGAGGATCTGTTGGTAATATAGTTTTACACACATACTTGCAACGAGAGATATTCCTTTAGACCACAAAAAACACACTGGTGAACATACTGACGATTCTCAGGAGTGGAGATAAAAGATGCTGACTCAGCAGCATAATTTAACTTCTTTATTTTATAGTCAATGATATTCATTTTCCAAACAGACAACCTGATCCAAGACACAGCCTGTCATCATAAAATAATTTTTTCTCTCTCATACATATGACCATTGAATACACAACTTAACCCTATTACCACCAAGGTCAAATAAATGATGTCATTTTCCTTACTTCCAAATATAACCTTGAGCCTTCTGCTCTTTGGATTCATGCTACTGATTATCCAAGAATGAGCCATTCAGGAGCCAAACAGCTAACCAATTTTTAAATCAACTGAAGAAGTAAAATATTTTCCTAAAAGCATGTTCAGTTAAAGCCCTTGTCTGGGATCTCCCAGAAGCAAATGCTAACACCAGGAATTGAGTTGGAGTGGTTTATTCAGGAGGTGATTCCAGGTGATTGCAGGAGAGGGGTAGGGCTGTAAAACATAAGGGTAGGCAGCCCAGCCTGAGTATTAGCAAGCCAGTTACCACTGGAGCTACCTGGAGCTTCGTCCTTCCTGAGAATCTTAGAGCCAGTATATAACATGCAACTCAAGAATTAGCCCACTGGTTACACTAATACCCAGCCACCACTGGTTCAGTGCTGGTGATCAGGGTTAGTATTCTCGGGTGCTTTTAACCTTCTCTGCACATGGAGTCTTGTTCTAAAAGAGGGTTCTAAGGATGAATGAATGATACAGATGCTGGCAGTTGGATATTGGGCTGATCTGTCCTGTGATAGTAAAGCTGAGAGGACTGAATGCGTGACATGAGCTAAGTCAGATCCTAACACCGATTTAATAAAATAGCTTTCACCAGGCTGGAGACATGGCTCAGTGGACAAAGAGATGATTCCACAAGATGATTTCACATGATTCTGAGAACTAGAGCTCAGGTCCCCAGAGCCCAGGTCAAATGCCAAGCAGGTGAGCCAGGCAGTGGTGGCACATGCCTTGAATCCCAGGACTTGGGACTCAGAGACAGGAGGATCTCTGTGAGTTCAAGGTCAGCCTGGTCTACAAGACATCCAGGGTTATGTTGAGAGACCTTTTCTCAAGCAAAACAAGACAAGACTAAAGGGTTTTTTTTTAAAAAAAATATTGTAAGAAGTTTGCTTTCTCAACTGTTATAAAATGTAAATTCCAGTGTTACTTATGGTTTTCAAACATAATGTTGGACATCAAACCCAGACACTATTGCTAATGCCAAAGAAGCGCCTGCTGACAGGAGCCTGGTCTGACTGTCCCCTGAGAGTCTCTGCCAGAGCCTGACCAATATAGGTGCAGATGCTCGAAGCTGAGCACGGGACCCCAATGGAGGAGTTAGAGAAAGGACTGAAGGAGCTGAAGGGATTTGCAACCCCATAGGAAGAACAACAATGTCAACTAACCAGATCCCCCAGAGATCCCAGGGACTAAACCACCAAACAAAGAGTACACATGGAGGGAGCCATGGCTCCAGCCGCATATGTAGCAGAGGATGGTCTTACTGGGCATCAATGGGAGGAGAGGCCCTTGGTCCTGTGGAGACTCAATGCTCCAACGTAGGGAAATGCTATAGTGCTGAGCGGGAGTGGGGGAGCTCCCTCATAGAGCAGGGGAGAGGGGGAGGAGAGAGGGGGGTTATGGACGGAACGCCTGGAAGGGAGATAACATTTGAAATGCAAATAAATAAAATATCATGCTGGAGGCTTGCCTCTGTGAGATTGAGACCAGCTTAAGCAACATAGTGAGACCCTGTCTCATTTTTTTCAAGTGGCCACTCCACAGTGTTGTCCAGGAAGGCTGGAACGTGTCAGTAAGAACTGGCATTCAGCGCTGCTCCACACACTGAGAGGTCTGTCAGTATGCTAGACAACACATTACAGTTTACAATTTGCCTCACATCTAATCATATTTTTGTGGGTTTTTTTTTTTTTCTGTCTCCAATACAAATGTCTTCTAGGTATCCATCCATTACAACTGTCCATCCCTTTTACCAACCCTGGGGACAGCAAAGAAAAATAAAACATCTGGGTCGTCGATCCAAGCAAGCACAAAAGAAAGTTGAAAAGATGAAAAAGGCCTATATGGAAACTAAAGAAGGAAAGGCTTCCCCCCAGGTAACTGCAAGTTTAACAAGCAGTGAATTCTCCTTCATTATTATGGACAGTTTTCAATCTGCCTGTAAGTTATTTTATTTGCAACAAAGTCAACCTGAGTTGCATAGCAAAACATTATGTGGAAAAAAGGAAAAAGAAGGCAGTGAAAGTGGCCTGAAGAGATGACTCCGTGCTCAAAAGCACTGACTTTCTCTTCCAAAGGACTCTGATTCAAGTCCTGCACCCACACTGTGGTTCACAGCTTTGACTCCAGTCCCAGGGGATCTGACATCCTATTCTGGCCCCCAAGGTCACCCCATGCATGTGGTGCACAGACAGACATACAGACCAAACAGCCATAAACATAAAATTAGAATGAAGCTTGAAACTTTTTCAAAGAACAGAATTCTTACACAATATTGCTAAATATTCTATTAAGCATCTGCTGTTAAGCATCTATTAAGCATTCGGCCTTCACATCAGTACAAGCTGGTGGGAGGGGGGAGGGAAGGAGGGAGGGAGGGAGGGAGAGACAGACAGAGAGACAGAGAGAACATGTTCAATTCATCACACCCCTGGTAGGGCTTTTCTCAGAATGACAGCCATCTGGTGTATGTGCTCAAAACCAAAGCAGAACCTCACAGGCACTGCACCACTCAGCTATATTCCTACTTAAGCCACTTTTGAGACATGGGGTCTTTTCTGTATTACCCAAGATGGCCTCTCCTTCTGGGCTCAAGTGATAGTAGTGCTTCAGCCTCCTGAGCAGCAGAGCTATGAAGTTGTAGTTAGCCATGGAAAGTTGTGCTATGTGAAATCTTCCTCTATCGTGCCACATTTTAGGGATATGTTTTGATACATGTTTTGGTTTTGTTTTGTTTTGTTTAAATTGGGCAGTGTTTTATTTTCTTTTACAATTTAATAAATATTTTTCAATGACTGCACACGGGGTAAGGCTGCTTGGTGGTTCAGAAAGATCACAGTGGTGGTGTTTTCCTGACAGCGTGTAGTCTTCGCTAGTGGAATGACTTGTATGACGTCACTGTCAAACCAGCGAGACTGCATTTACGCGCCCATTGTTTTCAGGATTGTTGGTAACTTGGACATACGTTTCTCAAATCACATTGCTTCCTTGTGTCATGAGGCCCAACTCGCATTCACTTCAATAACTGTACCTTTGGTGATCACACCCAGGTTGTGTATAATGGGGATGATGGATTATTTTTCACACAGAGTGTAAGCAGGTAAAAAGTGTGTGACATGGGCTTTTTTGAAACGCAGACCCATTGCCCTAATGAACCTTTCATATTTAGGTGGTTATCTTGTAAAACCATCACCAACAAAGCAAACTCTAATAGCCATTCTCTTCCATGCCTTTTTTTCCCTTTTTCCTGTTTAAATAACTTTAGATACTTCTGTTTCTCCTTGGGCATGAACTTTGTGTAGAGGAACCTCCCATTTTCCCGCCTTTTCTTTTTCGTTTCTGCTTAATCATGTTTTGCTCTGGACTGCCCCTCTCTGTCCAGCAGATAGACAGGGACTGCTCCCTGTGGGGTCTTCTCCTCATCCTTCTGCTCGGTGTTTCTCTTTCCATGCATCTTAATGTCTTTTTCATTTGTATTTTCTCGGCATGGTGTTGTTATGGTAGAGCTTAGCTTTCAGAGCCAATCCTTTTTTTTTTTTTTTTTTTTTTTTTCCTTCTTTGAACGTTCATGGGCCTCCCGACCTTCTTTCTTTCTCTTTTTCTCATGGTAGTCCAAAGGATATCAATATCGTTTGCAGTGAAATTCAATATATTTATTCTGTGTCATGATGACAGTACGGAACAGCAGATCACAACCTCCTGAGTTCCAAAAAACTCTTAATTTCTGAATGTCACTGACCCACGAACCTGTTTTGCTCAGGTCAGGGCTGGAAAGGGTAGTCTTGATACATGTTTTGATACACTACTTTATAATTTTAAAATATTCTGCTTGGCTGATATGATTCTTGGCAAATACAAGCTGACAAACCTAATGACATGAGTTTGATCCCAGACTCCACAAAGTAGAGAGAACCAACTCCCAAAACATTTGTCTCTGACCATCAAAATAGTGCCATGGCACTTACATTGCGCGTGTGCGCACTCTCACACACACGCACACACACACTCACTCACACACACACACACACACACACAGAGGGAGAGAGACAGAGAGACAGAGACACAGAGACACAGAGAGAATAGATAAAAATATTAAAAATATTCTTAATTCTGCTATAAATTTTTAGAGGGTGAAGCTAAGTAAAAACAGAAAATAAAAATGCAAAGTAGTAAGAGCCAAATCTGAGACATTGAACGTTCATTTGCAATTCCACCTAGGAACCACCAGCAAGCAGATCACACATTAAGAAGAAGGTCATCTTCTACACTCCATCTTTTGAAATTTTGAAAGTTGATGAACTGATAGACTCCGACCTGGAAAGTGAAGAAAGAGAATTATTCACCTGGTATCAAGACCTCTATGTTAAACATTCTTCATTGTTTTGAAATACTAACTGACAGAAAGCAAAAGCTGTTTGACAATATTGTTGTCTGTCTGTAAATAAAGAGCAATCAACTACAAAGAAGTCTTTGGTATACTTTCTTAATCAGTCGCTTGACATATTTATAAGCTCTTTTGCATTACTGTAGGTGGAAATGATTTTTAACCTGAGTTCATTACTTCTGTTAGATGCCCTGGAACTAACAATCTACAGTGTTGTTCAAGAAATGAGAAGAAAATTAATCCCAAAGCATTTGATTCAATGTTGATTTTTTTCATTAAAAAAATCGAGCAGACATACCTAACATGCATATTTGAATTCATAGGGTGGAGGGCAGTTCTTTAGTCAGCCTCCATTATCTTTGTTTAGCTGCATGTTGGTTTTATGTAATGGCTTTGGAACGAGCTGTTCTGAATTACAATAAAATGAGAATAGAGACGCTGTGACAATAGGCAGGACATTATTAACCGAAACATTATTAAGCACCTAGGTCAGAACACAGCACCTGCTTTGGACATTTTTTTTCAAATATAAAGACTGTTTTTGAGTAATATTTCTTCATTTCATTTTGAATTGACAAATTCACCTTCCTAGTAAGAGCAAATTTTTATTTCTTTTGTGTTGCAAGGCACTGAATCATATCAAACATTACCAAAGACTATGAGGGCTAAACAAAATGTAGTTATTTACTGAACGTTTAAAATGGAATATTTTATTTCACTTAGGATTTCAAATACACAGGTCGATTGTTAAGCTTCTCAAGCATGACAAGAATTGTTAGGGTCCAAAAATCCAAAATAACCAAATCAGTCACAAGAGTCCAGCAGAGCAAGATCATTATTTGAATTAGGCAACAAAAACTGATCAGTCAGGAGCAACAGCACAGACTCTGGAGCTGACTGCATCTTCAAACATTTGTCTTCGTAAGTATTTAAGCAGATAACAAAAATTTATTGTATTCAGGCTACTACTGATCGACCAGGGCTGCAGAATAAATGAGAGAACTGAACTGTGCCCCGAGCCAGAATGGTACAGTTATAGATATGGAATTATAAATTTAAAACATTTTCTGGTTTAAAAAATAAATCTGGTCGTCAATGCAGCTCTGCAGGTCTCTAGTAGGGCCGGTCTCTGCGTTCCTGACGGTGTTCGCCTTTATCCATTTTCCCAGGTCCTCCACGTCCGCCTCTTCTTCCTCCCATCTGTTCCATTTAAGGTCCAGGAGCCCCCCCCCCCCCAGGACCACCTCCACCAAAGCCACCTCAGAAGTCTCCTCTGTCTCCACCTCTGCCACCTTTAACATTCCTCCAGGACTGCCGCGATCCACGAATCCACCTCTTCCTCCTCACATGCCACCAAGGCCGCCTCTGCCACGATCACCACCCGGAAGTGGAAAAGGTGGCGGGAGGAAGCCCTAGGGCTTAGGGGCCTTACACTGGTTGCATTCTGTTCTCCAGGCGAAGTTCTGGTTTCCACAGCCCGGATTGGGACACTGCCAGTTTCCAGCTCGGTGCTGGACATTTCCTCCTCCAGAAGGGTTCCCTCTGGAGCCTCGGGGCCCTCTTGGAGGGAAGCCTCCTCTGTCTCCTCCACGGCCTCCCATGCGACCCATGGGTCCTCCGGGACCTCCTGGGCTACCAGGACCTCCACGAAGTGGTGGTGGCATCCCTCTGCCCTAATGAGGTGGCATGCCACCCCGAATGCTGTTCATTGGAGGCTTCTTTTTGGGCAAGAGAAACCTTAAGTTTGCTTCCTTGAAAATCTTTCCCATCAAACCATTCCACGGCAGCCTTGGCAGTTGGTGGATCTTCATAGGATACTGTGGCATCACCTTTAAGCTTTCCTGTCCCTTTATCCAGGTAGAAATGAATCATGGGTTGTCCAGTTCTCTTGTTCATCTTGACAACCCCACACTGATTAAAGAAGTCTGCCAGAGCATCCAGAGTCACATTGTCGTTTAATCCTTGCACATAAATTGCACTGTTGTCAGAGTCTTCATCGGGATCTATAGGAAGGCCTAGATCAAGATCTGGTCCTTCATCCATGGGTCCACCAGGCTTACTGAAGCCACCTCGCTCTCCAGCGCTGCCCATTCCACCGCATCCTCCTCCCCGCCCACCTCTGCTCATGCCTCCACGATCAAAAGCCCCTCTTCCCCTGCTCCGGTTATCAGGGCCACTCAAGCTCTGGTCCTCTCCTGGTCCGAAAAGTCCTCCGGACTCCTGCCCATAAACACCCATGCTACTGGGGTGGTCCTGTTGGAATGAACTCTGCTGCCCGTAGCTGCTGCTCTATTGGCTATATTGACTTGGAGCCTGGCTGTAGGATCCAGTCTGAGGGGGGAACTAGTGGGAGGCTGCTGCCCATAGCTGCTTTGTTGACATTAGCTACTCTGCTGTCCATAGCTGCTTGGCTGCCCATAGCTGTTCTGCTGAGAGTAACTGCTCTGATCGTGACTGTGAAGAGGAGTCACTGGTCGGAGGACAAGATGGAAGTGTGGTGACTGGCTGCACTGGGTAGCTCCCAGGTACCTGGGGTTAACTGTAGTTACTCTGTTCATATCCTAGACTGGGTTGGTTATAACCCCCTGTGCTAGATTGAGGTTGACTAGTCTCAGCAGGCTTGTTACCATCCTGTGGTCTTGTAGGTCTGGTGGCTGCTGGCTGCTGGCCATGGGCTGGGTAGGCAGGCTGGGTGCCATATGAAGATTGAGCTGCATAAGAGGCCTGCGTTGTGGTGACTGTAGCAGTGGTGGTGTCATAAACACCAGTGCCATATGCCTGGGGGGCAGTTGGAGTGGTATAACCAGTAGGGGACTGTCTGTAAGAAGTTGCATATGCAGTCTGCCCGTGGGTGGCAGTGCTCTGAGCCCCGGTATAGCTGACATCAGTAGGCTGTCCATAGGTTCCACAGCTTTGTTGCCCATATGCCTGGGTGGTCTGTGCATATCCTTGAGTTGGCTGGGCGGTGTAAGCACTGTAGCCCTGCTGGGCTGCAGCTTGGCTATAGGTAGTGAAATCCATGGACGCCATTTTCTTGCCTTCCTCCTCGTTCTCTCAACATCCATCTCCCTCTAGGTCTTTTTATCTACATAGAAGGGCAGTTTGTGTCTTTGTCCATTAGATGTAATCTTATTGTGTAGAAAGTTTGTAGATTGAGACGTTAATACATAAACCTGCATGAAAAGTTACCGGCTTTGGAATAATGTTTGTGTGGGGCGGTGGAGGAAAGAAAACGCCAGGGCAGTTGTATCCACCCAGGACAGAATCAGCTGGGGGGCCTGATAAAGAGATAAACCATTAATTTTAATATTTACAGCAGCAAAAAATTTCTTCCAAGTTTTTAAAGGCAAAATTATGAATGGCCACTGATAAAAAGTCCCTTACAGGTCCACCTGCGAGTGTCTCAGTGCTTCTGATACAGTCTCATCTGGGTCATATTTGAAATCAAGTGTTTCCCTGTAGTTGTCAAGACGTCTCCAGAAACCTCTCATGCTGCATAGTACTAAAAGATTCATTCAGAAATCAAGACTAAATGTAATATGTTGATTAAAATTTAGCACTAGAAAGCTAGTGTCTTGTCTGTAAGTGTGAGTGGAAAAGCAAGTTACTGAGGAAAGTGAGGACTGGCCATAATCCTTGTGACCGTGTGTGCTGGCGCTGGCGAGCCCCGCTAGCATGCACTGCTGAGCAGAAGCTTCCCAGGAAATGCACCACACACATACAGCTTACCCAAGGAGGGGAATCTAGACTGACTTTGTTATTTTGTGCATTAATATATTTTTACAATCCTGCAAACTTTCGTCATCCTTGAGTCACTCATTCCCCATGAGGTCACTTCCTGGTAG
The DNA here is from genome assembly GCF_963924665.1 of Micromys minutus. Classification (NCBI taxonomy): domain Eukaryota; kingdom Metazoa; phylum Chordata; class Mammalia; order Rodentia; family Muridae; genus Micromys; species Micromys minutus. Next base: position 41,102,941 of record NC_137970.1, on the reverse strand, counting down.
TATCCCAGTGCTCTGTGTGGAGTTACTTCAAATTGAAGTGGCCTTGATCACCCCACATCAGGGCTTTTGCTTTTCTGCACAGTACTGAGGATCCAACCCAGTGGCTAACATGCTAGGCAAGTGTGACCACTGAACTCAGCCCCCTTCCCTTTTTTAAGCCATATGATGTCTACATGTTGCCTTTTTAAAGAGAAGATGTTTTTGCTTTGGTTTATTTTCTTCCCATTTGGCATATCCAACCACCATGTGGCTTAGAAGTTGCTTGTGTGTGCGCCATTCTGCTCAAAACTATATGGTGGTCAGGTGCAAGTATGTGTTGTAATTTTTAACAAAAATAAAACAAGCTGCATTTATAGACTTGATTAGAAGCAAAACAGACACAGCCAGTTCATATCCAACCCAGCCTTGCCTTTTTTTTTTTTTTTTAAGTGTGGTCCAATGTTTTTAAAGTAAAATTAGTTCTCTATGACCAGGTACTCAAATATAATTTAATACTCATTTAAAGTCTTTGTAGCTTCAGAATGGAGAAAGTTTTAGTTGTATATCTTTATATCGCCTGGTTTCCCTTTTACTCTAACTTGGTGGCTTGAGTTGCTTATGCTGGCAGAAGGTTGACACTGGATGAAAGATCGCTTTGGGCTCATCAGTGCATTGAATTATCATTTAGGCACTGCATAGTGGGAGTATGTACGTTGAAATAGAAAGGTAATTTTAACAACACACACACACACAACTCAACACAACACAGACTTGATCTCTGCATGTGTGTACAAGTGCGGGTGTGGAGAGGGATGGGACTCACTCAGTCCTGTGAATGTGTTCTACAACTGAGCAACATCCCTAGCCTTCAAAATAGAATTTTTGATGTTGAAAATCCCATATTTAAAGGAAGCCTTAATTATCAATGGATTTATGAAGGAAAGTTAAAAAAAAATAGACAGTACAAAATAGATCTATGGGGTTTTTGGTCTCTCTGTCTGTCTCTCTGTCTCTCTGTCTCTCTGTCTCTCTCTCTCTCTCTCTCTCTCTCTCTCTCTCTCTCTCTCTCTCTCTCTCTCTCTCTCTCTCTCTAGTAAGAATAGCTTGTTAATTATGTCCTCATTAATTATATCAATGTTCATGACTAATGTCATCTTACATTTTGTTGAACATTTGTTCCTTTGGAATTATATGGTATGTGGTTCAGGGCTTGGTTAATGCTCTAGACTTCAAAAACCGCATTATTGATGTGTCATAAGAAATTACCAATCACCGGTACTGGAGGGTGCAGCAAGTGCTTCCTGCATCGCCGCGGAGGTCACAAGTAATGTGACAGTGACTTGACAGGTTTCATAGAGATGACTGAACTTCGGCGACACCCAAGCAGGTCTTCCCAGGCTGGAGCATGCGTGCGTCTGCAGAGGAGTGGAGATTGACTCTGCAAGAAAAAGGGGTTCATCATGGCGGATGATCTAAAGCGATTCCTGTACAAAAAGTTGCCAAGTGTGGAAGGGCTCCATGCGATTGTTGTGTCAAATGGAGATGGAGTGCCTGTTATTAAAGTGGCTAACCACAGAGCTCCAGAGCGTGCCCTGAGACCTGGCTTCATATCCACTTTTGCTCTCGACAGACCAAGGCAGCAAACTCGGACTTTCAAAAAATGAAAGCATCATCTGCTACTATAATACCTACCAGGTGGTTCAGTTCAATCGTTTGCCTCTGGTGGTGAGTTTCCTAGCCAGCAGCAGTGCCAACACAGGACTAATTGTCAGCCTAGAGAAGGAGCTGGCTCTGTTATTTGAAGAACTGATCAAAGTTGTGGAGGTGTCTTAATCCAGCAGCGGTTCTGATGCACGCCTTGGCCTCACTGCAGCAACCCTGGACAGGCCAGCAACCTTCAGACCACAGTAGTACGCGCATCTATGTATCCACAGGGCCGCTTTTCCACATTACACTAAAGACGAGCCTATCGCTATAATTTATAGACAGATCAATTGTTATATTTATGTGTATAAAAATCTTTTCTTACTAAGTGAGACCTGGGAACACCACAGAAATGGTTCATTCTATTGCAGCTCACATGGAGTTAGTGCGGGCGCCTGACAGTGAGTGGCATCTGTCCAGTGCATCAGGGTCGGACGGGACAGGGAGGCCCTTGAGCCAGCAAGCGCACCTGCTGAACTCTGCTCCACTCCATAAGCCGCAGACCCTTTTACTGAGAATATTAATGAGGTCATATTTTTCTTAAGATTCTATTTTATTTCTTCGCATTGTGAGGAAGATGTGTGTGTGTGTGTGTGTGTGTGTGTAAGTGTGTATATGCGCGCCCACACGCGCATGCACGCATGTGTGCCACACGTGCTATGGTGGGAAGTTCGAGAACACTTTTGAGGCATCAGTTTTATTGTTTCACCCTAGGTTCTGGAGATCAAATTCATGTTGTCAAGCTTGCATAACAAGTATCTTTAACCTCCGAACCATCTCACCAGCCCTGTTTGTTTGTTTGTTCTTTACATGGCTAGGGTCTGATACAATACCAATATAGTTTCCCTTTATATTTTCCTGATGTTGCTCATACATTTTTCAAGTGGTTGTAATTATAGGTAACATACAGGTTGAAACTTCCACATAATATTTGCTGGGCATAGTGGTGCATGCCTCTAATCCTAGCACTCAGGAGGCAGAGCTAGGTGTATCTCTCTGAGTTTGAGGCCAGCCTGGTCTAACAGTATAGTCAGAGTTACAAAGAGAGACCCTATCTCAAAAAAAATACTTTAGTTCATTCAATGAATAATTTTAATGGTTACATGACAGCTCGTTAGGTAAATAAAATACAGATTGGATTAGACATATCCAAATGATTGGATTTATTTATTTTTTTTTTTTTGAAACAGGATTCCATTAGGCAACCCAGGCTATCTGAGTTTGGGTTTTACTGCTATAACAGACACCATGACCAAGGCAAGTCTTTTTTTTTTTTTAAGATTTATTTATTTATTTTATGTATATGAGTACACTGTAGCTGTCTTCAGACACACCAGAAGAGGGCATCGGATCCAATTACAGATGGTTTTGAACTCAGGACCTCTGGGAGAGCAGTCGGTGCTCTAACCACTGAGAATTCCCACCATCCCTCCAAAGCAACTCTTATACTGACAACATTTAATTGGGGCTGCCTTACAGGCTCAAAGGTTCAGTCTATTATCACCAAAGTGGGAACATGGCAGCATCCAGGCAGGCATGGTGCAGGAGGAGCTGAGAGTTCTATATCTTCATCTGAAGGCTGTTAGCAGAATACTGGCTTCCAGGCAGCTAGAATGAGGGTCTTAAAGCCCACACCCACAGTGACACACCTACCCCAACAGGGCCACACTTTCTAATAGTGCCATTCCCTGGGCTGAGCATACACAAACCATCACACTCCACTCCCTGGCTCCATAGGATTGTTCAAACATGAGTCTATGGGGGTCATACCAACCCATAGCATAATAAAAATACATTTAGTACAACTTTCAAAGTTGCCATAGTCTGTAGCAGTCTCAATAAGGTTAAAAGTCCTAAGTTCAAAGTCTCTTCTGAGATTTATCCAATTACTTAACTGTAATCTAATGTTTACTCACTGAACATTAAAAACCCAGATCTCTGCTCCTCCCTGTTCCAGAGACAGCTGCATCTTCTCATGCAGTGCCAGCCTCGTCCCTTAGACAAGATGGTGAAGGTCGGTGTTAACAGATTTGGCTGTATTGGGCGCCTGGTTACCAGTGTTGCCTTCTGCTCAGGACCTAGCAAAGAGGAGATTGTCGCCATCAATGACCCCTTTATTGACCTCAACTACATGGTCTACATGTTCCAGTATAACTCTACCCATGGCAAATTCAATGGCACAGACAAAGCTGAGCATGGGAAGCTTGTCATCAATGGGAAGCCCATCACCATCTTCCAGGAGCGAGATCCCGCTAATATCAAATGGGGTGATGCTGGTGCTGAGTATGTTGTGGGATCTACTGGCGTCTTCACCGCCATGGAGAAGGCCGGGGCCCACTTGAAGGGTGGGGCCAAAAGGTTCATCATCTCTGACACTTCAGACAATGCCCCCATGTTTGTGATGGGTGTGAACCATGAGAAATATGACAACTCCCTCAAGATTGTCAGCAATGCATTGTGCACCACCATCTGCTTAGCCCCCTGGCTAGGGTCATCCATGACAACTTTGGCATTGTGGAAGGGCTCATGACCACAGTTCATGCCATCACTTCGACTCAGAAGACTGTGGATGGCCCCTCTGCAAAGCTTTGGCGTGATGGCCGTGGGGAAACCCAGAACATCATTCCTGCATTCACTGGTGCTGCCAAGACTGTGGACAAAGTCATCCCAGAGCTGAATGGGAAGCTCATTGGCATGGCCTTTCCTGTTCCTACCCACAATGTATCTGTTGTGGATCTGACATGCCACCTGGAAAAGCCTGCCAAGTATGATGACATCAAGATGGTGGTGAACCAGGCAGCTGAGGTCCCACTAAAGGACATTTTGGGTTACACTGAGGACCAGGTTGTCTCCTGCGACTTCAACAGCAACTCCCACTTTTCCACCTTTGATGCTGGAGCTGCCATTGCTCTCAATGATAAATTTGTGAAGCTTATTTCCTAGTATGACAATTAATAAGGCTATAGCAACAGAGTGGTGGACCTCAGGGCCTACATGGCCTCTAAGGAGTAAGAAACCCTGGACCACCAACCCCCCCAGCAAGGACACTGAGAACAAGAGAAAGGCTCTCAGCTGCTGAGGAGTCCCATCCCAACTCGGACCCCAACATTGAGCATCTCCCTCACAATTTCCATCCCGGACCCCAATAATAATAGGAGGGGGCCTAGGGAGCCCTCCCTCCCTACTCTCTCAAACACCATGAATGAAGTTCTGCTACACCCACAAAAAAAAAAAAAAAAAACCTCTGCTCTGACCAGACACTCATGGCTCCGGTAATTAGAATTACACCGTCTAGGAAGTTCCAAAGAGACTTTTCTGAAAATTCTGTCTTAGGGTTTTACTGCTGTGAACAGACACCATGACATGACCAAGGCAAGTGTTATAAAGGACATAATATATTTGGGGCTGGCTTATATGTTCAGAAGTTCAGTCTATTATCATCAATTCAGGAACATGGCAGCACCTAGGCAGGCATAGTGCAGGAAGAGCTGAGAGTTCTACATCTTCATCTGAAGGCTGCTTGTGGAAGACTGGCTTACAAGCAGCTAGAAGTAGGGTCTTAAAGCCCACACCCACAGTGACATAACTACTCCAACAAGGCCACACTTCCAAATAGTGCCACTCCCTAGGCCAAGCATATACAAACCATCACATCTAATCAAGACGAAAAACTTCAAAATACTGGGCAAAGACAGTCCTACAACGAATGGCTCAACTAGCCGATGAAGACAGCAGCTAGGTTTACAATGCGCAGAACCTCTGGTCTGGTTTCTAATACCCGGTTCTTAAACAATAACTATCCTGAGCGACATGCAACCTATGGCATGTAATCTGTCTGTATCCAGCCTGGATAATGAAGAAACAGGGGATGGGGAGGGAACATTGAAGAAAATGGATAGACCATCTGAATCCAAAGCTCTTAAGAAAAGGATACCCAATGAGAGATAAGAAAAAGGCCACATTATAAAACAAGAGCATTGTGATTAGGTACATACATATGAGTCAGCACTTTGAATTAAAGGATTAAAATTGAAGTTAAAGAAATCTACCAAAGATGGGTGGTGGTATCACAAAAACTTTAATCCTATTACTGGGGAGACAAAGACAGGCAGATTTCTCTGAGTTTGAGGCCAACCTGTTCTACACAGAGAGAGTTCAAGAAAGCCAAGGCTATTAAACAGAGAAATCTGTTTTGAAAAATAAAACAAAAATAAGTAGCAGAATGAGGAGGAAGAGTAGGAACAACTCTACCAAGGGCAGCTGATGAGATAGCTCAGTGGGTGAAGGTGCCTGCTGCCGTGTCTGATGACCTGAGTTCAAATCTCAGGATCCACATGGTAGAACGCCCATGAGTTGTGCTTTGATTGCCATACATGAACTGTGGTGTGCATACACCAACATGTCTGCACACAAAGTAAATTTTTAGTGTAAAATGTTTTTTCACATTTTTAAAATAAGAGAACTCCGTAAGGAGCAATAGAAACTGCAAAAATTTGAGTCACAATGATGGCTCAAACTTGCAATTCACACACTTGGGAGGTTGAGGCAGGAGGATTGCAAATTTGAGTTCAACATAAGCTACCAGATGGGACTTGGAATTTTAAAAGAAAAACCAGAAAGTTCTGTATAATATTTTGGAATGCTACAGACAAAAAAAAAAAAGACTGATAACAGTCTTACAAATTTCCAGAAAGGAGAAAATGGTCCCACGTGAAGGTCAAGGTAAGTCTTCTTGGCTGCAGTGCTGCAAGCTATAAAACAACAAAGTGATGTCTTTAAAATCTAATGGAAAAAATTTACCTGGATTTCCAAAGCAAGCCTGACCCTCACTTGAGGGAAGATAGAATAAGGCTGTGGAGTTTTGTTCTAGCTGTGCAAGATTAGAGCAACTTTACCTTCCATTTGCTTTTCTCAAGCAACTCTAGAGGGATGTGGTTTTACCAACATCAGAGAGCATAAAGAAAGATGAACTTGAGATCCAAGAAACAGGATGTACAAGAGAGGTGAAAGAAATACTTGAGATAATAGAAGTCTCAGAATAGGAATCGCAGAGCAGACCTGAAAAAAAATAAAAATAAAAATGGACCAATCAGATGGCTCCAGAAACATCTAAGGAAGACAAAAAATCATAAACCTAAGCAGTCTAAATTGTGAAAACCTTCTTAACCACTGAGCCATCTCTGTAGACCTATACACATCTTCTTTTAAAACGTTTATTTTAGGGGCTGGAGAGATGACTCAGCAGTTAAGAGCTCTCCTGGAGGATCTGGGCTTAATTCCCAGCATCCACACGGCGGCTCACAAATGTCCAGTTGGGAAAGGTGGTCCTTTTCTCACTGCTGAAGGCACTGTACACATGTTATATACAGACATTCAAGCAGACAAAACACTCGTGCACATAAATATAAAAATAAACAACTATTAAAAAATCTTTTATTTTAAAATATACATGTATGCTAGGCATGATAGCGTATGGCTTTTATCTTACCACTTAGACAGCTTTATACTTGCAACACTACTGTTGCATGAGGTTTTCTTACTGGCCCTGCTCATTCAGGGCCCGTGCTCCATCCTCCACTTCTCTCCAAAGCATGCTTTGCCTCAGAACATCAGGTAAGAGCAGAACTGAATGTCCAAAGGTCACCCTGTCCTGCCCTCAAGGCTGGAGCAGGCTCCTGGAGAAGACGCCTCAGTAAGTACCCCTCTGTCTGAAGAGCCTTGACTGACCAGTATAGCCACCACCTGCCTTCTCACCTCTCCTAAGTGCGAGTTTACTCCTTCCTTCTACGGCAGTTGCCCCCTTGCTTTCTTGTGTCATCACCTAAGCATGCAACCACAAACATGATACTTTCACCTATTTTTCATCTAGAGGCTCCCTACCTACCTCTTTTTTAAATGTATGTGTTTGTTTGTTTGATTGATTATTTGTTTATGTATTAGATCACAAGACAGGCTTTCTCCGTGTAGCTCCAAATGGCCGAAACTCACTATGTAGAACAGGCTAGCCTTGAACTCAGATCCCCTTGCCTCTGACTTTACCTCTGCCTCCCAAGTGCTAGAATAGAAGGTATGCATTGGGGTTTTATTTAGTTGCTCTTTTTTTTTTTTTTGGTTTGTTTTTGTGTTGTTTTGGGTTTTGTTTTTGTTTGTTTCTTTCTTTGTTTATTTCACAACAGGGTTTATTTGTGTAACAGCCCTGCTACCCTAAAACTCTCTCTGTAGACCAGACTGGCCTCAGACTCACAGAGATCCACCTGCCTCTGCCTTCTGAGTGCTGGAATTAAAGGTGTGTGCCACCACTACCTGGCTTATTTTTATTTTTTTATGTGTATGGGCGCTTTGCTTACATGTTGTTTGTCCAGTGTGTGTGTTCAGTACCTACAAAGGCCAGAGGACAGATTCCCAGGAACTGGCCTTGCTAAATGTCATGTGGGAACTTGGCACCAAATCTGTAAGAGTGGTAAGTGCTCTTTTTCAAAATTATTTTTACTGGATATTCTCTACATTTGCATTTCAGATGTTATCCTCTTTCCCCCAGTCCCATCACCCTTCCCCACCCATTGCCTCGATGAAGGTGCTCCCACTCCCAACATCCCTCTCCCACCTCAGCATTCCCCTAAACCGGGAAAATGACCCTTCACTGCACCAAAGTCCTCTCCTATCACTGATTCCAGAGAATGCTATCCTCTGCTGCATATGCGCCTGGGGCTATGGGTCTCTTCATAACAACTCATTGGTTGGTGTTTTAGTCCCTGGGAGCTGTGGTAGGTTTGGTTAGTTGATCATTTTGTTCTTTCCGTGGGGACGCAAACCCTTTCAGCTCCTTCAGTCCTTTCTCTAACTCCATTGATGTCCCCATGTTCAGTCCAATGGTTAGCAGCAAGCATTCTCCTCTGTGTGGTTATGGCTCTGCCAGAGCCTCTGAGGAGGCATCTCTATCTGGCTCCTGCCAGTAAGCACTTCTTGGCATCAGCGATAGTGCTTGGGTTTGGTGGCTGCATATAGGATCGGTTCCCAGGTGAGGCAGTCTTTGTATGATCTTTTCTTCAACCCCTGCTCCTCTATTTGTCCCTTCATTTCCTCCCATGAGTGTTTTGTTCTCCCTTCTAAGGACTGAGGCATCTACCTTCTTGCCTTCCTTCTCTTTGAGTTTCATAAATTCTGTGAATTGTTTCTTGGGTATTATGCATTTTTGTGGGGCTAGTGTCCGCTTATCAGTAAGTACATACCATGGCTGTTCTTTTGTGAGTGGGTTACCTCACTCAGGATGATATCTTCAAGTTCCATCCATTTGCCTAGGAATTTCATGAAGTCGTTTTTAATAGCTGAATAGTACTCTATTGTGTAAATGTACCACAATTTCTGTATCCATTCCTCTGCTGAAGGACATTGGGTTCTTTCCAGCTTCTGGCTGTTATAAATAAAGCTGATATGAACATGGTAGAACATGTGTCCTTGTTAGATGTTGGAGCTTCTTTTGGATATATGACAGGAGTGGTATAGCTGGGTCCTCAGGAAGTACTATGTCCAATTTTCTGAGGAACCACCAGACTGATTTCCAGAGCAGTTGTACCAGTTTACAACCCCACCAACAGTGGAGAAGTGTTCCTCTTTCTCCACATTCTCGCCAGCATCTGCTGTCACCTAAGTTTTTTTTATCTTAGCGATTCTAACTGGTGTGAGGTGGCTTGAGTTAAATTCATTTGGTTTATACTTCTGTTAGTTTCATTGTGTCTCTATTCAGTTTCTGCTTCCATGATCTGTCCATTGATGAGAGTGAGGTGTTGAAGTCTTCCACTATTCTTGTGTGTGGTGCAATATATGCTCTGAACTTTAGTAGGGTTTCTTTTATGAATGTGGGCGCCCTTGCATTTGAAGCATAGTTGTTCAGGATTGAGAGTTCATCTTGATAGATTTTACTTTTGATGAGTAAAAAAGTCCTTCCTTATCTTTTTTGATGACTTTTGGTTGAAAATCTGTTTTATTCAATACTAGGATGGCTACTCCAACTTGTTTCTTGGGACCATTTGCTTGGAAAGATTTTCTCAACCTTTTACTCTGAGGTAGTGTCTGTCTTTGTTGCTGAAATAAGTTTCCTGTATGCAGCAGAATGCCGGGTCCTGTTACATATCCAGTCTGATAGTCTATGTCTTTTTATTGGGGGATTGAGTCCATTGATGATAAGAGATATTAAAGAATAATGATTGCTGTTACCTGTGTTTCTCTAAGGGCTTGTACTTGTTTTTCTGTGTTCTTCTGTATTTCTTTAAGGGAGTTATTTTTGTGCTTCTTGAGGCCCTTTATCATCAGCATGAGGCACAATTTAAACCCAAATCTTGTTTATCTGGTGTGTTGGGATATACACTGCTTGCTGTGGTGGGAGAGCTGAGTTCTAATGTTGCCAGGTTGTCTTTGTTTCTGTTGCTTATATTCTTGTGCTTGCCTCTTGCCATCTTCTTATCTTCAGTGTTAGTTGATCTTGTTGTCTCTGAATGGGCTCCAGAGGGAGATTGATCCAGCTTTCCATGGGCAGGCTGTGAGTTCTGATAGCAATGGGTCGGTCTAGCTCTGGGTGCAGATGGAGGCCTGAAGGGCACAGACCCAAGCAGTAGTGTGATATCTGCACCCTGAGAGTTCCCAGAGGGCTCTCCCCAGACAATCAGTGAAGAGAGAGCTTGGGCTAACCCGTAGGTTCAGTGAGGAGAGCACTCTTGAATCTCATTTCTCCTGGGTGCTCAGTTCTCTGGGGGGCAGGCCACAGTCCTGATGGCAGTGTGCCTGATCTGCCTGTGGCTCTGGGCTGAGATGGAGGCTGGACCAGTCTGATCCTAGACTGCACTGCGATTCTCCACACCCCGAGGGTTCGAGAAGGTCCTCCCCAGACTATCAGTGGAGAGAAAGCTTGGGCTTATCTGAAGGCTCAGTGGGGAGAGGGCTCCTGTGTCTCCCCTGGGCACTCGGTTTTCTGCGAGCAGGCTGTGAGTCCTGATGGCAGTCTGCCTGATCTGCCTGTGGCTCTGGGCCAAGAGTAGCAAGTGCTCTTAACCAGTGGCCATCTCTCCAGCCCTGCCTGCCTACCTCTTTTTCATCCTTACAATTTGTTGATTTAGCTGACAGCATTTTCCAGGATCTGGGGTGTGGGGATTGGGACAGGGTATCTCTACATAGCCCTGGTTGCCCTGGAACTTGTTCTGTAGACCCAGCTGGCCTCAAACTCACAGAGATCTACCTTCCTCTGCCTTCCCAGTGCTGGGATCAAAGGTGAGCACCACTACACCCTGCTAGGATCTGGATTGTTTTTATTGAATATCCACTGTGTGGCTAAATTTGTTATTAAAAACAATAAAAACAACCTGAAATGTATTACATATTTAAATGTGGAATAATTTTAAAGATGTTGTCATCATTTCAAGCAACTTGACACACCTTCTTTGGGAATAAACTGTTGGTGTTCACATTATAACATTAGCCTAGTCTCTATATTAATTGGTTTACCGTTACTATGACAAAATGCCAGAATTGGTCAACTTATAAGAAGGAAATAGTTGAGTCTCACTGAACGCAGAGCCAGCTCTCGGACATTTGTGTAGTCACACTAGCAACTATGTCTAAGGGACCTGCAGTTGGCATTGATCTTGGCACCACCTACTCCTGTGTGGGTGTCTTCCAGCAAGGAAAGGTGGAAATCATTGCCAATGACCACGGTAACTGCACCACACTGAGCTATGTTGCTTTCACTGACACAGAATGATTAATTGGGGATGCAGCCTAGAATCAGGTGACAATGAACCCCACCAACACAGTTTTTGATGCCAAATGTCTGATCTGACATAGGTTTGATGATGTTGTTGTTCAGTCTGATATGAAGCTCTGGCCCTTCATGGTGGTGAATGATGTAGGCTGGCCCAAGATCCAAGTTGAATACAAGAGGGAGACAAAGTTTCTATCCAGAGTAAGTGTCCTCAATGGTTCTGACAAAGATGAAGGAAATTGCAGAAGCTTACCTTGGAAAGACTGTTACCAATGCTGTGGTCACAGTGCCAGCTTCCTTCAATGACTCTCAGCGACAGGCAACAAAAAGATGCCGGAACTATTGCTGGCCTCAATGTACTTCGAATTATCAGTGAACCAACAGCTGCTGCTATTGCTTATGGCTTAGATAAGAACTTCGGAGCTGAAAGGAATGTGTTGATTTTTGACTTGGGAGGTGGCACTTTTGATGTGTCAATCCTCACTATTGAGAATGGAATTTTTGAAGTCAAATCAACAGCTGAAGACACCCACTTGGGTGGAGAAGACTTTGACAACCATATGGTCAACCATTTCATTGCTGAGTTTAAGCGGAAGCACAAGAAGGACATCAGTGAGAACAAGAGGGCTGTCCAGAGTCTCCGCACTACCTTGAGGCCAAGCACAGCCTCTCCTCCAACACCCAGGCCAGTATAGAGATTGAGTCTCTCTATGAGGGAGTTGACTTCTATACCTCCATTACCCGTGCTCGATTTGAGGAGTTGAATGCTGACCTGTTCCATGGCACACTGGACCCTGTAGAGAAGGCCCTTTGAGATGCCAAACTAGACAAGTCACAGATCCATAATATCGTCTTGGTGGGTGGTTCTACCAGAATCGCCAAGATTCAGAAATTTCTGCAAGACTTCTTCAGTGGGAAAGAACTGAATAAGAGCATTAACCCAGATGAAGCTGTTGCCTATGGTGCAGCTGTCCAGGCAGCCATTCTATCTGGAGACAAGTCTGAGAATGTTCAGGATCTGCTGCTCTTGGATGTCACTCCTCTGTCCCTTGGTATTGACACTGCTGGCGGAGTCATGGCTGTCCTCATCAAGCGCAATACCACCATTCCCACCAAGCAGACACAGACTTTCACCACCTACTCTGACAACCAGCCCGGTGTATTCATCCAGGTGTAGGAAGGTGAAAGGGCCATGACCAAGGACAACAACCTGCTTGGAAAGTTGGAGCTCACAGGCATACCTCCTGCACCCCGTGGGGTGCCTCAGATTGAGGTCACTTTTGACATTGATGCCAATGGCATCCTCAGTGTTTCTGCTGCAGATAAGAGCCCAGGAAAGGAGAACAAGATTACCAATGACAAGGGCCTCTTCAGTAAGAGGGATATTGAGGGCATGGTCCAAGAAGCTGAGAAGTACAAGGCTGAGGATGAGAAGCAGAGGGATAAGGTTTCCTCTAAGAATTCACTGGAGTCGTATGCCTTCAACATGAAAGCAACTGTTGAAGATGAGAAACTACAAGGCAAGATCAATGATGAGTACAAACAGAAGATTCTTGACAAGTGCAATGACATCATCAGCTGGCTGGATAAGAACCAGACTGCAGAGAAGGAAAATTTGAGCATCAGCAGAAAGAACTGGAGAAAGTCTGCCACCCTATCATTACCAAGCTGTACCAGAGTGCTGGTGGCATTCCTGCAGGAATGCCTGGTGGCTTCCCTGGTGGTGGAGCTCCTCCATCTGGTGGTGCTTCTTCAGGCCCCACCACTGAAGCAGTGGATTAAGTCAGTCTAAGTAGAGAGTATAGTATTGTTCCACAGGGACCCAAAACAAGTAACATGAAATAATAAAACTATTTAAATTGGCAAACAAAAAGAAGAAAGAAATAGTTATTTTGATACGGAGGTTTCAGGCCGGGGGAGGGGGGTTGGCATTGTCCTTTCAGACCTTAGAGACACACTGCACTGTGACAGGACTGTGTGACAGAAAAGGTCTGTTCAGCTCATGGCAGTTGGGAAGGAAAGAAAAACAAAAAGGGGCCAGGGCCCCAATATTCCTCCTTTGATAACGTGCTTCCTCCATGTGATCCAGTGACTTAGCTTCCTCCAACTTCAGCTGGGTCCCACCTCTTAATCGGTCTACCACTGTTCAATGTTGTAACCAGTTGGGGATTAAGCCTTTAACATAGCTCCAAACCAACAGTCTCCAATTCAGAAGGCAGCACCAAAAATGGTAGGCCTACCCAGTAGGCTCAGAACTTAGGAGGCCAAACTTGGAGGGTTGCTCTGAACTCAAGGCCAGCCTAAATTACTAAGTGAGTTTCAGGATAACAGGCTACAGAATGAGTCTCTATTTTAAAGAAAAAAAAAAGACAATAAAAAAGGTAAGAAAAAAACTAAGTTGTTTTACTTACATGTCCTTTTATTTAAAATTAGCTTGTGTCTCATTTTTAAGCCAAACTAGTAACTTTAATACAGTAAATGAATCAGGTTTTCGTAACAGGAGAATATTTTCTCAACTCTACTATTAAATCTTTGTCTAGAAGCAACATGAGAGGTCCAGCATCTTTGGCCAGGAAAGGTGCAGAAAAGGTTAACATGGCCTAACATCCAAAACTGTCTGAACCTAGTCTATAAATTTACACTATTATATTCAACTATGATTCATAGAAATGGCATTAAGCTTAAAATATTCAAGTGTGCCATTTTTTAAAGTTCCCAAAGAGTAAATCATTTCCTTCTGTATTTTTGGAAAAGTGAATATTCATTTCTCCCTGGCGATATTAAATTATGACAATCTTTGGCATTCAAATTAACCTGTCACATTGCATCCTCCACAATTCTCCAACATTTGCAGATATGAGAAGCTTCTGAAAATGAAAATCGAAAGGTATGATGACTATAGGCCACAAGATGTCCTTCAGTAGATGAATGGATACAAAAATTGTGGTATATTTACACAATGGAGTACTGCTCAGCTATCAGAAACAATGACCTTATGAAATTCTTAAGAAAATGGATGCATCTAGAGAATATCATCCTGAGTGAGGTAACCCAGTCACCAAAGAACAGGCATAATATGCAGTTACTGATAGTGGGATGCTAACCCCAGAAAGCTCTGAACACCACAGAAACAACTCACAGACTATATGAAGTTCAAGAAAAACAAAGGCCAAAAAAAAAGAAAAAGAAAAATCATTATGCTTAATCTTTACACACCAAGAAAACTTTGACTATTTCCAGGTTACATCTTGTTTTACATGTACTTTATGCTCATTGTAACTAGTAATATTTCAATGCATACTATCAAACCTTTAAAAAAAATCAAGTACTGACAAAAGTATATTCATATACTTTTATGCAAAAAATGCTTTTAAAATCTGTACATTTATCTTTGTTTTTTAAAATAAAGTTGTTCAATTAAAAATAAATACGCCACTCCATCGTGGAATTTTTTAAAGAGTCAATGCATATTTTGGATCAATAATTATGACAGATTTCTATAAATAAGCTTTCAGTGTTAAAAGATGTTGGATCAGCATTTCCGGAAATCTATGACTAATGCCATTATACTATCTGAAGAGTTTTATTATGACGTCATATTTTCAGAAACTTTAAATATTAATCCATAGGTTTATTCTTAGCATGTCATTGTTTTGGTTTTTTTTCTGATTCAGGATACTTTGTCCCTTTGTACAAATAAATGAATGTAATTCTTTTACCATGCTAGAATGAATAAGGTCAGGGGGTAGTATTTAGGTTTGCATCCATTTCAGCCAAATTGAAATTTCTCTATGCAAAGACAGTACCTTGCCAGTCTCTCTTTCCCTTCACAAACCAGGAATGAGGGAACATCACAGGGACTTTTTTTTGAGACCTGACTCACCCTGTTGCCCAAAGTGCCCTCCAACTCTCAGACTCCAGCATTCCTCCTGTCCCAGTCTCCAGTGTGGCCACATGCCCACTGTGCCTGACAGAAACATTATTTCTGACAAAATTTCTGAGTCATTTGTGTGGAATACATTTTCATAATTCAAGTAATTTTGCAACAAATTAAATTATGGTATTCATGTTTCCCTTCTAATATCATGCAAATATTGCTTTGGAAGCTAATTTCTCTCGCTTACAGGCATACTGTAGCAGATGCTGTAGACCGGCTACCTGATCTCCTGGCCTTTACCCAACTTCCAACTTGCCAATCCCTAGGCATCTTTGTTTATAGCAGATGCCCCTGGGTTTAAGCAAGTGGACACAACAGGTTAGGGAATCAACTCAGCTCTTGAGTTGCTCTCCCTCAGAGGCAGAGAGATGTTGGTTAGAGATATCCCAACTCCTTCTGCCTTGTGTGTGAGCTTTATGACTGGTCTCAAGAGTTTCCAGCAGAGGCCCCACCCTCACAGTGCTCACTGCTTTAGCACCCCTCCCTTGTTGGCTCCCTCGCTCAGCCTGCCTTCCTTGGTGATTTCCTCACTTCCCTAAGGTGTATTTTGGTTTGGTTGTGGTTTTGAACCTTCTCGGAGGCAGCGGCTTTGCCTGCACTTCTGCCTCTGCCAGCCTGAGGCTCACCAACCTGCCCGGCTCTGCTTAGTTCTTTCCTCTGCATTTGAATTTGTCATTTCCTGGGCTCACATTTGCAGAGAACAGAGCAAATGTCAATTTTGTTAGGAAATGGCTTTCCGGCTGCTTCTGGATCCCTCATCTTTGTAGTCTGTGTCAAAAGACAGTCATTTTACTCCTCAGCTAATCCCTCAAGACAAACAGATCTACAACTGGTTCTGACAACCAGGAGAGAAAAAAAAAAAATGGGTCTGTGGAGTCGGTATAGTCAAATACAGGTCCCAGTCAGTGGTTTCAATGGTGTCATTCAGCTTCAAAATTCAGTGAATTTTATCCTGAATTCTACAGAAACTACCCTATAAAATTAAAAAGGAAGGAATATTTTCCAACTCATTTTACAATGTCACCCTAATAGCAAAAGTAGACAAAGGCTGTACAACTAGGAAAGGTTACAAGTCAAATTCAGAAATATCCAAAAAGAACCGTGAGCAACACAATCAATTGGAGGCCCCAAGACCTTAGCACAACTGACTCTGGTGGAAGTTCCATTCCAGCTGTAAAACTTAGCATGTATAGGACACCACCTGCCACAACTGAAACAAAGGCCTCATCTATCAAAGTCTATAGCTCTGGGAAAGTCTTCAAATGGACTAACCTTGCTTTCTGGCTTCTGTAGTTCTGCTTCTAAATAACTATTCTTGTTAGCTGAAGTATGTCAATCTTTTTGCTTAAACACCCTGAGATCCCAAGCACCCAGGCTGTGTAGTCGCAGGCTGGTTAATAAAGACTTTCTATTGGCTTAAACCGATGTTCAAGAGCGGACTTCTCTGGTGGATACCCTACAACACTACAGAGGACTTGTTTCCTGAATATGTTAAAATAAGGAAAAGGGGGGGAGGAAGAGAAACAACAGAAGGGGGAGCAGGGGGAAGAGAGGGGCAGAGAAAAACACTGTTCACCCAACAAAAGAACAAAATAAAAAAACAATAGTAGCACCAAATGTTTATGTGTGCCACAACCCAAATAACCACAGAGGTCAGGTACCTAGTAAGGGGAGAATCTCCCAAAGAAGGGTAAATAAAATAGTGTTACAGAGAGATGAAGGGCAAGCTAAAATAGAAGGATGAAATTATAATGCAGACAGCGGAGTAGGTAAAAGAAGGAATATATATGGGGAGGGGCATGTAACACTACAGGTCTCTTGAAGAGCCATATGGAAACCTATTGTTCAAGAAGCTTCCTAAAATATGTACATACATGAAAGGAATTTAAACGGCATCTCCATGAAGGAGACAATGCCCCAACTAGACTTCTCATGCTACCAAATCCAACCTCTAAAAGGTTATAGCTTAGAAAAGGGTTATACCTTACTGAGTCATTGGCAGAAGGGGCTCTAGGGTTCCCCAAACATCACAAGCTGTTGCCAGCTTATTGATTGCCCTCTATAATCTGATGGTAAGTCTCCATTCCTGAAAACACCACCTGCTTATGTCAAACTAGAATTGTCACCCACTAATGACTAAGCATTCTTGATGCAGGAAGGTGCTCTGTATGCTACCAGAAGAGAAAGATGATCATCAGTATCATCCAGCTACAAACCCCGAGACCTAAGACAGCTACACGCCTGCAAGATATGCTGCTGCAATAATAGCATATATATCATGGGTGTAGCCAGCCACTTTTATTGGATTTAAGGCACAATCTATGAGACCAAACTCATACCTCACGTTGCTAAAGTGACCAAGAACCTGAAACTAGATAAGAAATGGGCTTAAGGGAAAGCTTCCTAGTATTATTGTGCTAAAGGAACACAACAATAAAATGGCTTCTGGTGACATATTGCTATGTCCATAGGTCAGTTCTTATCAGAGAAGCTTCTTCTGGCAGCATATGGGAAGTAACATAGAGAACCACAATCGGACAATGAGCAATAAGCGGGCCTGGGGGACACTCAGTCCTAAGTGGCATATCTTCCTCAGCCCTCCACTCTAGGCTCAGATGTCTAAGCAAAAGATGAGGCTGAGAGACTGGAAGAAGCAGAGGTAGTGGTGACTCCAAGGAACCTGTCTTTCAGGCACAGCGAGACGGACGCACATAGGAACTCACGGAATCTGTGACAGCACAAAGAAGGCCTGCACAGATTCCAGTCACACAAGGTCCCAGCACTGAGAGGGGGAAGGTGACATGTGGTCCCACATCTAACGAAGAAGCTATTTGTGATTGATATCTGTTGGCAAAGGGAAAGTTAGTTTTCTCTAATGGGGTGTCACTGGTCATATGAACCATACTCTAGGGCAGACACTGTGGCCAACACAGAACAGATTCCATGGGGCTTTGTTTAGCAGAGAGGCATTCTTGCTTATTTCTTTATTACTTTTTGTCCCATCTGGGTTTTTTTATTAATTTTTATTTTTGGTTTTTATTTGAGGGGAACGTTTGTTTTTGTTTTGAGAGCAAGAGAGAAGAAAGGAGAGGGGAATAGAGAGAAAACATGAAGTTGGGTGGGAAAGTAGGTAGGGAGGATCTGAGAGGAGCTAGAGGAGGGAAAACATGATCAAAATATATTGTCTGAAAAAAATCTTAGAGCCTGGAGAGACAGTTCAGTGTTTAAGAGCATTTGCTTCTTTGCAGAGGACTGGGGTTTGATTCCCAGCACCCACATGGTAACTCACAACCACTTGTAACTCCAGCTTGAGAGCATCTAACACCCTCTTCTGGCCTCCTGTGGCACTTATACATATAGCACAAACACGCATGCATGCGCGTGCACACATACAAATAAATAAATAATAAAAAATAAATTTAAAGAAAATAATAATCTTAATAAATAAAATAATACCAAGTGCTGATAAAGAGGAATTGGATCACTTCATAAATTACTAGTAGAATTGTAAAGTGATCTAGCCATTTTGGAAAAAAGTCAAAACTAAACATGCATTAAACATGTGGCTGAATATTTCTGCTGTTAAACATTTATCCTGAAGAAAACTTTGTCCAGAAAAACACTGTGTGGATGCTCCCATCAGCTTTACTTCCCAAAGCAATATGCTAGATGCATCCTAAACCTTTCTCAGCAGGTGAGTGATTGGACAAACGCCCACAGATCTGTAGAATAGAATCGTATTTTGAAAGCAACAGAAATGAATTATTGATATTTTAGCAACAACTTGCATGGACCTCAAGCTCATTATTCACAGGGGGAAAAGTTAACCTCAAAAGGTTATACACTGCATAATTCCATCCGTATAATATGCTCCAAATAACAAAACGGCAGAGAAGAACAAATTAGCGGTTGCCAGGCAACAAGAACAGGAGGCCAGAATGGAAAGTACATGCAAATGCAAAATTCTGATAGTATTTCTTAGTGATGAAGGAACATGTTTGAGTCTTGATTCTAATGATCCGTACATAAATCTACACATATGATAAAATGTACCTTCTGTTGTAAGACCCCAAGGAGTCTTAGCTCAGGAGCGAGACCCACAGAACACAATTAGACGATAGACCGCTGTAATAACAAGAGGTTTACTTCCATACGTATGGGGTTGCTCATCCTCGCAGGGAGAGGTAACCCCAATCACACATCTTTTATTCTTTACAGTGGGCAGATTTCAGCAACAACATGGGGCGGTGACATCAGATTGGTGGGTTACAGTGACCTTTGGATTCATTGGATAAGGGGGTTTAGGCTGATGATGATGTATATTTGGGTCTTTTCTGTGAGACCCTGTGGCTGTCAGCCAGCAAATTCTGTGGGTTTTCGTCCTTGTTTTGTTCCTCAGAATTGAGTGATTAGAGCATGAGCTAATTATGACATGCGTCAGGACCCCATCTAGGGCTTTCTAGAGGGCCAGGTGGCTATCAGTCAGAGGTTTTTCTGAGAATTACTCTGGGCCATTGTTTTTATTTGTCAGGCACAGGTGGGATATCATAGCCTTGGGATGACTCGAAGGTCTCTGAATCTGACTTCAGCCATTTCTGTGTCTTTAGGGTCCCACATCCCCCCTTTCTTTGGATTTTATTTCAATCTTGAAATTATAGGTTATTCTAGTGTAATTCTTGATATTGTTGTCTGAGCATCATAACATGAACTGTACCTATGTGTTCTCGGATAAAGGCTAGCAGGCGATTTTAAAATGTAAGGCCCGAAGGTTAAAGGCAAAGCAGAATAATCAAAAGTCTAAATAATCAGAGTTAAAACTAAAGTGACCCCCACCCCTGCTGTAAAAACAATAGATCTAGCTCTCTCCTTTTCTGTAGGACTACCTCTGCCAGGGAGGTGATCGACTCATGAAGGTGGGAGATAGAATCTTTTATCCTCTGGATATCAACGTCTATGGCTGCATGCAAACTGGAGTAGCGGTTGTCATGAAGGCAATTTTTATTTTTAACTCTTTTAGGCTGGCTCTCAGAAGCACACTCAGGGTTAAGGTTGTAATTGGTTCTCTATTTCTCCAGCTTAGATTCTGTCCCTTCTCTAGTATCTTAAAAACCTCGGATCCCTCATGATATAGGAGGCAAGACATCTACTGAACTAAGACACAAAACCCCTTGGCCTGATTTAGGACCTGAAGATGTACACAAGGGGTCGATCTTGAAGAGCAAGCCCACCAGGTATCCCCAGGGGGAATCAAATACCCATCTGGTCTACAATAGTCATGAGTAGAGTTACAAAGAAACTTTTTCTCTGGGGAGACAGTGTCTATGCATAGTCTTTCTCTCAGTTTCTGAGTGGGAATATCTCATGTGTCTAGCCCAGTCGCTAATTTACACAATTTAGGGGTTAAAGTGGGCCACCAGGTGTAAGGAGGTGACTCTTTAGACATTGACCACACCTGTAGCTGATAGGACATGCCATGTAAGTCTAGCAGGAGTATGGGAGTTGCTCACAGTTGTCTAGATGACACCCCCCCCCCCAACCACAGAGTAACTTGTAGTCAGATCATAGTGTTCAGGATATCTTGAGTTTTAGGTGGTTGTCAGTCTTTTCGATTTTCCAACTGGAGATGTCAGACGGCTCAGGTCTGTCAGCAGGACTAGGTAGGGTCCTTTCTAGCAGGGCTCAAGCGTCTGGGTGTGGTGTCGCCGTATGTAGACTGAGTCTCTAACTTGGAACTGATGAGATGTCTTAGGAGTCCCCGGCTCATAGGCAGCTGCCAGCTGTGACCATGCTTTTTTCTGCATAACCTGTAGACATTTTAGCCTAGCATATAAATCATCATCATTGTTAATTATAGGTAAGTTCTAGGGTATCTCTTATAACAGTCAGGGGTGTTGGAGTCCCATACATAACTTTAAAAGGAGTCAGGCTAAAGAGGGATGGGGTGTTTTTAGCTCTAAATAGGGCAAGGGGGAGAGCACCACCCAGTCAGCACCAGTCTACAAGACCAAATTTTTTACCTGTCCTAAATTTTGGGGATGGTAAGCACAATGAAGTTTCTAATTGGTCCCCAAGAAACAAGCTAATATCTGACTTATCTGGGCAACAAAAGGTGGCCCATTGTCTGACCTAATTACCTTAGGGGTTTCAAACCTAGGGAAGATCTCTTTTAGAATCTTCTTAGCTATGACGACTGCCGCCATTTCTCTCTTTGTGGGGAGGCTTTCACCCGCCCAGAAAAGGTATCTATAAAGACTAATAGATACTTATATCTATATCTTCCTGGCTTAATCTCTGTAAAGTCTACTTCTCAGTAAACCCCAGGTCTATCTCTCTTTGGCCTCTTTTTTTAACCTTAGTTGTACATGCTTTCACCTTCTGGCACGGCACACAGTCATCTACTACTTGTCCTGCTAGACACCTTAAGTCTGGCACACAAGAATTTAACCACAAGATGGTCCTCAAAAATTGATCGACCTCTAGATGGGTCCATTGATGCATTTGTTTCAAGTCCAGTACTATATACCAGGTTCTGGATGAGGGCAATGGGTTCAACAGGTTATAGGGGTCAGGTACCATGAGGTGGAGATCAGCCACCCACTTGTTTACCTCTCGGAGATCTTAAACTGGCCGGCAGTTGTTGGTTCCAGGTTTTCACAACAGTAGAGGAGGTATGTTCCAGGCTGATTGGCACTTACGCAGAACCCTGAGTTGGAGTAGCCGGATGATGTGTGGCTTGATCCTGTCTAGCGCCTCCTTTGACGTGTGGTGCTGACGCACAGCTATCAGGCTAGCCTGGGCTTTTCAGTTCTATATGGATGGGGGGACTGGTTCTCAGCCTCCCCCATTCCTATAGTTTCCACCCAGGCTTGTGGATACAGCCACCAGTCTATATCTTGAACCCTTTGATCTTTATTTTTAAACAATTGATATTTATCTTTTAATTTGATAGTCAATACTTATATGGACTCTCCCTGCCAATTTTTAATTTATGGCCCTTCAGGGAGGAGTGGATTTGGGCCCGTATCTTGGTGAAGAAGTCTCTCTCTAATAGGGGATAGGGGCATTCAGGAATGACAATAAACAAGTGGGATACCCAGCCCACTCCGAGATCCACTGTTCTTCAGTTAGTCCATGAATATTGTTTGGTGCTAGTAGCCCCTTGAGCCCAAGACTTTTTGTTTGACATGGGTCCCTCAGTTCATAGTATCACAGAGAACTGAGTCCCTGTATCTACAAGGAACTGAATAGGTTTCTCTTCCACTTTCAAGGTTACTCTGGACTTGGGGAGAGGGTCTGAACCCTGTCTCCCATAATTGTTGTCTTCCTGCATGGCCATTATCTTGGTACCCAGGGGTTCTTTTTCAGGATCACAGGTCCCCCTTTTCTTCTTTTATGGGCAATCTCTTGCCCAGTGTCTTTTTGTCCTTTCAACAGGCACTGATTCTTGCCTAGAGGCTCTTTCTTAGTGCCAGACTTGGTTCTTAATTCCCTGTTCCTCACTACTGTGGCCAGGATCCTCTGCAAATTTTTTTTCTTGTCTCTCATCTCTCTTGAGCTCTCTAGCTTCCTGCTCTTTTTTGCTTTCTTATGGCTTCTTGCTCTTTTTCTTTTCCTATGAATTTCTCTTTCTTCTTTTTTAGTTTCTCTTTGATTGTCTTCTTTCTCTACCCTTTATCGTATTTACTTTTACTTTCTCAACAGCTTGTATTAAATCTCACAATGACTTGTCTCATAATCTTTCTAGTCACTGAAGCTTTTTTCCTGACACTTCTACTGGTCTATAAAAGACATAGTCACAATAGCTTTGTATTCCTTGTTGCTGGGGTCATAGGCGGGATGCTTCCATGAGCTGCTCTAGAAAGGCTAAGAGTGACTTGTCTGGTCCCTGCTTAACCTCACGTACCTTTAAGTGATTGGTCATCCTGCAACCCCTTAAGACCTGCAAAATGGAGCCTGATGTAGAAGGTAATGCTCCTTACCTTCTGCCGAGTTGACGTTCCAGCCAGTCCTAGTCAGGGATATCCTGCATCTATGTCCACAGGCACAAGGGAGGGGCGCCCATCTGCCGACCCCCAGGACATTCTTTCAAGCCTCAAGGATAGTACGCTGTTTCTCTTTTGTGGACCTGGAGCAGCTGCTGGCAGTCCTCCCAGATTGGCTGCTGGGAGAAAAGGAGTGACTCAAGTAAATTAGTCAAGGCCTTCAGGTTCTCAGAAAAAGAAGAGTTATGAGTTTTCCAGTTATACAGATCGGCCGAGGAGAATGGTCAATATTGTAGGGGTTGTAGGTCCCAATCATCAGGAGGGCCATAGGCTCCTGGGGGAGCAAGATATTTGACTGCTCAAGAGTTGGGCCACAACAACTGCGAGTCTCTTTAGCTGGCCTCTCTGGGATAGGCATCTCTTGCCCTTGTTGGACCAGAGGAGCTGAGGGCCCCTCTGGGTCCTGCTCCTGGGTCTGTCTGCCTGAGAAGAAATAGAGGACAGATAAGGGGGAAGGTGAGCCAAGAAGAAGGAAGTCAGCATCTGTGGCGTGGCAGACCTCTTTCTTTGGTGATAAATAGCCATGTGGAAATGTAAGCTGAATAGAAGAGCTGTGATTTTAGCTTTCTGCTGGTGCTGCCCCCCCCCCCCCAGCTCAGCTGCGGCCTCTCGGATGCCCAGTAACCGGCTCCACTTAACTCCCCAGCCCTGCCCTGCGCCGCTCCGCCTGGAGCAGCTGTACTGGTCCACAGCCAAATGCAGCAGAGGCCAGGTTTTTTATATATAAAAACTAAAGCTTGCACCAGAATGTAAAAACTAAAGCTTCTCTCCTTATCAGAGTCTGAGCTGAGAAGGCAGGCTTAGCCCAAAGCCTGTAAACAGGAAAGCAAATCTCACAGAGCCCCGGGCGGGACACAACAGGCGAAGTCAGACCCCCTCCTCACGCAGAGAACCAGGAGGGAGGGCGTCTACACCACAAGGGAATGTCAGTCCAAGTCCAGATACAAAAAGGAAAACAGAAAGTAAAATTCTGACGCGTCCCTATAACGAACCCGCAAGTCTACACAGACACCACAGAAAGCAAAACAAAAATCCTAGGTGTTCCTTGCCTCGAATAGTACAGGAGATCCAGGTTGCCTTGGGGCAGCCACCCGGTCTGAAAGGATGGCCACTCCGAGGTGAAGAGTCTGCCACTTTCCCTTCTTGACTTCAACAGACAAATTGTGTGCCCTATCTTTACGTCCGTCCAGTGGTCCAGGGTAATAGTCAAGGGTGTGGAAGTTTTCTGTCCCATTGACTCGTCCAAGTAGAACGCTACAACACCACAGAAAACAAACAAGACCAACACAGGGGCGTCCTGCACGCGATTTCCACATGAGCCTGATACTTTCAGTACCCCGCTCAGACTGCAGCTGAACCTTAGCTACTTACAGATAGAGGTGGACCACTTCTGATCCTCCAACGGGACTCTGGAGTGTCCTCCAGATTCCCTCTTCCTGGATCATCCTCCAGAGCCTGTGACCTGTGACGACCTGGCACTTCTACGGATCACAGCTGCAAGCCCCTCACGGAGCTTTCAGCGACCACCCAGGCTAGGGGACTCTAACCCCTCAGAACCACACTAGGGGACTCGAACCCCTCAGAAACACTTAAACACAGACAGCAGACAACATAAGACGGAAAGTAACACAGAACACAAAACACAGACTTTGCACAAAACACAGACTTTACTCAAGCTTACCTCCGATCTCCCTGCCAATTTTGGACTTGGGGAAGCGCGTTTTCCTGGCCAACACACCAAGTGTTGTAAGACCCCCAAGGAGTCTTAGCTCAGGAGCGAGAACACAATTAGACGATAGACCGCTGTAATAACAAGAGGTTTACTTCCATACGTATGGGGTTGCTCATCCTCGCAGGGAGAGGCAACCCCAATCACACATCTTTTATTCTTTACAGCGGGCAGATTTCAGCAACAACATGGGGCGGTGACATCAGATTGGTGGGTTACAGTGACCTTTGGATTCATTGGATAAGGGGGTTTAGGCTGATGATGATATATATTTGGGTCTTTTCTGTGAGACCCTGTGGCTGTCAGCCAGCAAATTCTGTGGGTTTTCGTCCTTGTTTTGTTCCTCAGAATTGAGTGATTAGAGCATGAGCTAATTATGACATGCGTCAGGACCCTATCTAGGGCTTTCTAGAGGGCCAGGTGGCTATCAGTCAGTGGTTTTTCTGAGAATTACTCTGGGCCATTGTTTTTATTTGTCAGGCACAGGTGGGATCTCATAGCCTTGGGATGACTAGAAGGTCTCTGAGTCTGACTTCAGCCATTTCTGTGTCTTTAAGGTCCCACACTTTAAACCCACACAAAAAAAATGCAGCTTAAAAATGGTGAATACTAAACCAAATTCAGTGGCATGTGTCTTTGATCCCTGCACTGTGGAGTTGGAGGCAGGGGAATCAGGAGTTGTAAACAAGCCTTGGCTACATAGCAAGTTTAAGGTCTGCCAGGGCTACATGAAACCATATTTCAAGAAAACAAAGTAAACCAATAGTGAACATTGGATATCTATAAGACAATGAACAATAATTAACTGATTACAGTAATTTTCAATTTCCTGGTATTTTATTTTATATATCATATCACCATTGAAGGAATTTGGAGCTTCAGGGGTGACTTGTAGTGTTTTTGACACTCCCTGAAAGGTTTCTTCCAAGGGAAAGAAAGTTTTAACTCTAAATTTTTATCCTAGTGTGAGAGATAAAGCATAAAAGCCCTTTAATTATTTGTAGAAAAAAAAGGAATCTTTAGGTCATAGTTAGAAATGCCATAAGCATTTCAAATATAATAAATTTATTAGGTGATGAAACTCAGTGGTACAGCACTTGCCTAGCATGAGTGAGATTCTGGTTTCCATCCCCAGCAAAGGTGTGTGTGTGTGTGTGTGTGTGTGTGTGTGTGTGTGTCTGTGTGTGTGTCTGTGTGTGTGCATGTGTTTGTGTGTATAATATAATTATAATAATATATGTGTTATATACATATGTATGTATATATTATATACCCATACATATACACAACATAGAACAGTAAACACATTGATGTGCATAAATTTTTGGCAAAATGTAAATCACCCATCACTATAAATCCTTAAGAGAATGAGCAAGAAGAGCTCGAAACAATTGGAGTGGAAATGCTCTGACAGGACATTTTCTGACTCTCCTTATCCCTGTGTTTCAACTTAATCTTCTGCCTTTGTTTTTCTACTGCTGAGGGTAGATAAAGGTTCATGAATTATACATTATATTATGATAAAATATTGCTCTTTGTCTTATTAAATGTTTGCTGCTTTGAATTCTATTTGTCTATTATAAAAATTTTCCATAATGCTTTCTTTTCCCAGAATTTGCTTAGCATAGCTTCCCAATTTTTATTTGTAGTCCTTGCTTGTTTTGATCTGTGTATTTTTCTTGTTTCTTTTCTTTCTTCCTATTTCTTCCTTTCTTCTTTTCTTCCTTTCTTCCTTTCTTCCCTCCTTTCGAGACATATACTCATGTAGCCCAAGCTGACCTCAAACTCACTACATGGCAACAGATGACCTTGAACTCCTGACCCTCCTGCCTCCACCTTCTAGGTGCTGGGAACACATGCATGTGGCACCATGTTTAGTCTTTTATGTGTGTCTTTAATAGAGAACATACAGCTGTATATTTTTCCAAATGAAAATCTTTTATTGTTTAAGGGACAAACTTAAGGAGCTGTGGTGGCACACCTAAAATCCCAGCACTCAGAGATCTGAGGCAGGAAGCCAGAAATCTAATGAGACTTCATCTTACAAAATTTGAAAGAAGAAGTTTAATATTTTTAAATATTATTTAAAACCGTGTCTCTGTATATGCATGTGTAGTTGTGTGCAAGTCCTGTGAACTGCCCAACATGGGCGCTGAGAAACTGTGGGAGAATAGCAGGCACTTTTAACCAGCCCGCCATCTCTCCAGCCCAGGAAATTGTACCCACTTGTTTTATTGTGACAAGTTACCCTTTAATTTCATTGTTTTTGTTGGTCTGTGTCTCATATGCATTCGAGACATTTCCTTTCCTTTCCATTCTTTGACCTGTGCTAAGATGACGTAGTTTTTACTAGTCTTTTCTCTCTTTTTTTGTCCTCTAGTGACTTATAAGGTGTATACACTACTTTCACCCTAGTGTTACTTTGCCTAATTTGCTCAGTTTCCATGCAGTGGTAGCACATGCCTTAAATCCCAGCACAGAGAAGCCAGAGGCAGATGGATCTGTGAGTTTGAGGCCAGCCTGGTTACAGAGCAAATTCCAGGACAGTCAAGCCTACACAAAGAAACCCTGTCCCCAAAAAAAATGTATAGTATTTTAGTTGTGAAAGTTGAAAAATAGCTAGATTTATCTCTCGGGCCCCTTTAAAGCATTTGTCACATGTACTCATGCATCTAATATTTTATTGAAATGTTTTTGCTTATGTTTGTACAAAACAAAGCCCTTTGGTTCACTAGATAGGAATGTTTGGCAGCCCCCGGGAACTACTTAGAGATATTATCATTTTAAAAAATACCTCTGGGTCCCACAAGATGACTCAGTAGAAAAGACCATCTGCCACCAAGTCTGAGAATGCGAGTTGAATCTCCAGGACCTACATGGCAGGAGTGAGTGAACTGACCCTGCAAGTTGTCCTCTGACCTCCATGTGTATGCCATGCCATACAAGCATACATACACACACACACACACACACACACACACACACACAAGTCAAAACATTAAAATATGATGTTTTTTAATTAAAAAAATAAAATCACTTTTTTAGTTTTGTCAAAAACAAATCAATTGACTGCTTACATGCTGGTCTCCTTCACCCTCTCTAGTCTAGTCCGAGATCACTTGGTTCTACAGTCACTTCAGAGACATTCAAAGCGCTTACAAAAAAGGCTGCTACAACCAGTACACAGGCTTAATCAAGGTCACAGGAAATGAGATCAATACATTAAAAACAACTGTATTTGTATACAATAAAACATTGGAAATTGAATTTTAAAACTGTAAAATTTGCTATAGTACCAGAAATACCACATACTTTGTCATATTTTTTTAAGATTGATTTATCTATTTGTTTTATGTGAGTACACTGTACATTGTCTTCAGACACACCAGAAGAGGGCATCAGATCTCATTACAGATGGTTGTGAGCCACCATGTGGTTGCTGGGATTTGAACTCAGGACCTCTGGGAGAACAGTCAGTGCTCTTAACCACTGAGCCATCTCTCCAGCCCTAGTCATAATTCTTAAAAAGAAAGGACCAGGTCTTGAGACCTCGCTGTCTCAATTCTTCTGAAGTCTGTTACTGAGCTCTCCAACTTCATTCTTCAAAATTGTTTTGACTATTATAATTCCTTTGCTTTATCAAAGAAACTTTAGAGTTTGTTTGAAATTTTCTACAAAAAAAAAAAAAAAAAAAAAAAAAAAAAAAAAAGATTTGCTGGGGTTGAGGTTCCTGGCAATCTTTTCATGACTACATTGCAAAATGACTCAAAACCTAGTGACTTGTAACATGCACCCTCATTACCTCATGAATCCTGAGCTTCAGGAACCTGGGTAGAGTTCAGGGCCTCCTACCTCAGGATCTTTGGCTCATAAGGCTGCAGTCAAGTCGTCAGCCAGAGCTGAGGTAAGGAGCGACTGGGGGCTTACATGGTCATAGACTTGTTTGCACAATTAACCTTGCAGACAGTTACGAGCACTTGCTGCTCTTGCAAAGGATCTGAGTTTAGTTCCCAGCATCAGGCAGTTCACAGATGCCTGTGGCTACAGCTCCAAAGTTTCTGATAGCCGCTGAGGATACCTGCACACTCATCTATAGTGTAGATTTGAGATCACAGTTTGCTTTCTATTGTCTATAATAATCACCATGACCAAAACCAAGTTGGGAGGAGAGGCGTTTCTTCAGTTTACAGTTTCACATACACTCCATGACTGAGGAAAGCCAAGCCGGGAACTCAAGCAGTGTAGGAACTTGGAGGCAGGAACTACACAGAAAAAGTCATGGAGGAGTGCTACTGCTTGCTGGCTTGATCCCCATGGCTTGCTTTTTCATACAACAAAGTACCACTTCCCAAGGGGTGGCACCACCCACACTCGGCTGGGCCTCCTACCTCAATCATTAATCATGAAAATGGCCTCACTGGCTTGCCTCCAGGACAATCTGATGGGCACATCTTCTCAATTGAGGCTCCCTCTTCTAAGATGACCCCAGCTTCTGTCATGTTGAGGAAAAAAAAAAAAACATATGCAGCCCAGCAGTCAAGAAGACAAAATGCTCTTTCAGAGGACCTGGGTTCTAGTCCCAGATTCCCAGGAACTCCATGGCGGCTAACAGCTGTCTGTAATCCCAGCTTTAGAGGATCTCATGTGGTCTTTCAGCCTCCTCAGGCATTGGGCATGTAGTGATACAGATATATACATTCAGGCCAAACACTCCATGTAAAATAAAATAAAAATACATAAACCAAAAGATATATACTTAAAGATGTCATTCCTTGCTAACTGTGGCTGGAGGACTCTCCACGGTTCCTTTAGTGTCTCTTTAGAACTGCTCACAACATGGCATCGAACTCACCCAGGAGTGTGATACTTCCTAAAACTTGCTTCTTGCCTCTTCCGTTGGTTGCAAGTGCATATCTCCCTCCAGTGCACCCACCCTTCAAGAGGGGTTGTGTAAGGACAGGAATGCCCAGAAAGCAAGGCTCCCTAGAGACCATCTTTTAGGCTATCTGTCACCAAGCTATCCAAAATGAGACTTTAGTTTAGGAACACATTGCATTTACTCTGGCCATCTTTGAATATTTTTCATTGAGGTTTCATGGTGCTGAGCCTCCAGACCTTGTCCATTCTTTGTAAGGATTATGACTAAGGATTTGCTATTTCTAGTACTATTGTAAATGTTACCATTTTAAAATTCAATTTCCAATGTTTTGTTGCTGTTGTGTACAGATACAATTGGGCTTCTATGTATTGACCTCATATCCTGTGACCTTGATTAAATCCATGTACTGGTTTGAGCAACCTTTTTTTTTTTTTTTTTTTTTGTAGGCTCTTCAAGTGTCTCTGCAGTGACTGTCTACAGAAATGGGCTGCTTTCTTCTTTCAGATTATATATTCTTTCATTTTCTAGGCAAGGACTTTCTGTGCTGGCTATTAATCACTAGTCCCTCTTACATTCCAGAGGCTTTTATCTTTCTGGGATATGTTTTGGAAGGCTCTTTTAGGGACTGAACTGGTAAGCTGCTTGCTATGGAAGTATGAGGATTCAATTTGTATCCCTGGCAACCACAGAAAAAAGGCCAGGTGACTCCAGATCTGGGAAAAAACAGAGGCTCCTTACGGAATCGTCGAGCTTCAGGTTAAGCAAGAGATCCTGTCTCATGAACTAAGGTGAGGAATCATTTAGGAAAATTCCTGACATTTGCCTCTGGCCTCTACATGCACATGTGCCCTTGAAAAGACACACACACACACACACACACACACACACACACACACACACAAGCTCGGGTGCGCACATTAATTAATTAATTCAGTGCATCAAAGTTCTTTTAATATCTGTTTATGGCTGAAAATATCTTTGTTACTCCATCATTCATAAAAGTTTACTTAGTAGATATAAAAGACTACTCAAACAGTTTGTTCTTTTTTTGCTTCAAGGATGCTGTTTCATTGTCTTCCAGCTGTCAGTATCACTGAAGGTCTTCTACTTGTCTTTGAAGTTCTGAAGTTTTATCACTCTGAGTATGGATTAGTTTTATTTATCATGCTTTGGACTTCTTTGGTTTCTGCATATGAAGACTAGGATAGTGGGCTGACAATGTGGTTCAGCAGGTAAAGGTGCTCATATGCAGCCTGACAGCCCGGGTTCTGAGGCCCCGTATCGATTTCCATTACAGCCCTGGAAAGTTCTATTATCTCCAACAGTTCAAGATGTTCCCTCTTTCCCAGTTCCCCAGCACTTCTGATGTTCTAAGGAGGGTGAGATGACAACTAGCGTTTGGGTCTTGTTATTGTTTGTATTGGGTTTTGCTTTTCTGATTTTTTTAGAAAAAAATAAAAACATCTCATGTAGCCCCAGACAGCCTTGAACTCACATTGTAGTCAGCAATGACTCCCTTCCCTCCAGACCCACCTTCAAGACTGGAATCACGGTTCACTTCATGGTCATTGTAGGCAGAATACTTTATATATAACAAATAAATAAATCTTTCAAAATCAATAAATAAATGTAAGGCCCACGGTTGCATAGTCCTTTACTGAAATTTCTTCCATGTTGGTGTGCCTTAATACCTGGATAAAAAGGCACCGTGGATATTGCTTTTAAACTACTGCTGTGTCATTTAGCCATTGTGGCGGTTTAAGTAAGTTTGGCCCCCATAGATTCGAGTGTTTACATATGCTTGGCCCATATGGAATGGCACTATCAAAGGATGTGGCTTTGTTGGAGGAAATGTGTTACTGTGGGAGTGGGCTTTGAGGT
Organism: Micromys minutus; assembly: GCF_963924665.1. Taxonomy (NCBI): domain Eukaryota; kingdom Metazoa; phylum Chordata; class Mammalia; order Rodentia; family Muridae; genus Micromys; species Micromys minutus. The sequence continues at coordinate 41,071,039 of NC_137970.1, read as the reverse complement.
CTCATTTTATGCTCAGATTATACCCAGTGTGGAAAAAACCCTCCTCCTGGCTGCCTGTAGAAGACAGTCTCCTCCTGGGCACCTTCGGATCAATATGTAGAACTCTCAGCTCCTTCTCCAGTACCTACGTGCATGCTACCAAGCTTCCCACCATGATGATAATGAACGGAACCTCTGAAGCTGTAAGGCAGCCCCAATAAAATGTTGTCCTTTAGAGTTGCCTTGGTCATGGTGTCTCTTCACAGCAATGGAAACCCGAACTAAGACTGCCATGCGTTTTTAACATATTTTAATTAAAAGGTGTGTCAGTTGTGTTGCATGGAGTCCCCCAAGAAACAGACACTTGAGATAAAGCTATGTGGATGAGAACTCTGTCAGGAAACACAATGGAGAAGGGTGCCTCCGGGAAGAGATTATAGGATGAAGCAACAGGAGTGGGCGGGGCCAGGGAGGTAATTGTGTAGCTAAGTCATTAGGTCTCCAGTCACTAGAGCTTGCAAGGCCTGGCATCATGTCCCAAAGTGAAGGGAGAAGGCTGGTTCTTCATATTCCTGTGTAAGTTGTTATGGGTTGTCCTGAGAAAAGATCAGGGGGAACACTAGGCACTGCTGCTGACTACAGTGGAGTGTGATTCCAGAGCTGACTGACAGCGTCCGAGACGTTTAAAGTGGTATCTGAGTAGCATATCACAAAATCTACTATAAACACCTTGGGCTCCAAACAGTACAAAATACCACTGAGCTGTAGTTTTTGTTCCCTCATTTAATATAAGATCTACCACAGATGGTGGCAGGCATCAAGAGCATCTCTCCTGGGTCAGCAACATGGATCAATGGGTAAAAGCACTTTCCATAAGCCTAGTGATTGAAGTGTGATTCCCTGGGATCCACATGATGGGAGAAGCAACCCTTACCCTTACAATTCTCTTCTGACTCACACACATGCTCACATGTGTGCTCATTCACACACACACAATAAATGTAATTTTAAAAAATAGATTTATTTTTTATTTTGTGTTTGTGTGTTTTACCTTCCTGTATGTCTGTATACCGTGTGTGTGCCTAGTGCCTGAGGAGGCCAGAAGAGGACATTGGATCCCCTGGAATAGGAGTTACAGATGGTTGTGAGCTGCCATGTGGGTCCTGGGATTCAAACCTAGGATCTCTGGAAGAAGATCCAGTATTCTTAACCACCGAGCCATTCCTCCAGCTCCATTAATGTAATTTTTTAAAAGAGGGCTAGAGGGCTTAGTCATTAGAAGCTGGACTCATAACCCAATAAAGTGGTCCCCCCAACACTACCCCCTCTTTTTCTCCTATCAAGAAAACAAAATTTGCTTTATCTGGCTAGGGAGATGACTGAATATATAAAGGTGCCTGATAATCCCTCCCCACTGGATGGTGAAAAGAGAAAAGTGGCTCCAATAAACTGTCTTCTTGTCTGCACACATACATGAATGTTCAAAATACATGCAAACACACACATACACACAAGGAAATAAAGCTAACAAAAAATGGTAAGAGAGGTGAGCTGTGGGCTGTCCCCTGACCTACATCATTTGACCCACAGTCCTGTCTGCCCTTATGGAGCCACATAAATCTAGATTAGATACCTCCCCTACCAATCCCCTGCCCTCGGGGTCTACCTGAGGCACAGTAAAGACAGATGAGCTGCAAACTGTTTCCTGACCTCTATCTTCTGGCCCACAGCTCTTCCTGCCTTCTCCCAGGAGGTCTGAAGGCCCCCAAGGATAGTCAGGTCCACCTGGAACACATCGAGAAGAAATGAGCCGCATGGTTTTCCCTGAAATCCATTGTCAGTCCATGGCTCTGCCTGTCTCCAAAAGGAGTCCTGCCTGCATCAAGAACATTCAGCCAACACCAGGGACAAAACCACGTGTCTAACACAATCAACAAGAGCCAGGGCACCAGCAGAGCCCAACTATCCTATACAGTATAACCTAACACAGCTGAACCTCAAAAATATGACCTAAAATCCAATTTTATAAAGATGATAGAAACTTTTAAAGAGGAAATTAATTAATCCCTTGAAGAAATACAGAAAAATACAATTGTCCAAGAAAGGAAAGTGGAAATAGAAGCAATAAAGAAAACACAAACTGAGGGAATCCTGGAGATGGAAAACCTAGGGAAGTGAACAGGATTTACAGACAGGAATCGGGTGTGGGAAGAGCAGGGCTTGTGGAGAGGGCTGGGATACAGAAAGCAAATTCGTGTGGGGGCATCTCTGGGACAAGCCAGAAGCCTGGGACAGGAAGGCTCCCTCAAGTCTATGTAGATAAGCCTAGGTGGACTCCTAGCAGCTGGTGCTGTGGAGACTGACGTGGCTACCTCCTGTAACCAGGCAAGATTTCTAATGTAGGTATCATAACACCAGCCAACCCATAAAACCTTCAACCAAAAATGTGTCCTGCTTACAAATAGTGCAGGGATAAAGATGGAACAGAAATCTAGGGAAAGGCCAATCAATGGCTGACTGGCCCAACTTGAGACCCACCCCATTGGAGAATGCCAGCCCCTAACACTATTAATGATACTCTGTTATGCTTGCAGACAAGAGCCTAGCATACTGTTTCCTGATAGGCTTCATCCTGCAACTGATGGAAAGAGACCCACAGACAAACATCTGGCAGAGCTCAGGGAGTTGTGTGGACAAGTGAGGGATGGGATTGAGGGAACAGGAGGGGTCAAGGGCACTACAAGAAGATATACTTAGTAAACTAACCTGGGCCTATGGGGCCTCAGAGACTGAACCACCAACCAAAGAGCAAGCAAGCATGAGCTCAACCCAGGTCCCCTACACTTTTTCTTCATGTGGACCCTCTAACAATTGGAACAAGAGCTAGCGCTAACTCTGCTGCCTGCCTTTGGATCCCCTTCCCCTAGCTGAGCTGACTTGTCTGGCCTCAGTGTCTGGTCTCCGTGGAGGACTAGGATACACCTAGTCTTGATGTGCCAGGGCCAGGTTAGTAACTAGGGAGGGGTGGGTCTGGGGGGTACTGGAGGAGAAGAGGGGAGGCTTCCATCTGGATGATAAAGTGAATAGATAGATAGATAGATAGATAGACAGACAGACAGACAGACAGACAGACAGACAGACAGATAGATAGATAGATAGATGAAAATAAGCAAAAGAATTCTACTTATTAAGAAAAGAACACAGAAAACCTCCAGTAGAGTTCATATAACTCCTTGACTAGAATTGGACCCTGTGGCCACTCTTGGCTGCAAGGGAAGGTGGAAAAACAGAATGAAGATTGTCTTCATTTTGTGCCTAGAGCAGTGAAAACTGTTGCCTTGAACAACCTCTATAGGTTGTTAGTGTATAAAACAGGGAAGGATGTGCGATATTCCATGAAAAGTTCTCTGCTCCAACAGACTTCTCCAAAAATGTTTGGACACCTGGACAGGGCACTCCAAAGCCCCATTTTCCTAGACAGTGGGATATTGCCTATGCTATACTGTTGTTAATATCCTCATCAGCTCAGTCCTAATTCCAATGTTTCTGCAGGTTGAAAGGCTAAATATGTCGTTCCTAGGTTGGCAAATGTGCTTTCTAAAAAGGTTTTTGATAGAGATTATAAAGATGTACCCGACAGAGGTTCTGTAGAGTTATATTCCTAAGAGCAGTAAATAGAGCAACCTAGTTTCCCACTGGGGAGTAACATTATTTTTTTCATAGATAATATAAACTATTTATTAACAGCAAAGGCCCTGAGACATTTCTTCTTGGATACACTCACAGTACAGCCCCTGCGGCCATTCTGCGGTCTTGGTGTGCTGACTGCAGACACGAGGGCCCCAGAAGTGGCCCAGCCCACTATGAGCTCAAGTTTTCTTCAGGCGCTCCAGGTCCTCACGTAGCTTGTTGTCTGACCGCTGGCCAGAACCTGGCTGTATTCCCCTCCTCCACACCCTTCTGTCTGTTCAGGAACCAGTCTGGGATCTTGTCCTGTCGTGGGTTCTCCATGATGGTGATCACACGCTCCACCTTATCCTCCGTGCGTTCTCCAGCCCTCTCGGTGAGGTCAATGTCTGCTTTCCTCAACACCACATGAGCACAGCTCCGCCCCAACCCTTAATGGCAGTGATGGCGAAGGCTATGTTCCGCCGCCCATCGATGTTGGTGCTGAGTACTTGAAAGATGTGCTGGAACTTCTCAGGGATCACTAGAGACGAGGCGGCGGCACAAGCGGCAGCGTATAGGCCTCGGGGAGAAACATTCTTATTTTCCTTCATTGGTCTTATATTGTGGAGAGAAAAAAGAACCTTTTCATTTCCCATTTGCATATTCATACTTTTTATTCATCATATTTATTCAAGGTTTGTTCTCTCCCTCTCCTCCCCCCAACACACACACCTTTTAGTTGTGATTCAAAATGGAGATAATTTCAGCCTTTGGGAAATGATTTCGGTACAGCGTTCTGCTCTTGTGCTGTTCGGGTTCATCACAGCAAGTCTGCATTAACCTGAACTGCTCAGATGAAGTTTCTGCTCCACGCTGTCTCCTAGTCAAAGCATGAAGTGTATTGATTAATAGTGTCTCTGTGTAACCAGGAGTCCAGAGATTTTCAGGGCAGTTCGACCCAGCTTGTCAGCATTTTTATTGGTAACAACGAGATTGGAGAGTTGCACCAGGGCTTGAAGTGCTGTCTGCCCTCACCCTCACCCCATTTGCCTCTCCTTCCTCAGAGATCTGCTGGTTCCCAGCAGGGATCTGCCTATATGATCAGCAACACACAGACAACCTCAGCAAAGCCTTCATTGGAATCTTCCATTTCCAAAGGATCCTCTCCAGAAATAAATGGGTCCTGACCCAGGAGATATTTGGCCCAGCCTTTACAGATAACAAGCCTGGGAAGAGCCCACATGTGGCCCCTGGAGACCCCCTGCCAGGAGTCATTTGCTCTGATGCCTAGCCTGACTTTCTTACCAGTGCCTCCTTTCTTTGTATAGATATATGAGAGGTTGTGGGGTTTGGAGGAAAGGGGTTGTTCTGATGTTTTGGTGCAAGGATTGAACTCTTGTGCATGCTGGGCACAAGCTCTGTCACCAAGCTACACCCACTGCCCTGAAGCCTATTTAAGCATGCCGCTGAAGCAGCTAGATTGAATTTCTGTAAATGCTGTGTGGCCACCAGGAAGAAAAAGCGTATTGTCTGCTAGATGGGTTTCTTTCAAGGAAGCTATTAAATACGACAGACAAACTATATCATTAACTGGTTCCCCCATCATATTTTGCCTTTGTACATTTTGGTGCCATTTTATTCAAATTGTTTTGGTCTCAAATTCTACCAATTTAAGTATTTTGACCTTTGGTTTTGCATAATTTGCATCTGTTTTATATATTTTCCCATTCTCTTACACTGACCTTTGTGTGACAGCGTGATTCTTTCAAATACCACAGAACTGACTTTTCTAATGTAATCTGTAAGGTTTTATTTTTAAATACATAAAATTTATTTTTAAATGTCAACCCATTTCTTATTTCCTAACAAAGTATTTTTATTAATCATTTGAGAATTTCATATACTGCACCCCAATAACATTTACTTCCCAGTCCTCCCAATCCTTCTGATCTCCCCACCCTCCCCCAAATAAGAAAGAAAAATTTTGAAACAAAAAAAACATAAGTCCAACTTGTGTTGCCCATATACTGGTTGGAGCGGGTCAAACTCTCAGTGGCCAATCCTTTAAAGAAAACTGGCCCTTCCTGTACTCCTTCCAGAAGCCATCAATTATGGAAAGCTACACTTTATCCTTATCACAATTTTTAAGAGTTCTCTTCAGTTCTGTCTAGGCTAATACGTTTTATTGGGGATGGAGTGAAGGGGAGGGTTGTCACAGAAGCCTTCCATATTCCTCTTTTCCTTCTTTTTATTAATTAATAGTGTCATTTATTTACATCTCAAGTGCTGCCTCCTCCCGGATCCCCATCGTACAGTTCCTCTCCCTCCCCTTTGCCTCTGAGAGGGCAACACCCCTCATCCTCCCACCCTGCAGTGGCAAATCTCTATAGGATTAGGCACATCCTCTCCCACTGAGGCCAGACAAGGCAGCCTCTGCTATATATGCTCCGGGGCCTTGGACCATCCATGTATGCTCTTTGGTTGGTGGTTCAGCCATGCTAGGCTCCTGTCAGCAAGCACAGTATAGCATCAGTAATAGTGTCCGGGATTGGTGCCTGCCCATGAGATGGGTCTCAATTTGGGCAGGTCACTGGTTGGCCATTTTCTCAGTCTCTGCTCCATCTTTGTTATTGCATTTGTTTTAGACAGTAACAATTCTGGGTCAGATATTATTTTGTAGGTGGGTTGGTGTCCCCATTCCTTCCATGAGGGTCCTGACTGGCTACTGGAGGTGGGCTCTTCAGGTTCCATATCCCCACTGTTGGGCATTTTAGCTAAGATCACCCACATTGAGTCCTGGGAGCCTCCCCCATCCCAGGTTTCTGGAATTTTCTAGAGGTTCCCTCTATCCCTCTTCAATCCCCTGCCCCCACTCTGGGCAGTTGAGCATTTCCATTCATTTTTCTGGTTCTCTGGGCCTCTCCCCTGTCTACCCCCATACTTTATCCTGCCCCTCTTATCCCCTCCCATCTCCCACCCAGGTCCCTCCCTCCCTCTGCCTTCCATGATTATTTTGCTCCCCCTTCTAAGTGGGACTGAAGCATCCTCACTTGGGCCTTCCTGCTTGTTTCACTTCTTTAGTTCTGTGGAGTGTAGCATGGGCATCCTGTATTTTACAGCTAATATCCACTTATCAGTGAGTTCATACCATACATGTCCTTTTGGGTTACCTCGCTCAGGATGATACTTTCTAGTCCCATCCATTTGCCTGCAAAATTCATGATGTCTTTGTTTTGAACAGCTGAATAGTATCTCCTTGTGTAAATAAACCACATTTCTGTATCCATTCCTCCATTGAGGGATATCTGGGTTCTTTCCAGCTTCTGGCTATTATGAAAATGCTGCTATTTGTCATCAAAACTACTACACTGTGTTTGTTATGTTTTATCTCTTTGCTACTTTAGATGATTCCCTGTTCTTGTTTGATGATTTTTTTCCTCTTATTAGCTTTTTCTGCATTTTTATCAATCATATTCATTACTTTGGAGGCCATAGATCATTCCTTTTGGAGCTAATAATTATGGACTTTAAGCATTCCGAGCCTGAGAAGAAATACAAGATTTACAAACTGGTGTGTGTGTGTGTGTGTGTGTGTGTGTGTTTCATGTGTGTAAATGCAAATGTCCTTGTGCAACAATTTTAATGGAGGCCAAAAGTTGATTCCTTTGGGTGTTGATCCCCCACCTTCCACCTTATTTGAGATAAACACCAAGATTTACTGATCAATATAATCGATTCCAAAGAACCAACATGATACTACTCATTGATATAAGAAATGTTTCTTGGCTAAGTGGCTTCTGAAAGACCATTCATTATAAGCAGTTTGGTACTGAAATTTGCACTTTGGAAGTTGGGACTGTCTTCAGTTTGCTATAGTCCACATTCGCCAAGCAGAACTATATTGCTCATGGGAACCCAGTTTGTCCCAAGGCTCTTTTTCTTTCCATCCCAACTGACATCTGGATTGAACAATGCTAGATATACTACATACTGGGCAGCTCCAGTACTTCCAGCTTTAACAAATACAAAAAGGGGAATCGAGCTTGGACAGCTCTTGGCCCAACTGATTGGTCTAATGCAACATGTTGGCCCAAGAGGCCTATGTGCTCAGATAGGAGATCAAGCCTGGGAGCACAGGCTGGACAGCTTCTGTAGAAACAGGGTCTCTTGTTTGTCACTACCTTTGCATCTGGCTTTATGTGGGTGGGGGATTGAATTCAAGTCCCTACACTCTCACAGCAAGTGCTTTACTGATAAAGGCCTCTCTTCAGCTCCAGCTGGTTGGCTTAAAAAAAAAAAAAAAAAACAAAAACAACGTTTCTATGGAGTCCAAGTTTCTCCTTACCATGCAATCCTCCTGCCTCGGCCTCCTTGAGTGCTGGGATTACAGAGATGTGACACCACTCTCACTTAAAGTACTTTGATAGCAACAAAAAAGGCTATAAGAAACCTACTAGATCATGGCAAATATCTCAGGAGCCAACTTTATAGCAACTACCACTACAAGGACTTGTACATAACCTGAGTGGGCGAAGACAAAACTAAGTTGGAATCTGGTACCAAAATAGGAACCTTTACTGTTTAGCTTTTAAAACTTCATTTTAGATGGATTTTATGGCACTGTTAAATAAAATATTTAATCAGAACAATATTTTTTGATGCTGGCAATTGAACCTATGGCCCTCATATACTGAAGCACAAATTCTACCTTAGCAATATACCCAAGCCTTGTAGCAAAAATAATTAATTTTAAAAAAGCATCCCCAGGCCTATATTGCCTGGTTTTCAGCATTTTAAAAATGAAATAGTATCCTTTAGGTTTTTTTTTTTTTTTTTTTTGCTATTCAGTCAAATTGACTTCATATTTACTTTCTTCCCTCTTTGTTAATAAAGTTTTAGATTTAGATATTATTTATCTAAATATTAATATTAGATGAATTATTTGGACTCTTAAAACTGCCTTTTGTAGTTTTCATGTGACTTCCCTAAGCTTTGGCCCACTTGTGTTTTTAATCCTTTATTGTCGTAGTACATTTTTGCTGGATTCTTTTCTCCTTTTTTCTTTTATTTTTTCTTAGTTATTTTCTTTACTTTTCATATGTTTCCTTTCCCATTTCCCCTCTGGAATTCCCCTATCCCCTCCCCCTCCCCCTGCCTTTATGAGAGTGCTCCCTCACCCACACACCCACTCCCTGCTGCCTCCATGCCCTGACATTCCCTACACTGGGTCATCCAGTCTTCACAGGACCAAAGGCCTCCCCTCCTGTAGATGCTGATAAGGCCTGCTACGAATGCTGCTGGAGCCATGGGTCCCTCCATGTGCTGGATTCTTTTCAAGATGTGTGAACCAACAGAGACAAGCAAAGGGCTCAGCCTTTGGTTTCTCATCAGTAAGACATGGAAAGTAAAAATTCCTGTCTTGGAGGATTATAAGTCAAAAGTGGGTGACTCAGTACACATCAGATGTGTCTAAAACTGGCTATTACAAAATTGGGAATGATAATTTGACAGGCCTTTCAAATCATCCCTAGACAATATCTTTCTCCCAAGTCTAGATGCGTCTCCATTTTCTCCCAGAAGCTTATGCTGCAGAGAAGTATGTGAAGGCAGTGTCTCTGCTTCCTTCGAACAGAGTACCTGGTGCGTCGGGCCCCACCCGCCCTAGTGTGCAGACTAGCTCCCTAACTCACTAGCCATGTTAGTTAAAGCAGCTGTCTGAGCTCTCATCTGACTGTCAACCCTGGATACAGCACAGTGGAAGGGGAGAAGCAACTTCCGCAAGTTGTCCTGTGACCTCCACATTTGTACACTTGTATAAATAAGATTTAAAGGTGGACATGTGTGTACGCCAGAAGACAACTTGTAGGAGTTATGTGTTCTGCCATGTGTGTGTCCTAGGGATTGAACTCATGTCAGGCAAGCACTGAGTCAATCTCAACAAATAATTTTTTAAATGGTTGCCAAATGTAGCTCTGAGCAGGTAGTTAGGCCTTCCTGGAGTGTCAAGCCTTTCATTGTGCAGATACCATTTTCTGAAGCTCAGGGATCCCCTCTTTGTAACTGCCACCTTTCCTGCTCTGAACTGGAACAGCCAGAGCCCCATCTATGCTGCTGCCGGCTCTGTATTCTCAGTATGGCTCATCTCTTTCACAATCCTCTTCTACCTCTGAAAGCTGCAGGTCCTCGAGGCTCAGCCTTGGGCAAAAGTAAGTATTCATCACTGGATTGGTGGACTCCTAGTGCTGAGGCCAACATTGCCGAGTCTCTGTGGCTTAGGGATAAACTGGCCCAGGCCACCTGAGGGAAGGGGTTCTGGCCAATTTTCTGGCTCCCATTATCTCTGTAGCAGCAGCTGCGGGCAGGCAAGTGTATGACTCACCTGTGACAGGACTCCATGCTTGGGTGGGGTGGGAGGGAGGTCAGACTGCAGGATCCCAGAACCAGGTGCTGCTCGAAGCAGCTGCAGCGAGCTGGGGCCTCTCTGTGGGAGCGGGCTACAGAGGCAGACCCACCCTTAGGCCCAGACCTGGATCCTCTGCGTTGAAGCAAGCAAGCTTATAGCAGCCCACCACTGTGTGAGCATGTAAGTGTGCGAAACTCTGCTCCAGAGCTCAGGCTCCGCTGGACCGTCTATTCCTTATCCTTGTCTTTTTAGAGAGCCACTCATATCACGGTAAAATCTCCAAGTGCCTCCACGGACAAAATCATGGACTGCTCTGTCTCTTGATTTTCATGTGGACCAGTTCACCCCAACATAGTGGTACTATCAAAACACTCGGTTGCCAGACACCTAGGACTCTGGTACATGATTGGAACCTTCATTGGAACCTCGCCTCTTTTTGAGTACTATCCAGGGCTTCCCTCACTTTCACAGGAATTTGCAAACTTCAGCTCTGTTTGCTCTACACATGAGAATCCCAGATTTGAATACATTCTGAGATTTAAAATACAAGTCACTTTGTTCCTACTGGCCTACCCGGTCTACTTTCCTTCATGGGGTCAGTATTAGCCAACGAGAGCATGTCCATGCCCAACACAGCTCACTGTGCAACACTGGCCACATTGATCTCATCTTAAGCCCACCATAATTTCCTGAGGTAGGTTCTAAGATTCCCACTTAGCAGATGAGAAGACTCAGTTTGGACAAATAAATAAGATCTTTCTTTTTAAGAAAGTAGTGTTTTTAAAAAATCACTTGTAGCGTGATGGGGAATAGGAAGATGTATGTATTTCACTGTTTTGTGTTCCTCACCTATCCATTCCTGCCACAAACACTTAAAATAATTCACTTAGAAAAAAATTTACCTTGCTTTATGGCTTCAGAGGTTCCCATCTATGACCAAGTAGTTCTGTTGCTTTGGGGTCTGCCAGAAAACAGCTTGAAGCCACAAAGTAAACAAGGAGAAGAAGGGGGGGAGGGAAGGAGGGAGGGAGGGAGGGAAGGAGGGAGAGGGAGAGAGAACTGGATCCCACAAGCCCTGCTGAGGAAGTCCCTCAATAACCTAACCTCTTAGTAGGCCCCATCTCTGAAAGGGTCCACTACCTCTCAAGGGCCCCATGCTGTGGAGCAAACCTTACTTTCAGAGAATATTCCAGACCCAAACTAAAACAGCTTTGTAGCCGAGTATAAACTTTGAACTGATGATCGTGTCTCAACTTTCTTCGTGTTGCATTATAGGTGTGGTATACGTGGTGGTACTGGAGAGCAAACCCATGGCTTCATGCAAATACCCCACCAGCTGAGCTACATCCTCAGGCCCAGCAATCAGGATTTCACTCTGCAACCCTGGCTGACCTTGAACTCAGAAAACTCTGCCTTCCTTTTTCTCTCTAGTGCTAGGATTAAACGTGTTCACCACCGGGCCCATCCCCAACAATCTTTTAAAGCTATGAAGCAGTTTTGACTTTTTCTTTTGACTCTAAAAGTAAAGACTTCTCAGGAACAGTTTCTGAGTCTTCCAGGATGTCCCTAGTTCCATGCTGATGGACCCCAATTCCAGTCCACATTTTCTGGTAATGTACTTTCCCTTAACTGTGACTCTGTGGAGTCTGGTGGCGACGCCTACTTCTCAACTTGTCTAGCCCAGAAGCTGGTGGTGTCGTAAAGAACAATCTATCTTTCAGTGAGTTGTGAAAGAGGTCACTTTATGCTGCAGTCTAGACCTCTCACTCCATGTCTGGCTTATCACTGGATTATTCAATTTTGATCTAAAAGACGGTAGGTGGGCTGGAGAACTGGCTCAGCAGTTAAGCGCACTCGCGGCTCTTGCAGTGAAGCCTAGGTTTAAATCCCAGCATCCACATGGTGGATCATGACCATCTGTAACTCCAGTTCCAGGGGAGCTGCTGTCTGACCTGTGCAGGCACCAAGCACACATACATGCAGAGGAAACATATAAAATAAATAAAGTCTAACTGCCCCCCCTCCAAAGAAAAACAAGGAGACAAGAAAGGTGTAACAAGAGACCAAACTCACAGTGTGGCTCCTGGAACCAGACTCCAAATGTTTAGTCCTCTGCCTAGGGAAGGCCCCAGTCTGAACAGAAGAAAGTCCTTGGAGCAACAACGGCAAACCTTACAAAGTATTCCTCCACTCTTCTTCCATAAGGCCTCTGGAACGGAAGTGCCGGCCTCGATGTCCACCTCCACTTGCCTTCAGATTCATTTCAAGGCCACTCGTGATTTCAGTTTTCTGTCAATCTCACTATTTTCATGGGTTTTTCATCTTTTCCTTAAAACTCACGAAATACTTTAGTGAAAATTATGACATGTTTTACTGGGAGTTGCAAAGCCCAATTCTTTGTACCTTTTTTTTTTTAAGTCATCAGTAGCTTCACAAATATCCATAAATACGTTTTTGTTGTTGTTGTTTGACATCTGCTCCCACAGTTCACTTGGTGAGGAATTCATCACTCCCAGAGCAACCCATATGCTACTGCACTCACATCTAACCCGAGCAATTCCCTCCGTCACAGATCCTTATTTTTGACCTTTAGCAATTCAAGAACAGGATGTCTCAACCCGCTGCCTCCTGCCTCATTTTGAGCTTGGAGACACTGACTCCATTTTTTTTTTTTGTAATGGTTATTTTATTTATTTACATTTCAACTGTTGTCCCCCTTCCTAGTTTCCCCTACACAAACCTCCCATCCTATCCCTCCTCCCCCTGCCTCCATGAGGGTGCTCCCCCACCCACCCACCCCTGCCTCACTGCTCTAACCTCCCCCTATGCTAGGGCATCGAGCATTCACAGGACCAAGTGAATCCCCCCACACTGATGCCAGATAAGGCTACATATGTAGCTTGGATAAACTTAATTACAGATAAGGCTACATGGGTCCTTCCCTGTGTACTCTTTGGTTGGTGGTTTAGTCCCTAGGAGCTCTGGATGATATAAAACAGTTGATATTGTTCTTCCTATGGGGTTTTGCATTCCCCTTCAGCTCCTTCAGTCCTTCCCCTAGGTCTTCCATTGAGGTCCCCGGGCTCAGTCCAATGGTTGTCTACGAGTATCTGCGTCTGTATTGTTCACGTGCTAATAGAACCTCTCAGGGAACAGTCATAACAGGCTCCTAACAGCAAGTGCATCTTGACATCAACAGTAGTGTGGGGGCTTGGTGTCTGCAGATGGGATGGATCCCCAGGTGGGCAGTCTCTGGATGGCCTTCGCTTCAGTCTCTGCTCCACTCTTTGTCCCTGTATTTCCTTTAGACAGGTGCATTTCTAGTTTAAAATTTTTTAGATGGATGGGTGACCTCATCCCTCAACTGGGGGCCTTGCTTAACCTCTGTATATGGTCTCTACATGCTCTCTCTCCTTTGTTGTGTATTTCAGCTAAGTCATCCCCGCTGGGTCCTGGGACCATCATCTCACTTCTCTGGCATCTGGGACTTTCTAGTGGTTATCCCAGTTCCCCACCCCTCACTACTACATTCAATTTCCTGACCCTCTGTACTTCTCTCCTGTCTCTTCCCATACCTGATCCTGACCCCCCCCCTTTTACCTCCCTCACCTCTCTCCCTTTCAGGTCCTCCCGCCCCTTTATCTCCAGTGATTATTTTGTTCCCCCTTCTACATAGGACTGAAGCATCCACACTTTGTTTTTCCTTCTTCTTAAGCCTAGTCTGTGAGTTGTATTGCGCATATTTTTTTTTTTTTTTTTTTTTGAGAGAGTCTCGTGCTGTTGCCCTGGCTAGCCTAAAACTCTATGTAGACCACGTTGATCCCTGAACTCAGAGATCTGCTGCCAGGGTAATGGAATTAAAATGCATATGCCACCACACCCAGCTTCACTCCATTTTTGTGAGTACAACCAGTTTAGCTTCAATTTTAACAATATAATGAATTTTTTTTTTGGCATGGGATTTTCCAGGCTAGCCTCAAACTAGCCATCATCGAGCCTCTGATTCTTAAGTACTGGTATCACAGGGTATGTACCACCATACTAAGCTCCAGTCTGGATAGAACTTTATAAAGAATAGATTTCTCTTGAGGGGAGGTAGGGACAGCTGTGAGTTAGAGGTTAGTCTAGCCAACCAAGCAAGTTTCCAGTCCAGCCAGAGCTACCTAGTGAGACCCTGTCTCAAAAATCAAAAATAAAAACAAACAAAAGAATATATTCCTCAGGCAGAAGTGGGTGGGGGGAGCACCCTCATAGAGGCAGGAAGAGGGGATGGGATAGTGGGCTTATGGAGGAGAAACTGGGAAGGGGATAACATTTGAAATGTAAATAAACAAAATAACTAATAATTTTAAAAGAATATATTTCTCTGTACAAATTCAAATTTACTTAATTGGTTGATATCAGTTTTCTTCTATATAGAGCAAGTAAACTGTTTACAGTAGTTTTTTATATCTTTTAAACTTTTACTGACACTACTTTAGTCTGTAAAATCGATATACACATTGAGTATCAGCAGAGCCAAGCAGAGTTCTAGAATAGTCAACAAAGTCTCTGGTTAAGAGCACTGACTGCTCTTCCAGAGGTCCTCGTTCAATTCCCAGCAACCTCACAACCATCTAAAGGGATCTGCTGCCCTCTTCTGGTATGACTGAAGACAGTTACAGTGTAAACATAAACATACATAACTTTTAAAAATCTTTAAAAACACCAAACAAAACAAAAACAGAAACAAACAAAATAACTGCCCACATCATTTATTTTTACAATTCTAATTTTTAAATTTTTTTTTACAATTTTAAATTTTAAAATAGGATTTCTCTCCATGTTGCCTTGGCTTTCCTGAATTTGCTGTTTAGATGAGGCTGTTCTTTTACAGAGATCAGCCTACCTCTGCTTCCCAAATGCTGGGAGTAAAAGCATGTGTCACCACACCTGGCTATTTTTTAGCTATTTGTTAAACTTACTACTTTTTGTTGTGAGGCTAGCCTGTAACGGCTGAGCCATCTCTCCAGCCCTGTTAAACTTATTATAAGTGAGCTAGTTTACTGTCTCTATTATAATTTTCTGTATTTGAAAAATCTTATCAGCCTAAATTTTGTCAAAATGTGAGTGATTTTTTTTACAAAATGCAACAGAAAGTAACAGTACTATCATAGCTGTGTGGGTCCAGCCTTACCCACAACTTTCTGCTTAAAGAGCCCACAGCCCACAGCCCAGACCTCAAGTTCTGGGTAGTTAAAGTCCACCCTAAGTCAATGACTCGTGGGAGTTGGAGAAAAAAACACCCCCAGGTTCCTAGTCTCGGATGGGATGATGATAAGGTGTGTTCCCAAGGAGGGAGGTCTGATTTCAGATGTCCGCAAAAGATAATGGTTTTTGATTAATCTGTTGGTTGGTTGATTGATTGATTGATTTGGGTTGAGACAGGGTTTCTCTGTACATTCCTAGTTGTCCTGTAACTTACTCGGTAGACCAGGCTGGTCTCAAACTCCGAGTCCACACTATGGCACACATGCCCCTGTACTGAGATAAATACATAGAATTTTAAATGTTATTTTTATGCGTGTACATGCACATGCTGGTGTATGCATCTGTGAGCATTCATAAAGAGGATGTCAGGTGTCCTCCCATATTACCTTCTGCTAATTCCTTTGAAACGGGGTTTCTCCCTAAGCTTAGGGCCTGCATTTCTTGGCTAGGCTAGAAACAAGCCCCCAGAGAGCTTCCTGTCTCCACCTCTGTCAGAGTGGAAGTTACATGACTACATAGAATGCTTGGGTTATAATGTGGGCTCTCAGATCCAAATTCCAGTCCTTAAGACTGCGAAGCAAGCTCTCTAGAAGTCATCTCTTCAACACCTCCCATTCCATCTTCTGTCCTACCCTCCAGCCTTTGCTTCCTGGAATGGTCTCTCGAACTAATCATACTTAAATTCTCTTTTCAAGGGAGTTCAAACTAAGATTACAAATGCAATTCTATAGTTTTTGCCACTATTGGTTTAACTTTTATTATTTGAAAATTTTATACAGTTTACAATGTATTTTGGCTATACCTTACAATGCCACTTTTATTGTTGATTTTTAACAACTCTGCAATGTTTTCCACTGTCATCTGTTTTGTTTTGTTTTTTAATTCTCAGAATAAACACTTGGGTTAAAATTAGTCCAGGTATTGTTTTTATTCAGAATAAATTTTGCTAGGCACTAACTTGTTACTTCTGCTGGCTGCAGAATTCAGCAGAATCAAAGACTGTCATGTTCCCTAAGCAGGTTAAAGTCATAGGGTCTGGGTGAAGCCTTGGTCAAAGCATCCTGCCTTGTATGACCTCCCCATGGATTTTGGTCTTTCCTCCTTTGGAACCCCCTTTTTCCATCTCCTCCCTATTGAGAAGCCCTACTTAATCTAATGATGCAGTAAAAAGTCAGTCCTTCGTGACAAGCACAGTCAGCTCTTCCGTCAAACTGGCCCTTGTCTTCCTCAACGGCGATTACAACCCCTGAACTCCCACAACAGGCTACATTTTCCTCTGGCACTTTTTATTTTCGGCGATTTTTTTTTACTTGTTCACACTCCCTCATTAGCAAAGTGGATCTTACTTGGTTTGTGGTAGCATGTGTTTTACTGGGAACTGCTCCTGCTGGACAAGTGCTTTACCACTGAAGCATGTCCCCAGTTCTTTTTGATTTTTGAGATAGGATCTCACCAGGTTGCCCAAGCAGGCTTTAAACATAGTTCTCCTGTCTCTGTTTATAGCTGAGACCACAGGCCTGAATCACCACAGGTGCCCTCTCCCCCAAGCTGACTTCACTCCTGCTGACATCCACACAGCAGGTATTCAGTGACGGTTATACATGAGATGAGGGTGTGGTTCTATGAATCAAGTGGTGCAAATGTGAAAATTGACAGAATCAGAGTTTGGATCCCCAGAATCCATCTAAATGTCTAGTGGGTGCAGCCACCCACCTGTATTCCAGGCCCCGGAAGGCAGAGACAAGGTATTCCAGAGCAAGATAGATTAGCCATACGGGCCAGCTGTGGATGTAACTGAGAGACTGCCAACATCAACCTCAGGCCTCCTAATGCATTTGCACATGCAACCCCCAAACATGTGTGCTCCCATACATACACAGACATTAAAAACTGAACACATGGGGCTGGAGAGATGGCTCAGCAGGTAAGAGCACTACTGCTCTTCCAGAGATCCTGAGTTCAATTCCCAGCAACCACATGGTGGCTCAGAACCATCTGTAATGGGATATGATGCCCTCTTCTGGTGTGTCTGAAGACAGTGACAGTGTACAAATAAAAATAAATAAATGAAAAATCTTTTAAAAAACTGAACATATGCTTTCATTATAGAAGAGAGAGCCCTACAAAAAAAATATCTTGATATCCAGATGAGTAGAATGTTAAGTTAGCATTTGAGTAAGTTTCCTCTGGAAACTTTAAAGTATATAACAGCATTAACTGTCTTTATCAGCTTCCTTTTCTCACAGCTATTTGATGCTTAATCATTTTGGTCCATAAGTATATGTCTCATCCCTTTGGTTTTCTCTAAGCAGTTTGCTTTCCAGTTAGTGAAATGGTACTGTATAATTATTAAAAACAGTCTCAACAGGGGGCTGGAGAGTTGGCCCAGTGCTTACAAACACTTGCTGGTTTTGCAAAGGAGCCAGGTTTTGGTCTCAGTAACCACATGTTAGCTCAGTTATCTATAATTCTAGTTTCAGGACATCCAACATCCTCTTCTGCCCTTAGTGAACATCAGGCATACATGTGGTTCACATGCACTCATGCAGACAAACATTCATGCACATAAATCTTTTAATTGCCTCAGTAATTGAAGACATTTTGGTCACTGTCTGAAATAGTGTACTCAAAAGTGATGAAACATAAATAATCTTTCAAAATTCCATTATGGGAGGCTGGAGAAAGCACTAAGCAGTTAAGAGGACTGGCTGCTCTTCCAGAGGACTCAAATTTAATTCTCAGCACCCACATGGCAGCTCACAACTGCCTGACCTCCACAGGCATCAAACATGCACATGGTGCACAGATATGCATGCAGACATAACACCCATAAACCTAAGATTAAAATAAAAGCAACAAAACTCTGTAACACAGACAGACAGAGTGACATCATGTACCTATAGTCCTAGAATTTGGAAGGCTGGAGCAGGAGGATCTCAAATTCAAGGCCATCTTGGGTGGCATGGTCCAAGGCCAACCTGAACTAGTGTGACCCCGTCTCAGACAAAAAAAAAAAAAAAAAAAGAACAAAAAATAGTAAGAGGCTTGTGCTGGTGATGGGCTGGTGACTGGCTCACTTCAGGAGTCAAGGCAGGCAAATCTCTGAATTTTAGGCCAGGTCTACATAGTGAGGCCCTATCTCAAAATCAAGGTAGGAGGAGGAAGAGAAACAGAGAGGTAGAAAGGAGAGAAATTGAACAAGAATTATAATCAAAATCCTGCTTCCATCTATTTGGTATCTGATTATTTTTTGAAGTATAACAATGTATAACAATCAGTACCCGTGAAGATATAGCAGTCAAGTCATGTCCAATACTAATGTGTATTAGTTACATAATTAGGACATAATTATTTAATTACATTTAAATTCTACAATTTGCTGGAAGAAAATCCAGCAATATTTGTGAGAGTCTTTGAGTACTTCATTTAGGAGAATGAAAGTATGGGTAAGTGAGAAAATTCTTAGTATGCATAACACCCCGAGTTTGATGCCCTGCATTACAAAAATAAGTAAATAGAATGCTCTAAATTTCATTTTCAGAAGATTACTTTAGAGAAATACTCAGAAATTTAGATGCATTAGATATATACATAAATAAAAAGAACTTTAAATTTATAAGATTTGGGTGGGAGTGTACACATGCCATGGGGCACAAATATCATGGTTCCCCTATAAAAGTCAAAGGACAAAAGGTAGACTTAGTTCTCTTTCCACTATGTGGGTCCCAGGGGTCAAACTCGGGTTGTCAGACTACAGCAACAAGCACTTTCCAGCCTTGAAACAAAAACAAAGTGTACTGTGTACCAGTGGACACAAGGTCAGATAAATTACATTACAACTATATTACAGAACATCAAGCAGTTGTTAATATTTTTCAAAGAAATTTAAAGGCTTGGGAAATTTCTTTTAGTAAAATATTATGAGAGAGACACAGTTAAGTTTCTGATACAGCCCTTACAACAGTGCTTTACGTACTTCCCGAGCTCCTTCTTTGGTCATTCTGGAAATCCTACTCCTTGTAAATTATTTTCTTAGAGGGAGAAAATGGGACCTCCATGTAAAGTGAAACCCTCAGCATGGTGTCACCTTGGCCATATATTGTGTCACAGCCTGAATCTGACATGGCCTGTAGGGTAGTGCCTAAACTAGAGGCTATACTCATTTTCTTTGTAATTCTGTAACTATGCTTTAAATTCTTTTTTAGGATTTATGTGTGAGTATTTTTCTTGCATGTACTGATGTATATCATTTGCAACCTGGAACTGGAGTTATAATTGGTTGTGAGCCACCGTATGGGTGCTGGGAATGAAGACCAAGTCCTCTCCAAAAACAAGTGTCCTTAACCACTGCTCCATGGTTCCCATGCCTTAGCTAGATTTTTTTTTAGTTTTGTTTTGTATTTGTTCATTTTGTTTTTAAAAAGAGATTGAGTGCTTTTCCAGTATGTTCATAAGTGAACCAAATGTATCAAAATCAGGCTTTGGATTCTTTATTATTGGTTTTCCTTATTTTGGGTTTTTTTTTTTTTCCCTCAGGGGAGTGTTATTATTTTGTTAACATTTCAAACGTTACTTCCATTCCTGGTTTCCCCTCTGCAAACCCCCTAATTCTGTTTTCCAGCCCTGCCTGCCTCTACCCCATCTACCCACTCTCAACTCACTGCCCTAGCATTCCCCTACACTGGACCATCAAGCCTCAACAGGACCAAGGGCTTCTTCTCTTATTGATGCCAGACAATCCCATCCTCTGCTACACATATGGCTGGAGCCATGGGTCCCTCCGTGTGTACTCTTTGGTTGGTGGTTTAGTCCCTGGGAGGTCAGGGGGGTCTGGTTGGTTGATATTGTTCTTCCTATGGGGGTTGCAAATCCATTCATTAGCTAGACTTTAAAAAAAACATTCTATGATCAAACATTTAGTTTACATGGAGATAAACAAAAATCGAAATTAGTAAGTGAACTTCTCAGAGCTTCTAGTAATTAAAATACTAAATCTGATACTTCTCTTAAAAAGGAGAATAGTATGCACTGTTTCCCACTGTTATTGAGATCAGTGAACATTTTCTCATCCCCACAGTTTCTGAGACTGGTGCCTCACCAAGTACTTTAGTCTGTTTTACTTGATATTTTTAGCCTGTATCAAAAATATTGAGATGTCCAGGGAAGTATTTGTTGACAACTTTGACAGCTGTATACATCAGCCTTCCATGTGTGAAAGCAATGGTAGTAGAAACAAATGGAGACCTCTTCAATCTCTGTGGACAATTTTTATAATACAACTCCACCTCCTAACCAGGAGCATTTTGTTGGTACTTCTCCAATATTCTGGGTTCTAATTTTATTGAAGACTTATCATGTGCCAGTTAGATTCTTAGAAGACAAAAAGGATAGTATTTGTCCTTAGTGTTAAAGAGTATAATGGAGGTGCTGGAGAGATGGCTCAGTGGTTAAGAGCACTGACTGTTCTTCCAGAGGTCCTGAGTTCAATTCCCAGCAACCACATAGTAGCTAACAACCATCTGTAATGAGATCTGCTGCCCTCTTCTGGCTTGCAGGTATACATGCAGGCAGAACACTGTATACATGATAAATAAATCTTTTTAAAAGAGGGGGGGGGATATAATGGCGAACGCAGTTATCATCAAGTGTCAGAAGAGGTGAGGTGTAAATATTCACAAGGTGCTATCCACAAGTGCTATGGTTGGTTTATAGAGACCAAAAAAGGGTGAGCCAAGAGAGTGAAGATGAGGATGGAAAGGCAATGAGACTTGTGAAAGCATGGCATATTTAGAAACCCATGCAGCTTGCACAGCTAGAGTTAGTTCAGGATACAGTTGGGGATACATTTCAGTGGCAGAGAAAATAAGGGCAAGGTTCCACCCCAATAGGGAGGGCAGTAGGAAAAGGGGAGGTTTACATGACACCCTGGTGAGTTGGGTCTTATTCTCAAAATACAGGGCAATCATTGAAGAATATTCAATCTCAGGATCAAATGTAATTTAGAGAGCTTTCTCTGGCAGCAGTGTAGCAAAGAGAATTATGGAGGCTAATCAGAAATTTCAGGACTGAAGTAGACAAGTATGGTTTAAGGGTTGAGAGTTGAAAATAGCAAGAGACAGGTATGATGGAAGACCTGTATTTCCAGCACTAAAAAAGCTGAAGTAGGATTATCCAGAGTTCAAGGCTATCTTAGGATTCACAGTGAGCCAGTCTCAAACCAAACAAACACCAAACACCAAAAAACAACAAAAAAAAAATCAAAAAGCCAAACACCGAACCCGGAGATGAGTGATAAAAACTCCTGTGTTGGGTAAAAACAGGCCAGATTTCTGCCTTGAACTACCACAGGCCATGGCAGAGCCACACAATCCAGGTAAAACCGTGGGCCAGGTGTGAAAAGAGGGAATGCAGTACATTTGAAACATAAATTTCCCCCATAGACTCAAACATCTGAACACATGGTCACCAGTTGGCTATTTGGGGAGGTTTAGTAAGTAGAGGAAATCTTGTCCCTGGGGTGGGCTTTAAGAGTAAAAAGCCTAGCCTATTTCTTGCCTGCTCTCCTTTACTTCATGCTTGCATTGGAGGATGTGAGCTATTAGCTTCCTGCTTCTGCCACCGTGACTGCCTGCAGCCACAGCTATGATGGACACTAATCCTTCTGGAACCATCAGCCAAAATAATCTCTCTTCCTTAAATGGCCTCTGGTCAATAACAAGGTAACTAATATAGGAGATAATCAAACATGTTCAGTTTTCTGTGCCAATGAAACATGCAGAATGGTCAGGAGATGGCTGGACCTCTGAGCTGAGAAATGCATGGATTTTGTTGCTTTGTTTGGTCGTTTTTTTCAAGGGAGGGTTTCTGTGTAGTCCTGGGGAACTCTTTTTATAGAGCAGGCTGCCAGTCTTGAACTCACAGAGTGATCCACACACCTCTGCTTCCCAAGAAAAGTAGATTTGTCAGAATACAGAATTAAAGTTAGAGGGGAAGCTGTAGGTGTGGGTAAGACTGTATAGAAAGTCTGTATAGAAAATCTGTAAAGAAAGTAGAGTTAAAACCCTGGGAACTCTCTCTAAGCCCTCACTCATCTGTCTGACTTGCTACTGCATTTGCCTGTAACCTACATGGAACCCGCCATGTGGCAATGAACACTGAGCTCAGGTTCACTGTGAGCATTATAACAGGTTAGCCCTGATGGTCTTTTCATTCTAGGTAGTAAGAGAAGGTATTTATACTTTAAAAGGCTATGGCTAGGAATGGAGAAAGAATTCTGTACTAGGTTGTTGTACAAAAAGAAAACTCAAAGATACAAATACAGTGTGTAGAAGACACAACTAATCCAATGGATGAAAATACAGGTTTCAAGGGGGAAGTGTGTTATTTTTTTATTGCTGTGTTAAAATACCATGAATAAAAAATGATAGAATTATGAACTTACTGTCCCAAGGATTAGAGTCCATGAGAGCAGGGCATAAGCAGCAGGCAACAGGCATGTGGATGGAGAAGCTGAGGACTGAGCTTCCATCTCTATCACAAGCAGGAAAGAGAACTCACCCAAAATGGCAAGTCTTTTGTAATTTAAAAGACTGTCCTCAGTGACATTTCCTCCAACAAGACCATACACCTAAGCCTCACACCTTGAGACCACATATCCAAATGCCCGAGATCATCAAGAGACATGTTCTTCCATCATAAAAGCATGTGACTTGGGCTTCATAAAATAAGTAGATTGACAGTCAGGGAAAGACAATTTGAGGCTGGAGAATATGAACATACTGAAAGATGACAACATAATGTAGGAACTATGTAAGAACAGAGTGCGGGACGTAATGGAGAAAAAGTTGAAAAATGATCCGAGTAATTCAAGTCTATGGGATCCTGCAAAGGTTTCTTAAGGTCCATGTGAAAGAAGACGCATGTGTTTGTCCTTTGCCTAAGGTATTAAGAAAATTATAAATACTTTTAAGAAAAATAATAGAGGGGACAGGATCCTTCCAGTCTCCAGAGCTGACCCTGTGCTATAACTTTCTGTACCCAGACCTTACTGGTCCCCAAAAGTGCTGACACACCCAAGAGCACAGGTAAGACCACCACTTCTGCTCTGAGGGACCCACCTGGAGCCTTCAGGACATAGGAATCAAGAAGCAGTTTAGAATAGGATCTTTCTGGTTTCTGTCCATGTCGAGAGCTGACCCTGTGTCACAGTTCTCTGTATCCAGACCCTGCTAGAAGAGAGCTGATCTCCCAGTAGTGCTGAAAAACAGGCTTATAAGAGGGTCAAGCCATTCTCAGAATCTGCAAGACCAGCTAAAACCAGAGATAAGCAGACAGCAAGAGGCAAGTCCAAGAAACTAAGCAACAGAAATCAAGGCCACTTGACCAATATCAGAACCCAGTTCCCCCACCACAGCAAGTCCTAAATATACCAACAAACCAGAAAACCAAGATTCTGATTTAAAAATCACAACTCATAATATTAGAGGACTTTAAGAAGCTCATAAATAACTCCCTTAAAGAAATACAGGACAACACAGGTATAGGAAACACAAAAATCAAACAGGTGAAGGAATTGAACAAAACCATCCAGAATCTAAAAATTAAAATTAAAAACAATAAATCACAAAGGGAGACAATCCTGGAGATAGAAAACCTAGGAAAGGAATCAAGGAGTCATAGATGGAAGAATCACTAACAAGAGATAGAGGAGAGCCTCTCCGGGGCAGAAGATACCATTTTTAAAAAATTGGCAAAACGCTCAAAGAAAATACAAAATGCAAAAGGCTCCTAACCCAAAACATCCAGGAGATCCAGGACACAATGAGAAGACCAACCCTAAGGAAAACAGGTGTATAAGACGGCAAAAACTCCCAACTAAAAGGCAAAGTATCTTCAACAAAATCATAGAAGAAAACTTCCCTAACCTAAAGAAAGAGATGCCCATAAACATACAAGAAGCCTACAGAACTCCAAATAGATTGGACCAGAAAACAAATTTCTCCCATCACATAATAGTAAAAACACCAAATTCACAAAACAACAAAGAAAGAATGCTAAAAGCAGTAAGGAAAAAAGGTCATGTAACATACAAAGGCAGACCAATCAAAATCACACCCGACTTCTCAACAGAGACTATGAAAGCTAGAAGATCCTGGACAGACATCACACAGACCCTAAGAGAACAAAAATGTCAGCCCAGGTTACTATATCCAGCAAAACTCTCAATCACCATAGATGGAGAGACCAAGATGTTCCATGACAAAACCCAAATTTACACAGTATCTGTTCAAATGTCCAGCCCAACAAAGGACAATAGATGGAAAACTCCAACACAAGGTAGGTAACTACATCATAGAAAAAGCAAGATAGTAATTTTTTTCAACAATCCCAAAAGATAGCTACACAAGCATAATTCTATCTCTAACAACAAAAGTAACAGGAAACAACAATCATTGTTCCCTAATGTCTCTCAACATCAATGGAATCAACTCATAGATGAACAGACTGGATACTTAAAGAGGACCCAGCATTTTGTTGCATACTGACAAAGACTGACACTACCTCAGAGTAAAAGATTAAGAAACTATTTTCCAAGCAAATGGTCCCAAGAAACAAGCTGTAATACCCATTCTACTATCGAATAAAATCGACTTTCAACCAAAAGTTGTCAAAAAAAGACAAGGAAGGACACTTCATACTCATCAAAGGAAAATCTACCAAGATGAACTCTCAATTCTGAATATATATATATTCCAAATGCAAGGGCACCTACATTTTCATAAAAAAAAAACTTACTAAAGCTCAAAGCATGTATTACACCTCACACAATAATAGTGGGAGATTTCAACACCCCACTCTCATCAATGGACAGATCAGGGAAACAGAAACTAAACAGAGACACAGAGAAACTAACAGAAGTTATGAACCAAGTGGATTTAACATACATCTACAGAACATTTCATCCTAAAACAAAATAATACACCTTTTCAGCACCTCATGGCACCTTGTCCAAAATTGACCATATAGTTGGTCACAAAACAGGCCTCAACAGATATAGCAGCATCCATATGATCCCATGCATCCTATCAGATCACCATGGACTAAGGCAGGTCTTCAATAACAACAAAAAGGACAGAAAGTCCACATACACATGGAAGCTGAACAATGCTTTACTCAATGATAACTTGATCAAGGAAGAAATAAAGAAAGAAATGAAAGATGTTTTAGAATTTAATGAAAATGAAGGCACAGCATGCCCAAACTTATGGAACACAACGAAAGCAGTGCTAAGAGGAAAACTCATAGTTTTGAGTGCCTCCAAAGAGAAACTAAAGAGAGCATACAATAAGAGCTTGACAGCACAGCTGAAAGCTCTAGAACAAAAAGAAGCAGATACACCCAAGAGGAATAGACAGCAAACTCAGAGCTGAAATCAACCAAGTAGAAACAAAAAGAACCATACAAAGAATCAACAAAACCAGGAGCTGGTTCTTTGAGAAAATCAACAAGATCGATAAATCCTTAACCAG
Source organism: Micromys minutus (assembly GCF_963924665.1). NCBI lineage: Eukaryota > Metazoa > Chordata > Mammalia > Rodentia > Muridae > Micromys > Micromys minutus. The sequence continues at coordinate 41,045,209 of NC_137970.1, read as the reverse complement.
ACTAATTAGAAGGCACAAGAGTATCCAAATTAACAAAATCAGAAATGAAAAGGGAAACTAACAACAGAAACTGAGGAAATTCAAGAAATCATCAGATCCTACTACAAAAGCCTATACTCAACAAAACTGGAAAATCTGGATGAAATGAACAATTTTCTAGACAGATACCAGGTACCAAAGTTAAATCAGGATCAGATAAACCATCTAAACAGCCCCATAACCCCTAAAAATAGAAGCAGGCATCAAAAGTCTCCCAACCAAAAAAAGTCCAGGACCAGGTGGGTTTATACCTAAACCACACAAAAACCCAACAAAGAAATAAAACTTCAAACCAATTTCCCTTATGAATACTTATGCAAAAATACTCAATAAAATTCTTACAAACCAAATCCAAGAACAAATCTAAACAATCATCCATCATAATCAAGTAGGCTTCATCCCAGAGATGCAGGGATAGATCAATATACGGAAACCCATTAATGTAATCCACTATAGAAACAAACTCAAAGAAAAAAAAACACATGATCATCTCTTTAGATGCTGACAAAGCATTTGACAAAATTCAACACCCCTTCATGTTAAAAGTCTTGGAATGTCAGGAATTCAAGGCCCATACCTAAACACAGTAAAAAACAATAAACAGCAAACCAGTAGTAAACGGTGAGAAGTTTGAAGCAATACCACTAAAATCAGGGACTAGACAAGGCTGCCCACTCTCTTCTTACCTATTCAATATAATAATTGAATTCCTAGCCAGAGCAATCAGACAACAAAAGGAGGTCAAAGGGATACAAATTGGAAAAGAATAAAAAACATCACTATTTGCAGATGAAATGATAGTATACTTTAGTGATTCCAAAATTCCACCAGAGAACTCCTACAGCTGATAAACGAGTTCACCAAAGTGGCTGGATATAAAGTTAACTCAAACAAATCAGTAGCCTTCCTCTTCTCAAAGGACAAACAGGCTGAGAAAGAAATTAGAGAATCAAAATCCTTCACAATAGTCACAAATAATATAAAATACTTTGGTGTGACCCTAACCACGAAATTGGAAGATCTGTATGACAAGAAGTTCAATTCTCTGAAGAAATTGAAGATCTCAGAAGATGAAAAGATCTCCTATGCTCATGGATTGGAAGGAGATTGCATTGAATCTGTAGTTTACCTTAGGCAAGATGGCCATTTTTACAGGTTCAATGCAATCCCCATCAAAATCCCAACTCAATTCTTCATAGAGTTAGAGCAATTTGCAAATTCATCTGGAATAACAAAAAGACCAGGATAGTAAAAACTATTCTCAACAATAAAAGAACTTCTAGAGGAATCACCATCCCTGACCTCAATCACCATAGATGGAGAGACTAAGATGTTCCATGACAAAACCCAAATTTACACAGTATCTGTTCAAATGTCCAGCCCAACAAAGGACAATAGATGGAAAACTCCAACACAAGGAAGGTAACTATATCATAGAAAAAACAAGATAGTAATTTTTTTCAACAATCCCAAAGATAGCTACACAAGCAATAGTGATTTAAAAAAAAAAAAAAAGCCTTCATGGTATCTATACAGAGACAGGAAGATAGATCAATGGAATAGAATTAAAGACCCAGAAATGAACCCACACACCTATGGTCACTTGATCTTTGACAAAGGAGCTAAAACCATCCAGTGGGAAAAAAGATAGCATTTTCAACAAATGGTGCTGGTCAAACTGGCAGTCAACATGCAGAATGCACATTGATCCATTCTTATGTTCTGTACAAAGCTCTAGTGCAAGTAGATCAAAGACCTCCACATAAAACCAGGTACACTGAAACTATTAGAAGAGAAAGTGGGGAAGAGCTTAGAACACATAGGCACAGAGAAAATTTTCCTGAACAAACACCAATGGCTTATGCTCTAAGATCAAGAATCGACAAATGGGCCCTCATAAAATTGGAAAGTTTCTGTAAGGCAAAGGACACTGTCAAAAGGACAAAACAGCAACCAAGAGATTGGGAAAAGATCTCTATCAATCCTATATCCAATAGAGGGCTAATATCCAATATATACAAATAAGTCAGTAAGTTAAACTCCAGAGAATCAAACAACCCTATTAAAAAATGTGGTACAGAACTAAACAAAGAATTCTCAACTGAGGAATATCGAATGGCTGAGAAGCACGTAAAGAAATGTTCATCATCCTTACTCATGAGGAAATGCAAATAACAAAAACCCTTAGATTCTACCTCATACCAGTTAAAATGGCTAAGATCAAAAATTCAGGCAACAGCAGATACTGGCAAGGATGTGGGGAAAGAGGAACACTCCTCCATTGTTGTTGGTATTGCAAGCTGGTATAACCACTCTGGAAATAAGTCTGCAGATTCCTCAGAAAATTGGACATAGCTGTACCACTCTTGGGCATATACCCAAAAGATGCTCTTACATAAAACAAGGACATATGCTCCACCATGTTCATAGCAGCCTTATTTATAATAGCCAGAAGCTGGAAAGAACCCTGATGTCCTTCAACAGAGGAATGAATACAGAATATGTGATACATTTACATAATAAAGTACTACTTAGCTACTATAACAATGATGTCATGAAATTATTAGTCAAATGGATGGAACTAGAATATATCATCCTGAGTGAGGTAACCTAATCACAAAAAAATACACATGGTATGTACTCACTGATAAGTGGATATTAACCCAAAGCTTGGATTCCCCAAGATACAATTCACAGACCACATAAAACTGAATAAGAAGAAAGACCAAGATGCAGATACTAACAAAAATATTCACAGGAGGAAATGCAGAGACAAAGTTTGAAGCAGAGACTGAAGCAAAGGTCATCCAAAGAGTGTCCCACCTGGGGATCCAGCTCATATACAGACACCAAACCCAGACAATATTGCTGATACCAAGACGTACATGCTGACAAGCTTTTCTCCTGAGAGGCTTCACCAGATCATAACAAATACAGAGGTAGATGCTCACAGCCAACCATTGAACTGAGAGTGGGATCCCCAATAGAGGAGTTCAAGAATGGATTGAAGGAGCTGAAGGGGTTTGCAACCCAGTAAGAACAACACTACCAACCAACCAGAGCTCCCAGGGACTAAATCATTATCCAAAGAGTACACATGGACAAACCCATGGCTCCAGCTGCACATGTAGCACAGGATGGCCTTGTAGGGCGTCAACGGGAGGGGAATTCCTTGGTCCTGCCAAGGCTCGATGCCCCAGTGTAGGGGAATGTCAGGCCAGGAAGGCAGGAGGGTATGAGAGAGTGGGTGGGTGGGAGAAAGGCCACCCTCATAGAAGCAGAGGGAGGGGAATAGGATAGGAGGTTTATGGAGGGGAAACCAGGAAAGGGGATAACATTTGAAATGTAAATAAATAAATATCCAAAAAAAAGAAAGCCAGAGAAAACCCAAAACTCACCACCTGAAGTTGAAAGCTGTATATGCCTTTTCTTAATTCTATTGTTTCTATTCTGTAAAACTGCAAAAACTCTCATTAGTGGAGCCTTAACTACTTGGCTCTGTTATAGCATTTCCATAAATTATTTCAGTCTACTGCTCTCATTTGACTGTTCTGCTGAAAACAGTGGTAGAAATCACTTTTCTTGGCATGTTGAAATGTAATAAAACATAACTTTATTAAGTTATTAGTGACTTTAATGTGAAGGACTAAAGAAAAGACTAAATAATCAGTTAAAGACATAGTTTTAAAGATTAAAAATATTTTATTTAAACTTTTCTTCATAAACACTTTTAAGTTTTTTTCAATTTAAAAACAGAATGGGTAGCATAAACATGTTGAATAGATTATATCCACGGCTTGGGGAAAAAAATTACCTGACAAAAAATGTAAAGGCTTTCAAAACAGGTATAAAAGGCAAACCTTAAATCATTCTAAGATTTTAATATCGGCCCTAGAATTATTTGACTACTGGCCCCAAAGGTACCTAAAGGTCAAAATATTTTTCTATAGACAAAGAATGTCCAAGAGCATATACAAGTTAGGTCAAAAGAAAAGAGAACCTTTCTGATCACCTCTCCAGAACATTCCTTCAAAAAGTAAACACCCAGTCCTTACTGATATACTGATTATATACTTTTAATGTAGCTGTTCCCAAAGAAGTCAAAAGAAAACCCAAATATTTTAAGAAGGAACAGAGCTGATGGCGTTTTTCGGGGCTACTCACATAATAGTGGGGGTTATACTGATACAAGGGAAGGGTGGGATCCTCAGGAATGATCTATTCCAGTCTATGCCTATAGGGTATTTGAAGTAGTAAACTCTTAGAAACTAATTTGGGGGGATTTAATTTTTAAGATAAATCTCTTTTTAGAAGATATTTATTCCCAAACCGACTCTAAATGTAACTAAACAAATGCTTGATCTTTCAAAATGTTTAGAATATAAAAACAAAACAAAAACTGAAAACATGGTAGTCAAACAAGAAAACTGGCACCAGCAGTCTCACTGCTGAACAGCCCTCAGATATTTCTAACTTACACTATTGTCTGTTGCTTTACTTCAGTCTAAAACTTTAAATTATGTGTTCTCAAGAGAGTCTCTTTTGAGAAATAGCTTATAAACTGAAATAACAATTTATATTATAAACTGAAATGTTATGACCTATACCCACATATACATATATAAAAATAGTCCCACAAAACGTTTGACATGTTTAGATTATGCAGCTCAAATAATTTGTTATAAAATATTTTAAAGCTTAGTTTCATGTAATTAAGACAAAACTCTCCATTTTACTTCTCCCACACAAGTGTGTGTTCTGTACTGTGATTCAAGCAAGCTTCCCAGAATGCAGTGTCCAAAGGTGCTGCTTTAAAAAAGATATATGAAGGGCTCAGTAAGTATTCATAATTAGAGTAACACTCACATAAAACAGAGCAATGAGGAGGACACAGGAAAAGCTATCAATCATTCTATAATTCTTTGCCTTTTAGAAACCAGTAGCATTTCTTCCAATACAAAACCTTCTATGTGAGAATCTTCTATTTTATGAAAAGCCTGTAGTGCAAGAATTTTCTTTAACATCAGAACTTTGAAGGTCAAAGACATTAAAAAAAAAAAAAAAGCTGAGTAGTGCCAGTTCAAACAGCATTAAAAAAAAATCTGCTACTTTTTGTGAAGTCTAGTTTTTAAAATGTGAAGTAAAAGATGACACATTTAAATCTCCTAAACAGTTAAACCATATCATTTCAAACCACTTACTTAGTTTCTCCAAAATGACAATCATAATCATATATAAAGCATATAGACAAAAGTAGTTTCTAATGAAGCACAGGAAAGCTTGAAAAAAACTCTATGAGAAAATTACCATAGTTTAGTATAACAAAAATAAATCTCTTGCAGATATTAAACCATAATTTTAAAAGGGAATGTAAAGTTATTTTCGAATTTATAATCTAAATTAGAACTACAGTTTCCTCGTACATTCTGAACCCAGGCAATAGCAACTAGTCTTAAAGCTTAAAACTGATTACTGCTAAGATTATAGTCAGACATGACTTACTTGAAGCTGAACCCAGAATTAGTTCAAGTTAAGATTCATGAATTTTCTGAAACAATCCTTGACCTTGGCCTGGTATCTTCAAAATGGAAGACCAAGAATATTCGATTGATTGTGCGAATGTTATCCTACACGGGACTGTGAAGTTGAAACAAAGCAATTACAGAGAACCGCTGGAGTATAAAGCCTGTGATTGGGTACCCTGTCTGATGTCCTCTTCTCGGTCATTTCCAGCAAAAGATATCAAGGAAAATAATGAAAACATTATTTTATTTAAAGCAACACATAAAAACTTCTAAGTATATTAAAAAATAAAATGACTAAGCTAATTTATAGTTTCCAAAAAAACAAAATAAACTTATTTTTAAAATAAAAAACTTTCTACCCACATTCTAAAGGAAACTCAAAATATCAAATTTTATTTTCAGAAATCAGAAATAAATGAAAGGCCACTTAATGAAAATGGTAGAATAATATATAAAAGAAGCCATTATTTAGATTCCTGAAGGGAAAAAAAAGTTTTCCTTTTAAAAGCTACTTGTGTACATGACACTTTCTAAAACTCAAACCCCTCTGGTTTTAGTTTTGAGATTCAGGCTTTACTCGCACTGTGCAGTGTGGAGGGAGGGGAGAAGAAGAAACCAAAATCTTCACATTTTAATAATTTCACACTTCCATTTTATAGTCAATGGTGCCAGCAGCAAAATAAAACAAAATAAGTAGGAAAACATATACAACAGCAGCCACATAGAAGGCATTGCAATATTGCACCAAAATCACAGACCCAGCAGGCTAAGCTCGGGCAAGCTTTAATCACATGTAGATACTCATGAAAAAAAAATGGCGTCAATGGCAACAATTTCAATGATCTGCTCACAGATCATTCTTGTTTAATATTTTTAGTTATATTTCCTTCTTTTGAATTTAAAGAGTTGAAATGTGCAGCTAATCCTATACTATTTATTATAAATGCCTTTAAAACAGCTATTTGAGACTCATTCCAAACTTTCTGGTGACTATCCTTCATGCTAGTAGCTTCCAGAAACTAAAAAGTCAAACAAACAAAAAAAAAAAAGAAAAAAAGAAAGCCATGTGGAGGGTTGACATCTCTCTAGTGCCACCGAATTATTTTGTACAAACTGATCAAGCATTTATAACCAGTAACATTATAACTCACTCCTTACCTCTCAGTCAAAACTGAGCTCAAATTGTGTATGAGCTGCTGGCCCACATTCAACACCTTCAGCAGCCTAGAGAGAAACAATGGGAGTTGCACTTCCTTTTAAGGGGTTTTTACTTAAGGGTGTGGTATTACCTAACTTTAAAAAAGTGCTTGTATGATGCAGGGTCAGAGCTTGACACAGACCACTCCAATTCTCACTTAAACAGGGCAACCAACATTAAACAGACTGCAAAGAAAAACATTTTTAAACAAGAAAAGGCATACATTGACATGAAATATTGTTTAGTTTTGAAAACAAAATGTCAAACATTAGCTTTTGTAAATCCATACATGTTTCAGAACTATAAGTTCAAATTTTACTGACCCAGTACGGACTGAACATAGACTACTTTGATACCAAATGAGGACTCCAGTCATTTTAACTTTCTAAAAACATTAATACATTAAAGACATTACATCTAGATTTCAACAAGTATGGCGAACTGTCTGTGCAAGTGCACTAGCTTAAAAATATAGAATCCTAACCACGCATAAAAGGAGTGTGCCTATATATTTATAGGATGTACGTGAGTATGAGTATGCTTTCACTAACGCAATGCACATAAGAGAAGGCAGCTTAGAAATAGTGTTCTGATATAAAAAACTTTTGTAGAAAATTTAAATTTTTGCATTTTCAGCAAAAAAGCCATGCAAAAGGTTAAGAGTTTTAAACTTTTAAATAATAAACCAAAACATATAGCAGACTAAAATAATTGCCAAAAAGTTCAAATAGAGAGGGACTGAATCATATCCAGTGACACTTACTGGGTCTTCTCTTAGAAGATGCACAAATCCTACACTAACATCTGAAATAAATGTTTAAAGCAGAAAATCAACTTCCCAGATAAGTGGAGCAGTATCTAAACTGCTTTGGAAGTAGTTTCAAGAGCTAGTGCTTCAAATGAACTTATTGCATGAGTTTGAGGCCACTGACAGGAAATGAAAGATGCTAGCACAGAATGAAAACTTACAATATTAGACCAATGGCTTCGATAGTAAAACTGGTGAGGTTTCTCTTTATGCTTTTAAACTACTGTATCACAAATGCTTTATTCGCCTTTTTCCTTTTAGGGAGAAAGATGTCATCAGTTGCAACGCCTAACCTCATCCAGTACATAGTCCGGAAAATGTAGGTTGCACACCTGTAAACCATCCAGCTTGCATGGCATCCGAGGGTATTCATCTTCTTTCCACTTATTTTCATCTGGGTCAAAGGTGAGAATGGAATCACTGTAATGGCCATTATAACAAAGGCCCCCAAGGACCATTATCTGTTTGTCCAGCACAGTCACACCATGACCACTTCTACCAATTGGCATGGATGCCAAGATGGTCCACTGATCAGTGTCTGGATTGTATACCTCTGTGGAAGGGCAGCCCTGAGATTCAAAAGAGGCCCTCAAGATCACACAGACACCACCAAAGACATAAAGCTTGCCATTATAAGAGATCATCTTGTGAAAACATCTGGCGTAATTCATCTTGCTCTTATTCTCCCAGCAGTTGGTAACCACTTGAGTTCTCCTGGTCCGCTGTTCTATGGTCCCTTCTTTACTGGGGTCAAACACACACACCTGTTTAGATGTGGAAGATGAAGTGATTCCTCCAGTGATAAACAACTTATTATTGAGCACTGTCCCCTCATGTCCATATTTGTTAACTGGATAAGGATCTACAAATTCCCATTTATCGTTAGTTATATCATATCTTTCTGTGGAGTAGAAAGTTTCATCTCTTGTTCTGCCTGCTACAGCATAAATAAACTTCCCAATGACACCAACAGCAAATTCTGAACGTGGTACAGACATGTCTGCCATACGCAGCCAAGAATTTTGTCTTGGATCATACCTGAACACTTTCGAAGAGGCATGGAATTCCCCATCGGGGCCCAGTTCTTCTCCACCTAGCAGGAACACAAAATTATTGACAATAGCAAGGCAGTCTGGCCTTAGAGGTACTTGGGGGCCCTCCAGTTCCCACCAGACTCTCGGTTTCTTTAACAGGAGTATTTTACTATTAACCATACTATGTCCAATCATTCCTCGGAATACTGTAGTTTGGGGTTTGGCAGAACGAATGCGGCTTGATTTCATGTCCAACAAGGGCTGCTGGTGAACATTTTGGAAGTAATTCAATGCTTGGTCAACTTCGTATCGCAGCTGTCGCGAGTATCTATAGAATTCTGATGTTTTCACCTAGAAATACAAATAAAAAATTCAACCAAAAGATAAAGCATAAACAGAAAGCAAACTATCAATGCCTACTAAAATGATCCAGATATTATTGTAAGACAGACTCCTTTGCTAAAACTGTTTCCTAGCAAAATTATCTACTTTGTTTCTACAAAGCTTTCTCATTGTAATTGTTTTTATAACTTTAGAATCACATATATATGTTCCCTAATCTTTAAAAGTAAAAAAAAAAAATCTCCTTTTAAGGCACAAGTTACTTTTTAAATAAAACGAGATTTATGAAAAAGTCTACCAGACACCTATTGTAACATTAGGCCCTAGGCTACAAGTAGGGATGAGTTCAAATACAGGACTTCAGAGTAGAAAAAGACCACACCTGCAGTTTACTTAAACCAATGATAATACATACCATAAAACAACACCAAAGTGCATCATTTGAGGAGTTATGGTGGTGAGTTAGTGAAAACTTTATATACATACACAATTCCTAGTAGGTTTTTGATATAAAGACTTAGTCTGTTTAATACCAGCCTTGTCTATAGAGCAAGTTCCAGGACAGCTATAGCTACAATGAAACCCTGTCTCAAACAAACACAAAAAGGGGGACTTAGTATGACACCAACAATTCCTAAAGTAATAATTGAGCAGACAATAGGTCAACTTTTTCTTTCTACTTTTTGGAACTAGAACTACCTTAAGATAGCTACTATCAAGATCTTTCAAAACATTAAGCACTACAGGGAGATATAAAGGTTAAGTAGAAGAAGTGGTTTATTTCCTAAAACAAACAGGATATATTTATAAAAATGAAAACATACAAAAATTGGTCAATAGAATCACTTGACAAATATGAACACATCTCTGTATAGTGGCACCTTAGACATAGGTACAAAAACATATCAAACCAACCAAAATACCCAAGAAATATTTTGTAGGGGACTGGAGAGATGGCTCAGCAGTTAAGAGCACTGACTGCTTTCAGAGATCCTGAGTTCAATTCCCAGCAACCACATGGTGGCTCACAACCATCTGTAATGAGATCTGATGCCCTCTTCTGGTGTGTCTGAAGACAGCTTCAGTGTACTTATATATAATAAATAAATAAATCTTTTAAAAATACTTTGTAAAAGAGGATGCTAGACACAGTGGTGGGGGGAGGGGGTTCCTGCTTGTTAATGATGCAGGATACAAGAAGAGGATCTTAAATTTGGGCAGGAGAAATGAAATCTTGTGGAAAGAGAGAAAATCTCTAAGATGAGGGATAGAAATGTAGCTTGGTAGTAGGGTACTTGCCTTCTTCAGCACTAGAAACAATTCTACAGAAGTCCATTACTAATTTGATAATGAAAAAAGTAGAAAAGTAAGAACTTTAATGTGATTTGTGGATTTAAACTTGAGGCATAACACAAGAGCGGTGAATTATCAATGAGAAGAGCAGCTGGCTTAGGAAAGGTGTTCAATTCCCTGGTAGGTAAACTGTTGGCAGGGTGCTGAATGAGGAAACTTCTGAAAATCTGTTGGAAATATAAAATGATAGCTCAAGAAAGTCAAGAGCAGGCAAATGAGCTTTTTCTTCTCCCTTAGGTTTCTTTCATTTATCTATCCTGCCATTAATTCTCCCAGGTAAGCAATCAAAATGAAATGTTTTCTTAACTGAATTCAATATAACTGACTTCCTCTGTAATTCCAGGCATTTCATTTATGCAAATAAGACCATTTCTTTGATATGGAGGTTCTCTCCATGGGCTTCACAAAACTAGCAAAGGCAGAACAGCTTGTCTAACTCCAGAAGGTGGAAAACAGTAGCTGTGTTGGGTACATGTGTAGATCTTGGTAAATTATTCCACCTGTAAGAACAGTTACAATCTCTGACTTCCTGCTAAGAAAATTGATGCTTAGGCTATTAAGTGACTTGCTCAAACTATTTACATAACTAAAAGTGGTAGATCTGGTACTCTAAAATTCATTTAATTTCCAGCTTGTTAGGAATACAGCTTCTGTTCTGTTTTAGGGGAAAAAATCCTTAACATATGCATTAATTTTAAAAAACTAGCAGGAGACTGGACCTAATGATTTTTCTCAAAGAAATTATAACTGTCTTTAATAAAAACTATCACTTGGGAGGCAGAGATAGGTGGATCTCTGTGAGTCTGAGGACAGACAGCCTGGTGTACAATCAAGTTTCAGGAGAGTCGGGGCTGTTATACAGCAAAACCCTGTCTTTAAAAAAACAAAAGAAAACACACAAATAAAACCAAACAACACAAACTATCAGCCATGCCTTGCATGTTAGTTCATGCTTTGTGATCTCAGCTCTTTGGAAGAAGCAAGGGGCTCAGATCTGCAAGGCAATCTTTTACTACAAAGAAAATCTGAAACCGGCCTGGGCTGCTACATGAAAACAATTACAAGGACTATACATTCAGCTCAACTCTTTCTAGCAAAACAACTGTAGAAAAATCCAGCAAATAAAAACTAAATGAATGGTTGCAATAAGGACAAACATAAAGAAGACCTCCGTCTTCTACTAGTTTTACTTCGAATTTAAAAAACACCAGTGAAGAACCGGTGGGGGGCGGGGAATGAGTTTCAATCTCTTATGAAAAACAATGCGATCATGGTTCTGTTTTAGAAATCCTTAAATAACATTTACTAAGGATAACATTATTTATTAGCATGGAAAGATGCTCACATAATATTCAGTCAGTTATGTTACTAAGGACTGAGCTCTGAGGTCCGGAATGCAAGGCAAACATCTGCCAACCTACCAACTAAGGTTCTGCTCACTTTCTGAAGAATAGTGCCCTGGCACTACACCAATTATACACTTAGTTATATATATTTGTGTTAGTATTGACTCTGGAATCTCACAAATATTTTTTATTTTTTGTTTATCATATATCAGAATTATTTTTTTTAAAGAGCTACTTTCACTTCTAAAACAGGTCTCTAGAGAGTTAGGGGTTTGTAGTTTAATAGTAGCACACTTGCCTAGCAAATGTAAGCCCTGGGTTTGATTCCCAGTACCCTGAAAAAAAAAAGATTAAAACCACTAAAACTCTCCTTCAAGCCAGGCATGGTGGCACATGAGTGGGAGCCAGTGTAGAGCCTAGTGAGATCTCATCTGAAGATGGAGGGCAAGCAGCAGACATACTAGTTTACATTTTTATTAGCAAAGACGAGTATTTTTCTATTTTCCCTTCCTATTCACTTTTTCTATAAACTGCCTAAAAGAGTGCTTTATTCATCATTTCTTTACTGATTTGTTGGAACTAAAAGTCCATACTCATGTAAGTCAACAAAAATTAAACATGGTGAAAGCTTAATTCTACTGTCAGAAAGATCAAGACTTTAAGAACATCTTCATCTATATAAGAAAATGGATGCCTGTCTGAGCTACAGAAAACCCTATCTTGAGAAAACAAAAGAGGGATAGACACAGAGATGGATGGATGGATGGATGGATGGATGGATGGATGAAGAAAGACAACACAAAACTAACATGAATCTCAAATTACATATTTAAGTCTCTAATGTGCACAATTTTCAAACAATAGAATTTTGCCCAGCATAGAAATTAGACATCTTGTCAAGCTGTCTTGTCATGGATGGAGATTAATAATTCAATTTTTAAAATGTCTAATTTGAGAACACATTAGCTGTACAACCGTGGACATTTAGTCCTGTCCCTTCCCCTGTTACTGTTGGGTAACAATAGAGTCTACTCGTCTTAACTGTGGCAGATAACTGCAACAACCCATGTGCAAAGAAAGGATTTAGTTTGGTTTCTGTCATGTGCCTGTGTATAAAACACCTCAGCTGCTACATTAGGAGTTAGTCTATAGAGTAAGGCAGAAATGAGAGGAACCTACTTTGGACCAAACCCTCTAGTAGAAATTTGATTAGTGATGTACTAACAGACCACTATTCTACAGAAAGCAGCCTTATTCAGAGATTGAGAAAGGAAAAAACTTTGTAAAAACAGGGAGCTTTCAAGTTTTTTCAAAAGAAAATCAGAAACTTTGGAAGGAAGCTTGGGAAGGCTTGAAAGCTAAAGTATAGTGCTAACTCTTTCAAAACAAACTGATTGGAGGAAAGAAAGTTTTAAAAATCTAACGTGGTACCCAGAGTTATCCGGAATTCAGATGTTAAACAAGCTCATGGAGCAAGCTTATACAGAATAGAAGGAAACTAAGAACGCAGTAAAATATGTTGGTACTTTACAAAATAACAGATACGATGGCTTAGAGGTTAAAGTAAAGAAGAGAAAGTGCAATCTGCCCCCTATGGTACTTAATGTACTAGTAACAACAAAGAGGAAAAGGCCCAGGTGACACCCGCCTTTAATTCCAGCACTTGGAAGAGATAGATGGATCTCTGTGAGTTCTAGATATATATAACAAGTTCCAGGCTAGTCAGAGACCTATCTCAAAAAAAACAAAATTAACAGAATGAACCATAGTATATATCATTATTTTTAATGCTTATACGTGACATGAGAAATGAATCTAAAATGTACTGACAGATGTTCAAAATGTTAAATGAGAAAAAGCAATGAATATTACACATATCCTCAAACAATAAAAATCAGCAGTTGAAAGCATACATGGGGGTTGGAGTTCTGCGTATGTGTTCAATATTCAACTACAAGTGAGCTCCTGGGGACTACCCCCTTTTGATTCTTTCTATATGGGTTGGAATTGGGGTCAGAATGTGCAATTTTTACAAGGATCAGAGGCTTCTTTTGTAAGTATCAGTAAGAAGGTATCTACTTCTCCCAAACCAGGTTCCAAACAACTGGACCTCTGGAGTCAATAAGCCCTTTACCAACAGGAACAATAGATAAGGATTCCAGTGTCTCAGAAGACTAGGCTAGATGACCTGATATCCCCTTCCACATTCTAACCCTGGCTCTTAGAGATCTCAACAAACTGGCCTAGCTTACCTGCTTTGGGAATCATTTTCCAGTCTTGCATTTTATTCCCAATCTTCTAGTTTCTTTGTCCTCTTCCCCATTCATTCTATTGTGCTCCTTTGAAACCTGGGTTCCAAAGAACTTAAGAGATTCACTTCAATTCTATGTTTAAATCTAATCAAACTGTTCTACCTCTAAGCCTCCAATAACAGAATTTATGCCTTTTGAAATAGCCAATTCAAAGACCTTCTAACCAAAGAAATTTAGTTTCTATTTCTTTCAGCCAAAGAAAGTTCTAGAACTGCTTTGCTCTTTCCCCCAAAACTACTTAAGGCTGTGCTCTTTTAAAACTACTTAGTATCCATAAACAAACAATTCCTTCTTTCATTGTGGAGGTAAAACTAATACCTCTACTTAATCTTGGCCTAAGTAATTTTACACACACACACACACACACACACACACACACATGCACACACACACGCACGCACGCACTCTACTTTAAAACAAAAAAATGTAAGAATGAAACTGTATGAAAAAAATCCTTGAAAGTGTATTAATGATGAGATACCCCAAAACAAATGTGATTCATCTTTTCATAAAAAAGGCATTCTCTAATCATTCACTCCTCATGTAACAGCCTAGCCATCTGTATATCAGGTGCTCTCAAAAAGACAAACATAGAATGACAAATCTTTCATTTTTTGAAATACTTTCCTTCTCCATTCATTAAAAAAATGTCTTGTTTTAATACTTAGAAAGATTGTCCTTTCCTATAAGTTAAAATTTTTATTATATAGATGGCAATTTGTTCTAATAAAATCCAGGGACATATATATAACATCTTAAAAACAGCAGTCTGAATCTTTTCAATTTAGTATAATTGTATGCATATATATATATATGCACAATTAGGTAAAAAAGAAATATGACAAAAGATTAATTCTGATTATGGTTCCTTAAAGATGCTGAAACAGAGTAAAAATTATTTCTTCTCAGGCTGGAGAGATGGCTCAGCGGTTAAGAGCACTGACTGTTCTCCCAGAAGTCCTGAGTTCAATTCCCAACAACCACATGGTGGTTCACAGCCATCAGTAATGAGATCTGATGCCCTCTTCTGCTGTGTCTGAAGACAGCTACAATGTGCTCATATACATTAAATGTATTTAAAAAAATTATTTCTTCTCAAAATATTATACAAGCCATTTATTAAACAAGCAAATTTAAAAGGTAATCTGTTTTTATTACCTATAATTTTGAGAAGTGAAATGAACTTGCAATGTACTAGGTAGGCATTTCCCTATTATGAAAGGGAATATAATTTATATTACAGATTTAACTCAAAATATGTGATTTCAAGTATCTACCAAAACTGGCTACAGTCTAAATCCTGGGTTTTTAAGCAACAAATTTAAGATACTATCAGCTATTTCCTGTTTTCACTAGTCCTGATGATCAAACCCAAGGCCACACATATGCTAGGCAAGTTCTCTTCTACTAAACTACGCCCCCTCGGTAATGAAATTTTTAATGTCTAATATATTTTCACCAAACTAAAGAAAATGTTATGTATTAATATTTCAATATAAGACTCTGAACCACACTCCTTTAGATGCTTTCTTCCTCATAGGAAACATTAGCCATATGAACAGATACCTCAGAATGATGGATGCAAAGAGTATCACATGCAAGCATGTGTCTTGGTTGTAAATTGCATCCTAACTTCTCTACTGTGAAAACCTAAAAGTAAAGCACTACTATAGGGCTTATGCTAAAATAGCTCTTACCGTTTAGAAACCATTCCATCTAATTTTGAGGTTTTGGTGGTGGTATCGATTGGCTAGTTTTATGAGATATGGCCATACTATATAACCTTGGCTGGCCTGGAACTATGTAGCTTAGTCTGGTCTTGAACTTTTAGGAAATCCTCAGCTTCCCAAGTGCTAGAAGTGGCGCCATACCCAGTTCATTTGATAGGTTTTGATTGCTAGTAAAATTTGGGATAGTCTTTATGTGTTATACTAAAAAACTACTATGTCAAAGTCTTTATGAAATGCTCAGGGGGTTAAAGGTGTGGTTCAGAGGTAAAGTCCTAGCCTAGCATTCATAAGGCCCTGAGCCTTGCTCTCAGAAGCAGAAAATATTCAGGATCAGAACTAAAGCTGATATATGGTGGGTATCCGTGAGTTCAGGGCCAGCCTGGTCTACAGAGCAAGTTCCAGGACAGCCAAAGCTACACAGGAAAACCCTGTCTCAAAAAAAAAGAGCTAAAAGTAAAATGCCTTTTATTAAAAGCTTTGTTCTAAAAAACTATCATGATGAAAAATAAATTCCATTAGGTTAGGTGTCGGTCCTTTCAGTGATGATGCCCCCATCTCTTAAAACAGTAGAGTTACCATTTAGTGGGCACTCAGGATCAATCCAGCATCTCTGGATTGCTTTAATTTCTCTATAACTTCAGTATGACAGAGTACCATCAGAAACAGTGCATAAAGGTAGAAAATCATCTAAAAACAGCTCAATATTTGAGTATATATCAGATTAAATATTAAATAATCTGAAAGTTAAAAACTAAAATTAAGGTTAATATTTTTAGGGCTGTTTTCTTTCTCCTTTTAAAAAAAAAGTGCAGTGCTCTACCTGCATATATACCTGCATGCCAGAAGAGGGCACCAGACCTCATTACAGATAATTATGAGCCACCATGTGGTTAGTGGGAATGAACTCAGGACCTCTGGAAAAGTAGCCAGTGCTCTCAAACTCTGAGCCATCTCTCCAGCCCAAGTTAATAGTTTTTACTGCAATTGTGCTAATATTTAAATAGCACAAATAAGTTTATTTTCCTATTTGTAGAAATATTTTCTACTATATAAATGTTTTATTTATAAATATAGTAAAGCAAGAAAGCCAAATAAAAGGTTTAATCATAAACACTAACTTCTCAGCGAGTCATGAAGTAGTGCTGAATAGGAAAATGTGTTTCATGTTTTGGTAATAAGTTTAAAATTTAATACTTCAAACCAGGTAGTGGTGGCACACACCTTTAATTCCAGAATTCAAGAAGCAGACAGCGGCAGGTGGACTCTTGAGCTACGAGACCAGTTTGGTCTACAGAGGGAGTCCTAGGACAGCCAGGGGTACTCAGAGAACCCATCTCAAAACATAAACAAAAAATAAATAAGACTTCAAGACCTAAAATAAAAACATCCCCCTTATTCCTAACCTTTTCTCCAGTCATTTTGACATTTGACCTCTTAAAAACTTTTCACTGTGATGGAGGCAAACTCTCTACACATCCAGTCCCCTTTAATCCTTTTTCTGTTTTTCTATCATCTTTTCCAGTTTACTAATAAGGGTTACTTCTCTTACACATCAGCAAAGAGGTCCTTATTCTCCTGATTTTGTTTCATCTTTCTTACTAAAAAAGAGAACACTGAAATGATTTTTCTTTAAAAAGTGTTTCATGCTGCCTTGACTGACGTAGCACTCACTGAGATCTGCCTGCCTCTGCCTCTAGAGTGCTAGGATTAAAGGTATGTACCCCATGCCTGGCCCAATCATCAACTTTCAAACTTCTGTTTTCAACAGATTCCTGTCTTCTTACTACACCCCTAACACACTGCTCTTCCCAAGGCTTGAACAGCACTCAACATCTAGGCTTCTGACATTCTTAAAGAAACTGTGAGCCCAACTGAATCTAAGTCAGAGGTAGGAAAAAAACATTCTGTATAAACAAGCAGACTTTAAAGCCTAAAAGACACTGTGGACTTTTTTTTTCAAACTGCATATGGATTAATTCCAAGCACCTAAGTCTATGGAGCCTGGGAGTAAGGATTAGCAAAAAGTTGACTGATGTGACTCAGACAACTCACCTAAGGTTGGCCTAGTTCCCAAAAGAAATTCCACCCATTTTTGTTTTTTGAAGGGCTAAGTGGGCTGTTTATTTAAGCAATTTCAAGTACTAGCTCCATAAATACTATTTAATATCTGAAGATGATTTTAAACTTTTTCAATCACAACTCAAGCTTATCAGAAATTCTGGTCAAATGTGCAATTTTTTCTTTAAAAATATTTTTACAGGGCTGTAGAAATGGCTCCATAAGTAAGGGCACTTGCTATAAAAGCACAGGAATTTGAACTCTAGTCCCCCAGCATCCTTGTAAAAGCTCAATATGGCCAGCATTTGGGGTGAAAGAAAAACAGGTTCCAGGAGCTCATTGGCCAGACAGACTGTCCAAATGGCAAGCTTTAATTTTATCAAGAGACCTGTCTCAAAAACTAAGGTGAAAAGTGATAGGAGACTTCAGACTTCCTCCTCTAGCCTCTATGTGCATGTGCACAGACATCCTACATAATACACAGACATCCTACATAATACACAGTTAATACACGTGTGCACTTACAATTCCCAAGGATTACTGTCAACTACAATGTTGTTTCTTATGTATTTCTAAAATTGTGAGGGTTGCAGGGAAATTTCCACTTATTCTAGCTCTAACTGAAAATATAAACAAAGTCTTTTCAGAGGTTTTGACTAAATGATGTTAAAATTACAAGTAACAGTTTGGTGGCAGGTCATAAGTTTTACTTCAGAGAAGTACCAGATCAGTCAACATGTTCTAAAACATACATGAAGGGATTCCAGAGAGCAAGAGTACACAGGCTGTGTTTCAATTAATTGAAAATATCGTTCCCCAAGCATAAGATCAAGAACAGTGTTAACACTGTGAATACTGTGTAAGTCAACTATACTGATGGAGAAGCTGTGGGGGTTAGTGTCTAGTGGAGAGCACTGACAGCTACTATATTCTAAGGTGTACTTCAGATACTCATCCTTGAATTCTACCTGTTTCCAGGTGACTTCAGGATGCTTTATAGCCTTGTTTTAAAATGTTCCTTTGGGGGCTAAAGAGATGGTTCAGTTGTTAAGAGCACTGACTGCTCTTCCATCGATCCTGAGTTCAATTCCCAGCACCCACACAGTGGCTCACAACCATCTGTAATGAGATCTAATGCCCTCTTCTGGTGTGTCTGAAAACAGCTAGTGTACTCATATACACAAAATAAATAAATCTTTTAAAAATGTTGCTTTGTTTTTTAGTACGTATGCTTACATGCATGTGGAGGCCAGAGATTGATCTTAGATGTCATTCTCCTGGCATTATCCACCTGTTTTTGAGACAGGATTTCTCACTAGCCTAACTAAAATTGGCAAATTAGGATAGGCTTGCTGGCCAGTAAGTACCCAGGGTTCTGCCTCCTGTATATTCAGATTATAAATGTGTAGATCAAAGCAGACTTTTTATTTCCTCCCTCCAATTCCCCAAATGGGTTCTGGGAATCAAACTTGGGTCCTTATACTTGCATAGCACTTTACCAATTGAGCTAGACACCAAAATGTAAGGTTGTTGTTGTTTGGTTTGGGTTTGTTGTTTTGCTTTGGTTTTTTTTTTTTTTTTTTTTTTTTTTTTTTTTTTTTTTTTTTTTTTTTTGAGATAATACCTCACCATGTAGCTCTGGCTGTCCTGAAACTATGAAGACCAAGCAGGCCTTGAAATCACATAGATCTGCCTGGCTCTGCCTCCTAAGTGCTGGGGTTAAGGTGTGCCCACCATATCTGGCTCAAATTGTAGCTTTTAAATCTAGGTGAGCATTATGACACAGCCTGTAATTTCATCATTCAGAAAACCAAGACAGGAGGATTGTCACAAGTTAAGCCATCCTGGGCTAGAATGAGATCCTGTCTTAAAACATCAAAGTGTTAGAAGCTTTTCTGAAACATTATTTGTACTGACTCTTGAATTAATTTTCACTAATAAAGGCATAGCTTAAACTATCGAAATTGCCAGAGTGATAAACACTCTATTGCAAAACAAAACAAAAAAATCTTTACACAACAAGAAAACTTTGACTATTTTCATGTTACATTTTGTTTTGCATGTACTTTGTGCTCATTGTAACTATTGGGTTTTCGATGCATACAGTCAAACCTTTAAAAAGATCAAGTACTGACTATTCATATAGATTTATGTAAAAATTATTTTAAAATCTGAAAAAAAAGTACTGACAAAAATGTATTGTATAATTTTACGCAAAAATGCTTGAAATCTGTACATTTATCTTTGTTTTGTAAAATAAAGATGTTAAAAAAGATAAACACTCTATTGCATGTATGTGGGGGTATGCATGCCATTGTAGGTGGGTGAAGGCTAGAGGACAATACTCTCTACCATGTAGGTTCCAGAGATTGAACTCAAGTTATCAGGCTTGGCAGCAAGTGCCTTTACCCATTGAACCATCTTGCCAGACTAAAGTAGTAAATAGTCTTAAACTTTTATAAAATAAAGATTTATTAAGTCTAAATATATTACCAATGATAGAAAAGTACTATTCTATGCTCTATAACATACAACAAATATACATTATGACCTTAAGAACATTAGCTGTACATTTTAAAAATTATAACAACTCACCATATAGCCCAGTGGTAGAGTACATGCCCTTGGGTGTGCTAGCACCAAGAAGTTTGTTAAATTTTATATAAATCTAATTTAGGAGTAAAGCAGTGAATTATGCTTAACCAATAAGGGGATAAAACACACTATTGAGTCTAAATATCATGAGGTAGTTCATAAAACAAGTACTTAAAATAAGTATGATGTTTACTTAAAGCAGAACATACCTATACAGTCTGCTTCCTTAATAAACAGCCATTTAAATCAACTCTAAAACTCTAAATAGAAAGCTGGACTAATCTTGTTTTCTATCTTCATAAGACTTAATAATTTTGAAGTTAATTTATATTAATATAGTATTGAGAAGGCCAGAGCATGCTGAGGTTTGCCTTATGAACATTTCTAACTTATGAGGATGTTCCAGGTTCAAAAATGTTAAAATATGGACTTGCATTTGCCTAGCATGTGGAAGGACCTGGCTCACTCCCCACCACCACCAAAATAAAAAATGTTAACATGGCACTAGACTATTTTTTCATTACTTTCTGATTTTTGGAATCAAGATCCTACACTGTAGCTCAGGATGGCCTCAAACTCAAGGCAATCCTCCTGCCTCAGCCTTCCAAGTACTAGAATCACAGGAGTAAGCCACCTATGTCACTATGTTAAAAAAAGTTTGTTTCTAATCAATAATTTAATATATTTGTTACCAATAAGGTCTTCAGTATAAAGTATGTTTGCCAAAATTCATTTACTTAATAATTTATTCTATCTATTTATGTATGTGTGGGCATATTCATGTGGGAAGGTCAGAAAACAACTTTTGGAAGTCAGTTCTCTCCTTCTATCATTTAGGTACCAGGGAAGGAATTCAGGGTGTCAGCCATCTGACAAGCCCAAAATTGTTTCTTGTTTGATTATTCTTTTTAAAGCAGGGCATGGTGGCACATGCCTTTAGTCCCTCCAGAAGCAGAGGCAGGCAGATATCTAAGTTCTATGCTAGCCTGGTCTACAGAGCAAGTTCTAGAACACCCAGGCCTACACAGAGAAACCCTATCTGGAAAAAATGTAAAAGAAAGAAAAAGAAAAGGGAAATAACAACAAAAAAGCCAGCCAAGTACATTGGGTCACAACTGAAATGGTGACACTTAGGAAGCTGAGGTGAAAGGACTGAGTCACAGTCAACTCTAGCCTAGGCTATAAGGTGAGTTCCAGCCAACCCTGGACTACCAATTGAGACTTTGTTACCAAATAAAATTAAAACAGAGCATAGTTTAAATGGTTTAAATCTTTACTGAAATTCATTATGATAACAGGCTTTATCTTTGTTAATGGATGCAAGGGCCATCAAAGCTAGTAAAAAATACATGCCAAAGATATATACTTAAGTAGAAAATTAAAATTACAGTTTAGTTTCAAAACTAAGGATCTGATACAGACAAAAACAGATCATAATTTAAACAACTATGCTTTAAAAAGACGAGATCTAACTTGGACTGTAGCTCAGTAGTGGAGTACATCTTATAATACCTGAAGACCTGGGCTCAACTCCCCACCCAGCATCACAAAAATTTAAATTAAAAAAAAGATTCTGAAATTTTGATTTAATTATATAGGAAAAATGTTCTTTCATACCTTATATTCTTTCAGGATTATGAATTTACTTTTGTTGTTGTTCTTGTTGCTCATACTAGCACTTTAGAATTTCAAAATTCTATTAATAACTTCTAAATGACCCAAGGTGAATCAGCATGCATTACACACCTCCAGGGACTCTCTTAGTCTAGCAGCTTTAAGAAAGATCCTGCAATGAGAAGTAAGCAGACCTGGATTCCAGTCTGGACAGTGTCACTTGATCTGGAATAATATTCCTAACCTTTCTGAACCTGTTTTCTTCCCTATAAAATGGCGATAATATTTGGACTCTATCTATGTGGAAAGCATTTATTTAGTGCACAACCTGGCACAAACGCATATATGTATATGCACACACAAAACACCATGTATGTTTGTCTATGTGTCTATATGTTATACAGTGTTCCAATAAACAGTACAAATACCTTTGAGGAACTCAGGGAATCTGGAAGCCTTGGCCTGTGGTGACTGGCCACAGCACAAATTGAAGCAGTGTGTTGAGCTGAGAAAAATTCAGAAGGGATTACAGGGAATAATGCAGTAGAATAAACCTAGTGATTTCAACACAGCTAGAGGGCATCATTCAGATTCCTGAGATGGACTGGATGGGGTGGAGCTCTTCTTCCCTGAGAAACAGAATGAATACCTCTTTCCCTCCTAAGATGAAATCACCCAGATCTGAAAGCTACTGTTCCAGGAAGAGACTCCTCCCCAAACCTTTGTATAGGTGCTTATTTTCCAGAAGACAGAAAAAAGGATCCTGAAAAAAAAATTCTATATTCATTAACCACTCCATAAAATCCTTAGGTCTTGGAGTTCTTTAACACTTACTATATATAACCATAACCACAGGGTGAGAATTAAGAAGAGGGGATTAAATATGTGGGGGAAAAGGCTGTTTACTATATGCTTCTTCAGAGTTGCCAATGAAAACTCAGTTCCTGAACATTAGAGCAGTATTCTTCTAAAACCAATATAATTCAAATGACAAATGCAAGCCAAAAGATGCAATTTTACGTGCCCCAGTATCCACATTTTTAAAGCACAAAAGGTGAAATGTTCTTTTATTTACTTCAATATACCCAAAGGACAATTTCAACATGCAATCAATCTCAAAATTATTTAAGCCTGGGGATATAGTTTACTACTAGAGCATCTAGCTAGGATCCATAAGTTCCTGGGTTTAATCTTTAGTTCCAAAATAAATCTGAGTTAATTACCATCCTTTTTGTTGCCTTTTAAAAAATAATTCATTCCGGGTTACATCCTGTTTTACATGTACTTTATGCTCATTGTAACTAGTAAGACCTTAATGCACACTATCAAACCTTTGGAAAAAAAAGCCAAGCACTGACAAAAATGTATTTGTATGCTTTTATGCAAAAATGCTTAAAATTTGTTCTTTTATCTTTGTTTTTTAAAATAAATTGTTCAAAAATAAATAAATAAATAATAATTCATTTATTTTGTCATGTGTATGGGTATTTTGCCTGTATCCACACACATATATGTGCACCACATGCACGTCTGGTATCACAAATCCCTTGGAACTGGCATTACAATCAGTTGTGAGCTGCTGCCATGTGAGTGCAGGAAACTGAACCCAGATCCTCTAGGGAAGCACCCATTCCTCTTAACCACTGACGTTTCTCCAGCCCCCCCTTTTTTTGTCATAATGTTTGAACATTGGAGCTCAAGTCACAGTTACACACTGATTTGGATGGTGCTGGAGACTGAACAGAGTATATGCTAAGTTTATGCTCTACCATTCAGCTACAGACTGAAATGTCAGGCTGTTCTTTTTGTTGAGAAGAACCCTTTCAATTTTAACACTTCACATACTCCAAAAAAACTGAAGTGGGCTTTTTGTTTGTTTGTTTGTTTGTTTTGTTTTTCAAGACAGAGTTTCTCTGGGTAGTACTGGTTATTCAGCCCTCTGTAGAACAGGCTGGCCTCCAACACGGAGATCCTCCTGTCTCTGCTCCCTAATGTTGGGACTAAAGGTATGCACCACACTGCCTGCTCTTGTTCTACTTTTTTTTTTTAAGGGAGCTATTTTAGTCACAGAAATGAGCTGCTTAGTCAATCACAATACAAAAAGAGTGGTGACTGGCAATTTCTAAGCCTGATCTGAGCAACTAAGTGGTTTTCCAAGTTTTTCCTCTAATATTACAATATTTTCCTGTAATTGTTCCTGAAAAACCATGATGTTAACATGTAAGTATGTTAATGGGAAGCAAGGGGTATAAAGAAACTAAATAATCAACAACACAAGGAAATAATTAGATATATCTAGAATACAAGCATGTGAAACACTGAGACAACAAATGAATGAGCAGTCTGATCTTTCTCAAAAAAAAGGTGGGGGCTGCTGTGGATTAAGACAGATTAAATATACAAGATGGCCAAAAGCAAAGCATAAACACTGAATTCTAGTGGATTTTGGAGGCCAACTCCAAAACCTTGAATATGTATTAGCAATTTGGTGATGGACCTTAGTGTTATTGCCCCTAAGGTAAAAATAGAATTGTATTTAGATAAGAAAACTCCTTAATCATAGGAGAAATACAGTAAATGTTTAAGAGTGAGGTATTTGTGTTTACAACTTATTTTTCGAAGACTATAAAAATATGGCAAATGTAACAGTAACAGTTTTTTTTTAATCTAGGCAACAGCTGTACACTATACAGGTATTCATTACACTATTCATTCAACTTTTCATATGTTTGAACATCCTTATAACAAACAAGAAAAAGGAGAAACAATTCAAAATTAAAACAAAGACAACCAAATGTACTATGCAAACCTTGATTAAATTTTAGTTCATGAAAAGCAACTAAAAAAGACACCTTTGAAATAACAGAAAATGACCTGGATGTTACATGGTATTAAAGAAATAGTGTTCATTCTCATGGGTATGACAATATTATTTTTGTTATGAAGGATGGATCCTTAATCTTGGGAAATGATAGCTGAAGCTTCTAGCGATGATAGTCACAATGACTAAAACATTCTTTGAACCAGTTCTGGGAGGAAGAAAGGACATATAATAAAGACTATACAATCTCTACCTATCTAGCAAACACGCTAACAACTATTAAGTTACATGGTATGTTTGTTTTGGAATGATCATTCTATTCTTTCAGCTTTTCTGTATGTTTACCCAAGTCTGAAATAGAAAGTTTAAAACACGTAAAAGCTAAAACAAGACCATATTAACATTCCCTGCCAGATGAGGCATGTACATAGAATCTCCACACTTGGTAAGGAAGATGCCCTGAATGTGAGGCCAGACTGGGTTCTAGAACATGTTCAAACCCAGCCTGGGATAGAGTAGGTCTTATTTGAAGAAAAGAAAATGGCCTTGTTTGAGACCTGCAATGTTTTGAATACAAGAAAAATACATGAATACTATTTTAAGCTTGAAATATATATGATATCTAAAATCTTTGTGACAGTGTCTCTCTGTATAGCCTTAGCTACACAGTTTCAGAAACCTGCTGTGTAGATCAGGTTGGCCTCTGCCTATGTGCTGGAATCAAAGGCATATACCATTTTATCTAAAATATTTATTTGTCAACCAAATTCTCCATATCAGTTAAGTTTCTAAAGTTGTATTTCTAGAGATAAAGCCTCTAATCTGCATAACTGAAGTGAGTCTCAGAAAGCTCTGAACACCCCAGAAACAACTCACAGACTGTGTGAAGTTCAAGAAAAAGAAAAGAAAAGAAAAGAAAAAAACCATTATGCTCAATCCTTACACACCAAGAAAACTTCGATTAATTCCGGGTTACATCCTGTTTTACATGTACTTTATGCTCACTGTAACTAGTAAGACCTTAATGCACACTAACAAACCTTTGGAAAAAAAAAAAAAGCCAAGCACTGACAAAAATCTATTCGTATACTTTAATGCATAAATGCTTAAAATTTTGTACATTTATCTTTGTTTTTAAAATAAAGTTGTTCAAAAAAAAGAAAGAGCTTTAGCTTTTTCACTGTGATTTTTAATTTTGGATCATTGATTCTCAGGAGGTTTTATTTTGAAATTAGCTGTTATTAAATGATCCTAGAACAATTATGATTAATGTACTTTGTCACAAATTCACATTTAAAACTGGGGATCTAATTTAATAATGAAACACTAGTTTCAAAGCAAATGAAAAAAATAAAATAAAATAAAACGCCACAAACTGGTTTGTTAAACTTAAATCTCACAAACTATTAGGGCAAGATGACTCAAGTAGAAATGAAAGATTTTATGATTACAAAAAAAAAATTTTCTCCTTAATAGGGTCTAAGAAAGTAGTTCCAAAAGGAAGCCCTAGTAACATTTTATAATGATAAAACCAAATGCCTAGCCAATGGTGATAACCACTATTATGTTGTAGGTACAAAAGGCAATCAGCAAGTTCAACTGTTAAATAGCATTACCTTGTAGCCACTATAACAAATGCCCGTCTTGAACACTGGCAACTGAAATGTAGACTAGCCTAGCAGCTATGCATTTACAAATTAACTGATATCAGTTAACCATCATACTGTCCCACAAGAGAAGAAATTTTACTTTCTATTTCACAAATACTGTCTACTTCTATCTAGATTAAAACTGGGGGGACAAGGTGCTCTGTTTCAGTGGTGAGAAAGCATCTAGATTTAATGTATAAAGACAAAACATGAATCCCTAGGGAAAGAGTGTAATAAGAACAATAGTAGTAAAGGTAGAAAAATCAAAACCTAAGCAGCAAACGGTTTATACAGTTGATATGGAGATGGCTCTTACTGAACAAAGACAAGTAAAATTTTAGTTTCAATTATCTGTCATATTAATAAATTCTGAAAATAAAGATCAAATTCCATTAAACTGAGTTTTCTATTAAAGATGATAATAACATTTCATAGCAATTCAGAAGGAAAAAAAAATGCCAGGCTGCTAAGTGTTATTTAAAGGCACAAATTTGTTTATTTTTAAAATGGCATAATCAAACTGTTTTTTTCCACAAGATCTGGTAACTAAAGCTGAGTGCTTTAGCATAAAGATCTGTCAACCAAGTTTTGTGTGCTTTCTAGAAAGAAGAAAAGATGCAAGAGGTAAACAGAGTCCCAGAGGTAACCATGTGATTAGAAACCAATTAAGTTAAGCAATTACTGAAGCTGTTCTTTCTCCTTTGGGCAAGAATGGATCACAAGTGAGACTCTGATAGAGAAATGAAGATGCTTTTATGCAAAAAAGGCCAAGGTTGTTTTAAAGAAAGTATTTTTAAAAGAGATGTATATAGTAGAATGTACACAGATGTGCTTTATGAATGTAGATAGAGGATTTATGGTCTACTAGTTCAGAAATGTCAAAATGTTTTTAGACATATAACTTGTTTTCATGGTTAACCTTAGTATTCACAGTAAAATGGGGAATAGATATAGGCAAGAGTATGAAAGACTATCACTCTGTGGACTACTGGTTATCAAGAGCTATTTATTGTATGTGCCCTTACTGCATTTTAAATAAGAAAATGCACTTAATGTATATGCACCATGCAGAACTATAAAAATCCTCAATTCCAATTCTAGCATGGATTACTTAAATTATTTTTTAAAAATAATTTTAGCCCACTTCACATTAAGAAAAGCTAAGGTAAATTTGTAGTTATTTGTATCCCATTATAATTCAACCTTAAGGGTACTTGTAAAGTTGAGCTATTCTACTACCTTACCTGGTTTATCCTTCCCACACAAAATGTATTTTTTAAATTCCTAAATGCATAAGATATAACAAAATCAGCATCTTATATATAAAATATCCTCATAAACTACTCCTTTTTGATGCCTGATAAACTCTGGGAATCTTATCTATAAGGACATCTGCTTCAACTAAATTGAGGAGTCCTGTCTACTGCTTTCAAATGCACCAACCTTCTCAAAAACGCTGGATGGAGTCATCAGACAAAACCTGATGTTCTGAATGATGGTATCTGTATGTCTCCACCGTCGTCTATCATGTCGCAGCCAAGACTGCACAGCCTCATACAGCTCTATTTCTGGAAACCTGCTCAGATGATCATTATCCAAATAAGACATGAGCTTCTCAAAGCTCAGATAAGACAGGAAATCAGGCCTGGACATGAGTGGCACGAAGTTGTCTAGCAGAAAGGCATCCAGCTTCTCCCTGACTCCCTCGATGTTAACACCGAAATCATCTAACAGTCTCATAATTTCCGCACAATTTTCTAAGCAGATTTTGGCTAAGAGAAAAGAGCAGCAGAATTTCACCACTTCTATAAGCTGAACATACATTGCTGCCTGGAGGATTTCATGAACAGTATTCATACTTAGTTCTATAGTTCCATAATACATAAACTGAAGAACGTGGCTGAAACCAGTAGCTGTTAGACCTTTCAAATGAATTTTGTCCTGATCTCGTTCCCTCATGTCTGCTGTGAACATAATTCTGAAGTAATCACTCTGTGTGGCCAAGAGGGCTTTATGGGCCTGGAACTGATGATCTTCAATAACCAGAGTGACATCGAGAAGCAATCCCTCTTCATACAGTGCTCTGAACCCAGCAGAGACACTGGTGTCATGGATGGAGGAACAGAATCCTTCCACGTCCCCTGCCATGAATCACCTGGAAAAAAGTAATTAAAGAAAATGGTATTAATCATGACCATACATTGAGAAGGTATTATTAAGAGTTGTAACAGTTTTTATAATATATTAGCTCTACTAGCAAAGTCCTAAGTATATAAATCCTTAAAAAGAAGAAGGCAAGACAACCTTCTATGAAAGTTTCCAAGCTAATATTTATTAAACAGTGGTGATAACCTGTAAACTTATAAACAATACTCACCTATCTAACTGTATACAGTCCAAATATATTCATGTTTCAAAATTAAGAATACAAAATATTTCATGAGCAAACACTTAAAGAAAAGCCAATAAATAGGAAAAAAACAAAAATCCCAAAAATGCCTAGAAATTCATCCCAAAGAAAATAATTGAATAAACATGCCAAGTTGTACAGATAAAATTCTTCTTCCTAGCATTATGCATAATAGACAATTATAAAATATCTAACACAGCAGCATGCATCTGCAGTTCCAACTATAGGAAAGGCTGAAAGAGAAAAAGCCCTCGATCTAGGAAGGATGAAGGAGGGAGAAAAGGAAGAAGGGAGATGGTTGAAGGAACAGATGGAAGGTAATAAACAAAGCTTGCTGAGAATTCAAAGTGAGTCTGAGTTACAGAGCAAGTTCTAGACAAGCTCCTATCTTGGGCTACATAAACAGACCCTCCTTATCCACAAAAAATATTCAAAAGTCTAACACTTATGGGACACATGGAACATACCTATAATCCAAGTACTCAAGAAGCAGAGGCAGGTGGATTGTAGTAAATTCCAGGTACGCCAGGGCTACATAACAAGAGGGTTGACACAGATTATTAAGTAAATATGGCAGCCTAATGGTAGATTAGTCTAACTGGTAAGAGTGGTGATAGCAATCTGCCTAGTCAACAAAGGATGTTTATTAGGTGTTACCACAATATACTAAGTATACCTCCAAAATTAAAATACATATTTCTTCAGATGACAAAGTGTGGAAGAACAGATACCAAAATGATAAACCTAGGTAACTAGTTATAAGAACACTTCTTTTCTTTTATACTTACCTGATTAACTTCATTTAAAAAAACAGATGAATGTGTTTTATATTTACAGATTGTAATTTTAAATGAAGGTTTAAAATTTCTACATAGTTAAGAAATGGATCTAAGACAGTACAATTAAAATTAGACCCAGGAGGCTGGGCATGGAGGCATATCATTAATTCTAACACTAAGTAAAGTACAGGCAAGTATATCTCTCTGAGTTATACTTACCTACCTAGCCAGAGCTACACAGTGAGACCTTATCTCAAACAACATCAACACAGATCTATGGTTAGGGACATAGCTCAGAAGTAGAGTGTGTATTTAGTAAGCAGGCCCTCAGTTCAATTCCAAGCATCACAAAAATATAAATAAGAAAAATAAATTAGGTCCAAATAAGGCAAAAATAAATTAAGTTAGTCT
Source organism: Micromys minutus (assembly GCF_963924665.1). Taxonomy (NCBI): domain Eukaryota; kingdom Metazoa; phylum Chordata; class Mammalia; order Rodentia; family Muridae; genus Micromys; species Micromys minutus. The sequence goes on along the minus strand of NC_137970.1, from coordinate 41,015,185 downwards.
AGTCTACTTATAAATTGAATTTACTTTTTCCCACTAACACCCACCTAAGGCCATCTTCTAGCTTGTTCTTTCTTTGCATGCTCACATAGCTCCTAGCTTCCTCTCTAATGATTTCTCCATTCCTGAATGCTCTCAAAACTCCCTCCCTGTGGAACCTTGCTTCATTATATACAAATTTCATTACATGTATATGTTGGTCCAAAGTTCTTTCTCTATCCTCATTTAAATTAAACATTTTTCCTCAAATTCCCACCTTCCAGACATCCTGCTTCTATTCCTACCTTCATTATTCATTATTCTTAGAAAAAATGCTCTTTCAAGGCATATAGGTATTGCTAATCCTTTCCTTAACTTTTGACCATCCTATTCCTAAATAAAATTTGGGCTTTTATAATAAGATAAAAATCCATCTTCTGTTGTCTCCTGTACACATTTCTTGATCAATGGCTCTCCCATCTGACTGGCACCTGGCTAAATTATATGTACCTATTTAGCATTCACATAAAACAACCTACACAAAAACTGAGTCACAGCCAGTACCTGTCAACTCCTGTATACAGTCCTTATTCCACTCCAAATTTTTAAGACCTGCCTTCGTCCAGACTAGTATACATCTGAAATCCAAACTATCAACTTCCTAATAAACACTGCTCCTTTTACAGAAAGAAACTCACCATATAGTGCAAGCTGGTTGAAGACTCATAGGCCTCCTGCTTCCCAAGTGCTAAGATCACAAGCCTCTACCTCCACAACTAGTGACTGTCTTTCTTCACATGCCTAATCATATCTTACTTAACTTTGTCACTTTTTTACATCTTATACTTTTCCATATCAGATCAACAACTCCTGCCAGGGCCTCCATTTTCCTTGCCTCTCTGCCTGTCCTACATATCTTCTAACTAAATAAAAACCATGCTAATCTGTCTTTTACTCTTAAAGTAAACTTCAGTGTCTATGGACAGTTTTTTCTTTGAACAACTGTAAGGCTACTGGTGAGTACTGACGCACAATCAAAAAGATGTTACCAAACTAAGCTTAAGTGATATGAACAAATCTCTGGAACATTACAGCCACTGAAGGAGAGGTGGTTTTCAGATAGGGTTTCAGAGTCATACTCTGCTATAGTCCAGGCCCTGAACTCATAGCACCTTCCTGTTTCAGACTCCCAAATCCTAGAAATACAGAAGTACACCACAGGCCCCACAATATGGCCACTCTGAAAACAGTCTAAAATTCCTCATGTTTTGGAACTATATGTTTGAGCCCTCTGCTGGAACACTACCTACAGATCATGCCAGGCTTGAAGAACACAATCAAAAGATAATAGAAGTCGACATCTGTGGCTCTGAAACCCTGCCAAGTGACAATGCTAGGACCAAATCTCAATTCCTTCTCACTCTGGTTGGGTGTTTGGACCAAGAGCCTTTCCAACCAAGCAACTTTTGACTCCTGTCACCTACTCTATCTCCTCCTTCTAGAGGCAACACTTGCCAATCTCACTATTCTATTACCATACCTTCCCTGTTGTTTACTGAAGAAAAGCACCTGTGTGCCAGGTACTACATTACGTTACATATGGATATACGTGCCAGTCAGGCATCTTCTCTGTACAAAAGATGTGCTTAAGAAAGAAAAGGCAGCATTCAAGACACTAAGGCTCCACTCTCATGAGGAGGTGATCAATAGATTTCCCACTGCTTCAATATGTCATTATCTTTTACCTTCTTGACTTTTTAACCTATTCAATCAGTGTTGAACCTGGCTTCAGTTCACATAACAAAAGAATATTAGTAAGAAAAAGTCTGAGCTAGGTGGAGTGGCATATACCTACAGTCTTGGTGTAGAAAGAAGAGAAAGTCATCCTTGGCTACAAAGCTAGGTCAATACTAGCCCTGGAGTACCCTATATCCTGACTTTTAAAAAAAGTCTGAGAGATAGAGCGATAGCTAAAGGATTAAGAGCACTGGTTGCTCTTCTAGAGGACCCCAGTTCAATTCCCAGAAGCCACATGGTAACTCCAGTTCCAGGGGAAACTGGCATCCTAGCACAGACATACATGCAGGCAAAACATCTATGCACATAAAAATAGATCTTAAAAAATAGTCTGAAAAGGTAATATACCAAAACTATTAAGAATGGTTTCTTGGCATGGTGGAATGTCAGGCAGTTTCACTAACTGCTAATCTGATTGTAATATATCTACAATCAAAGATACCACTGCTTTTACAAAAACCTATTAATAAACATCTTTAAAAGCCTGATTGTCTGGCCTCTTTTTTGAACCCTTCTGCAGCATGACATAAGCTGCCTCGTGGCTGTGAGCAGCACACATTATTCTGAATCTCTTCCTATGTTACTCATTCTCCATTCTCATCCATGGGTTCATTTTTCCTCAAACTACCTCCTTGAGCATTGATGTCACCAGTAGATCAGCTCTTGTCCCCTTTCTCTCATCTCAACACTGTGTCCCTCTAAACAACTGTGTCTAAATCCATGATTTCTAAGATCTACTTTCACAAGTATCTTGACAGCCTTTCCATACTTCAACCCTTCCTCCATTCTGCCATTAAGAAATCAACTGTGCAACAAACACTTCTGTAAACTGCATTTGGGACTTCAAAATCAATATACCTAAACAGAATTCTAATCCTATCTGCCCCTACTCAGTTTTTTTTTCTATTTTATCAAGGGATATTCTAAATCCCACTTCTCCCCATGTTTTTTGTTTGTTTGGTTTTTTTGGGGGGGCAAGTTTCCTTGTCCCTGTCCCTGCTTCCCAAGTACTAGGACTAAAAGGATTGAACCACAATGCCCAGCTTGCCTAAAACATTTTTTAAAGTAAAGTTAATTAGCTCAGAAGTGTTCAAGGCATATGTACAAAATGTACATGTACATGTAAGGCACATGTACAAAAATAAAATACTAGGAACAAAAGTGACCTCAAACAGTATGGTATCTAGACTAATCAAACATTCTGATCAGTATAAGGTTACCATAATGCTAATTGCCAATTTTCAAAATAATTATCAAGTAAAACATCATAATAAATTAAACTAGATAAAACTTCTGGTATGTCATTACTTTCTCAGGGTCATGGTTACCAATTATCACTGATAATCCAGATATATCAGGCATATTCAATGATAATTTAACAACAGAAGCCTAGACATTACCATTCATATACCATGAATAGAGTGTTTCATTTTGTTAGTTATTTTGACATTGCCTAAATTTATATATATATATATATATATATATATATATACATACACATACACACACACACACACACACACACACACACACACACACATATATATATATTACTTCATATCACAGCGATCTTCTCTAAGGCCAGAAGCTCAGCAGAGTGCTTGCCTACCATGCACAAAGCCCTGAAATCAATCGTCAACACTGTAAGAAATGTGATTTAAGAGTTACTACCTAGAAATGTTTCAAACAGCTATGTTCATGAACACTTATGAAAAACTGTATCTAAATGAAAAACTTTTTATGGTTATTTGTTCTGTGTGTATGAATGTTTTGCCTGCATGTATATATTTGCACTGCATGTATGCCTGGTTCAGAAAATGGCACTTGATTGGTAGAACTGTAGTCACAGATGCTGTGAGCCACCATGCAGGTTCTATGAACCAAACTCAACTTTCTGTAAGAGCAAGAAGTGCTCTTAACCACTGAGCAACCTCTCCAGCCCCTAAATGACATTTAAAGGACATACATGACCAGCAATACAACTCAGCATGTGCAAGTCACCAAGTTCAATTCCTATCCTGGTTCAATACCTATGCAGCAAAAATAAAAGAGGTATGTATTCTACTTCTTTGCAGGGGGGAGAGTATATTTCTTTGGGGTACAGGCACTTGAGGCCTGCCTCAGCTTATGATCCTCTTACAGGTTATATCAAAAAAGTAATCCAAACCCAAGTCTGGTGGGTCATTACTATAACCCCAACTACTTGGAAAGTTGAGGCAGGAGTATTTCTACAAATTGCAAACCATCCTGGCCTACAGTGTAAGATTTTGTCTCAAAAAAAAAGGGATCAAAATACCTAACTATGGCAGAAATATCATATGGCAATCAAGCAATGGTAAACCCCTGTCAAAAAATTCTGAAGACTTGAGCATACCTGTCTTGAGTACTGGGTACCATCCTGTTTGCCCAGCCTGCCTAGAATTCCTAACAGGTAGGCTCCTCTTTGGGTCTAGTCCTAATCACATATGGTCAGATCTACCTGAAAAATATTAATTAAGATGAATACCATTTTGTCAGCAAATCTAGAAAGGTAGGGGAGAGGAGAAAAGGAAGAAGGTATGTATACTGACTATGTATTATTAAAATTGAACACTTCAAAGAGCAGCTATAAGCATTCACTTGTGGCCTAATTATCACAAGAAATGCAGTCAACTGAGAAAGAATACAAAGAGTGTTTCTTAACACCTCCTATCTCAAAAAGAGAGAGAAAAAGAGAACATTAGATAGAATCTCTGAACTTTTAAGAAAAAATATTCTCATTTGATCTTTTGCTTATTATATGATTATACAGACATGCAATGCTCTTGCATACATATTAAAACTAAAGTTGGGCAGTGGTTCCTCACACCTTTAATACCAGCACTTGGTGGGGCAGAGGCATTGAATCTCTAAATTCAATGACAATCTGTTCTACAGAGCTAATTCCTAGACACCCAGGACTGCCCAGAGAAACCCAATCTCAAAAAATTAAACAAGCAAGCAAACAAAGGTAGATACTTTAAAGTTCCACCAAGATATATAATCTAAATACAAGATCTAACTCAACTTCAAAGTAATTTGTGATAGCTAGGACATGCAGCAATTTCTTTCCACTCAATGCACTTAACAGTAAGATTAACAGCTTTAGACCAGGATCAGTAACTTACACTTGTATGGAAAGCACGTATAGAAGCAGAAAACTATGAAATATTCCATGATGAACTGACAACACCATACAGTCTCTTAATAAAAGCATGAGTCAAGTCTAGATCTAGACTCAAGAGATCAAATTGTGATTCCACCTTTACTCGTCTGTGACCTTAGGGCAAGCTATATAGCTTCTCTGTGGCCCAGTGTCTTCATCTGTAAAGTGGGAGTAATAATAGTAATAGAATCTACATTATTGGATGCTCTGAGAATTAAATGACTTAATGCATATATAGCACTTAGCATGATACATGGCTCTTAAGTATACTATTAGTACTGCATCCTTTCTCTTGGTGCCACTCAAGCCCAAGAGTAAACTTGACACTTTTACTTACAAGTTGAATAATAAATCTAATCCTGCTAACTTCATAGAAACCTGAGCAACAACACTTTGAATGACAGCCCACCTTCTTGGAACCCAGACTCACTGTTACTTACTTGATAGATATAGACAACTAAGATTTATACATCATTCAAGATCACACATCTAATCAAGTGTTAAAAGGAGAGGGTACATACCTTAATAAAGATGGGAAGAGGGGCATAAAAAGGAATTTTGAAGGGGGCTGGAGAGATAGCTCAGCAGTTAACAACACTGACTGCTCTTCCAAAGGTTCTGAGTTCAATTCCCAGCAACCACATGATGACTCACAACTATCTATAATGGGATCCAATGCCCTCTGCTGGCATGTCTGAAGACAGCAACAGTGTATTTATATACATAAAAGAAAAAATAAATAATTTTTATACGGTGAGACTGTGATCTTTTAAAATAAAAAATGTCAAAGAATCTAAAAATAATTTTACCTGTTTCTCTCATATTAAAAAACCTATGGCTAACAAAATTTTTAAAGTGCACTATATATCTGACATATTCTACTAAACAGCATAGGCTTATAATATCAACATTTAAGGCATCAAATAACCAACTTACAAATGAACATGTGAAACAAAACCAACTTGTTCACAATCCATACCCTGGACACTACAAAGAAAAAAAAAAAAAAGACTTAGAATGGCAAGGTTTAAACTCAACCAAAAAAAAGAGAAAATTACAATATAAAAACACATTTATATAAATTAAAAAATAATTAGGAAAAGCAAATTTAAGATTGTAAAAAGATATAAAATCTTATATAAAAAGTTTCTATAGAATTATACCAATTTTAGAAAGAAAGTAGTAATTATAAGAAGTATAACACAAAACTCAAATATTTAACTCTATGATCAATGAGGACTGAGAAAAATCCAATAAGGGGCTTTTGAGAAAATTATTACTAAGACACAAAATGTTAAATGTTCAGAAATTCTATATCCTTATTTCTCATAATGCATCTTCAGATCAGGGCAAATTATGGCATATAAACCTAATGTATGCATAGTCTATACTTGGCCTTGACAATTTTATTTTTTCCAAAAGAGGAAAGAACATACATTACAAGGCATGCTTATACTACTAGGAAATACTGAATAGTGTGTCTTGCTTTATCAACTTGACACTGACAAAGCATGGGGGGAGGCTGGCTAGAGAGTCTATACCTTACTGGTAGAGGGCCTTGATACATACCTACATGCATGCATACATACATACATACATACATACACATACACATACACGCACGCACGCACGCACGCACGCACACTCGGAAGAGGAAGAACAAGATAGGGGAGAGGAGACACTGATAGATGTCTTTGAACATATGATATGGTCTAGAGAGAACTAGGGTTGTAGTCACCTGAAAGAACTTGTCAAGGTCAAAATCATTCTCAAAATATTTAGAAAGCTTTAGGGCTGCCAAAAAGTAGTTATAAAGACTAGGAATGTAGCTCAGAGATATCACACTACCTAGCAGGCATGAATTTCCTAAATTCAATACTTAGAGCCCCCTCTCAAAAATTTATCTCACCTTTACTTTCTGATTTTCAGAAGTTTTCACTTAAGGAGTATTCAAAATGTTAAGTACCTGTCATTTTTATAAGATCAAATGTTACAGAAAGGTTTCCAAAAATATGACAGCAGAATATTCTATCAAGGATTCTTGTTTTGTTTTATGTTCTATAGCCCAGGCTGACTATGAACTCACAAATTCTTTTTCAATCTCCCAAGTGCTTGGATGAGTCACTACACCTAGCTTCAAGTGTTTAATTAAAGTTTTGTAATTTTTTAGAAGATAGAATTTTTTCATTAAAAACCATTATTTATGTAACTTTAAGGGGGCTACTTTTCAAAAGAATTACAAGTATTTTTAAATTCCCTAGTATTGGTTTCTACATAAATCAATACAACCAAAATAACCAAGGTTCTTTAGAATCCAAATAAATTCTGAACTATAAAGAGTATCAATGAAGGGAAGATAATTGACTACATAAAATATGCACACATACAAATATGCACACATGCATGTGTGTACATATGAACACACACAAATGCACATACACCTTGCCTTGGAATACTATTACAGCTATTTATATCACTGAAATGCTAACAGTTCAAACTCTCTAGTGACCAGTAAAGAAAGAAGTCTGGTGGGGGTAAAATTGGAAGGAAATTAAAGGCATAGAAATTAAATACTTCCCTTCTAGATAGAAGGCTACCATTCTTATTTGAAGGCAAAATTCTAAACTAAATAGATCTTTCAAAACCAACAAACCACCATGGTTATGACATATGTATTAATGTATTGCTTTCATATTCCTTCCTCCCAAAACTGCCTGAAAACTCATACAAAACGGTAAACTGTTCAGTATAAAAGGTAGACTCTCAAACGGTTACTGTTTATCCTTAATGAAAACTGTAAATTATTCCATACTGCCTTCACCATTTAATTCTTCTACCAAAAATGACATCTATGAAGTAAATGCCATACTTGCATAATGAAATGAGAATGAGAAGCTTACTATTTAAAACAAGAATTAACTTTCAAATCATAAAATTTCACCTAATTTCTATAACCTATCCCATAATTTTAAATTCAACAATCTCAAAGCAGCCAACTTCTCAAAATAAGTTTGGGGTTTTGTTTTGAGCTCCAAGAAGCATTGCTTTTACCCTCAAATACATACTACTACCCAAATCTGGAAAGAATGGCTCACTGTGGGAGAAAAGGACTGTGTATTTGTTTGATAGTGAAACTCTTGTCATCAAAATATTTTTATAGCTCAGTACTAAATTGCAAATGACTTAAACTACTAAAAAAGACCTAGTCCTCCAGCCTCAAGACTGTACCTAGTATCCAAATTAGTTTACTTCACAGGCATGTTTAGTATTTAGTCATCCTGTAATATAAGAAAATTAAGAAAAAAACCTACCTGTTTCAATGCTATTTTTCATCTTTAATGCTACTTTACTACAAGAAGAAGTAACCCAAAAGTGATGTCATGGAAAACAGTTTCCCTGGCCTTTAGAGATTGCATCCAGTGAGAATTCTAGGAACAATGTCATTTGGGAAATAAAATCCCAAATCTTCTAAGCTGCATTCTAACATGAAATCACAAATCATGTACTGTTAGCATTTTCATTCTCCCCCAAGAATTATGTAACTAACATGAATCTTTTGGAAGCTTCTGCTGTTATGATACAGATTTCCTCCAAGTACACGATGCAGTATTAACTAAATTCAAAGATATTATCAAGGACAAAAAAGACTTTTTCTATCTGTTCTTATTTGTTTTAATTATTCAGCTAGATTTTTTCCCTCAATGCTTGCAGACAGAGCCCAAGGCTTCACACATAGGATGCAAGTGTTCTGTCAATGTACAATGTCAATATACCCCAGCCCAGTGAGCTTTAAGGATTTCACAGTAAAGAGAGACCACTAAGCGTACTCTTGGGTAAAGGTGGTTGCAGCCAAACAGGATGGCCTAAGTGCCACGCCTGGTACCCATGTGGTAGTAGACAACCTACTCCTACAAGTAGCTCTCTGACCTCCACACTCATGTTGTGTAGTCTGTACACATGTATGCAAACACAACAGACAGACAGACAGACAGACAATTGTAACTTTTTTAAAGGATCCTACAGCCAGTAAGATAGCTCAGTGAATAAAGGAGCCTGTTGCCAAGCCTGATGATGTAAGCTTGATCCTTGCTTTAATTCCAGTGCTTGAGAGGCAAAGGCAAGCAGATCTAAGTACAGGGCTAGCCTGGTCTACAAAGTGAGTTCCAGGACAGCCAGAGCTATGTAGAAACCTTGTCTCAAAAACCTGGGGGGGGGGGGTGTAATCAAAAAACAAAGGAAATGAAAAAACATAGGGCATCTACTTATGTTTTATTTTGGGTGGGGGCAGCACGTTGTTTATTTTGAGACAGGATTTCACTTTGTAGCACTGGAGAGCTGGAACTCAGGCAACCTGTCTTTGCTTCCCACATGTTTGAATTAAAGATGTAAGAGACCTTCAGATTTAAAACATTTTAAATTTCCTTAATATTTTATTATGTCTATGTATGTTTGGCTGTATATGTCTGTGTATCATGTTAAGTGCCTAGTGGCATGAGAGCCATCAGAGTTTAGGATCATCTAGTTTAGGAACTACAGGTGGTTGTGAGCTGCCACATGGATTTTGGGAATTGAACGGAGGTCCCAAAGCTCTTAACCACTGAGCCACTCCATCCCTATGGTAATCTACTTTTATGCCAACAGTAATACAAGGTATTCCTAGGGCAGAAATGACTTATAAGAGCCTTTCCAATGGTTCCTAAAATGGCAATGAAAAGCTCTTTCAACACACTCCCTCATTCATTCCCTCCCTCCCTCCCCCTCTTCTTGCTTTTGTTGCTGCTGTTCCTAGAAAACCAGTTTCACTCCACTTGTTCTTCTCTGGCTAGGATCACTCCATCCAGATATCTACAACTGCCTTTAGATCTCTAGGGAAGAGTCAACTCATTGAGACCTTGTCTTAAACTAACAGAATCCAGTGGGCTTGGAGGCACACACCTTTATCCTCAGCACTCAGGAGGTAGGAGCAGGTGGATTTCTCTGAGTTCAAGGCCAGCCTGATATACATAGTGAGTTCCAATACAGCCAATGCTACACAGAGAAACCCTGACTCAAAAAAAGCAAACAAACAAAACTTAAATAAAAAATTAAAAACCCCTCTAAAGTATCAAACAAAGAACCTACATCTCCATTCTCTGCTTTCTTTTTTCCCTATATTTAATGCTGAAGTAATTTGTTTTGAGCCGGGGTCTCATAGTCCAAGCTGCCTGTGTTGAGGAAGATTCTGAACTGATCCTACTGTTCCCACCTCCTAATGCTAGAACTGTAGAAATAGGTCACTAAACTTTGAGCTTTTGTTTGAAAAACTGTTTTGTGTCAGGTCTAGTTACATGTGCCTATAATCCCAGTTCATGGGAGGCTGAGGCACAAGGGTAACCTCAAATTTAAGGCAAACCTGGGTTATAGTGGGGGAGGAAAATCTAGAACAAAACAAAACCTTGTTAAAACGATTAACACTAACTTGAATCTCCAGCATCTAGAACAGTGTGTAGCACACAGTAAATGCTTGGTAAATACCTGATGTACAGACAAATTTACTTCACAAATTTCCATGTTCTATAACCACTTTCAATTTAAAGATGAAAAATCCAAACTATGAGGTTAAGTCACTGGCCTAAGGTTATGATATCAAATTATGGAGCAGGTCTTCTGAGTTCTACCCCTTCCTAACAAACCACTACTTCTACAAGCCCTCATCAATGGCCAGCTTTTGTTCATCAATTTTTTTAAAAGCCCAAATGAGCTATAGCATTCTAATTCTGAGGAAATGTCTAACAACAAATTAATCTACGGCACATCCCCCACCCAGACCAAGAGTCACCGCCCTCATTTAACATTCAGTCCCCAAACATCTGCAACCCCAAAACCCAAATCTGACATGGGCCACCAACATCATACAGACAGGGTCAAAATCAGGGAGAAAATGTTAAAGATACTAAAATATAACATCTTTTCCTTTCTCCTATCTCTCTTGACCTGTCATGGTTTATTTTTAGTTGTTGCTGTATGTTCTCCTAAGTAAAGAAAAATTAAAATTTTAAATTATTAGCACAATTTACACACATCATTAAACCATGTATAAACTCGGGCTTCTGAGTACCCATGAAGTCAGTCAAGCCAGCCTTGGTTCCATGATTTCAGCCCCAAATAACCCAAAGCAAGGTAGAGAGGTCAAACTCAGAAATACCCAATAAAGTAGTGATCTTTGAAAATTATCTTCAGAACAAGGATAGACCCAAAATATAAAAGCAGCCACTTTAAAGTTGGCTGTTACTTTTCCAACATTAATCCTGCCCACCTTACATTATTGTCTTTTTACAAAACATACAAGCATACCATGAAAGACCACTGGCGGTGGACCAGGGAATTAAAATTTTAACATCTACTCAGGAAAAAAAAAACATTTTTTACGACTAAAAATAAAATATTCCAAAATGCCTCTTTTGCTTTTAATTGACTATTTTAAGACAAAAGATTCTACATTTTAAAATTCTAGAAAGTGGATTTTATTTGAGCCACAAATATTTACTATCTTTTTTTTTTGCCAATTAACAGACAGTAGAGAGTATTGACACCCTTCACCACAGACAAACTGGGACTCAAAGCACATACTAAGCGCTGTGATTAAAAATGAGAATTGAATTACACAAATATTGCATTAAGAGTTAAATTTTTGAAATTCCCTATACACTTACAGATCTATTGAGCACTAGAGAAACATGAATGCATATGTAAGCTCTTTAAAAACCATTTTCAAATCAGCAGATGCATTCAGTCATACTGTTCTGTAGATACGAAAAGCAAGCGTTGAAATTAAGTCCTATACACATAAATAAAACACTTTTTAAATGACAACAGTAAAATAGATTGGCAAAGTAAGTGAACCTCTTTAAAATAAAAAAAAAGACTAAATAAATGTAAGGTGTTAAATATTCTAAGTAAGAAAAGGGGCTGAGAGGCCTAGAAAAATAAAAAGCCCTATAGTAGCATTAAATTCAAATTAAAGGATACCGTTATTCAAATTAGCAGTTTGCATTTTGTAGGGGCAAGGCCAACCAACATTGACTACTAAACAGCTATCCATCCATCACTGCGCTGTTCTGATATTCCGTACTTATTTACTTATAATATAGAGATTAAGAGGCAGCAACAGTTAGCCACATTAACCACTCAAGCAAAGGTTACCTAAAGAAATGACCTTACATTTTCTACAACACTTTACAGCTATAGATTATTTCCACATATATGATCTCATATAGTCCTCACTACCTTTCTGATGTAGCTATTATTGACTACATTGCATAGATAAGAAACTGAGGTTTTCTCAGTACAAGATTTTCTCAGTCACCCAGTCAGACCCAGACATTCTGATTCCACGCATTATGCCGCACATCTCGCATAGTTCTATTTCAGGCACAAACAGGATTTTTAAAGGGAAGGAACCGGTTAGGGGGGAAATAATCATGGTACCTGCAGCTCTGTGCTGCAAAAAATGGCTGAATTATGCTTCTTCCTTTTTTTCCTCTCTCTCTCTCTCTCTCTCTCTCTCTCTCTCTCTCTCTCTCTCTCTCTCTCTCTCTCTCTACACACACACACACACACACACACACACACACCAGAAAAAATTTACATTTCAAACAATTTAAGTAAACTCAAAGACAAATTGGCTCCCAGCATCTACAAAATGTTGAGTGCGGCCAGTGCGGAAAGGGCCACGGAGCCAGTGCCTTCCTCGGGGCCGCAGGCAAAGCCTGGGCTCCGCAGGCCGACGGCCAGGGGCGGCTACGCACCTCGGGGGTCCTGTCCAGCCTCTAGTGGACGGCAGTCTGCATCAGGAAGAAGCGGGCCAGTGGCCGAACGGTGGGAGGGTCTGGCGCCGGGATGAACCACGATAGGCTCCTCGGACCTCTACAAGGGGCCGCTCCCTGGCCGGGCTGGAGCGCTCCGGCGCGGGGCAACCTTGCAAGCCCGAGGCCCCCTTAGAAGCAGTCCTGGGAAAGAAGACAGCGGTTGAGTAGCGAGTCCAAACAGTTGAGCTAGGCGTGATGCGTGCGGCGTCGGGGCCGGGGCCCAGCCTTGCCAATGCCAAGGGACGTCGCGGCACCCCACGGCGCTCGGCGGGAGAGCCGACTTAGGGCCACGAACTGTGGGACAAATGAGGGGGCCGAGGGCAAAAGGAACACCAGCGGTAACGACATAGACGACGGCGTCTCCGGGTTTCTGCCCCCAAAGCGCGCGGAGCCTCGGGATCACCCACGCCGGGGGTGGAGGAAAGCGGGAAAGGGGCGGGAAAGGGGCGGGGCGTGGGGGGCCACGAGCCAGGGGCCGCTCCGGGCCTCGCGCCCCCTGCGGGCTGCGGGAGCCGCCCGGGGCCCGCCCAGGGAGGCGGGGTCCGCCGGCTAGGGGCCCTGGCCAGGGTCTCTAGGACGCGGAAGCCAGCCTCTCCTAGAGAGAGGGCGGGGACGGGAAGCCGTGGGTTAGAGAGCAGGCCCGGGAGGCCCCCCTTAGCCCCTGATGGCGCCCCGTGGGGGCCAGCGCGCCGCCTGGCGGGTGTTTACCTTCCCCCTGGTCGAGCGCCAATGCCGCCATCTTTCAGCCCAGGCGCGTCACTTCCGGCGCCACGGAACGGGAGCTGGTGTGGGAACCTGGTAGAGGGAGGATTGTCCCACGCCAGCTGCGCGCGTTGCCCCAGAGGCGGGCCTGCTACAGTAACGAGAGTGTGCGGGGGAGGGACGCTGCGAGGAAGGGGCACGAGGGAAAAGAGGTAGCCGGGCTCTGCTGGCAGGATCCGATGAGGTTTCCCCTCGGAACACTGCCGTCGGGGCTGTGCACTTCCCACGGCTGCAGGGTCACTCCGCCTGTCGGTAAAATGGGCCCCGTGGCGCTGCGGCGAACACACAGTGCGCAAGTTGAGGTCTAGGAAACCCGGAAAATTCCATTTTTGCATCTTGCACACCGTCGGATGAGGGGAGTTTTGCTAATGGTACCTGTTATAAAAGTGACTAAATCAACGCCAAATGACATAATTTTTGTAAGGCAATTTGCAGTGGATTATTACGTCACGGTTTCACATGGCTTATTGCATAGCAATTACATGTTTCACATGCAAATTTCCCAGATGGAAAAAGTCATCGAAAATGGCATATCTTCATTAGAGGTAGAAAAATCCAATCTTAAAAAGTGGGTTTGTTTTGCATCAAAATATGCAAGGAGTATACAGAAGGCACCAATTTCTTTTGTCCCTTGGGGAGGGGTCTGTTTGTTTTACAAATTTGCTCTAGAATTCTAGGTCATGGCTTTTAAATTCTGCCCTTACTTGATTTAAGAATATGGAAATATATCATAAGACTGTTTAAATTTATTATATATCTCTGTAAGGAAGCTGTAGATGGCAGATACACAGTTGAAGCCACTGACCGTTAGCCATTTCTGATGATAACAGATCTTTTTTGTCCCACCACCAAAGCCCATCCTCCCTCCCCGAATTGCCATTTCTCCCTAAATGAATATCCTGATGAACTTTTCAAGAGACTGTGACTAAAAGCGATCAGTATCTCCTTCTAACAAACTTCATTAACATGCCACATTTTCCAAGAAGCCAAAGTAGCAAGCACATCGTGTACTGTTTTGCTGAAGTACACGACTTCGTTGTAAAAATAAATTACTATTTTGGACATAGGAAATAATCTCTTTTCTGACAAGCACTAGAGTTCACGACTTGTTTGACCTAGTCTATCTTTCCCAATAGCCTTTATTTGTGCTGGTTATTTTTAAATCCTACCTTGTCTGGCTGGTGAGATGGCTCAGCAGGAAAGGGTGCTTGCCACCAAGACTGACAACAGGAGTTCTGGCCTCGGGATCCACTGAGTGGAAGGAGAGAACTGTCTACACTCACAAGTTGTTCTCTGACCTTGACACGTGTCATGCCTGCACACATACACACATAAACAAAATGTAGTAACAAGATTTTACATTCTAGTTTGCTATCTGTGTGTGTCACTGCATGACTACCCCAGAATCTATTACCTTAAAACAACAAACTTAAAAATTAAACTATAAAATTAACTTCCAATTGCACACATTCAGTGTCTGAACTATATAAGTTTTATAAGCCATAAATAGACAGCTAAAAGAGTTTAACTTTTCGGATTAACTAACAGACATGCATTTTAAGCTATGCATTGCCATGAGTGAGTGATTGGTCTAAAGGCTTCTTTCTGTTTCTGATTTGAAAAAGTGACATGTTTGTCTGTCGTGCATGTGTAATATGTATAACAGCAAGTGGTATCACGAAGTATTATGATCCGTATACACGTTTCATGGTATCATGTGATCTCATCTGACATTTTGTTCTGTTGCATTGCCCAAAGTCTTTTTAAAAATACTTTCCTGTTTCTGAAAGTGAGCTTTTTTTTTTTTTTTTTTTTTTTTTTTGCCAATATGTATGAGTGTTTGGCTGCTTGTGTATATGTGCACCTGCTGTGTGCCTGGTGTCCAGTGAAGTTAGAAGAAGGTATCATATCCCCTGGAACTGAAAGTTACATGAAGCTACCATGTGGGTACTAACACTAAGCCCAAGCCTCTGCAAGAGCAGCATATACTCTTAACCACTGAGCATCTGTCCAGCTTCCTGTACTGGGTCTTTCCATCCATTTACGTATGTTTACTGTACAGAAAAACCCCCTTCAAAGCTATCCTTAATAAATGATGCTGAGCCAGGATAGGTGTTTGCCACATAAACCCCCAGAACCCACATAAAAGTTGAAGATGAGAATCAACTCTACAAGGTTATCCTCTGACTTCTATGTGTATGCTGGGGCATACCCATCATATACATACACAGAGTATTTTTTAATCAGTGTAAATGATGCCACTTTCATTTCTCTCTCCCTAGGGGTGAAACCTAAGCCCTCACTGTTTTTTCAAGTATTGTATTTTATATATACTGTAATTATATATATATATATATATATATATATATATATATATATATATATATATATATATATATATATATACACACACACACACACACACTCCCAGGATGATCTTGAACACAGAACACATTATTCAGCCAAGAATGTCCTTGATCTTCCTTCCTTCGCCCACCTCCTCAGTGCTAGGCTTACAGTGGTGTGTAGTGCAATGGTTCTTACCCTTCCTAATGCTGCAGTCCTTTAGTATAGTTCCTCGTGTTGTGGTAACCCCAACCATAAAATTATTTTCTTTACTACTTCTTAACTGTAATTTTGCCACTGTAATGAATCATAATATAAATATCTGATAATGCTACCCTCACGACCCTCAGGTTGAGAACCACTGGTGTAGTGCTTGTTGAACATTCTTCAAATGTCAGGGATCTGAACCTCATTCACACAAGACAACTGTTCTACCAACTGCATTACATCTTTAGCCCTGAAACAACATCCTTAGACAATCCAGGACTGTACTTTTCTCATTATGCTGGAAAGTAACTGGAGTTCCTTCATCCTGGAAGAGAGCCCAAAAGGCAATTCAAAGCTGTCTGCTTCCCAAGTATTAGGATCACAGGTGTGAGTGCCCAGCTTGTTTTGCCTTTTCTTAGCTCTCTAGCCAAGTGTTTAAGAATGCAATACACACTTATCAATCTGTTGATGTCTGGCTGTCTGACAGTACTAAGCCATGCTAGAAAATTGGTCTGGAATTAGAAGGCAGTCTCTACCTAGGTCCTTTATTTTGTTGTGTTTTATATTTCAAGAAAGTGAAATCCCGTAGTGGTGTGTACTTGCATTATAAGAACTAACAAGGCTGGGACAAGAGGATGCAGAATTTGAGCCAGTGAAACTCTGTCTCCCAAATCAAAGAATACCTTGAGCTCTTATGGTGCATGACACAAGAGAAATTGGTATGCATACAAACACTGAAAGATTCTTGATTAGTGTTTAAGCATCTTGGCTATGGCCTCTTAACTGTTTTCTATTCCCTCTGGCCTTCTGGTCTGTCATCACTTCTCTGAATTCCTACAACTCTCTGCCCACCTCTGAATTCATGAACCACTTTTAACTGACTCACTTTTCTAGGAAAAGTAAAAATTGTAAGGGAATCACACTGAAGCTTCCATCCCTTTAAATAGCCCAAGGTTTCTAGAGATGTATACACAGGGATTTCCCTCACCGTTCATCCCTTATGTCAAATCTGTAGTCTGTGAGAATCTTTCCATTGTTTCCTGTATTCTCTCATATTGCGAAGCCCAAATTCTTCCCCAGGATGTAGATGGGATAGTGCCAAGTCCTTAAACACAAGAAGGGATCCAGAGTACGAAGACAAAAGGACATCTGAAAAGTACTACCTAGTGTTTGTTTGAAATCCCTGCTCATCCCCTGCACAAGCTAAAAACCTTCATTTGCTCTTCTTACCCACTTCCCAACCCAGCCTGCAAGAAGTAAACTCACTAACCCCTCATGTCATTTCTCCCAGTCTTTGTATTTCCAGCTACCCACCCATGCGTGCCCACCTAGGAGCTTAGCTTCTTAACTTTATATGGGCATAATCCAAACCCCTAGCTCAAAGTAGTCACCTCCAAAACCCTCTTGCTTTAGCCTGGGCCCATCGCATCTCTGACCTCAACTTGTGAGATGAGTGAACTCATCCAGAGAGCTGCCTCTCAGTAAACTGACTTTAACTTCTGATTCGGCCTCAGTTGGTTCATTTTGTAAGCAGAGAAAGCTATCTCTTAGAGTATGAACCTTTCTGTTTTGCAGTTATATAAGTTTTCTACCAACAAAACAAATTAGTAACTCATAGTTGCAAAGCCAGAATGACTTCATGATCAAAGTAACCCACTTCCCAAAGAGGGGCATCTGTGGGTGTTGCATTAGTTCAAAAACACTGGGAGCTACTCAAGGAAAACAAACCAGTAACTTGACTTAACTTTACATGACCAGAATGACTCAGCAGGATCTGTGCACCCCGAGAAACAGGGTGCCCAAACTATAATACATTGCATTATTTCAAAAGTATAGGGAGCTATCCAAGGAAAATAAAGTCACAAATTTACATCACAAAGAAAGAGAATTCAGCATGATATATTCTAAAATCAAACAAATGCTTCACTTTTAAATTCTACCTTTAAAATACCACCTACCTTGGGTGGGGGCAGTGGGCATGAGGAAGAGGCTGGAGAATGAACCCAGGGTCTTGCTAGGTAAAGGCTCTACCACTGAGTCACATAAACCACCCACCCACTCATTTCCACCCTTTAAACTCTAGGAAGTTAATAATCTAGCACTTTTTGTATAACTACACAGCCCCTGAAGACAGCCATCAGGATTCAAAAACATTCAGAGTTGCATAAGAGCCACAGTTTTAGGTGACATTGGAGCGTTCTCATGGAAGCCAGGCTTCGAAGGATTGAGAAAAGGGGGGTGATATGTATGTAAGTCCAGTCCAGAAGGAAGGAGAGGGGTGAGCGAGAGTAAACAAGGCACCCACAAGGTTTTGTCCAGACCAGGAAAAGCAGAAGCTCTTCAGCAACTGCTAATAACTGAATAGGGTGAAATGTAGGCCAAAGAAGGGGAGAGGGGAAGATGTAGAAGGCCACAAACATAACCTGTGCTTCCCGCCCGCCCCCCCCACCCCACTCTTTCTCTCTCTGTCTCTCTGTCTCTCTGTCACTCTCAACATTGATTCAGCTTGATTTTTTGACAATTCCATATATGTATAAGACATTCCAATTATTTTAATCCCTGGGTTACAGCTCTCAGGCAGAAAGAACTATATGCCACAGAACAACCCCCCCACACGCACACACACAAACATTCTAAGACACAGAAGGAAGGGTGTCTGCCTCTGCTCTCCCAAGAAGCAGAAGACAGTCATTCCATAGTGTCTCTGCTACTGGTTCTTTCTTCCCTGTAGGGCAAGGCCTGGGCACTCTCCTACCTGGGAAGTTAGGGAAGGAGATTACAACCCTTAGCAAAGTCTAGGGGCAGGGCCTGGGCATTAGAGAGGGTCAGGGGCAGGCCCCTCACGCTCCTTGATGGGTCAGGAGTAGTGATAGGCCATAGGAGTAGTCTAGGTGTGGATCCTGGTAGTCTGAGGTCTTCAGGGGTGAGGCCTACACGGGGACTCTCTGTGTTCAGTAAAGAAAAACTGACCTGAGTTGAAGAGAGTAGGCAATGTCCCCAACCTCCTCCTCATAAGTCTTCACAGTAATTAATTCATTTTGTTGTTAATTTTCATTTTGTCATTTTTTATGAGATCCATTTTTGTCAGGACCATCTATAGATAGTCCCATGGGTTTGAAACTATTCACTGGAGCCTGAGGGGCTTATCAATGGGTATACAACTGAAGACAATGACTGTCCCTCTCCCAGAGTCCATCAATAGCCAATAGTTTAGCAGGAAGAGGTAGGGATTTGTGAACCCCTACCCAATCCATAATTGACTGTTGATAGATCTAGTCTTATCTAGGCCCATTGTGCACAGAGGTATTGAGGTCCAGACTGCATTGGCTGTGTCATACCTAAAAAAGAATTGTTTATGTGGCCCTTTCCTTATTTTCACATTATTACATCCTTCCTAGCCCCTGAGCCTCAGAGAGGATAGTATAAATGTCTAGATGAGAGCCAAGCACTCAACCATCACTTATTCTCAGCATCTTGAGCAAACGCTTGTGTCTCTGCATGCACCGATTCATTGTTGTCTTAGCTAAGGTTTCTATTGCTGTGATAAAACACTATGACCAAACTCAACTGGAGAGGAAAATAGTTTATTTTGCTGACACTTCCACATCACAGTTCATCATCAAAGGAAGTCAGGGCAGGAACTCAAACAGGGCAGGTACCTGGATGCAGGAGCTGAAGCAGAGGCTACAGAGGAAAGCTGCTTACCGGCTTGTTCCTTATTGCTTATTCAGTCTGCTTTCTTACAGCATCCAGGACTAGCAGCTCAAGGGAAGCACCACTCACAATGGGCTGGGCCCTACTATATTAATTTCTAATTAAGAAGATAGTCTCCAAGAAAGGAAGGAAGGAAGGAAGGAAGGAAGGAAGGAAGGAAGGAAGGAAGGAAGAAACTCGTCTCCAGGCTTGCCTACAGCCCCATTTTATGGAGGCACAGCTGGCACAACTGGACAGGAAGGCTTCTCTGATTATCGCTGGGAGATATTTTTAAATTACATTTTAACTGATTTCCATGGTAGGTAGGAGGTACACGAGCTATGGTGACTGTGTGGGGATTAGAGGAGACTTTACACTTGTAATTGCAGCACTCAGGAAGGAGAAGCCTGTGAGGTCAAGGCCATCCTGGTCTACAGAGTGATTTCCAGCACAGCCAGAGCTACATAGTGAGACCCTGTCTTGAAAAAAAAAAACAAAAAGAAACAAAAAAACAAATAAATAAAAAGAAGACAATTTGCAAGAATTGATTTTATCCTTTTACCATGTAGATCTGAAAAATGAAACTCAAAATTGTCAAGGTCAGATGGCAGGCACCTTCCCCTACTGAGCCATTTGCTGGCTCTATGTTGCCTCTTGACCCATGCTCTTCCTACTGAAACGTGAAGTTACATTAACATATTAAATTATCTTTGTACTTTTGAATTTCATAAACTTGGGAGGGGTGCACATGGTCTCACTCTATATAGAGCAGGCTGGCCTCAAACTCAGAAATCCTCCTCTCTTTGTCTTTCGGGTTCTGGGATTAAAGACCCATACCATGGGGGATGACGAGATGACAGTGGTTTATAGCACTTGTTGTTCTTTCAGAGGACCAGGTTGGGATCCCAGCATCCACATGATGGCTCACAACTATATGAAACTCTAGTTCTAGGGACCCAATAGTATTTGGACACCTAGCACCTATGTTACATACATACATACATACAGACAGACAGACAATATATATATGTGTGTGTGTGTGTGTTTATTTTAAAAGGACTGTGTGACCATGCACAGCCATATCTTTTAACTTGTAATTTACACTGATTTACTTACTTATTTCAATCCTGATGGTCTACTACAAGCCTACTGTTCCTATACCTTGAGAACCTTTCAGTATATAAAACATTAAAGACCATGCCTTAAAGTTTATATAACACATGCTATAAGCATGCATCTTCTGTGACCAGTTACAATATGCTAAGACTTATGAGAGGGATGAGAGTACTGTGGTTTTAACTGGGATGATCAAGGTAAAGAAGATAGCTTTGGCCTGACAGAGATGAGAGACCATATTATATAAAAACTCTGCAAGTGATTGTAAGATCGTTGGCCTTTGAGATACCGAAAGCCATTGGAAGATTTTGGGAAGAGGGTGTGGAACAATGTGACATGTGACTGCGGCATTCAGAACAGAATAAGTGGGAAAGCATAGAAATGGGAGGAGTAGTTAGAACAAAGGGCATTTCCTGGAAGGGAGGATACAAGGAGAAAAGTCAAGGATGACTCTGAGGAGGGTCCGTGGAAATGGAAGAATGTGGCTATCGTATTCCAAGATCTGGAAGAGTTCAAGAGGAACAGGTTAGATGGGAGTGAAGAGAAAGTTCAAGGTCAGGGCCTAGGGACCTGCCAAGGGTATAGAGCTGTCCTGGATGACACACACACACACACACACACACACACAAATGGTCTAAAAAAGTGAGGCTAGGGCCAAGGAGATGGCTCAATGAGTAAAAGGCAAAGCTGACAACTTGAATTCAATCTCCAGAAGCCATATAAAGGTAGAAGGGAACTCCATCAACTTATCCTCTGATTTTCACATGTGCACATGCATATTCATACCCATGCACACATATTATACACATACAATAATAAATAAAATTGAAAAGATGTGACAGCATGGTGTGCTACAAGCTGGGTAAAAAAATAAAAACAAGTGTGGTGGTTCAGAGCCTAAGTGGATGCTGAGGCTGGAGGATCACCTTGAGTTCCAGATCAGACTGGGGCGTGTTATGAGAACCTGAGGCGGGGAGAGAATATCGAGAGCACAGAGTAGGGTGGGGTCATACTTGTAATGCCAGCACTTGGGAGGTGAAAGCAGAAAGTCATCATCAAATAGATAGTGTGAGTTTAAAGCTTGTCTGGACTACAGGAGATCCAGTCTCAAAGTGGAGCAGGAATTCTAGGGCTGGAGAGATTGCTCATTGATTAAGAACTTGTCCTTATCTTCCCATGGACTGGTTCAATTCCCAGCATCCGCATGACTAAGAACTGCTGGTAACTCCGGTTCAAGGGGCTCTGATGTCCTCTTCACCGGCATACACACAAGAGTCTTACAGTCGCCAAAGTATATACATGTTAATAAAATAATAAAAATCAATCTTTTGAAAAGGACAGCATTAGTATCTTTTAACATTAACTATCAAAAGATGTGCCAGGTGGTGATGGTGGCACACATCTTTAATCCCAGCACTCTGGAAGCAGAGGCAGATGGATCTCTATGAGTTTGAGGCCAGCCTGGTCTACAAAATGAGTTCCAGGACAGCCAAGGCTACACAGAAAAACCCTGCCTAGAAGAAACAACCAACCAAGCAACCCAATAAACAAACAAACAAGATTGCAATGACTATTTCCATATTAACTGAATGTTCTTACTTTGAAACATTAACATAGACAGTACCTTCTACTACTAGAAATATTTAAAAGTAATGAGCACTAGGGAGCAAAAGGATCAGGAATTCAAGATCGTCTTCAGCTAAACAGCCAGTTCAAGCCAGTCTGAGCTACATGTGACCCTGTCTCAAAAGCCAAAACAGGGACAGAGAGATGGCTCAGCAGATAAAAATGCTTACAACTAAAAATGATGCTGGGAATTCATTCCCTGGGGCCTACTTAGTAGAAAGAGGAAAAACTCAAGTAAGTTGTCCACAGACAGACAGATACACACTCTCTCACACACACACACACTGAATCACTAAATAAAATAAAAATAAAAAAATTTAAAGTCAAACCAAAAGGAATGAATTTCTAAAATAAATTATTGTTTGTGTTTCCTTATGAGTCAATGAGAATTACAATGTACTTCAGAAGCCTCAAAATCCCAGAGGTGTTTAGAAGATTAACAGAGAGCTAAGTCAGAATGGGACAGAGAAGGAACCCTTGGAGAGACCTCTAGAGAAGACAGGGAACATCAAGGAGACACAGAAAGAGTAACTAGTTGAGATAAGAGTAAGGGGGAAAAGTACACTATGTGCAAGAGGATAAAAAAAATGCTGTAATTGGAAACCATCCAATATCAGTTTAAAAAATAAATGTTTCCCTTTGAACTGAATGTATCTACTGTAAAAGACAGCATGGACAATATGCCCCTTGTAAATGAAAATGTTGAAAAGAATTACCCCTGTAATGCTGTTTCTGAACTAATGAAAAATAATCCTATACTTTAGAAGTCTCTGACACAAGCCATGTATTCACATGAGTGCTGAATTTCAGATATGGAGGTAACACACGGTGGGGGGACGGAGGGGGGGAGAATCACAGAGTCACAGAAGAGTTGCTATGTAATGTATGCTCATGGTGAAGTGAAAAATGCTCCAGTAATTTCTTTGAAATATAAGAGTTTAGGGACTGTGGTTAAAAATACAAATAAGATTGAATGCAGGTTCTTGGGTTGTTTATTGGTCCTAAAACTAAATTCGTTTTCGTCTTTTTTTATTATTATTATTTTTAAGATTTTTTTAAAGTCTCACTATGTAGTTCTGGCTAGCCTGGGTTCACTATGTTAACAAGTTATACTGGAATTTAGAGACCTGCTTCTGTCTTTTAAGTTAAAGGTTTATTGTCATTGGGGCTAGAAAATATGGCTTAATGGTTAAGAACTCCTATTGCTCCCGCAGAAGACTTGAATCTAGTTCCAAACATCCACAATGGGCAGCTTACAACCTCCTGTAACTATAGTTCCTGGCAATCTTTCTCTTCTGGTCTCTGGGGGCACTGCATGTATATGGTGCACAGACAAGAAGGTGCTCACACATATAAATTTAAAAATAATTTTTGTTTCTTTTTATGTATACTTGGCTGGCCTGAAACTTGTGTAAAACTCGGAGATTAGCTTCCCAGGTGCTGAGATTAAAGGTATTGTATCACCATTCCTGGCTCCAATAAAATTATTATTTTATTCTCTCTCTCTCTCTCTCTCTCTCTCTCTCTCTCTCTCTCTCTCTCTCTCTCTCTCTCTCTCTTTCTTCCCCCCGCCCATGTGAGGGGGGTGTGTCTGTGTAGGTGTCCATTGGATTCCATAGAGCTGAAAATACAGGTAGTTGTGAGTTGCCCAAAGTGGGTTCTGGTCCTCTAAAAGAGCAGCAAGTACTCTGTTCTTCCCAATATTTTTAAAAATTTATTTTACATCTTAATTTCAAACTCTCCCTTCTCTCTTCCCAATTCTATCCTTACAAATCCTTCCCTCTATTAACCCCCTTTTCTTCTCCTCAAAAAAGAAGACCCCTTAGGTACCATCCCACCCTAGGACATCTAATCCCAGCAAGACTAAGCATCTTCTCACCCTCTGAGGCCCAACCAGGCAGTCGAGGTAGGAAAAGAAGATCCAATCACAGTCAACAGAGTCATAGACAACTCCCTGTTAGGAGACTCATAAAGAGCAAGCTGCACATCTGCTATAAACGTGTAGGGGGCCTAGGTCTAGCCCTGAATGCTCTTTGGTTGGTGGTTCAGTCTTTGTGAGCCCCCATGGGCCCAGGTTAGTTAACTCTGTTGGTCTTCTTGTGGTGTCCTTGACTCCTCTGGCTCCCTCACTTCTATCCCCCATTCTTCCATAAAACTCTCTGAGCTCTTTTGGCTGTGGGTCTCTGCATCTGTTTCCATCAGCTACTGAGTGAAGCCTTTCAGGAGGCAGTTATGCTAGGCTCCTTTCTGCAAGCATAGCAGAACATCATCAATAGTGTCAGGGGTTGGCTCACTCCTATGGGATAGATCTCAAGTTGGGGCAGTCATTGGTTGGCCATTCCCTCAATCTCTGCTCCATCTTTATGCCTGTGCATCTTGTAGGCAGGACAAATTTTGGGTTGAAAGTTTTGTCGGTAGGTTGATGTCCCCCTCCCTCCACTGGAAGTCCCACCTGGCTATAGGAGGTGACCACTTCTGTCTCTATATCCCCTGCTGGTAGGAATCTCAGCTAAGGTCACCCCTATAGGCTCCCTGGAGCATGGTCCATCCCAGGTCTCCAGCTAATCTCAGAGATGCTCCCCACTGATTTCCATTCTCACTCCCAGCCCTCTCCTACTTCTCCCCACATCTGATCCCCATCTCTGTTCCCTTCCTCACTCCTGTTGTAGTAATTATTTAATCCATCAGGGGCTCCTACACCACCTTTGATTATTTATTTTCCAGATTAAAAAAAGCACAAAACTTTTATATTTATAGTAAGCCTTAACTGTAGTAGATCGGGGCAGATATGCACCCTCTATGCTATTATGTCTACTTCCCTGCCAATAACCCCAAGATATGACGTGCCTTGTTCCATCTGGGCTGCTCTTAGTACAATTGGCCGTCCTCGTGGCCATGTTCTCATGATTCATTTACCCCATGGCATCTTCTCTCTCTACTTTGTCTCTCTTCCCTCATGTGGTCCTGCCTCAGACCCCAACCAAAACTCTGCCTAACTCTCTTCTGCCCAGCTATGGGCTATAGGCATCTTTATTCAGCTGATAGTTTTAAATTTAGGAGCAAGGTCACATAGCATCTCTTGGTTACGTGAGGATTCCCTAGTCCCTGAGGCAACTAGAGCTTGGGGGGTCAGATAAAACCTCAACACCTCCTCCCCCATCCAGTTCCCTCTCTCCATCCACCTCTGATGTCTATTTAGTTTCCCCTTCTGAATGAGAATTCACACATGCTCCCTTGGGCCCTCCTTATTACGTAGTTTCTTTGGGTCTGTGGAGTATAGCATGGGTATCCTGTACTTTATGACTAATGAGTACATACCGTACCATCTGTGTCTTTCTTATTAAAAAATGGGGTACAGAGCTAAACAAAGAATTCTCAACTGAGGAATATCAAATGGCCAAGAAGCACCTAAAGAAATGTTCAACATCCCTGGTGTTCTTGTTGTTGATAGGGGTATGAGGGGCCCTTATCCAGGAGTGTCCCCTGCTACTGCTAGCTCAGAGTATCAGTCATTACTGTTACCACTGCCCGTTAGGATCAGTCCTTGCTAGAGGCCCTCATTGTCATCAACACAACTTTTTTTTTAAAGCAGGATTTTTTTTCCCAGGAAATTGGCAAGTTTGTCCTAAAATTTATGTGGAAATGCAAAGGCCTCAAAATAGCCAAAACAAATTTGAAAAAGAACATAGTTAGCCAGTGATATTCATGTATACCTATGATTCCAGCACTTAGGAAGCAGAGTCAGGTGGATGTTTATGAGTTCAAAGCCAGCCTTGTCTGCAACGTGAGTTCCAGGACAGCCCAGAGTGCACAGAGAAACCTAGGCTTGAAAAAAATAATAAAAAGGCTAAAATCACCTGTAATCCCAGCACTTGGAAAGCGAAGGCAGGGAGAGTGTAATGAGTTTCAGGCTGGATGAACTAGTGTGAGACTGTGTCTCACAGCAAATATGCACCTGGGTTCAGTTGGCAGAATGCTTGTCCAGCATGTATGATGCCCTCAGTTCAGTTCCCAGCAACCAAAGAAACCAGGCATAGTGGCGCACATCTGTAATCCCTGAATTCCAGAGGTGTAGGTAGGAGGATTGAGAAGTTCAAGATCAACTTTGGCTACATAAAGAGTTCATGCTCCGTCTAGATATATGAGACAAACAAAACAAAACAAAACAGTGTGTGTGCACTGTAATAAAACTACAAAAACCAATCAGTGCGCGACCCATATAAGGATAGACATCGAGAAGAACAGAACAGAATTAAAAGTTCATACATGTATGCTTTTGTTTGGGTGACCCTTGATGATCTCGAACTTTTGTACAGTCCTCTTGCTTCTGCTTTTCGAACACCAGGAATACCATGCCAGCTGGAGCTTTTGTTTGTTGTAATCGGTTTGGTTTGGTTTGGTTTGGTTTGGTTGATTTCATTTAGTTTCGTTTTTTCAAGACAGGGTTTCTTTGTGTAGCCCTGGCTGTCCCACAGCTGGGTCTGTCGACCAGGCTGCTCTTTTTTTTTTTTTTTAAATTGGATACTCTGTATTTACATTTCAAATGTTATCCCCTTAACTGCTGCTCTTAAACTCTTAGAACCCCCAACTCTGCCTCTGCCTCCCAAGTGCCCAACCAGCTTTATTTATTTTTATTATCATTACTTTTTTGTGGCACTAGGAATGGTTTTGTACATGCAGGCAGCCTAAGCTATGCTCCCAACTTTACAGCATTTTTATGTAAGTACTAAGGCAATTCAATAAGAAAGGGAAGTCTTTACATCAAATACTATTAAGACAACTGAATGTCTACACACAGAAAGGTCGGTTTCAACCTTCCTCTCCAGCCATATACGAGAATGAACCCATATCTCATGTTCCCTTTCATATACAGATCCTAACTTTTTTTAAACATGTAGATATTTTTTATTTTACGATTTTTTTCTCTTTCTTTCCTTTTCTTTTTTTTTATTGGATATTTTCCTTTTTTTCAGTTTTATTGGATATTCTCTGTATATACATTTGAAATGTTATCCCCTCCCCACCACCACTCCCTCCTCCCCCTCAACTTGCTTCCATGAAGGTGCTCCCTCTCCCAATTACCCTCTCTACCTCAGTGCCTTGGCTGGTGATGGTGTTGTTCTTCCCATGAGGGTGCAAACCTTTCAGCTCCTTCAGTCCTTTCTCTAGCTCTTTCATTGGGGTCCCCGTGTTCAGTCTGATGTTTACCTGCAAACATCCTCATCTTTATCTATATGACTCTGGTAGAGCCTCTGAGGAGACATCCATGTCTGGTTCCTGCCAGTAAACACTTCTGGGCATCAGCAATAGTGCTTGGGTTTGGTGGCTGCATATGCAGTGGTGCTCCAGGTGAGAGAGTCTCTGTAGCTCTTTTCTTCAACTCCTGCTCCTCTATTTGACCTTGTATTTTCTCCCCTGTTTTGTTGTCCCTTCTAAGAAGGACTGAGGCATCCACATTCTGGTCTTCCTTTTTTTGAGCTTCATAAGTTCTGTGGATGGTTTCTTGGGTATTCTGAGTTTTTTTTTGGGGGGGGTGTATTTTCTTTACTTACATTTCAAATGTTATCCCCTTTCCAAGTTTCCCCTATCCCATTCTCCCTGCCCCTACCTCTATAACAGTGATCCCCAACCCACCCACCAACTCCCTCCTAAGTCCCCATCTTGGCATTCCCCTATACTGGGGCATTGAGGCTTCACAGGACTAAGCCCCCCCCCACACCGCCTCCCTTCCCGACGATGCCTGATAATGCCATCCTCTGCTACATATGCAACTGGAGCCATGGGTCTCTCCATGTGAACTCTTTGATTGGAGGTTTAGTCCCTGGGAGCTCTGGGGGATCTTGTTGGTTAATATTGTTGTTCTTCCTATGGGGTTGTAAACCCCTTCAGCTCCAGATCCTAACTTTTTAAAATATACATTGTAACAAAATATCATGGGTAGCAGAGGGGGGAGGGAGGGAGGCACCTGTGTGGGAGAGGGAAGGGGGAGAGGAAAGAGGACAGTATCAGGTAATAGGGGAGACAGGAGAGAAGCCTAGAAGTCCAGGAGAATGTATGGAAATAGGTCACTTCTGGGGCTGGGGGGAACCTCTCGAAAGTCCCAGAGATCTGGAATGTAAGAGACTCCCAGGACTCAATGTGGGTGACCTTGGCCGAAATGCTCAGGGAAATGCTAGAGATCACCTCCCAGGGAGCTGAGAAAGATTTCAGAGAAGTAGATAGACAGGGCCCCCTGTGGAGGCATGGGAACATCAAACCACCTATAAAAATTTTGACCCAGAATTGTTCCTGTCTAAAAAATATATATATATATGGAGACAAAAAATGGAGCAGAGACTGAAGGAAAGGTCATCCAGTGTTTTAAAGTAACACCAGCCCAACTTGGGATCCATGACACCAAACAAAATATTACTGATGATATGTTGTGCTTACAGACAGGAGCCTAGCATGGGTGTCCTCTGAGAGGCTCCACCCACAGCTGACTGAGACAGATGCAGATACTCACAGCCAACCCTTGGACAGAGGTCAGGGTCCCTTATGGAAGAGTCAGAGGAGGGACTGAAGGAGCTGAAGGGGATTGCAACCCCATAGAAAGAACAACAGTCTCAACTAACCCAGACCCTTGTGAGCTCCCAGAGACTGAGCCACCCATCAAAGAACACACACACACACATACACACACACACACACACACACACACACACACACGGGCTGGTCCAAGGCTCTGGAGGAGGATGTGCCTAATCCTGTAGAGACTTGATGCCCTAAAGAAGGGGGGGGGATGCCCAAGGGGGAAGAGAGTGCCCTCTCATAGGCAAATGGGAGGGGGTATTAGGAGGGGGCAACATTTGGAATATAAATAAATAAAATAAAATATATATTGTATATATGTGTGTTTACGTGTATTACTGTAAGCATACATGTGCCCTAGCATGACTGTGAAAGTCAGAGGGCAACCTGCAATGTCAGTGCTCGCCTGCAACCTTGTGTGGGACAGGGTTTTGCTTGCTAAAGCATAGGCCAGGTTAGCTGGTCCTCAAGCTTCCAAGGACTCTCCTGTCTCCAGTTCCCATCTCACCATAGGGTTATATACAAGTGTTACTGCATCTGGTTTTATCTGAACTCTGGGGAATCCTAACTAGGGTCCTCATCACACTTGCATAACACTTTAACCACTGAACAATCTTTCCGCCTTGGATCCTAGCTATTGATGTTTGTATATATACATGTGAATGTGGGTATAGGTCATAAAACTAGAAAGGAATCCATAAGGGTGGAGAAATTGAGGAAGGAGAAGGGATAATAGGTCATGTGTGGCATGCAAGTGAAGAAGAAACCACGAGATGAAAAGGGAGGGGACAGTAGGTGGGAAAGAAGAGCAGAGAGGAAGTTCAATAAGAACAAAATATGTTGGAAAATAACTATAATGGGCCTGTCAGATAGCTCAGTGGATAAAGGGGCTTGCTGCCAAGCCTGACCAATCATCAGATCCCACACAGTAGAAGGAAAGAACTGACTCCTGGCAAGTTGTCCTCTGACCTCCACACAGGCACTGCGGTACAGGCACACACACATACACACACATACAGTGAGAGAGAGAGAGAGAGAGAGAGAGAGAGAGAGAGAGAGAGAGAGAGAGAGAGAGAGCAGAGACAGAGACAGAGAGAAACAGAGAGAAACAGAGAGACAGAGAAAGAGAGGGGGGAGAATAAATAATGTAGAACTGGAGAGATGATTCAGTAGTTAATTAAAGAGCACTTGTTCTTTTTCTTCAAGAGGACCTTAGTTCAGTACCCAGCACTCAAGATGGGTGGTTCAGAACCACCAATAACTCCACCTCCAGATGACTGCACATTCTCTTCTGGCCTCCACTGTAGCACAGTGGTAGACCCTCACACTGATATACACACACACACACACACACACACACACACACACACACACACACAATTAAAATACATCTCTAAAAATAAATAAGCAAAATTAATAAAATATTTTAAAAGAAAAT
This sequence comes from Micromys minutus, assembly GCF_963924665.1. NCBI lineage: Eukaryota > Metazoa > Chordata > Mammalia > Rodentia > Muridae > Micromys > Micromys minutus. The sequence goes on along the minus strand of NC_137970.1, from coordinate 40,984,623 downwards.
AACATAAGTAACCAAGTGTGGTGGAACACACGCAGCTTTAATCCCTGAACTCAGGAAACAGAGGCAGATAAATCTGTATGAGCTGGAGGCTAACCTGGCATACATACTAATTTATGGGTCAGTTAGTGCTACACAGTGAGACCTTGTCTCCAAAAACAAAATAAAATGCCATTATTAAACCTAACTCGTGTATGCCAATTAAAACTTTAAAATGTACTGACTTTTCGGGGTGGTACATGCCTTTAATCCCAGCACTCAGGAGACAGATGCAGGTGGATTTCTGTGAGTTCAAAGGCAGACTAGACTACAGAGTTCCAGGACAGCCAGGGCTACACAGTGAAACTCTATCTCAAAAAAATAGATAATAACAAACATAAGAGCTGAAATCACTAAATGGAGATATGACTTATCAGTCAAAAGTACTTATTGCCTTAAAAAGGTTTTAGATGTGATTATTTTATGTACATAAATGCTTTGCCTAAATATATGTGTCTATAAACCATTTGTGTGTCTGGTTCCCACGGAGATCAGTAGAGGCCATTGGATCTCTGGAACTGTTGGGAATAGAACTGATGTCCTCTGCAACAACAGCAAATACTCTTAACTGCTGAGCCCACTCTACAGCCAGGCCTTATTGCTCTTACAGAAGACCTATTTCAGGCTAGGCTATAAAATGAGACTCTGATTGCCCATCCCAACCCCAAGCCAAGCATGCAATCTCACTTGGAATCACAGCACCTGGGGGAATAGAAGCAGGATGATCGGGAATTCAGGCCGTCCTTCTGGGCTGCACAACGTGTTTGAATCCAGCCTGGGTTACGGGAGACTTGTGTCCAAAACAAAACCAAGCAAGACAAAAACAGGAATGTGGAAGGACCAAGTACAGAGTATGAGAAAACATTTTCAAATTATTCATTTAATAAAGGGCTTATATCCAGAATTTAAAAAGAACTCCCATAATTCAGTTAGAACAGAAACAACTTTCTGAGCAGAACACCAATTACACAGGAACTAAGATCAACACTTAGTGGGAGCTCATGAAACTGCAAAGTTTCTGTAAGGCAAAGGACACCAAAGGACAAAATGGCAACCAACAGATTGGGAAAAGATTTTTTTACATCTGACAGAGTACTAATATCCAAATTATATAAAGAACTCAGGAAACTAGACATCAACAAACCAAATAACCCAATTTAAAAATGAGGTACAGAGCAATTCCCAACTGAGGAATCTATAATGTTTAAGAAGCACTAAAAAATGTTCAAATTCCTCAGTCATCAAGGGATGCAAATAAAAACAACTCTGAGATTCCATCTTACACCCCACATTCCTCCATTACTGGTGGGAGTAAAAACTTATACAGCCACTTTGGAACTCAATATGGAGGTCTCTCAGAAAATTGGGACTTGATCTACTTCAGGACCCAGTTATACCAGTTCTGGTCATATACCCAAAGGATGTTCCAACATGCCATAAGTACATTTGTTCAACTATGTCCATAGCAGCTTTATGCATAGTAGACAGAAACCTAAAACAACCTAGACGTCCCTCAACCAAAGAATGGATGAAGAAAATGTAGTTCATTTGCACAATGAATGACTTCATAAAATTTGCGGGCAAATGGATGAAAATAGAAAATATCCTGAGTGAGATAACCCAGACTCAGAAAGACAAACATGGTATGTATTCACTTATAAGTGGATATTAGCCATAAAGTACAGAATAAGCATACTACAATCCACTGATCCAAAGAAGCTAAGCAACAAGGAGGGCCCAAGATGGGGATGCTTGATTCTCACCGAGAAAGGGAACTAGAATAGAAAAGAGGGGTGGATAGAGGGAGGGAACTAGGTTGAGGAGAGGGTGGGGGTGGAAATGGAAGGGATCAGTCAGGGGATACTGGAGGAGAGAGCACTGGGAGAGACAACTCTAATGGGGGCATCACAGGGGTGAGCTAGAAACCTAAGGCAATGGAAACTCCCAGGAATCTACGAAGGTGACCCTAGCTAAGACTCATATGGGGCCTGAACCAGCTATCTCCTGCAGCCAGGCAAGATTTCCAATGGAGGGACTGCGATACCAAGGCAACCACAAAAAAAAAAAAAAAATCTTTGACTTACAATTTGTCCTGCCTACAAGATGTACTGGGGTTAAAATAGAGTAAAAATTGAGTGAGTGGCAAAACATTGACTGGTCCAGCTTGAGACCCACATCATGAGAGAAAGCGCATCCTTAACGCTGTTAATGATACTCTGCTGTACTTGCAGATAGGAGCCTAACATAACCATCATCAGAGAGGCTTCTCCTGGCAACTGAGGGAAACGAATGCACAGACCCACAGCCAAACATTTGGAGGAGCTTGGGGAATTCTTTGGAACAAGGGGAGGAACATATTGTAGGAACCTAAGGGGTCAAGAACACCACAAGAAAACCTACAGAATCAACCTACTTGGGCTCATAGGAACTCATAGAGGCTGAACCACCAACCAGGAGCGAACATGGGACTAACATAGGCCCTAATATATTACAGTTGTGTGTCTTGGCCTTCAAGTGTTATTAACACTAGGAGCAGGGGCTGTCTCTGATTCTATTGCCTGCCTTTGGGGCCCTTTTCTCCTAGCGGGCTGCCTCATCTAGCCTCAATAGGAGAGGACTCATCTAGTCTTACTGCAACTTTATATCCATGCGAGGCTCCCCTTTTCTGCAGAGAATGGAGGAGTGGATGTGAGGGGGCAGGGGAGAGGGGAAAGACTGGGAGAAGAAGAGGAAGGGGAAACTCTGGTTAGGATATAAGATATAAGATAAATAATAAGTTAAAAAAAACTCTCCAGGGCTGAAAGCATAGTTCAGTGATAGAGTATATATGCTTAGCACTAGAAGGCTCTGGGTTCAATAGCTACGACCAAATAAATAGTAACCACCCAATATTTAAATTGAGGAGACATTCTGAATAAACCTGTTACCAAAGAAGAGATGGTAGCTTACAACCATCTGTAATGAGATCTGGTGCTCTCCTCTGGTGTAACTGAAGACAGCAACAGTGTACCCACATACATTAAATAAATAATAAATAGATTTTTAAAAAAAAAAGACTTAAAAAGAAGAAGAGTAGGAGGGGGAGGAGAAAGAGGAGGAGAAGGAGGAGGAGGAAGAAGAGGAGAAGGAGAGGAGGAGGAAGAAGAGGAAGAAGAGGAGGAGAAATATCTCAGGGGTTAAGAGCACTGGCTATTCTTCAAGAGAACCCAGATTCAATTTTCGTACTCACATGGCAGCTCACAACTGTCGTAACTCCAGCCCACAAGGATATGATGCCCTCTTCTGGTCTCTGTAAACATTACCTATAGTCTTAGGTTTTTCAAACCCTACTTTTAATAAGGGTTCTTTTTATTAATTAATTATTTTATTTGTTTACATTCCTGACGTTGTACCATTCCTGGTCTCCCTTCCCACAGTTCTTCATCCCATTCCTCTGGTGCTTCTCCCAACACCTGTATCCCCCTTCCCTGGGGCCTCAAGTATCTACAGGATTAGGCACATCCTCTCCGACTGAGGTCAGATAAGGCATTACTCTGCTACATAAGTGCCAGGGGCCTTGGACCAGCCCATGTATGTTCGTTAGTTGGTGGCTTAGTCTCTGGGAGCTCCCAGGGGTCCGGGTTAGTTGACATGGTTAATCTTCCTATGGGGTTGCCATCCCCTTCAGTTCCTTTAATCTTTCTGATAACTCTTCCATGTGGGTCCCCAACCTTAGTCCAATACTTGGCTGTAAGTAACTGCATTTATCTCAGTCAGCTAGAGCCTCTTAGAGGAGACAAGCTAGGCTCCTGTCTGCAAGCACAACATAGCCTCAGTAATAGTGGCATGCCTGAAGAGTCCCCTTGAGATGGATCCCAAGGTGGGCTTGTCACTGGACTTTCCCTCAGTCTCTTCTCCATTTTTGTTCCTGCACTTCTTTTAGACAGAAACAATTCTGGGTCAGAAATTTTGACCGTAGGTTGGTAGCCCCGCCCCTCCACTTTGGGCCATGTCTATCTACTAGAGGTGGTCTCTTCAGGTTCCATCTCTCCACTGTTGATCACAGCTAAGATCACCCCCACTGAGTCCTGAGAGTCTCTCACATCTCAGGTCTCTGGGATTTTCTAGAAGGTCTCCTCACTCCCAGAAGTTGCATATTTCCCTGGCCCTCTGGGCTTCTCTCCTGTTTCCTCCCATACCTGATCCTGTCCCCCTGTTTCCCCTCCCTCTTCTCTATCCCACCCAGGCTTTTCCCTTCCTCCCTCTGCCTCCCGTGATTATTTTGCTACCTCTTCTAAGTGGAATTGAAGAATCCTCATTTGGGCCTTCCTTCTTGTTAAACTTCTTATAGTCTGTGGATTATATCCTGAGCATCCTGTACTTTTGGGCTAATAACCACTTCTCAGTGGCTATATACCATGTATGTCTGTACTGGCTGGTTTTGTGTCAACTTGACACAAACTGGAGTTATCACAGAGAAAGGATCCTCAGTTGAGGAAATGCCTCCATGAGATTCAGCGGTAAGGCATTTTCTCAACTAGAGATCAAGAGATTAGGGCCCAGCCCACTGTGGGTGGTGTGGGCTGGTAGACCTGGGTTTTATAAGAAAGCAGGCTGAGCAAGCCAGGGGAAGCAAGCCAGTAAGTAACATCCCTCCATGGCCTCTGCATCAGCTCCTGCTTCCTGACCTGCTTGAGTTCCAGTCCTGACTTCCTTTGGTGATGAACAGCAATGTGGAAGTGTAAGCTGAATAAACCCTTTCCTCCCCAACTTGCTTCTTGGCCATGATGTTTTGTGCAGAAATAGAAACACTGACTAAGACAATGTCCGTTTAGGTCTGGGTTATCTTAGAATGATATTTTCTAGTTCCATCCATTTACTTGAAAAATTCATGATTTTAATAGCTGGGTAATATTCTATTTTGTAAAAGAACCACGTTTTCTGTATCCATTCTTCAATTGAGGAACATCTGGGTTTTTTCCAGCTTCTGACTCTTATAAATAAGGCTGCTATGAACATGATGAAGCTTGTGTCCTTGTAGTATGGTGGAGTACCTTTTGGGTATATAGCCAGGAGTGGTGTAGCTAGGTAGAACTATTTCCAGTTTTCTGAGGAACCACCAGACTGATTTCCAAAGTGGTTGTATAATTTTGTAATCCCACCAGCAATGGAGGAGTCTTTCTTTTTCTCCACATCCTCACCAACATGTGCTGTCACTTGAGTTTTTAATCTTGGCCATTCTGATTGGTGTAAGGTAGAATTCTGGGGTCGTTTTGATTTGCATTTCCCTAATGACTAAGGATGTTGAACATTCTTTTAAGTGCTTCTTTGCCATTTGAGATTCCTTTGTTGAGATTTATCTGTTTAGCTCTGTACCTCATTTTTAAATTGGATTATTTGACTTTTTGGAGTCTGACTTCTTGAGTTATTTATATATTTTGGATATTAGTCTTCTGTCAGATGTAGAGTTAGTGAAGATCTTTGTCCAATCTGTAGGCTGCTGCTTTGGCCTATCGACACTGTCCTTTGTCTTACAGAAGCTTTTCTTCTTCAAGAGGTCCCATTTATCAATTGTTGATCTTAGAGCCTGAGTCATTGGTGTTCTGTTCAGGAAATTTTCCCTGTGCCTGTGTGTTCGTTTTTTTTTTTTTTTTTTTCCACTTTCTCTTCTATTAGAGTCAGTGTATCTCATTTTATGTTGAGGTCCTTGATCCACTTGGAATTGTGCAGGGTGATAAACATAGATCTATTTTCATTCTTCTACATGCAGACCACCAGTTAGACCAGTACCATTTATTGAAGATATTTTCTTTTTTTCCACTGTATGGTTTTAGCTTCTTTGCCAAACCTCCCTTCTAGCCCACCCACCAGAATTAATGGAAAAGAAAGGTTATTAAAACATGGGGAAAGTGGAATTATTTAGAAATTATTCTTTGGAGCAAATCCAATCTGCATTGTCAGGAAATCAGCAATTCAGTTCATAGGATTCGGCAGTAGGAGCTTGATCTTCTTGCAGATACTTCACGAATATACCAGCAGTCCAGTTTAGTAGTGTTGGGATAGCAACCACGAGTCAGCAGCAGCGGTGTGACCTAGCAGAAATAGCTAGGCCTCAGCCAAATGGGACCAGGACCAGCAGAAATTCGAAGAAAAGTTCTCTGCTATGCCTCTCTCAATAAATTGAAGATCAGCAAAGACCGAGAAGCATTGCAAAGCTGTTATGCAACCAAGCCCTGTCACTGTTGAGTCCTATGTATACTCCTTCCAACACCATGTGCCCTCCGCAGGTCTTGCCTCACCATGGGTCTTGTTTCTCAGCATCTGAGTCTGTATCAGCTGATATCACTCTGCCAAACGATCAACCCAGGTTTTCAAAAGCAGCAAGAAGCCGTCAGAACACCACCAGAAGGTTTTTGGTATTTCTCTCTATGGAGTCACGACAGAGCTGAGCTATGCAATGTAAGATAGACCAATGCATGCGTGTAGTTAGCTAAGAATCTTTCATGTGTCCTTTCATGTGGCTGCTTTAGCAACACGTCCTTTTGCCTGTGTCTGCTTCAGTGAAACATTCTTTGACATGACTGACTTTCCAAAGAAGCCAGAAGTTTCTGACAGACATGCAGGCAAAACACTCCTACACATAAAACAAATAAATAACTCTTCAAAACTCTTTTTAAAAAAGAATTATGAGTTTGGTGGTAATAACACATGCCTTTAATCCCGACACTCCTGGCAGAAGCAGGATCTCTGTGAGTTTTAGGCCAGCCTGGTCTACAACGTAAGTTCTAAGACAGCCAGGGCTATACAGAGAAACCCTGTTTCAAACTTAAACAGTTACTTGCCATGTACTATTTTGGTTGGTGGTTAAGAGCACTGACTGCTCTTCCAGAGGTCCTGAGTTCAATACCTACCAACCACATAGTCGCTCACAACCATCTGTAATGGGACCTGATTCTCTCTGAAGAAAGCTACACTGTACTCACATACATGAAATTAAAAAAAAAAAAATCTTTAAAGAAAAAAAACTTTAAAAAGAAAGAAAAAATAACTATGGGTATAATTCCAGTACTTGGTTGGTAAAATCAGGAGAATCAGTTCAAGGCCAGCCTTAGCTAGATTACACAGAGGGTTTGAGGTCAGCCTCATTAAGCCTTACCCTACTCAAACTGAGATATAAATGGCTAATCAGTCCATGGAAAGGTACTCAAGCTGGATATATATATATATATATGTGTGTGTGTGTGTGTGTGTGTGTGTGTGTGTGTGTTTGTGAGAGTGTTTGCTTAATGAATGAGGGCCTGATATGGATCATATCACCAGCACCATCACACTATACTATTACCCCAAAACCATCTCAGCATAAACACACACACACACACCAGTCATTAGAGGATGGAAATTAAAGTCACACTAATGGGGCTGGGTGATAATTCCATGGTTAAGGCACTTACTGCTCTTGAAGAGGACCCACGTTTAGAGAACACAATTGTAACTCTGGTTTCAGGGGATGTGAAGGCATCTTCTGGATGCTACCAGCACTATGTTTAGTTGGAGACATCTCATTTTGAGAGTGATGCTCCTGCTTCAGCCTTCAGTAAGGGTTCTTAATGTCTTTATTAACAAATATTATACTCTGTTGTTTGCTTGTGCTGTGTTTGGAGAAAGATCTCTGTGTAGCCCTGGCTGGCCTAGGACTATCTAGATCAAGCTGAACTTGAATTCACAGAGATCTGTCTCCCTCTGCCTTTTGACTGCTACAAGTGTTGTGGATTTTGTTGTTGTTGTTAGTGTTTGAAACGGGGTCTAAAACTCCATATATAGACCAGGCTGAGCTAGAACTCACAGAGATTCCCCCTACTTCTGCCTCCTGCGTGTTGGGATTAAAGGCGTGGGTCAGTATAGCCGACAAGTTTTGTTTTTCCGGACAGGGAATTGAATCCAGGGCCTCGTGCATGGCAGGAAAGCACTCTATCAACTGAGCTTTCCCACTAAATGGTAATTTTTGGACTTTTTGTGACAGGTCACATGTAGTCCAGGCTGCCCTCAAATTCTACTTCCACAAGAAAGACTTTGACCTGCCTATTCTCCCGTCTCCATGTTCTAGGTGCTGGAATTAAAGGCATGTTCCACCATGCCTGGTTGCCCTGTGATGTTTGCTTCCCTTCCAGGTTTTCCCTTTTTAACAGTTTATTATTTGTTTTTGTGTATGTGTGTAGCTGCATACATTTGAAGATCAGAAGACAACTGGTAACTGGCCTTTCTTGGTGGCACTTTTATCCACTCAGCTATCTTTCCTGTCTCACTGCAATATTTCTACTACCAAAAAGTCTACAATGATAAAGCACATTATGCGCTTTTTGGTATAAATGAATTTAAAAGTTTATTGTCCTACAAATCACATATCTAAAGTTTTATTTTGTTAAAATTCCTAATTATCTGGGTTTTAGTATATCCATAAAGGAAGAACAACCATCACTGCACAAAACTCCATACTATTTTCTTAATCAATATTTTTAAATACATATTTTTAAGATTTATTTATTTATTATATATAAGTACACTGTCACTGTCCTCAGACACACCAGAAGAGGGCATCAGATCCCATTATAGATGGGTGTGAGCCACCATGTGGTTGCTGGGATTTGAACTCAGGACCTCTGGAAGAGCAGTCAGTGCTCTTAACCACTGAGCCATCTCTCCAGCCCCATCAACTTTTTTGATGACTTCATTATTTTCTATGCAATGTACAGCCTTCTCTGGCCTTGAGCTTGTGATCCTCCTGTTTCACCTTCCCAAATTCAGTAGTTACAGATTTCAACCATTATGCCTGACTCCTTGCTTTCTTTTCTTCTTTCTTTGGTATTGAGGATTGAATCAGGGCCTCACAAATGCTCTATTGACTGAGCTGTATCCCAGTCTTTCTGGTTCTGGCCTGAGCCTCTTGAGTGCTTTCAGTGGGCTCCAACACACACAGCAAAACACTTCTCCTTTTTTGTAGTCCTTGTTTTCACAATGTAGTCCAGGTAACCTCGAATTCAGAGATCTGCCTACCTTTTTCTCCCTAGTGCTGGGATTAAAGGTATATGCCACCACTGCCTGGCCAAACAGCACTTCTTTTTAACTGATGATGAAAAATATTTTAATTGACTGCTATAGCTATTTAGAATGCAAAATAAAACAAAAACTGAATATAAGATAAAAATCAAAAGGTAAAGATATAATGTTAAAGGGGGGGGGGCTATGGTGGCTCACACTTTTAACCCCAGCACTTGAGAGGCAGTTAAGTGGATCTCCATGAATTTCAGATCAGCCAAGTCCTATATAGTGAGACCCTGTCTTAAACAACAACAAAAGGTAAAGTCAAATAGAACACCCTCAATAGAATACATTACCTTTTGGATTCTGTCATTACTTAAGAACTATGTTCTTAGCTTTATTGCTAAGACAGCGTTTCTATACACAGCCCAGGTTGGCCAGTTCTTGCTTCTGCCTCCCAAGTGAGGAGATTACATGGGAGTCAGCACTCACAGGAAACATCACTTATTTTTAACATACGAGGACAAATAAGACGTCAAAGATAATTAATTTTTTAAATACTGATTTTTTTTCTAATAGAAGGTTTCCTAGGTTCAGCTTCAGAAAAAAAAAATCTGTAGACACCGGGCTTTCAGAAGTTACATTCAGGAGACTAATGTCACCACCATACACCTCACTGGCCTTAGAAACCTCCCAGTACCAGCAGTAAGTCCTTGAGCCCTTTCCCAGATCTCCGCGCGAGGGCGCCCTGTAAAAGCTCGCTGGGGACGCTCGGCTTGAGCATGGTCAGTTTAGCCCGCGGGGCGGTCCAGAGCGCAGGTAAGGCGGAAGAGGACTCCGAGCTGTTATCTCTCTATTAGATCATAGAAATGGATAAAACAATTAAATAAATTAATGGAATAAAACAAAAAAGACATCTCCACTTTCTGATTTACACCCAATGCAAAGATGCCCCCAGACGCCGGCACCAAAAAAAAAAAAAAAAAAAAAAAAAAAAAAAAAAAAGAAACGGAAACGGAAACGGAAATGGCTTCTCTGTTCTGCGCGCAGTGTCACATTAATAATTGTCCCTGCAAGGGGACTTTCCCGGGACTGCCCTAAGTCGTGCCTGCACAAAAATCTAACAAGACTGAAACAGATAAATTCCGAAACTTGGTATCATGTTTTCAAGTAAGGTCTTCCGGAGTTTCCGTATAAATTAAAACAGAGAGAAGTCCACGCAGTAAGGTCAGTGCTGCATTCGCCATCCTTTCTTTCAGGCCTGTGCCGCAGTCTGCCTTCCCGCTGCTTCTCCTTCGCTCCGCCCAAGGGAACCTTATGTCAGGTGGCTACCGAGCATTTTCCCTTTCTCTCTGATCAAGATGGCTGGGGGTGAGGTTGGAGTGACTCTCGGGCAGCCACATCTTTCCCGACAGGATCTCGCCACATTGGTAAGGTCTCGATTTGCGGCGAGAATGGCACAGTGACCCTTGGGGTGGGGATGGATTATCGGAGGACCTAGAGATGAGGCAGTTCCCGGGCTGGAGCGTGGGGTGAGGTATCCTAGAGCTGGACTTCTAAAGCCTTAGAGTTTAAGGCGTGCGTGCCAGCTCCACCGCCAGTAGCTTGTCTAGTCCCCAAACTGGTGAAGGATTGTGAGACTTGGAATTCCTGAAGTTAAGCTACGATAATAAATATAACCTAGATGGTTAATATAGTTTAGATTATATGTTTAGCGTTCACGTAGCCCTGAGTTCCATCCGGAGAGGCACATGCCTGTAATCCTAGCACTTAGGAGGTGAAAATAGGAAGATGAGAAGGCAAAGAACATTTTTTGGCTACATACCTACCTAGTTGGAGGCCAGTATAAGACTAACGAGATTGTTGAAAGTCCTTAAGGTTTAAGTCTGTAAAGGATTGGAATCCAGACTGCACTGTTCTCTGTATTGGACTTGAAGACTTGCTGTGGACTTGTCTGGTCTGATAATGATATTGCTCCCAGTCTTAACAGCATGTTAAGGGGAAAAGACACTTCAGCAGGAGAAGAGAGAGCTGTTTCTATGGAGCATAGAGTTGTACTTGTGGAATATAAAGTCAAGATAAAATTTGTGGTTTGTATTGGTTGTGTTTCACAATATATTTCATTGCAGGATGTTACCAAGTTAACACCACTTTCACATGAAGTTATCAGCAGACAAGCTACAATTAATATTGGTAAGATAGCTTAAAAACTTGACTTAGAAGTAATTTTAACCTCGCCCTTTGTATAATTCATTTAGTAATGTGGCTATTTATTTGGAAATTGTCCTGAGCAGTGTGTTAAAAATTTTGTGGAGCCCTTGTGAACAAAATAATGCTACTTTTTCTTGAGATTTATGTATGAAAGAAAAGTTTAATTGTACAAGGCAGTATGTAATCATACAGTAGTGAATTATGAGGTGAAAATGCATTTTCTTGCTATACAGGACAGTTTATGGAAGTTTTATTTGATATATAAGCTATAATTAAGTCAAATCCCCTCCCCCCTTAATTGGCACCTAGAACTGTTGAGGTATATTGCTTAAGTATAAAATGGTATGCTTGGTTTTTTTGTTGTTGGATTTGGGGAGGAGGTGAGACAGGCTATGTACGCTGGTTGACTAGTCTATGTAGACTGCCTAGCTTGGCATTCACTATGTAGTCCCAGCTGACTTTTTAACTCAAGTCAATCTTCTTTCCTCGGACCTCTGAATACTATGATTATGAGTGTGTTTTTTGTTGTAGTATCAAAGTTTGTCATATTGACTGGGTGTGTACTTGAATCTTTCTTTGGTGTTTTGTTTTGGGGGTGTGGTTTTAGGGGTTTTGTTGTTTTGAAATGGTAGAAGAGTTTATAAAATGAACCTGAATAATTCTTCAATCAGGATAACATTTCAAATGAACATTTAAAAATACCTATTTTTTGCTTGAGACAAGGTCTGTCTAAATAGTCTCATAGGATAGGGTTCAAGTAAGTTCTTAGACTGCTTCTGCTTCCTAAGAGCTGGGGTTAAAGGTGTGCACTACCATGCCTGATTCTTCAGTTTTATGACATCTTCCAACAGGCCTCAAATCCTGCTTCTTCCTCCCAAGTATATACTGAACTAAAACTAGTCTGAAAAGATTTATAATGTGTGAAAATCAGGACAACTTTCAGGAATTGGTTCTCTCCCTTTACTATAGGTTCTGTGTATATTAAGGTATTTGTGACAAGTGCTTTTACTTGTTGAGTCACTGTAATAACAGTTTGGGTTTTTTTTTTAATTACAGGAATATTATAAAAATATGTTTTCATTTTAATCCCAGGTGTGGGATATGAGGCTGCTTCAGATTATCCATAGCAGTGGACTCTGCTTTAGCAGAGGTGTGATTTTTGCCAGCGGCAGATAATTTCTGGGATTGTGTGACATTTGGAATTCTGGGGACTTTTCAGAGGGTATATGAATGCTAGAGCCCCTCGAGGCTGGGTTGGTAGTTGTTGCTCACTGTTAATCATGATTTGTTCAGTAGTGGTGCACAAAGAAGAAATTAGTATCTGGCAAAACCAAACTTGCCCCCAAGAAACTTTGACCTCGATGCCCCTTATTAGCAGGATATAGTCTAACAATAATGTTGTCCTATTTCCAACCCCAGCTTTATTCTGTGATTTCTTTCCTGTCCTCTCTTACTAGTAGTAGTTGGTTAAAAGGGTGGAGAAGGGTGGAAGAGAACATTCACAAGGTAGCCAAAGACAGCTACAAGCCGTGTCATCATCCCTGTCACTGTTGGATTTACATTGGTGTTTTATGGTTAGAGTTTTAAGTTTTTGACTCAACACTCTGAAAAAATGTTTGGTGTACTTGAATGCAGGAGTTAATTTTGTTGTCTTTTGTCCATAGGTACAATTGGTCACGTAGCTCATGGGAAGTCCACTGTGGTAAAGGCTATTTCTGGAGTTCACACTGTCAGATTCAAAAATGAGCTAGAGAGAAACATCACCATCAAGCTTGGATATGCTAATGCTAAGGTGATCTATGCACAATGAAACTAGAAACCAGGAGAGATGGCTCAGTGGTTAAGAGCACTGACTGCTCTTCCAGAGGTCCTGAGTTCAATTCCCAGTACCACATGGTGGCTCACAACCATCTGTAATGGGATCTGATGTCCTCTTCTGGTGTGTCTGAAGACAGTGACAGTGTACTTATATATAACAAATAAATCTTTGAAAAAGAAAAGAAACTAGAAACCATTTAACTTTAATTTTTGCATACATAACAAATCTAGTTGTTTCCTTTTTCTTATAGATTTATAAACTTGATGACCCAAGTTGTCCTAGACCAGAATGTTATAGATCATGTGGAAGTAGTACACCAGATGAGTTTCCTACAGACATTCCTGGGACTAAAGGGAACTTCAAATTAGTCAGGTAACTTTTGTACTTAAATCATTGTTTTGTGCTTTATGCTTTTGAAGTACTTAAAATACTAAACACTAAACTCAATTGATAAATAGTTTCATTGTTTTTCCATTAGTTTGTGTTTTTATTTTATATAGTGATAATAATTGAAAAGGTATTTTTATTTTAATTTTAAAAGTTCTACAAACTGAAAAATTCCATAAGGGAGCTGGAGAGGCTCAGCTGTTATATCCTGTGGCTGCTCTTGCACAGCACAGATTTGATTCCCAGCATCCACTTGGTGGCTCACAGCCATTTGTAACGCCTCGGCCTCTTTCAGCAAACCCTACTGGTGTGTGCCACCACAACTGGCAGTTAATCTTCTGAGTTCCATAGTTTTCTGATCCTTGATCCTAGTTTTCAGACCTAAAAGGGTAATTCTTATAAAGTCATGCTCTGAGTACCATAATTTTAAAGTCATGCTGTCACTTCAGGTTCACAATTCCAAGTGAAAAATCTTCATTCTCTCTTTTTTCATATTTATTATTCTTAATTATGTATGTGTTTGCACCAGTACCTGTAGAAGCCAGAAGTACCAGACCCAAAGTCTACAAACACCAAGTCTTACAACCATTTTATACTGTTGAGAACTAGCTCCCATGTGATTTGATGCTAAGAAATCTATAATTTGATTATGGTTTTGATTGATGTTAAGGCGGATTGTTATTTCTCAATTGTCAGGCATGTTTCCTTTGTTGACTGTCCTGGCCATGATATTTTGATGGCTACGATGCTGAACGGTGCAGCAGTGATGGATGCAGCACTTCTGCTGATAGGTAAATTATCAGAGTGGAGGACTAATCCGAGTGGGATATTTCAGGAAGAACTAAAATCTTAGGCCATGTCCATTATCTAAGCGAGGCATGAATAGAAATGTGACATACAGGATGCCATTTTGTCTAACAAATTACAGCAAAATACTAAGCAAAAGAGTCCTGGGCTTTATGGATTCTGAGAAGTCTTATAGTATCCTAAAAGAAATATGATGGTGTCACATCTTATTTCCATTTAGACTTTGTGTTAGATCATATGTGTATATTATGGGTTGCCCCTCCATGTAGATGTGTAATTGATTTATTTATTTATTTATAGTAATTGCCATGATTTAGTGAACATGCGAGTTTTCAGAGTTAAAGCTGTGTTTCCCAGTGTAGGGAAATGCCAAGGTGCTGAGGTGTGAGAGGGAGCATCTTCATGGAGGGAAGGGGAGAGGGAGTGGGGATGGGATTGGCAGAAAGGGGATAACATCTGAAATGTAAATGCAGAGAATATCCAATTACTGTTGCTTGTCTTCACAGCACTCTGGTTTAAGGAATACCTTTGAGGTTAAGCCTCCTCATAAGAGCCTGGCTGTAACAGAACATACATAGACTAGATTAAGCTAGAAGTCCTAAGCAAAAACTTGTGAAGACAGACTTGTCCATTGAAGCTTGTTTAGGAGTGTGGGGCTGCAGTGAAGATACAGGGTAAAACAGAGTTGGTAATCTATCACCACAAACGGGAACACTCTGACTGTTCAGCAGTCATGGCCCAATTATACTACCTCCAGCCCCTCACAACTAACAGTCTGCCTTCTGGTTTTGAAATTGAATGGTCTGGATGTTTTCAGTTATTCTTATGCATGTTTTTTGCTCTCTGTCAATTAGCTGGTAATGAATCATGTCCTCAGCCCCAGACTTCCGAACACCTGGCTGCCATAGAAATCATGAAACTCAAGCACATTTTGATCTTACAGAATAAAATTGATCTGGTAAAAGAAAGTCAGGCTAAGGAACAATATGAGCAAATTCTTGCATTTGTACAAGGTAAGAAGCTATAATGGCTAATATATCAAAGGATCACTTTGAGAGGTAATGTACCTCATCTAAAACAAAGTAAATGTAGGTATCATAAGACTGTAAATAGTATTTCTGAATTTAATGTACAAAGTTAAAGCTGAAGGAATATTTTGGAAATACTATCAATCAGATTAAATGTTTTAAATCTCAGGGGCTTAGTGTATAACTCAACAGTAGAGTGCTTGCCTAGCAAACACTGGGCATTGAGTTCACATTACTGCTTCCCAGAAAAAATAATCTTTTTTGTAAAATGAATAAATGAATTTGAAAGCAGTCTTTTTACGGGCCTCGTGGTACATGCCTTTAATCCCAGCCTACTAGAGACACTGGAAAGCAGACCTCTGCCTTTGAGGCCAGCTTGTTGGTGTGTATAGCAAGAGACCCTATCTCAAAAAACAAAAGAGCAATCTTTATAGAATTTCTTTTTCTAGTAGCATTGCATGTTCCACTTTCAGAGAGGACCTAATATGTGTTTGTTACTATTGACATTTGATTATTTCTTAGCCTTTTGTTGTTGGGAACCCAGTTCAGGTATTAAAAAGATTAATCCACTTGGATTAAAACTCATTTAATTTTTAGCTGTTTATTTGATCAGTTTGCTTGATTGAAAAAAAAATACATATGCCAGCCAGTCTTTGATTATCAGAGTCTGTAATTTTCTCTTGACATTTACAGTAAGGTTAATTACATGTTAGAAATCTTTTAGCTGGTAAAGCACTCTTTCCCAAGAGTGTTCATGTTTTATTCCTTTAAATGCACAGCATTTGTCTTTGTTAAATAGACCCATTGAAATAATTTCAGCAGTTTTCCCCTTATAAGACAAATCATTCATTTTCAGGAGTTAAAGATAGAATATTGTAGTCTTTCTAGATATGCCACTTTCTACTTGTTGACTGGCATTTGTGTGGAAATGTTTAAGCCTCTATTAGCTCTAATTACTTTAGTAGCTATATAGACCAAGTTTTATAAGACACGGGGATTTTGATCTTTTTAAAATTTGTTGTATAGGAACAGTAGCAGAAGGGGCGCCAATTATTCCAATTTCTGCTCAGCTGAAATACAATATTGAAGTTGTCTGTGAGTACATAGTGAAGAAAATACCAGTACCTCCAAGAGACTTTACTTCAGAGCCCCGTCTCATTGGTAAGTGACAGGAGTCACATTTATTAATTGGACTCTGCCGTGTTTTTATTAGTATTTTCTTTTTCTGCAGAAGTGGTGATAAATCCGTAAAACCTACTAAAATAATGTCTTGAGATTATACTGCTGGTTGGTAGAGCCCTGAGTACAAAAGAAACACATTGTGCTGAGTATGTGGTATTTTAGGTGACCAACATGGGGTAACACAATGTTTTTTTAGGGAATTACAAGCTCTTGAGATGTTATAGTTTCAGTACAAATGATATGATTGTACCATTGCTGAAAAACCAATAGACTTAATCTCACTGAGCTGTGGTTGCTGCTCAAAGATGTAAGAGCCTATTCAAAGGCTTTCCCAGATTTTCATTTAGAGTTGATTGTGTGATTGTTGGGGAAAGTTCTCTTGGGTGATGAAAGAATAAGTCATATAGTCTAAGAATTGTTTTATTTTAAAAGTAAATTTGTACTGTAGAAGCCATAAAATATAAAAACTCTCTATATAAAATAACAAGCATTGTAGCAAACACCTGTAATCCTAGCGCTGGGGAGGGATAGACAAGTGGATCTCTGAATTCAAGGCTAGCCTGGCCAACGGTGAGTTCAAGTGAGTCAGGGCTACATAAAGAGAACCTCTCTCTCAAAAAAGAAATATATAAATAAATAAAATGGTGCACTGCATGTACCCAAGTACAGTCTTCTATACGCTTCATTGATTGGCTTTTCTGGTGATGCTGGAGATGCCAAGGCCTCAAACATGCCAGGCAAGGGCAGTACCACTGATGTACATCCAGTCCCTCCTATGTGCCTTAAGTAATAATAGCTAATTTATTATAAATACTATGTAAATAGTTATGATGCATAGGGGATAATAGCCCTTACCAAAAAAGGGGATGAGGGAAAGACTTTTGTGCATGTTACATAAATTTTTTTCTTCTTGACTGGTTGAATTATACAGAATTTTTAGATGTGAAGGACAAGCAATGTATCTGTAGTGGTGAGTTTTTGCTACCTGCCCAGGGACATAGTAGCTTATTTTAACATGCCTTACTAGCTCAGTGGGTGGGTACTTTTTTAAAAGATCTATTTATTTATTATATACACGGTAGTCCGAATATATTATATCTGCATGACAGAAGAGGAGAGCACCAGATCTCATTACAGATGGTTGTGAGCCACCATGTGGTTGCTGGGAATTGAACTTAGGACCTCTGGAAGAGTAATCAGTGTTCTCAACCTTTGAGCCATTTCTCTCGCCCAAAGATTTAATTATATAAGTACAGTGTAGCTGTCTTCAGACACACCAGAAGAGGGTATCAGATCCCATTACAGATGGTTATGAGCCAGCACATGGTGGCTGGGCACTTCTAAGCCTCCCTTCGCTAGCATGCCCTTTCTTCTGGTACTCCTGGCTCAACACCCTTTAAATCTACTTTTAGCTTTGCTGCCCTGTTACCTTCTGTGAAGCCCATTGGTCTTTGCTGCCCGAGACGCTTCTTTCTGGGAGCCCTCTGGGGCCTGCTTTTCCTTTGCTCCTACATTTCAGATGACCTCCCCTGCAGCTCTAAATCTATTCTGGATGACTCTCCGAGGTCATGGCTTCCCTCCGCTATCATCACCACCACTACCACACAGCAACTACCTTTTTCTTTCTTTCTTTCTTTCTTTTTTTTTTTAAAGATTTATTTGTTATATATGTGAGTAAGTTGCTATATTCAGACACACCAGGAGAGGGCATCAGACCCCCTTATGGTTGTGAGCCACCATGTGGTTGCTGGGAATTGAACTCAGGACCTCTGGAAGAGCTCAGTGCTCTTAACCACTGAGCTGTCTTTCCAGCCCACCTTTTTCTTTAACAGTATATGAAACCCATCCCAAATCATTACATAATTTTAACATTAGTTTCATGGATGTATGATATTCCATGGTAGAAACCATAGTATTGACATACTTAAGCCATCTTTTAATGAACTTTCAACCTATTTCCTGTTTTTTGTTTTTGTTTTTTTTTTTTTTTTTCTATTACAAGTAAGACTTCAGCAAACATTAAAGTAGTATCATTAGATTGTTTTTAGAAAAATTAACTTGGAAAAGAATGTGTCTTCTAAAGTTAAAATTAAAATACATAGAAATGGCTTTAATTTGTTTTAAATTTTTCTTTTAGTTATCAGGTCATTTGATGTCAACAAACCTGGCTGTGAAGTTGATGACCTTAAAGGAGGTGTAGCTGGTGGTAGTATTCTAAAAGGAGTGTTAAAGGTAAATTGAATTTGACTTATTACACTGTATATTTGTTTATTGTGTGTATATGCGTGTAAGTGCTACAGTGCATAGGTAAGACAACTTTTCAGGGATAGACTCTCTATCTCTCGTATCTTGGGGATTGAACTGGGGTTATCAGCACCTTTATCCTCTGGCCCAGCTCCTCAGACCACCTTTATCTTACACAGGCTGGCTTCAAACTCAGAGATCCCCTTGCCGCTGCCTTCTAGGTGCTAGGACTAAAGCCATGCACCACTGCCCACTGAAAAATGTTTTTCATGGTGTCCGGTATTGTTTTTGTCTGGAAGATATCTGATCTCTAAATTTATGG
Organism: Micromys minutus; assembly: GCF_963924665.1. NCBI lineage: Eukaryota > Metazoa > Chordata > Mammalia > Rodentia > Muridae > Micromys > Micromys minutus. Next base: position 40,965,572 of record NC_137970.1, on the reverse strand, counting down.
TTCTTTAGTGAATATTGGCCATATTTTATGTGACAACAGGGGACTGTTGAAAATTGAGTGGGACTGATTTAAAATTTTTCTTTTAGATTTGTTTATTTTATAGATATGGGTATTTGTCTCTATGTGCATATGTTTCCAAGGAGGCCAAAAGAGGGTATTGAATCCCCTGGAACTTAGAGGTGGTTGTGAGCTGCCATGTGGGTGCTGAGAACTGAACTCTGGTCTTCTGTGAGAACAGCAAGTGCTCTTTACCTGTTGAGCCGTCCATCTGCTCCATACCGGTTTTCCCTTTAAAAAAGATAGTTGAGCATAGTACACACCTTGAAGTCTGGAGTCAGAAGCAGGCAGATCTCTGAGTTCAAGGCCAGCCTGGTCTGCAGAGTAAGTCTCAAAACGTGTGTGTGTGTGTGTGTGTGTGTGTGTGTGTGTGTGTGTGTGTGTGTGATTTTAACCTAGCATGGTGGTGCACGGCTTGGAAGCAGAAGCAGGCTGGTATCTGAATTTGAGGCCAGCTTCTTTTACCTAGTGAGTTATAGGCTGTAAAAATAATAAGTAAATAAAAGTAGTAATCTTGAAATTAGAGAAAAGATTGCCTTTAGTATTGTGAACTTTTTGTTATAACATTGGTAGGTAAATAATAAATGGTATTGTTCTATAATTCTCCTTACCAATTATGTGTTTACAGGTAGGCCAGGAGATAGAAGTCAGACCCGGTATTGTCTCCAAAGATAGTGAAGGAAAACTCATGTGTAAGCCAATCTTTTCCAAAATTGTGTCACTTTTTGCCGAACATAATGATCTTCAGTATGCTGCCCCAGGAGGTCTCATTGGTAAGAACTTTCATCTCTTTTAGTTTGTAGAGATTCATGGTACATTTCTAGGAGATATCAAAGATAGATTGTAAGATTTGTTTAGTCTTTACAGACTTCTTTATTTTTATGTGCATGAGTTTATTTGCATATATGTGTGTCCTAATGTCCAAGAAGGCATCGGAGCAGCCTGAGGCTAGAATTTCAGAGGTGGTATGCTGCCTTGAAAGTTCTAGGAGCCAAAGGCAGCTTCTCTGTGAGAGCAGCAAATACTCTTAATTACTGAGCCATCTCTCTACCTCCCTTTGGTTGTTTTTGTTGTTCTTGTTGTCTAGAGTAGGGGTTGTTTTGTGTTTTTTTTTGTTTTGTTTTTAGGACTTTTTGTTTGTTTGTTTGTTGAGATCAGGTCTCTCTCCATTGGCCTTACATTCATAAAGATCGACCTGCTTTTTTCTCCCAAGTGCTTTAATAGCAATCAGAGGTATGCTCCACCACATCCTGTTTTAGTTTTCTTTTTTTTTAAGAACTATTTATTTATGTATATGAATACACTGTAGCTATCCTCAGACACACCAGAAGAGGGCATCAGATCACATCACAGATGGTTGTGAGACACCATGTGGTTGCTAGGATTTGAACTCGACCTCTGGAAGAGCAGTCTTAACCACTGATCCATCTCTCCAGCCTATTTTAATTTTTGGCATAGAATCTTGTGTATTTTGGGCTAGTCTGGTAATCAACATTTAGAGCTGGCAGTATGACTTAGGTAAACTTGTTCACTCAAACAGGCATCCACATTAATAATGAATAAACAATATTTTAAAAGTATGTTTTAGTGGAAGATACTTACTAACAATAATGATTATTTCTGGCTACTGTTGTGAAGTACTAGGGCTTGGTCCTAAAGTCTAGAACATTCTAAGGTACTCTACCACTAAGATATATCCTTAGCCCTTGTCCTTATTTTTTTAAATTAGATTACTATTTATTTTTATGTATGTGCATTGTGTGTGTGAGTGCTAGAAATTGAACCAGAATCCTCTGGAAAAGTAGCCAGTGCTCTTAATCACTGAGCAATCTCTCCAGCCTCACTCTTTTCCTTTTGAGAAAGGGTCTCACAAGGTTACCCAGGCTGTCTTTGAATTCACTCATTACTCCACTTCAGGCTGAGCTAGAAATTAAGGTCTTCTTGCCTCACTATCTCCAATACCTGGAATTTCAGGTCTACACGCTATGCCTAGCACAAATAAGTTCAATGGCCTAGCACTCAAAACACTAGCTATATGTGGTTGTTTGGGGGATTGTGGTTGTTTATTTTTACTGTACTGCCCAAAGGCCTTGGATTCCCTTATTCAAATGGTCCTCAAGTAACTAGAACTGTAGGTTTGCATTAGAGTGACTGTCTTTTCTTACTGTTTGGCCATATTTGGAGTTGTAGTGGTTCCTTTTTATGTGTGTTTGGCAAATTTAAAGTTACTCAAAAATGTCAGATTATACCCATACTGTGAGACTTGGAAACAAAAAACCTTCCACCTAGGCCTGGTGGTGAGTACCTGTAGTCACACAGACTTGGGAGTCTGAAGCAGGAGTATTGCCTTTAGCACAGAGGGTTGAGACCAGTGTGGACAGCAAATCAGAAAAAAATTGAGGTAGGGGTAAACCAAATAAGACCTTCTGCCAGGTGGGAATTACTAAATGACTTAAGGGTTTTCTAATTTCTTAAAGCTTTTGCAGAGGTCTGAATTTATGAGCAGCTCTCAACCACCTGTGAACTCCAGGAGAGCCAGTGCCCTCTTCTCGTGCCCCACTTAACCTATGCAAATCCACACAGCAATATATGCACATACACATAGCTTAAATATAAAAAATAAGGGCCTGAAGAGATGACTCCATGTTTAAAAGCACTGCTTCTCCACCGAGGACCCAAGTGCAGTTTCTAATACAAACAGATCACAAGTCTGTAACTCTCTTTACGTGGTGTCTGTCGCCCTCTTCTGGCTTCTGTGCACACTACATGCACATGGTGCTCTCAGATGCATCAAAACACACACACACATACACACACAAAACTTTATCTAAAAAAAATTAAGAGAGAATAAGAAGCTCCTTTTTTAAAAAAGCTTGTTCTATTTTCACTGAAAATTGAAAGATGTGATGGCCTTTAAATTCTAGGCAAAAGTAGGTAGATCTCTGTAAGTTGGAGGCCAGCCTCATCTACATGTTAGGACCCTGTATGGAAAAATAATGCTGGGCAGTAGTGGCACATGCTAAGTCCCAGCATTCAGGAGGCAGAGGCAGGCAGATCTCTGATTTCAAGGTTAGCCTGGTCTACAGAGTGAGTTCCAGAACTGCCAAGGCTGCGTGCACAGAGAAACCCTGTCTTGCAGGGGTGGTGGGTACATTAACATTAAAATGGGACAAGTATTTTGTTATACTTACTACATATGTATGAAAATGGAACTGGTGTCAGTTCTTAACTAGACTTTGAAGTAAATCATTTCAAGGGTGTTTTTGATAATAAGGCTACATGCATCTTAACTTTGTATTAGGAGTTGGAACAAAGATCGACCCCACATTGTGCCGAGCAGACAGAATGGTGGGACAAGTGCTTGGTGCGGTTGGAGCTTTACCTGAAATATTCACAGAACTGGAAATTTCCTATTTCTTGCTCAGACGTCTTCTGGGCGTACGTACTGAAGGAGACAAGAAAGCAGCAAAGGTATGTGATTTGTACAATTCATTTCAGAAAGGGACCAGCATCCATGCTAGACTCAGTTTTGGTCTTTTATAGTTAATATGCAGTAAATGTGTAAGTACATTGACTTCATTCAAAAAAAAAAAAAGAAAAAACACAATAGGTCTGGAAAGATGACTCAGAAATTAAGAGTACTGGCTAAGGTCCTGAGTTCACACGGTGCCTCACGACCAGATATAATGGGATCTGATACCCTCTTCTGTCATGCAGATGTATTTGCAGAACACTCACACATGAGATATAAATTTTAAAATTAAAAATAAAAGATTAAGAACAGTCAGAAGCAGGGATATCCCTGGGTTTGAGGACTGCCAGGACTACACAGAAAAACACTGTATGGGAGGTGGCCAAGAACAACTCTTAAGTGATTCATTTTAGGTTTTTTGTTTTTGTTTTTTTGTTTTTTTTTTTAATCCCCACCAAAACAGAATTTGTTTGGCTTTTTGAAACAGGATCTTTCAACACAGACCTGGCTGTCCTAGAACTCACTATGTTAATCAGGCCGGTCTCAACCTCACAGACATTAGTCTGCCTCTGCCTCCTGAGTCCTTGGCTAAAACTATGTGCCTCCATGCTCTTCAGAAAGCACTTTCTTAGGTGTTGTCCCTCTTCAATTTCTGTTATTTTCCTAGGTCCAAAAGCTGTCTAAGAATGAAGTTCTTATGGTCAACATAGGATCCCTGTCAACAGGAGGAAGAGTTAGTGCTGTCAAGGCTGATCTGGGCAAGATTGTTTTGACCAATCCTGTGTGCACAGAAGTAGGGGAAAAAATTGCCCTTAGCAGAAGAGTTGAGAAACACTGGCGGTAAGTTTGTGCACCTTTTCTGCTGTCTATTAAAGAGCTTAAGTTCTTGTTGGTCTATGTATGGACACACTTCCCCTTGAACACAGCAGTGAGTGTGGCTTTAGCTCTCACCTTTTTGTTTGGATAGCATTTAAATCTGTATTTATAGCCTTGGTTTGTTTTCCTTTCATAGTACAAATACTTCAATTGGTTTCCCTTTGTTTTGGGTGTAACCTATAAAAAAATGAAAAAAAATATTTTCATCATCTGACTCCCCCCCCCCATTTATTTAAATTAAGTGTGCATATGTGAGAGAGTGAGACAGACAGACACACAGACAGAGGTAGAGAAACAGAGAGTGAGTGTGTCAGAGTCATATCAACTTGTAGAGTTGGTTTTGTTTCCATGTGAGTTCCAGGGATTGAATTCAGATCATCCAACTTGGCAGCAAACATTCTTTTTAAATACTCTTTGATTATTTAGTTAGTGTGTGTGTGTGTGTGTGTGTGTGTGTGTACGCACACGAACACTCGAGCACATACCACAGTATGTGTGTGGAGGTCAGAGAACAGCTTTTTCCACCATGTGGGTTCTGGGGATCAAACTCAGGTAGTCACGTGTGGTGATAATGCCTTTGTCTACTGAGCAATCTTTATCAGCTTTAGACTTTATTTTTATTTATTTATACATAATTCTTTGAGAATATCTCTAAAACAAGGTATTCTTTTTCATAACCAAGAAAGAAAATACTATAGCCAAAAGAATTACAGGGAATTCAAGGGTCAGCCTGGGCATTCTGTACTATAGACTGAAATTCTATCTCAAAAGAAATAGTGAGGGCTAGGGACATGGCTTAGCAGTTAATGTGACTGCTCTTCCAGAGAACTCAAAATTGATTCTCAGCATCCACATGACAGCTCATGACTGTCTCTAACTCTAGTTCCAAGGGATTTGACCCTTAGAACCAGGCAGACAAATGGTGCACTTGTGTACATCCATGTTTTACACATATATATTGGGTAAAACACCCATACATGTGAAATAAAAAGTAGAGGGGTTTGGGGATGGGGTGGTCTGGTCTGGTCTTGAGAGTATTGACTGCTCTTCCAGAATTCTTGTTGAGTTCCCAGCAATTATGGTGGCTCACAACCATCTATAATGGGATCTGGCGTCCTCTTCTGGTGTGTAGGCATATATGCAGGCAGAACACTATACATAATAAATAAATAATGTTTAAAATTTTGGGAGTGGGTGAGTGGTTGGGGGGGCGCCCTCATAGAAACGGGGAAATGGGATAGGGGGTTTATGTAGGGGAAACTTAGAAAGGGGATAACATTTGAAATGTAAATGAAATGTTTCCAATAAAAAATTTTCGGGCTGGAGGGATGGCTCAGCGGTTAGGAGCACTGACTGCTCTTCCAGAGGTCCTGAGTTCAATTCCCAGCAATCACATGGTAGCTCACAACCATCTGTAATGGGATCTGATGCCCTCTTCTGGTGTGTCTGAAGACAGCTACAGTGTACTCACATACATAAAATAAATAAATAAAGATTTAAAAAAAAAAAATTTAAGTTGGGCATAGTAGCACATGCCTATAATCCTGGCCCTTAGGAGTCAGAGGCAGGTGAATCTCCATGAATTGAAGGTCAGCTTCGTCTACATTGCAAGTTCCAGGCCAACCAGGACCATGTAGTGAAATCTGTTTTAAAAAACTGGTTTGGGATGGTGATGGCATCTGGTCAGGTAGCTCAACATGTTAAGGTCCTTGCCTGATATAGTTACAGGACCCATATAGTAGAAGGACAGAACCAGATCGCAAAAGATATTGTCCTACATCTGGAAAATAATTTTCTGACTGCCACATGTTCGCCCTGCCTCGGCACATGCACAATCAAAATAAATAATTGGATGTAGTCTTTTTCAATGATGGGAAGGGGGAGAGAAAGAATATGTAATATTGATAAACTACTAAAGTATATAGTCCAGCCTCCAATTTTGTCACTCGACCTGATAATTCCTCAGTCTTCCTTTGTTTTTATTTGTCATTGACACATTTGAGGATTGTAGAAATAATTTTATTGACTGCTTTTGAATTTGTCTGGGATTTGGAACTTGGAAGATTGGATTTAAGTTATATTCTTAGCTGAGATTCTTTTTTTTTTTTTTTTTTAATTTCATACATGCATATATGGTATCCAAGGAAGACCATCCAAAGATGTTGGATTATACATCTCGTGGAACTGAAGTTTTAGGTGGTTGTGAACCGATGAGGGTGCTGGGGAACTGAATTCCCTAGGGTAGTGATGTCTTCTCAGGGAATCATGGCTAACTGATGTTACATGATAACTGGCTGCTCCCTTGACTGTTGCTGTGGTGAAGGCATCCAACTTTCCTGCTATATAGTTACTCTTAATTACCCTTGAAATTAAAAAAAAAAAATTCAAGGAGACTAGATGTAATAGTACAGACTAATCCTTACACTTGAGAGGAGTGTATATACACCAGAGAGGGAGGGGAGGGAGGGAGGTGTAGGAGACTGTATACAAATCTCACTCCCTCCTGTATCTATAATTCACTGATCATTTTTGCCTAAATTGAACTTTATTGATTGGAACACTGACTCCACCCTCTATCACTTTCCCCTAACAACTTTATCAGTCCAGATTTGTTTGACATTTTTCCTTCCCTATTATTGATTACCTGTTTTCATAATGCAGATTCACAGGGTTCTGTTTTGTTCATTAGGCCATGATCTGTTGCTCTGTTGCTGTCTTTTATTTTGATGTACAAATTGTCCCAGAGTTTGCCAGTGGGGACCCTTAAGCTGGTTCCTGTGTCAAATGAATCATTTAAACATGCTCATAGTGCTGTACTAATATTCTTGCCGCTTGAGGATATTTGGGATCTTTCTGGAAACCAGTTTTGGTCCTTTTAATCTTTTCTGCTGGTTTGTCTAAAATATATACCTCTAAAGTAGACTATCCCACACCCTGGATTTTTCCCCAAAATTATTCCCCTGTGCTATGTTCCTTTGGCCTATTTCCTTTGTCAGTCTTTCTTTGATACTGTACAGGTTGACAGTCTCTCTTTGTGTTCTCGTTAAAAAGATGGATCTGAATTGTCACCCTTCAGTCTAACAATCATTAACCTTTTTGTTATCTCTACTACATCTCCCCCCACCCACCCCCCAAAAAAAGAGACAGGGTTCTCTCTATGTAGCCCTGAGTGCTGGGATTAAAGGTGTACAGCACCACTGCTCAAAAAGTCTGCTGTGGAAAGCAGTCTGCTTAGTGTTCTGTGGGTCTTTCTTTTCCCAGCTGATGCTATTTAAAGACATTGTGATCTGATGTGGCACTGTCAACGGAAAGAAAGCATTTTCCAAAGATAGACATAGAGAGTTATAGTTTGTTTTTTAAATCTGAGCTTGGTGTAGTGGCACAGGCCTTTATTCCCAGCATATGGGAAGCAGAGTCAGGTGGATCTTGCATTCCAGGCCAGCCTAGTTTACAAAGCAACTTCCAGACATCTAAAACTGCATCGTGAAAGTCTTTTTCAAAAAAAAACAAAAACAAAATACATATGCACACAAGACATTAGAGATGTAATTTGGGTGGTCTGAGGGTCCCTTTGGTGGATTTGAACAGTCTGAATTGGTAGGTGATTCTTTGGTTTTGTTTTGTTCTGTTTTGGTTTTTTGATACAACATTAAAGACAATTTTATGTGCATGAGTGTTTGCCTGAATGTATATATGTGTACTTCATGCTTGCCCAGTGCTCAAAAAGGTTGTAATTGCTCAATCTGTGCTTGTGAGCCACCATATGGGTGCTAGGATCTGAACCCGGGCCTCTGCAAGAGTAGCAAGTGCCCTACATCACTGAGCCATCTCTCTAAATAACTTAGGTCTTATTTCTTTGATAGAAAGTCTCACTTTGTAGACCAGGCAGTTCTTGAACATAGAGATCTGCCTTCCTCTATTTCCTGGGTGCTGGCATGCACCACCACAACTGGCAAGTTTCTGTTTTTAAGATATGATTTCCTGTTGCCCAGGCTAGCCGCACACTTAATATGAAGCCATGAATTAACTCCTCATTTTCCTGTCTCCCAAGTGTGTACTACCACACTCAACTCACTAGTATATTTATGACAGCAGGTTTTGTTTGATTTTCTTGTCATGATACCCAACATTCATCTTTCTGCTTTTTAAAGTCTGTGAGAATGGTGTGAGCTCTCTGTGGAGAAGCAGCTGAATAGGCGGGTAACGCACGGGGGTGATGGTGTAGTAATGGCAGTGTGGTGGGGGTGAAGCTCATAATTTCTTCTATTTTTGTTTTGCAGTTTAATTGGTTGGGGTCAGATAAGAAGAGGAGTGACCATTAAGCCGACTGTAGATGATGACTGAAGACTTCAAGTTAAACAACGCCTTGGGATGGAGTTGGAATTTCTTTTAATAACCTAGGGGTATATTTTCAAAGCAATGCTAGAGAGAATTAATTTCATAGCTCATTACATTACTAGCAGCTATAAGTTTATTCTTATATTTTGGTGATGAAAATGTAACCTCTGCTTTTCTTTTTATTGATTTCCTTGTTTTACATCATGTAGCTCAATCCCACTCATCCCCTCATATTTGACCTTGGCCCCTGCAACCTCCCCCCAAATAAATAACACTCAAAGAGAAACAACAACAAAAGAAAGCATCTCGGTCATCTCATCATGGAAGCTGTGGCTTCTGTGACAACACCAATGCTGGATCCTCACCCAGTTATTCTATTGCTGTGCTGTGTCATGGTGGGTCAATCCAGAGTCCTGGATCTGGGCTGAGCTGGTCAGCTGGGGCCCACTCTTCCAAGTGCTGCAGCCTGTGAGGGGCTGGCCAGCTCTCCCGGAGTACCTTCACCATCGGGGCCAGCTTCACTGTTGCCCAGGTGAGGTGCGAGGGTTGCTCATGCCCTTAAGGCCAGCTCTCCCTTCAGAAGGTAGCAATGGGGGAGGACATCCCATCCACACCACCTCATAACAAATGAATGGCAGGGCCAGCTGTATCCAGTGAGGGGTGGGGCCTGGTTTGCACAGCCCCAGACATTCCAGTGTTCTCTGCCAGTAATAATGAGCCATGGACACTGACCCACCACTTTGAAGCCAGACTCAAACATGGCCCCTGTGGCAGAGATGCCACTCCTAACAGGCTACTTCTTTCCACTCTTGTGCTTTCAGTTTCTTTCATTTTTCTTCTGTCTCACCTGTCATGGTGACAAGCAGGTACCTGGACATGCACTGGAGGGCAGGTCTGTAGGTGACGTGGAGGTCTATAAGACCTGTGTTCCTCCTCCCAGGCTGTGCAGCCTTGGTTTGATTTTTTTTTTTATGAGCCCTAGACATAAGACAAGTTTGGCCATCAAGCAAGGATGGACAGAGGATTGTCACCTGTTCTGTCCCTGATACAGAACAATACTACCAACAAGGTGTCTTTGCCCATTGCTGAGGTTTGTAACCTGTTTCTAACGTGGGGCCTAAAAGTAAATGTAAAAAGTGGTATGCTATATACTACATTGGATCAAATGTACATTTTAGCAAAAGTTAAGCATTCCAAAATCATGTCTAATGTATCAATCAATGGAAGTTGGAAGTGAAACTTTGCTGCAGCAGCCTTTGGCATAGCACACATATCATGAACCTACCCAAAATGAAGATGATCTCTTTTCATGACTCATCAGTGAGGAACTCCATAATGAAGGGCAATTAGTAAAAGCTAAAGACCTACGCCTTTAATTTGGTGTTCTGTTTGAAATTTGAAGGAAGGTAACCAATGGGCTCAAATGATCACCGCTCTTAGAAACTGAGGGTCCCTTCCCTTAACACGATGGATCTTTTTCATCTCCTGGATGGGACCTTAGGAACCCAATGCCAGAAGTTCTCACCCTCTTCTAGCACCCTAAGACTATGTCTTTATTATTTATACCTAAAATCTCAGTCTTTCCCCCACGGGCAAATAGTATAACAATAGGTGATTAGTGATAATTGACAAGGTTCTGTCCGGGCTGCTTTTTTGAAGTTTTTGTTTTCTAAGCTGTGGATGGAATGGTCTCTTACATGATGAATTAATTAGTAATCTTTGAGCCTTGGATGAGGTAAAAATTGTTCAAAAACAATGTGTCCTTTGATTTCTAAATCTATTCCCACGTACCTGCAATTTTCTTGTGCTATGCTTTTTAAATTAATCATGCTTTTGCTTAATTGGGTGCTCTTAAAGCAATGATTTTCAACTCTGGCTTACATAAGAATTACTGGGGAACTTTGTTGGGGGAGGCCTGGGGTGGAGTCCAGGCTTTGAGTTTTTAAAACCAGTGTTGAGAAAAGTGAATTTAGAAATATGCATCCTAAATAATGATGTCATTGATTTTTGGCTCTTTTGTTTTCTTTTGATTTACGTACAAATGGAATTTAATGCCACAATTGCTGTGCTGTGCTTCTTTGGATGCTGCAGCTACTTTGTAGAGGTTTAGAGCCACGGCTGTGAGTCTTGAGTTTTAAGGAAACTTATTGACATTAAGTATTGATTGATTCTGAAAGATTGTATTGTGGCATGATGAAAACATTTAAATAAAACAAGGTTCTGAATCAAGCATTAATTTTATATCTATGTGCCCATGTGTTTTGAAAAAGTCTTCTTGAAAGACTTTATTTGGTGATGCTTTTAATGAAATAGTTTTTTTTTTAATTTGATTTTTTTACTTACTCACTTTACATCCCACTCACTGCCCCCATCCTGGTTACCCCCTCCCACAATACTTCTCCCATCTTCTCTGAGCAGGTGGGGGCTCCCCTGGGTATCTCCCGACCCTGGCACTTCTCCCGCTGAGGCCGCACAGCAGCCCTGGTAGGCATCCCTTGTGCAGGCAACCGTTTTGGGGATAGGCCCAGCTTCTTCGGTAGTTCAGATTCAGATCCCCAAGGGTCTAAGTTAGTTGGCTCTGTTGGACTTCCTGTGGCGTTCCTGTCCCCTTTGGGCTGCAATCTTTACTTCTAGTCTCCCATAAGGGTCCCCAAGCTCCATCCACTGTCTGGCTGTGGGTGTCTGTATCTGAGTCAGCTGCTGGGTGGAGCCTCTCAGAGAACATGCTCCCGTCTTTAAGCATAATGGCAGTGTTAGGGGTTGGCGCTTGTTCCTGGGCTGGGTCTTAATTTGTGCTGGTTATTGGTTGGCCACTCCCTCAGGCTCTGCTCCATCCCCTGTGCCTAGACAGGACAAATTTTGGGTTAAAAGTTTTGTAGGCGTGTTAATATTTCTATAGCTCCACTGGGGTTCCTGTGAGGCTACGGGAGGTGGGCTTTTCAGGTTTCATATCCCCAATGCTTTGAGTCACAGCTAAACTCAACCCCACTGAGTCTTAGGTGCCTCCATTATCCTTATTTCATTTTCGGGTCATCTAGGCCACACCTGATCATATACCCCTCCCTCAGTTCCCTCCCTCCATCTGCCTCTTTTAACTATTTTATTCCCCCTTCTAAGTGAGATTCAAGCTTCCTTGATTGGGCCTTCCTTCTAAAACAAGTATACTTATGATTGAAGCTCAGCCAAGCGCAGTTGCACAGGCTTATAATCCTAACACTCAGAACATTGACACTGAAGGACTGAATTCAAGGCCAGCCTGAAGTCAAACCCTGTCTAAAGGAAAAGGCATAGAGCTTGAGAGATGGTTCAGCCATTAAGAGCATTCATTGGCTGTTCTTCCAGTGGACCTGAGGTCAAATCTCAGGTGGCAGCATACAACTGTCTGTAACTCCAATTCCAGGGGAGCAGACACCCTCACACAGATATACATGTAGGCAAAACAATACATATAAAATAAAAATAGATCACATTAAAAGCAAAAAGAACATTCATGAGATTGGTTTACTGAAAACTAGTTTCTGGGGCTGGAGAGAGGGGTCCATGGTTAAGAGCACTGAATGGTCAATTCCTAGATCCACATGGCTGCTTGCAACTGTAACTCCATTTTTAGGGAATCCAGCACCTTTATCTGGCTAGCGTAGGCACCAGTTGTGCATGTGGTACCCAGATATATACATGCTAGTAAAATAGCTGTACACTTTTTTTTTTAATTGGCTTCTGCAAAAACCTTAATCTGAGTTTATATTTTGCCAATTTTCAATAAATCAATCATAATAATCGAATATTGCTGAAGATGGAAGAAAATTAGAAGATAGCAGATACCCTAGCTGCTTGCTCATAATTATATCCTTAGGTTTTTAAAATTTTTTTAGTATATTTTATATATGTGAGTACATTTTCACTGTCTTCAGATACACCAGAAGAGGGTATTGGATCCCGTTACAGCCACCATGTGGTTGCTGAGAATTGAACTCAGAACCTCTAGAAAAGCAGTCAGTACTCTTTAACCCCTGAGCCATCTCTTTAGCCCCAGGCTTCTTGATAATCCCCCAGCACTGGGGAGGCTGGGGAATCTCAAAAGGGGGGAGGTAGATTTGGTATGGTTTGACTTTCATTTTTCAAAATAGGGTTTCTCTGTGTACTCCTACTGTCCTGGTACTCTGTTTCTGTAGACCAGGTTTGCCTCTGCCTCCCAAGTGCTGGAATTAAAGGGATGTGTCACTATATCCACCCAGAGAAAAGGTCTAAAAAAGAAACATATTATGTATGTGACTACATTGTCACTGTCTTCAGACACAAGAAGAGGACATCAGATCCCATTACAGATGGTTGTGAGCCACCATGTAGTTGCTGGGAATTGAACTCAGGACCTCTGGAAGAGCAGTCAGTGCTCTTCACCCCTGAGCCATCTCTCCAGCGCCTGCCCCCCACCCCCCAGCTTTTAAACAAGCATTTATTTTAGAGAAAAGGTTTTTTTAAGGAATACCTGTAAAATGAAAGTGGACTGGTTCTGTTGAGAGAAAGAGGATACATGCAGGAGAGGACTGCAGGGAAAGGGAGCACTGGCTTAGAGGACCCAGGTTCAGTTCACAACTGTCTGCAGCACCAGTTCCAGAGGATCTAACACCCTCACACAGACATATATGCAGGCGAAATGCCAATGCACATAAAATATTTTTAAATTTTTCTGCTACCTAAAAAATGGGAAGATTCTTATGAAGCATGGTTAGTGGGGGCTGGAGAGATGGTCCAGAAGAGCACTGGCTGGTCTTCCAGATTTCAATTCCCAGGCATGCATGTAGGCAGAGCACTATACATAATAGATCCTTTCTTAAAAAGTCTTAAAAATGGTTAGAAGGTAGAGTTCAGGCCTAGTATAGATGAGGCTCTGAGTCAATCTCCAACACAACTAACACAAAATGAGTGTTTTCATGTATATTAGGATTCTGTAAACCCCACCCCACAATTACCTGGCAAAAGCCAGGTATGTTCCACTTCACTTACTGGCACTATAAAGGGGGCTGCTTGGCCCCTCCTCCCTCTCCCTCCCTTTCTCCCCCCCTCCCTCCCTTTCTCCCTCTCTCCCTCCCTCCCTCCCTCCCTCTCTCTCTCTCTCCTTGGTCCTCTCTTGTTCTCTCCCCCCATTTCCTCCCCCACCTCTCAAGAGCTCATGGCCAGCCTCCTCTCTCTGCCCTTATTACCCTCTTAACTCCCCTCCACATGCCCTGAATAAACTCCCTTGTGTGGCTGGTCCCTCAGAGGGAAGTGATGTTTCAACATGAGTCTACCAAAGGCATCCCCCCTTGTCCCCATACCTCACCACACCTCCACAGAACATTCCCCCCTTACCTTTTTCCTAACAATGTAGATGTAAAGTTCACATTAAAATCCAGTGACTCAATTATTTTTGTGCATGTCTCAGTGCCTGAGTGTGTATATGTGCATTACATGTATGCAAGAGGGCTCAGGGGTTAAGAGCACTGACTGCTCTTCCAGAGGTCCTGAGTTCAATTCCCAGCAACCACATGGTGGCTCACAACCATAAGGGGGTCTGATGCCCTCTTCTGGCATGAAGGTGTACATGCAGATAGAGCACTCATAGACGTAAAATAAATGAATTAAAAAGAAACGTATTCAGGAAACCACAGATGTCAGAATAAGATGTCAGGTCCCTGAGCTGAGTTGTGAGCTGTTCTGTGGGTGCTAAGAACTGAATTTGGGTGCTTTAACAAGAGCAATAGGCACCTTTTATTGCTGAGCTACCTCTCCAGGCACCTCAAAATTCATTTGCTTTCTTTTAGTCAGTCTAGGACCCCAGTCCATAAGATTGTACCACTCCGGTTTAAAGTGGCTTATATCTTTTGTTAATCCTGAGATTCAAGGGGGGGGGGCAATTTCACTATTGTCCAAATTAAAGCAAGCTGTGCTCAAGTGCACTCTAGGCTGACTAGCTGGCTGTCTCCCCTCTTCCCTAAAAGCAGCCCCCACTGGCTTCTTGAAGTTTTGTTTTTCCTATAGGGGAGATAAGGTGTTCACCGTGGGTGAGAGAGTTGGTGGTTATTCATTGGTAAAAGGGTACAATGAAAAGATGAGGAACAAAGGCATCAGGTGAATGGGAGTTTACAGGCAGTAACAAAGGCAAAGAAACACGGGGTGAATGGGGGGTTACAAGCAGTCTGCATCACACCAGGAACTCATTCTTGATAGAAAATAGAGGCCTTACTTAGCAGGGATTTGACAGGGGACAAACGAACTTATCTCTTAGCTGGGTTTTAGTGCCAAGCAAACTGCTTTAATATAAACAGAACTCTGATCCTGTAAGATAGGCTCTCTGGTTTGGTCTTTCAACCTGCAAGGTATTTGTTCTGACCTTGGTCTCACACTTTCTGGAAATATGCTCATATGCAAACCCAGAGAGCTGTGTTTCCATGGTGATTGCAAATTATTCAGTCAAGTTGATAAGATTAATTTTCACAACTCCACCCTTTGTTAACTACATACTCAACCAGATCACATCATTATAAATCATAACATTTCCATCTCAATACAAAATGTGTCTAGTCCATCTCTAAAAGTTTCCATAGTCATTAAATGGTCTCATCTGGGACCTAAGGTACTGTTTACTGTAAGCCCATGTAAAATCAAAACATAAATTATACACTTTGTGAAGATAAGTATTCCCGTTTGTTAAGGGAGGAATGGGTTTATAGGAACAAAAGATCTGGCCAGAGCAAGACCAAAACCCAGCAGGTCAAACCTCAAATACTTGTCAGGCACCTGAGGTTCATGATGGAATCATCCCAACTTCAGAAATCTTGGGTAGTCCAAACTATCAAGTTCTGCTGCTAGCTAGTAGAACACTTTGGGGCCAGTACCATATCCCCACAATTCTGATAACTTCACAGTTCTGTGGTCTCCATAGCCTTTTCAGGACCTCCTCAGAAGGATTCCCAGCCTGCTACATGTGTCTTAGCTTCATTGGGTCTTGGCAGATTTTATTATAGCCCTACCTCTTCATACTCTTGTATCTTACATGCCTGTAAAACCATGAACACATGGGCAACGCTGCCAGTTCTGTTTTTAAATCAGTTCAATCTCTCCATTAAAAAAAAAAAAAAACAACAAAAAAAAAAAAAAACAAAAAAACTAGTGAGCTCTGTGGCTAGAGTAGAGAACCCCTGTTTTATGGTTAGATTAGGTTCCCTCCTTTCTTTTTCACTTTTCAATATTTTTATTTTCTTCTTTATGTGTGTGGATAGGTGCCCCCTCCTTTCAATTCATTTGTATTTTCACAAGATGGTGCCTTTGATGGGTAGGTGCCAGGGGAAACTTTCTTTCTTTCTTTTTTTTAATGATTTTATTTATTTATTTTATGTATATGAGTTCTTGTTGCTGTTTTCAGACAGACCACAAGAGGGCATCAGATCCCATTACAGATGGCTGTGAGCCACCATTGCTGGGATTTGAACTCAGGACCTCTGGAAGAGCAGTCAGTGCTCTTAACCACTGAGCCATCTCTCCAGCCCGGGGAAACTTTCTTTGTTGTGCAATGGTGCTAAGTCTATAATTACAACTGCTGTTTCGGAGCCAGACTTATTTACAAGTATTAAAACCTCTGACCACTGCCAAACTATGTTTTTCATATTTTACTCCCTTTGTTGTTTTACTGTGGGTCTGAACAAAGGCAGTGACATATAACTGCACAGCCACCTGTTTTGAGATTCCCTCCTTCAAACAAATTAGTCCATTACTTTTTTTTTTTTTTACTTTAACTGCATTTATTTTATGCTGAGTTTATTCCCGTGCCATGAGCTTTAGCTTCTTCAGTTTCTTCTGGGATATTCGTTTCTTCTGTGCAAACCCCTCTCTGGCTTTGGAACGATCTGTTCCTTCTCCGTGAGGATCATCTCAATGTGGCAGGGGGAGCTCATGTATGGATTAATTCGGCCATGAGCTCTGTAGGTTCGCCGGCGCATCTTAGGTGCCTTGTTCACCTGGATGTGTTCAATGACTAGAGAATCTACATCTAAACTCTTAAGTTCAGCCTTACTCTCTGCATTCTTAAGCATATGCAGCAAAAACTCAGCACTCTTTTTTGGCCACCGTCCCTGTGTCCAGCCCCACTGTTTGGCCTGGGCACACCTACCAACGCCACCATTATAACACCGGAACGGCACACATTGCTTCTTTAAAGTGACATCCTTCAGATACTTGGTGGCTTTACGGATATGCATACCCTTGATGGCCTGGGCAGTTTCCCGGGTGTTCTTAAAATGAACACGAAGGTTTGAACCTCTGGATTTGCATGATTTTGTGGGGTTTTCTGGGTCAAGGGAGTAGTGAACCATCTTTACAGGTCACCTCTAGCCGCTTACAGGAAGAGCAGTCCATTACTTTAAAATTCAGTGTCACTCGAGTTTTCAGTATGGAGGTAGAAAGCAATCAGGTTCTTTACCAGGATAACCTCTAGAGTCCACATTCCCTTCTGAAACTTCACAAGGTGGGCCTCCACTCTTGCATTTCTCTATGCATTGTGGTCTTTTAAATTCTCACCAGAATAGCCAGTTTAGAGAGTTCCAGGAAAGCTAGGTTTGTTACACAGAGAAATCCCGTCTCCAAAAACAAAACAAAACAGCCCTAAGTAAACATAGAAGAGCAAATGTTGTAGCATAGTAAGAAAAGAAGTATCAGAACCATCATAGTTAACTAAACAGTGGGCTAGGTTATAGCTCATAGAATACTTTGTCTTTGTGTTCAGGGCTCCAGTTTCCACTACATAACACTAAAACATCACAACTTCCTGATATCTTGTAGTGCCATAGATAAAGGGTTTTTGTTGTCGTTTTTAATCTTCTTTTTACACTCCAGTTTTTATTCCCCTCTAGTTCCACCCTCTGACAGTTCCACATCCTATACCTCCCTCCCCAACCCCGACTCCACAGGATGCCCCCCCCCCGAAACAGACCTCTAAACTCCCTGGGGCCTCCAGAATCTTAAGGGTTAGGTGTGTCTTCTGTCTCTGAGTCCAGACCAGTAGTCCTCTGCTGTATGTGTGTTGGGGGCCTCATATCAGCTGGGGTATGCTGCCTGGTTGGTGATTCAGTGTCTGAGAGATCTCAGGGGTCCAGGTTAATTAGACTGCTGGTCCTCCTCCTACAGACAGGGAAAATTTTAACATTCGTCAAAACAAGAAAGACAAGTATATTCACTCAGCTGTAATCCAAGCACTCAGGAGGCAGAGGCACTATTGTAAAATTGGAGCTACTCTGAGCTACACAACAAGAGAGTCTCAAAACGGAGTGAGTGAGAATTGTGGGTTAATGAAGCAACTGGGCTGAAATTCAGAGGATGCAGTTTTATTGGATTTAAATTCATGCTCATGTTTAGAACAGTCCAGGACTGCCATCAACACCCAGTTTAGTTCTTCAGCAGTGCTCTCCGACATTTAGCGAAGGAGATAAACATATTAGTAATGGAAAAGACATAGCATTATTTACAAGACAAACATGCAAAATTATTCTTTATCTACCACACATATGCAATAGATATAAACTATTCAGGCATACATTCACATGGAATAAGATATGTGGCACATGTCTTTAATCCCAGCACTTAGGAGGGAAAGGCAGATCGATCTCTGTGAGTTTGAGGCAAGCCTGGACTACAAAGTGAATTCAGGACAGCCAGGGCTGTTACACAGAAAAACCCTATCTCAAAAATAAATAAATAAATAAATAAATAAATAAATAAATAAAAACGATAAACAAACACATATATGTGAGTAAATCTAGCATTTTGCTAAAATATCCAGAGGATATTATAGAGACATCAATGCCTCCAAATTTTTCATTCTATTTCATGTGATCTCAATCAAAACTTCAGTAAATTTCTTTTGGGTATGTTAGTGAACATGTCCACATATGCATGCCAGCATGCATGAATGTATGCCATGGTACGTATCGAGGACAACTTAAAGGAGCCAGTTTTCTCCTACCATGTGAGTCTTGGACAATGACGTCAAGTCACAGGACTTCTCAGCAGGGCACCTTTATTTGCTAAGCAATCTCAATTTCCAGCCCCAAAATTTCAGTAAGATTTTTTTTTAAAGATTTATTTATTTATTTCATGTTGCTGTCTTTAGACACACCACAAGAGGGCATCGTATCCCATTATAGATGGTTGTGAGCCACCAAGTCGTTGCTAGGAATGGAACTCAGGACCTCTGGAAGAGCAGTACCCCTTCTTCAGTAGTCTTCAGGTTCATAACCACTAATTGTTGGGATTCTGTAAACCCCACCCCTCAATTACCCAGCAGTAGCCAGGTATGCTCCGCCCCAGTGACCTGACACTATAAAAGGAGCTGCTTGACCCCTCCTCTCTCCCTTGCTCTCCCACCCCACCCCTCCCCTTTCTGCCTCTCCCCTTCCTCTTCCCTTCCCCCCTCTCCCTCCGTGTGTTTATGTCCGGCTTCTACTCCTCTACTCCTCTATTCCTCCCTCTCTCCCTCCCTCCCTCTCTCTCTCTTTCTCTCACTCTGTCTCTACCACCCTCTTAACTCTCCCATGGCCTGAATAAACTATTCTGTACTATACTGTCGGTGTTGTTGGTCCCTCAGGGGGAAAGGATTCCCAACATGGGCCCCCCAGAGGCATCTCCCTTGCCCCCAGGCCTCGTCGCACCTCCATTGGCCATATGCCCCCCACTCTCTTCATCCTTCTCCTAACATTGGTGCTGAAACCCTGGACGTCAACTTCTAACGACATTGGTGCCCCGTGACTTTCCTTTCACTAATAGCTCACCCTCCAGAGGGATCCAATGCCTCCGGCTACTGTGGGCACTATCATTCATATGTATATACACACACACACACACACAAAGTGCACTACATATTCATGAATGAAGACAAACTAATCATAAAATAATAGTACTTTTGTGGGGTCGTTCAAGACAGGGTTTCTGTATGTAGCCCGCTGCCCTGGAACTTGCTCTATAGTCCAGGCTATCCTTGAACTCTCCGGGATTCGCCTGCCTCTGCCTCCCGAGTGCTGGGATTAAAGGCATGCACGACTACCGTCCGGTTTAATAATTTTTAAGATTTTTATTACTTTTAATTATGAGTATATGCATATTGTCTGGGTATGCACGTGTGCGAGTGGCCACGGAAGCCAGAAGCATCAGCTTCCTCTGGAACTGTTAAAAGCCAGATTCCGATCCTCTGAAAGGGCAGTTAATACTTTTAATCGCTGAGCCATATCTCCAGTCCTGACATATAACATTTTAGAGTATCTTTTTTAGATTATTCAATTGCTTAGTTTTTAAAATTATATTTATTATATTTATATAATAAATTATATATTTATATATATAGTGTGTGGGGCAGGGGTGGTGGTGGCGGGCATTGTTACAGCCCACGTGGAGGTCTGAGGACTTGCATCATGGTCCGAGGAGACTCTAGATCGAACTCGGCTGCCGGGTTAGGCAGCAAACATCTTTACTAGCTGAGTTATCTCACCAGACCTAAAATCATAATATAACTGCTGCAGAGACATATCAATCATTCCACCAGATTACAATCACACATGAAATTATAGTAATATATTTTAAGGCAGCATATGCTATCAATTAGGAAAAGGCTTTCCTGTTTTGAACAGAAAAAAAAAAAAATCATTGACCAAATAGCCACGCCTACGACATGGGAGTATTAGGCCCTGGAATAGACAATTTTGATGAGCAACTTTGAAATAAAAGTGCTTAGGTGTTTTGCAACCAGTTTCCCCCACAATCCCCTACGCTGTAATAAGGGCGGGGCGTGTGGGCACAGGGTCCCGGCAGTCGCGGGCGCCCGGGGCGTCCGCGCCGCAGCAAGCGCGTGCGCAGTCGATACACGGAAGAAGGAGCCAGATCCGATTCCGCTGATGACTTCACTTCCGGTATTCTCTCTCTGCCCCTCCTCTTCCCCCCACCGTGGGAGTGTAGGTGGAGACCAACTCCTCCCTAGTCCTCCGCCGCTTCCAAAAGCGCTGGGGAGCCTGCGTAGTGCGCTACACCTGGGTGATCGAGCGCGAAAAGACTTCTGACTCCTTCCGGCCCGGAACGAGCCCTCCAAGCGTGTGCTAGGCAAACAGGAAGTGATGAGGTTGGGGGAAAAAGGGGGTGGGTCCAGATCCGTCAGTCTGAGAGCGGAGCTGACGCACTCTCGACTTTACCCGCCAAGCCATTGGGCTACAGCCTCGGTCCACCGTACGCCACGCTCTTCCTCCACGTGGAACGTCTTAAATGAACAAGGAGTGGCCTGCTTTAGTTTCCTGCTCGTTCACCCGCCATGGAGGAATCCAGTACCTCCAGACGCGTGCGCATGAAAGTGTGCGCTGCTTTTTCTGCTGTGCACTCCTACCACAGGCAAACACCCGCCCCACTGAGTGTGTTCCATCACGCTGCTCTGTTTGGGACGCTTCCATGTCCCCCCTCTTTTTTTTTTTATTTGTTCCCCTAAACTATACGCTTAAGTTACACAGTTTTTTATTCTATTTGGAAATGAAGATTGATTTTTTTTCAGGTTTTTAGATCTACGTTTTTAATTAAGTATATCGCCAACAGCACTTATGAAGGCTAATTTTAGAAGTTGGGGATGGTGTTTGCAAGAGTGCTTATTGTATTAAGCTTTAGGATGAAGTTTTATGTATTAAAACATTACGGCTTCAGCGCTGCAAAGCCATAGTGAATTTGAAATGATATGAAGGGCTGTCGGTTAAGTTAAAACCCAAACTCAAGTGGGAAAGAGGAAAGTCTAATACCAGATTCCTCACTTCCTCTCCTGAAACCTTCAATTTGTTTGGTTAGTGCAGTTTCTCAATATATTCCAAGCTGGTCAGGAATTCTCCATGGAGCTGACAACAATACTGATTTACCTTCCCAACTATTGGGATTATAGGCATGAGCCACCATACCCTGCTAACCATCTGTCCTTCAAAACACATCATTTTACTGTGGTGATGCACATTATCACTATCTGTCACCAGGCACCTTTGAAGCCTTCTTCATGACTTAATTTTTTTTTTGCATCCTATGGGGTTTTTTTCTAATGAATTTTCAGGACTTTTGCAATTTCACAGCTATCCAAGCTCCGTTTTCAAAATTTTAAGAACTTAAACTGAAGGCTGGCAAGATGGCTCAACAGTTACAAATGCTTGCTGGGTAAGCCTTATGACCTAGGTTCTACCCTGGGGATCCATGCTGAAAGGAGAAAACATTACCAAAAGTTCTTTTATGGACTCCACATTTGCTCACACATCTCTCAACACACTAATAAAAATTTCAAGTTTTTAAAATTTTATTTTTATTTATATGAGTACACTGTCATTGTCTTCAGACACACCAGAAGAAGGCATTGGATCCCACTACAGATGGTTGTAAGCTACCATGTGGTTGCTGGGAATTGAACTCAGGGCCTCTGGAAGAGCAGTCAGTCCTCTTAACCACCGAGCCATCTTTCCAGCTCTCTCTCTTTTTTTTTTTAAGATTTATTTTTGTTTATATATTTGAATACATTGTGGCTGTCTTCAGACACACCAGAAGAAGGCATGGGATCCAATTATATATGGTTGTGAGCCGCCATGTGCTTGCTGGGACTTGAACTCAGGACCCCTGGAAGAGCATTCAGTGCTCTGAACCACTGAGCCATCTCTTCAGTCCCCCTCCCCCTTTTTAATAAGAACTTTTGGCCTTTGTTTAAAAGTACTAGATGTAGTACTCAGTTTCCACTCCTAGCAATCACAATTGTCTGTTACTATAGTTCCAGGAAATTCAAAACCTTCTACCCCACAGGCACTACATACACATGGTACACAGATATATATGCAGGCAAAATGCCTATATAGACAAAAGTTTAAAAACTTTAATTAAAAATTTAAATTCTGTAAAAATAAAAAAATTAAATTCAAGGTAGTATTTGTAGTTGTACTAATTCAATGAAAGCCCAGCCATCATGACAAAGCCTTGAGTGTTCTCTAAGAAGCCATCGATTTTCTTTATGGCTTCAATATCTCCTGGGTTTTGGTGCTTGACTGTCTCTGTTGCTGTTTCTGGTATTTCTCCTCTCAAACCCTTCTTACCCTCTGCTGTTCTGTGTAATGACTTTGTGACAGAAAGTGTTGCTTTGTCCTTCCTCCCAGCACTCCTCAAGAGTTTTGAATTATTGCAATAAAAGTGTTTTGTACTGGCTTTGGACTTTTAAGATTCAATTTTGAGACAAAGCATAAATGATTCTTTTAATATTCGGAGTGCAGGCAAAATAAGAAACCCAAGAGCCTTAAGAGGATCGTTGAGTGGTTTGAGACATGGTTTCTCTGTGTAGCCCTGGCTGTCCTGGAATTCATAATGCAGACTTTGAACTCAAAGGATCCATCTACCTCACTGCCTCCAGAGTGCTGGGATTAAAGATGCGTGCCGCCACTGCCTGGCAAATTTTGTACTTTTATATGTTAGGTCTCTCAGCTCTCAAGGCTCTTGGGTTTCTTATTATGCCTGCACTCTGATTTTTAAAAGAATCATTTGTGTTTTGTCTCAACATTGAATCTTAAAAGTCCAAAGCCAGTACAATTTTATTGCAATAATTCAAAGAAAGGTGTAAAATTTATGGCTGAAGATATATACAAATAATAAGTTGAGGGCAGAGGAGAGGATGAAGTTCAAGGATAGAGAACTTGCCTGACATGGAAGCTTGGGTTCCATTCACAGTACTAGAAGAAACAAACAAACAGATTAATTGGGAGAAGGATGGTTATACATATTACACATGATTGAGAAGGAGAAATGGCACAAGACAAACATTGTCTTGCTTTAGTGCCTGTCTTGGAGTTACTATTACTGTGATGAGACACCATGACAAAAAGCAAGTTGGGAAGGAAAGAACTTTATGTGGCTTACATTCTCACATCATAGTCTTCAGGATAGGAACTTCAAGCAGGGTAGGAACCTGGAGACAGGAGCTGATGCAGAGGCCATGGAGGGGTGCTGTTTATAGGCTTGCTACTCATGACTGGCTTGGCCCGCTCTTTCTTTCTTTCTTTCTTTCTTTCTTTCTTTCTTTCTTTCTTTCTTTCTTTCTTTCTTTCCTTCCTTCCTTCTTTCCTTCCTTCCTTCTTTTTTTTCTTAAAGATTTATTTATTTAAATGTATCATTAGCTGCTGTTTAATGCCTATTACCAAACCTCCATGAAAATCTTAAAAGCTAAGCAACTTTGAAAGTGGTAAGCCACAAAAGACAGGTGAATGATAAGAGGCTGGGACAAGTTATTATCCACAATTTAAGTCCCAATGGATTCTTGGTAGAATTCTAAATATTTCTATGAAAAGAAAATATTTCTCATTCTCTTCAGACACTTCAATAATATTCTGTTCCATGGAAAACAAAATATTTTCATTGCTTATACACTACATTTTGATTAGCTAGACATATTTTGATATTAGGTCATTGCTTGTTTGATTTTCTTTTCCCCTGGTTGGCTTATTGAACTCAGCCTCACATAATCTTTTGCACGATGTCCTCCAAATTGTAATGTTGTATGTAATGCCCAAAATTAACCTAGAAGCCCAACCTGCCCAAGGACCAGGTAACCTCCTGGGATGATGGGAGTTGTAGTTCTTTGGGAAATAACAGAACCTCATGGGAAAGTATGGTGGCCTATGGGTTTGCCTTTATAAACATATGTCTCCCATTCATTCAGCAAAATTCACAAATAGTCCTAACCAACATCTCTTGGTCAGTTTTTAGTATTTAATAAAGCTTGCTTCAGATTTGCCCCTGCCCCTGAAGATTTATTTTATGTATATGAGTACACTGTCACTGTATTTAGACACAGCAGAAGAGAGCATTGGATACCATTACAGGTGGTTGAGAACCACCATGTGTTTACTGGGAATTGAATTCAGGTCACCTCTGAAAGAGTAGTCAGTGCTCTTAACCACTAAGCCATCACCCACCTCCCCTCACTCTGCTGCCCTGCCTTTTAAAAATTTTATTGGTTATTTTATTTATTTACATTTTAAATATTATCCCCCTTCCTGGTTTTCCCTCCAAAAACCCTCTATCCCACTCCCTCCTTCTGCTTCTATGAGGGTGCTCCCCCCACCCATCCACCCATTCCTGCTTCTTACCACCCTGGCATTCCCCTACACTAGGACATCAAGCCTTCACAAGACCAAGAGCCTCTCCTCCCATTGATGCCAGATGAGGCTACCCTCTGCTACATAAGCAGCTGAAGCCATGGGTCCCTCTACGTGTACTCTTTGGTTGGTAGTTTAGTCTCTGGGGGCTCTGGGAGGGTGTGTCTGCTTGGTTGAATTTGTTGTCCTTTCTATGGGGTTGCAAACCCCCTCAACTTCTTTAGTTCTTCCCCTAACTCCTCCATTGGGGTCCCTGTGCTCAATCCAATGGTTGACTGTGAGCATCCACATCTGTATTTGTCAGGTTCTGACAGAGCCTCTCAGGAGACAGCTGTATCAGGTTCCTGTCAGCACGAACTTCTTGGCATCAGGAAGTGTTTGGTGGCTGCATATGAGATGGATCCCCAGGTGAGGGGGTCTCTGGATGGCCTTTCCTTCAGTCTCTGTTCCTCTATTTGTCCATGTATATCCTTTAGTTAGACAGGAGCAATTCTGGGTTAAATTTTTTTGAGAAGGGTGGGTGGCCCCATACCTCAACTGGAGGCTGTGCCTAACCTCTGGATATGGTGTCTACAGGTTCTCTCTCCCTTTTGTTGGGTATTTGGACCCAGAATCACCAGCTCAGGGGTGGCACCACCCACAATGGTCTGGGACCTCTCACATCAGTCACTAATAAAAAAAATGCTTTATAAGTTTGCCTATAGCCCTGTTTTATGGAGGCATTCATCCTCTCAGATGACCATGGCTTGTGTCAAATTGACAAATCTAGCCCGTACAGTGCTCTAGACAGGCAGGAGGCAAGCCCTTGTGTATACTCACATGAAGACTGAACACTGCAGTGACTTGATGTGAGTCAGTTCCTGGAGGTGGTTTCCACAGAGCAAGAGCAGATGCAGTATACAATCGCAGTGGAGTTTTTTCTGTGCCTCAGGCTGCACAAGAGAAAAAGTTGTGGAACTGTTAATGATTGTTAGAAAACAGAGTCTCACTGGCTCAATTGTTTTTAATGCTTAAATCACAGTTTAGGAAAACATTAAACAATCTTTTTTTCCCCATTTTTATGGGTATATAAACTATTAACAGCAAAGGCCCTGAGACATTTCTTCTTGGATACACTCACAGTACGGCCCCTGCGGCCATTCTGCGGTCTTGGTGTGCTGACTGCAGACACGAAGGCCCCAGAAGTGGCCCAGCCCACTATGAGCTCGAGTTTTCTTCAGGCGCTCCAGGTCCTCACGTAGCTTGTTGTCTGACCGCTGGCCGGAACCTGGCTGTATTCCCATCCTCCACATCCTTCTGTCTGTTCAGGGACCAGTCTGGGATCTTGTCCTGTCGTGGGTTCTCCATGATGGTGATCACACGCTCCACCTTATCCTCCGTGCGTTCTCCAGCCCTCTCGGTGTAGTCAATGTCTGCTTTCCTCAGCACCACATGAACACAGCTCCACCCCAACCCTTAATGGCAGTGATGGCGAAGGCTATGTTCCGCCGCCCATCGATGTTGGTGCTGAGTAATTGAAAGATGTGCTGGAACTTCTCAGGGATCACTAGAGACAAGGCGGCGGCACAAGCGGTAGTGTATAGGCCTCCTGTGAAAGCAACAATTTATTTTTTAATTTTAAGATTTATTTCTTGGGGCTGGAGATATAGTTCAACAATTAACAGTACTTACTATTATTGCAGAGGACCTGGGTTCAATTCCCATCAACCACAGAACAGCTTACAACCATCTGTAAATAAAGTTCTAGAGAATCCTGTAGTGAGAATTCTGGAAATCTTGTTTCTTTGAAAAAATACACAACTATTATAAGAATATGTTTTCATTTTAATCCCAGGTGTGGGATATGCAGCTGCTTCAGATTGTCCACAGCAGCTGACTGTGATTTGCTTCGTGCTCTAGCAGGGGCGTGGTGTTGTCAGCTTCACATAGTGTTTGTGATTGTATGATGTTGGGAATTCCGGGGACTTTTCAGAAGATATGTAAATGCTAGGGCGTCAAAAGGCAGAGTGGGTTGTTGGTTGTGGTTGATTGTTTTGGTAGAGATTTGTTAAGTAGTCATGAGCAAAGAAGAAAGAATAAGAAATTAGATCAGATTTGCCTCAAGGAGCTCAACAATGTTGCCCTATTTCAGACCCCTGACTTTATTCAGGGATCTCTTTCCTTTTTCCTCTCTTCTATTTTTTCTCTCCTATCTAGTGTTAGAGGGTTGAAAGGGTGGAAGAAAAAGGGTGGAAGAGAGAAGAACCCACAAAGTAGCCAAAGACTGTCTACAGAACTCAATGCCTCTGACTTCTGAGGGCAGCTTGTTTGCACATAGTGTACATACATAAAATAAAAAAAATGTGAAAAGAAAAAGTAAATTATTTCCTAGGGGTTAGAGAGATGGCTATGATCAAGAGCACTGGTGCTTTTTCAAAGGACCTAAGTTCGATTCCCAGCATGGTAGTTCACAACCATCTCTAACTCCAATTCCAGACATAAAACACTCTTGTCTGGTCTCTGTGGGTATGTGACACACATTCACAGACACATACAACCATATAAACTAAAACAATTTAAAAATTCTTATTTTGTGCATATGAGTGTTTTGCCAGCATGTATAAATGTGCACCACATTTGTGCAGTGCCCGTGTATGTTAGAAGGGGGAATTAAAATCCCTGGAACTGGAGTTTCAGACCCTTGTGAGCTATGGTGTAGATTTGGGGAACCAAAACCAGGTCCTCTACAAGCAAGCAATCTTAGTCACTGAGCCATCTCTCCAATCCCATATTTATTTGTTCAAGTGTGCATAATCGGGGCTGGTTTGGGCTCCCTGTTTCCACTTAGGGTAATGCTTGCAAACATTGAGCATCAGGGAAATTACACTCACTATGTTCTTAGGGAATAAAGAACTACTATTATTACCTTGTGGTGTTGAAGACCTAGCTAGAGCCTCACATGGTAGGCAAGCTCTCTATCAGAGAGCCACATTCCCAGTCCAGGATAAAGCAGTATTAGCAAGCAATACATCTGGTTCTAGGTTTATGAGAACACAGAAAACCTCTTATGTAATATGTGTATACATATATATGAACAATTTATAACAGAGAATTGGAAATCACCAAATTACATTTGTGAAGTGCTCAGACATTCTAGTTCTGAGGAACAGGAAAACTAACAATGAGGTGGTATTTCCTAGGCCCACTCTGTGCCTGTAGTCTCAGTTATTTGTGTGACTAAGGAGGAAGCTATTGATCACCTGAGATCCAGACATGGAATATAGAAAAACCCTATCTTAAAATAATAAATACTAGGGTAGGAGTTGTAGCTCAGTGGTAGGGTGCTACGACCATAGGTTCAATCCTCAGCACCACAAAAGAAAAATAAATACAGTCAGTGGCATCAGAACATATGTCTCCCTGAAAAATGCAAACCCATGGAACATTCTTAAAAGAGGGCTATCTGAGACAGCTACCAGCATTTTAGAGGCTGGGGTAGATTTTTTACAGGTCGGTTTATTTTATTTATTTATTTATTTATTTATTTATTTATTAGTATAGAATAGAGTTTATTCAGGGCATGGGGAGGAGAGTTAAGAGAGTAGTAGGGGCAGAGAGAGGGGGGAGGAAAGAGAGAGGAGAGGGAGAGAGGGGGAGGAGAGGAAGAGAGATGGGGAGGGGAAGGAGAGGGAGAGAGGGGGAGGAGAGAGAGAGGAGAGGTAGAGAGAGGGGGAGGAGAGGAAGAGAGGGGGGAGGAGAGGGAGAGAAGGGGAGGAGAGAGAGAGGAGAGGTAGAGAGAGGGGGAGGAGAGGAAGAGAGGGGGGAGGAGAGGGAGAGAGAGGGGGAGGAGAGAGAGGAGAGGGAGAGAGAGGGGGAGGAGAGGAAGAGAGGGGGAGGAGAGAGAGTGGGAGGAGAGAGAGGGGGAGGAGAGGAAGAGAGGGGGAGGAGAGAGTGGGAGGAGAGAGAGGAGAGGGAGAGAGAGGGGGAGGAGAGGAAGAGAGGGGGAGGAGAGGGAGAGAGAGGGGGAGGAGAGAGGAGAGGGGGAGGAGAGGAAGAGAGAGGGGGAGGAGAGGGAGAGAGGGGGAGGAGAGGGAGAGAGAGGGGGAGGAGAGGGAGGGAGAGAGAGAGAGAGAAGAGAAATGAGGAGTAGAGGTCAGACATGAGCACATGGAGGGGTGGGGGGAGGGAACAGGGAGAGGAGGGACAAAGGGGTAAGGGCAAGAGAAGAGAGCAAGAGCTAAAGATTTATTTTTATTATTTTTAGTTCCGTGTGTGGGGAGAGAGGGATGTATGTGTGCATGAGAGAGCAGGTGTCTTCAGAGCCCAGAGGCATCAGATCTCTGGAGCTGCAGTTACAGGTGGCTGAGCGCTGCCTGATAGGAGCACTGGGAATCAATATGGAGTCTTCTGCAAGAACAGTACGTGCTCTTAATCACTAAGCCATCTCTCCAGCCCCGAGGCAGGAGCATTTCAAAGTTCAAACCAAACTGGGTTACATACCAAGCCAGTTTGGAATCCAAAGATTCTGTCTCAACAAAAAAGCAAATACAACAGTAAGAACAATAACCCACCAAACAACACATAACTGCTGCTCAGTGGGCAAAGGTAAGCAGTTGCCATGCTGAGAACCTGAGTTTGATCCTGGAGACCCACATAGTGGAAAGAAAGAGCCGGCTCCCTCAAATGATCCTCTGACCTACACACATACACACACACACACACACACACACACACACACACACATTGGCATGCTCCTCTCCCCACAAAATAAATAATAAATGTAGTTCTACATAAGTAAATATAACATAGTAAATATATAAATGCATACATATATTTATACATAAATGTTTGAAGTATTTTAATGATGAAGAAGACACTAAATTTATATTTAAAAAAACAGGACTGGAGAAATGGCAACTAAGAGCACCCAGGTCTAATTCCCAGCACCCACGTGATAGCTCACATTTCATTTCCAGAGGATCAAATGCTCTCTTAGTTATGTTCATGCAAGCAAAACACATAAATTCATTAAATAAAAAGACAAGCAAAATGTTCACATTCCAAAGATACACCTACAAATATTAATTCTAATATTATTTATTATGTCGGCAATCGTAAGTCACCTTAATGTTAGTCAAGAAGTGATTAAATATGTGGTATATTCAGTCTGTCCTGTTGAAAATGTGAGGTGAAATGTTGATTTAGAAAGTGTTTTGTGGAAATCCCCGAGAGGACATAATCATTTTGACTTAGAGTGACATGAGACTTCACCATGAAGCATTGATTCTCACTCACCTCAACACAAAGAAAGAGGATGGTCGAAGGAACAAATGTCACATCAGTCTTACAGAAACACCACATGAGTCTTATCACTGAGTCCATTAGAAGCACAACTTTGTTTTCTCTAAGAGCTGTATAAGGAGAAAGCCATCCCCCTCCTCCTCGAAACAGGGTAACATTGTGTAGCTCAAACTGACCTTAAATTTGCAGTCCTCCTGCCTTAGTGTCCTGAGTCCTAGGACTACAGGTCTGCCTCGACGTGCTAAGCTATGCCATGGTCACATGGTCATATTAGTGAAGTAATACATTGGCTGAGGTATCCATTGCAATAGATTTCCATACAAATATTTCCTATCAAATGTAATTTCCTAGTTGGGTGTACTAGCACACCTTTTAATCCCAGCACCCAGGAGACAAAGGCAGAAAGATCTCTAGGAGTTCACAACCAGCCTGGTCTATATTGTGAGATCCTCTCTCAAAAATAAAATAAAATAATAAAACCAGGAGCTAGAGAGATGACTCATCAGTTAAGAACACCCAGCACCCAGGAGACAAACAGATCTCTATGTAGCCAACCTGGAGCCTGGTCTACATAATGAGACCCCATCTGGGGTGGGGGGAGATGAAGAGATGGTGAGTCATTAGTTAAGAGCGCCCAACACCCAGGAAAGAGGCAGACCAACCTCTGAGTTAACAACCAGCCTGGTTTATGGAGTGAGACCCTATCTCAAATAATCAAAAAGAAAAAGAAGAAGAAGCTGGAGAGATGGTGACTCATTAGTTAAGAGCGCCCAGCACTCAGGAAGAGGCAGGCAGACCTCTGAGTTAACAACCAGCCTGGTTTATGGAGTGAGACCCTATCTCAAATAATAAAAAAGAAAAAAAAAAGAAGCTGGAGAGATGGTGACTCATTAGTTAAGAGCGCCCAGCACTCAGGAAGAGGAAGGCAGACCTCTGAGTTAACAACCAGCCTGGTTTATGGAGTGAGACCCTATTTAAAAAAAGAGCTGAAGAGATGGCTCCTTAAGAGTACTTGCAGTGAACTCAGGTGTGATTTCCAGTACTCACATAGTGGCTCCCAAATGTTTGTAAGTCCAGTTCCTATAGATTCAATTTCTCTTTGGACCTCTGAGGGATCCCACATGCATGTGGGACACACACATACATTCAGGCACACACATACACATAAAGTTAAATAAATAAATGTTTTTTTAAAAAATATGTATAATTTCCTATTATAATTAATCATATATTCTCCATAATGAACATAGAAGCAGACTTAGCAGAAATAATAATTTTAAGTGCTATATCCCAAAAGTGATAAGCAGTGTGTGTGTAAAATGTTGAAGTAAAACTTCAACTAACCAGGAATGCATTTTAGGGTTAGTAAGATAGATAATGTGTGTACTTCAAACTTAAACAAGAACTCTGCTCCCTTGTGGAGTCTCTTTACGTACTAGAGACCTCATAATTTGTAATCATCAACCTTCTCCAAGGGATTGTGAAAACCAACAAAACCTAATAGTCTTGTAGCTGCGTCAAAAGCAGTAATCCAATGATCTTGTTTGTCGCAAGGTTTTTAGCCACATGACTTTTTTTAGGGGGGGGGGTGTTTTTTCAAGACAGGGTTTCTCTGTGTCATCTTGGCTGTCCTGCAACTCATTCTGTAGACCAGGCTGGCCTCGAACTTAGAGATCCATCTGCCTGCCTCCCGAGTGCTGTGACTAAAGGCATGTGCACCACAGTCCAGCTTTACTACTCTTTTCAAAGACCAGTTTGTGACTTTGTTAATTTTTCCTATTTTACTTCCTCTGTGTGTGTGTGTGTGTGTGTGTGTGTGTGTGTGTGTGTGCCCATGTGTATAGGCACACCATGCCACAGCACACTAGAACAGGTCAGAGGACAGCTTTGGGTGTAGTTATTCAACTTCCATCTTATTTTCTTCTAATATAAACATTCAAAGTGAGTTGTTTCCCACTGGAGATTTGCATGACTAAATCAAATAAGGTTTTGTTTACTTATTTGGATATCTTAGAGTCGGTAAAATGTACAAATCTCAAGAATTTATTTTGACAAGCTTGACTAGTTTATATATCCATGTATCTGTCAGGCCAAACCAAATACAGAGTATTCTCGCACTCCAAAGAATAAGGGTATCATCTTGCCATATGGAATGTTTTGGCATCTGAGTTGTTTTTCTCCTCTATTCTCTTTTTTAAACCCTTTTTTATTGATCTGAGTTGTTTTGTATTTTTGTTTTTATTTATTTGAGTGGGGGCCATGTGTCACAGCGTGTGTGTGTGTGTGTGTGTGTGTGTGTGTGTGTGTGTGTGTGTGTAAGTCATAGGAAAACTTGCAGGAGTTAGTTCTCCCCTCCCATTGTGTGGGTCCAGGGAATCAAATTCAGGTCATCAGGCTTGACAGCAAGTGAGTTTTACTTACTGAGCCATCTTGCTGAACCACCTCTGAATTTTTTTTTCATTTCAAAATTTCTTAGATCCATCTGTGTTGTACTTCGTGTCAATTTTAACCTTTCCATTGTAAAATAATGTTCTGCTATAAAGATGTGCCACATCCCTCTCTCTGACTCAGTTGTCTGCCATTGCATCCCTTTCCCCTAGCTGGACTGCTTGGTCAGGCCTCAGTGTATTTAGTCCTGCTGCAACTTGATGTCTCAGGGCAGGGTGGTACCCAAGGGTGGCTTGTCCTTCTCCTGGCAGAAGGTGAGGGGGTGGGGGGCTGGAGAGATGACTCAGTAGTTAAAAGAACTGCTCTTCCAGAGGTCCCAAGTTCAAATCCCAGCAACCACATGGTGGCTCACAACCATCTGTAATGGGATCTGATGCCCTCTCTGGTGTGTCCGAGGACAGCTACAGTGTACTGGTATAGAATAAATAAATAAATTCTTCAAAAAAGAAGGGGAGGGGATAATGAGGGGAGGGATTTGTGAGGGTGGGACTAGGAGAAGAGGAGGGAGGAGGGCTGAGACTTAGATGCTAGGTGAATAAAAAAATAAAATAAGAAAACAACTTTTAAAAAGATATGGCACATTCTATTTACATGTTTTTCAGTTAATGTCAGTCTGTGTAGGGATAAGTTTGATTTCTTTGCAGCAGATTACTAGGAGTGTAACACTGGCTCATGTGATAAGTCTATGTTCACTTTTTAAAAGAAACTGTTATAGTGGTTTTGAAATTAGTTACCTCATTCTATATTCCCACCAGCAATTCATAATGGTCTCAGGTTTCCTGAATCTTCTTTAATGCTTTGTACTATCTGTTCCATATTGTACTATCTGGTCATTTCAGCTAATATCTAATGATGGGGAACATCTTTATGTGCTTAATAGTGATTCATATTTGGTTAAGCATTTTTACATGCCTCTGTGTGTGTGTGTGTGTGTGTGTGTGTGTGTGTGTGTGTGTGTGTGTGTGTGTGTCTAGGAATTGAACCGAGAGGCATGCACTTGCTAAGCCAGTGCTCTACCACTAAACTCCAACTTGTCTTTATTTCCATTTGTTTGTTTGTTTGTTTGAGACTGAGTTTCTCTGTGTAGCTCTGGCTGTCCTGGAAGTCACCGTGTAGACCAGGCTGTTCTGGTACCTGACGATCTGGATCTGCCTGCCTCTGCCTCCCCGGTGCTGGGATTAAAGGCATACACCACCACTGCCCAACCCTACTCTTATTTTTTTAAAGACAGGTGCTAACATAGTCCAGACTAGCTTCAACGTCAATATATATCCTATAATGACCTTAAACTTCTGGTCATTCTGCCTGTATTTCCAGAGTGCTAGGGTTACAGGCCTGTTTTTGTTTTCTTTTGAGACATGTTCTCTTTATATAACCCTGGTTTGACTGGAACTCTGTATGTAAACCAGGCTGGCCTTGAACTCATAGAGAACCACTTGTTTTCTGCCTTCTGAGTGCTGGGATTAAACAATTGTGTTACAGCATCTTTCATTCTTTTTAGATCTCTCTCTCTCTCTCTCTCTCTCTCTCTCTCTCTCTCTCTCTCTCGCACATGTTTGTCTTTGTGTGATGAGGAACAAACCAACAGTATTACACGTGATAGGCAAACACTGCACCTTTGGTCTACACTCTCAGACCGTTTGATTTTTTGCTTTAGGTGCTAGAAATAGAACACAGGGCCTATCTCACTCCAAGAACAGTCTACCACAAAGCTACACTCCCAGCCTTATCTTTCATTTTTAAGGTATCTTTTGAAGTGCATACACTTCATTTTCATGAAGTACAGAATGTTTTCCCTTTGTGGAATGCTTTTAGTGTCATAGCTAAGATTTTGTTGCTTTCTTCAATGTCACAGATATTTTCTGTTTTTTCTTCTAGAAGCTTTATAGGTTTGGTTTTGTTTTGTTTGGCAGTGTGGAGGATGAAACCCAGGACCTCCCACATGGTTGGCAAGAGTCTGCCAACTAAGCGACATCTCAGACTCTTTGATATTTAAAACTGTTTTGCCTTGATTTTTTTATATACTTTCAGGAACAACCTGATAATTTCTCTAAAAGTCTGCTAGAATTTTGATGAGGATTGTAATGCATTTCTAGACCCAGTTTGGAGGGAATTACCATCTTGACAATATTGATAATTCCAATTCCTAAGTGTGGAATATCTTTCACTTCTCTTTAAGATTTTGTTAATTTTTAGTGTACACATCTTTAACCTCTTTCATTAAATTGATTCTAGCTAGATATTTTTGGATTTTCTTTTAATTTTCACTTTTGAATTGTGTATAAAAGTACAGTTGAAGCTGGGTGACTGTGGTGTGCACTTTTAATTCCAGTACTTGGGAGGCAGAGGCAGGCAGATCTCTGAGTTCGAGGACAGCCTGGTCTTACAGAGTACGTTCTAGGATAGCCAGGGCTACACAGAGAAACCCTGTCTCAAAAAACTGAAAGAAAAACAACAACAAAAGTACAGTTGATTGTTCATGCCACCTTATTTATGTCTTTCATTCCTGAAGCATGTGCTTATTGATTTAAGAAAGGATACTTTCCTTGTTTTCGTCAAATGCATGCATTCTTTTGATTTTCTTTCTTTCTTTTTTTTTTTTTTTTCTTGTTTTTGTTTTGGAGACAGGGTGGTCCTGGTCATTCTGGAATGAGATTTTTGTTGCGGAGGACATGTCTTCTGCAAGTAAAGACAATTTCATTCCCTTCCAATCTGGATGCTTTTGATTTTTTCCTAGTGATTTAGTTCACTATCCAGAACCTCCAGAAGACACAAATACTTTTAATGGTGGTGAAGGTCAAACCCCGCCTTGCACATACTGGTAAGCACTTATGGCCCACTGTCCAACTTAAGTAGCAACAGTATATATATTTATTTTGTTCTTGGTCTTAATTTTGTTTTGTTCTGAGAATGGAACTGATAACCTCACATGCTGAGCAAGCACCCTACTACTAAGTAACCTCCCTAGCCTCTGTTCATTAACTTCGGGGTATTACATTAACCTGTGCTCTTAGCATCTCAGTGAACATAAGACTTATATCTAGAATCTGTACCCTTTACAAGTGTCTCTCAATAGGAACATTTAACATGTTTTTTTTTTTTTAAAACCTATCAACTTGTTTCTCAGACAGAGTGGACACACCATTTCACATTCTCTTCAGCAATGAGTCCAGTTTTCCTGAATCCTCACCAGGAATTGATCTGGCCACATTTCATTTGAACTTTTCTGAAGGGCATGTCGTGAGTCTTCCAGCAGCTAATGGTATCAGATGCCTTTCCACAGGCCTATTTGCCTTCTGTAGATCTCTTTTGGCAAAAGGGGTTCATATATTTTCTTTATTTTGTATTGCATGATTTGCTTTTGTTAAGTTTTGAGACACCCATCCTTTGTTTAATATGTGGTTCAAAAATATTTCCCATATATATAATATATAATATTTTTATGATCTTTCTTCTTTAGCTAGTCAATACTTTAATTTTGAATATTGAACCAGATTTGTATCCACGAAATGTACCTAACTTGCTGCTAGTGGTATTGATTTAATTTTTTAAAACTGTAGTACAAAGTACATACAATATAATATATCTTATTTTAGCTATTTTAAAAATGCACAGTTGACATCAAGCAGTTTTACAATGGTTTGCAACCACTCCTGCTAAGTCCAGACTATTTTTAACACCCTGGAATGAAACCCTGTACCCCTGAAGCACATCTTCTCCCTTCACATTCCCCCTTGCTCCTGAAAACCACTAGCATGTTTTCTGTTTGTATGGATTTGCCAACTCTGGATAGCTCACATAAATGGAGCCACGTATTTTGTGTTCCTCTGTGTCTGGTTTCCTTCACATAGCACGATATTTTCAAAGTTCATCCATGCTGCATCCTGTGACAGTACTTTATTCTTTCTGTAAGTGCATAACATGCCATATTTTGTTTATCTGTTCATCTGTTGATGGACATCTGGGTTGGAACATTCATGTTCGGGTCTTTATTTGAACACCTGCTTTCAATTCTTTTAGGTACATACCTAGAAATGGAATTTCTGGGCCAAGGTAATTATATATTATAACATTTTGAGGAACCGCCAAACTATTTTTCCAAAGTGGCTGGACCATTTCACATGGAATTTTTAAGCTTAAGAGTTCATTGTCTGTGGGTGGGGGATGTGGTCCCGTGTTTGAGTGATTGCCTAAGATTCGTGAGGCCCTAGGCATACTCTGAACCACTGAAAAGTAAAAGAATGTTCCTTAAGAAACTCAGGACTAGCCAGGTATTGGAGGTCTTGCTTTTTGTAATCCTAGCTACTTAGGAGACTGAGGCAGGAGGATTGAAAGATTGTAGCCCAGGCTACAAAGCTTGTTCAGGGGACACCTGGACAATTTACAGAGATCCTATCTCCTAACACAAAACAACAAAATTAAATTTCAATGTCTTTTTAAAAATTTATTTTGAAAAAGTGTAGGACTATTAAAACTCCGTGTTTCATATTGGGTTAATTGTGGTAGTTTGCACTTTTAAAGGAATTGGCATATTTCATCTTAATTGTCAAGTTCTTATGTGTTGAATTGTTATCCATTGATATCTCCAGTTTTGTTCATGAATCTGTAGTGATATCACCTGGTTATTTCATGATTGTATTTTACTCCTTTAATTCGTCTCTACTGTCCTGTTTTCACATTGATTTCTGATGTTATCTGTATGTGTAATGTTTGTGTGAGGGCAGTGATACTCTTCTGTGCATGTGCAGAAGTCAACACATTGGGGTCTTCATTAATCACTCTCTGCAGGAATTTGGGGGACGGGCTAGGCTGGAAGGCCAGGAAGTCTAAGACCTCAAACATTAATGTTGCAGACACAGGCCTTCAGGTAGCTTTTACACAGGGGCCAGAGATCATGCGCGTCACTCACTAAGCTGTCTCTCCAGTTCCAGGTGTTCTCTCTATTATCTCTTATTCTGCTTCTTTTGAGCTTGTTCGGTGTTTCATTTTGCAGACTTTTCTGATGGAAGCTGAGATAAATGCCTGGAGCCTTTGTCCTTTCAGCACTGCCTTGTCTGTGTCTGGCAAATGTTTAAACATCCGTTTTCCTTCTGTCCACTGTCTTTGGTAATAGGTAATTTATTTTCGTTTAGAATTTCTCCCAAATACATAATATGTTTTACATTTTAAATTATAGTTTTAAAGAAATGCATAACAAATTTTACTATCTTAACCTCTTTTTAAAATTATTTTTATTTTAATAATTGGTGTTTTGCCCCACATATATGTGTGAGGGTACCAGACCCCCTGGAACTGGAGTTATTGATTGGTGTGAGCTGCCACGTGGTTACTGGGAATTGAACCAGGGTCCTCTGGAAGAGCAGCCAGTCAAACTCAGGTTATCAGGCACCTCTACCCATTAAGTCATTCTCCAGTCCTATCTTAACCATTTTAAGTGTACAGTTCAATATTAGTAAATATTCCTAGCATGTGTGAGACCTTGGCTTACACACACACACACACACACACACACACACACACAGAGAGAGAGAGAGAGAGAGAGAGAGAGAGAGAGAGAGAGAGAGCTGCATGTGGTAGCACTCACTTAGAATCAATCCCAGCAGTATGTAGGCTAAAGTGGAAGGAGGAAGGGTTGGAGGCTGGCCTGGTCTACATAGTAAGACCCTGTCTAAACAATCAAAAATTGACATAGCCCAAGAGCAGAATTCTAGTTTGCTTGATTTGTGTAAGTCCCTAAGTTGGATCACCAGCACTGCAAAATAAATAAGTACATAGATAAATAAATAAATAAGTACAAATTAGAAAAAAAAACAGGTGTATGGTAGCATATGCCTCCAATTCCAGCACTATGGAGTCTAAGGCAGGAGAACCATCATGAGTTCAAGGTCAGCCTGAGCTGCATAGTGAATTCTTGGCCAGACTGAGTAGATACTAAAATAAAACGGGTGGTGGTGGTGGAATACAACACTCATTGAATATCCTTTTTATTTTTATGTTTTGTTTTTGAGACAGGTCTTACTATCTATGCATCTCTGGCTGGCCTGAAACTTGCTGTGTAGAGTAGGCAAGGCTCAAATTTATAGGGATCCTTCCTGCTTTTGTCTCCTGAGTTGTTGGCATATGTTACTCTGCCCAGCAAAATAGTACTTTTTATAACTTCCTCTGGTCTCTTGCTAATCACCATTCTGATGTCTGTTTTTATGAATTTGAATGACTTAGATCCCTCATATAAGTAGCCATATAATATTCATGTTTTAAACTTGCTGGACTGTAGTTGCCTTGAGACTTCCTCTTTGACCTACTGAATATTTAGAAGCGTGTTTGTTCCCATGGATTTTAACATTTTGATTTCTACCTTTATTGTACTGTTGTCCAAGAATGTGCGATATTATTTCAGTTCCTTTAAATTTAAAGAGACTTGCCTTACTGCCTATGACATATTTATCCTAGAGAATGTTCCATGCGTGCTTGAAAAGAATGTGTCTTCTGAAGTGGTTGGATAGACTGATCTAAAAATGTCAGCTAGACTGAGTTTTGTTGATAGTTATGTTAGTCTTTATTGTTGGTGTAATAAATTGCCACAAATGTAGTTGTTTATAATAGCACAAATCAACTGTTGTGTAGTCATGGAGGTTAAAAGTCTGAAACAGCCATCACTGGGTGATGGTGGAGATACTGGCAAGGCTGTGGGTTTTTGTTTTTGTTTTTCTAGTGGCTCAGGGGAAGTGGTACAGTTTGGATATAGTCTCTCCCTCTAACCTGTCTCTCTGCACTTGGTTTGAAGTCATCCTGCAAAGGTTCCAGTGTTGAAGCTTGGTCCTCAGTGATGTTGAGAGTGTAGGGACAGACCTTTTAGAAGTGGAACTTGTGGGCCAGGCAGTGGTGGCACACACCTTTAACCCCAGCACTCAGAGGCAAAGACAGGAGAATCTCTAAGTTTTCGGCCAGCCTTGTCCAAAGATCAAGTTCAGGACAACCAGCGCTACACATAGAAACTCTGTCTCAAGAAACAAACAATCAAAAACCCCACCACCAACAACAAAAATCTATAGGTTTGATGTCAAATTAGTACTAGCTTAGAGAATGGACTAAGTAACTTCCCTATTTACCTAGTTCCAAAAATATATTGTACTATATAGAGATATTGTTTTTCTCTTGAAAATATGGTAAGACTTTTGAGTAATACTGAATGACTTTGCTAATTCTTATATTTAGAGACATTTTATTATTTTTTGACAGGGTCTCACTGAATAGCTCTGGTTGTCCTGGACTTCTGCTATGTAGACCAGGCTGCCCTTGAACTCACAGAAACCTCCTACTCTTGCACCGCTACCCCTGGCCTGTGTTATTTCATTTTTTAACAGACTTAGTTCATTTATTTTGTCTTTTATAAAAACCCTTATGTGGTAGCTACAGCTGGAGCCTGGGTTCTCTGAACAGGGACTCTGGTGTGGGTTTTCACAAGATGATCAGTGAATTCCTGATAAGGAGACTTGGTGAACACAGACTCTTTCCAGAGGTCAGGGGTCAGGTAGCTGTAGGTCTTTGAGATGGCATCAAAGGTGGCCTTGGCAGAGTTGCCCAGGGTGGCAGTGCTGAAGAGTACTCTGGCTGAAGAGTAGCAGTCATCTATACCGGCCATCATCAGAAGCTTCTTGGGCACAGGAGCAGAGACAATGTCACTGCCTCTGGGGGCAGGAATGAGACACACCAGCACAGAGCCACAGCGGCCTGTCACCTCGCATGGGACAGAGTGGGGCTTGACAATCTTGCCCCCTCCCCCCCATAGCCTCTCCTCACAAGGACGATGGAAAGCTTGGCCAGATTGATGGCCCCTCGAATGGCAGTGGCAACCTCCTTGGAGCACTTAACACCAAGACCAACATGACCACTGGAGTCCCCGATAGCGACGAAAGCCTCGAACCTGGTCTGCTGGCCAGCCCGGGTCTGCTTCTGCACTGGCATGCTTTTCAGAACCTCATCTTTTAGAGATGCACCCAGGAAAAAGTCTATAATCCCAGACTCCTTAATGGGCAGGGATGGACTTGATCTTCATGTCCTTGAGCAGGCGGCCCAGTTCCTTGTTTTCAGCTTTACCTCCACGAGCCCCGTGGCCTGGACCGCGGCCTCTATCTCGATCTTGACCAAAGCCGGCCAGTGTCCTAAAACAGCTGCCAAGTCCTCCGGATTCCTCAGAAGCAGCTGCGGTCTCCTAATCTTGGGCTCCCCGGGTCCTCCGGGTCCTCCGGGTCCTCCGGGCCCTCCCACAGCACCAGCGTCATCCGCCATTTGGTGTTTTCCCCGAAGAAGAAAGTTATTTCATTTTTTGAGACGGAGTTCCACATTGTAGGCTATGCTGACTTGAAATTCACCATGTAGTCTAGTCTGATCTTGAAATCCTTCTGCCTCAGCCTTCTAAGTATTGAGATTGCTAGTATGCATCCCACTCATTACTTTAAACATTTGTTTTCTGTTATTAGATTTCTGCTCTTCTTTCTTCCTGGCCCAAACCCTGCTGCTACGCCTTTTTCTCGTGCTGGAGATCAAAAACAGTACTTAGCCTTCCACAACAGACAGATGATTTACCAGTGAGCTGTATCTCTGACCTCAAACACTTGGAGTGTTTTTTTCTCTCCCTCTCTTATTTATATAGAATTTACAGACCACAAAAAATTCAGTGGTTTCTAGTATATCTACAAAGTTATGTAATCATCCCTACTATACTTCCTACTCCCGCACTGAGTGTCTCAAAGACCAGAGAATAGCCATGGACTCCTGAGCTTCCTGCTCTGAGTTCCTGAGTCATGCTGGGATTACAGATGTGAGCCACCATGTCCAGTTTTACGTGGCACGGAGAAACTGACCTCAGAACTTCCTGAGGGCTAGGCAAGCACTCGGCCCTAGCCCAGCTCCTACCTTATTCCTAAATTTCGAATATACAATATATCTTAGAAAACAGAGGTATGTGAGTAGATATGTTACTCAGTCCATTCTATAAGCTAGTGCTAATTTAGCATTAAACCCATAATTTATTTTCTGAGACAGGTTTCATTTAATATGATTTTCAGGGTTCATTTATGTTGTTGAATATTTTAGTATAGTAGTCATAACAAATTGAACTTGGGTTTTAGGTTTGACAGCAAGTGTTTTTACCCATTGGGCCTTCTTTTTAGTCTAACTTGGCTA
Organism: Micromys minutus; assembly: GCF_963924665.1. Classification (NCBI taxonomy): domain Eukaryota; kingdom Metazoa; phylum Chordata; class Mammalia; order Rodentia; family Muridae; genus Micromys; species Micromys minutus. Next base: position 40,923,752 of record NC_137970.1, on the reverse strand, counting down.
GGTCATGGTACCTCTTGTTTGCTCAAACACTAGTATAGATGTTGCTGTGAGTCTAGTTTTTAGATTGGATTAATGTTTAAGCTTGTAGACTTTGAGTAGAGTACCCTCTGTAATGCAACAGGGCCTCATCCATTCTACCAAGGTCTTTGGAGGGTGTAAAGAATGACCTCCCCTGAGGAAGAATTCTACCTCCAGACTGACTACCTTTGGACTCAAGCCTGCAGTATCAACTTTTTCTTGGGTTTCTCTAGCCTGTTTTTGTACCCTACAGACTTGGGATTTGCCCATATATGTCTGTGTTCTATTGGTTCTGCTTCCCTGCAGAAGCTTGGTGTGTGTGTGTGTGTGTGTATGTGTGTGTGTGTGTGTGTGTGTGTTTTATGAGACCACTTAGTGATTTTTTAAAATTTCATATACTGAATTATTACTTCTGATCATCAATTCCTTCCTTTTTTCTTTGACATGGTCTCATGTAGTTCAGGCTGGCCTGGAACTCTGTACATGGCCCAAGTTGTTCTCAAACTTTTTGAACTTCCTGTCTCAGCCTCCTGAATGATGGGTTTATTTTGTTTACTTATGAAACAGAGCCTCAGTATGTACTACTGGCTACCCTAGAACTTGCTATATATATCGGGCTAGTCTCAAACTGGAGACCCACCTTCCCCTGCCTCCCAAGTGCTGGGATTGAAGATGTGTGCCGCCATGCCTGGCTATAATTTTTTAAAATCCAACGAAGCCTGTGTATCTTCATTTACTTAAAATGTGGTTATCCTGGCTTAGCAAGTGCAAGGCTCCAGGTTCAATCCCAAGCACTGGTAAAATTTAGTTAATTATTATTTAGTTAATTACAATAATCCCAAGTAATTTAATGTTTGGTTAATTATAATAATCTCAAGTAAAAATTTAAAAACGATTTTTTTTACCTTTACTTCACAGAGCAGTATTATAATGGCTTTAAAGTCAGTGTTAAGGGGGAGAGGAGTGCTGGAGAAATGGCTTAGTGATTTATAGCACTTGTTGCTCTTGCAGAGGAGCCAGGTTCAATTCCCAGCAACTTCTTGGCAACTCACAACTAATAGTAACTCCAGTGTCAGAAAATCCTTTTCTGACCTCGGAGGGCACCAGGTAAGCACGTGGTGCAGGCAAAACATTCATGGATATAAAATAAATAAAACTTAAAAAAAAATAAAGTCATTACTAATTTCAACAACTGAGTCACCTTGATTTGGATATTTACTGGATGTCTTTTCTCTTGGGAATTTGTGATGTTTTCTTGGTTCCTTCAGCACCAAGTTTGCTTGCTGTTTATGTTTGCTGTGTGCTAGAGATTAGAGCTGGTGAAACTCTAGTCAAGTGCTCCACTACTGCGTCCTATCCCAGTCCTGTCGTGTCGTTTTTCACGTAGTGGACATTTTGAATATTTGCACCATGAGTCTCAAGGTCCTTTTCTTGAGGTCAGAGTTAGGTCTAGTCTTGATTTGTCTGGTTAGGTCCAGGTTTAAATTGTATTTCATGTTCCATCGGCAGCTGCTCCACTATCTGCTCAGTTTCCAAAGCTTTTGTGAAGCTACTTTGGGTTTATTTCATCTATGGTTTACTCAGGGTTTAGTCTGGGTGCCGTGTGAGATCATAGTTCAGTCCTCAAGGTCTCTGTGATATTGCTTTGAGGCTGATGAATGTTTGTGCAGTTTAAAGGTAAGCCGGAATTCATGCTGTGTTTACTGCAGACGAAAAGTTGCCTCCTCAAGTTGTCTTTGCGATTCCCCGCTGTGCACTTTTCCTAGGCCTGTAAGGAAGGGGTTGCTTTTCTTCTTACACAGCTTACAGTGCCTCCGATCAAAGTCAGAAGAGAAAGCAGGGGGCAAGTGTAGGTAATTCACCCCCTGTGAGATCACTTTCTTTAAAAATTGAAAAAGCGAAACCAAACCAAAACAAAACAAAACTAAAACCCAAACTTCTGTATGGTCTGGAGAGATGTTCTTGCTGCCTGCCAAGCATGAGACAACCAGAGTTCTGTCCTCAGGAGAGAGGTGGGAGAGAACCAACTCCAGAGTTCTGTCCCTCTGATCTCTACCTGTGTGCACTGTGCTAAAATGTCCTCAGTAAATAAAATGGAATTGAAACTATCTTACATGTATATATTGTATTTGAGATTATATTCCCTCAATATACTTTCCTCTCCCTCTTTTCTCTTCCTTTACCACTCCCATTATCTCCCCTTTCCCTAGAAAATTTCTTCTTTAAAAAGAAGTATTTATTTTTATTTTATGTATATGTGTGTTTGGTTCGAATATATATATGTACATGCACTGTATGTGTGTGCACTCCACATGTGGCCCACGGAGGCCAGAAAAAGAGTATAAGATCGCCAGAAACTGTGAGTTCTAGACTAGCCTGCTCTACACAGTGAGTTCTAGAGAGAGACCCTGACTCAAAAAGAAAATAAAGGGCGAAGAAAAGAAGAAAGGAGCGTTGTGAATGTTTGCAAGAGCAGCAAGTTCTTCATCTCCGAGCAATTTCTTCAGCCCCTCTGGACAATTTCATTTCTACTTTCATTTAATCGGTACACACATGATTTTATGTAGGAACCACAAATGAGAGAAAAATAATATTCATATTTTTGAGAGTGGCTAAAATTGCTTAATGTAATGATCTTGAATTGCGTCTATTTTCCCACACATTTCTGTTTGAGACAGGAATGTCTCCTGTAACCCAGGCTGGCCACCAATTTGCTTTGCCGCCGAGCCTAGTCTTAAATTCCAGGTCCTCCTGCTTCAGCCTCCCAGGTTCTGGAATTACAAGACAAATTTTCAAGGTTTTTGGGTTGTTTCTGGAGATAGAATTTAGAGGTCTTGAGCATAATATTCTAGCTGACCCGGAACACCTTTCATAAACCAGTCTGCCTTTAAACTCTTAAAAGATCGGCCTGCCTCTGCCTGCGTGTTGGAATCGAACGTACGAGCCGTTTCGCAAGCTCAAGTGTTTTTTTTTTTTTTTTTTTTTTTTTTTTTTTTTTTTTTTTAATTCAAGTTGCTTGTGCGTTTTTGCACGTTTCAGCGCTTCTGGGGAGGTCAGAGGCCAACCTCGTGGAGTCAGTTCTCTTCATCCCGGAGTTCCGGGGACCAAACCCTGGTGTCCAGAGGGGCGGGGCTAGAGCCTTTATCTAGCACAGCCCTCGGCTCGCCCGCTCACCAGACGCTTAGGCGCGATGGAGCCAGAAGGACAGCTGTTCTGCTCGTTCGACCAGCTTCTTCTTCCTTACTTTCCAGATACCTCAGGTAACTTTTTCTCTTTTCTACGTAGATATTGTTCTTAGAAGTAGGGGAGAGCGATTACTGTGGATTTACTCCATCTCGGTCGACACTAGAAATTATTACGTTTTTTTTGGTGAGTCTGAGAGTATTTTGCGTATTTGCGTGCTTGTAAAATTTCCGTTGACTCCGGAAAGCGTATTTACCTAGGTGTACAACCGGAGACAGCGAATAACCTCTCTTTTTCACTTTAAAATGTTCCACGTGCTTCCCTTAGTAGCGAGGCCTTTGCTCTCCGGTGGGATTGCTCGTTCGTTAATTTTTGAGACAGAGGCAAGTGGGTCTCTGTGAGTTCAAGGCCTGCCTGGTCTACATAGCAAGTTCCAACTTAGCCAGGGCTTCTGCCTCCCACGTGCCAGGGTTAAAGCTATGGCGCTCCATGCTCGTCGGTTTCTAGTGCTATTAAAGATTCTCCTAGTATTTATGCGTTGCAGCTTTGTTTTATTGTGTTAAACAAACGTAAAGTTTGAAAATAGTTCGCGGAGGGCAGTATAGGCCACGTGGTATTCATAGTACCCTTCAGAAAAAAAAAAATCCCTTCTGTATCTCTGTCTCTGTCTCCCACCCCTCCTCCCTCCTTCTCTCTCTTCCCAGACAAGGTTCTGCTTTGTGCTTTATGTTGGCCTGGCCTGGCCTGGCCTGGCCTGGCCTGCCCTGTCCTGCCCTGGCCTGGCCTGGCCTGGAACTCTGAACCTTCCCACCCCCACCTCTAGAGTGCTAAGATAGCAGACTTGTGACGCCATGATGGGCTTAATCACGGTCCCTTTACCCTGAGGATGCTTCTGGCCCGAAACTGTGGTTTGTAAAATTTGGACTGTAGATCTCCAGTTTCTCATAAGCCCAAAGAGCTAATTTCTTTTTTTATAGACAAAATATAGATTTTGAAGTTTTAAGATAGAGGATGTGCACATAATCCCCATTCCTGACCGTCTGTCTACTAATACCCCCTTCTTTTATTGATTTGTGGAAAAAATCTGCTGCCTTAAAGATTCTGGATGGCCATTTCATTACTTTGCATTTCTTTATTCCTTTTCAGGGATCCAAATTATTTTTAATAATTAATTTTGTGTGCATACATGTGTGACACGTGTGTCGCCTGTGTGTGTGATCACGTGGAGGCAATGAGGGCCTTCCTCTAGCGCTCTCCACCTTATTATTGCCATGTGCGACAAGGTCTCACTGTGTAGCCTTGGTTTCCTGAAACTCACTGTGTAGACCACAAGGGCCTGGAATTCATAGATTCCAATCCACTTTCCTCTGCCCTCTCATAGTTGAGTTTAAACCGCACCAAGTAGGGCTTCCATTTTATCTTTTCAGAAGGTCTCTCACAGGACCTGAAATGTTGACTCAGCCAGGCTGGCTCCTGAAAGCCTACTGGCTCCATTCACTACAGTACAAGTGCTGGGGAGTCAAACTCCGATCCTTGTGCTATTTTACTGAGTCATCCCATAGCCCCTGATATTTAAATGTATTTCATTCTAAGAAAAAAAAATACTTAGGGCCATTTATTAGTTCATTTGCCCTCCCTTTCTTTCTCTTTCCCTTCCTCCCTTCCTTCTTTCAATTCTGCATCATTTGTTTAACATGAATTGATTTAAAATACCAGGTTACCCTGTGCAGGTAAGTTATAAGGTATTTCACAATATTTATTGTCAAGTCTCATTCAGTAGGGAAGTTATTGGAATGAATGCTTTTCGTCAGGCCGCGCCATTCTGGAGTCAGAAGTGCTATCACGGTGCCACGTGGCCGGCTAGGCCACGTTATTCTATAATGGCTTCTGTTAAACGGTGTGCTTGAACTAGCAGAAGACTATTACAATGAATCAGAGTAATTTATTCACTCAGAATAACAACATTTCAAGTGAATAATTTAAAAATATCTCATTTATGTTTGTTTGAGACAAGGCCTCTCTAAGTAGCCCTGCCGTAACCCAGGCTGTCCTGGAATTCACTCCGTAGACCATGGTGGTCTTGAATTCACAGAGACCCACCTGCTTTTGTTGAGTGTTAGGATGAAAGGTATACATTACCATGCCTAGCCCTAAAATATCTGATTTTAAAGCAGAAATAGTAAAATATAAATTGTGTGGTTTTTCTCTTTTTACATTTATTTATCCTTTGGGGAGGGTTGTGGGCATGTATGATAATTTTGCTTCAATCAAATTTCTGTGAGTCGAGTGTTACTCCAAAATTTACTAAGAAAACTTATAAATGGAAAAAAAAAGTTTTAGCTGTGTGGCTAAGGCCTGCCTGGTCTATAGAAGGAGTTCCAAGATAACCAGAAACCTAATCTCAAACAAATATTTTAAGCCATAAAATGCTACATTAACAGGGATGATTATGTGTGAGTGTGTGTGCGTGTGTGTGTGTGTGTGTGTGTGCGCGTGTGTGTGTGTGAACAATTTAAGGAATCTTGGGGTACAATATTGCTGAGTGCTTTCACAGATATAGCTTACTGAAGAAAGCAAGAATAAGATTTAAAATACTGAACACTTGTCTTCCTTAATGAAGGGGGACGGGAAGAATACAGCTCTTTTGTTTTCATTGTTGTTGCTCACAATTTGAAGTTTTTGTAAGCACATGATTGAGAATACCAGAGCTAGAGAGTTTGCTTAACAGTTAAGAGGACTTATTGCTCTTGCCGAGTACAGGTTCTGCTATTCAGTTCCAGAGACACCTTTTTTTTTGATTTTCACAAGCCAAACACTTAAGTGTTCCAACACAGGCATGTCTGTAGGCAAAGCATTCATACAAATTTTAAAAAATGAAACAAACCTCAAATTTTTTAGTAGTTTAAATAGTTTAGAAAATGGATATTTCCTGTTCAATAGTCTTACCACAATGTAAGAGGCTTAAGGTACATTACTTTTTCATACTTCCTGGGGGTCAGGAGTCTGGGCATGGCTAAAGATGCTGGGTTAAGTAGTATCTTCCTGGTCTGTTTCAGGGCCTCACAAATCTAAACCCAGAGGGAGAACACGTGTTTAGCATGCTTGAGGCCCTGGGTTCAATGTCCAGTCTCTCTTCTTCACTAAAAGCGAAACAAAAAGTCAGTTGGCTTGAGCTGTGGTTTGCTTCCCAACATAAATGGGCACATTTAGCCTCAGCTTTCTGTGGACGGTCAGTCAGAACCTGTCCGCAGTTCCTTGCCACGTGGCCCTCTTGATAGCAAGTCTGCTTCTGTAAAGCTAGTAAAGGAGGAGGTCTCCCTACAGGAGGAATATAGCATCAGGTAATCATTATGCACATAATATAATCATGACTACCTGAGGCAGGAAAATTGCCAGGAATGTGAGGCCAGCCTAGACTACAGTACAAAATAATGTCTCAAACGGGGAAAAGGGGGACACGTTCTGGCAAGATGACAGTGAGTGAAGACACTTTTCTCCAAACTTAGTGACCTGTGTTCAATTCTGCAGTCTACGTGAGTGCCAGGAGAAGACCAATTCCCAGAAGTTGTCCTGTGACTTTAACATGCATAAACCATGGCATGCTCACCCACACACACATACACACAAATGTTAAACAAACCTCAAAACAACAAAAGCTGGCCTCAGTGGTGTAAGCCTAATCCTAACACTCAAAGAGATAAAAACAAAACCCAGGACTGGGGATATAACAGTTGATAGAGGGCTGCCCAGCATACACAAGGGCCTGGGTTCAATCTCTGCCACCTCATAAACTGGGTGTCCTGGTACTCCCCTGGAATCCCCAGCTCTCTGGATGGTAAAGCAGGAAGTTTAAAAATTCAGGGTCATATCCAGCTAAAGCAGGCTACATGAGCTCCAGTGTCAGATTTTAAATAAACAGATACACATATAAATCTTGTACAGCCCATCTCCTTAGTCATGCACTGCAAGCAACGGCTCCTCCTAACTTCAAGAGGATCGGCTCGTGCAGGAGTGGAGAGGCGGGGATGATGGAACTGCTGTAGACTTTTTCTGCTAAAAGTATATATGGTCTTTCCAGCTTTATAGTACGTGCCACCGGTGCTCAACTTGTTGTCCTTTAACTCATTTCCTATTAACGAGGAGTTGGGTCATTTGCAGGGATAGCTTTTTCCAGATAAAGGCGCTGTGAAAGTACACAAAGAGCCAGGGATGGTTTTTATGGCGCTAGAAATCAGTAAGGTTTATCGTTCAAGCCAGACATGGCGGCACATGCCTTTAGTCTCAGCATTTGGGAAACAGAGGCAGATCTCTGAGTTTGAGGCCAGAAAAAACAACTAACCAACCAAAGGGGGAAAAAAACAAAACAAAACAAACAAAAAAAAAACAGTGTGTTGTGGGGTAGGAATCAGCTCCGATGCCCAGCAGCAAATGAAAAATAGTGGCATATACACACAATGGAGTTTACTCGGTCAGAAAGAAGGGAATTTGCCAGGTGTGGTGGTGTAGGCCTTTAAGCTGAGCACGTGGAAGGTAGAGGCAGACAGATGTTTATGAATTCAAAGCCCCCTTGATCTACATAGTGAGTTCCAGGCCAGTCAGAGTTATATAGTTATGTCTTTTTTTTTTTCATGGTACAGAATAGAGTTTATTCAAGTCACGGGGGAGTTAAGAGGGTAGTAGAGGCAGAGAGAGAGAGAGAGAGAGAGAGAGAGAGAGAGAGAGAGAGAGAGAGAAGAGAAGAGAGGAATAGAGGCCGGCCATGAGCACGTGGAGGGAGAAGGGGGAAGGGAAGGGGAAGAGGAGGGAGGGGGAAGGGGGGAGAGCAAGAGAGAAAGCAAGAGAATAAGAGCTATGTAGTTACATCTTGTATCAAAGGGGAAAAGATTATTATAGTTTAATATATTTTAATGAAATGTGGGTAATTGTTAACATTTTTTAGCTCAACATAACGTATAATTGTTCCATTTCGTTAGTGTTTTCTTTTTCTTTGTACTAAGTCAGAAAATTCTGATGCAGAGTTATACATTAAATAAACACAAAAGACAGGGAAGTTTTGGGGTCAGAAACGTTACTTGTATGTTGTATTGAATGGGAACCCATAAACTGAGAAGTCGTTTCTTTCATTCAGTGTGGCGGCCGCAAACACTAAGTATTTAAAGTTTCAAATAGAAATTCTGCCATGTTGAATGTTTTACCCTAGGAGAACAGGCAGCATCCTGCAAGGGGGTGCTTCACAAACGTGGGGAATATTTTGGTCGTTATAGTGATTAAGAGAAATCTACTGACAAGGGTCTCCTAAGGAATAGTGGGCAGGAGCAAAGAATGTCACGTGTCTCTGCATGTGACATTCTTGAAAGATCTGTTTTCGGCCTGGAGAGATGACTCAGAGGTTAAGAGCACTGACTGCTCTTTCAGAGGTCCTGAGTTGAATTCCCAGCAACCACATGGTGGCTCACAACCATCTGTAATGGGATTTGATACCATCTTCTGATGTGTTTGAAGACAGTTATATATATTTATATACATAAATCTTTAAAGCAACAAAAAAAGATTTTTCCACATCTTCATTGTTTACAAATATTCCTGATATTCATGTGTTTGAAAGACCTACCTGTAATGATCTTCCTGAAGTCCTTGCTTTCTATTTCTAAAATTGCTTTAAAGAAATTTAAACTCATTTTAGCCTAGAGGCTATACCATAGGTCTCTTCTCTGTATAATTTGTTTTAGCATAATGCTGCTGAAGCAAACCTGACTCAAAGTAGTTTTTATATGGCTTTGAATGTACATGGAATTTTCCAGGAATTGAACTACTATGTAAATTAAAAGGAGTGTATAGTGGTGTTTTGTTTGGAACTTTCCCAGTAATGGCTTAATGCTTTTAAAAAACATACCAAAGACATCAGTGCCATTTATGGGCTGTGTTGAATCTTTCCTGACCCTTTTAGACTCTTCTACCCTTTTGTGTCGCAGAAAGGAGCTGTGACTGGCAGTTTCCTTGCCCTCCAACTTCTGGGAGGAGTGGACAGGTAGGAGATCTGGAAGATGGAAGGGGGATGAGTCAGGGCTCTTAGCATGAGCATCAAGAGTTAGGCTAAACATGTCCAGCACTTTTCCATCGCAACGTGATCATGTTGCATTGATTTTGGTCCTAGGTAGTTAAAAAGCACAAGTCAACTTCGGGACATGAAGGTAGGTAGGTGGTTCAGACACCCATTGGACTAAGGTATTTCCCCTTTTACTCACATTTATGAGTTTCTAGAAGTTCTCCATGACCAGCCAACAGAGAAAGGGTACAGACCTAACACCATAAAAAGATCACAGCAGCTGCATTTTAGCCCTTACAGGACAGAAGAGGAGGAAGATAGTCCTAGGAGCAAACCATTAGACAGAGTACATTTTATTTGCTTCATGTAGAAGGGGAGACAGCCTAGCTTCTTTCAGGGCATATTGCTGGGAGATGAAAGCCTATGTGAGCTGGGCTGCCCCTGTTTTTCTTTTTGGGGTATGCTAAGAATGCAAAGCCAGGAGGAGGGTAGCTATACCTGAGTTACATTTTAAGGAGCTGCCTGATCTCATTTGGGGTCAAAGAGCAGGGTTGCTGAAAGATGTGAGTTCCTTAGTAGTCTTTGTCTGCTATGAAAAGAAGCACTTTTCCCACAGCATGAAAGCATGTGTTCATGTCCAGAATCTGTTTTATTCAGCTTAAGGCAAGGTATTGGCAGGGATTTGTTTTTTCTAGCTCTGAGGTCATCTGCATTCCTTAGTTCAGTCCTTCCTCACATCATAACACCCTCTGGTATCCAGTCCCACATCCTGCTTCCTCCTTCTCCGTCTTGTTTTTAAGGACTTGTGTCATTACGTTCAGAGCCCTCGTGAACCTGCATGGATAGATAACTCCAGATGATTTCTTCTCAAGATCTAGTTACATCCTGTGAAGTTCTTTTACCATATAAGGCAACACTCACAAGTTTCTGATTGCAGAACGTGGGTAATTCTGTGGGTCATCACTCAGTTGAAAACAGGAATGAAACAGACATTGGTTACAGGGCCTAGAAAATAAGGAAGAGGTAAAGCCATAATGGGCTTCACAAGAGTGGTGGCTGATACAATACAACTGTCAAAACCCAGAGAACTGTACACCAGAAAGCTAGAAAAAGCAAATATTACTGCCTGAAATAAAAAAAAAAATGAAAGACCCAACCTGGTTATCAACGATCCCAGGATGGGATGCAGAGACCAACAAAGGAACAAGAAAACAGTATCATAGGAGGAATAGGTGTGTTATACACTGTGGTGAGCCCAATAAATAAATGTTATTAAGGGGGAGGTTGTCAGGCTGGAAATATGGCTTAGAGCACTCACTGTTCTTCCAGAGGTCCTGAGTTCAATTCCCAGCAACCACATGGTGGCTCACAACCATCTGTAATGGGATCTGATGCCCTCTTTTGGTGTGTCTGAGGATAGCTACAGTGTATTCATGTATATAAAAAAATAAATCTTTTTAAAAAAGAGAGAGGAGGCTGGGGATCTAGTTCAGCTTCTTGCAAGAAGCCTTAGAATTGATCCCCAGCTTCAAGTAAAGGTGGTGTGAAGGTTCACACCTGTAATTCTAGCCCTGGAGAAGTGGAAGCAAGGGGATCCTCAGCTGCATAGGAAGTCTGAGGCCAGTTTGGGCTACAGGAGACCCTGTCATTTAGTCTAAAAAGAAAGATAACAGAAAGGAAGGAAAGGAGGGAGAGCCCAAAAAAGGATGAAAGGAGGAATCACTCAAGAGTAGATTTTTAAGCTTTCAAATCATATAAAAAATGCAGTAGACTGAACTAGCCAATTAACTGGGGAAAACTTTTCTGGAGTATGTGAGTTAGAGGCAAGCCTGAGCTACGTAGTGACACCTTGTTTGTCTTCGAGCATACACAGGCGTGCACGTGCACACACCCCTAACTGTGGCCAAGTGTGCTATCACATGCCTGTAATCCTTGTACTTGAGAGGCTGAGGCAAGAGAATATTAAATTTGAGGATGGAGGGTTTGAGGCCACCATGTGTCAAAAAAAGAAAAGAAGCTTGGTAGTTGGTGTGTTTACTCAGGAGACTGAGGCAGGAGGATCATGAATTTCAGGCAACTTTGGGTTATATAACAAGACCCTGTCATAAAATAAAATAAAATAAAATAAAATAAAATAAAATAAAATAAAATAGATAAGGGGAAAAAGCACCCAATCATTTTATGTCTTTGCTTGTTTTTAAATATGATGAGAAAATGGAGACACACAAAAGAAAATATATTAAACCTTAGTTTGAACAATGGGAACCTGTGGCATTCAGGCCACAAGCTCCTCCCACACTCTGCCCCACCTACTTTTTGTGATAGAAGTTTTATTCTGAGAATACACATCCAAAACCTAGGGGCACTAGTTCTTCCTTAGAAACCTGAGATAACTTTAGCATTAATTTTTAAAAATGTTAGTGGATTGAAATAATTGGGCAAATTTGAATGTGTGAATTTATAATATTGCCAGGACAGGTTATGGTTTTATCCTGAGGAAGGGAAGCTTTCATCCTTCCTACCTCTACATTGGGGAAGCTGAGTTCCAGGTAACTGCAAGGCAGAGGATGGGAGGTCCTTTCCTTCCCCCTCTACTTTTGGATAGAAATCCTACTATGTGAGTGGCAGACAATGGTACTAATCCCCAAACACGCTCACTCTAACCTGCTAGCAAGGTGGAAGTTCCAAGCCAGAAAGAACAGGGCCTAATACTCCTTCCCAAGGAGAAGCAGGGCTATACCCCTGTCCTTCACTCAGCTCAAATGTGGTGACACAGTGATCTTCCTCAGGGGGTGACATAATCCAGGTGAACACAAAGCTTTACTACTCTCTCAAAGAGGATGATGTTTTGAAACAGAGCTTGGACAGTTCTTGCCTGGGACAACTCAGGGAAAATGGCAATCTTGGTGGTGAGTAGTTAGAAGGTGGCCAAGTGAAATGATATACCTGCAGAAGGTTATAATAGATGATGAACGAGAGACAGCTAAGAACTCTCTGGGGGTAGGAGCAAGCTTCAAGGTTGGGCAATATGCTGTCCCTAAGAGGGGAACTGATTGGATTGTGGCATAATTTATGCTTCACGATCTATCAAAACCACAGCAATCAGCTATGAGTTGGTATTGTGCAGCCGCTGGGCATGATGCATTTCTGGTAGAGCAGCTAGATGAGAAGAAGGTCAGAGAGAACCGAGCTACCTGGTGCTTCTGAAGACTGATGTGTCCCTCTGAGAAAGACGTCCAAGGCTTTGCACTGGGCAGGAATCTCAGATTCATTGAACTAAGTCAAATGACTAAGCAACTGGCCCTGGGAGGGAGGGGGAGAGTCAGTAAGTATCCAGGTTTGCTCCAGTGTCCCTAAAACACTCAGTTGTCAACAACAAAGAACAAAATATGAAAAAAAACCCGAAGTGTGTGTTTGAGCCCCCCCCCCCCCCCACATAGGCACACACATGCATGCATGCACACAATGGGACCCATATACAGGAAAATAACACAGACATTAGAAAATTGCCTTTGAGGGTTGTTGCCTTACTGTTTTCTTATAATTAAAAACCAAAAAGTAGATAATTTACAAAGAGCAAAAGGTTATTTGGCTCCTACTTATAGAAGGTGGAGGGTTCAAGACCATCTGTTTCAGACCTTCTTGCTGTAAAATCCAGTGGCAGAAAGCATCACATGACAAGATAGAAATAGGTATCAGCTCAAGCTATTCTAACTCTTACGGCAGGCCAACCCTGATGGCTTTACCTGTTGCTGATTTACTTTGGCATTATGTATTTGGGCGTTACATTTCCAGGACAGAAGCACATTGGCAAGATGGCCCCCCCAACAGTGCTTTGCTCCTGCATTACAGGGTGTTCTTCCCTTGTAGTGGAAAAAAAAAAGCCAGCAAATGTAGCTCCGAGCAGGTAGTTAGGCCTTCCTGGAGTGTCAAGCCTTTCCTTGTGCAGATACCATTTTCTGAAGCTCAGGGATCCCCTCTTTGTAACTGCCACCTTTCCTGTTCTGAACTGGAACAGCCAGAGCCCCATCTATGCTGCTGCCGGCTCTGTATTCTCAGTATGGCTCATCTCTTTCACAATCCTCTTCTACCTCTGAAAGCTGCAGGTCCTCGAGGCTCAGTTTTGGGCAAAAGTAAGTATTCATCACTGGATTGGTGGACTCCTAGTGCTGAGGCCAACATTGCCGAGTCTCTGTGGCTTAGGGATAAACTGACCCAGGCCACCTGAGGGAAGGGGTTCTGGCCAATTTTCTGGCTCCCATTATCTCTGTAGCAGCAGCTGCGGGCAGGTAAGTGTATGACTCACCTGTGACAGGACTCCATGCTTGGGTGGGGTGGGAGGGAGGTCAGACTGCAGGATCCCAGAACCAGGTGCTGCTCGAAGCAGCTGCAGCGAGCTGGGGCCTCTCTGTGGGAGCGGGCTACAGAGGCAGACCCACCCTTAGGCCCAGACCTGGATCCTCTGCGTTGAAGCAAGCAAGCTTACAGCAGCCCACCACTGTGTGAGCATGTAAGTGTGCGAAACTCTGCTCCAGAGCTCAGGCTCCGCTGGACCGTCTATTCCTTATCCTTGTCTTTTTAGAGAGCCACTCATATCACGGTAAAATCTCCAAGTGCCTCCACGGACAAAATCATGGACTGCTCTGTCTCTTGATTTTCATGTGAACCACCCTCCCCTCCCCTCCCGCTGCCTCCAAGCGTGCCTCAACATAGTGGTACTATCAAAACGCTCAGTTGCTAGGCACCTTGGGCTCTTGTATGTGATTCAGACTTCAGTGAAATTTTAATTTTGCTTTGTCAAGAGTCCTGCTGTGTCCTTGGCTTGCCTCACCTTTGCCAGAATTACAAAACTTTCCACATTCCTGCCAGCTCCTTCTTCCTGTTTTGTTCTCAATTTAGGGGTGTTTATTTCTTTTGCTTGATGTCTGTGTGCTCGAAGAAATAAATTAGCAGAAAACATTGTGGTTCATTTAAGACCAGGGCACTGTCCAAATCTGTTCCATATGATAGTGTCTAAGAATCCCTATGTCATGTAATTAGTGACTCTTTTTGGTCTTAAAGTGTCATGATGAATTATCACTTATTTTAGCCTTAAAAAAAACCTGGGTGTATGTAGCCCTAGCTGTCCTAGACTATGATATGTATGTAGACCAGGCTACCTCTAAGAGGTTCATCTGCCTGTTTCTTTATATGCTGGACTTTATTTTAGCATATTTATTGATTATATGTGATGCAGGGACGAAGGAGTCTTTGTTTAAAGCCTGCTTCATTTTTCAAGACCTGATTGGGCCAAAGTTGTTAACCAAAAGGCGGTCATATAAGTTGGTTACGTCTTGTGCTATGTTATGGATGTTTTGTAAAGCAATACTATTACCTGTGTAGTTTCTGCAGCAGTCTCAGTCAGTGGATTCCTTGTTACTAGCATCTGACAAGATAAAAACAGAAAGGGAATATTTAAAAAAAAAAACATTTATTTTAGAGATAAAGTATCCCCACTGACCTCAAACTCAGATTCCTCTGGAGTGGTATTATATTCAGGTGTTCCTGGGCCTCCCCAATTCTGTTTTATAGAATTTGATAACTATTTTATACTGCCATCTCTAATAGTAAAAACTTTGACCTTTCTCCCCCCAATTCAAGTTACTAGTTACTGTCTGTCTTTTTGGTTATGCATTTCTCCCCAGCAGTGAAGCACTTACGACCCCGGGTGCCGAGTTCCTTGGGAGAATCACACATAACAAATGGAGTCACTGGAATAAAGCCAACCTAATTTTTAAAATTGTCATCTGAAAATATTACATTTCGGGCCCAGAGAGATGGTTCAGGGGCTACGAGCACTGGCTGCTCTTCCAGGGGACTGGGGTTCAGTTCCCAGGAAGCACATGGCAGCTCACAACTGTCTGTAACTCTCGTTCCAGTGGATCTGACACCCTCACACAGACATATATGTTAGCATTCTAAGGCCCACCCCACAGTTAACCTGGCAACAGCCAGGTCTGCCTGGCACTCTGAAAGGGGATGTGTGCCCCTCCTCACTCTCTTGCTCTCCTGTTCTCTTGCTCTCTTGCTCCTCTATGGCTCTTCCCTTCCTGTCCCCACTCCCCCCATTCCCCTCTCTCTCCATGTGCTCTACTCCTCTTCTTACTCCTCTCTCTCCCTCTGCTACCCTCTTAACTCCCCTCCCCATGCCCTGAATAAACTCTATTCTGTACTATACCATCGTGTGGTTGGTCTCTCAGGGGGAAGGGATGCCTCAACATGGGTCTACTGGAGGCACCCCTTTTCCCCCACACCTCCATAGAAAATATCCCCCCACTCTTTATCTTTTTATAAATACAACAGTATATGCAGGCAAAACACAAATGCACATAAAATAAAACAAATCATTATAAAATGCTTTATAAAAAACATTACTTCTCAAGAATTTAAACTAATGAAAAGTAAGTAAGAAATTATTTGTACTGTGGTCAAAAATAATTTATCTTGAGGCTGGAGAGGTGGCTGAGCAGTTAAGTGCACTTATTGCTCTTGCAGGGGACCCAGGTTCAGTTCCCTGGAGAGCTCTGGGTGGCTCACAATCATTCATACCTCCTGTTCTAAGGAATCTGCCAACTTCTAATCTCCACATCAGGCACACATACACACATTCAGGCCAAACACTTATACAAACAAAAATGAAATAAATATTTTTAAAATTACCCAATTTACTCTATTTTATACCAATAGTGTATAATAGATTGGGCTTTTGTTTTTGGAGATAAGGTTGACCTAGAACTTGCTACACTCCTTCTACCTCAGCCTCCTGGGATTATAGGCATGATATATCAGACACAGTTTAGATTGGAGTCTGTCTGCCTGCCTATCTATCTATCTATCTATCTATCTATCTATCTATCTATCTAACCATCCATCCATCCATCTATCCATCCACCTACTTATCTTTGAGACAAGGTGTATTTTGTTATGAAGAAACTAAGCATTCAAATATATGAGTCTATGTGGATCATTCTTATTCAAAACACCACATTCTTCTACCTCACCCCCGTAGGCATGTAGCCATGTCATAACATAGAAATGAATTCAGTTCAGCTTCATAAGTACTCACAGTCTTATCACAGTCTCAACATTGTTTAAAAGTTCAGAGTCTCTTCTGACACTCAAGATTATCTCTATACAGTATGTAAAATCAAAAGCACATCACATACTTTAAACAGACACTGGCACAGAATACACATTACCATTCCAAAAGGGAGGAAAGGGAGAACATACTGGACCTCACATACACAGTGAGGAAATACTGGACCAAAGCAAGACTGAAAACCAGCTGGGCAAACTCCAAACTCTGTATCTCCATGTCTGATGTCAAAGCTCTTCAGCTTTGTTGACTGCAATATACCTCTCTCCCAGGGTTGTTTCCACTCTCTGCTAGTAGCTTTCCTCAGCAGCTATCCCATGACTCTGGCATCTCCAACATCTTGGGGTCTCCAAGGCAAAACCCAGGCTTCACCTTCACAGCTTCATGCAGATGGTTCTCTGGGCTTTATAAAAAAATACTCCTGACTTACACCTGGCCTCAGGGGCTTTCCTTAGTCATGGGATAGAGACTGCATAACCCCTTGCTTGCATCCTTGATTCTAAAGCCAAACCTTCCAAGTTCTGCTGCTTGCTGGGGTGGAACTTAGCCCCTTTCTTTGATTACATCTGCACCTGCATTCTGCTGTTGATGGTTTCCTTCACTGCTTAAGCTTTCCTCAAATTCTTTCTAACAAGGAATTAAAGGTAATATAAAGAATTTCCTTAGCTGGGTGGACTCTTGGCCTGATGTCACCACTCCCTTTATTCTATTTTTTAGTTAATTAATTTATTTAATGTATCTGAATACACTGTAGCTGTCTTCAGACACACCAGAAGAGGGCATCAGATCTCATTACAGATGGTTGTGAGCCACCATGTGGTTGCTAGGATCTAACTCAGGACCTTTGGAAGAGCAGTCAGTGCTCATAGCCACTGAGTCATCTCTCCAGCCCCCTTCCATCTCTCCAGCCCCCCTTTATTCTATTTAATATCCAGCTTTTCCTTAAACTTTTCATCTCCTTGAGCACGTAGCTCCATCACGTTTCCTGGTGTTTCTTTTTCTTCCCCAAACTGTACATGTACTATTTTTTCTTATTCAGCTTACTCCTTTTTATTACAGATCTTAATAAGAGCACTCACTACTAACTACATGACACAGTCAATATTAGCCTGTCTTGAATCCCTGCCAGCAATATTAGTCCAAAACTTTTCAAGTTAGCCTCAGACAGATTTTTTAGGATAAGGGCAAAAAGCAGCCGTATTTTCTGCCAGAATATCACAAGAACAGTCTCTAGACCATTTACTAATATTCTCCCCCTTTGAAATTTCTTGAGCTGGGCCATCATAATCTACATTGCTCTCAGTGTAGTGACAATTTTGTAATTTTGGTTTCTTGAAAAAACACATGTCTATTATATGAATATGTTTTTGTTTTAATCCCAGGTGTGGGATATGCGGCTGCTTCAGATAGTTTCTGCAGTTGTGTGACATTTGAAATTCTGGGGACTTTTACAGAGGGTATATAAATGCTAGGGCCCTGAGAGGTGGGTGGCTGTTGGTTGTTGTTGCTTACTGTTGGTCAGTTTGTTAAGGTAGCGTGCTTAAATAAGAAATAACAAGAAGAAATTTGATAATCTGGTGGTGATCAAATTTGCCTCAAGGAACTCAATGCCCCTATCAGCAGGAAGTTGTTTAATGATAATGTTACCCCTTTCTGACCCCTGACTTAATTCAGGGATCTTTTTCCTTTCCTCTATATCCCCTTTTCTCTCTTTTCAAGGATTAGGGGGTTGAAAGGGTGGAAGAGAGAAAAACCAACTAGCCAAAGACCAGTTGCATCTCAGCACCACTGTCTTCTATGCCCCACTTAAAACATTCAACTGCCAAAGCCCCAAAGTCCATATTCCTTCAAACAAAGGCACGATTAGGCCTAGCACAGCAATAGCCCAGTCCCTCGTACCAACCTCTGCCGTAGTCACTGTTCTATTGCTGTGAAGAGACGCCACGATGAAGACAACTGTATAAAAGAAAGCATTTGGTTGGGAGCTTCCCTTCCGGTTTCGGAGGCTTAGTCCATTATCATCATGGCAGGGAGCATGGCAGCCATGGTACTGGAGAAATAGTTGAGAGGTACATCATGGTAGAAAGAGAAGGGAGAGAAGGAGAGGGAGAGAGAAACACAGAAACAGAAAGACTGACTGGGGCCTGACAGGGGCTTTTAAAACCTTAGAGCTCCTGCCCAGTGACACACACACTTTCTCCAACAAGTTCACACCTCCTAATCCTTAAAATCCCTTCAAAGAGTTCCACTACTAATGTCTAAGCTTTGACCCTATGGGGGCCATTCTTATTCAAACACCATGCAAAGTATCCCTCTGTATCCCTGTCTGGGCTCAATGAAACTAGTTATAAAGGCCAGGCTGGCCTTGTACTCACAGAGAAATGCCTGCTTCTGCCCCAGGAGCTCGAGGATAAAAGGCTTGTGCTACCTTACCTGACCGAAATAAACAAAACAGTCTAAGGATCCTTTGCGTAGCCCATGTGCCAATTACAATCTTTGGTCCAGAGAAAGAAATCATATTTGATATGAACAATATAAAAACAACTTTGGTCTCCTCTGTTGGGCTCTCTTCCTCTCTAACCTCCTTCTGCTCTGCCCCCCTCCCCTCAGGATCTCTATGTTGCCCTGGATGGTTTCAAACTACTGGGTTCAAGCTATCCTTCTGTTCTAGACTCTCCAGCCACACACATATTCCACCATATATGTAGGGACATTTAAAAACACTTCTAGGGGGCTGGAGAGATGGCTCAGTGGTTAAGAGCACTGACTGCTCTTCCAGAGGTCCTAAGTTCAATTCCCAACAACCACATGGTGGCTCACAACCATCTGTAATGGGATCTGATGCCTCCTGGTGTGTCTGAAGGCAGTGACAGTGTACTCATATACATAAAATAAATAAATTAAAAAATAAAACAATGCTAAATGATGATCAAGTTTTTAAAAAGTAAGAAAGAAAAAAGCTGAGGGGTTTGTGAGATGGCTCAGCAGGTAACTAGGTGCTTGCCACTAATTCTGACAACTAGAGTTCAATCCTGAAGGGGAAGGAGAAAACCAATTCCTGTAGAAAGTTGTTCTATGGGTTGCCACATGTGTCCTATGGTGTGCATGAGTCTCTGTCTCTGCCTCTCTGTCTGTCCCTCACATACATACACCCAACCCTCCACACACATACAAAGAGAGAGTTAATTAAAACAAGAAAACTTATGAAATGTTTAGCACTTGACAGCAGGAAAACAAGTCTATCAAAGCCCAAGTGATGCAGGCATAGCACTAAGAAGGGTGTTACTGTTTTACATGCATATTTTAAAGGGTAGGAAGCATTTAGAACATATGATCTGACAGTTCAGAACAAGAAGATGAAAAGGTAAGGCTCAGAACTTTTCTCCACGAGTTCTCAAAATACAGAAATGTAATTTGATTTAACAACATTCCCATCCTGCAAAGGAATCTGGTGCTGGTGGAAGGTCCAGGGTTGGCAGGAATCCATGCCAAACTCAACATGAGCTCTTATCTGTGTAGCCCAAGTAGCACTATCAGCCTGCTGTTCATGTCCAAGCCATCAGGCAATGGAAAAGGGCCCAGGAGAGTGCACACATCATGTTTTAAGGGGGTCCTGAAGAGGCACTTAACCTGTCTTCCCCAGTTTTGTTGGTATGAAACTGGGTATGAAACGGAATGCCAGCATTCTCAAGCTTCTCAACCTCATAGGCCAGGAGCTATGAGAAGAATTGAATCTCGAAGTTGTGCTTTATTCAGAGAGCAGGGGATCTGAGAGGGCAGAAGATTAACATGTTAAAAAAAACAAGACAACCAAACCACACCAACCCCTGCCTTCTATCTATCTCTTCTGCAGCCAGCACTGGATTATAGGGGGAGGAGAGGCCAAAGGGAGTCAGCAAATCTCTGCAGACATCAGTCTTGGCCCTCTGCTGAGATGCTTAGCCTCACTTCTGAGACTGTCTGTCCATGCTTCTTCCCTTGTTACCAACCTGTGTACCCTTCCAGCCTGTGGTTGATTTGAGGCCAGACACTTGAAAAGCTGAGTCTAGTTAGGTTCTGCTGGTATCGACCTGGTGCTCCTCCCTGGACATCTGGGTTGGGGGAAGGGGTTAATGCAAAACAAGCCAACAATTAACAGTGCATACTTTCTAAGCTATTAATAACATGTACGTGCAGATTCCTTTTTGTAATATCGAGTACAAATGTCTCTTTATAATACAGGATAGAGCAATGCCCCATCCCTCCTCCTCTACTGTATTAATGTGGTGACAGCTAGTGGCAAAGGGGACCAGGAAGTATGTATTTTAGCTGCAAAGCCCTGTGTCTAATTAAGAGTCCCTTATTGTGAAGGGTAAGGAGAAATACTTTGGGGAATAATTTTCATGCTTCCATATTCAGAGTATTAAACTCAGACACAATGGAATCAAAACAGAAGACTGGGGCTAGAGAAAGGGCTCAGGGTTTAAGAGGCTCAATTCCCGGGGTCAGTTCCCAGCACTCTCCTGGGAGCTCACAACCACCTGTAACTCCAGTTTCATGGGATCCGAGACCCTTCTCTGGCTTCCTTGAGCTCTAGACACAGTCATGGTGAAGAAGCACACATGCAGGCGAAACACCCATACACATAACATAAAATCCAATAATAAAAATAATTAAGTCGGAGGCTGGAGAGATGGCTTAGCAGTTAAGAGCACTGGCGGCCTACTAGAGGACCTGGGTTCAATTCCCAGCACCCACATGGCAGCTCACAGCTGTCTGTAACTCCAGTTCCAGGGGATCTGATGCCTTCACACAGACATACCAATGCAGATAAAAATAACTCATTAAAAAAGAATGAAATCATACCTTGCTCCTCTTTCTTGCCTGTGGGGTATGTACAATACAGGCCGAAAGATGAGTCAAACCTAAATAGTTTCCTCAAGGTTTCTTTTTCTCACAAAGATCACGGATTTAAGCTTCCAATTCCTGTGAGCAAAGGAGTAAATTAAGGTTAGGATGAGAGCTAGGTGTGTGTGCTTGGGGGGCGTTGCTCTTTAGGAGGCATCTGCATAAGCAAATAGAAACCCCACCCAGCTCTCAACTTTCCCCAGTGTCCCAGCTCCGGTTTGTATGAAACATAAATTAAAGAAAGAAAAGCCAGGTGGTGGAAAAACTAAGTAGTTTGAGTTTGTCTCTTTTGGAGTTTTGAGACACAGTCTCAGGTAGCTCAGGCCGGCTTCCAGGTTGCTAGTCTATAGCTCCTGACCTTGCAGTCTCCACCCTCTGAGTGCTGGAATTATAGGCATGCACCACCAGGCCTGGCTCACGCAGTGTAAATGTTCTATACATTCAACACAGTAAAAAAAATGTGTGTGTGTGTGTATGTATATGCCATCCAAGTCAAAGGTGCACACCTGTAATCTTAGCAAAGGTGGTGGTGCACACCTGTAATCTTAGCAAGTGGAAGTGATACTACAATCAAAACCCGCATCATCAGTGAAAGTATGCCAGGGCCTTGAGGGCACCTCAGATCACTGAGAGCATTTGGTAATAAAGCCCCAAGTGATTACGCCAAGCCTTTTGCACTTACAGCCTATCTTGCCATGATACTTTTGGTCATTGTTTTAGTGTTAGGGGTGAGTAAAAAGGAATAACAAAGATCAGGTGTTTGCCCCTGGAACATCAATGAGGAGGTTGTGGAAAGGAAAACAATTTTCTTGAGTGTCTGGAATGTTGCTCAAACTGGCAGCTTAGCACTTGAGAGAATGAGGCAGGGTGGCGGTGTACACCTTTGATCCCAGCACTTAGGAGAGGATGAGGCAGGAAGATGATGCTTTTTTTTTGTTTGTTTTTGTTTTTTGTTTTGCCAACCTGGGCAAAATTCAGGGCAAAAATAACGAGACCCCTGTCTGTCTCAACAAACCCAGCTGATGATAAGCCCGGAAAAATCATCAGGCTGAATTGAAAATTTGATGAGGTATTTTAGCTTATGTGTATGGGTGTTCGTATGTCTGTGCACCATGGGCATGCAATACACATAGAGGCCAGAAGAGGGCTGATGTTCCCCCTGGAACTACAGTACAAGTCTGTGTAGGTGCCGGGAACTGAACCCAGTCTTCTGGGAAAGCAACCAGTACTACCTCTGAAGTGCTTCAAGTGTGAATTCTTCCTTCCTTTCCTTCCCCCCCCCCCTTTTGAGACAAGGTCTTAGTGTGTAGCCTTGGCTGGTCTGGAACTAGGTGTGCAGACTAGGCTGGCCTCAAACTCATGGAGATCCACCTGCCTCTGCCCCTGGAGTGCTGAGATAAAAGACGTGCACTACTGTACAAGGGTAGGTCAGAATATTCAAAGAGACCCTGTCTTTAAAAAAAAAAGCAAAGTAAAACAAATTCGGAAGCCAGGGATTCAGTTCAGTTGGCTTGTCTAGAGTTTCTGCAAGATGGGCCCCAGGCTTCTTCCTCTTTACCAAAGTGATCTCTTACACATCTGGAAAACATTACTGCTTCCTGCCTTCCCTTTTTTCTTCCTTCCTTTTTGTTCTGTCTGTGTTGGAGATTGAACCCAGGGTTTCATGCATGATAGGGAAGTACTGTATCCCTGAGCTGTGTGCCCATCACTAATGGCTTGCTTAGTAATCAGCAGTGCAGTCTTACTCACTTAATTGCTTGATCATGATGATCATTTGGGCAATAAACAATGCTCATATGGTCCATAGAAAATTGAGGAAGGGGCTGAAGAGATGGCTCTGTGGTTAAGAGCACTGACTGCTCTTCCAGAGATCCTGAGTTCAAATCCCAGCAACCACATGGTGGCTCACAGCCATCTGTAATGGGATCTGATGCCCTCTTCTGGTGTGTCTGAAGACAGCTATGGTGTATTTATATGTAATAAATAAATCTTTTTTAAAAAAAGGAAAATTGAGAAAGGAAGCCATTATGTATTTAATGCTTTGCTTACTTCAAAGATGCTTTGAAATTGGAGGTTAACTCTTCTTTGTATACATATGCATATAGGGTTTAAACTTGCTATGGAAATTTTCAAGCCAGATATGGTGGTTCACATCTGTAATCTCAGCACTCGAGAGGCTGAGGAATGAGGGCTACCATGAATTGAGGACAGCCAGAGCCACATCGTGAGTTCCAGGTTAGCCAAGACTACATGGTAAAACCCTGTCTCAAAAGAAGAAAAGAAAACTTTAGATATATACACAAAGAAAAGAATATAAGAAATCCTGTCTGTCATTCAGCTTTAGCCGTGTCTGGTCATGCCCCGTCCCCTATCACTGAGCCACTCACTTTACGTCAGTCTGTGTTTCATTCCCAACCACCCATATCTTTTTTTTTTTTTTTTTTTGAAGGCCACCCATGATAGTGTGTAATTTTACCTGCAAATATTTTGGCCTTGAATCTCTAAGTGATACTAGCATCATGACACTTAAACAAAGGCATATTTTGGTTCTATAAGCTGTATATCATGTTATTTTCCCAATTCTGTCATCAATTTTGAATTTGATTTATTTATTTGTTTTTTATGTGCATATTTTTTTCTCTTACCTGCATGCATGTTTGTGGGAGGGTGTTGGATCCCCTGGGAGTGGAGTTACTGACACTTATGAGCTGCCACATTGGTGCTGGGAATTGAACCCGAGTCCTCTGGAAGAGCTGCCGGTGATTGCTCTTAACCATTGAGCCATCTCTCCAGTCCCTTGACCCCTTTTTCATTTTTAAAAATTCATTTTAATTTGTTTGTTTGAATCAAGATTGAAATGAAAACGCTGGGTGAGGAGGTGGTACTTGCCTGCAGCGTAACTCAAGAGCCAAGGCAGACTGCCTGGGTTACATAGACCTTGTCTCAAAACAAAACCAACACTAGGAAACAATGGGAGTCCATCCATTGTAATTAACTGACATTCTTTAAAGGCTTGTTTGGTTTTTTTCTTAACCATCTCTCCAGCCCATTAAATTTTTTTTTCTAACTTCCTTTTTTGTCTTTGTTCTTAAGATAGGAATTTTTGTAGTCCAGGCTTGTCTGTGTAGCCTGTGATAACCTTGAACTCCTGATCCTCCTGTCTCTACCTCCCCGATGCTGGTTACCTGGTTTGTTTTTCTCTTCAATTGTTTATAATTTGTTTGTAGCAGAAAGCAGACCACTTGTTTTCTAGAATTTTTCTATAATTACATGTTGTTGGTCACATCACAGGCTTTTCATTGTTCTATGTCTTTGTCCACTATGTTTCCTGTGAATTGGCAGTGTTTGTCTATCATGGGGTATACATGTGGTAGGCCTTTTGCGTAGCAGCCATTGACTGTTGTTGCTGAGATCTATTATTAGTCTGGTGGTTACAAAATGGTGGCAGTCTAGTCTTATCAAGTTCAATATTATTCTCTGAATATTAGTGGGGATATTTCTAGTTAAAGAGTTCCCTAGTGAACCATTTGGTTAATCTGAGGAACAGTTCTTCTGGTTCAAGTGCTTCGTTTTTCCCTTCACTAGCTTTCAAAATAATGAGTGGGTCCCTTTGCATTCTCCAAACATTATCATTTTAAAAAAGAAAGATATAATTTGCATACCATCAAAATCACCATTTTAGGTAGCATAAACCAGGAGGGAAAGGCAGGAAGCTTGTTAGGTTCCAGGTTAGCCTGGGCTATATAGTGAAATCCTGTCTCAAAACACAGGGGCTGGAGATGTAGCTCAATTGTAAAATTTAATAGTTCTTTACATTTATACCAAGTTGCACATGGATTGCCATTAGCTGATCTTTTGTAAGGCCTCATAAATTCATGAACACATCCAGTACATCTTGATCCATAGAAGTTTTAGTATCCTTCAGATGTTGGCACTTGAACTGTAGTCAGCTGGAATCTTTGAACTGGTCCCCGAGACCTTTTCTACATACCAGGAGTAAAGTTGGCCACTTGCTTTTCTTGCTTTCCTGTAGAAGGTATTCTGTCTTATTGTGTGCTTTTCTGGTCTTCAGTAATTTCTCTGAGGAGCCCTGAGTTCTTCAGTGGAAAACAGTGGAGCGTGAAAGCTGGGCACCAGGGGTATTCCCGATTACTGCTGTTTGTTTCTAGGCCACTGTATTGATTTTTGCCTCTTCAATGGAGCTACTTGGTCTGCTGTGTCCTGTTATTTATAATCCCAGAGGTAAATCTGGCCATTGGTAAATTTGGGGAATTATACAATATCTTAGTCAACTAATATTCATATGAAAAACATTTCTTGAGGGCTAGAGAGATGAATCAGTGGTTAAGAGCACTGACTGCTCTTCCAGAGGTCCTGAGTTCAATTCCCAGCAACCACATGGTGGCTCACAACCATCTGTAGTGGGATCTGATGCCCTCTTCTGGTGTGTCTGAAGACAGCTACAGTGTACTCATATGTAATAAATAATAAATCTTTAAAATTTTTTAAAAGAAAAATATTGCTTGAAACATCACCCACTTCTCAACCATTACTTTACAATTATTTTCTTCGGTGAAGGCACACAGCTTGGAGAATTAAAAATTCTTATTTGGCACTAATTATATCCAACTGAAATCTTCAGAAGATGTGCTCATGCTAAGTGTACTTTAAGTATCAAGTGTCAGACAAGTGGTTAATTTTTATAGGTCATGCTCAGATAAAGATATAGCTTCCCTAGGGGAAATTTTAAAAAATTTAAATGTTGGGATGTAAAATAAATGCATCATCACAACTTTATTGAAGAAAGTCTGTATTTACTCATAAGCCAGAAATAAATCATCTTGTTTGGATTCCTACGAGTGGGTTGTGGAGTGCAAATCTTTTTGCACTAATCTTTCTTTGGGGAAATGATCAAAGCCCTCATGTGGCTGCTGGTTCAAGCATGTATAAATATGTCAGAAATTCTGTTATTAAAACTCGCAAAAATATGACTGGATTTTTAACATACATGAACAGCTCTGAAGGAACAAATACATATCAACATACCATCAAAATTCTTTTAAGTGCTTTGAAATCAGTCATTTTATTTCTAATATAGGCTTTTGAAATATTCTGCTCTCAGTTTTTCCAGATAAAATTTCCTCTTATTTTGTGCTTACTTAGCTGAGAAAACTGAAAGCAGTTAACACTGTATTTTTTTAGTTGTTTGAGATAGGAGTCTACCTTTGTATCCAGGTCTGGCCTTAATTCAGTATCTTTTTGTCTCAGCCTCAGCATTGCTTGAGATTTTAAGTCTGCAACATCATGTTGAGTTTTCAAGAATGTTTTTATCGCTCTACACGTCATCTGTCATCCTTTTTATAAGTTCTGGAAGCCAGGCAAGTGGTGGTGCACACCTTTAATACTAGCGCTCAGGAGGCAGAGGAAGGTGGATCTGTGGTTTTGGAGCCAGCCTGGTCTATAGAGCAAGTTCCAGGACAGTCAGGGCTACATAGAAAAACCCAGCCTCAAACAAAAAAAACAACAATGAAAAATGTTCTGCAAGGTTAACCTTTGCATCCTTGTTGCTTCCTTTTACCAAGATTCTACACTCCATCTTAGCCAGGAGAATTATTTAATTTCTATTAGAAATTAAGCACGAGGTGTTTAATGCTTAACCACCCAAGGCTTGATTAAGAAATGCTTTTCAGTCATCTTCGGTACACTAAATGTTCGAGGATACTTTCATAAATGATGTAGTTTTAAAATGATAGTTCACTTTTTCTTTTTCCTTCTTTTTGGGTGCAGTGCTGGCTACCAAACCCAAAAAGGACTTTGCTCATGATAGTACCCCTGCTAGCTTTCCTGTTTTGAAATATATATATATACATACATACATACATGTTTGATTCTATTTGGGCAATCATCAATAGGATTCTCATTACACTTTAATAGAAATATGTCTAATTTAAGCATGAGAAGTAGGCCATCCTTTTCCCCTTCCCGTCAAAGTTTCTTTATATATGCCAAGTAATCACAAAGGGCTCTTTGACACTGTCAATGCCCAATAACTTGTGTGATCTTGTAAATTGAGGCAGCATCTTTTTTTCTTTATTCTCCTTGAACACTCTTTTCTTAAGTGCTTAGCAACTGGTAGAGTAGTTGGTGGTTAGCAAGGGAAAACCTGACAAGAATGCTGACATTTGGTCTTTCTGTTTTGAACCTGCTGTTTATCGTTGTGTGACTGATGTAGATTCCCTTCTGGGAAAACCTAATATTAAGTAGAGGCCCTTAGAAAGTACTTTAAACACAGGTTAGCATTAAAAATCTGTATTAATATGACTCAATAACTCATCCCCCCCACACTTTTTGGAGGTGAGGCTGGTTTTCAAGACTTAGACTGCAAAGAATCCTTTCTTCTCCGTTTCCAGAACAACAAAAAATGCAGAGCCTGCCTGCAACTTTCTTTTTTCAGGTTTTTGAGATGGCTGTCCTGCGCAGTCCAGGCTGGTCTGAGCTCGTGCTTTTCTTGCTTCAGCCTGATCACTGAGATTAAAGGCTTGTGCCACCCTGGATCTTTTCTCATTTCTCTACTTGAAGTAATCTTGCTTAGTTTTATTTTTTATGTGGATACAGTATGTTTCATAGCCTGAATTTCCTATAAATGGTGAAAATTTTGTAATTTATATTTGAAAGACATTTTTTTTTGATGGCAGGAAGCTAAAACACCAACAAGAAAATTACTGATGACTAGATAGATCTAGAAAAATGATGGAACTTGTCACAGATTTATGGCATTCTCTTCCAGGGACCATGCCAATTTCTGTTCCAATCCTAAGACAGGTTCTACCCAAGAGAATCCCCCCAGACCCCTTCCCCTGCTGACAGTCAATAGCACTCTCTGGCCTCAAACTTGCCAAAATCCTCTTCGACCTAGCCTTTGGATTGTGGAGATTATAGGTTTGAGTTACCATGCTTGTCTCCTTTTAAAAAACAACAATTTTTTATGATTGTACGGTGTCTGACACAACAATTTACATACTTGGAATTAAAACACACCCCTCCCCCTGTTTAAATACAGTTTACACCTGTATGCTATTTGCTTTATCATTTTTGTTCTTTGTTCTTTAAAAATGTCTTAACTATGGGAAAACAGCTAGGAACATTGTCTCTGCCAATGTCAAGTTGGGTGTCTGAGGACTTGTCTATGATTCTAGCACTTGGGAGGCTGAGACAAGAAATTGTCAGCCTGGACTATATCCCCAAACATTCATGGTCTTACATCCCCCTAGTACATCGCAAAGGGTTATAGCATGTCAGAGTCTACATTAATATACAAACTACACGATTTTATGTTTTCCCGGTAACTTTTAATTGTTTAGCCCCCCAGTTCAGTATTGTAATGTAACATAATTGGGCGGTGGTGGCATATGCCTTTAATCTTAGCACTTGGGAGGCAGAATCAGGCAGATCTCGAGTTCAGCTTTGTCTACAAAGCAAGTTTCAGGACAACTAGGGTAATACAGAAAAATCCTGTCTCGAAAAAAAATGTAACACAGTAATAAGGACAGAGGGAAAACACAAAATTCTAATTTTTAAGTTTGTATTTTGTCGAATCAGCTAACTTCCTTCTCTATCTTCTTAGGGTTTAAGAGACTTAAGAATTTTATTTAAAAACACCCCCTAGATAATTGTAGAATGTGTACCATTATTATTGAAACATAAAGTTATGATTCGTACACTTCCAGTGTAACACACCTGTAGTTTCTATACCACTAAAAATTTGTTCCCTAGACTAGTGTGCTAGAGTCTTCAGAATGTACCCCCTCCTCCAAAGAGACCAATTTGGCTTTCTGACAGAAAGCTTATTAAAAAAAACGGGGAGTTGGTAGTTGTTCTAGGTACCCCCCACTTTGCCTGCACCATTCAAATTGGCAAGCCCATTTTCATTTTGTTTCAAAGTTGTTTTTTTTTTTATTTTTTTTTTAAGGGAAGGCAGGGGACGGCGAGGGTTGCTAAATTTATCTTCATCCCCAGGCACCGGGGATGAAAACACACACACACCACACACACATTTATGGCGGGAGGGGGATCTGAGGGCCTGCAAACAACTCGAGCCACCGCCTCAGGCCAGGACCCTCGCGGAGAGGCGGTAGGTCTCCCTGGAGGCCCCCGGGGGGTGGTTGCGGCCCACAAACATGGTGGGGGGTGGCCCGGGCCTCCCGCCTCTCGACGGGGTCCGCGGGCCACGGCCTCGTGCGGACTTTACAGCCAAGGCGGCGGTGGCAGCGGCGTGTGTGTGGCGGCGGTGGCGGGCGGGAGCGCGGAGGTGGAAAGAAGGGGGGCGCTGTCACGGAAACTCAGGCCGCCGGAGACCCCGCCGCAGCGAGGCCACTGGGCTCCCCGGTTGCGGGGCGTGAACGGCGCCAACCCGGGGCGTCAGAGGGACCCACCGGGCGGAGGAGGGGGCCCATCTATCCTTCCGCATTTTCCTGGGTCTCTCTCCCCGGCGGTGACGTGACGTGCTGACGGCGGGCCCGTGCCGGGGAGCTGGGCCGCTTTTTGTCAGCTCCGAGCTCGGCCCCTCCTCCCTCCCTCCGCCCGCCCCACCAGCCGGAGCCCGGCCCAGTGCTCCAGAGAAAGGCCGGCCTGCAGCACCCGCCACCGTCGCCGACCGCCGCACGACTGTCCGGTGAGTCCAGGGTGCTACTGCGGCCGTAGGGCCTGGTACGCGCGCGGCGGCCTGGTCTCGGCCTGGTCGGCGGCCCGCAAGGCGCCCTCCCGCGCTAGGCCGGGCGGCGTGGCGCGCGACGCCGAGCAGGCCCCGAGGAGGCCGCAGTTAGGCCCGGGGTGGCGCCCGGGTGTTCAGAACGGCGGTAAATGCGCGCTCTGTAAACGGGCGGGGTCCGGGGCAGTGTTGCCCGGCGGTTGGGGAGGCGGTTGAGGGGTCCTGGGTGGGCGACGCGGCCGACCCGGGGCACCGTGCGGGGGCGAGGCCTGGCGAGGAGGCTAAGGCTGCAGGCATGAGGTGAAGGCCGCAGGCCGGCCCGGCCGATTTTCGCTATGTAAATATCGGCGAGGGGGGGGAAAAGAGGGACGGGGGACAAGATGGCGGACGATCGGCGCCTGCTGCAGGGTACGACTGAGGGGGTTGCCGGGAGGGGGAGCCGCCATTTTGAAGGCGGTGTCTGAGGAGAAAATTCCGCTACAGCCCGTGAGGGGGGGTGTGAGAGCGGGCAGTGGCGGCGCTGGCTACGGGTACCGGAGCCCGGGCGCGGCGTCGAGTGTGCGCGCAGGGGCGTGTTCGCTCCCCATGGCGGCCATTGCCCTCGTCGCCATGATGAGCACTTGGATTCCAGGCGCTTGGCGGCAGCGCCACCTTCCTGCCCAGCCTCCCACAGCCCCGTGACTGGCTGCTGTTTCCGCTGTATTTCAGCTCAGCTGCCGCAGGCGGCCATCGCGGCAGTCTTGGCGCCGAAGCCACCTCATCCGTATTGCCCCGCGGCTTCGAGCCTTTCTCTGGGGCTTGCTGCCGCTTTACGGTGATCTGCAGCGGTGGCAGTAGTGGAGCCGGAGGCATTTTATTATTACTTTATTTTCTCAGAGGTAGACGTGGCCGTTAGGGTGACCCTGGTGCGGTTCTTCTCCGCCAATCGTTGCTTTCTCGAGTCTGTGAATAAAGAAAGAAAAGTGATGGGAAAGTTCTCACCACTCTTTTGACCAATAGGGGGGAAAAGGCATCCTACGAAAGCGGAAGGCTCACTACCGGAGGGAAGTTTTTGTGCCCCTTTCTGTGGAAACAAGTTTCTTGGGAGGCTGCGTTTAAATTTTGGTATATGCTTTTTTTCTTAATTGAGGAAAACTGAAGGGCAGAAGTTATTTTCTTATAGAACAATGTAATGTGATGTATTATCTAGCGTTCATTAATTTGCTGTGGTAGATCGTATGTGAGGGTTTTAAGAGTGGAATTCCACCCCGCGAAAGTTTTTTTTCGTTCTCACTCCGCACAACTTTTCTGGTAATCTCGGCGTCCCATGCTAGCCGTGCTAGGTGCTAAGAAAGTAAGGGGGTTCTTGTAGGTGGTGGCTGTGGGAGGTTTGTTCAGAGGTAGAAGAGCAAATGTTGAAATGTAAGAAGTGCGGCGCGAAAGCTACAACCGAGATACTCTGGGATTTCAGAGGTGGCATGGTTTCCGATGGAAGCATCAGGAATGAGTTTTTGAAATAGGTGGCATTTTGAGGTTACAAGCCCGGTGTTTTTAGGTAGTGGCCCAGACAGGCAAAGGGCATTTCAAGGGTGAAGTTTCTTTAGAGAACGTCAAGTATTTACTGTTTGGCTGAAATGGATAGTATAGGTAGGAGGCTTGGAAAGGTGGGTTGCAGTGTGAATGATGGAAGGGCTTGCTCCGTGGGGAGCAGTCAGAGTCAGGGGGGAGTCCTCAGACTCTAAGGATAACAACTGGATCTGTGCTTGATAGCTGTCAGCTCTGGTGGGCTAGAGTAAGTGTGAGAGAAGTAGGTTGTATTGTAGGCTGACCAGTGTTTTCATAGTGACGATAGTTACCAAGAGTGGTCAGAAGCCAGGTTTTATTACCTCTTTAAAGTATTTTATTACATTTTTGAATGATCTGTTTTCGTTAGGCAGTTGCTTCTTTTTCTATACTCGCTGTAAATAATGTTTTGCTCAGAGTTGTTTATTTCTGTAGTAAACAGTTGAATTTCCTATAATGTCATTTACCATTGTTGAAAATTAAGACTGGTGCTCCTTGAAGATGAGAAATAAAACCTACAAGTGGTGCCATGATGACTTTTAGGCAGTCAGTTTTGAAAAGTAGTTTGGAAGGATGGTTATTAAAAAGCAGTGGCGTTCAGCTGCCCTTTGCAATCTGTTTTTCTCCCTGCTGAGAGTTTTGTTTGAGAGGCTAACTAAGGTTACTTGCTAAGCAAGCCTTCCTGCATTTTTGATTAATATTTGACTTAACTAGATGCTTATGTGGGAAATGTGTTTCACAGTTATGTATTTATTCACTCTCAGCGTCTTCACTTTCGTAGACAGCAACAAGTTGGAAATATTGCTCCTGGAGAGTAGTTTTCCTAGAGGCTATGGCAAAGAAGTTCTCTTAAGCTGGGTGGTGGCGGCGGCATATGCCTTTCACCCTAGCATTCAGAGGCAGAGGCAGGGGGGTTTTTGTGAGTTTGGGGCCATCCTGCATGCATATTGAAAACAAATCTAAAAAAGAAAATCACATTTAAAAATTTTCTTTAAAAAGGCTTTTAAGCTGCAGTTCTTGAGTGTCGAGGTGGGGGTTGGGGATTGAGAGCAGTCAGAATGCATAATATACAGTGTGAAATTCTTAGGGTTAATTGGTACAGTTAAGTGGTTCTTTGTAAAAAGCTAGATAGTGGATATTCAAGATTGAGGTGAAATAAGAGTCAGTTCGTATAATTAGGAAGATTGTCAAGTGTATAGTTTCTACCAGGAATGGTTATATACAAAGTTCTTTACCTTAGAGGTCACAGAGCCTGATAGTTTGGAGAGCTGACTGGTGGAACACTATTGCTACCTTGTCAGTCTTGGGTAAACAAGATACTAGTCTGACTTCTGTCCACTTTCTAGATGGTGATTTCTTTCTGTTTTTTTGCAATTTCCTTTAAAGAAAAGTGCTCATAGATTCTTTCAAAGACATTAACCCTCCCATTGCTTGAAAATGTTTACTCTATCCAAATTCTTACTGATAATGTGGTAATTATGCTTATGCACAGTGGTGATTCATTTTTAAGCTTAAAAAACAGTTAAAAGGCCCTCGAGATCCTTCACCTTCATAAAAGATACAAATTTTGGTTATTCTGAGACCCAGTCTCATTAAGTAACCTGGCTAGCATCAGTCTCCTAAATATCTTGCCTAACCTCCTGAGGCATGTGCTATCACCACAACTGGCTTAGAGCCCCCCCCCTTTTTTTTTACCCTAACTGAAAGTCTAACCAGTTATCTGGTTGTCAGTTTCTCTTCCTAGTCTTGATTTTTTTTTCCCATATATGCTTTTCACTTTGCCTTTGTCTATATAAGGATTGCCCTACCTCTCTCTTGCTGTCTGCACACATGTTGGCCTTCCTCCTTTGGGATGGAGCTCTGTCAATTATTTTTGGTTGAGACAGAGTTCTGTGTATGTAGTCCTGGCTGTCCTGCAAGTCATTATGGTAGACTTCACCTCTGAGTGCAGGGATTAACCTTGCCTAATTTGGTCTCCTGCAACTTTGCTGGTTCGTTTTCCTGTCCTTACAAGTATTTTTTGGTTTGCTTATTGTACAGAAACCTCACCTGTCTTCTCTTTTCTTTAACTTTCCACTTCACCTTTTACTAAACCCAGTAATTCCCAAGTCAGGAAATTTCTACCACATGCTCATGTTGTCAAGGAAGTGTTCTGTTTCACACACACACACACACACACACACACACACACACACACACACACACACTGTGCTTTTTCTCTCTCTTATGGCGGGGTTAGCTTATGGTGGGTTAGCTTCTCTCTCTGGAATCTTCTGTTAGCTCAATGTCTCTTACCATACCCACATATCTAGTGTCTAATTCAGCATTTGAAGTGTCTAATAGCTGAAAACAAACATATCCAGCACATAGGATTATTTTTAAAGCTTAGGGTCCCCAAACAACTCCCATTTCTTACTCTGTCTGTTAACACTATCAGTGTTCCTGAGTTGTTATTTTTTTGTTCTGTGAAACAATGTGGACATCCTTAGCATTTAGTCTTTCATGTTTTAATGTATGTATTTTTGTCCTCTAAGTAGAATGTAGACACAGGTTCTCATTTGTTGTTGTCCCCAAGTAGTACCTGGCATATGATCACCATCTTCCCAAACAATTATCTAAATTATTGGGCTCAGTAAATTTGATTTAGCTGAATAATTTTCAGCTATTCAAATTCAGTTATCTATCCCATATGTTCTTTGACCAGGGGATATTCATTTTAAGGCACAGCTATCTTGTTAGGACAGTAGGTCAAACTCAGGTGCTGAGTAACCTCTATCCTTGCCCCATATCTGATTGGAATATAGCCAATTACTGCTCTTTCTCCTGCCAAATTGTTTATCCAGACAGCATTTTAAAAATCCATGTAATCTTAAAACATTTTTTTCTCAGCAGGAAGTACATTTTAAAGAAACTAAATGGCCTTAATGTATATAGCTGTTTGTTTAAAGTTTAAAATTATGAAGTACTTGAAAAGTGAGTGTTAATGAGTTGACAGATTTTAGTTTGTTGTGATGTTTTAATGAAATAGTCTCACAGCTTATAACTTTATTCCTCTTTTCTACATGTAACCATTGTTATAATATGTATGTAACTAGATATTGGGTATTGCTTTATGTGTCTTAACTTTATCCATTGTGCATTGTTATATATATTGAAAATGTTTTGCTTGCTTGCTTATTTATTTATTTATGTTTTTTTTGAGAGAGAGTTTCTCTATGTAGCCCTGGTTGTCCTGGAACCTGGCCTTAAACTCAGAGATCTGCTTGCTTCTACCTCCTGAGTGTTGGGATTAAAAGGGGTATGCCAACACCTCCCAAATACCAAACATAGTTCTACTGGTCCAATTTATTGGCTTTCCAGTGTGCTAAAGGGATTCTTCCAGGTCCCTAATGGTCTTAGAGGAGGCTTATGAGGTCAGAATTATATTCATACTGCTGTCATTTGCCCTTTTTATTTACATTCATCTGCATATTATTCAGGTATTAGAGAATACATGATCCATGATATTATAATTGAGTAAGTGCAGAAACAGTTGAAAGTTATCTTCCCTCTATGAAATGAGTCATTAGATTTGCAGAAATATAAAATAGTATCAATATTAAAAACTTAACATTCTAAAATGTTATCCATGCATGTATAATAAAATTTTTAAATGCTTAAAAAAAAGACAAGATATTGTTCTAGTTCCAGAGGGGCCTGAAACTTGGTAATTATGCTTTTAACCTGAAATCCTGGGGTGACAGGCATGTGCCACTATATTGGACTCTTAATTTAAACCTTTCTAAGTATGAGTGGCATAAAAAACGTCTTAGATTCCTATATTTTTGAAAGCCTAAGAGTCCTGAAACCAAAAAGTTTGAAAACTACTGTTGTATTTCATTCATACTTTTGGGGGGCAAGCAGTACTGGGTATCAGCAAGGTGTTTTCAGGAGCTAAGCAAACTTTCACTAATACTGTATTTTAATATATAAAAACACTGATCTATTTATTTTTATAGGGAACACATTAGGCTGTTTGCAGTTCCTAGCAGTGCTGCTGTGAGCATCCTCAGTCTCCATCTTGTAGTAGACTTGCAGGCAGTTGCTCTATTGAGGAAGTCTGTACATTGTCAGTTTTACTGGGAATTGCCAAAAGGCCAAATTGCATTTCATTTGACACTCTCACCAGTTGTTTCTGAGTTTAGTTCTCCAGATCATTGCCAAAAGATTAGATGTTGCTGTTTCCCCTATCTGTTGGGTATAAATGCAATCTCCTTGTTCTTGTTTATTTTCCATTTATTGGGTTACTTTTGGAGTTGGATTCCTTCTAAATTTACTGGCCAATTGAATTTTCTGGGAATTGTTTATGCATAAGTCCTTGATCAACTTTTGTGTTGAACTGTTGCCTTTTTCTTATGGTTTGTGGATATTTTTATTTTGTAGATCCAAAAGATTTGTGATTGTATACGATGAAAGTATCTTCCTACTCTGTGGCTTTTTTTGTAGCTTTGTTTACTTTTTGTGTTGGAGGTCTTAATGTGAAGGTAGCCAGTTTTTGGGTGATTCCCCCTCCCCCCCCCGTGTGTGTGTGTGTGTGTGTGTGTGTGTGTGTGTGTGTGTGTGTGTACACGTGTGTTCTCTCTAGAAATTCTTCAAGGTAATCATGGTATCATGCTCTCCTTTGCTTTTTTCTTGAGGCAGGCTTTCTCTGTGCAGCTCTGACTGTCTGAAACTCACTCTAGACCAGGCTGACCTAGAACTCAGAGATATACCTGCCTCTGCCTTCCAAGTGCTGGGATTAACAGCGTGTGCCACCAGTGCTTGGCTATGTGCTTTTTCATATACAATTTATCTGGAATTTTTTCTCTGTTGGTGATGTAGGGAATCTCATTTATTTTTGCATTTCTCAGAGAGTTTAGTCTGCCTCCCTTGAGGCATAGTGTATTATATACATCTGCACGTGTTTTCATTTTATGTTGCTTAAACTTTCATTACATTATTTACTTTTGTGTATATATGTGGGGATGTGTCTGGGGTCAGATGACAACCTGCAGGAGTCGGTTCTCTCCACCATCTGGGTCCTGGGGATTGAATTCAGGTTGTCAGGTTTGATGGCAAGTTCCTTTTACCCACTGAGCCATCTCATTGGCTCCACATCTGCTTTTAGTTTCTGTTTCTGTTTTTATTGACCTGTTTGGCTAGTTCTATCACTGCTACCTTGATTTCATGATGCTAGCTTTATAATTACGTCTTAACTTGTTCATTTTTAAAGGACTATTTTAGCTGTTTTTGTTGCTACTTATTTTAGGGTTAGATTTTCAATTTCTGAGAAAAACTATTGGATTTTTATTGTGTTTGCCTTTACCTTTAGTAGAAACACTAATCTCATCTTTCTTGCCTTTGTAAAACAAAATTTCTTTTGTTTGTTCTCTGTCCCTTCACCCTGAACCCCCTTTGGTGCTATCAGGGATTAAACGTAGTGATTAACATATGCTAGACCAGTGTTCTTCTTGCCAAGCTGTCTGTGTCTTCTCTCTCCTTCCCTCCCTCCATTCCCCCCTTCATGTGTTGTAGGCTGTTCCCAAATTAGCTGTATATACCCAAGAATAACTCTTGACCTTCTGATCCTCTAGCCTCTGTAGCCAGAATGCTAAGATTATAGATATGTACCATTATG
Organism: Micromys minutus; assembly: GCF_963924665.1. Lineage (NCBI taxonomy): Eukaryota > Metazoa > Chordata > Mammalia > Rodentia > Muridae > Micromys > Micromys minutus. The sequence goes on along the minus strand of NC_137970.1, from coordinate 40,886,578 downwards.
CCAAGTTCTTTGATAGTCTTTTAGACAACACTATATATATGATGCTTGGGACTGAACCTAGGACTTCATGTAAAAATTCAGTTTTTTTAAAAGATAGGTTTCTCTCTTAATTTGGTTGTCCTGAAATTCACTCTGTAGACCAGGCTGGCCTAGAATTCATCAAAGATCTGCCTGCCTCTGCTTCCTAAATTTCTGGGATTAAGGGTGTCCACTACTACTGCCTGGCACATAGTTATATTTTGCTACCACTTTAAAGAGTATGTTCATTGTTATAAATGGTTGTCTGCTTTGAAAGAAAATCCTACAATAGTAAAGCCTATTAGGAAATGCTATATTCTGAGCACTTGCTGACAAAATGGTTTTGTTAGAAACAATTGAACAGGAATACAGTAGAACCCTGAATGTAAATTAGGAATACCCTACTAATTCTTTCACACATGGGTATGTGTGTGTGTGTGTGTGTGTGTGTATGTGTGTAACATGTATGTGTTTGTGCATATGCATATGTGTATAAAACTATAAAAACACTACCCAAATAATTCTAAAAGTTGTTTTGGTAAATCTAAGTGAAAGTTCAAGATAATGACATAGGATAATTTATTGTTTTTTTTTTCCTCTCTCTGTCTCTCTACAGGTGCGTATAACTGCCCAGCTAACCTTGTAAGATGAATTGGGGAGCATTCCCTCTTTTTTGAAACAGGTCTGTTGCATAGAGATCCGATCATTGAAAGGTAGACAGACTCCATTTGTAAAACTGTACTTGGTTTCTTCTTTTTTGTAGATGTGGGTTTGTATTATTAATAGCCCCCTTTCTCTTGTGGTATATCTGTTTTGCTTTTGAGTTTTTTTTTGTGGGGGGATTTATACAAAATAAACTTTCCTTGACATAAAATACAGGTTTCCTTGATGATAAGAAATTGACTTTAATTTCCATTTTTCTTATGCGTTGTCAGTATCTAGCCTGTGCTAATCAGATTTTTCAAACTGTTCATTTTATGGATGTTTCTATTTTATGGGTGTTTCTATTCTTGGCACTGTTATGCCTTTATTTCTACTTTGTTTCTATGTGACCTGGCATTTAAAAAACTAAGTTGGAGGCTGCTTACTAGTATTTAACCAATTTTTGAACTACATGTATTGAAATTTAATTTTTTTCTCTGATAACTGGATCTTATGATTTTGATACTTTATTTTTGTTATTAAATGGTTCTAAATACATTGTCTTTTTCAATACATTGATCTTTCTATTAAAGACAAGGTCTCATGTACTACTAGCTGGCCTCAAACTTGTTGCTAGTCATAACTCTTGATCCTTTTGCCTCTATCTCCCCAAGTGCTGGGTTTACAGACATGTACACTGTGCCCATGTTCTGGCTTTTCCAACTTCATTGCATCATGGTTGGGGAACATTGACTAATAACAAAACTCAGTTGTTATACCAACAGCAAGCAACTTGAAAATCAAATTGAGGAACAAGGATAATTTATAATAAGATCAAATAGCATATAATACATTTTAGTAGATCCAAAACATACTGTAACTTTTGTTTGTTTTGGTTTTGGTTTGGTTTGGTTTGGTTTTTTTCAAGACAAGGCTTTTCTGTGTAGCCCTGGCTGTCTTGGAACTTGCTCTGTAGAACAGACTGGCCTTGAACATTTACCCTGCCTCCCAAGTGCTGGGATAAAAGGTGAGCGCCACCACACTTGGCTTTCTTCTCTTTTTAAATGATTAATTTTGATCATTATTTGGCTCCTTCCTTTAACACTGTAACGATTATATTGTGTTAATGTCTGTCTGTATGTTTAGTGGATATATACTGTTACTAAATTTTTTATGAGATAGTCTCACTATCAGACTGTCCTGCAACTCAATATACAGACTAGGCTGGCCTTGAACTCAGAAATTACCTGCTTCCTACCCAGTGCTGAGATTAAAGGTGTACACCATCAAGCACAGTACTCTTATTATTTTTTATATAAGTCTTATTTACAAATATTTGACTTGAAGTTCAAAATAGCTAAGTTTTTAAAAAAGATTTATTTTATTTATATGAGTTCACTGTAGCTGTCTTCAGACACACCAGGGGAGGGCATCAGATCTCATTACAGACGGTTGTGAGCCACCATGTGGTTGCTGGGATTTGAACTCAGGACCTCTGGAAGAGCAGTCAGTGCTCTTAACAGCTGAGCCATCTCTCCAGCCCTCATGTTTTTTTAATTAAACAACTTTATTTTTAAAAAGAGATAAATGTACAGATTTTAAAAGCATTTTGCATAAAACTATGAATATATTTTAGTACTTGATTTTTTTAAAAGGTTTGATAGTATGCATTGAAATCTTACTAGTTACAATGAGCATAAAGTACATGTAAAATAAAACATGGAAATAGTCAAAGTTCTTTTGGTTTGTAAAGATTAAACATAATGATTTTTAAACACCAAGGATTGCCACAAGGCTGCATTCTTAGCTCTTGAGTTATTAATGATTTAAGGTCTAGGTGTACCCCACTCTGCGAAGGTGCTATAATGGTTTTGTTTTAAATGGGAAATTTTGTAAACATAATTGATAAAGCTTTGTGTTATGGCATAGTTCATATAGTTGGGGGAAAACGTGATTTATTTTGAAAGAGTTGTATTTAACAATTTTATTTATTTTTAAACATTTTGTAGTAATTACATTAATTTTTCCCTCCTTCCTCCTCCTCCTTTCTTTTTTCCCAGTACTAGGGATTGAGTCCTTCACATGACAGGCACACACTTTACCACAGAGTTGCCTCTCTGTCTAACAAAGTGCTGGTAATTTCCATGTCCCCTCATTGATTTACAGTTTTCTTAGATGTTTTTCCATTTTTTTATCAGCTCCCCATACTTTAATCATTATGTTTTTAGTTTAGTGGTGTTTTATTGTCTTCATACTTTTTAGGAGAAAAACTCTTAGATTATTTCTTCCTTAGTTGATTCTTTAGTTCCAGGGAAAGATTGTATAGTTTAAAAACACTAGTTGATGGTCATCTTGGAGTATGTTTATTGCTGGTCTTATATGGCAAATCCATCCCATTCTTTTGTTTAATGATTCAGGGATTTACTAAATTATATATGCAAAGCCTATTGCTAATTGTATTAAAACAACATTAGTATAGAAATACATTCTACAGTTCTGCAACTGCCAATTATAAAACATTGTTCCCCAGTATTCTTACCAATGTTTATGATTCATGGAGACTATTACTGGTGTTAGTATAATGTATTAAGGAATAGCAGTAATAGAAATCATATGTTTATGTAGGTTAGGTATAGTGTGGAGTCACTCACTGTTAGTTACTTTTAGTATTAGTGGGTAGGACAGTGATCCTGACGGTGTTTATAGTTAGTTTGGCATGATGGCACATGACTTTAACCCTAGCACTGGGGAGGCGGAGGCAGGTAGATCTCTAGTTTAAGGCCAACTTGGTCTATATAGGAGTTCCAGGACAGATAGGAATATAAATAGACTGTTTCTCAGAAATTCAATTAAAAATAATAGATAGAGGCTGGAGAGATGGCTCAGTGGTTAAGAGCACTGACTGCTCTTCCAGAGGTCCTGAGTTCAATTCTCAGCAACCACATGGATCCGATACCCTCTTCTGGTGTGTCTGAAGACAGTTTACAGTTTATTCATAGACATAAAATAAGTAAATAAATCTTTAAAAGATAATAGATAAAACAAATGAACATAGGTTATTTTTGTGGTATTGAGTGTAGAACCCAGTTTTAAACATGTCAGGCACTTTACCACTGAACTATACTCCTAACTCTTTGTAGTTTATAAATATCTTGAATGTTTTAGAAAGTACAAAGTGATAATGTGTGATTTTTAAAACTAGTTACAATTAAGAAAAGAATTGGTTTGAATAAAGTAATTGAAAGTTAGACTACATTAAACTAAAAATATAGTTAGCACCTGTAATTTCAGTACACAGGAAGCTGAGGCAGGAGAGTTACTGTTAGTTTAAGGCAGCCTGGGGTATTGCATTTTTTTCAAAAAATCAAAACCCAGCAGTGGTAAATGACTTAGTTAGTGAGGGTGGCTACTGCTAAGTCAGACTACCTGGGTTCAGTTCCTGGAGACCACATGATACAAATCGAAAGCTAACTCAGGCTTTGCTCTGACTGTCACAAGAATGTGGGTTTTGAATGTGCACTCACATGCATGTACTCATAAACACTAAAGAAATAATTGTACTGAAAAATTAAAAAAAACCAGCCAATAAACAACTCAAAGTCCTTTTAAGTTCTAATGTATTAGAAAGGGTTTTATTTAGTTTTGAGAGAGAGCTTCTGGCTGCCCTTGAACTCTCTGTAGACCAGATTCACAGAGATCCTCCTGCCTCTGTCTCTCTAGTGCTAGGTTTAAAGGCATGTATCATCTGTCACCCAGACTAAGTTGTTGTTGTTGGTTTGTTTTTTGTTTGTTTTTTTTGAAACAGTTTCTTTGTATAGCCTGACTGTCCAGGTTGACTTAAAACTCACAGAGATCTTCCTCCCCTTGCCTCTTTGTTGGGATTAAAGGCAGTTAATAACCACTACTAGGCTTTTTTTAAATACAAGGGTATATATCACTCATTGAGAAATGGAATCTGTAAGAATGGTACTCAACTAAGTCAACAACTACTGAAATGACTAGGCCAGTGATTAATTAAATGCTTAGTTTGTGAAAAGATTGGCAGAAATTACAGGAACAAATCAAATGTTTAAGGGAACCCTTTTTAAATAACACCAACATTTCTTTATCCTGAATTGTATTTGATGGAAATTGACTTAAAAATCATTATATATAAGTACACTGTAGTTGTCTTCAGACACACCAGAAGAGGGTATCAGATCTTATAGATGCTTGTGAGCCACCATGTGGTTGCTGGGAATTGAACTCAGGACCTCTAGAAGAGCAGTCAGAACTTTTAACTGCTGAGTCATCTCTCCAGCCTGGAAATTGACCTTTTAAGAATTTTATCTATTGTGGTATATTTCACATATTCTTGTCCAATGTAATTTAAATTAATCTTCACTCTATATCATGTTTACATATTGTCTTTGTCCTCCTGGTTTTTACACACTGTAGTACACCTACAGCTAAAAACAGGAGACATTCAGGAGACATTTGAGTAGGATTTCTGTTGAAAATCTCAGCAAAAGTTACAAAGCAACTTAAAAATTAGTCACTATAAAGCAAAAAGGGTGAAACAATGAGTTGTTATACTCATTTCATTATGATAAACAGTAGAATGTTATATGGTAACGGGATTGGTCAGTTACTGCATGCTTTTATAAAGGGGAGTTTATTGCTTTACATATCTGAAAACAAGTGCAAAGCCTGTATTGTTCCTACCATCAGGCTAATCTTAAAAGCATTTAACATAGTGTGGTATTGTTAGCTTACAAATATAGCTAAATTCGGAGGATATTTTTGGCAGCTCTTAATCTGAGCAGGAATAGGGGTTTTGGAAAAATAAGGGTTTTAGGTCTGTCATTTTAGGGCCTATTTTAATAGATTGTGAAAGTTCAGGCTCTTTAAGCAAACAGAACCTGGCAATTACCAATTGGCACAGAATGGTTTTATGGAAAAACTAGTCTGTAACAAAAACTTGGACTTAATTCCTGAGTGAAGCATACAAAAGTTCCAAGTGGGACAGGGCAAGGAAGGAGGACTGGCTTCTTCCATTCACAACTGCAGGCATTTTCTCTTCCCTTTGACAGAGGAGGTGAGCAGGATTGTTTGAAAATAAAGTAAGCTGATATAATTTGTTCTTATGGACTAGGGTTTGAATTGATTAGTTATTTATGTCTAAGAATATTTGTTCTGTTGAGTATTGTATTATAATGTGTTAGTTTTTTTTTTTAAGTTTCTGTTTCATGGGTATTTTTGTTTTATTTACATGTTTCCATGCTATTTTCTATGGTACTTTAAAAATCATGACTTTAAATTTAACATAGAATAAATATCACATACCTTTGCTCTTTTAAAAAAAAATTATATTGTGTAAAAGTAAAAATCCAGAGCCAAGGAACCCTGAAATGTACTTTTCATCGGAATACTTTGTCCTTGTAGAAAGCAATTTAGAATCTGTCAGTGGAAAAAACCAAGGGAGTTAGTGAATCTATGGCTATATACCAGAAACTGGCACCCTATAAATACACTAATGTCCAAAGCAAAAAGGTTGTAGGAGGAAGAACAAAGTCATGGACATAGTCAAGTGATTAAAGCTGAGCCATTTCTCTATTGTAGGTAGGTCTACCTCTGGTGGTCTTGTAGTAGGAAATGCATTAAGTTATCTGAGTTATACATGGATTTACAAAATGGGTGCTGTAGCAAGAAAGGTTGGGGTAGTGTTTAATTTTGTGATACTGTAGATTGAGCGTAGGATCTTTTGCATGCTAGTCAAAGTACTTCTAAGCTAATTTCCAAGCCCTTCTTTTATTTTTATTTCACTTTGGTTTTTTCCAGATAGGGTTTTCCTGTATAGCCCAGGCTGTCCTGGAACTTGCTCTATAGGCTTTGAACTCACTGAGACCCATCTGCCTCTGCTTCTCCGGTGCTGGGATTAAAGATGTGCACCTCTCTCTCTCTCTCTCTCTCTCTCCCTCTCTCTCTCTCTCTTTCTCTCTCTCTCCCTCCCTCCCTCCCTCTCTCTCTCTCTCCCTCCCTCCCTCCCTCCCTTTCTCTCTCTCTCCCTCCCTCCCTCTCTCTCTTTCTTTCTCTCTCTCTCTCCCTCCCTTCCCTTCCTTCCTTCCTCCCTCCCTCCCTCCCTTCCTCTCTCTCCCTCTCTCTCCCTCTCTCTCTCCCTCCTTCTCTCTCTCTCCCTCCCTTCCCTTCCTCCCTCCCTCCCTTCCTTTCTCTCTCTCTCCCTCCCTCCCTCCCTTCCCTTCCCTTCCTTCCTTCCTCCCTCCCTCCCTCTCTCTCTCTTTCTTTCTCTCTCTCTCCCTCCCTCCCTCCCTTTCTCTCTCTCTCTCTCCCTCTCTTTCTTTCTCTCTCTCTCCCTCCGTTCCCTTCCTCCCTCCCTCCCTTCCTCTCTCTCTCTCTCCCTCCCTCCCTTTCTCTCTCTCTCTCTCCCTCCCTCTCTTTCTTTCTCTCTCTCCCTCCCTTCCCTTCCTTCCTCCCTCCCTCCCTCCCTTCCTTCCTTCCTCTCTCTCTCCCTCCTTCTCTCTCTCTCCCTCCCTCCCTTCCCTTCCTTCCTTCCTCCCTCCCTTCCCTAACTCCCTCCCTCCCTCTCTCTCTCTCTTTCCCTCTCCCTCCCTCCCTTCCCTTCCTTCCTCCCTCCCTCCCTCCCTCCCTTTCTCTCTCTCCCTCCCTCCCTCCCTCCCTTCCTCCCTCTCTCTCCTTCCCTTCCTTCCCTTCCTTCCCTTTCTTTCTTTCTTTCTTTCTTTTTTTTTTCTTTCTTTCTTTCTTTCTTTCTTTCTTTCTTTCTTTCTTTCTTTCTTTCTCCCTCCCTCCCTCCTCCCCTTCCTCCCTTTCCTCCCCTTCCTTCCTTTCTTCCTTCCTTCCTTCCTTGTGCCACCAGACCCAGCTAAGGGGCAGTGTTTTAGGTGGCTTATAGTCATTCTGCAGGAATGATACTGGCCCTAGAAAGTGTAATACTTATCCACCATTAAAGGAAAGGATGACTGGTCACATATTTTGTCTTGTGTACTCATACTAGAAAGGATGTTTGTGACTGAACACAAGTTCACTTCTTGGCAAAGCAGATATTTTTCATTGGGGCTGAGGAAAGTCTTCCAGCTGTCAGTGTAGCTAATTGAGCAACCTGTCTGTAAATGTGGACAACCAAAAGGAACAATGTTTTTGAGGAAAAGCAGAAGTTTTGAATAGGTGTCCAAAACCAACTGAGAAATGAAACACTAGGGAAGACAATGTAATGTTAGGTATAAAATAACCATTGGGATCTCTGAAGTGTCTGGGAAAACATTTTGTCCTCCAAGATTGCTATGTAAAAACCCTCAGTTATTTAGGAACCAAAACAAGATCTCTTTCTGGGTGTGGTGGTGTATGCCTTTAGTCCAGGTGGGTCTGTGTAGGTGGAGGACTGGCAGAGATAACATAATAGAGAGAGATTGACTTCAAAACAAAGCAAAAGATCTGATTTGTGAGGTCAAGTTAGCCAGTATAGAAAAGTTAAGTTAGTCAGGGGTTGGAGAGATAGCTCAGTGGTCAAGAACACTTATGACTTAGTACTGGAATTGAGTTCCCATGTAGGGCAGAGCATTATCTCCTGTAACTTCAGCTCCAGGAGATCTGAGAGCTGGCCTCAGTGGGTAGGTACCTGCACTCAGGTGCTCATACCTACACTCATAAATACATAATTCAAAAGCAAATAAGAGGAAAGTTAGTGATAATAGAGAACAGATTTGGGAGTACTTATCCTATAATAGAAATTCTAATAATGAGTGATAGAGAAGCCAGCATAGTGTACTTAGGAGTTAGAGGCAGGAGAATTGTCACCAATTTGAGGCCAACCTGGCCTGCATGAGTTACAAGCCAGCCTTTGCTACATAGTAAGATCCTGTCTCAAAAAACAAAAAAAGATGGTCCAAAGAAAATATGAGTTGGGGTGGAAGCTCAGTAGTAGAACACAACCCTACATGGACTAGGTCTAGTTAGAATCAGTCTAGTTATGAAAAAATCAAGCGCATTATCAATGTCTAAGAAAAGGTAAGAAAATACCTAAGATGCAAGAACTTAGCTGGACCTTATGATGTAGATATATGTCTTAGTTAGGGTTTTTTTTTTATTGCAGTGAAGAGACTCCATGAACCAAGGCAACTCTTATAAGGACAACAATTAATTGGGGCTGGCTTACAGGTTCAGAGGATTAGTCCATTATCATCAAGGTGGGAAGCACTGCATCATCCAGGCAGAGATGAGCGAGTTCTACATCTTCATCTGAAGGCTGCTAGTGGAAGACTGGCTTCCAAGCAGCTAGGATGAGGGTCTTAAAGCTCATGGCTGAAGTAACACACCTACTCCAACAAGGCCACACCTTCTAATAGTGCCACTCCCTGGGCCAAGCATATATAAAACCATCCCAGCTACTAGGAAGACTGGGAGTCAAGAAGATAGAAAGTTAAAAGCCTGCCTAGCATGATAGGGTACATTAAAGGCTAGTTTGAACAACTTAGTGAAATTTCTTCAAAAAGTGAAAAAGATGGCTGAGATTCAATTCAGTGGTAGAACATTTGCTCTCTGTTGAAGGCCCTTGAAGTTTCTAGTGCCATAAATCCAAGAAAATGTCTATTGTTTAAGAACATTCTTCAAATCTTTATTGAAGGGCCTGCTAGCCTGATCTACAGAGTGAGTTTCAGGACAGCCAGGACTCTGCAGTTCACTGTTTCAAAAAATAAGAAAGAATAGCTGACTTTGAGGGTTAACCTAAGAGAAATGAGAGTATTTGGAGAAATTATGGCTAGTACTGAACAACATGACAAAATTTGGGAATGAAGTCTTAACTTCAGAGGGATTTTTAATAGCTGTAAATTTTCACCAGTCTCAATTTCTGAAAAAAATTCTAGATAGATTTGCTTTTGTTGCTCCTTGTGAAGTTTGAAGCATCTCATCTACCATATATGATACAAATTAGTTTTCTAAGTGTGACAGTGAAAAGACCAGTCAGTTTAACGTTTTACTTAAACCAAGGTTTTTGGAGGACCACAAGCAAAAAAGTGATTTTGCATATCATGTGAATATCTAAGAATCCCGATAATTTGTTCAAGAGTAAGTCAAGGAAGTGTGTAGGTATAGGAAAATAGAACACAGCCATGTGTTTGAGTCCAGCCTGGACTGTATTGCAAGACCCTGTCTTTCTTTCCAGAAAGAAAATTAAATAAAAAACAAGTAAATTATCCCATATTCCTAATTTAAGAGATGAAGTACCATTGCTTTTTCTATTGATTTAGTGGGGGTGTTTATGTTGCCCTTTTGGAAGAAAGGAAGTTTGGGGGGGGATACTTCCTGGGTTTCACCTAGTTCAATATTTCCCTTAATACTTAATTTTTCTATTCTGAATTCTTTCAGAGTCATGACTTTTGTACTAGGAGGGGATTTTTTTTTTCCAAATTGGGGTGACAGTCTCAGGTATTTTGAGAATGTTTGAGGAAAGCAATAACAATGATACTTTTTCACCTGCATTTCATTGTGGTGCTTTGAAGCATTCTGTTTATTTGTCAGGTTTTTTTTTGAGGGGGGGTTGATTCCTGTTCCCCAGTACGCACACTTCTATGTCATTATTGGCTTGCCCCTTTTAACTACCCTTACTTGATCCCATTTTTCTAAGTAGTTTCTATTCTAACAGCACAGCTTCATTTTCATTGTTAGAGGGAATTAACAAGTCTAACCCCAGAGGGATTGCAAATCCCAAGGTATAGTCATTTTTGCTTGCAAGTACAAATTGTGTTTTTTCCAAACTTGATTGAGGTTTTGTAATGGCCCTCTTCTATGTTTGCTAAAATATGTTAGATTATGATAAGATGAGAATAACAACAAATCTATCTTGGCATATTGGGTTCATATTGTAGAGCCTCTGAATGTTGGGGAGCTGCTGAAGTATTCTGAGCCCAGGGGAGTGCCCTGATCAAAGCAGTGGTAGGAGGATTAGTCTCCCACAGATATAGCAGTAATGCCTCAGACCTTGGCACTAGCTCTTGTTCAGGGTTCAAAGTCATTTGTTATGGGAGAGGCAGAAAGAGCAAGGCCACTTAAGAGGTTATTTTCATGCCTCAGGGATCAGGAAGTATGAAACTGAGATAAAACTGCAGATAAATAAGGACTGGGATGGTTTGCTGAGGAGTCCTGTGGAGAAGTAGTTGACAAGATATGACTATGAGTGGGGAAGAAGGAAGGGAGGAGAGTCATAAGTCTGGTGGAAGCATAATGTGCTGCTCTGGGCATGTAGATTTTGGTGGTCTGTACAAATGATAATTGAAACCAGGGGAGTAGACGGAAAGCAAAGAGAGAATGGAGTAAGTGTACGAGGCTGAGGTCTGGCTCTGTTGTAATGTGAGGGGACTCAGAGGAGCTACTGTATAGAGAAGGGAGCTATGAAAAAATAGGCTGGAATGAACTTTAGAATCAGTGGAATTGATTTATCTGTTAGTGTCATAGGAAAACCAAGGAAGATTACAGCTGAGTTAAGTAGTTATTAGTCTGAATTAGTCTTATGTAGTGAGACTTGACAGATATACCTTAATGTATAGATCCCTTTTGTTGCCTTAGTTGGCTTAATTTCACCTAACATTTTATTATGCTTAGAAGGTTAATATACATTTATCATTTTGCAGTTACTTTTTTTTAGAAAGGGGAAAGAATTATACCTAAAGGTGTCATTAGGGAGTATTAGTGAGAACTTAGAGCATATACACCTTGATTTTCATGGTTAAACCATTTTGTTTATTAATCTAGCCATCATTTGTTTTCATTTCAAATAATTCTTACCACAAACATAGCTATTTCTTGAAAATGATAGAGCCATTGCTGCCACATTAAAAACGTTATGTAAGTTTTGGGTCTCCGGTGCTTTTTTAAGGACTATGGAATTTAGCATATAAAAAGATAGATAGGGGCTGGACTCTTGGTGAAGTGACTCTTGCATAACCATGAGGACCTGAATTTGGATCCTCAACATTTCCATAATGTCTGGGATGAGTTGGTGACAGACCAGTCACTGGAGCTCACTATCCAGCCAGCTTAGCTAAGTCAGGAAGGATTCAATAAGACGCCTTGCCTCAAAAAATAAGGTGGAAGTGTGGATTCTAGAATCTTATCTTTAGGGTTTTATGTATAACCTGAAGTAACCATAGAAGACAGGGTGAAAATGGGAGCTTTAACTGTAGATGGGGCAGAGGGGGATGGGGATAAATACAGGAGGGATATTTGGAAAAGCTTTAGGGAAATGTAAAAAAAAAAAAAAAAAAAAAAACACACAAAAACAAGGAGCAATCAAGGAAGACTGCCAAGGTTGGCCTCTGACCTCTGTATACATACTAAAGCCCACCTACCTATATGACCATGCATGAATTCAGTACATATAAATACAATTCAATACATTATGCAAGACATGAAATAGCCAGTGGTTAACAAGGGTACTAAGAAAAATAACATTCTCTGGAAGTTCTGAGTAGGGAGGGTATATTTCTAGAATATTGTGTATTTGTTGGAGTTACAGGGGAGGACATTTGCAGGGAAAGAGTTCTGTAGAGGTTAGGTCCGTTTGTTTTTCTAACTATATAGCTAGGTTAGCTTAGAATTTGGCAATCCTCCTGTTTGTACTAGAATTACCTGTGGGCCCTAGTGTACTGGCAAAGGGTTGGGGTGTTGTGGCATTTTTGTTTATTGAAGTGTGTACATATGTGAGAGGTACTTGGGAGGAAGTTGGGAGAGACAGTGATCGAAAGGTAGTTTGGACTTAGGATTTAAGATAGTATGAGCTTGGGATGGAGAGATGGCTCAGTGGTTAAGAGCACTGATTGCTAACTCTCCTTTTCCTACTTTAGCCAAAAACAAACAAACAAACCCTTAACAAAGCAAGCAGTGTACCTAATATTATTTGATTAGTATTTCAAAAGATCAGACATCACAGATTTTATTTGCCCATGTTTGAAATACTGCAGAAACATCCTCATTGGTTTCCTGGTCTCTACTTTCTAATTCAAACTAAAATTGAACTATTATACACATCTATCTTTCTTTGGCTTTTAATTCTTTGTTAGTAAATACTATATGCTTATGAAAATTTTAACACAAATATTATTTCTCTAAAGCATCATTTCTCTGTTCAAAGAAGATTCAAGCTCATATTATCTTCTTTTTAAAAAGATTTATTTTATTTATGAGTACACTGTAGCTGTCTTCAGACACATGGGAAGAGGGCATCTAATCTCCTCACAGATGGATGTGAGCCACCATGTGGTTGCTGGGAATTAAACTCAGGACCTCTGGAAGAGCAGTCAATGCTCTTAACCCCTGAGCCACCTCTCCAGCCCTAAGTTGATTTTTTTTTGTTTGTAAGCTTTATTTTACTAATCTAAGCTAAAGTGGGAAAATGACCTTCCTTAGTTCCTATGTTAGTGGCCTAGACAGAGAGATGGAGGTGGGCAGAGAGTGGGAGAATGGGCTTCGTGAAAGGAACAGATCATTAACTGATTTTTGCTCACAGTTTCAGATATTTTGAGGGTAGAAATTTTATTTTATTGGGCTAAAAATGAATGGACATACTGTTTTTTAAAAAACCATTTCATTGCTAGTACCTTTGGCCAAAAGAGTTAAATAAACTGTGAAAATTGTACTTGCATAAATTAGGGGCTTAAGAAAAGTGCTTACTACTTGTTTACTATAAAAATGTAATTGGTGATTCTTTGATTGTTCAATATAGTGTTTGAAAGACTGCATAAGTTTAGGGAAGTAATGCAGAAAGAAACTTGTGCAGAAATATTTCATGACAGAATGAATTTAGCTGAACCTTTAATAAGTCAGTTGCTGGGCAGTGGTCACTAATACCTTTAATCTCAGCACTCCGGAGTTAGAGGGCAAGTGGATCTCTGAGTTCGAGGCCATCCTGGTCTACAGAGTGAGTTCCAGGTCAGCCAGAGCTACATAAACAAAACAAAAAAAAAAGTGGTTAAGTAATCATGTGAGAGGATGATGTCACTCAGATGACAGTGCTAGGGTCCTGGAAATGTTCTGTATCTTGATTATAGGCGATGACTAAAGGCTTTTCAGGAAGGGGAGGGAAACATATAAAAATCTGTTAAGTAGCTCAGTTCGACCTTGAATATTTCGAGATCCTCCTGAATTCTGGGATTACAGGTGTGTGTACCATTATAACTAGGAGGAAGGCTTTCGTGTATGGGAACATTCACCAATATGTGCATTTAGATTATTGATTTCTTTTTCAAGACAGGGTTTCTTTGACTGTACTTTAACTCACTTTATAGACCAGGCTGGCCTCAAACACAGAAATATTCTTACCTCTGCCTCTGGAGCGCTGGGTTTAAAGACACTGCCCAGCTCTGGATTTTTTATTTTATTTTATTTATTTATTTAAGACAGGGCCTCACTAGACATGGTCTTATGTAGCTGAGACTGATTTGGAACCCTCTGTGTAGCCCAGATTGGTCTTGACTTGAGAGTCTCCTGCCTCAGCCTCCTGAATGCCATAATTATAGGTGTGGACTTGGCATGTATCTCAGTTTAAAATGAGCCTGGATAAAGGTGATCCTTTTGATTTATATGTTTATGTCAGATAGACAGATATTCACCTGTGGTATAATCAAGTTCTTCAGAAATGAAAATGTGACATTTAAAAAAGTATACCAAAACTAATACTGGCTTCCCTTGATTTAGGTATTCTGGCTGATGAGAATTTAAGGGCCATGGATGAAGATGGACTTGAATTACAACCACAAGCACCAAACTCATTTTTTGATGCAACAGGTATAGTGACTTGGATTACTGTACTTTTTAATCTACCAAATTGGGAGGTAGTAATGGCTCTAATTGCTAAACATTGCTCACAGTGTTAGTTATGTTTGGATTTCAGAATCTACAGATGAAAAATGAGCACATTATCATCCCCTGCTTAAACATTGGGCCTTTTCATAAATAGCTTTAATAAAATCCCAAGTGCTACAAAACCCAAAACTTAGCAGTACTGCTATGACACCGCAAGTAGAAAGAAAATTTCACACCTCACATCATATCATGGGTTGAAGTAAAAGCACATGCATATGAACAAGTACTGCGTAAAATGACCCTTAGGCTATCTAAAAAGCGTTTATGAATTTCATATTTCTACTTGGATCACTACCTATGATATATTATGTATGTGTGAATATTTTAAAGGTGAAAAGTCTGCTATGCTAAACATTCCTGTTCTCAAGCATTTTGTTTAAGTTTTTTAAGACAGTCTATGAAATCCAGGTTGAACCTTGAATTATGTATCCTTCTACCTCAGCCTCCTGAGTTCTAAGACTGCATGGCACATACTATTCTCATTTTCCTGATGAGGCAATGGAAACTCAGAGGTTCAGTGACTTGTTCATGGTCACAAAACTATTAAGTGTTATCTAACCCTCATCTGTGATTTACATTTTCTTCTTGTTTGGTTGGTTTTGGTGTTTTGAGACAGGATTTTTTTTTTTTTTTTTTTTTTGTGTGTGTGTGTGTGTGTCCTAGGATAGTTTTGGCCACAGACCACCTGCGTCTGCCTCTTGAATACTGGTAGTAAAGGTTCGGGCCTCCACCACAGCCAGCCTAGTTTCTGTTTGTTGCTTTTTCTTGTTGCTTTGTTATTGAGTGTTTGGGTAGGGATATAGTGATTGAATTCGCTACCTACATAGATCTAGGTTGTTCTGAAAACCAAGCAGAAGCATTGATCTATTGAAGTTGTGTTGTTTTTCTTTTGTTTTTTGAGAATTGTAAAAATTTCTTTGTTGTTCTCTGGACTGGCAGCCAAGATACTGGATTTGTTTTATTTTGTACTTCTCAGAAGGATGTACCATTTGTTCCATTTGCAGCATTTGTTACTAGCAATATTAACTGCACACCATATACTGTGCAAACTATAGTCACTTAGTCTCTTTAGACAAAAATTGATTTAATCTCCTGTCACTCTTTTAACTAAAATGGACTCACAGAGAGTTTTTTGTATTACGAGGAGCTGCTTTGGGGGTGAGGGCAGCGAAACAGCTAGAAAGAATCCAGTACTCTGCTGAAGTTGTGGGTAGGTTCCTTCTACTACCTACCTTTATCCCACTGCTCCTCAGCAGTAGCACTTCTGTTCACTATCTGCCCACAGACAGTATTTTTTTATTATTATTATTGTTTGTTTGTTTATGTTCTGGTTGTTGTCTTTTTTAAAGATTTATTTATTATGCATGAGTACACTGTAGCTGTCTTCAGACACCAGAAGAGGGCATCAGATCCCATTACAGATGGTTGTGAGCCACCATGTGGTTGCTGGGAATTGAATTCAGGACCTCTGGAAAAACAGTCAGTGCTCTTAACCACTGAGCCGTCTCTCCAGCCCTGTCCAGAATATAAGTCAATATCTAAAATTCTATAGTCCTAGGTAGAGAATGTTTGTGATACCAGAGCAAAAGGAGAAGGATGGGAAGGAAGTGAAGAAGAAAAAATGTCATGGGAAAGATGGAAATAAAAAAAAATAAGTTCAGGAAGGGAGGTAGAGAAGAAGGAAAATACATGAAAAACACATATAATAAAGAAAACTGACCCATCTGCTAGCCATAGGTACATTACTTTTTATAACCATGCCTTAAGTAACTGAATGAGTCTCAGCATCCCTAAAATTTTACTGTCAGGAAGATTCTTCTTTGTCTCAGTTGTATTATTATCATAATTTTCCCTTATCTATTGATTTGGGATAAATATGCAAGAGTGTCCTAAAAAGTGTCTTTCTGATTTTATTTAAAAATAGGCTCAAAGGAATCTAAGTGTTTGAGAAAACTGAGAAGCTACTGTAGTATCTTGGGAGAAATTGAATAATATTTTTGCTGGTTGAAATATTTAGTGCTGAAATTCATGATTTTATTACTTACAGTCTTAGCTACTGTTTCATTGCCAGAAAGAGACATCATGACCAAGGCAACTCTTATAAGAGAAGAGAAGGTATTTACATTGAGGACTTGTTGATAGTTACATCATGGTGGCAGGTGCTGAAGTAGTAGCCAAGAGTTACATCCTGATCCATAGGCAAAGACATTTACATTTTGATCCACAGGCTAGAGGGTTAGGAGAGATATAAGCATAGACACATGCATGCATGAATGCACACTAGGCCTGGTGCTTGGTATGGGCCTTTGAAGCCTCAGAGCTCACCATCTCTAGTGACACACACCCTCCAACAAATCTACACCTCCCTTATGATCTGTTCATTTCCTGGTGACTATAAACATTCAAATATATGGGCTTATAGGGGCCATTCTTACTCAAACTACCACACTTATTTATGAGTTTGTTTATTTTTTAGGAGCTGGTGCTACACACATGGATGGTAATCAAATTGTTGTGGAAGTACAAGAAACGGTTTATGTGTCAGATGTTGTGGATTCAGACATAACCGTACATAACTATGTTCCTGATGACCCGGACTCAGTTGTAATCCAAGATGTTATTGAGGATGTTGTTATAGAAGATGTCCAGTGTACAGATATCATGGACGAAGCAGATGTATCCGAAACAGTCATCATCCCTGAACAAGTGCTGGATTCAGATGTAACGGAAGAAGTTTCTTTAACACATTGCACAGTTCCAGATGATGTTTTAGCTTCTGATATTACTTCAGCCTCAATATCTATGCCTGAACATGTCTTGACAAGTGAATCTATACATGTGTCTGATGTTGGTCACGTTGAGCATGTGGTTCACGATAGTGTAGTAGAAGCAGAAATCGTCACAGATCCTCTGGCTGCTGATGTTGTCTCGGAAGAAGTGTTGGTAGCAGACTGTGCCTCTGAAGCAGTCATAGATGCCAACGGGATCCCTGTGAACCAGCAGGATGAAGACAAAAACAACTGTGAGGACTACCTTATGATTTCTTGTAAGTTTTCGGGTATGGTTTTTCTCACAGGTACTTCTGTAGGCTCTTTATCTAACTTACACCAGGGGTGAAACTTTCTTAACTAAATGTCCATTATAAAGATACCTTGTCCAGATGTGGTGATGCACACCTTTAATCCACCACTTGGGAAGCAGAGGCAGGCAGATCTCTATGAATTTGAAACCAGCCTGGTCAATAAATAAAGTAGGCAGCAATCAGAGGAACATACCTGAAACCAGCTTTGGGTCTCCACATACATGTGCATATGTACCTGCACACAACACATGTACACACACAGAGCTCTCATGCACATCACATGCATTATAAAAATGTAGCTATGTTTCTTTGTGTGCCTGTGTTTGCTCATATGTTGAATGGAAATCTTAGCCTTTCCTAGAAACTTAATATGTGCTTACAACTCTGTACTTCATTCCTTGTAATGAATTTCCAGAAATAGAATTACTGGGTTATAACAAATGGACATTTAGGACCAGTGAGATGGCTCAGCAGGCAAAAGTATTCGTGTCTTGCTGTATAAGTCTGATGGTGACCCGAGTTCAGTCCCTGGAATCCACAGTGGAAGGAGAGAACTGAGTTTCCAAAATTTTCCTCTCTTCCACATATGTTCCTTACATTTAAACACACAGATACAGACATAATACAGTAATAAAAATTTAGAAAGATTATGAGATTATCTATTTTTTATATTCTAACCAAAACAAGACAGCATTTTTCTTTTTAAGTTTTTGCTGGTCTTCAGGAGTATGTGATGTAGCTTACTTCAATTTTAAAACTATTTTGTAAGATAATCCTTGTACCAGTAGAGATTGAGAATAAGTGAACAAGAGACTAGGGATAGACAGTAGTTGAAGTGGTTCATGTATAAAGAGGAGTACCTCAAGTTGGGGTGTGGTTGTATAGTTCTGTAATCCTAACACTTAAGAAGATTGAGGAAGATCTTATCCCAAAGGCCTTAGTAGTAAAGAAGATTGAGGAGAGCCGAACTCCAGTTTAGAAAGTAAAATGGTCATCCATTTAGTCTCAGATGAGCTAGGTGAGACTTGGATGCAGAAAGATAATACAAAGATAACTGGTGTTTGACCCTAAGATTTCTAGCTTGGAAGATTGGGTCATGATGATCATTCAAGAAAGGGAGTAAGTTTGGTGAGTAAGAATGATTTAGTATTTGCTAAAAATATGAGGTGCTTCCTTGTTTGAGACAGCCTCATGCTTGTTTTCTTGGCAATTAAAAATATAAATTTGACATTTTGGAGAGAGGAGAAATGGGTGAAGTAACAGAAAGAGTAAGAAGTATCTCCTAGAAGTAGTTGGTGGTTTCCAGAGAGTACTTGCAGAAAAAGAGTGTTAAATACGTGATGTAGTTTTTAGGGGGGAGGAGTGTGTGTGTGTTATATGTGTGTAATGTTATATATATTCATTCATTGATTCCTGGGTATTTACCTGAAGGAAGGACTCTTGAGTTAGTGTACCACATGAAACCTACATAGCAAACTTTACTGCTGTATCACAATAGGTAAGAAATAAAACCAGCTAGATATCCACCAGCAGATGAATGAATAAAGAAAAGTAGTAGATATATAGTGGTAGATTTTTTTTTTGGCTGAGAGAAAAATCAAATAATTGCAGGGAAATGTATGGAACTAGAGATTATCTTGTTAAGAGAACTAGGTCAGACTCAGACAGTAACTACATGTTCTCTTTCATCTGACGTTACAGATTGAAATTTGTGTATGGAGTAGATTGTAGGTCATAAAAGTAGAAAGGGAAGGGGCCAGAAAGATGGCTCAGCTGTTAAGAGCACTCCAGAGGTCCTAAATTCAATTCCCAGCAACCACGTGGTGGCTTATTCAGCTATAAAAGGATCTGATACCCTTTCTGGCATGCAGGTGTACATGCAGACAGAGCACTCATAAAATGAATAAACGAATTAGAAAGGGACCATGAGAAGGAAGAACTTTTTTTGTGTATATGATAGGGTCTCTCTGTGTAACCCTGGCTGTTGTGAAGCTGGAACTGTTCAGGATAGACTTAAACTCAGAGATCTCAGAGATTTTTGCCTCTGCCTCCTAAGTGCCTGGTCCAAAGGTGTGAGCCTCCACACTGATAGAGAGGAAGACCACCTTTTATTTTAAAAGATTTATTTTATGTGTATGAGTGTTTTGCCTGCATATATGTTACACGTGCCCATAGAAGTTAGTAGATGTATTGGCTCAGATGATTGTGAACCACTGCATGGGTGGTGAGATTTGAGCTTGGTTCCTCTTTAAGAGCAACCAGTGCTCTTAACTGCTGACCTATCTTTTCAGCTCCAAGGAAGAATTCTTTAGGGAAGGGGAAGGAGAAAAAAAAAAAAGGAATACATACGACATGAAAGCAGAGTGGGGGCAGGTCATAAGGGAGTGGGGTGAAAAACAGTATCATACACATGTATGAAAATGCCATAAGGAAACCCATTAGTTTGTGTGCTAACTGGAAAACATAAAGTGTCAGTATAGATCTTCTATATATAAAATGATATAGACATTTGAAGTTAGCTTAGGCTGCAAGGTGAGACAA
Source organism: Micromys minutus (assembly GCF_963924665.1). Classification (NCBI taxonomy): domain Eukaryota; kingdom Metazoa; phylum Chordata; class Mammalia; order Rodentia; family Muridae; genus Micromys; species Micromys minutus. The sequence goes on along the minus strand of NC_137970.1, from coordinate 40,866,423 downwards.
GGTCTCATTAGAAAGAAGGAGAAGAAGGGGGGAGAGGTGAAATGAAAATTGAAGGTTTGCAGGAGACAAGGTAACAAACTGAGACTTTTCAATATTATTGAGGGATACAGAGAATGCCTTAAATGTGTTAGCCACTGAGAAGAAAGACTCTTTATGGGCAATAAGGATGTTGTTGGTATTGGATTAGTTTCAGTAAAACATGAGTGAGGGGATAGGAGATAGAAGGATGGAACTATAATGGGTTGAGAAACCAGTGAAAGTGAAATAGGGGAAACACTTTGTATAAGACATTATGATTAGTCAAAGGACAGGAGGCAATAGTATGGCTTTTGCTGATTAGCAAAGTGGTGAATGTATCGGTACAGGGACAAACCAATGGACAGGGCCAGCTTGACAATAGAAAAAGGAAGGCTAATGGGTGGAATAAAATGCAAAGAGGGAGGGACCAGTGTTCAGGGTCACAGTAGATAGCTGTTAGGCAGAGAGATAAAATGTTAGTAGGAATGAGAATCCTTTCTAAAGACAGAAAATTAGAGGAATGTTTGAATGGCACAGCTGTTTTCCCTGTTGGAGGAGCATTATCTACTGTCTTACGGTTTTACTGCTGAGAGTAGACAGCATGACCAAGGCAAGTCTTATAAAGAAAGCATTTAATTGGGGCTGGTTTACAGGTTCAGAGATTTAATCCAGTATCATCAAGGCAGGAACATAGCAGCACCTAGGTAGGCATGGTGCAGGAGGAGCTAACATCTTCTACATCTTCATCTGATACATGCTAGCAGAATACTGGCTTCCAGGCAGCTAGGATGAGGGTCTTAAAGCCCACACCCACAGTGACACACCTACCCCAACAGGGCCACACTTTCTAATAGTGCCACTTCCTGGGCTGAGAATATATAAACAATCACATCTACCAATACAGAATGAACACGAGGTTGGGTGGAGAGCCAAAGGATAAAGGGTGATAAAGGGTTGATGACATGAGCTAGTTTAAGAAGCCTAGATAAATGTCTAAGATAGATGGACGTGAATTCAGCAGCCAGCTGAAGAATGAAGACTTCAGTTCATTATTAGTAAGACATTCTAGTATAAATAATGTTTTTATTTTATTTAAAAAGTTTTAGATTTATTTTTATTTTATGAATATTTTGCCTGCATGTGCATATATGTACACCATGTGTGTGTGACTGGTATGGGTGGCTATGGGTGGCTGTTAGTATGTTGGGAGCTGAACATGGATTCTCTTTGAGAGCAGGAAGTACTCTCTTCAGCCCCTTCTATTTTAGTTTTTAAAATGTATTTTATTTGTGTGTGTATGTGCATGCGTGCTTGCGTGCATGCATACACACACACATATAAACATATGGTTATGCTATGATGTCTGTGTAGTGGTCAGAGGACATCTTGTGAAGGAAGTCTGTTCTTTCCTGTAAAAGTACCTTTTATTTGCCTGGTTTATGGTTTATTTGTCATCTGGGAGGCTTTACTGCCTCTGCCTCTTTGGGCTACTCTACTCTCCCTTTCAACTCTATGGTATATTCCTCATGAACTCTACTGTATTTCTGAATTCTGAACTGTACTCCTTCCTGTACTGTCTGTCTCTTTCTTAAATAGCTTCCCTTTCCCCTCTCTTCTCTTGAGAGTTGGGCATATCCTATTCTGTTAAATGTCTCTGATTCATCACTCTTTCTGTTATTCAATTAGATATCACTTTCAAATGTGGGTGCTTCCCTCCTTCTACAAACTAACTTTACTTTCATTGTTTGAGACTAAAGGTGAGTACTAAAAGTGTGTCTGTATTCCAGCCAGAGGGATTAAAAGTGCGTGCTAGGACTGGAGGGATGGCTCAGGGGTTAAGAGCACTGTTCTTCCAGAGGTCCTGAGTTCAATTCCCAGCAACCATATGGTGGCTCACAACCATCTGTAATGGGATCTGATGCCCTCTTCTGGTGTAGATGAAGACAACTATAGTGTGCATGTATATAATAAGTAAATATTTTTTTTAATAAAGTGTGTGCTAAGGGCCGAGCCACATCCTAACAAGAAACAATTCATATTGTGCTGGTTCCAAGCATAGATCACAGATTGTTACCCTTGATGGTGGCCTTTGCCCATTAAGCTATCTTGGCCCAAATTTCTGTAACAAGACAAGATAACCCAACACCAAGGTTAGAGGAAATAGTTGGCTTTCTCCCAGACTCTGAAAGAGACAGCATTCTGGCTTCTTTCTGTTTTCTGCCATTCTGGCTTTCACCCTTCTAGCTTTCTAAAGGTTTACTAAGGAGTAAGGCTTGGCCTTTATTGCTCTTTTAGAAGAACATCTTTAGAAGACAAATTTTAAAATAGATAGGTTTAGTAGTGATTGAGACCAACATACTAAGTGTAGTATTGCAGAATCCAGACCAAAATCTTATTTATCTTTATCTGTCTTTTAGGTCCTAGGGTTCTTATTGAAGTCAGTATTAATGGTCCTGAAAAAGTAAATATGGGCAGAAATAAACTTGTTTTAGTATATTTTAGCATATTTTAATGTTTTGTATATATTAAATATATTTCATATTATATTCACTTGATTCTTGTTTAAAGATACAAGTTCAAAAAAAGCAAGGGTACATTTAATTTAAACAGGTATCCAGGCTCATGTTCCTGTCCTATTACTATAATGAAGTAGTTACATTATTTTAAAATTAAATTTAGAGATAGTGGCTTTGGTTGTATCTTTTGTGTTCTCTATTGTACAGGCATTTTTGAACTCCCCCCCCTTGTCATAATCATTTCTTCAAAGTAAAGAAAGATAATATTAACAATCCACTTTTGGATTATAATCAAACCATTATAATGAGTTTGGAAATTGTTAGTTTTTTTTTTTCTTGGTTTCTACTTTCTAGCAAAGATAGTTCATAACGCTATATTTTAACATAAAATCTATATTGAATTCAGACTTTTAAGAATGGCAAAGGTTTTGTAGCGAGTAGAGGAACTGTGTGGAATGGTTACATTGAACAATAAAGTTGCATTGCTCTACACATTCATTTAAAATCTATTTCTTTAGTGATTTCAAGTATATAGAACATTGTTATTATAATCACCCTAAAACTTCATCTTTAAAGCTTGTTCAGAGATTTTTTTTCTTTGCTTCTCCATATGAAATTGTTTCTATAGGTGAAATTCTCAGGTAGAGTTGGTCCTAAGTTGTATCTCTATAAAGAAATAGACACACATTTATTACATTTCTCTTTCTGAGAGGGAGGGAGACTATAGGCATTGTAAATTAGGCATCTGCAATAAATTATTGGACCACGGACTTTAGTGTGCTGAATTTTAGATGCCGTAGTATCTACTATCGCAGCAAGTTCCTAGTTTTCAATCTTCAGATGGGTTTACTGAGGCTTCCTTATATAGCATGCTTATATTTGCTATAGTTCTCTTAATAATGAGATTGTTCACCAAAATTTTATTTCTGTTTTTAGGTCAAATGCTAGACAAGATGGGAAGATGATTTGCTAGTTTCAATTTTTAGAATAGAAAAAAAAGTAAAACATATGAGAGAATTCCTGGGTGGCTTGGGATTATTGATAATTTTTTTAAATACTGAGTTTTAGTCATTAAACATTTTTTGTAAACACTAGGAGATGAAAATAAAGGCTTGAGTTCTACAAACAGGCATGTTCTTGTACTTTTCCCTCTTCTTTCATTGGGGGACCATCTCACAGCCTTTGTTTCCTTATCTAGAAAATGAAGCAAAAAACTCCATAGAAACATGAGAGAAATAGCAAGATGCAATGCAAATGGGAGTTATTGCTAGAAGTAATTTTAATTTAAAAAATTATGCACTTCTGTTTTGGAGGAGCCTTATTCTAAAGTACTAGTTCTCTTGACTGCTGAAGAAGACACTTAGACAGAAATCATACATAGGATGACTCAACTTAATCGAAGCTTTGTTTTTAGAAGTTTCATTTTTAATAGTAGCTTTAAAATTACAGTGAAATTATGAGTACTTAACAGAACCATCAGAGTGTACATTAAAAAAAAACTTCTGTAATATTTTATATTCAGAATAATTTCACAGGTTGAGTAGGTAGGGCAAGTTCTCAAGGTGAAAATCTGAAGGTAAATTCTACTTGTGTATAATAAAAATAGCTGTTATCAGGGAAGTCAGTGTACTGGAAATGCATCTTCCCATCTATTTATGAAAGCAAACAGGTTTATTTTCAAAACTCTGAATTAGAGATGAGTGTATGTCATTGTGCATGTTCTAAGATGGTTAGGTTTTCCAGTCATTGAAGGTTTTATAAGGGTCCTGACAGACAAGCTTACATGTCAAAATAGTAAGACTAGTCTTGATCTTTGGAATCAGGAGGACATCTTTTTAGTACCAGTGGGGGTTTTTGTTGCTTGGTTGTTTTTTAATGACTTTATTTAACTTTTTAAACTGTGTGTGTATGTCTGGGTGTTTGTTACTTATGTGCTCGGAGGATAGGGTGTTGGATCCTTTGGAGCTAAAGTTATAGGTGTTGTGAGCTACCTGCTGTGGGTGCTAGGAATTAAACTTGTCTCTCGTGGAAAAGCTACAATTGCTCTTAACTACTAGGCTGTTTCTCCAGCCCCCGTCCCCTTTTTGTTGTTATTTTGATTTATGAGACAGTTTTGTGTTATGTAGCTTCAGCTTTCTGAGTGTCTTGCTTAGTATTGGTTTGTAAAACTTTGTTCAAAGTTTAGTCAACTTCATCAATCTTCAACTGTGCCCTGATGATGAAACCCATGTATTCTGGACTCTTTTACATAGATTGGTGAGATTTTGGGGCTAGCTACTGTTTAAAATTTTAAAATGACTATTGGTTCAGTTATCTAGATTGTGAGAATATTTTAAACAATCTTTTTTGTTTGGTTGGTTTTTTTGTTTTGTTTTGAGACAAGTTTTTCCTGTAGCTCCTCTCTGTCTCTGTCTCGCTCTGTAGACCAGGCTGGCCTCAGACTCAGAGACCCATCTCCCTCTCTCTGCCTCCCAAGTGCTGAGATTAAAGGTGTCCACCACCACCCTGCAAGAGTATTCTTAATACTCTAAAGTAATCACACCATTCACTGCTGGGTTGATGGCACATGCTTTTATTGATAGTTTTTGAAATTTTATTTCTCTCTGTGTGTGTTTGTCTGGGCACATGAGAATCATGTACCACAATATGAGGACATTGTGGTTGGTGGTTCTCTCCAGGCATCAAAATCAGGCTTGGTGGCAAGCACCTTTACCTGTTGAGCCATCTTAATAGCCTAGTACAGGACTTTTAATGCTAGTACTCTTGAGATTAAGGCAGGAGGGATGCCTCAAATTCAAGGCCAGCTTGGGCTATATCGAGACTTCCATACTTGGCTGGGCTACCGAGTAAGAACCTGTCTTAAAGAAACAGGAAATCCTTCCTTTTCCTCTTTTCTGTTACATTCTCGCTCATAATCATCCCCCTGACTTCGTTCTTTTGTCATGACTTCTTCCTGAAGTAGCATACTATCCAAGTACTACTCATCTCAAGTAGGTGTTCTATCTACCTTTTTTCTTATTCCTACTATCTGTTGTTTTTATTGAAGGCCTTATTGTCTGTCATCTATAGCAGACTTATAAGTGTTCTCCCTGCTTTGTGTCTTAATCAAGTTCAGCCCATCCATGTTTTCAAGGCCAGCAAGATGGTATAGTAATAGGCCTCTGATCTCATCATTGCTTAAAGATCTCTTATCACTTGCAGCAGATGTTCTCATGCCTCTGATCAGGGTTAGGGCTTTAGGGTCCCTCTAAATCAATCTCCTTTTTTCTCACTTTCTTGGCCCCATGTCCCTACATTTGGATTATATAGAATTGCTTGGCTAGAGAGAGACTCACTCTGAGTCTCTCTCTAGCCATCCTCAAGTTCCCCAAGAAATTTTGATGTCTGACCTGATTGAAACATTTGCAGCTTTCCAGGATTGAGTCTGAGCGTCTCTGCCATGTGCAGAAGGCCCTTTAGCAGTTGTCTGTTCACCACCTTTACCCTCTGTTCTTCCATACTGCTTGTCTCTGTACCTGCATTCATAGTTTGTTCTTTACCTGAATGAAGTAAGTGCCCTTCTCATTCTTTCAGTCTGAGTAAGATATCCTTCCTTTGTCTACTTAGAACCTTTTAATGTACAAGAAACACTATCATTTTGGATGCTGATCCTCTTTTATGGTCTATACAAACTTCTTATTAAAGATTGCAGAGAGCTTAGCATCGGTTTTCTTCTATAATGTGAGTTAACAGGTGTTTATCTTTTCTCCATAAGGCACCTTTATTTTCAGTTACTTCAAATAAGATACATATAAAAACGTATTTTAGTCATTTTTGAGACAGGGTCTCACATATAACTGTGGCTGTCTTTGATTTTTTTTTTAAAGCTATATTTTCTTTGTGTAGCCTTGACTGTCCTGAATCTAGCTTTGTAGACCAGGCTGACCTCAAACTTAGAGATCCACCCGTGTCTGCTTCCTGAGTGTTGGGATTAAAGTAAAGGCATGTGCCAACATGCCTGGTTTTGTTTTATTAAAGAAATCATTTTAAGAGATTTTTAAAAAAAATTTGGTCTTAATTCTAGGTAAGTCAGGTTGACAAGTTATTAGTATATTCTTGCCTTTTGACTTTTTTTTTTTTTGCTGTTTTGTTGTGTGCATTTGTTTATCTATAAGGATTTAAGCTAAGTAAATGTAGGTTTTGAACCCTATGGAGAACATGACAGGACTTTATGGCACTACAGTTGTATCTTGTTTTAATTAATATTGGTTGTAAACAACAACAACAAAAAAAAAAACAACCCCAGATGATTTAGAATTTAAAATGTAAAAGTGATCAGAACCAGCAACATTTAGCCTTGCTTGCAGTACTGCCTAAAGAGTCATGATATATAAATCTCATTTCTGATGGAAAAAAAATCTTTAGGTAGTTACACTATTCACTAGTTTTTGATATAATATAATTGCTTTTGCCAGTGTCCATCTCAAACTCTATAGATCAAAAGTTAACACAGACTCTGACTCATGTGGTTTGAGATTTAAATTCTGTGTAACTACAAATAGTCAACCTTTCTAGACCTTTATTTGCTCTTTTGTAAAATGTCAACAGTACTTTATCTGCTTCACAAGGTTGTTGTGTGTAGTACTTAGTCAGTAAACAGTAGTTACATTTATTATTGCTCCAGATAAAATAGTCATCTGACTACTTGTCTGCTCTCCTGCTGGAGTGCAGACTTACTCTGACATATTGGTATTTCCCAATACCTAACCTAAGGTCTTAATAATATACAATTACAATTGACCATTTGATGAACTGAGTAAAACATAAATATCCAGCCAGAAAGAAAACAATGAATGTGGGAGAACACCAAGAAGAGAACTAAAAAGAAAAAGGAAAAGGCTTGTTGATGCCCATAAGGTCTCTTTATTCTAGGCCTTGGACCTGTTTCCCTTCACTTGGGGCAAGCTAGGGCTAGTTGAGCTTAAGAGCATAAAGAATAAACAGTTTTATGGTTCATTCTTTTCTTTTTCTTTTTTTTTTTCTTTTTTTGAGTTGGGGCTTCTCTGTACAACCCCCTGGCTGTCCTGGAACTTGCTCTGAATCATGTTGGCCTTGAACTCACAGAGTTCTGCCTGTCTCTATCTCCCAAGTACTGTGATTAAAGGCTTGTGCCACCACATCTAGGTCTTGTTTCTTTAATAGACTTAACATTGATAAGTCTAACATTTTATGATGAATTGTCCTAGGTGCTGAGTTTTTATTAACCTTTACCATACTTTGTGTTGCCAGAGATGTCCCTAAATAATGTGTGATAATAAGGTTACTTATAATGGCAATTACATTTTTGGGGGTCTTTCTAAATATCTAAGAGTATATTTGACATCTTGTGTTTTATTTTCCGTAATATAACACTGATTACTTTGGTGACTTTTTTAACTTTGACTTCTATAAGGCTTTTAAGAGTGTTGTTGGCTGTTTAACACTTTCCTATCTTGTACCTTCTTTCCTTTGTTTCTTTCTTCTTTTTTTCTCTTGGCCCCTCTTATTTTGTCTTTCAAGAGGACAGTTGGGTATATCAGAGTATGTTTGAATTTATATGTTGTAGTATTCACCATCAAGGACCTTAACTTAAAAGTCACAAGTTAAAGTAATATATATGTGTTACTTACATAAGATATGTGTTATAAGGTTTGTTTGTTTAGGGTTTTTGGGGGTTTTGTTTTTGTTTTTGGGGACAAGGTTTTCCTAACCAAATTCGACTTGGAACTCAGAGATCTGCCTGTCTTTGACTCCTCAATGCTAGGGTTAAAGGCATGTGCCATTGAGTCTAGCATTTTATAGGTTTTTAAGCAGTCCTTTCTGGCAGTCATCATTTTTTTTTTAAACGTATTATTCTGATGAAAATAGATCACATCAAAAAATTTAAGAATAGTAGCCATGAGGTAGAGTTTATTCATATGAAGGCCGTGCTTTTTCATTTTACTATTAGAACATTATTTAAAGGTCTTCACCTTAAATATTAAGATGTGTTTAGCAAAGGCTAAATACACCCTTTTATTTAAAGTTTCTAGGCTACCAGGCAATTTTTTTGTAATACTTTTTAAAATATCTTATCTCAGTTTTAAAAATCTTTAGAAAGGTATTTATTGAACCGTCTACTTGTCTAGATTAAAATCATCCAATTTTATGTGACTCAAGTGAAAGAGAATGTTTATTAGCAGCAAAACAGTAACGTTCTGTTTAAGCATTTTCTATTATTACTTGAGCTGTATTTTCTGCTTGCTTAGTGGATGATGCTGGTAAAATAGAACATGATGGTTCATCTGGACTGACGATGGACAACGAAACAGAAATTGATCCTTGTAAAGTGGATGGCACTTGCCCTGAAGTCATCAAGGTGTACATTTTTAAAGCTGATCCTGGAGAAGATGACTTAGGTGAGCAGTGCTGAGCAGTGCTTCAGTCTAATTCTTTTTGGGTTATTTAGACTGAGAAGATATGAACCCTTTTTTTGAAGATAAATAAGTTTAGCATAGTATCAGAGAAATATGTTTGAAAAAGGAAGAAGTAGAAATGAAATTTTAAAGCAAATTCTTAGAGCTGCTGTTTTCTTTGATAGGTGGAACTGTAGACATCGTTGAAAGTGAGCCTGAGAATGAGCATGGAGTTGAACTACTTGATCCAAACAACAGTATTCGCGTTCCCCGGGAAAAGATGGTTTATATGGCTGTTAATGACACTCAGCAAGAAGAAGAAGAATTGAGTAAGTACATGGTCTTTCTGTGGGAGAAGATGTTTCTAAGTGTTTCTCTGTCTCTTTTTAATGGTCTGTATTTGAAGGAAATAAGTAGCATTATTTTAGAAATTATTATGCTTCCATGTTCTCAGGGAATCATTGACTTGTATGTTTAGAATGTTTGCTACTTTAAATTATGGTGAAAACCAAGAAAAGAGTCCAGCAAGTGTTTGAGTGTTTATTTTACAAAAGCTGTATTCTAGGTAATGTTTAGACTTCCCATTTGCATATTAGCGAAATTCAAGTGAAAGTATCTTTTCTATGAGCTCTGAGAACCTGATCAGAAAATTTCATATTTTCTACTTAGATGTTGCTGAAATTGCCGATGAAGTTTATATGGAAGTGATTGTTGGAGAGGAGGATGCTGCTGCAGCCGCAGTGGCAGCGCATGAACAACAGCAAGCGGAGGACAACGAAATGAAGACCTTCATGCCGATCGCATGGGCAGCTGCTTACGGTAAGTCACAGAGCCGCTCTTTGGACACGAATTTGTGACTGAAAAACTGTTTTTTGTGGTTTACTACTACTTGTGTGTTACTACTTATATAAGTATTATTTGATTTAAACAAGAGTAGAGGAGGACTAGAAAGACTACTTTTGGTCCTGACTTTAAACAGGCATTTCCTCCTGTTTACATTATAATATAGAAGGAAATATACAATATGAAGTATACAGACTTTGAAGCTGGAATGTTTCAGCTTAACTGTATCGGGTCCATGGCTTTAAAATCTTGGGAGATAGCCTGGGACCCCTGGGGGAAAATTCTGTCACGTGTTTTAGCTTTGGAAGCTAGGCATTTCCAGTGGTCTTACTATAATGAGCGTACTTATAAAAGTCTAGAGTTGGGTATATCTGTCATTCATGAGTATCATGGCTTTTCATTGTTGTAGTTAATAAAGAATTCCTAATTCTTTATAACTTATAATACTGTATGGTTTTTTTTTTTAATACACATTGTTAGGTAATAATTCTGATGGAATTGAAAACCGGAATGGCACTGCAAGTGCCCTCTTGCACATAGATGAGTCTGCTGGCCTCGGCAGACTGGCTAAACAAAAACCAAAGAAAAGGAGAAGACCTGATTCCAGGCAGTACCAAACAGGTGAGGGCGCGCGAGTTCCACGGTGCAGCGTGCTCCGCAAGCTCTCAGGAAATGATAGCGTGCATCTACAGGGGTATCGTGATGGCATTTTAGTGGCTAGACTATACGTAGCTTTTGTGTATTGAATTTCAGAATTCAGTGATATTCATGAATGATTTTATTGACTGAAAAGGACTGGGAAATGGATCAAAGAAGGATGAAAAATGTTCAAAACTTGAATTATGTGGAAATGAAAGGGAGTCCTTTCATTAATGTTGGCAGTATTTCAGTTTTGAAAAGATATTAAATATATATTCAATATAGAATCAATGGTTGCAATTGATGGAGCAACACAATAAGTACTGGAGTTTGTATTATGTCCTATATACCGGTTTGCATATTAAGACTTTTATTGGTATATTTAAGCTTCATCATAAGTTAACATAGTAAAGCAGGAGTTCTAACAAAATCTTTATATGAGTATTTCCCATGGGAATCTAAATGGATGAGGCTTACTCCATTTTCAGTAGAAATTACATATTTATTAATTGATTTTGTTAAAATGGAAAAGGCTAGTTTAGTGTAGCCCAAGTTCTTAGGGCTAGGTTGTTGTATATCTTAGACTGAAAATGAGAAAAAAATGTGTAGCATGTAGGCAAACAAGGAGCCCTTGACTGTAGTGTTCAGAGCACACTTGCATCCAGACTTTTGATCGCTTATGCTCCTTTCCTTTCTTAGCAATAATCATTGGCCCAGATGGACATCCTCTGACTGTCTACCCTTGCATGATTTGTGGCAAGAAGTTTAAATCGAGAGGCTTCTTGAAAAGGCACATGAAAAACCATCCTGAACACCTTGCCAAGAAAAAGTACCGCTGTACTGACTGTGATTACACTACCAACAAGAAGATAAGTTTACACAATCACCTGGAGAGCCACAAGCTAACCAACAAGGCAGAGAAAGCCATAGAATGCGATGAGTGTGGAAAGCATTTCTCTCATGCTGGGGCTTTGTTTACTCATAAAATGGTGCATAAGGAAAAAGGAGCCAATAAAATGCACAAGTGTAAGTTCTGTGAATATGAAACGGCTGAACAAGGCCTATTGAATCGCCACCTTTTGGCAGTCCACAGCAAGAATTTTCCTCACATTTGTGTAGAGTGTGGCAAAGGTTTCCGCCATCCATCAGAGCTCAAAAAGCACATGAGAATCCATACGGGAGAGAAGCCCTATGAATGCCAGTACTGCGAATACAGGTCTGCAGATTCTTCTAACTTGAAAACACATGTAAAAACTAAGCATAGTAAAGAGATGCCATTCAAGTGTGACATTTGTCTTCTGACTTTCTCGGATACCAAAGAGGTGCAACAACATGCTCTTATCCATCAAGAGAGCAAAACTCACCAGTGTTTGCATTGTGACCACAAGAGTTCAAATTCAAGTGATTTGAAGCGACATATAATTTCAGTTCATACTAAGGACTATCCTCATAAGTGTGACATGTGTGATAAAGGCTTTCACAGGCCTTCAGAACTCAAGAAACATGTGGCTGCCCACAAGGGTAAAAAAATGCACCAGTGTAGACATTGTGACTTTAAGATTGCAGATCCGTTTGTACTAAGTCGCCATATTCTCTCAGTTCATACAAAGGACCTTCCATTTAGGTGTAAGAGATGTAGAAAGGGATTTCGGCAACAAAGTGAGCTTAAAAAGCATATGAAGACCCATAGTGGCCGGAAAGTGTATCAGTGTGAGTACTGTGAATATAGCACTACAGATGCCTCAGGCTTTAAGCGGCATGTTATCTCCATTCATACGAAAGACTATCCTCACCGCTGTGAGTACTGCAAGAAAGGATTCAGAAGACCCTCGGAAAAGAACCAGCACATAATGCGACATCATAAAGAAGTTGGCCTGCCCTAACAGTACTCTTCACAGCTGTTTGTAGAGAAACTGGCCTTGAAACAGAAAATTCATTTAAAAGCCAATCAGTCTTGTTCACGTACAATACTGTATATTGATTTATGCTGTGTACAAATAGGATTATTGCTTCTAGTTGACTCTTTGTTTTTACGTTTTGTTCAATAGCGTGTTCTGAATTCTATTCAGTTGTTTAATACATGGGAAAAAACAGCAACAAGTTAGTTGCTTTTACTAAAGTAATCCCTGATTCTATACTGAAGTTTTCTATCTTAGAAGTTTTATATTTATTTTAAAATATTTACCTTGCTTACCTTGATGGTACTCTTGTAAGACCAGTTAACTCATGGTAACTCTGCATTGGTAACTGAAAGGATTCATGCGAACTTTTTGTCTCACAAATTTCTCACAACTAAATCGTCAGAGACATCTAATGGAATGGGAGATTTTGTTTGTATGGTGAGGTCTCATGATAGTAACATGGAAGTCATTTACTTGTCTTGCCTAGTATTGTAGACTGTATGACAATGAAAGTTTTCATATGAACTTTTGTGTTCCTGGCACCGCTGTGTAGACGAGCAGTGGCTGGGTTTGTGTTTACTTTTCTTTCTGATTTTTTTTCCTTTTTAGTGAAGAAAATATACTTTTTTTCCTTTAGACTCTTTATATCTTTTGTCAGTGTAGTAGACTTTTAGAAAACCTTGTTGGAAATTTTTGCTTGATCTTGTTGTATTTTGATTATTTTATCTGTGCTGCTTTGTCTTGGAATGGTTGTGTGCTCCAAATGAAATTTAACTGAAGACTGCATTTTGGAATCTCCTAGGGGTAACTTGTGGCTCATAGGATCTTTTGCAACTTTATATATGTAAATGTACCCTGAATTATATATATCTATCTATATATACACATATATATGTAACATGTATCTGTGTGTATTGCTTATTTTACATACTTATTATACACACAACCCCCAGTAGTAGTTCTTTAAAATCTATAATGAAAAGTATTAAATTTACAGTAACGTGAAAGATCCAGGGATGCAAGAGAGAGCATTTTGTAAGTCTTGCTCTTCAGAGAGACTACTCAGGTGAAGAATTAGAAGGAAAATAAGGACACTAGTATTTTTAAAGAGTAAAGGTATTTTCTTTTAAATATCTTTGGTAATTGAAAAATAATTGAAAAATAGAGGTTAAGATGTTTATAGATACAATGTTTTCATACAGTTTCAACTCCATGCCTTTATATTTTTCTGAAAAGCTAATGGGTATCCAGACATGAATCCCCCAGTTCTCTCTGAAAAGCCAGAGAGAGAGCTCTTGTCTGACCAAGCAAGGGGGACAGAAAGGGAGTGATGGCTCCATGGACCAGAGAACGGGTGCTAATAAGGACTTAGACTTGGCCAATTGAGCCTGCTCTGTTAGTTCTTAGTTAACTTGAAAAACTTGACACTCGCTTGTCTTGGATTACATGATAGAGGTGTAGTCCAAGTGTGTGAACAGTCTGAGGCCTCACTTGGATCCTCACCAAGTCTTTCACAGTTTTGTTTTTGAGAGCTGGCAATTTGTAACATACAGGTCTGATCGCTGATGAAATTTGTAAAAATAAGTTGGATATTAAGATTTTTGTTAAGTTGTCTTTTTGGAAAACAGTTTCTAGAGTCCCTGGAATTGGCTGTTGGCACACGGGTCTGGCACATCACGGGAGACTTAGAAGTTTCTTCCCACTCGATAGTTGCCTTGCTGCCTCATTATGGTGCTCCATCCCTTTCGTGCCGTTAGTTTTTACCTTCCATCCTTCTCTTTGTCATCAAGATTTGTATTCAAAAGTTATATTTTTGGGGTTAGATGTCTTGAGTATTTGGTGTTTGGCAAACCTCTGAAGTGCTAGATTGATTTAGTCTAGTTCTAAATCAAATTCTTAAGGCTGGTATGAACTTCATCCTCAATGCCAGTCAGTGTCAAGGCACAGATTCCCTAGGCTTTCCATCCGATGGGGAATCCTTCTGCCTTTGTAGCCTCCGCAATGTGCTTTAAAAATACATCACAGCTATTTTTTGTTTTATTGCCCTGTTATTCTTGAAAGCTGTCCTTTTTTGTGAGAACTTTTAAAATCTACTTTATTATTTTCCCCAGAAGTAGTGTAAAACAGCTAACATTGAAATTTATGAAATTTAAAAACCATCTACAATCAGTACAAAACTAATGATTGGACTATTTAACATATATTTTTTTAAATAAATTGAAAGATAAGGAACAGAACACCTTACACACTTTATATTTCTCTTTACATAATCTGGAACCACACACAGTTCATTTCTTTTTAAAGCACAACTTAAGCCTTTAAAAAGGTATTTAAGGGTTTGGTCAAGTGAATATAAAATGTGTCTGTATAAAAAGAAAGTGAAGTAGTCACTGTTATGTACTGACATTAGTTACAACCTAGTTTTAATTCTTAAAGCAAAATTTGATTAGCAAAGCTAAAAAAGGATGTTTCAGTTAAATGTTTTAAAGAGGTACAGATTTTTACAAGGACATAATATAAGTTATTGTTCTGTAGAAATATCCTATTAAATATTGTATGTCCCTCCCTCTGTATACTTTGTAAAAAAAGTAAAATACATAAAAAGAAAATCATATAGGGGATGTGTGACATTATTGTAATTGTGTACTTGAGAATAACGTGCAAAAATAAAAATCAGAATATTTTCCTGTTAACGAATGTTCAGTCTATTTGATACCAGTACTAAGTTAAAGCTTTTTCTTAAGAAAATGTACAGTTTTTGTAAACTTAATAAACATCAAAAGCAGTGGATTATTTTCATCCCCTATTTCTTAATTCCTTTTATGCAGCAGTGGAATGCAAAATGCTTGATTGCTTTGAATTTTGTGACTTGGATGCAAATACTGATATTTCAGTCCTGTGAATTTGCAAGTAACATTGAGAAGTTAGGAGGTGATTGGTGAGTCCTTTGATGAGCATGTCCTTGAAATTAATTTTTTTCTTTTATCTTTGTAAATGATTTGTTATATTAGCATCTCCGATTCCCGTTATAAATTACCCATCCATAAAGTGGGTTTTGAAAGCACTTAAGATTTGTTTTATTATCAGTTCATGACACATTGAGTCTGAGATCCTACCTTTGTGTCCAGGTTAGAGGCCTCTAGTAGAAGGAAATCTTGGAGGATGGTCACTATAGTGGTGAAAATTACAGGTTGGGTAAAAGTCAGGAATCCTGAGAGATGGGCAGCACTTTTGATTTTAACAATGAGATTCTGTAATCCAGAAACCAGTGTTGGCCTAAGAGAGATGAGATGACAAATAACCAAAACTCGAGTTACATGTCCATGAGAATGTGGTGGATGTCAGTCAGTCATAAGAGAGAAAATCTGACCTCACCCATTCTGTGAAAATATGCTGACCTATTATCACTGAGGATCTCAGTATTAATTTCCTGCAAGATCTTACATTTGTATAAGAAAACGCAAAATCAATCAGCATCTTAAAGAGGATCCATGTCAGAATAATGTCTGTCAGCAAGGTAGTCTGCCCTCTTAGTCCAGTCCCCAGTGAACTGGGACAAGGCATTAGCCCTAGCAGCCTGTGTTTCAGTGAGCGCCCCTGGTGATTCTGCTGTGTGCTCAAGTTAAGTGAAAGTGATCTTAGAGCACTTGAGGAAGCTAAAGATTAGTGTGATGTTTTGTGCAGTAGTCAAGAAGCTCACCAAAAGCAGCTAGAGATGGCACAGTGAGAGTAAATTAGAACCCAGAGACTTTGGCTTTATCGTTTCTCTAAAAGTCCTGAGTCTTGTTAGTCACTAAGTACATCCTTCAGTGCACATCTTAATAGCTTGTACCTCCTACTCTTACATAGCCCATAATGTTGCATTCCTGAAACATAGGAAGACTTGATAAGTAAAGAGAAGGACTGAAAATTGTGTGTTCTTGTATGTGTTTAATTGGCCCAGAGTTACTAAAGTAATTCATATTAAAAAGGACATCTTGCTGCATTTTACAACTTTTTAGGAGGTCAAAGTTAAGTTTGCCCTAATGATTTTGTTTTTATCTTTTGTTTCATGTATATATTGTTTGCCTTTTTCATAAAATAATTCTTGGATTTGTTATATATTGTTCCTGTTATTTTTGACATCTTTGCTATTGTAAATAAATTCCTATTTTGTTTTAAGTTACCCTAGTGGAGTGTTGGCTATAGACAAGGCATACATGAACACTTGAGCACACATCACACACATGCACACAGAAATGAGACTTGGATCACACGACCAATCCCCACCTTGTTACAAGCCCAGTGTGCTGTGACCCCTTCACTTTAGCACTTCTCACCATCAAGGGAACCACTGTTGCTTTAAGTACAGCACCTGTAACTACTTACATTTTATTTGGCTAGATTGAAAGGCCGGCAGACTCCCAGGATGCTCCTGACTCTGCCTCTCCCATACTGACATCACAGGCATGTGTCACTGGGATTTTTCCATAGGTACTGGTGATTGGACACCTGGCTTCATGAATGCACAGCAGCACTGTACTGGCAGCCCTCTCCCCAGCCCTATTTGGGTTTTAAAATGGTTTTCTGACCTCTGATGGAAAGATTTAATCAAATTGAGGCTACAAATCAAGAATTATTTTCTTTTCCTTGGTTTTCCCTTCCCATTTTTTTTTGTCTTGCTGGTTTTGGAGAACACCAAGGATTTGCCACTAATGACCTGGTAAGACTGTAAGGCCACTAGGGTACGTTGTTACCAAGACCCTTTGCATGAGTTCTAGATGACATAGAGTTATGTGGATTGCCACAGAAATCTCTTACTTGGGCTACAATTACACAGTAGTAAGCTAGGCTTGTGAATTCACTTTCTTGAAGAAGGCAGTTTCTGATTGCTCCATGTTTGGTTTGACTTAATACAGAGCCTATTTCTTTTACCTGAGGTCCTTGGAAATAGTAGAGATCTATGTTGAGGTTTTGGAGGTTCTGTTAGCATCTGTCCTCCCTTGAGTTGTAATTGTGTTGGAAATATGCACAAGAAATCACATGTTGAGGCTGGAGAATGTGGCTCAGTGGTTAAGCACACTTGGAGTGCTAGATGACCTGAGTTCAGTTCCCCATATCAAGCAGCTGTAACTGTCTCCCAGGGATCTGATACCTGTTTCTGGCCTCCAAAGGCACTTAACACATATATGACATCTACACACACACACACACATCTTGAAAAATAAAAGATAGGAACATTGACTGTCAGTGTAATAATGCTGAATTGGGAGTCTCAGAGCTTCAAAAATGGTTACCTCCAAATTCTACCCAGTGGAAACCCTAACTGCAGCAAGTCACTTGGAGGCATGGAACCCACCCTCCACACTGAGTTGCAAAGACTGGCTGTCACCTACTGTAGGAACAGCACGCTCTAGCCACCTTGACTAAGACATGGAAAGATGGAGAGTTCCCTTGTGCCATCCCAATATTTCTGTTCCTCCCCTGGCAGTAGCACAGGAATAACTGCAGGGTTTCCCTTTTAGCCATGTGTGTTTGTGTCCACTTTTCTAGGGGTTGTGGCAGTTAAAACGTTTAGTTCTTATTTCTTCTAAGCAGCATATTTTGATAGTTCATCAGAAAAAAATTTTATTATTGACAGATTCACTTCCGTCATGTAATATATCACCTAGGTTGGCTTCAATTTAAATATTTTATTTTATTGGGGGCCATGTGTGCTCACAACACATTGTATATGTGGAAAATCATATACTTTCAGGAGTTCTTTTCCACCTTGTGGGTCCTGGGGATCAAACTCAACTTCAGGTATAGCAGCAAGTGCCTTATTCATTGAGCCATCTTACTGGCCCAAGGTTGGCTTCAAACTTAAGAGCATATTGTCTCTCTGCTTTCTGAGTGCTGGGATTATAGTTATAGACATACAATACAGTTCTTGGCAGAAAAATAACCACAAAGGGCAAATTTAGGGCTGAGGATTTATCCTAGTGGTAAGACGCACGTGCACCTGACATGCACATATGCACACTCACATGTAAAATAAGCCAGACTTAAATGTTCACACCTTTAATCTTAACATTTGGAGGTTGGAGTAGGATTGCCCAAATTAAGGCCAGCCTGGTCTACAAAGCCAGTGTATATTCTCCCTTCTCTCCCTCCTTCCCTTCCTCCCTGTCTCTTTAACTGACCTCAGATTCATTCATTGCCTAGTTGAAGATGACACTGAATTGATTCTCCTGCCTCCACCTCCTGAGTGCTGAAATTACTGATATAGACCACTGTAACTTTTCTTGTAGCCCACCACCACCCACCAGAGGTAGTGGAAAAGAAAGGATTCAGGGAAGTGGACCTGTTTTAAAAGGTTCTTTAGAGCAACTTCCATCTGTATTGTTTGGAAATCAGTTCACAGGTCAGCAGGCATGGCAGCTCGATCCACTCACAGACACTTCATAGACACGCCAGCTGTTCAGTTCGGTACAGTCAGGTTAGCAACAGTGGTGACCTAGCAGAGACAGGCCTCAGAGCTGTGCCTCTCTCAGTAAAGCAAAGATAGACAAAGACACAAGACCCACAAGACTTAGCTAGCTGTACCAACAAGCCAGACACCAACTCTCTTGTCACTTTGTGAAGTCTTTATACCCTCCAAGCATCACATGTCCTCTGTGCCTTGCCTCAGCATGTGTATCCAATCAGTCTGAAAAAGCTACAACAAACTATAGTACCCATCAAAAAATTTGGTATGTTTTTCTCTGTAGCGTCCTGACAAATGTAACTCAAAACTACAATGTAAGGCAGACTAATACATGCTTGTCGTTAACAAAGAACCTTTCATCACATGTCTTTTCAGATGTTTATTTTAGCAGAACATCCTCTCTCCTGTGTTTGCTTCAGCAAAACACTTCTTCACGAGTCTGCCTTAGCCTTAGCCTTTCACATCTGTCCACCTTTACGACACCAACTGTCTAACCAAGAACCCCTCGGTTTCCACTCCAGATCACCACTCCCAGTTTTATGCAGTACTGGGGATCAAACCCAGAGCTCCATTTCCATATGTGCTAAGCAAATACTACTCTCCGTCTAGACCTGTCAGCCCAGCCACCTTCCAATCTTAGACCATGACATAATAAATCTCTGCCAACTTGTAATGACAGCATTGGTTCTATTTTTTGTTCAGTAACTTCTTCCCTTCCCCTTTCCTATTTTTCCCTTTTCCTTTTTCTCTTCCCCCTTCTCCCCTCCCCTTTTCCTTTCCTTTATCCCCTCCTCTCCTTTCCTTCCCTCTCCTTCCCCTCTTCCCACGTCCCCTCCTTTTCCCTTCCCTCTCCCCCTCCCTGCTTCCTCATTTTCTGAACTGGGGATTGAATTTAAGGCCTCAAACTTATGGTCCACCACCACCACCACAGTTTGTCTTAACTGTATGAGGCTGAGCATAAGGCTGACTCCTTATTTTTCTGGTTTGACCTTCCAAGTGCTGGGAACACAAGCACGTTTGTGTTGAGCTGAGGGTCTTGCCTATGCTCACTGAGAGCTCCACCACTGAACTACATCGTTAAGGTCTTGCTATGTAACCCAGACTAGCCTTCAAACCACTGTAGTTCAAGCTAGCCTCAAACTCGATCCTAAACTGGGCGGTGGTGGCACATGCCTTTTAGTTCCAGCACTTGAGAGACAGAGACAGGTGATTTCTGAGTTCAAGGCCAGCCCAGTCTACAGAGCAAGTGAGAGAAAAGTTAGGAAGATGGTGTCCCAGGCCTCAGCACCAATATTAGGAAAAAGATGTAGGGGGATATGCTCCATCGAGGCATGGGGGCAAAGGAGATGCCTCTGGGAGACCCATGTTGGGAATCCCTTTTCCCTGAGAGACCAGCCATACGGCCATGTTTCTACGGCAGCAGCAAGTAAGTACAGGGCAGACGGAGTTACAGCACAGAAACCTTGTCTTGAAAAACCAAACAATAAGCCCTCATTCTTGCCTCAGTCCCCCAAACGCCGGGATTATGCATGAGTGTTGCCTTTCCTGACTCAGTGATTTTTTTTTATGTCAAATATTAAGTGCCTTTCTACAACCACTGATTGCCTTTAGACACTTAAAAAATACCCATGTTTTTGGAGAAACTATGGAAAATAACAGAATGATGCAACAACACAACAAAACAAAAACATCGCCCACTCACTTCCAGTTCCACCTGGAACACAATGGTCCTTTACAAAGTCTGCTGCTCCGGGCAGATGTCATGCAAGCCTAGCAGCCTGAGTTTAACCCCCCTGAACCCACATTTTGAAAATCTGGACACGGTGACATGTACCTGTAATCCAAACTCTTACAGCAAAATGGAGAGTGGAGACAGGAGAAATCCCTACACACTGTGAAGCCTGTGAGTCAGCTAGCCTGGAGTATGTCCACAAGGCAGCCGAACCGTTAGGCTGTGTCAGTACAGAAGGGGAGAACTACCGAAAAGCTTGCCCTTCGATCTCCAAATGCATGCCATGTCCAGCCCCCACAGAGAGAGCTCTAATCGAATTGAGTCCGTGGAGATTGAGGCAGGAGGGTCAGGAGTCCAGGGTCATTCTTGGCTACATGGGGAGTTTGAGGCCAGCCTGAGTGGCATGGGGCCTTTAAAAAGATGTTTAAATGTTATTGGGATAAATACTACACAGTATAAAACAAGTATTAAACACAGCGTAATGATCTTATTCCTATGCCCTCTGCAAACCAATTTCCTCGAGGGGATCAGTGAACAGGCTTTCCTCCATGCACACATAATCACAAAGATGGTTAATTAAAAAAATGTGTATTTCAAGAAATTTTAAATTGCTTAAGAGTTTCATATGTGCTCACAATGTATCTTCCCCCTACTCCCTTTCCTCTGAATCCTTCCCTACTCTCTCCACAGTTACCCCACAATTTCTTGTGTTGTTACTACTACTACTACTACTTACTATTATTAGTTATCATTAGGAGTTTTTGAGACAAAGTCTTGCTATTTGTCTCCTGAGTGCACGGATTAAAGTGTGTGACACTGTGCTTGGCTCTTTTTTTTTTTAAACCCATGGAGTCCACTTAGTGCCGCCAGTGTGTTCAGACGTATAGGGGAGTCTGCTAAAGCCTGGGCAGCCTCTCAGGAACCTCAAGAAGCCCCCTTCCCCCTCTCCCCAAAAACCATGGATTCAGGAGCTCTGCAACCGGGGGAGGGGGGCCTTGGGGAGCTCCTCCCCACTGGCCCTGAGGTTTTGCCTGACATAGGTCTTAGCTTGTATTCACATCTGCTGAGTTCATGTGTTGATTTCAAGACTTACTGATAGACCTTTTTAAAGACAGTCTTGCTTTGTAGACCCCGAACTAACATAGACGTGCACCACTGCACCCACTTATTTCAAGTATTTTTTTTTTTTGATGAAATGGTTAGAAATTATGTATCTTTACATATTACTTAATATATTGGGTCCACTCTTCCGGGGCAGTGGGCCAGGCTTAGCTTCATTTTCTTTAACAGCTGAGGAAGTTCATACATTGAATCTACCAGAATTTAATCAAGCAACTCCCCTTGGATAGGTGTTTGTTTTCAATTTGTCCCCCTTGAAGAATGTTAAGCCGAGCTGTGGAGATGTCTCAGTTGGTAAGAGCATTTGCTGTGAAAGCCAGGGGATGCGAATTCAGATTGCTGACACTCTCGGAAAGTCTGGACACGGACACGTGCTGGAATTGCAGCACTGGGGAGGCAAACATAGGCGGACCCTCGACCCTGTCTTGAAAAAAATAAGGTGGTGGGTGATGAACATACTTGATCTCTTCCTCTGGCCTTTCCATACGTGTGCATGAGTGTGAGCATCTACACACGCAAACAAGAACAATGAAAAACTACCCTTGTGTATATGATCTATGTGTACTTGAGCACGCCCCCCAAGATGGGACTGTCAGGCGAATGGCTGGTGTGCATCTTTAAAAAGGTACTAGATATTGCCAAATTATTTTCTTCTAGAAGGTAAATATGAATACAGAGATGTACGTTGTTTCGATTGTTTCTGTTCACACAGGATAAAGGAATGGAGGGAAGGTGCTGAAGAAATCTGTTAGGTGAAGTTTCCAGACTTAGAGCAGTTCACCCTGCCATGGCCATGTATGGGAGGCTACAGCCAATTATTAAGCAAGCAAACTCTTTGTTGATGTGACTCTGTAGAATTTAATACTTTTGTATATCTGATTATCCTTTGCATAATCTCTCTGATACACTGTTTAAATTCTGAGTCTTATTTTTTATTTGGAATCTTGAGTGTCCTTTGTATGGCCTATTAATTTTCTAATGTATTTGTTGTACATTGTTTCTTCTTAAGAAACATGGTGCCTCATCATACCTTTGATCTCAACACGCAGAGGCAAGTGAGATTACTAGGAGTTCAAAGCTGGCCTGGTTCACAATGTGGCCAGGATAGCTAGGGCTACATAGTGAGACCGTATCTGAAAAAGAAACATTTTTATTAATTTTCTTATTGTGTGCTTGTGTACATGCGCATAGGCGTATGTGTGTTGGACTGGAGGTCAGACAACAGCTTTTGAAAGGTGGTTCTCTTCTTCTATTAGGTGGGTACCAGGCATCAAACTCAACATCACTGAGCTCAGCAGAGTCCCTTTACGCACTAAGCCATCTCACTGGCCTCCTCTTGTTGCACATTGTTCCTGTCTAGTTTATCTGTTCTATTACATAGAAACACATTGCATTCACATTGTTAACCAGGCCAGCTTTGAACTCATATATATATATCAAATAGAAATAACACACACACACACACACACACACACACACACAATGTGTTCAACTATGTTTATGGTTTTCTTTTCTTTGGGGTTTTGTCCTGCTTAAAAAGGTTCGTTTCTGCCTTCAAAGTTCTACAAATACATCCCTAGATTTTTTTTTTTTTTTTTTGTTGTTTTATTCTATTTCTATTTTTTTTTTCTTTTTTTTTTTAGACTGGGTCTTGTTTCTTCTCTGTTTCTGACTCACCACTGGAGTGTCAGAAGACCACACAGAGGCATTAGATTACATTCCATTCTCCCTGTTGGGGTGATGAGCTCATGGGATGCTGATACCTGTTCAAGGAAGATGTAATGCAGCCTAAGATAGGGGCCCCAGCCCATGTTTCTCTGGTTGAGAAATGGTGGGGGCTGTGATAGATAGAGGCTGTGACTCTTGAACTCTTGGGTACCCAGATGTCGCTAGGAACCTTGGAAGAGTTGAGACCATTCTCAACTCCCCCATGGGACTGAGGGCTGAGATGATCCCAGGCTGGGGAAATCCAGTTTAGCTCAGAGGGAGTGCCAGGAGTGTGGAGGCCTAGTGCAGGAGACTTAGCTGAGGATTTGTATAAGGCCCTGTGGAGGTCCTTGAGGAAGAAGGAAGGAGACAGTCCTTGCTTATCCAAACTGTTTACTCATGGTGGAAAAGGATGCATAGGATTAACTCCGGGTGGACCAAAGATTAAATACCTTTTGCAGGAAGGAATGCTGGGGAAGGAAGCTTATTGGCTAAATCCTCAGGGCCCATCTTGCTACCTCATTAGCATGGAGAACTCTGGGTTTCTATTCTACTTGTCCAGTAATCATGGTCCTCTTAGTAGGGTGTCGTGGACATGTGTTCCAGGACAGGAATCTGGTCGGGAGTAGATTCAAACATCTGCCATTCAATTACTAGAATTGCTGGGGTTCCTTAATCTGCTCAACCTTACCAGTTTTTCTGTCTGGTGACACAGTTCACACTTGCCCCACAGGGTCTCAAGTACTCCATGCTGGCCTGAAATTCTAGCCAAAAATAATCTTGAACTCCATGACTCCTCTCTGGGGTGTACTAGTATGCCTGGCTCTTAATATTTGTATTATTTTAACTTAATTTAAAGTTGTTAATAAATAAAAATTATGATTTTTAAAAATGATATGCATTGTCTGTGTGTAGCCGTGTCTGCACAAATGCAGGTGCCCCCAGAAGCCAGAAGAGCACATTCGTTGTCCTGGGGCTGGAGTTACAGCTGTGAGTCACCCAAAATAGGTGCTAGGAAGGGAACTGTAGTCCTTTGTAAAAACAGTATGATTGATTGTCCACTAAGTCTTCTCTCCAGATCCATTTATTTGCCCCCCTACCCGGGTATTGTCTCTTTTTTTCTACAAGGAGCTGACCATTACAGGGCTGTTCAAGAACTTAGCCAGACTCTCGTGAGGGCATGTACAACCTTGGGTTGTTTTTTTTTTTTTTTTTTTTTTTTTTTTTTTTTTTTTTTTTTCTCTAACACCTGCCTTTCTGATTGATTTTCTTTTTTTTAATGCTGATACCACAGTGTTATACTTTCGGTACTTTATGGTAGATTTTCACATCTAGAAAACAACCACCTTCAATTCTATTCTTTCTTTCATCATTTTCTTGACATTCTTCCAGAGGAACATTAAAATATTTTAACTGGTTCTCTTGAAAGGCCTTTGGGAATTTTTATTATTAAATTGAACCTGACATGTTCATCATATTGTCCTCACATCTGCTTCTCTGTTTAGTTCAGTTCATTTTTATCTTTCATAAAATAATACTGCTCAACTGTGTAGATTACATCCTCCTCACAAGTTCATAATATTTTTTAGAGCTATACGCTGCTAGAGTATAGAGAAAAGCTACTGCTATGTCTCACATATATGTGTACATATTTATCTTTTTACAGTTATTCAGTGTATGTGTACATGCAATGCATATGGCAGTCAGAGAACAGCTTATGGGAGTCAGTTCACCCCCCCATCATGTGGGTCCTGGGGATCAAACTCAGTTTGTCAGGCTTGCCTGCAAGTGTTCACCATCTGAACCATTTCACCAGCCCAGAATAATTTCATAATTTTATAGATTTTTATATGTTTTATATTTTATATACCTACTTATTTTTACCATAGTGTCTTATCAATTTTAATTGTTTTAGAAGGCTTTAGAAGCCTTCTGCATTTCAATATGGATATGAGCCAGGGAGAACTGCTCAGTGCTCAGGAGCACTTACTGCTCTTCCGGAGGGAGGACCAAGGTACAGTTTCTAGCACCCGTGTCTGACAGCTCACTACCATCTGTAACATGAGCTCTAGGGCATCCAAAGCCTCTGGCCTCCTCCAGGACCTGCTTTCATGTGCGCAGTATTCACCTCCCCCCAATAACTGGAAATATTAAATGTTAAAGGGGCTGGATAGATGGCTCAGTGGTTAGAAGCACTTGCTGCTTCTCTTCCAGAGGACCTGAATTCAGTAGTCAGCACCCACATGAAGCTAACTTCAGTCCCAGGGAATCTGACGCCCTGTTCTGGCCTCCACGGGCACAGCACACACATAGTGCACAGACATACATTCAGGCAAAACACCAATACACAGTAAATAAAAAAAACCTTAAAAATGTTAAAATAGGCCATTTTCACCCCTTTATTGTCCTGAATCATTTACACAAAACTTTTCTGACAAATATTTCTGTTACTGCTGATCTTGCTCTGATTTTTACATTTATTTTGAGACAGGATCTCACTAAGTAATACCACCCCCCCCCCCGTTGTTTTATTTTTCTTTTTGAGAAAGGGTCTTATTGTAAATCCTGGCTGGCCTGGAACTTGTTATGTAGACCAGACCAGCTTCAATCTCACAGAGATCCACCTGCTTCTATTTCCTCAGTGCTGGGATTAAAGGCATGTAGCCACCAAACCTGGCCAAGTTTTTAATTTTTGGAAATAAGAAAAAATTGCTACAGTAACAAGCCCAATTCTTGGCACCATCTTTCTGTTTTAAGTCTGTTTTTCACTGCTACAACAGAATAGCAAACTAGGTCATTTATAAACACTAGGCATTTGTTTGGCTTGTTGGGAAGTACAAGATTGAGGGGCTACACTTGCTCTTATAATGTGGAGAACATCACACGAAAGAGAGTTGGAGACAGAGGGAGAGAAAAGGAGGAGGGGCAGGAGGAAGGGGGAGGGGGGTAGAAGTGGCTGAGAGAGAGAATCCTGAAGCACAGACTCACAAGAACCAACCCACCCACTCATGTACTCTCCGGACTTTCTCTGGATAGTCTAAAGGCAGAGCCCTTGTCATGTAATCACCTCTCAAAGGCCCCAGTCCTTAATATGGTTATGAAAGCAATTGAATTCAACATGAGTTTTGGAGGGAACATCCAGACCGCAGCACCTCCCAGTCCCTTTGAGACCATTGGAAGCGCTGCACAGTTCCTGCGTATGAGTCACCACCGTCTGCTAAGCTCCCAGCTTCTCAGCTGCATTTTAACCTCTACTCAATGGAGAGAAAAGCAGCAGCGGATTCAGGTCCCATTTTGGCTCTCATGGCTTTTTTGGACTGATACTCCTCCTGGAGACATTTGAAAACACGCTCTTGGTTGTTTGTTTGTTCTGGTTGTGCTTAGCAGGAGAGCTGGTATGCAAGAATTCAGTCCACTCTTGTAGCAAATAGAAAAGGCAATGTTTCGTTTGTTTTTCTTGTTGCATTTCGTGCTGTGGTCCTAATTTCCACAGTCCTGTGGTGCTAGTTCTAAATTTATATGGGTGAAATGTTCATCCCCGGTCTCTGCACCTTTTGTTTGTTTGTATCACTTTTAGCTCCTTATTGTGATTCAATATTTGGTTGGGTGGATTTTACTCACAAAGTCCTCCCCCCCCCCTCCCATTCTCTCTCTCCTGTTCCAACCACCTTGATTTCTTTCCAAGTTCCTCTCTGCAGCTGCTTTCCTTAAGTTGTTTCCTGGTTGTGTGGACTGTTTCTTTACTGTTACACCTTTCTCTTTCTAGATTCCATGCCCTAGCACATGCTGGAGCAGATCCTTTACATTCCTGAAAAGGGTTTGGGGAGGTAAATGTCAATCCCTGTCATGTCTGAAAATGGCTTTACACTGTTCTCACCCTGGATACTTGACGCTGCATTATCCCAGTTCTCCCACAGGGTTTGGAAATACTGATGAGAAATTCAGGAATAATCCTCTTCTTTTGACACAATGTGGTTTTCTTCTTTCAATACTTGAGTTTTGTTTATTTTTGGCATTCCGATGTTCAGCCTTGGTAGGTTCAAATATTTATGTTTTTAAGTTTTAAACTTTGCTACTGTGTGTATGGGTGATATGTGTATGTGGGACCCATGCCTTGCCTACATGTATTTGTTAAGAGAACAACTTTTTGGACTTAGTTCTCTTCTGCTGCTTTTATGCAGGTTCTGGAAATTGAACTAATGTCACCAGCCTTGCTCAGCAAGCATGTTTACCCAATGAGCCATCTTACTGGCCCTACAGTTTAAAATTTATATCGTTTTTGAATTAAACTTTTAAAGATTTATTCTGTGTGTGTGTGTGTGTGTGTGTGTGTGTGTTGACTGACTTTTAAAGATTTATTCAGTGTGTGTGTGTGTGTATGTGTGTGTTGACTGAGTTTTAAAGATTTACTTTCTCTCTCTGTGTGTACAGATACCCAAGGAAGCTAGATGTTCTGGAGCTAGAGTTAAAACCAGTTGGGAGTCACTAGAAATGGGTGCTGGAAACCAAACCTGGGTCTTATGCAGGAGTAAAGATCACTCTTAACTGCTGAGCATCTGTCTAGCTCCCTTGAGTGACTCCAAAATAGGAAAATTGGTGTCTGTTTGTTAATCTCACTTAAAAACGATTTTCCCCTTTATTTTCTGGTGCTCTCCTGGAAGAATCATTGGTGCTGTGCTGGCCCTGCTCCGTCTCTGTTCCCTCCACACTTCTCTCATGTCTTAATCCTCTCTGTTTCCTGTTTGTTTGATGCTCCAAGAAAGTGACTCAGAAAAAAAAAAAAAAAAAAAAAAAAAAAAAAAAAAAAACCTCTTCCCCAGCTAGAGTGTGTGGTAATCAAAACTTTACTTTCTATCTTAATAGGTTTGTCCTTAACAGTTAATTGCTGCTTTGTAGACGAGGTAGTCTATCTAATCTCTCTCCAGATCTCAGTTCTAATTGATTCTAACTCAGCTCTTAGTTGCTGCGTGTACTCTTTAGAACATTCATATAAATCGGGGCCTTATGTGTCTCATTTATTGCAAGGCATCCATCCAAAGAAATCTAGGTCAGCGGCTAAAATTCTTAACAGGTCTTTTAGCTTTATTTTAATCTCTTGAGAAGACCCAACGAAGAAATGCATTTTTAATTCCCACCTAACTTTTCCAGTGTCCCTGGCCTCAACTGCCACCTCTTTAAAGTCTCATACCACTGATAATCTATCTCTGAAAAGTCTCTCCCACATTACTTTCCAACCCTTTTGAAGGCCCCTCAGAAATCTCATCTGTTCAGCAACCCCACCTCCCACCCCCATCCATTTCCTTCCTTTTAACTCTTTTTTGGTCAATCTTCCTGAGTATTCTCTACAATAAAGGAAACCCAGGAGCTGTAGCAGGAAGAATGTTTTTCCTTTAGAAACTGAATGCCGTGAGGGAGAGCATGACCGTTGATAATAGATTTCCCTCACTTACACTTTTCCAAGGAAGTTTTTGAAAGTCTCTAAACACAATTCCAGTACTCCATAGTTGTGCCCAGAAACGCTGTCATCTCCAGTTGAGTCCTCATCTTGTTTTCTCTGTGGTGAGCTTAAAGATTTGTTTACTTTTGTATCCTGGAGTTCCTGCTGAGCCTGACTGAATTCAGTTCTTGCCATAAGCGTTAGAGACAGGAAGTAGCAGACATTCCACACTTCCTGCCCTGTATGTGCTTCGGAGATCTGCTTACTAAATTTACAAGTTTACAGGCTCTGGTCAGATGGCCTTTGTTTTTAAAAGTTATTTTATTTATCATTATTAGCCGCCCCCCTCTCAGTGTGTGTCTGACACACATGCCAGCCACCGTTTGTTTGCATGTGGAGGTCAGAGGACAACTTTTAGTTGAGTCATGGGGCTCAAACTCAGGCTTTTTGACTTTATTCCCCAGGCTGTTGTCTGTGTTTGTTTTGTTTCGACACAATGGTCTCAGCACATACCCTAGGCTGGCCTGTAGTTAATACTTTTCTGTTTCTGCCTCCTGGAGTGCTGGCTTTATAAGAGCAGGCCAGCATCACGTCCTGCTCAAGTGACCTTTCTGGACAACTTGAGACAAATTCAGGGCCTAGAGAACTGCTTAGTGCTTGGAAACAGCTCTTTAAGTTTCATTACATTTTTTTTTTTTTGTCTGGGTTTAAAAAAAATTCACAACTTATCCTATTCAACTGAAGCAAATTAGAGGGTATAGTCTTCCAACTGAGCTCTTGGGAGGTGGGATGGATCTTAGTTGCTTCTTATTGCTGTGATAAAGACCATGACCAAAGACAACATGGAGGGGAAAGGGTTTATTTAGTTTACACTTCCACATCACTGTTTATCATCAAAGGAAGCCAGGACAAGAACTCAAACAGGGCAGGAACCTGAAGGAGCTGATGCAGAGGCCACGGAAGGATGCTGTTTACTGGCCTGCTTCCCATGGCTTGCTTAGCCTACTTTCTAATATAACCTAGGACCACCTGCCCAGGGTGGGATGTGAGCTGGGCCTTCCCACATCAATTATAAAATCAAGAAAATGACCCTCAGGGGCTGGAAAGATGGCTTAGCATTTAAGAGCTGAATTTGGAGGAATCAGGTTCAATTCCCAGCACCCTCCTGATGGCTCATGACCACTGTAAGACCTCTTGTGGACTCTGAGGGCACCAAGCGTTCAGGTGGTACAGACAGACATATGGGCAAAACATTCATATACCAAATAAAATTTAAAAAGAAAAGAAAATCACTCTCAGACTTACCCACAGGCTAATCTAATGGAGGCATTTTTCTCAATTGAGTCTTCCTCTTCCCAGATGACTTTAGTTTGTGTCATGGTGACAGAAAAGAAACCCAAACAAAAGAACAACAAAACCAACCTGTACACATGGATTCAGGTTTCATACTGTGCTTATGCAAACCACTTCAATACTGCTCATCACTCTAGTTTGTAGTTCTGCTTTTGAGATAGGGTCTCATTAAGTAATCCAGGCTGGCCCCAAACACACCACCCTCCTTCATTGGCCTCCCAGATGCTGGGATTTATGAGCATACATTATAGGCTTTGCTCTAGTTTGTGCTTTGGATTGGTCCGTTACTCTAGGCTTTATACCAGAATAATGTCTGAGCTTTTAGTATTGTATCTTGCTTTTTGAGAAAACATTTGGGGAGCCATGAAAATTGGAATGGGATCTAAAATAAATAAATAATCCTGACTATAAACCATGGTTCCAGGTCTGTGTGTGTAAAACTGCTCTTCCTACTGCCTCCTAACCCAGCCTCCCAACTGCTGGGAGTCACTGTGCTGGCTAGTTTTATGTTAACTTGACACAAGCTATAGTCATTGAAATGAGGAAAGCTCGATTGAGAAAGAGTTGGTTTTTTTTTTTTTTTTTTTTTTTGTTGTTGTTGTTGTTTTTTTAAGACTGAGCTATAGGTTGGCCCGTAGAGCATTTAAAAATTTTTAGATTTATTATTTATTTTATGTATGACTGCTCTATCTGCAGGTACACCTGCATGCTAGAAGAGGGCATCAGATCTCATTACAGATGGTTGTGAGCTGAAATGTGGTTGCTGGGAATTGAACTCAGGACCTCTAGGAAGAGCAGCAGTGTGCTCTTAACCACTGAGCCATCTCTCCAGCTCACATTTTCTTAATTAGTGATTGATGTGGGAGGGTCCACTGTGGGCAGTACCACCCTGGGCTGATTGGCCTCAGTTCTGTAAGAAAGCAAGCGAAGCAAACCAGTATGCAACAGTCCTCTGCTGTTTCTGCATCGGTTCTTACTTCTGCATTCCTGTCCCCACTTCTTCCACGGATGAACAGAGATATGAAAGTGGAACTCAGTAAATCCTTTCCTCCCAAGTCACTTCTTGTCATGGTGTTTCCTCACAGCAGTAGCAACCCTTACTTAAACAGCTACTGTGCCCACCTTTTTCAACCACTGCATCTTTATATTCCAAGGTCTTTCTACCCTCTTTGGGCCTCAGTACTCATGTCTCATCTTTTGTCACAGGCTTCCATTTATACCACATGCCATTTGGTTCCCCTCATGTATGGAAGCGAAGCAGAAGCAGCCTCGGGAGAGTGCTTGCCCCTGAAATATATTTTGGGCCTAGTTAGGCCTGACAATTTCATGGGTTCTTTTCATTTTTTTAGTTACAATTTTCTGTGACTTTTGAGACAAGGCATCACTCTGTAGAGAAAGCTGGCTCAGGAATTCCTCTCACACTCAGTTCTCCTGCCTCAGCCTCCCGAGTATTGGGATAACAAGCATGTGCTGTCATATCTGCTTATCTTGTTTTCAGTGCTGGGGGTGGGTGTGGGGGAAACCCTTTCTGATCATCTCACCCTTGAGTTGGGGCAAGCTCACTCGAAGCGGGTTGCAAAGGAGAACACACACATCACTTTCCTTCCTTAAGCAGCAATTGCAATGCCGAAATTCCTTGTGTTGACTGAGCTTGGTGTCTGTCTAATAGCCATGAGTGTCCTCGGATTTTCCTGAGGTGTGTTCCCATTGGTATTTGAGGGTTCTTGTTTGTGTGCTTGTGGGTGCTGTCTGGGTGGGGGACTTCTTTTGAGGGTTCTAGATCTCGAGTAGATGTTGACAGCTTGTGTGGATTGTCTACTCCTGGGGGAGTTTTAGGTAGTTTTCCTGCTGTTTACTGTTGGGAGAGAGAGAGGGAAGAAAGGGTGGGAGGGAGGGGGGCAGACATAGAGACATTTGTATCTCGTCTTCACACTACCTAATAGACTACCCGTGGTTCCCTGGTGCTCCATGTCCTCATAGCTTTCAGACTTTTCCAGCCCTACTCTTCCTGTCTTGTATGTGAGGCTCATAGATTCGATTTCACCATGTAATTTTCTCTTTAAGAGTGCTTCAACATGTCTGCTTTGCAGCATTTTGTTTTCTAGTGGTAGTACACACAAATAATTTGTTTTTTCCTGTTATGTCAGGTTTTTGGAAAGAATCAGGTGTGTCGGGCCAGTTTGCAATTTTTATTAGAATGCCAGGAGGCTACCTCAAAAGGGAATGAGCTCCCTGTCAATACAAGCGTTTATGGTTAGATGTGTGCGTGCATATAGAATATTCATGTACATGGTAGGGAATTATGGTGTATCAATGAACTTCACACACTTTTGACTGTGACCTATCAGAACAGCTGAAGTTCATCATGAAAACATATTCTATGCACACATTCAAATACACATATATATAATGGAACAAGAATTTCATTAATGTTTATCTTGAATGGCCAACTGAGGCTTTTCTATTGAAATTAATTAAGTCACCTGTTTGTCTCAATGTGACACACACACACACACACACACACACACACACACACACACACACAAAACCAGGAAACAAAAGAAATTGGTGAACTGGACTGAATAGAATGGAAAATCTATTGTGAAAAGGACACTATCCAGAGACTGAAAGGTTGGGGCTGTGTAGCTCAGTTGGTAGAGTGCTTGCCTGACATCATATGCCCAGCCTTGGGTTCAACACTCATCTTATAGGAGGTTCAGAATTTCAAGGTCATTCTATGACACTGAAAGTTTGGGGTCAGACTGACTGTGAGAGAGAGAGAAAGGACACCTCATAAAATGAGAAAAATATTTGCAAATCATAGATCTGCTGAGAAGTAACATGCAGAATATAAAAAGAACTCAACTTCTAAATCCTCTCCATCTTCCATAATCCATGATCTGAAAGAAGTTGGGGGAGGGGAAACTGTGATCAGAATATAGTGTATGAAAAAAATCTTCAATAGTAAAAAAGGAACAAAAGAACTCAACGACAAGCAAGTCAACAACCCAATTAAAAACAGGCAAATACTTAAATAGACATTTTCTAAAGGCAATATATAAATGGCCAACAGACACATGGAAAGATGCACAGTATTATCAGTCATTAAGAAAATGCAAATCAAAACCACAGTGACATCCCACTTTATACTCTCCAGGATGGCCATCATCCAAAGCATGGGAGATAACAAGTGTTTGGAAGGAGATGGAGAAATTAGAACCCCCAGGCACTGCTGGTAAGAATGTAAACCAGTGCAGCTGCTGTGGAAAACAGTTACATGACTCTAAAAAAGTTAAACATAGAATTGCCACATGATCCAGTGACTCTATTGGTATATAGATACCTCAAAGAATTGCAGCTGGGCCCAAATAGATACTTGCACATCAACATTAATGATAACATTATTCACAATAGCTTTTCCACATATTTCTACATAATTTGAATGATGAACAAATGAATGAATTTAAAAAATGGGATCTTTCCATATGGTGGAATATTGTTAATAATGACCTCCTGGTATATTGTCCAACATGAATTAACCTTCTGCTGGGTGAAATAGGCCAGATGTGAGAAAAGACAGATAGCGTTTTTCTAATTACATGAAACAGAGACAGAAAAGAGATTAGAGATCACCAGGGGCAAGTCATGGTGCTGGGGCACACCTATGATCCCAGTGCTGGGAAGGCTGAGCAAGAGGGTTGCAAGGAGTTAAAGGCCAGCTTGGACCACTCAATGAAATTTAGCCCTAGGGTATAAAGTAGAACCCTATCATAACAACCCCCCCCCCCGAAAAGGAGGATATTCCAGGCTGGGGCTAGGAGGGAGGAATAATAGGAACTTTTTGCTTAAGCTATAGTTTCTGTTTGAGATAATGAGAATGTTCTGAAAATGGTAATGGTGATGGCCAAGTACACTTAAAATATGCAGAATGGCTAAATAACAGTTGGAATATACATCACATCATTGAATTGTGACTTAAAATCGTAAATTTGCAATATATACTTATTTATATTTATTATATATATATAATTCCAGTGTGATACAAAACCTTTAGCTCAACCTTCCAAACTAATTTCTTGGTCCACTATTATGTCACATTCTTTAATATGAAAAAGAACCTTTACATGGTGTTTGATATTTATAACTGCTAAGTTATTTTAATTTATAATAGAAAAAAAGGATTAACAGTTGACAGCTGATACATTGTGAGTGTTTCACCCATGGCAGGGAAGTATTGCATTGTCTTAGGGTTTTACTGCTGTGAACAGACACTATGACCAAGGAAACTCTTATAAAAACATTTAATTGTTGTTGCAGTAAATATTAAAAAATAAAAAATGGTTTATCTCTTTACCAGGCCTGAGGTCTCACTCCTCAGGCCCAACCCTGATACAGAGCCGTGTGCACCTCTGGTACCCGGTCTGAGCCACCATAGCCCAACTCGTCCATGCAACTCCCTTCCCTTGGTGGTTTTCTACCACCTGTTCTCTGCCTCTGTCCAGGGGTATTTCTGTACCCCCAAATCCCACACAAACACAACTCTAAAGTCTGGTAGCTTTTCATACAGGTTTATATATTCAACTCTCAATCCACAAACCTTCTACACAACAAGATTGTATCAAATAGACAAAGATACAAACTGCCCTTCTATATGAGATATTAGACCTGTAAAATCCTTAATGTTCATAGCTTTTTAACACCAATAAATCTTACCTGGGTCCAGCTGTTCCTTGGGAAGCTCCATGTTGCTTCCCCCTCCGTTGTCTGACCTCCTCAGACCTTTCCGCCCTCTCTACTTCCCTTGCCCCGCCCAGTCACTGGCTTTCCTTTATTTTACTAATTAAAATGGGAAGGTTCAGTTGGAGTCACATGACTAGCCAGCCCTTCTTGGGGAAGTGGAATTAACATAAAAATACAAACAGCTTCAAGACAATCTACAAATTGGGGCTGGCTTACAGGTTCAGAGGGGTCAGTCCATTATCATCAAGACCGGAACATGGCAGCATCCAGGCAGACATGGTACAGGAGGAGCTGAGAGTTCAACATCTTCATCTGAAGGCTGCTAGTGGAAGACTGACTTCCAGGCAACTAGGAATGGGGTCTTAAAGCCCACACCCACAGCGACACACCTATTCCAGTAAGGCCGCACCTCCAAATAGTACCACTCATATACAAACTATCACTTTCCACTCTCTGGCCCCCATAAACTTGTTCAAACATATGAGTCTATAGGGATTATATCTAAACATAGCATAACGCAAAATACATTTAGTCCAACTTCCAAAGTTTCCATAGTCCCAACAATGTTAAAAGTCCAAAGTTCCAAATTCCTTCTGAGATTCCTTAGATCACTTAACTGTAATCTCCAAATCAAGACAGAAAATCAGATGAACAAACACCAAAATCCTTATCTCCAAGGCTGATGTCAAAGTGGTCTTCAGATTTCTAACTCCCTTTTCATCTTTGTTGACTGCAACAAAGTTCTTCCTCCTGGGCTGGTTCCACTCCCTGTTAGCAGCTTTCCTTGGCAGATAACCCATGGCTCTGGCATCTCAAACATCTTGGAGTCTCCAAGGCAACTTTAATGTTACAGCTTCTTGTTCCAAAGTCTGGGATCTACACATGATCTTCTGGGCTCTTCATAAGGGTTTGAGTCACTTCTCCAGCTCTGTCCTCTGTAACACTCTAAGCTCAGGTTGACCCACTTTGTTTCCACTGCTGTTCTTGGTGGTCATCTGATGGTACTAGCTTCTCAAAATCACTGGGGTCTTTCACTGCAACTCGGCTTCACCAATAGCCTCTCATGGCTCTCTTCATGGTGCCAAGCCTCAACTCATTTATCTGACCACCTCAGTCCTGGGGCATTAATTACAACAACCGAGGCTGCACCTTCACCAATGGCCTTCCATGGCCTCTCAGCTGCTTTTCATGACCCCTTCATGCCTTCAAAACCAGTACCACCTGGATTACTCTTACACATTACCAAGTACAGCTGCAGCATGAAGTACAATATTGGCTATCTCTGGAATACAACTTCTTTGTGCTCTCAGAAAACACTTCCCAGAAGATTTTACCTCAGTGGTGTTGGTCTCTTCTTAATCATTAATTTCTTAACTCTAGCTAATCAGCATCAATTGTCTCAGTGGTCCCTTCTATTCTTGACTCTAAAGTCAGAGCCACATGGTCGAAGATGCTGATTTCTGCTCGAACATAGTGCCCTTGTTCTATTACATTATCATCAGCTTTCTGTTTTCCAACACCTTTATTGCCTAAACTTGGCTGTCCTAGAACTTGCTCAGTAGACTGACTTTGAAATCAGAGAGAGATCTGCATGAGTGTCTCCTAAACACTGGGATTAGAGGTGTGGTCCACTAGGCCTGGATTTAAGTTTTCTTCACCTAGAACTTGCTCTAGGCTGGCCTTGAACTCAGAGATCTGCTTGTCTTTGTTGCTTGGGATTAAAGGCTTGTACTACCATGCCTGGACCTAAATTTAGCTGGGTGGGATCTATCCCCAACGTCATACTCCCTTAATTCAATTTAATGTCCTTGAACCACAGGATTCAGCTCCACTTCATTTCTTGATGCCTCCTTTAATACTTGAACCATATATTTTATATTTTTCCTTTCTCAGCTTGCTTTGCTTGTTTAAGATGCTCTTCATGAGACTTAGAAAACAAAGTCTATTTAAAAAAAGTCACCCAGAATGGCAGTAGAAGTGTTTTTTTTTTTTTTTTTTTTTTTTTTTTTTTTTAATCATCAGCATGGAATCTGGTCATTCCCATTGATTAGAATGTTTAGTGCTAGATGATTTTACTCCTAGGGCCCTGCTGCTCCTGAAAAGGCACCTATCAGCTCACAAGGAAGATGCCTCCTGGGAGATTGATTAGTTGGAATTCTCTTTTGGGTGCTTCTGTTTCCTCTATTCATAGGGCATTCCCTTCTCCCTGTCCCATAGGCTTCATTTTAACAGTATAAGCAGAGAGTATCATTCTAAAGAAGCCGTGGCAAGAAGTTTCTGGACTAGATTCCAGTGATTCCTGTAAGGCCTGTGGTATAAACTACACTAATGACTTGCCTCTAATGAACCCCAACATGATAGAAGTCACGTGATATCCCTTCTGAGGCTAGATTACAAAAAAAGTGAGGACTTTGGTCTGGCTCATGAATTGTCCCTTGCTTGCTAGTTTTGACCGGGTTTAGCTTCCCACCTACATTATGGAGATCTCCATGGCTGAGAACGGCCAGCCCTACTCATCAATCCATGAGAAACTGAGACTTTTGGGGGAATTAAGGTCCTGAATCCAGTGACTTCTGAGAAATACCATCCAGCTAACAAGTCTATGACTGAACTTGGAACTTTTCCCCCATGATGCCTTTGGATGAGACTGTAGGTCTTGCTAATACCCTGCAGTGAGAGATCTTGATACTTAAGTTACAGAAACTGAGAAAATCGTATTGCTTTGTTCCATTACATTTTAGAATAATGCTTTGTGCAGTTAATATAAATAGCTAATCCAGGGACAACCATCAGATCACTTACATAGACAAAAAATTTCAAACACTCCAGGAGTTTCCCATTTGAATTTGACTTCATAAACATCAGGAAAGATTTTTCTCTTCGTTTGCATATTTAAGCAAACTTGCTAGACTAAGACTTTCCAGAGGATAAATTCTAGGAGCCATTCACAGTCTGTGTTTCTGTGAAGAGTCTATTACAGAAGGTAAGTCTAGCTGAACATGGTAGTACATGTCTGAAATGTACTTGGGAGGCTGAGACAGGAGGTCTTGTGAGTTTGAGACCATATTAGTGAGTATTAGGCCAATCAGAGCTAAGTACTCTCTCTCAAAACACTCTCTAAATAATCATTCTAGGGCTGGAGAGATGGTTCAGTAGTTAAGAACACTGACTGTTCTTCTAGAGGTCCTGAGTTCAAATCCCAGCAACCACATGGTGGCTCACAACCATCTGTAACGGGCTCCAATGCCCTCTTCTGGTGTGTCTGAAGAGAGTAACAGTATAGTCACATGCTTAAAATAAATGAATAAATCTGAAAAAAATAAACAGGCTAATCATTATCATACATTGTACAAACAAACATTTTACTGTTGAGTATGATTTCCAGAACAGCACACATTATTTTTAGATTAATTTGTACTTGTAATAGTATAACACAAACACATTCTCTTTATGAAATAGGTGTGTTATAAATAGAGTCCTCTTTGACAGTAACCTGATCTAGGGCCTTCTTCTTCCTACCCCTCTTGTGTGCTCTTATGAATTGGAGTCAATCTTTCCACACCCAAAGCAAATGCATGTGTTTATTTTTGCAAATATGATCCTTTTTGGCCACAACCTTCACTTTTTTCACTCGTTGCCTTTTTCCCCACTTAATCATCTCATCTGAGTTTGAACAGAGTATGACAGAAATCATGAGGTTTGATTTCCATTTGGAGATTAGGTTATAAAAAACAGGGACTTGAGACATACTCCTTCTCTTACTATTGAGTAAGAACAGTACATGTTGCTGTTTTCCTACTGGTGACCTTTTGGGTGTTCCTAGGTTCTCCTCATTCTCCCCAATGTTCCAGTTGAACACATCCCACCTATTCATGCCAGTGTGTTTTTCTAGGGCAGACACCTTCATTCATAGAATATATACATTTCAAAGTCTTACACACACTGTCAATTTGCTCACCGAAATGGCCATGCCAATATACACTTCCTGCAATAGCTTTAAGCCTTGCAGGGATGTCAGAGTTTTCCAGTCTAGTGGGTGAAACATGATTTCTTGTTGTTTTTAGCTCACATTTCCCCTGTTCATGTGATTAAAAAAAATCTACTGGCGGGTCCTCTTCCTCTCTATAGGGCCCCTGTGAGAGGAGTTCAAGTGTGCCTGTGTGAGGGTGAGGAGCAGGGAGTGGGATTTCAACCGTAGTGCCAAGTTCTCAGGGAAGTCCCGTCCCCATTCTGAGAACATCAGCTGCCTAGTGTTGATAGCACCGGGACGGCTTGTGAGAACCTGAGCTTACAGGCAGCTAGCCTCTCCCTCTAGGGTGATGAAGAGCTAGTTGCTGGTTTCAGCCAGACCATTAATCCAGCAAGAGTCACTGGGTTTATCTAGTAGGCCAGCAATTTGAGAGCAGAAAGGCCAAGTAAAAGGCAGAGTCCTGTTGCTGAATGATGCAAAAATCTGTTGAGGCTGGGGCTGGATGTCGGGGGTGGAAAGGGGTGCCCATTTACTTGAAAAGTAATGAAAAACTATGAAATGTTTGGCCAAGCAGGACCAGAAAGGCATAGGCCTTCAGAGATTAGGGTTTTTGACACCTCACATCTGCAAGTTAACAGAATTTAGGATTGGATCTTAGCAAGCTCCAAAAGTAAAGGCTCTAGCTGAGCTTAAAAATTTCCCCAAATATCTATGCTTTTGTGTTTTTTTTTAAAAAAAAACATTCTCATCTTTTTGGCTCCCCTTCCTTGATATAGATAAAGATGGATAAACTGCATGAACCTTAGGTTACACCATTGTGATGGAATTAGGGAACAGATCAGATCCAAACAGATCTTTATCTTGGAGCTAGATGTGGAAACTGGGGAGATGTTGAGAAACACATCTATTTTATGTTGCTAGGGGAAAAATCACATCACTTTAGACAACAGAGTTCTTGGACATATGCACATGAGAAGACAGACTTGAAATGATAGACTTTTGTGGGAGAACATTTATTTAACATTCATTCATTCATCCTTTCTAACAGGCAGGATTGCTTCTGGGCAGTTCCCAGGGTGTGTGCGAGTCTCAGTGGAATGATAAATCCAGAATCTGGCAGAACTCCCACTACAGAAACCAAAGAGGCCCCCAAAGGCGCCATCTGGCAGATTCTTCCTCTAATCTCTGCAAAAGAGCCAAGGTGCCAGCATGTTGCCTAAAGTATGTGAGGGTGACTCATTCTTCTGGAACTTTTAATCTTTTAATCCTAAACAGAGTGAGGCAAGCCTATTCATTCCTGAGGCAGTGCTGGGAGGGGGACTGTCCAGTTTTACCAGCTGCAGAGGTGCTCTGGAGTGCCTTGGCTGGCTTTTCTTCCATTTCTTGAGCACATCGCAAATTATTATCCTCTGGGGCTGTCTCCGGTGCAGCTGCTATGAGTGTTCTTGCATTTCTCTTTTGGTGCAAATATTAACATGTTTCTCTTAGGGATGTACCCAGGAGTAGGACTGCTAGTTTGTAGTTGTAATAGAGATTACAATATGCATCTTTGATTTCCTAAAGTCTAATGTTAACTGGCATTTTTGTGTGCTTCTCAGACAACTCAAGGACCCTACACTATTCTGTTTCTACCCCTTTCTCCCAACTATATACCTCTGTAGGCATGCCTACTAAACTCATAGGACATTATTGTGTCATTACAGTGTTCTACAGTAACCATGGGGCATTGGTTTCAGGGCCTCCTTGGACATCCAAAATCCATGGATGCTTGAATTCTGTATAAGTTTGCTTTCTATTTCTACAGTAAAACATCATTACCAACGCTACTTATAAAGAATTTGTACAGGCGTATGATTCCAGGGAATAGGGTCTGTTATGGCAGGGAAACTTGGCAGGAAGCAGCAGGCATAGTGGCTGGAGTGGAAGCTTACAGCTCACATCTTCAACCAGAAGCATGAAACAGAGTATGAATTGGAAATCGCTCAAGTATTTATTACCTATCTATTTCATTTATTAATTTTTTGAGACAAGGTTTCTTTGTGTATTCCCTGCTGCTCTGGAATTCACTCTGAAGACCAGGCTGGCCTCAAACTCACAGAGATCCGTGTGCATCTGTCTCCCGAGTGCTGTGATTAAAGGCGTGTGCTGCCATGTCTGGCTAGCTCAAGTGTTTCAGTTCTCAAAGTCCACTCTCAAAGTCTACGTCCAGTGTCACATCTCATCCAACCAGGCCACAATTTCTAAACCCTCCCCTCTTTATTTTTTAACGATTTATTTATTTATCATGTATACAATGTTCTGCCTGAATGTATGCCTGGACACCAGAAGAGGGCACCAGATCTCATTATAGATGTTTCTGAGTGCAGGCCAATATTAAGATGCCTGCTTTATGACGTGCTAGAGATTGGACTCAGGGCTTTATGCTTGCTGGACAAACATGCTACCAACCAAGCTGCGGTCTATATACTCTTATACTCACGCAGACTTTAAGACATCTCTATATTACTCAGAACACTTAATGCAATGCAATTGCTATGTAAATCTTTGCTATATTGTTTAGCCGATAGCGTAAAGCCTGTGCGCATTTAATACAGAGGCACACTTTGGAAAAAGCTATTTTTCAAGCTGCAGTTGCTTTTAGCTCTTATCAGAAATCTGCACGTGCTGGATGCCAGTAACACACCCTCCTTCGTTTGTCCCCTTGACCATAAGGGTGGCAGCAGCTTCCTGCTGTATTTAATTTCTGGGATGTCATACCATCTGAGCTTCTCTATCACCTGTGTAATAAATTCCTTGTCTAAATTTGCACTTGTTATCCATGCATGATTGGCATATGCATTTAATCCCAGCATTCCAGAGGCAGAAGCAGGCAGATCTCTGTGAGTTCGAGGTCAGCTTGGTTTATATAGCAAGTACCAAACAATCGTGGCTACACGAAGAGATCTGTCTTAGTCCCTTTCCCCTCCAAAAATCAAACAAACAAACATTAAAAAAAACACAAAAAACTCTACACACATTTTTGGGGGCTCTTTTTGGATATGTCTAGAGTGATGTTTCTTTTGTAGAATCTAAAAATAATCTTTCAGTGACTTTCATTTTTTTTTCAAAGTTGGGGCTGGAGAGACGACTCAGATTAAAAGCTCTTACTCCTCTAGCAGAAGACTCAGGTTTAATTCCCAGCACCCACATGGTGGCTCACATCCTCCAGTTCCATGGGCACCAACTCCCTCTTCTGACCTCTGTGGGAACCATACATGGTCATGGTAAGACATGCAAAGACATACATAAAACAAAAATAAGGGGACTCAAGTCATTGCCATGGAGACTAGGATGACTCCGGATGACTCCGGATCTGCTTGGCGTTTGCCCTCGCTCGCCATGGAGAAGACCAAGCTGATCAGGAAGGCCAAGCTGTGACACCAAGGCCACCTGCATGAAAGCCATGACAGAGCAGGGCGCCGATTTGCCCAACGAGGAGCACAACCTGCCTACAAGAACATAGTTGGGGGCCGCAGGTCGTCCAGGAGGGTCATCTTGAGCACTGAGCAGAAGACCGACAATACCTCCGACAAGAAGTTGCAGCTGACCAAGGACTAAAACGGCTTTTGATGAGGCCATAGCAGGGCTTGATACACTGAACGAAGACTCCTACAAAGACAACACCCTCATCATGCAGTTGCTTAGAGACAACTTAACACTGGACATCAGACAGAGCAGGAGAAGAATGTGATGCAGCGGAGGGGGCCGAGAACTAAAGGCATCCAGGGCACCACCTCCATCCCCTCAAGAAAACCTTTTTACATCTCCATTCCTTATTCCACTTGGATTTCCTCTAGCAAGGAAGCTCATTCATGTGTATGGGATCAACTGTTTATAGTCTTTTCACACTGCAGCTTTGGGAAAA
Source organism: Micromys minutus (assembly GCF_963924665.1). NCBI lineage: Eukaryota > Metazoa > Chordata > Mammalia > Rodentia > Muridae > Micromys > Micromys minutus. The sequence goes on along the minus strand of NC_137970.1, from coordinate 40,823,683 downwards.
CTCCATCCCTTGGTTTGTGTTGTCTCCGCCTTCCTGGTGTGCAGTCACTGCTGTAGAAAAGTACCAATAGCTCCATTTCATATAAACAGGAGTAACTTCCAGACACTTGTGTAGAGGACTGACAGCACATTTGGTATTTAAGTAATCTGAACCAGTTCTGCAAGTGCCTGTGTTTTGTATTACTGTGAAGATATGGAAATGTAGTGCATTACAATTTAAAGTGATTGTAATAATAACTTCTTGATTTCTACATTCCTTTTCTGAACCTTGGGGTTTCCTTCAGAAGCAGCTTTTCCATGCTCTTACAACAAATTCCTTTTTTAGTAGGAATCCAGAAGTGTTAGATTGAATGGGAAAGCCCTTAATGCATCTGGGCTTGGGGTCAGAAATTGAAATGTCTCCTGTGTCACATTCTGGAGGTTACTTCTGTCTGTCACAACAGGGAGATTCCTTATGCATTCTTCATTTTCTGCTGTTTAAGTTGACAACTTCCTTCCCAATAAAATTCACTTACACCTGCTGCCTTTGTAGCTCTGGTATTCACTTTACCTTGTGATTGAAGTAACATGTTGCTGCCAGAATACAAGCAATGCTTTGGGCAAATTAAAGTGCATGTCCTTTCTTAATCCACTAGAAACGAGAAATAGAGTACACAGGTCCATGTCTAAACTTTAGTACTTCTCCATGCAGATGTGTGCACATGTGAAGGGGTATTTAGTTTGTCCAGTGATTGTTCTTTAGAGGGTTGGACCACTATATTGTGTGTTTGCTAATCATTGACTGCGGTCCTAAAAAGCCTTGTGAAAATGTTATGCCCTATGTAACAGCAGAGTAACATAAAATAAAACTACATTTTATACCCCCCCCCAAAAAAAACCAAAAATAAGTGATTACAACATTCCAAGTTTTTCTCTTATTCTTAAATCATAACTATCTGCTTTGGTTTGTCGATTTTTAGATGTATTTGTTTATTTATATGTATATGAGTGCTTTATCTGCATGTATACCTGTGTGCCAGAAGAGGGCATCAGATCAGATGGTTTCAAGCCACCATGTGGTTACTGGGAAATAAACTTATGTCCTCTGGAAGAGAAGCTTAGTGCTCTTAACCACTGAGCTATCTCTCTAGCCCTCTGGTTTGTTAATTTTTAATACACTTGTTTTAAATCTTTTCCTAGATTGTTCTATCATTCCTAGTTTCTCTTATGCAAATTATTATATATGTTGTGTTCGATGTCTTTTTTTGTGGTCAGTTTCACAGAGGCCTTTGTAACTGTCACAGTGTGTTCATTTAACACAGAAGCCTGCTCCTTCCATCTGTCTCTGCCTTCCCCTCCCTTTCTCATTTCCTTCCTCTCTGGAAAGTAGTTTGTTGTTTTAAGAAACAAAAATCCAGTCTTCAAGCATAACAGAGTATCATTATCAGTGTCAGGGATTGGTGTTTGCTCATGGGATGGGTCTCCAGTTGGGCCTGTTATTGGTTGGCCATTCCCACAGTCTCTGCTCCATCCCCTGTCCTGCATTTCTTGTAGACAGGATAAATTTTGGGTCGAAAGTTTTGTTGGTGGGTTGGTGTCTCTATTGCTCCACTGGGGTTTCTGCTTGGCTATAGGAAGTGGCCTTTTCATATCTCCAGGGCTGTGAGTCACAGCTAAGGACACCCCCCCCCATTGATTCTTGGTCTCCATCTCTTCCCAGAGATGTCCCCACCCTTATCAGTTACAGATTTCCATTCATTTTCATAGCCATCCAGCCATCTCCCTGGCTCCTCTCCACACCCCAATCTGAAAACCCCAATTCCCTCTCGATCTCCTCTCACACCCAGTTCCCTCCCTCCATCTGGCTTTCACAGCCATTCCATTTCCCTTTCCAAGTGAGACTCAAGCATCCTTGCTTGTGCCCTTCTTCCCGTCCAGCCTCCTTGGGTCTGTGGAGTGTAGAATGGGCATCCTATATTTTGTGACTAATATACACTTATTAGCGAGTACATACCATGCATGTCCTTTTGGAACTGGTTTACCTCACTCAGGATGATACTCTCAAGTTCCATCCACTTGTCTGTAAAATTCATGAATTCTTTGTTTTTAATATCTGAACAGTACTCCATTGTGTAGATGTACCACATTTTCTTTATCCATTCTTTAGTTGAGGGACATCTAGGTTATTTCTGGCTACTGGATACTACAAATAAAGCTGCTATGAACATAGTTGAGCAAGTGTCTTTCTGGGATGGTGGAGCATCTTTTGGGTATATGCCTAGGAGTGGTATAGCTGGGACAGGAGTCTAGCACGGCTGTCCTCTGAGAAGCTCCACCCAGCAGGTGAATCAGATACAAACACCCACTGCCAAACAGTGGATGGAGTTTGGGGATTCTTATGGAAGAATAAGAGAAAGGACTGCAGCCCCTAAAGGGATAGGAACTCTACAGGAAGGCTAACAGAGTCAACTAACCTGAACCCTTGTGGCTCTCAGAGACTTAACCACCAACCAAAAAGCATCCACAGGCTGGACTTGAGCCTCCCCACACATATGTAGCAGATGTGCAGCTTGGCCTTCCTGTGGGTCGGAGCAGGGCTGTCCCAAAAGCTGTTGCCTGTACATGGGATATGTTCTTCTAGCTGAGATGCCTTGTCTGGACTCAGTGGGAGATGAAATGCCAACCTCACAGAGACCTGATGTACTAGGGTGGGGGGATGCCTTGGGAGCCCTCCACCTGCTCAGAGGAGAAGGGCTCGAGAGGATGGGGAAATTGTGGAAGGGGCTGACCATGAAAGGGGCAGTGAGCTGGATGTAAAATGAATTAAGTTAATATATATATATATATATATATATATATATATATATATATATATATATATATATATATATATATATATATATATATAAACAAAGAACCAAACAACCCAGAAATCCCAGCCATTCAATTTCACCAATGAAGACTCAGGAGCCAGACACTGGGGTGAATGAAAACCTGCTAACTCAGAGGAGCAGAGAAAGCACCCAGCTGACCTTCCTACTCCACTGACATCCTAGAAGGAAAAAGCTCCTCCCCTTTCTCCATGCTGTCTTAAATACCCTTCAACTCAGACTCTCCGTTCTGTTGAGTGATGTTTATTCCCTGTCAGCTTAGTTGGTTGCTCCACCTCTTAACGTTGACTTTATTTAGCTCTTAGATTAAAAGGGTATGCTAGGGCTGAGCCATACTACAAATCTACAAATACTTGTTTGCAACACATAGAAAGCTCTTAGATAAAAGGTGTGTACTAGGGCTGGGCCTCACCATAACAAGGCCTTTTTTTTTTTTTTTTTTTTTTTTTTTTTAGTAAATAACACAATGTTAGGGTTCACAGTATGATCAAATATCCTGCAACAGTAGTTTCGTGAATGCTTTATCCCAGGACATCCCTGGACATCACTATGCCCGGGACAACATTTGGTGGCTTAAGGGAACATCACAATTTGGGACCAGGAGATCACAGGAAATGTATTCCTGGTGGTTGCTTTGCAAACATTTGTCTTTTCCTTTGTCACAGGTGGGAAGTTTGTTTCTGGCTAGAGAACAGGAATCTTTCAAGCTGTTATACGTGAATTTAACAGGTGGGACATTAACTCACTGTCTCAGCTTTCCTACTGTGAATCAGAGTGCTGGTTCCTTATTCCTCCATTGGAGTTTCCCCTATGTGCTTGAAATTCTAGACTTCACTATCTGTTGGATCCTCGTCTCTATGGTCTGTAACTTTATCTTTTTTAAACCTATTTTTTAATGATGGTTCTTAAACACTTTCACCTCCTTTTCAGCCCGCCACCCACCAGAGGAAGTGGAAAAGAAATGATAAGGAGATAGTGGACCTGTTTTAAAAGGTTCTTTGGAGCAACTCCCGTCTGTGTTGTCTGGAAATCAGCAGTCCAGTTCACACGTCAGTACAGGAAGCTCGATCCACTTGCAAACTCATGAATACACCAGCAGTCCAGTTCGGTGGAGTCGGGATAGCAGATAGCAAACAGGAATCCGCAGCAGTGGCACTGCCAAGCAGAGACAGCCAGGCCTCTGCCTCAGCACGAGTCAGCAGGAGGGACCTGGAGGGATGGACACCAGGAGAAGGTCTCTGCTGTGCCTCTTAGCAAAGCGAAGGTCAGTGAAGATGCGAGACCAACAAGCATTGCACAGCCAGTTCTATAAGCAAGCCAAGCTCTGCCCCGGTTACTGCTGACTGCTATTTACACCCTCCAAACATCAGGCGTCCTCCAGGGTCCTGCCTCAGCACGTGTGTCTGTCTCAGCTGACAGCACTCTGCCAATCAGCCTGAGTCTGTGGAAGTAGCAAGAAACTGTAGCACACTGCCAGAAGTCTGTGTGTGTGTGTGTGTGTGTAGCTTAACTATGCGACGTAAGGCCAACCAATACCTGTGTGTTGTTAGCAAAGAATCTTCATCGCATGTCCTTTCATGTGCTGGCCTTAGCAGAACATCCTCTCTCCTGTGTCTGCTTCAGCACAATGCTCCTTCACAAGTCTGTCCCCTGTGTCTATTTGAAATAAACCTTCCTTCATGTGTGTGCTCCAGCAAAAACACCTTCCAACACAACTGACCTTCCAAAGAACCCTTAAGTTTCCTCTTCAATGGTTCCGTGCACTGTCTTTCTATAACTAGGAATTTCCTCTTTGTTCCTTTCTAGTTCTTGGTTTTTGTTATGCTTGAAATTTTAAAATGTATTTCTTTTTCTTTTCTTTCTTTCTTTCTTTCTTTCTTTCTTTCTTTTTTTTTTTGAGACACGATTTTACTGTGTAGCCCTGGCTGTCCCGGAACTCATTCTGTAGACCAGGCTGACCTCAAACCCACATATTCACCTGCCCCTGCCTGCTGTGTGCTGGGATTAGAGACAAGAAGCACTAGGCTGGTTTCTGGTTTTGTTTTTGTTGTAGCCCTGGCTGTCCTGGCACTTGCTCTATTGACCAGGCTGGCCTGGCACTCACAGGGATCCACCTGCCTCTTCTCCCAAGTGCTGGGATTAAAGATATGTACACCACTGCCCAGCTTTTGTTGTTTGTTTTAGTTTCTTTTTTAAGGTTTAAAAAGAGACGTATTTATTTATTATATATAAGTACACTGTAGTTGTCTTCAGACACCAGAAGAGGACATCAGATCTCATTACAGATGGTTGTGAACCACCATGTGGTTGCTGGGATTTGAACTCAGGATCTCTGAAAGAGCAGTCAGTGCTCTTAACCACTGAGCCATCTCTCCAGCCCTCTAGTTCCTTAAAAAGAAAAAAGAAAAAGAAAAAAAAAAAAAAACACATCCTGAGTGTCTTCTGAAGCAATATCATTATAGTTTTGAAACAGAACTAAGAACCTTTAACATTACTTTTACCTTGAATCAGCCCAATATTGAACCACAGTGTTCTCTAAAATCTTGTTGCTCATAATATGGGGGTTTGTGGAGGTGTCCTTTTAAAGTAATATTTTGAAAATTCAGATGTTTCTTTTCTTAAAAGTTATTTAATTTAATATTTTTTATTGAAAGGTATGTATATGGGAGTTTTGTCTGCATGTATGAGTATACATATGCATCAGACTCCATGAGACTACAGTTAGAGACAACTGTGAGCCACTGTGGGAACTGAACTCAGGACCTGTGACAGAGTACCTAGTGCTCTTAACCGCTGAGCCGTCTCACCAGCCCCTCAGATGTTTCTTTTCTTAAAAATAACTTTATGTGTCTGGGTGTTTTGCCTGCATATGTACTGGGAACTAAACCCAGGTCCTTGGTAAGAATAATATGGGCTCTTAACCACTGAGCAATCTTTCTATCCCTGGCTTCTAATATTAACACACACACACACACACACACTTGTTTAACCACCTCCCAGATCAGATATAGACCATTCCTAACCTTCCAGAACTTCTTGTGCCCTTTTCCTGTCAGTATCCATTTTCCTGTCTCATTAGAAGTGACAACATCCTCTGATTCTCTGATTTCCATTGCTACTGATTAGCTTCCTGTTTTTGATATTACATACATGGAATTACACGGTATGTGTCTGGCTTCCTTTGTTGGAGGTAATGGTTGTTACCCTTTTCCTTCTGGATGTATAAGCAATCATTTTATGTTAAAGTGTAGCATGCTACTGGATGGTTAGATCACACTTAGTTTATAGGTCTATTTTCTTTTTCTTTATTTTTCTTCACTTCTTTTCTGATGCAGGGTCTATGTAGCTGTGGCTGTCCTGGAACTCACTATGTAGACCATGCTGATCTCAAACTCACAGAGATCCACCTTCCTCTGCCCCTTGAATGCTGGCATTAAGGGTATGCACCAGTATACTTTGCTCCAGATCCGTTTTCTTTTCCTTGTTCAAATTTTATTTTATATTCATTGGTGCTTTGCCTGTATGTATGTCTGTGTGAGGGTGTCAGAATGGATTACAGACAATTGTGAGCTGCCATGTAGATGCTAAGAATTGAACCTGGGTCCTAAGGAAGAATTAGCCGGTGCTCTTAATTGATGAGCTATCTCGCCAGCCCCTAGATCCATTTTCTTACTGATAGACACTTAAAACTATTTTTAGGGCTGACTGGTGGTGGCACATGCCTTTTACCTTAGCACTCAGGAGGCAGAGCCAGGTGGATCTCTGTGAGTTCAAGGCCAGACTAGTCTACAGAGCAAGTTCCAGGACAGCCAGGGCTGTTACACAGAGAAATCTAGTCTCAAAAACCTAAATATTTACACATATATTTATTATCATGTATTATATACATATATAAAAATTCTTTGGGAATTTCATGGGTACATACAATGTACTTTGATCATAATCACATCTCCTTCATCCCCTAAGTCTGCCTGGTTCCACTACACCCCCTTTTCAATATTTGTTTAACCTTAAAAAACAACCCATTGAGTCCAATTTGTGCTGCTTATATACAGATAGGTATATGGGTGCAATCTACTGGATTGTGGTCGACCTACCAGGGGCTACATACTTAAAGAAAACTGACCTTTCCTTTCCCAGAAGTTCATAGTGTCTCGGGAGTGGAGGCTCCTGAAGCCCTTCCCACTCCTGGCTACAATGCTAACTGACTCGAGGTTGTGTAGGCCTTATCATACCCAGAGAACACTGCTTTGCTTTGGTCTTCCTTGACCTTGGGCTCTTAAAATCTTTCAGCCCCTACTGAGATGGACCTTTAACAGAACATTTTGTCATCCAGGTTTATTTATTCCAAGACTCTATGCACATTCTCCGGTATGTCTTTTGAGATGCACGTTCATTCATGTGTCTCAGGAGCAAACCTAGGAGAGTGTTGAGTCATATGAGTGTAGCCTGTATTGGTGCGGCTAGTTTTCCTAGAGTGATTGTGCCAACATGCATTCTCACCTTTACTGCAAAATAGTTTTCATCCACATCTTATTTTTAGGCATTCAGGTGGTTTTGTAGTGCTGTCTGGTGGTTTTAATTTACATTTCCCTGATGGCTAGTGACATTGATCTCAGAGACAGATTGGATTTTTAAGAGTGTTGAGAACATCTCATTGCACACAGTCTTACAATGTAACTTTGATATTTGTCCCACTGAGACAGATTCCATGTTCCCTCTCTGAATTTTGTGATTATGGCAGAATTGACATATTGCTTTTGAGATCAGGTCCTAAAGAGCATTTTTCCCTCCTCCTCCTCTGCTCCCTCCTCTTCCTCCTTCTCCTCTCCTTCTTTCTCTTCTTCCTCTACCACCACCTCCTCCTCCTCTTCTTTGACATCTTCTTGGAGATCTGAGCATCCCCATGAACAGTTAAAGTAACTTGAGATCACCATGCTACAATGAAGTCCATAGTAGGTCATACAAGGAGGACATGCAATAATCAGAATGGTGGCTTATACTTGGAAGAGCTCTGTGAGTTCTAGGCTACCCTGGTCTACCTAGCAAGCTCCAGGACATAGAGAGACCCTGTCTCAGAAAACATGACAAAGCAGAACAAAGGACATGTGGGGAGCTATTTAGCCCAAGTAAGTAGGGAAATAATTCTAGCGATCCCCCAGCTGCCCTGCCTTTCTCAGGCCCATCTCTAAGCACCATTTCATGAAATTAGGGAATAGGTTTAGGCATGACCCAAGACGTGATTGTTTTAAGCTAGTGGATCTCAGCTTGGGGAGGTTATAGCCTCATGGCACATTTTGCCATATCTGGAAACATTATTTTTGGTTGTTATAACTTGGGATGGGGAATGCTGGTAGTGTCTAGTGGATAGAGACTAGGGACGCTGGTAAACATCCCACATGACACAGGACAGACCCACACAACAAAAAATGATCTGGGTCCTAGGGGCTGGAGAGATGGCTCAGTAATTAAGGGCACTGGATGGTCTTAGGGAGAACCTGTGTTCAATTTCAAGCACTCACGTGGCAGCTCAAGAACCTCTGTAACACTTGTTCTAGGGGATCTGACACTGTCACACAGATATGCATGCACTCAAAACACCAGTGTACATAAAATTAAAATAAATTATTTAAAAAGATAAATTATCTGGGTCTCAAATGTCTGTTGTACAAATATTGAGAAAATCTAGTTTAATTCACACAATCCACTAAATTTGTTACGTAGCAACAGTAGGAGGAGCAAATGCACAGAGATGGACTTATGAAAAAATGAAAATAGTTCAAAGACATCTGGGAAAGTCAGGATGCAAGCCAGGGGAAGTAAGCCAGTAAGCAGCACTCCTCCACGGCCTCTGCATCAGCTCCTGCCTCCAGGTTCCTGCCTTGTTTCAGTTCCTGTCCTGACTTCCTTCAATGAAGTGCAGTGATGTGGAAGTGTCAGCCAAGTAAACCCCTTCCTCCCCAGCTTGCTTTGGTCGTGCTGTTTTGTCACAGAAAATTTAAGGCTAGCCTACAAGATGCTGTCTAAAACAAAATAGAACTGTAGGCAAAATGATGCTGATGCTATATGTCTAGAACCAGCGAAATTTACCTGAAGTATGGTAGCACATGGTTTGCAACTTCAGCTACTCACAAAGCTTAGAAAGGAACATTGTGTGTTTGACCCCCCCCCCCATGGTATAGTGAGACCCTGTCTTTAAAAAAAAAAGATGACAGGGTCTCACTATGCGTACCTGGCTGTCCTGGAACTCACTATGCAGAACAGGCTGGCCTTGAACTCCCAGACGCTTTCCTGCCTCTGTCTTCTGAGTGTCAGGATTAAAGGAATGAGCCACCATGCTCAGCTTTGTTCACTTAACAACAACAACAACAACAAAAGAAATTAAAATGAAATTGAATGTAAAAAGACACTTTAGGACTGGTGAGGTGGTTTCAGAGCTTAAGGGCACTGGCTGCTCTTCCAGAGGACCCAGGTTCAGTTCTCAGCATCTGCAGCTCCATGGGCTCTAATGCCCCCTTCGGGTCTGGCACATATGCCCAGGCAAAAACCGCGCATACACACTAAAACAGATAAACCTTTAAATAAGAGAAAAGGGAATTTTAGTTTGGAGAGTATAACCCAACAGAAACAAGTAGCACAGCTTATCATACAGAAGTGTTCCTGTGCTATTATGATGGCTGAAAACTGGAAATAGCTTCAGAATATAAGACAAGAAATGGCTAATTTGGTATATGGTAACAAACTTGTAAGATTTTCTGATACGTTATTAATTCCAAATATTGGCATTGTCTGCTTCATCTGCCTGATAACCTGAGTGTGATTCCTGTGACCCATGTGGTGTAAGGAGAAAACAGATTCTAGCAAGTTGTCTTTTGATACACATGTGCACGCGCGTGCACACACATACACACACACACACACACACACACACAAATAAATATTTGAAAAGCTTTATACTTCTTACAACAGTGTGAAATTAGTATTTGCATTCAAAAGCTTGTAAACTTTCCTTTTGGTTTGGTTTGTAAAGTTTTTTAGCAGAGAAAAAAATCCAAGTTCCTCTTTCTTTTGAATAGGTTTCCTTCATCTCGCAGCCAGTGGAAGAACTTGCCCAATAGGTGGCAGTACAGGATAAGAGCAGATGGAGATCTAGGCGGTGCCTTCGAGCCCTGCTTCTTCACAAACATTCGCCTGAATTCTAATGATTTTGCTAAAACATAGCAAAAGTCGGGCCCTGCATTCAGAGTTTTGGAGTTAGTAAGTGTCTTAGTCTGTTTGTGCTGCTATGACAAAATACCTGAGAGTGGGTAGTAATTCGAAGAGAAGAAAACAAGGCCGAGTAAATGAACTGAGCAAAGGTCAAATGAACTTGCAGAGACTGAAGGAAGCAGCAAGCACAGGGCCTACATGGGTCTGCACCAGGTCCTCTGCCTATATATTATGGCTTCCAGAATTTTTGGAAATTCCTAAGTATGTGACTGAGTGGGTTTGGTGTGTGTGTATGTGTGTGTGTGTGTGTGTGTGTGTGTGTGTGTGTGTGTGATGTGTGGTAATGCATGTTGGAGGTCAGAAGACAACTCTGTGGAATTGATTCTCTTCTCCCACCTTTACGTAGGTTCTGGAGATCAAGCAACTCAGGTTGCTAGCAAGTGCTTTTGTCACTTTCCCTGCCACCCCCATTCTCTATTTGACACAGGATCTTGAACTCATGGTCTCCTTGCCTCAGCCTCCCAAGTGGTGAGATTATAGGAGCCCACCACCATACCTGGCCTTAATGTGCATTTTCCAGGGAGCATGTTCAAATCCTAACAGTAGGTTTTTGGTTGGACCAGTTTCCCAGGTGAAACTGATGTCATGATGTGGGGGCACCCTTGAGAGGGCACTCCGTGGAGAACATAAATTGTCTCTTTTTGCTCATTGTGCCACCGTACTGCCGTGCACACCCCAAGTTTGTTTGCTTGTTTGAGACAAGCGTCTTTCTACATAGCCCTGGCTATCCTGGAACTCCCTATATAGACCAGGCTGGCCTCCAACCCAGAGATCTCCCTGCCTCTGCCTCATGAGTGCTGGGATTAAAGGCACAAACCACCATGTCTGACATACTGCTCTGGTTGGTTCTTTGTGTCAACTTGACACAGTTAGAACTATTGGGATTCTATAAACCCCACCCCTCACTTACCTGGCAATAGTCAGGTATGCTCTGCCCCAGTAACCTGTCACTATAAAAGGGCCTGCTTGCTCCCTCCTCTCTCTCTGGTGCTCTTGCTCTCTTGCTCTCCCTCCCCAATTTCTGCCCCTCCTTTCCCCCTTCCCTCCCCCCTCTCTCCACGTGCTCATGGCTGCCCTCTGCTCCTCTACTTCTATCCTCTCTCTCTGCCTCTACTACCCTCTTAACTCCTCCCATGACCTGAATAAACTATTTTGTACTATACCGTTGTGTGTCTGGTCCCTCAGGGGGAAGGGATTCCCAACATGGGCCCCCCAGAGGCATCTCCCTTGTCCCCAGGCCTTGCCGCACCTCCATGGGCCATAACCCTCCCCCCATCATCTTTTTCCTAACATTGGTGCCAAAACCCAGGGCGTCATCTTTTTCTTTTTTATGTACACACCATTGGTGCCCCGTGTGAGGAGATTAGATTTCCTCACGACCGGATATCTCTTTTTCCTTTCAAGAACCATCAGAGAGGAAGGAGCCTCAGTTGAGGAAATGCCTTCTTGAGGTCTGGCTGTTAGGAATTTTCTCAGTTATTGATCAATGAGGGAGGGCCCAGCCCATTGTGGGTGGAGCCATCCCTGGGCTGGTGGTCCTGGGTTCTATAAGAAAGCAGGCTGAGCAAGCCAGGGGAAGCAAGCCAGTAAGTGACATCCCTCCATGGCCTCTGCATCAGCTCCTGCTTCCAGGTTCCTGCTCTGTTTAAGTTCCTACCCTAACTTCCTTCAGTGATGAACAGCATGTGGAAGTGTAATCCAGATAAACCCTTTCCTCCCCAAACTTGCTTTTTGGTCACGGTGTTTAGTTACAGCGCTAGAAACCCTGAGACACATACACATCCCATTTTGATAGAGGAGCTAGAACAGTCATGAAGAGACCGGGTCACTGTTATGGTTCGAATATGAGCTGTTCCTTCAAAGCCTCAGGTTTGAACACTTGTTCCTCAGTTGATGGCACTGTTTTGGAAAGCTATGGGCACTTTAGAGGTAGGACCCAGCTTGCAGGGTCATTAGAGGTATGACTTTGAAGGTTATAATCTTTCCTGGTTCTGCCCTGTGCTCTTGGCGACCTGGTCCTGGCCGTGAAAACAGCTTCTGCACAGGCTTTTGGAATCTGTTGTAGTGGTTTGACTAAGAGTCCCCCTCCCCCCCTCAGGTTCTTGTCTTAGAATACTTTGTTACCAGTTGAGGGCACTGTTTGCTGGAGGTTTAGGAGATGGCATGTTACTGGAGACCCTTTGCAAGTAAAGATCTTCTCTACTTTTAGTTTGCTTCCTCTGCTTCGTTCTTTTATTTAAAAAAGATTTATTTATTGTGTATGAATACACTGTAGCTGTTGATATGTTTATAAAAACATAAAGAGGATAGATATGTTCTATGGGAGTTTGGGGGAAGGGAATGGAGAGAGAAGGGACAAAGGGGGAAGAGGGTAAGAGAGCAAGAGAGTGAGGAGGGGGCAAGCAGCCCCTTTTATAGTGTCAGGCACACCTGGCTGTTGCCAGGTAACAGTGGGGCAGAGCTTAGACAGAATGCTAACAGCTGTCCTCAGATATGCCAGAAGAAGGCATTGGATGCCATTATAGATGGTTGTGAGCCACCATATGGTTGCTGGAAATTGAACTCAGGGCCTCTGGAAGAGCAGACAGTGCTCTTAACCTCTGAGCCATCTCTCCAGCCCCCTGCTTCATTCTTGAGGTTCAAATTGCAAGCTCTCAGCATTCAGTTCCTGTCACCACGCCTGCTTTTTGCCTTATCTTTCCACCATGATGGACTCCTAACATTCAGAACCCTAAGTCCAAATAAACTGTTTCCTACATAAGGTGCTTTATTTGAGAGTCATGGTGTTGAGTCCACGGAGAGGCAGGCAACAGCGGGATTGGCTGCTAGGGGCGTCAGTGCTCTCGGGTGTTCACGATGAGCTTACCCCTCAATCCCAAGCCTTTTCTCAGTGGACTGACAGGAAAGCCAGTGATGGTGAAACTTAAGTGGGGCATGGAGTACAAGGGCTACCTGGTCTCTGTTGATGGCTACATGAACATGCAGCTTGCAAATGCCGAAGAATACATAGATGGGGTGTTGTCTGGACATCTGAGTGAAGTTTTAATAAGGTGTGTAATAATGTCCTCTACATCAGAGACGTTGAAGAGGAGGAAGAAGATGGGGAAATGAGATGGGGGATTTTATATATATATATATACATATAAATTATAGATAAATTTCTATACAATAAAAATTTGGGGGTTTCCTCCCTCAAAAGAATCATGGTGTTTTATCACAGCCACAGAAAAGTAACTAAAACACCCCTCCTCACCACAATAGACTGACATTTCTTGTAAACGATGAGCCTAAATAACCCTTTCTCTTCTGTCAGATATTTTGGTCATAGCAACACAAAAATCAGTAACACAGATACTCTATAGACATGTTTCTTCTGGCAACTTGATCTTCCATATTCTCTTCCAGTTGAAGGAAGCAAATGAACAAGATGGAGGAGAGCTCCTCTTTTCTACCACTCCCTGGAGGCACCCACAGGCCTCACAGCGAGGCCACCACTGGGGAACGAGGCTAATTACTTGTATCCTGCAGTCTTTGTTCCTTTGCTGTATACTTCTTTTACTGCAAACATCTGGGTCTACCTTCCCCTCCTTTTAGGGAGCACATGGATTTTCTGGGAACCGGGGGAAGCCTTTAGTAAACACAGGTACATTTCAGCACTTTGTTTTCTCTCTGTCCTCGCAAATGTTCCACTCTTCCTCTTCTACCTACATTCTCCCAGCTCACCTTGCCCTTGTTTCCACTGAACAAAGGTGAATGACGTGTATGGACCTCCAGGAAGAGCACGTAGTACTTGTGTGCTAAATTCCATTCCTTCTCAAGAACCAGGTTGTGGCTATCTTCCTCTTTCTCCTGAATCACTGCTGTGCTCCTGTTTATTGGACCATTCCTGTCAGCACATGGGTGTGTTGCTACTGCTTCTATGTTTAACAGTACGATCCTTCCTTTTGTTCACCATCTCCGATTTTTCTGTTTTTATTCTTCAATGAACCCTGATTAGATTTTGCCCTGATTCTTCTGTCACAACTGCCCTAAACTACAGAAGACTGTCACATATCTCTCACAGCCCATCCATACATCCGGCAGCACATCTTGGCTCCATCTTATCTTCAAGCTATAAACAGACTTTGACTTCTTACCGGGACATTCCTCTCTTCCTGTGACCGTTGCTGCCCTTATCCAAGCCACTATCCCCTCTCCTGGATCTCTGAAATAAACCTCACCCCTCCAAATTGTCTTTGCTTTTGTTCTTGACTACCTGTAGTTCATTCTCTTAAAATTTCCTTTACTTTTATTTGTGTGCACATATATGTGTGCATCTGTGGGAGAATGTGTTAGCCACAGTACATGTGTGGAGGCCAGAGAACAACGTCCCAGTTCTAGGGATTGAATTCAGGTTATTCGTCTTGGTGGCAAGTGCCTTTATTCACAAAGCCATCTTGAAAGCTCCTGAAGACCCTTTTCCATATAGTGGCCAATAATTTTGTAAAAATATAAGTCAAATAAGTCATGCCATTTTAAAAATTCAAACTCTTCCCCGTTTCATTCAGAATAACACTTTAGTCCTTAAGATCAGTACTAGGGGGCTGGAGAGATGGCTCAGCGGTTAAGAGCACTGGCTGCTCTTCCAGAGGTCCTGAGTTCAATTCCCAGCAACCACATGGTGGCTCACAACCATCTGTAATGGGATCTTATGCCCTCTTCTGGTGTGTCTGAAGACAGCTACAGTGTACTCACATACATAAAATAAATAAATAAATCTAAAAAAAAAAAAGATCAGTTCTAGGGAGGCTGAGTTCCAGGCAGTAAGACCCTACAAACAAGCAGACACACCCCTATAAGGGCTGCTGCTCAGTGGTGCAGTGCTTGCTTGTCCAGTATAGGCAAAGCCTTGAGTTTTAGCTTCAGATTCAGTTGGGGACACATATCAGAATGAAGTAAAGCCCTGCACAGCTGCCCCCTGGAGTGTTATCTTAGCAAGGTGCCTGGCATGTTTTAATCTCAAGGGCTGCTTTCTGCTGGGATCTCCCCTTCATGTGTTTATGTGCCTCTTGCTTGGTTTTGGAGAACTGTTTTCTGCAAACAGCACCTTTTCAGCCAACTTGGAGCACAATCACTCCAAAGGCTTGAGGACCAAGATGCTCAGAAGAAGGGATTCTGCTGCAGTGTCTTCAGATTTCAGCAGCAAGTTGGGAGAGAATGTCCAGCCTGCCTCGCTCCAGGTTTCAGGCTAGCACTGCCCCATGCACATCACTTAAGTCCTTCTCTCTTCTCTTTCACCCATCCCAGTCCATCACCTCTCCTCCTCCCTTCCTCTTTCCTTCCTCTGCCTCTCCATTGGTGGTATCTCTCTGAAAACAAACAAACAAATAAACAAACAAACCTTAGGTAACTCAGATGTGGCTGATCTGGAAGTGTAATGCAGTTGGTGTGTTTGACAGAAAACAGACGTTACTGAAAGTGTTTTATTCTAGATATGATGAAATATTATAGAATATTCTAGATATGATGGAATATTAAAGATGTGGCAGTAGCCCTAAGGTCAGTGGGCTATGGAGATTACTCAGTGGTTAATTCATCCCACATGCAAGCAGGCAAATAAGAATTTAGTCTTCTAGAACCCGTGAGGATGCTGGCTGACTGTAGCAAGTCACCTGCAACATCATGTAATTGTAGCCTCAGAAGGGGGCGGCAGGGCAGCTCCAGAGCACACTGCCTAGGAATAGTAGCCATATCTGTGAGTTCTGGGTTTGACTGGTAGACCCTGACTCGATGAAGAAGGTGGAAGGGCCACCGATGATGACCCCTGACATCACCTAGACTTCCATAGCTATGCCCACCCATGTATTTACACTCACTCCTGTGTCTACACACATGCAAACACTACACACACAGGTAAACAAAAAAAAAGTAAAGGAACCTCCCCTAAAGACTCAGATAATTATCAGTATCTGGAGTGTCCAGGAGGTACCTTGTGTAAAGATGTGGTCCAGGGCTACTTGTTAAGCCCATCTGTGTGTAGGGAGGTTTGCTTTTAGCGAATACCCTGGGCTGCTGGCTGCAAACCCAAGTCACGAATAAAGTCTAAAATAAAAGTAGGCCTATGTTGACCCCAATGTCCATACGTTGTGACATCTATCTACCTTTCTGTTTACAGTCTTGGGGATATCAGTGTTTTGAGTGTGTGTGTGTGTGTGTGTGTGTGTGTGTGTGAGTGTGTGAGTGTGTGTGTGATCTCATATCTCCTAAAGACAACAGGGAGGTTTAACTCTGTCACACATCCTTGAAAACCTTTTAGATTGTCTTCTCTGACTCTTAGACACAAGACTGCCTGCTCTACCTCAGCCTTTGAGGCCTGGGTCCTGGAACCTGTCCTAGGAGCTTTGAGGGAATGGAGAAAGGACAGACACATAAACACTTGTGCAATGAAGCTGGGGTCAGGCCGGGTTCTTTAGCTGCTAAGGCTACCTGGAATCTCAGCCTGTTTATTAGATACAGCACATTGTAGGGAGCGGTTTTACGACCGCTCCCGCTAAGATGGCACCGACATCCGGCTTGCACTGTGGTAAACAAATGTACTACGCGTGTGCAATACTGCTCTTGGCGCCAGGCGGCGCTATGCTAATTTGGTGATCCCCGCTCCGCCAATCCCTGAGGGACAAATCATCCTTCCCCCTTGGAGATAAACTGAGAGAGCGCTCAGCGCTCCGGGTTCCCGTACTCAGCATCATGGTGTTCCTGAATAAAGGCTGTTGAGAAGAATCCGGAGTGTCGTGTCTTCCTTGCCGGTCGAGTTGGACGCGACAGCACATGGGGAGAGTTAATGAATCTTGGTAGGGTGTCTTGGCAGGAGCAGTCTCGGGCTCCAGACATGGCCAGGAGAAAACCAGGGTTGCTAGTCTTTGTATCATTGGTCAATGTTCATAAATCCTCATACTTGGACCTCCCCAAAAGACTTGCCATCCCTCTCAAACCTGGTTATATAGGCAACCGTTTTGCCAATTTACCATAGGCCAGTTGGTCTCTGAGTCCTCAACATGCTGTGCTTATGTCAAAATATACATTTGCTCAGGACTTCACCCACTCCAGGTTTCCCTACACTGCCCCATTTTCAGGATTTCCTCCAATAAAACTTAGGGGGCTGAAGCAGTAATGGGTTCAGGGCCACCTGCATACAAAGACTTTGGCAAAAACAAAACAAAACAAAACAAAGAGAAGACTTAATTTTTCTGAAACATTGCATATTTGTTTATACCACATTGATTTCTGCCCTTTTTGTTCTAGAATTACCTTTCCTGAGGTGGCTGGAGGTAACTGGATAATAGAGTCTAAAGCCCCTATTTGTCCTTTGACAAAACACTGTGTTGTATATAGGTGTGTGTGTGTGTGTTCTTCCCTCTCTTTGCTTTGACATTTTTTGTTCTCCCATGGATGTCTTAGTCTTTCTAGCTATCACAGAGTAGTTATCATCCATTTAGAGTCCACTGTGGGTGCCATTGAGATGGCTCAGTGGGTAGAGGTGCTTGCCTCTAAGCCTGACAACCAGAGTTCAATCACTGGGACCCACATGGTGGAAGGCGAGCACTGACTCCCAAAAATAGTTTGTTTTCTGACCTCTATACATTTGCGCACACAGCCTAGGGGCTGAGAGATTGCTCTGCACATCCTTAGTACAAGAAGAAAAATAAACAGCCCCCAAACCCCACAATTGACACAATTCACCCATTTGAAGAGCACAATCCAATGTTTAGTTTGCAAATTCCAGGACAGTCAGGGCTACACAGAGAAATCCCATCTTGAAAATCCAAACCAACCAACCAACCAACCAACCAACCAACCAACCAAAAAAAAAACAGTATTATTATGCATGTGCATGGAATGATGTGAGTGTGTGTGCATTGCATGTATATGTGCCTTTATCTGCTGAGCCATCTCACCAGCCTGTCAGTATGTTTTAAATTTAAATCACAAAGTATGCTTCCCTAAACTAAGCCATATTGCCATTGTTGGCTCCTGGAGGTAATTTTTACGTAATAAAAATGCATGCAGTGCATATTTATATATATTTATTTTTATAAAGGATCTCATCACGTGGTTCTGGCTGGAGTTCAGCACATAGCTTGCATTAACTTGCATTCCTCCCTCCACAGGCTCTGCTTTGATCACAGGCATGTTACGCCATGCCCAGCTGCAGTGGATATTTTTAAAATCCATTCATGTGTGTCTGAGTGTGTCACCCTCAGGAACAATGTCTTTTTGAAGACAGTACCTCACTGCCCTGTGGAGCTCAGCAGTTAGACTGGCCAGCGAGGCTCATGGTCTATCTCTGCCTCTTCAGCACTGGGGTTACAAGTGTGATAGAATGCCCAGAAGGTTTTTTGTTATTTTTTAAATATTTATTTCATGTATGTGAGTACACTGAAGCTGTCTTCAGACACACCGGAAAAGGGCATTAGATCTCATTACAGATGGTTGTGAGCCACCATGTGGTTGCTGGGAATTGAACTCAGGACCTCTGGAAGAGCAGTCAGTGCTTTTAATTGCTGAGCCATTTCTGTAGCCCCAGTTTTTTTTTTTTTTTTTTTTTTAAATATGGCTTCTGAGGGCCTATGGACTTACCTGCCCCTCATTCACTTGCAGTATAGTTTTAAAAGGGCAACCCTATAAGCTAAATTACCTGCAATTTCTAGAAAATCAAGTGATTAATATCCTTTTAAGGAAGCGTGTTTCAGAGGCACTTTCAAAACAAATGTGTGAGAGAATATGTCTGTCCCTCATGCATCTTGGCAAATGTCCGTGGCATCCTCCCTGTACCCCCACCATTCCACCTTGACTCACTCGTAAGCTGTTATCCAGGTTCACAGAAGCAGTATTCCATCCACTGCCCTCCACCCTCATGCTGTTTGAGCAGCGGCCTCCTTTAGGTGGCCTTGACCTAGGCTCCCAGAACTCATTCAGTCTGCAGATGGCACTCCCGGAAAGCTAGTGAGAGTTTCCTGCAGGGAATGCCCAGAGTCTCTTGACTAATTCTAGGAAGAGGAAAGAAAGGCTGGAACTCCAGCCAGCAAATGGAAGCCACAGTTCCTGTCTTTGGACCCCGGGAGCGAAGACAAGAAAACAGTCACTAAGTGCTTGTGACTGGAGCAGTTCCCCAGTAGTCAGCATTAATCAGGGTAAACGTTAGAGTGGAATAATGTGGAATTCAATAGAAATGTACTTTACATCCACCGGGAGCCAGATGACTTCATCATAGCTGATGTTATTACAATGGATACAAAGGAATTAATGATTCACCAGTTCGTTCCTTTCCTCCCTTCCCCCAGCACCTTTTCTTCAGCTTTAACAAACTGGTCTGGAGCCAACTGCGACATCAGTTTAGTAATGACTTTAAGCACCATTTCTGCTGCTATCATGGCAATTTAAATTGTCACTTTCTATTAAAAGGTCTACCTCAGAATGGTTTTAAGTGAAAGCGTTCCACACTGACAGTGCAATTAAACAAGAAAAAAAATTCCTTTCTTAGGATGTCATTGCAAACACATTTTAAATAAGGGTTCAGCAGCGCCTTGCTAATTTAAACTACAGTATTGCTTTCTATTAAAGAATAGAAACTGAGTTGAGATCTCTCCTCATTTTCCTACTATGTGACACTTTGAATTGGCACCATGTCCCAGTCAAAGTCCTGATGTGCCTATGGGGTACCTGAATCTAAAATGTATCTCTCCTGAGGCAGGCATTAGACAGAAATGGTTTTCCCGATGTGAAGAGGGCAGGCGTCACCTTGTTCGGGCCTTTGCTTTTAAAATTGCCCTTTTCTGATCCAGCACACCCTCTCCCATCTGCTCTCACTGCTAATCAGTGAGAAGTCTGGGTTGCAAGGTGGACTGCTGGGCTAAAGTGATAACTCTTGGATTTTTTTTTTTTAAAGGACAATTAGAAGGTTTAGCGTGGAAGAGAATTCTGAGTTAGAGGTATGAGAGTCTTTCTGTCTTCTCCCTCTCTCCCCTAAGTTTTGATCTTTAGAAGACTTGTCCATTTCCCCAACCTCTTTTTCAATTGAGCCAAGGAAAGATACTCCAGACGCTTTAGTCTTTGAATGCATTTTAACACATAAATGGAAACAGAGCCCAAATGTTGAATGAGCCAGTACAAAATAACACGTTTTGCCCACCTCATTTGTCTTCTGGACTCCTGTAGCCCCAATAGTCCATAATTCCTAGGCATTTGGCTTAGATAGATTCCAGCTATCAGAGAGAATAACACAATTACATTCTTAGGTGTTGGTGCCTTAAATTAGAAGCTGAGGAATATTTGAACAGCAGGAATGGCGGGCATTTTATTTTAATGGTCTTGAAGTGTTTCCAGTCTTTCTGACAGAACTTTATGTCATGAGCAATAGCCCTGCTCTCAAGCACATTAGGCCAGAAGTAAACGAGGCATAACACTTAAGTTGCTTCTGTTACGTTCTCAATTGGTATCGTTATTGCTCTGAAGGACACTGAGAGATAGCATCTTGAGAAAAGTGTCCCGATGATGGGTATCGAGACGCAATTTTTTATGTCTACACAATTACATTTCTCACTCCGCCATATTCTACACTTGACTGCCAGGAAAAAAAAAGATGATCGATGTAAACCCAGTCCTCACGAGAATAATACATAAGCTGCTGGAATCGAAACTCATTTTATTTTACAAATTAGGCAAACTTTCTTGCAGTTCCATTCTCATTTTCTTTTTTTCTGTTAACATAACAGGCATTTGTATTTAACCTGAGGGCAGGTGAAAACAGAAAAAAAATGGCCTGTTGATTTGGGGACTGATGGGGGTCAGGAAAGGGTCACCTCAAAAGAAGTATTACCTCTTCAAAGGCAGAGGTGGAGGGGAGAAGAGAGGCCACAGAAACTTTCTTTGCAATGAAGAACATGGAAAATGGAGAAATCAATAAAAATGTGGAGCAGGGCATATGAAAAAGTATGTACAAGGGACTAAGGACAGCTTTTGCCTTTGCTTTTGTTAGTTGGCTCCAACAGGAGTCTCTTCTGTTGCATTGGATAGTGGGAAGGGAGGTGTTGCAGGGACTTCAGAGGAGTCCTTGCTTGACCTTCTTAAACTTCTTGGTGGCCATCAGCATCCGAATCTCTCACTCTCCTTAGCTTGTAGCTGCAGCCCTCTAACTGTGGCTTCTGTGTGTACATGGCCTGTGGTGTGTGTGGGTGTGTGTGTGTGTGTGTGTGTGTGTGTGTGTGCCAGCACATGGAGGACCCCTCTTCTCTTTTCCATTTTTCCAGTGCTGGGGACCTTTTGTGTGTCAGGAAAGCAAACACTCTGCTAGTGAACTGCATTCCCAGCCCCAGGCTATAGGATTCTTCCCTTCTCTTCCCTTCCTCCTCTCCCCTCTTTCTCTTTCCTCCTTCTCTTCCCTTCCCCATTCTTTTTTTCCTTTCTCCCTCCCCTCTGTCCCATGCCACCATGTTCATGTGGCATGGGCTGTACCTCTGAAGACTTGCTAGGTAGGAGCCATTTCTAAACTACTTGCCTATGCTTCCTGACATGGAGACACAATAGCAATGTGACTCTGGAACCCAGAGCTTCTTTGCTGAGTCTCTACATGTGTTCTAAAGTTCCTTTTCCCAAGGACTGAGGAAACTAAACAGCAAGCTGGTGAAATGAAAATTGACTTTTTGGGCTGGAGAGATGGCTCAGTAGTTAAGAACACTGACTGTTCTTCTAGAGGTCCTGAGTTCAATTCCCAGCAACCACATGGTGGCTCACAACCATCTGTAATGGGATCTGATGCCCTCTTCTGGTGTGTATGAAGACAGCTACACTGTACTTACATACATAAAATAAATACATGGTTATGAGTCACCATGTGGTTGCTGGGATTTGAACTCAGGACCTCTGGAAGAGCAGTCAGTGCTCTTAACCGCTGAGCCATCACTTCGGCTTGTCCTTCAGCATTCTATGTCAGTGAGTCTGACTTCTCTAGAGCCCTCATAGTGGATTGGAATCCCTCGTGCTGGATTTGAATGCTAACATCCCAGTTTATAATAAAAAAAACAAACTATATAGAGCTGATTAAGAGGCAGAAACAAAGATTTTGAAAATACATATTATTTTACATGTATGGGTGTTTTCCTTGCATGTATGTTTGTGCACTGGTGTGAGTGAGTGTGTGTGTGTGTGTATCTGGTGTCCTCAGAGGTCTGAACTGGATATTGGATCTCCTGGGATTGGAGTCACAGGCAATTGTGAGCCACCATGTAGGTGCTGGTAATTGAACTCAGGTCTTCTGGAAGAGTAGCCAGTGCTGTTAACCACTGAGCCATCTCTCCAGTCCCTAAAGTCAGAATACTAACCACTATACACATTTTTTCCCATCTACTTTTTTCTGAACATGCTCATTGTTGTAACTTACATGACATCATTCTACAAAAACTTAAAACCTCATACCTATAATTCAATCACTTTTTAAAATTAAAAATATATGGATGGCCCTTTTCTACAGAGTCAAACACCTGTGGGCAGATGATGTTTCACAAAGTTGAGCATAAAGACATGGAAACAAGCTGCTTTCAAACATTTTAATCATCTAAATTTGCTATATTAAGCAATAGAATGAGATTGATCAGGTAACAAAAAAACCTCCTGGTGGCTGAGTTATTTGGTTTGAAAAGGAAACAACTTCAAACAACCCATTAAGCTTTCAGGACTAATAAATATATGCTTCCTCCTCCTCCTCCTCCTCCTCCTCCTCCTCTTTTGAGACACGGTCTCAGTTTGTAGCTTGGCTGCTCTGGAACTCATTATGTAGAGTAGGCTGGTCTTGAACTCACGAAGATCCTCTTTTCTGCTTCTCAGGACTCTAGGATCTGAGGCATGCACTACCATATCCAGAAAAATGTGCTTATTCTTAATGCAATTCTCCTTTTAGAAATAATGCATCATGCTTTGATGCTTAAATTATACCTATTCTTTCCTTAAACAAACCCAAATACTTTTCCTTTTCTCTTCTTTATCTCCTATAGGACCAAGAATTCATGTTTCAGCTCCAGGCCTGAGGCATCCTGAGAATGCTACAGAGATGTAACAGCTCAGAATTATGACGCATGCACGCATGTGTGCTTGTGTGTGTGGTGTGGTGTGGTGTGGTGTGGTGTGGTGTGTGTGTGTGTGTGTGTGTGTGTGTGTGTGTGTGTGTGTGTGTGTGTTGGGGGGACAACAAGAGGGTAGAAAACTGATCTATAGAGAAGGAAATAGCTGAACAGAGGACAGAGTATATAAGTCTCTACTATACAGTAAGGAATTCTTGTTTGGGGTAAGTTAGCTCAAGTTAATTTCTGATTCTTGTACTTGTGACTGGATTAGAAAATCAACATTCATTTTGAGAGTGAAATGGGGATGATTATAATTGTCAGCAGCAGCTCACAGACACAGTGGATGAATGAGGGAAAACCTAGTCAACCCTGGTCACTCAGAAAGTACTCAAATTTATCCTCCCGCTCCATCCCTGCTCCTTCATTTAGTGATAGCAATACTTGTCAGCTAGAGAGGTAGCTCAGCTGACCTCTCTCTAGTAGTCCATGGCCGTAAAGAGACACCACAACTAAGACAGCTCTTATGAAGGATAGCATTTAACTGGGGGCTGGCTTAGCGGTTCAAAGCCTTAGTCTATTATTATCACGTCGAAGAGCATGGTGGCAGGCTGGAGAAGTGGCGAGAGCTTTACATCCTGTTCCTCAGGCAGCAGGAAGGGGAGACACAAACACAGAGACAAACGGAGACAGAGACTGGGCAAGACAACACACTCGCTCCATGCCTACGCCACCAATGCTATGCCTCCTAATTCTTCACAGACAGCTTCTCAGCTGGGGTCTCAGCACGTAAATATGAGAGCGAGTTGATGCCAATCTCATCCAAACCACCACGGCTTCCAATGAAACATCAGATAGTTCATGTTTTACTATAGTGTGTCAGGTATGTCCTTAGTGGCTATTTGTCCAACTGTAAATAAGGTGAAATTTCAAATCTAGTGGAGGAAGACAGAATATAAAGAAGTGAAGGTTCTGGCCATGTAAGGTACCAGAGAGAGGGTATTTCAGGCTGAGGGAGCAGCCCTGAGTGAGGCAGCTTGCTCAAGACAGGGACAGCCAGCCAGGCCCTGGAAGAGGCAGAAAGAGAGGTATGAGCAACTCATGGTTTTGATATAAGCCACAACAGCCAGGGAGGCCTTTTGAGGTCATGGTTAGCAGTTGGAATTTTATTACACAGGAGACGAGAAACTATTGAAAGGCATTTAAGAGAAAAGTGGTCCATAATCCACTTCTTTAGAGGGCCCTCCAGCACATCTGGAACCTCAGCCTTAAGGAGGCAGAGGTCACGAGAATGAAGTTTACTCAGTGAGAACCTATTTTGAGCAAAACAAAGGACACAAAAAAGTAAAGAAATCGAACTGGTTCAAATGCAGCAAGGACTGAAGTGAGGTCAATGTAGGTGAGAGGCAATGGCCATATTAAGGTGGGATGCAAAAAGAGCATAGACTAGGTAGAATGCCTTGGGTGTAGGGAGAAGCTGGAGGGAATGCCAGCTCTGAGTTACAGATTGGATGGATAAACAGTGGGGACGCAAGAGCCTAGCTGCGTGGTGTCAGGGTAGAAAATAATCAAAGATGTGGCCATTGTTTTGAAGCTGGGCTATTGGGAGTTTCCATTTAAGGCTATATTTTCTATGGGGCTGAGGTGAGACAGGCAGGACCATAATTTATTTAAACAGATGAAGATGTACTGGTTTAAGAAGTTAATGCTTTGGGCTAATCTGACCTACCTTTGGTGGACTTTGGTCTTGAAGAGATGGTGTGGGCTGAACACGAGGTTTACATCTCCAGAGGGTAGGTGGAGAGACTTGGAGTTCGGAAGGAAGAGGAAAGGAGGGAAGGGTGGGGGAGGGGGGAGAGGGAAGGGGGGGAGAGGGAGACTCCCTGTGCAGAAGTGACCATGAAACTTGCCAAAGATGGTTTGTTATGGGCTAAGCCTCTCCAACAGAAGGGACTGACATTCAACTTAAAAGGCAGCTACAAGAAGTGAACTGACTTAGAGCAGGTACCCATGAGACTGTTCGTGCCCCACACATTCATTACATGTTGGTTTCAAGGCTTGTCTGTGGCTGCGATTTTCATATGGCAGTGACTCTGATCCAGGCTGCACATTGAAAACTCCTCCCTAGGCCTCATTGGATAGCTGGAGCAAAACATGTGGCACTGGGTTTGTGTTACCAGTGGCTCCCCGCTCCAAAGCTCTCTTAGATGACCCCCATGGAGAGCTGTGGTGAGAAAGCCAGTGGTCAAAAAGCAATTTAAGCACAGCTCGTGTCATTTAATAATGGCTGTTTTGATTAGCTGTTAGCCTTGGTGCAATGATTCTACACTAAGCAATAGCTTGCTACCAGAAAAGGACACTTTGTCTTGATTTTCTTGAGTGCTTTTTCATACCTCAAGGTATTAAATGTGTCTATCACTCAATGCCAAGTTTTCATAAGGAAAGCTCCCTAAAGCGAAACTCACGGGCCAATTCAGATCCAAACAAGCCCATGATACTTAAATGTCTGACTTTTCAATAGATGGGGCCTACTAGAGCAGGTGGCACTACAGGACTGTGACAATTATTTGTGCTTTCTTCACCCCTTGTGTCAAATGGCATTCCCCCAGGCTGGCTCATCTGGATCTCCCTCAGTGGCTTGTAAAGTGTGGCTTAGGTCAGAAACTTAAGGGGAACCCTTCAGCCCTTGGAGTGTGAACTTTGTTGATTGAGGAAAGGGAGGGAGCACCTACATAGCTCCTGTTCTTTTCCTTTTTTAAAAAAAGGTTTATTCATTTATTTTATGTGAGTACACTGTAGCTATTTTCAGACAGAACAGAAGATCCCATTACAGATGGTTGTGAGCCACCATGTGGTTGCTGGGAATTAAACTCAGGACCTCTGGAAGAGCAGTCAGTGCTCTTAACTGCTGAGCCATCTCTCCAGCCCCTTTTTCTTTTTTTAAAATCTCCTTTTTTTTTTTCTTCAAGAAAATGAAAAGCAGAAGATGCTGCCTGCCATTCCAGGTCTGTGAAAGAAGACAGCAGACCCAAGGTCGAGCACTCAACAGCTGTTTTGGAGCTGATTGTGGGAACAAACAAAAGGCACCGTCACACAGCACAGGCAGCTCTGTGGTTTATACAGTGTACAGCAGGTGACAGAGCTCGCCAAGAAAAGACAATTCGAAAGACAGTGGTGGGGGTGGGGTGGGGAAACCATCCTTATGGTTGCCATTCAAATTGTAAACTTGAGGAGAGATTTGTTTCCCTCTGGTAAGAAAGCTGAGGGAAGTCTGCAGCAAGTGGCCCAGGAGCTGTTGTTGAAGTTCATTTCCTACCCAGAGACCTTCAAAATGTAGCCTAATTATTAGTGAAGCACAGGGACATAAAAACATATTCTTTTGATGAACTGGTATGAGTGTTCCTCCTAGAAGTTTCTAATTCCTTCCTTCTTTTCCTGTCTTTTTTCTTGTAATTATCCCCACTCCCCAGCAGTCCCGTCCCTCTGTCTTTTCTCCCATTCTTCCTCTCTTTCATCTCTTTCCTCTGTCTCCTCTCTCTCCTCCTTCCATCCCCTTCTTTTTTCCCCTCTTCTTTCCTTCCCTTCCCTCTCCTCCTCCCCCTCTCCCCTTCAAGCCTGTTCAGAGTAGAAGGTCAGATGGACCAGGCCTGGGGCAGGGGCTGGGGGTGGGTGATGGTGGTAGATAACTGTGAATAGAATTGAAAGAATCCACACTTTACTCCGAGAGGGAAAGGAAAATTGAATGAGAAGAAAAGGGAGGGAGCAGGCTGTGGGGGAGAATGTAGGTTTACTCTGTAAACCCCAGAACTTTAGCAAAATGCTCAACAGCACGTACTCACACTGTGAAGACGGCTAGGGGGGGTCTTGCACAACTGAATTTTGGCAAGGGAAGAAATCAAGACCACATGGAAGATGACAAATTAGGATCATGAAGTAGAGTTGGTAATTTGTAGAAATTGGAGAGGGGGCTGGGAATTCTCATTGTGACAGTTTGGGGTTTCAGCCAAATTTACCTAACAACTCTCTGAGGCCCGGAGAAGCTTCTTCTGGAATGTATTTGCAAGGATTTGTGGAACATTTTTTGTTGTTGTTTTGTCTTTAAATTTAAGCTATGTGGCTGTGAAGCAATTAAGTGTCCTGTGTTGCCCCACCTCCACTGCTTTGGGATAACACTTTAGGGCCTAGTCTAGTCTCCTGGCCCACATCCTGCCACAGCCCCCTCAGTGCTGGGAGTACAGGCGTGCAGGGCTGCATCCCTTCCTGCTCTGCTTTTCACTGTGGGCTGTGCATGGTAGTTTTGAGTCCTACCTGGAACGATGATCAAGTTTCTATAGTTCCATACGTCCTTACTGCATACTTCCCATTCTGGCCTACTCTAACATGTCCTCCTCCCAGGTTAGATAATATCCTTCATCTTAGCAGCCACCAACAGTCCACCCACCCACTGATTCAGCAAGCCCACTGAGCACTTTCGATGTTTAAGACACACTATTCTAGGCACTTGGGGTAAACAATAGACAAAACAATCTTAATCTCAAGGGTCTCAGTCTAATGATGACTATAGTATGTTGAATTGTGTTCTAGCCTTACTTCCACCCCAAATCCAAGATATGTCTAAGGCCTAGCTCCTGATACTGATGAAATGCTAGGGTGAGATTATTTTGGATTTAGGGTGAGCTGTCGATCCAATGACAACGTCTTTTTAAGAGTCAGAAAAAGAGAAGATGGAAACAACGACCATGTGAAGATGAAGGTGGAGAAATGTCTGCAGGGACGAGCCATGGAGTATGCGGGTTGGCAGCTAGAACCAGAAGCGAGGAAGATGACGCATGATACTGGTTTTCCTCCAGGGCCTTCAGTGCTTTCATAAGTCAGGTCAGGAAGTGAAGCAAAAGAGGAAGCAATTACAGAAGGTTTTGTGTTGGGGCAAAAACAAAACAAAACACCACCACCACCACCAACAAAAATACCAAAAAGAAACATGAATTTTGACATTCAGACATAGTGGGCCCAGGGATGCAGGAGTTCTTGCTTAGCACAGGGAAGCTGTAGTTTCAAGCCCTAGGCCCGAAAGAGTAAAATAAAAACTGCTGTAGCAGAGACAATCAGAGTGCAGGAAAAAAAAAATCTCTGCGAGCTTGAGGCCATCCTGGAATTGCAGTTCAGTCAGAGTTCCATATTGAAACCCTGTCTCAAAAAAAAAAAAAAAAAAAAATTCCTTGCACCCCTATGGTGGCTAACAATGCCTGTAACTGCAGTTGCGGGTGATATGACGCCCTCCGATGGCCACTGCGGGCAGCACGTGCACATGGTACACGGCTACACACACACACAGGCAAAATACTTGTACACTTAAAACAAAAACAAATTTTAGAACAAGTTGATGATTGACTCTCCAGGAATTTGCTAGCATTTATCATCAAACTGAGTGGCATAAAATATTTTATTCTATAATATTTTGGAGATCAGAAGCCCAAAGTCAAAGTGTCGCAGGATTGCTTCTGACAGAAAATGGGTGCCGTGCCTCTTTCTAGCTTCTGGTGATGCCTGACAATCTTTGGAATTTCTTAGCTTACAGTTACATAAATGTCAGTCACTATTACATTGTTGACTTTTTGTTTTATTTTGTTTATTTCTTGAGACAGGGTCTCTCTTTGTGGACAAAGCTGGTCTTGAAAAGATCTGATTGCCTCTACCTCCTGAGGGCTGCCATTAAAGATGTGTGCTACTGCCCAGATGACACCCTGCCCAGTGCTATGTGGTGCAGGAGGGGCAGAAAACATCCTGAGGTCCGGGTGCCCATAAGATGAGCAAGATAGTAGGGGAGAGATGGGAGAGAAAGAGAAGTGGAATGGTGTGAGCTCTGTGGAGAGGCTGAACTGGAAACTGAAGGGTGGGGAGGAACAGCTTGATGTGAGTAACCTGAGGCTTAGTGCTGCTGCTGAAGATCATGTTGGCTCTGTGTCAATGTTTGTGGCCCATCTCGCCACCAAAGGTCATGCGGACATCCCTGGCCTGGGCTGCCACCCTGTGTCATACTGATGTCTGAGGGCTATGCAGAGCTGGCTCCTCCCTTCACCAGCTGCAGCGCTCTGGGCAAGTGGGCCCCAAAATGTGCCTAGGAACTAAAGCAGAGCTGGTCCTCGTGATATGACTCTGGGGGTTGTTGAGTGTGGGAGAGCCAGCTGGCTGACCAACTCAGCTACCACCCAGGCCCAGATCCAAGTATGAGTCACCTTATCCACTTAAGTATTTTCCAGGGCTTATCCATGCCACGTCACAAGCCAGAACCACCTGTCTCCCTTGGCTCTTCAAGATAGTATCTCTCTGCAATAGACCTGGCTGTCCTGGAATTCTGCAAAACAGGCTGGTCTTGAAATTCCAAAGATCTGCATTCCTCTGCCTCCAGAATGCTGGAATTAAAGGGGCAGGTCACCTTTACTTCTGGCCAGAACCTTACTTTTTAATGGTAGTCTTCCGTTCCATCATCTGGCTCTGAGTTTTGAACTACTGGGAATAATAGTGCTATAAAGATTTTAAAAAATATTTATTTATATATTTTATGTATATGAGTACACTGTAGCTGTCTTCAGACACACCAGAAGAGGGCATCAGATCCCATTACAGATGGTTATGAGCCACCATGTGGTTGCTGGGATTTGAACTCAGGACCTCCGAAAGAGCAGTCAGTGCTCTTAACCACTGATTTTATCTGAACATGTTTTCAGTCTTCTTGGGTATTCACCTGGGTATCGAATTGCAGGATCATGTGAATTCTGTGTTTAACTTTTTTCATTGCTAGAGAATGAACCCAGACCTTTGCACATGCTAGGTAAATACTCTCTCCCTAAACTACCTTATTTTCCTTGCTTTAATTTGTGCCCTTGTACACTTCTGTAGCACACGAATGGGCAGTTTGTCTATATTTTCAGAGGAAGAAAAAGTTGAAGACCTCCCTTTCTTCTTCCCTACCCCCCTTTGTCCCTAAGCATGTGCTTTACTCGAATGTGTCAGGCCCCAGGCTTGTCACTGTGGACTTAGAGAGAATAGTGCTACTGTCTTCTTACATGTGTTACATCCTTACATGCCACTTCTTGTAAAACACAAACTGCAAAAAAGCCATGCCAATGCTTAGTTTTTGCCCCTTATAATGACATGAATACCAAATTTTAAAAAGATGCCATAAAGGAGCCAGGCTTGGTGTCACATCCCTGTAATCTCAGAACTCAGAAGCAGGAGGATCTAGAGTTTGAGACCAGCCCTGGCTACATAGAGTGTGAGGTCAGCCTGGGGTTCATGAGACCTATCCCAAAAAAAATTAAAGGAAAAAAAATCCCAAACTGATTAAATAAACAGGAAGACAGCTATCTCTCTCCTCTCTCTTTCTCTCTCTCCCTCTCTCATAACCCCCCCCCCCACAAAGCATGTATAAAAAGAAAGATTAGCTTATTTTTTAAATCTGAAATATCATTTATTTATGAATGAATGAATGCTTAGCTTGAATATATGTATGTGTACCATATATCTGGTACCCACTCTGGGCAGAAAAGGGCACCAGATCCTGTGGCACTGGAGCTATGGTGGCTGTGAGCCACACTGTGTGGATACTAGGGATCGAACCCGGGTCCTTTGCAAGAGCACCGAATGCTGTGCACTGAGCCATCTCTCCTGCCCCAGTGAAGAAATTTTATATGTCAATAGTTATGAAGACTTGGGGTCAGTGGCACTTAGAATACTGGTTGGGTTCACTTTTTTTTTTCTTTTTTAGGGATGGGCTAAACATTTAAGTAACAAATTGAAGGGAACATGGGGAAGGGGCAAGAGGGGGTTAAGTAAGGAGAAGAAGAAGGAAAGTATACGGTATAAAGGCAGCAGAGAAAACATTGCTTGTCAGTTGTGGGGAAAAGAAAAGAAACAGATGTACATATAGTACGTGAGCGCTTCTCCCCTCAGGGTGTCCAGATGCACACCTGGCTGGGAGGCTGAAGTGGAGTCCAAGGAGCTTCAAGTCACAGCAGCTAAGGGAAGACTTGGTGGGCTGTGTGGGTCTTAGCTTCTGTGTCCACATACGGGTGTTTATTTGGAAGTTTTCTATGTGGTAGTTATGTAGGAGTGAGTGAGGGCAGAGGTCAGGACATTACTTACACTGGGGCCTGTGGGATGGGACAAAAGGGGTTTTAAGGGAGGTGGTGGGTGATAAACTGTGAAATGAAAATGGAAGGGGGTTACTGGAGGTAAAGACAACTGGGGACAAAAGGGGCAGAGTTATTGGGACATGAGAAGGCCATAAGGAAATAAAAAAAAAATTAAATCTCACAAAGGCAACTTATTTCTGGTTTTGAATGAGGGAACTCACATTTTCATTTTGAATTCTTTAGATTTATTTATTTCATTTTATGTGTGTGATTATTTTGCCTGGATGTACGTATATGCACCGTGGCTGTGCCTCTGGCAGTCAGATTCCCCTGGCCCTGGAATTGCGGATGGTTATGAAGTAACATATGGGTGCTAGGGAGCAAACCCAGGTCCTCTGCAAGAGCAAAGCTGCTGAACTATCTCTACCTCCAACACCTTTTCATGCTTTACTGAGCTCAATAAATCAAGTAGCTGGCTTCACACCTGGTATGGGACGGAGTACTACATACACATTTACACGGAGAACGTTATGGATACAGAAAGGGGTAGGGAACTGGGTCTTGGATCTAATTTAGCACTTAATGCATTGTGTTCTGTAGACCAGAAGAGCGAGCATTTTATGAGGACAGGAGGCAGTGGACACTTATAACTCTCCCAGCTTCAAAGTTTCTTCTGGAGAATGATAAAGTATGTTACCGGATGCAGGGGGAAAAAGTTGACCTTCTCTTAAAAGTATTTAAATAAGATCTAATTTGGAGTTGACTGCTATTTTATTTCTTCAAACCCTGGAAGATCTTAGCTGATCTGGTTCACTGCTGACTTCATGAAAAGTGTTGTTTTGCTAAGGAGTCCATAAATTACAGTGCTTAGACAGTCCTCTAAACTTCGGGCTGAGGAGAGAGCAGGGTTATAGCTAAAGCCAGCCAGAGACAGTGGTCTGTCTGACTTGGTATCTTATCTATTCTCTCCTGCAGATAAAACCTGCCTGCCACCATCTTTTTGTTTCTTAATCTAGTGTCCATCTCGTGTGTTACAAATAGGCTCAGCTTTGGGAAAAGATGAAGGCTTATGCGCAGTCACTTGTCTAAGGTCTCTCAATTAGATGACCCAAGACTAGAATCTACTTTTCTTTGTGCTTAAACTAAAATGCATTGCATTGCATTTAGAGATTCTAGTCATTTTTTTTTTGAAAATATCATTTGGGGGCTATGTGCTTGAGATTTTATTGAGATTTAAACCTCTGTCTGGCCAAAAAAGTTTAGTTTGCACAAAAACATTACTACAGATAGTTTTTTAAGACTTCGAAAAAGTTCTTCCTTGGCAATTCTATTAACCATTAGACAAGAAATTAAGAAACAAACAAACCGTCTGCTCAATTCAGCTCTTCAATAGAGTTTCACTTAGGGATATGTGTTTCCATCCCAGAAATGATTAGTGGATGGTTAAATTACAAGAGGAAGAAGAATTAACATTTTGAATGAAAGCGTATATAATGAGGGAGCTTGAAGTGGGAGAAAATTACTCCCAAATAGAATAGAATTTTGAACAAGAGAAAAACTGGTCCAGCTATTTATGTACATTACCCATTTCAATCATTACACTTTGAGTTCTTTTTTGGTTTCGGCTGGTCTTTTATTAATTTTCTTTCAAGACAAGGTCTCATGATGTGGTCCTGGCTGGCCTGCAACTCCTGGTCTTCCTGCCCCCAGCTTTCCCGCTGTTGGGATGACAGCTGTGGGACACCTCACAAGGCTGCTTGAACACTTAAGCTTTTCTATCCAGAGTTTTGCTGGTGCTTTACTGTGCAAATAAAGCAGATTTCTTTCATCTAGAGCCTCAGAAAAGCGTGCAGATTGCTCAGTGGCATAGGAGTAGAGCTGATCTCACTTCCTTTTCATTTACTATCTTAAAAAATATCCAAGAGCTGGACACAGAAAACAAGGAGGCATTTTAAAAAGTGTTTAATTGTGTGTGTCCACATGGCTATGTGCCTTCATGTGCTATGTCATGCATGTGGAGGTCAAGGAACAGCTTTATGGAGTCAGGCCTCTCCCTCCATTTTTATATGCATTCTGGGGATTGAACTCAAGTCATCATTTAGGCTTGTGTGGCATCTCAATAGCTTCATCTTAACCATTATTTTATACAAAAACAAGCAACGAGTATTTATTTAATATGCACTGTAAGGGTTCAAGTAGACTTAATTAAAATAAAACAAAAATAACAGCATAGCTCAGAAACCAGGAAGGAAGGACAGACGGACGATCTCAGAAGGAAGACGACACAGAGAGCTGGACAGCTGGCGTCAGGGCTCTTGGCCGAGACCTGCTTTGAACAGGTTTCTTGCAGGTACTTCTTAAACGCTGTGGGGTTTGTCCAGAGCTCTGCAGCATGTGTGTTCAAAGGGCTATCGATGTTGGGTTCCCCTAGCCAGCTCTGGATAGAGAGCAAGATGGTCCTGACGTCATATCCTTATCCTTGAGGATGTCCAGGCAGATGTTGCCCTGGCCACGTTGGGGTGGTAGCAGAGCATGAGGAACTTCACTGTGGGTGCGTTGTAAGGGTAGCCACTGGGAACGCTAGGGAGAGTTTATACCTCAGGTCTTCATATACGGTGCCAGCTGCTCCGTGGATGGTCCCTACCCATTTGAACAGGTTGTCTGATTCACGGAAGGCAGAAATTCCTTTGTCACCAGACATCATGGTGACATCGGGTCATCAGCTCCTGCTGTAGCCTCTTGCCCACTGGGCTGGGGGCAGGGCCCAGCTCTTTCTCAGTGGCAATGCTGGCCACAGCTGGGTCGGGGTTTTGCGAGGCTATCCCAGAGGTGCTGGGAGCGAGACAGGAGTGTGGAGACCAAAGGGTAACTGCCTTAACCATTGTTTTTTTTTAAAGCTACATAGTTCAGTAGTACACTATCATTGTTGTGCAAGTGATTTTTCAGACCATTTCTATTGTGCAAATGGCAACTCTGTATCTATTGAAGACTAATTTCTCCCTGTCCTTCCCCAAGCTCTTAGCTACATTTATTTCCTCTTTCTATGATTCTTAAATTTTTCTTT
Organism: Micromys minutus; assembly: GCF_963924665.1. Taxonomy (NCBI): domain Eukaryota; kingdom Metazoa; phylum Chordata; class Mammalia; order Rodentia; family Muridae; genus Micromys; species Micromys minutus. The sequence continues at coordinate 40,789,255 of NC_137970.1, read as the reverse complement.
TTACTATTTTATTATGCTGTGGGTATTTGAATAAGAATAGATGCCATAAGCTCATATATTTTAATACAAGCACACACAGACAGTTGTTGAAACTGTTTGGAAAGGATTAGGAAGTGTAGTCTTGTTTTGAGAGGTGTGTCACTCGGGGGTTAGGGGTTGAGACTTCAAAAGGCCAATCATTCCTAGTAGCTCTCTTTGCCTGGTGCTTGTGGATTGAGATGTGAGTCCTGAGCTGTGGCATGATGCTTGCCTTCAGGCTGTCATGATTCCTATCATGATGCCACCACCCATGCCCTAACCCAAATAAACTACTTTCTCTTCCAAGTTGCCTAGTGCCTATTGAAGTAAGAATAGGGCACTGGATCCCCTGATACTGTAGCTACAGATGAGCTGCCATGTGGGTGCTGGGAATCAAACCCTGGTGCTCAGGAAGAATAGTGCTTTTAACCACTGAGTTGTGGGGATTTTGTTTGTTTGTTTGTTTTGTATTTTGTTTTTTTATTTTTTGAGAAAGGGTCTTATATTTTCTGGTCGTGAGCCAAGCCTTTAATGGCTGAGCCATCTCTCCTATTCCACTTGGGAGGGAGAAAAAGACCAGAGGTCAGAGAGAGGGAGGGAACTGGATGGCAGAGGGGAGGAGGAAGGGCAGGGGAAAAGGGGAACATGATTAGGTATTTGGGGGGGGCAGAACAGCAGTGAAGTCCCGAGGGCCAGCAGAATAAAGAGAACTATACAACCTTGGGAAGTAGGAAGTAGGGGGACCCTCCAGAATGTACCAGAGACCGGGGAGATGAGAGAATCTCAAGACTCAAAGTCTTAGATGAAATGTCCAACAGTGGGGTACCTCTAGTAGAAAGACAGGACATCAACTGGAGGGATGGGGCTGCCATCCCACCGTCAAAATCTCTGACCAAGAATTGTTCCTGTCTAAAAGAACTGCAGGGACAAAATGGAGAAAAGCCTGAGGGAAAGGAAGTCCTGTGACAGGCCTGAATTGGGATCTAGGTCAAGGGGAGGCCTGGAGGCCTGACACTATTACTGAGGCTGTGTTGTGCTTGCAGACAGGGGCCTAGCATGGCTGTCCTCTGAGAGACCCAACAAGCAGCTGAAAGAGTCAGATGCAGATACTTACACCCAACCAATGGACAGAAGCTGGGGAACCCTAGAGTTAAATTAGGGAAAAGCTGGAAAAAGTTGAGGATGAGGGAGACCCCATAGGAAGACCAGCAGTTTCAATTAAACTGGATCCCTGAGATCTCTCAGACACTGAGCCACCAACCAGGCAGCATACACCAGCTGATAAGAGACCCTTGACACACAAACGGCAGAGGACTTCCTGGTCCTGGCCTCATGGAGAGAAGACACACCTAATCCTTGAGAGACTTGAGGCCCCAGGGAATGAGGAGGCCAGGTGGAATGGGAGGGTGGGGACATCCTCTTGGAGGCGGGAGGAGGAGTGGGATGAGGAACTGTTGGAAGGCAGAATGGGAGGGGGATGATGAGTGGACTGTAAAAAGGATTAAAGATAATAATAATTAGAGGGGGAGGGAGTGAGAGATTGTGTGTCTTTCTAATTAGCTCAGGGTGGTCCAGAATTCTCAATTCTTCTGCTTCAGCCTTCAGAGTTCTGGTGTTACACACCTATTTCATCACAAATGGTTCTGTTTCTATGATTTTGGTGTTTTTAGATACTTCACATGAATGAAATCATACTGTGTTTGCCCTTTTGTGATTTACTTCTTTTGCTTAGCATAGTACATGAAGGAGCTCTTAATTTTTTTTTAAGTTTCTCTTCAATCTTAGTATTACAGGGCTGTGAATAGCTCTGGCATTGGTGAAGGCTTTCTCCACAAGGACAAAGGAGCATTCATGTTCTCCAGCTCTAAAGAGGCTGGCAGAGCTTAGATAATCATTCACCAGAAGTCTAAGAGGCAAAAGTGTTAACTAGGGTACGGTGTAGGTGGCAAGCCATACATCTGAGAGCTATTGTTTTATCAGTCTGAGATATCATCTTTGTGATTCAATCCTGCTAATGAGATGGTCAGAGAAGTCACTGAGAAGCTCTCAAGGGCAGAGAGCTATAACATTTCTGCCTTTGCTATTTCACTCTTAAATACTGCTGAGATTATTTCCTATCTACAGTACAGTTGAACCACATTAACTTTAGTGGATGCTCTTACAGTTAACTAGTTATATACAAGCCTTCAGTTTCTACACATGCTTATTTTCTCAGCCAAGTAACTTCCACCTTCAGGAGTTCAGCTGTGTCCCCTTGCCAAAGGATTATCCCAGCAGGGCTTGATGACTGTTTACAACCCCTTCTGGAATGGAGGTAGGTGGGGTCACAAACCTTCACCTGTGTATCTACTTGTATTCAAATCTGCCTTAATAGACCTTTGGGAGGATGGATTACAGTACATATAGTCAGTCTGGAGAGGTATAGAGGAGGGGATGCTTAATCTATGTAGCTATGGGCAAGCTATTATTTCTGATAGGTAAAGATGGTCTGGTAAGTCCTTTTTGGGGTGGGGAGCACCAACATTCCTGTGGGTAACCCTTCACCTATGCTCTGTAAAGAAGCCCCCAAAACTCTCTGCTTCCCCAGAGGGACCTTTAGTGGGACAGGGCCACAATTTGCCATTGGAGCTTGGGAGAAGAGTTAGCTGTTGGAATTTTAGGAACAGTCTACATTTAGAGGGACTGAAGCTAAGACCAAGCATTCACGTGTCGTCAGAAGTCCTGGCTGACAGAAGGGGCACAGCTGGAACGCAGGTGCTGTCAGCTCAGAAGCAGAAACTGCATGTCTCAAACATGTCAGAGTGGACTTCCAGGATCCCCTGGAAGTTTGATTTGTGTCAAACTAAAATCAGTCTCTTGGCAACTGTTACAGCTGTTCAAGTACAGAGTCCTGACTCATATGGCCCAAACCCCTCAGCATAAAGTCCTTCAGGGTCAGCTTCACTACCCTTGTCCAAGGGAGTATCTAAAAAAGAAAACCAGCCCCACTGGGAGTGAGGCCATGGTGCTTTTAGGTACACACACACACACAAAAAGCATTCATGGGAAATAAATAATGTCCCAAGAAGGCCACCTATTTGGAACTGGACAGAGAAAAAGGCAACTCTTTAACCGGGTCAGCTCCTTTAACACTGACAATTTGAGCTCTGTGTTAATTCTCCTGACCTGTGAAACACAAGATTGCCTAAAATTTCATTACCTCTGTGTCCAGACAATATGATAATATGGAACCCAGGACGGACTAACACTTCCTTAAAATTTCCTCTGATGCACTTCTTGGCATCAGAATAGTGTGTCTGATACAGCTCTCTCCTGAGAGGCTCTGCCAGATTCTAACCAATACAGACGAGGATGCTTGCAGCTAACCATCGGACTGATTACAGGGACCCCAAAGGAGGAGTTAGGGGAAGGACTGCAGGGGCTTAAGGGGCTTTGTCAGGCACTGTGAAGGCTTGATGCCCCAGTGTAGGGGAATGCTAGAGAGATGAGGTGGGAGTGGGTGGGTGCATAGAGGAGCACCCTCATAGAAGCAAGGTAAGCAGAGAGGGGATAGGGATTTGCAGTGGGGAAACCAGGAAAGGGTACCATTTGAAATGTAAACAAATAAAATACCCAATTTAAAAAAAAACAAAAAAATTTCCTCTGAATCCCTCAACATCTGCTTATCCAGCTCTAATCCCAAGTTCCTCTTATATTGGAGAAAATGTCTCTCGGGACCCCTGAAGCAATCAGTGTTTTGCTGGCGATGTTTAGCTACATGAAGCTAATTTGGTATCGTCTACAAGTGTGTTCCTCATGGGTTTCTGCCCAAGCTTCTTCGTTGCCAGCTGCTTAGCATCAGAATTGTGAAAGAAAACTGAATAGGCCCCATTTTCAAACCTTGGCATTTTCTTCTTTTTTCTTTCCTGTCTCCAACATAGTCTAATACTCCACATCCCCCTTTTTAAAATGGCCGCTATTTCAAGGGAAACTGTTTAGAAGGCTATTGTTTGTGGAAGTGAAACAATATAACATTGTGCTGAGCAACATCATTGTAAGTAGGGATCCTCACTGAATGCTACTGTTATGGCAGATGTACCCCGACACCAGGAGAGGTAGGTACATAGGCTCTGTCTGGATAGGGGTTAAGGAAACCTCATTGCCAGGACTAGAGTTTGGGACTAAGGTGAAATTAAGTTAGGCACCAGTGGAAAAATTTAATGTGGTGCAAAAAGTTTTGTAAAACTCTTAAAGGCAAAAATATCATCAGTCAGCAGTATTCTGAAAAAAATTCACAAAAGAATCTAAGATGAATGCAAATTAAAAAAAAATCCAAGAAAGTCACGTAGGTTGACTCATGCTTTTAATCCCAGTACCCAGAATGTGGAAGCAGAAAGATTTGGAGGCCAGCCTGATCTACATAGTGATTTCTAGGCCAGCCAGGGCTACATAGTGATTTCTATATTCAGACCCTGCCTCAAATAACCTATATATAGAAAGATTAATGTCAGGCTGGAGAGATGGCTTGGGGGTTGAGAGCACTGACTGCTTTTCCAGGGGATCTAGGTTCAATTCCCAGGATCTGCATGGCAGCTCATAACTGTCTGTAACTCCAAGATCTGACAACCTCACACAGAAATGGATGCAGGCAAAACCTCAATGTGCATAAAAATAAACAATATTTATGTCTACAGTTGCATAACCCTGAGAGTGAGTATCTCACCTACCCCCATCCTAGTCCCAGCCCTAGAAAGGACAATGGCTAGCAGCCATATGGTGTCAATGGTTTTCTTGCTAGTCTAGATTTCAGTCTCGCTGTGAATTACTAATCCTAAATGGAGAAGGCGTTTAAGTATACACCTTGGTCGAGGGATGCTTGACTGGAGGGAAAGTGATTTTCATGATTTGTGGTTCAATGTTAAGTGGGGCTTGGATCTGGCTCAAGGAAATAACATGTGATAATATCTTACCACGCCACTCGCCCTAAAGTGCTATTCTATGGTGGTAACCTAGTTGGGTGACTCTTAGAGAGTCCTTAGAGTTTAAAGTGAAGGGATGCTTGTGAGTCAGAAGCAACAAAGGATATTGCTATTACAATTTGGATGACCAGAGGACCACTGTCATGGGAGGAGCCAAGACTGAAGATGTGTTACATGTATGAAAAACATGTGGGACAAAATAGAACTCCCAGGAGGCCAGAAGGCAGGCATGTGGACATCATACTTCCATGTATTTTGCTAAGAATGAAGTAATTTGGAGAGATGTACTTCTCTCTCCTTTTTTTTTCTTATTTTGTTTTTTGAAACAGGGTTTCTCTGTGTAGTCCTGGCTGTCCTGGAACTTGCTCTGTAGACCAGGCTGGCCTCAAACTCACAGACACCCACCTGCCTGTCTCTAGATTGCTGGGACTAAAGGTGTGCACCCTCCACCACCTGGCAGAGATTTAATTTTTTTAAAGATTTATTTATTTTATATGAGTACATTGTTGCTGTCAGAAGAGGGCATCAGATCCCATTGCAGATGATTGTGAGCCACCATGTGGTTGCTGGGATTTGAACTCAGGACCTTTGGAAGAGCAGTCAGTGCTCTTAACCACTGAGCCATCTCTCCAGCCCGAGATGTAGTTTTTTGATACTTTTAAGCACTATCAGAAGAAGTAGGCTAGGTGGTCTACGTAAAAATCAGGTTCTCTGGGCATAAATGGAAGGAAACAATCATGTTTCTAGGAAAAATATTGTTAAAGAAATGTAAAAGTTATCTTTTATTCTCCTGTATTAATTGTTGTCTCTGGAGCTTACTGCCTCCAACTGCTAATCTACTACTGCCTGATCCAGGAAGCTTCTAGCTTCCAAATAATCTGATCTAGGCTTAAAATTACCCCTTTCTTGTTCTTTCTGATCTTTGGCTGGCTGGTCTAACTCAGCTGTTCTGGCTCAAACTCCTCTCCAGGCTAACTGATTAAGTCTGGCTTCTCTGAGCTTTTCCTGAATTACTCAGCTTGGCCTCAAACTATCTGTTCTAATCTTCTGGCTCTTTCTCATTCTCTGGCTCATTCTATTTTCACTTGTGTCTAGCTTGTTCCCTCTCTGAAACCTGTCTCTCTGTAACTGTCCTGGTAAAGCTGCCTTCTTCCTCCCTCCCTCTCTTCCTCCCTCCTTCCCTCTCTTCCTCCCTCCTTCCCTCTCTTCCTCCCTCCTTCCCCCCTCCCTCCCTCCCTCCTTCTCTCCCTTCTTCCCTTCCTCCTTCTCTCCCTTCCCCCATCCCTCTCTTCCTCTCTGTCTCTCTGTCTCTCTCTCTCTCCACTGCTCCTTTAAGTATCTTCCCTTTCTTCTCTTGGGAGTTGGGCACACCCTACTCTGTCAAATCTTTCTCTGAGTTATCACTTTGTCTGCCCCTCAATTAGACATCACTTTCAATCATGGATGCTTCCTTCTACAGACTAACTTTACAGTCTTTGTTTCAGATTAAAGATGTGTTCTAAGGGCTGAGCCATACCACAACTAGAAACAGCCTTTTTCAGCAACTAACACAACTTCAGGGTTCACAGTGTGATCAAATATTCTTCAACAGAGAAATAACATAAGAGCTGTAGAGAAGCTTCTAAAGTCTTAGCATTATTTTTCCTTTCATCTTTTTGTGCCTGTAGGAATTGAACCTAAAGCCTTGTGCATGTGAGGCAAATGTATCACTGAAATTTATCTACAGGATTCTTAGTGTTCTGTGATGTTTTTACTAGCAAAGTATCCCAGCCCTGAATTGTCTATATAGGATCTGAAACCCTAAACTGCTTTTAGCACACTTACTCAATGTCTTAGTTACTGTTCTTTCTACTGCTGTGAGAAGACACCATGACCAAGGCAACTGAACCCAAAATATGTGACATTTTTATCAGGATTAAGATATGAACTTAGAACTGGTCATGGTGACACGCGCACATGTAATCCTGTCAGGAGGATCAAGAGTATACATGCAGCTTGGGAAAATAGTGAGATCTTGTTTCAAAGAAAGAAAGAAAGAAGGAAGGACGGAAGAAAGGAAGAAAGGAAAGATAAGATCTGAACTATAAGCCTCAGAGTTTAATCCCTGATGTTGAAATAAATAAGCAAATAAATTAACAAAAATAATTAAGTGTTTGGATTTCCTAATGATATTCTTAGTAGAAACATCGGACCAGGTTTCTATTGAGGGTACAATGTCTACATAGTGAGGCCTAAAATAGAAAACATTTTGAATTAAAATTACTTAAGCAGACAAACAGTGGCTGGTTGATTCCAATGGGCAGCCAAGACAGAATTCATGAGACAAATGGCTTCCTGTGTTGGCGAAGATATTCTATAGTTGTGCTATTAAAAAGAATAGCCAATAGCAGCACGAGGCTCCTGAGCACTGAAATGCAGCTAGTGTGATTTAATTTTAAATTCTAATTACAAGTTTTGGTTTTTGGGTATTTGAGATTGATGTTCCAGATATCGGATATCCGTGTTAATATTTTTTTAGGTCAGGTCTCAGAAAGTATACAGGTGAGACACAGCAAAGCATGGCTAAAGAGAAGGGGACACAAGCTGGACCATCAGCTTTTGGTGGCAGGTACCCGTTGCTTTGCACCTGAGACACAGCCTCAGCCTTTAAGCAATTTAAATTAAATTCGAAAAATCACAACTACTAGCTATCATATGCAACAGTGTAAGTAATGTCTAGGTCTCAGCTGGGACCAGACCTATGGATGGGACTCCAGTAAAGCTGCAGAGGGCCAGGCTGCATCCTACTGCAGCAGGCATGGGATTCTGAATTCTTTGTCACTTTCCAGACTTTCCATAGCAGTACCACTCAGACTCCATGAAGGAGTCTTGTCATAATGCTAATTCTGACTGAGAGGTTCCGGGGTATTGGGGTATAGCTTGCAAGTCTGTCTGTCTCGCTCTGTCTCTTTCTCTCCTCTCTTCCCCCCCTTTCGCTTCCCTAAACAGGATGGTCTTGAACTCACTATAAAGCTAAGAAAGACTTTGCATTTTTGATACTCCTTTATCGACCTCCCAAGTGCTAGGATTATAGGCATGTACTATCCCCACCTTTTTTATTTTCTAATTTTAAAATATTAAGTAAATTCTTTTTTGTTTGAGACAGACAGGGTCTCTCTACATAGTTCTGTCAGTCCTGGAACTCACTGTGTATCGACCAAATCTTAAATACCTGCCTCTGGCTCTTGAGTGCTAGGTTCAAAGGCCTCTGCCATCACACCTGGCACCATTGTACCTTGTACTCAGAGTGAACTCAGGGCTCTGCATGTTAAATAAGCATTCTACCAACTGAGTGGCATCCCTAGTCTGAGTGCCTTCATGCTACCCACTCTCTTTCTCTCTCTGAATGAGTGTTTTACCTGCATGTATCGATATTACGTGCATGCCTGGTACTCACCGAGGTCAGAAGATGTTCGATTCAGTAGAGCTGGAGTTGTGGGTGGTTATGAGCCACCATGTGGGTGTGGGAAACTTTGTAAGAGCAACAAGTGCTCTTAACTACTGTATCTCCAGCCTGGGAGCCTGAATTTCTTTAAACACGCACACACACACACACACACACACACACACACACACACACACACTCACACGCACAGAGTGTGTATGGGTGTTTTGTCTGCATGTATGTTTGTGTACCTTCTGTGTGTGGTGCCGGTGGAGGCCAGAAGTATGTGTGTTGGGTCTCCTGGGACTGAAGTTACAAAGTTCTGAGCTTCCATGTGGGTACCGGGAATTGAACTCTGGTCCTCTGCTAGAGCCACCAATACCCAATACTCACTCTTTTAAATCTTTAATCTCTTTTAACAGTCTAGTCATCATCCCCCTCTCATCTGTTCTCCTACAGTTCCTCATCCCATTCTTCCCCCCAGTCTCCAAGAGGATGTCCCCACACACCCCCACCCCAACACCCTGCAAGGCCTCCTCATTCCCTGGGGCCTCAAGTCTCTCAAGGGTTAGGTGCATCTTCTCTCACTGAGGCCAGACCAGGCCGTCCTCTGCTGTATATGTGTTGGGGCCTCAGACCAGCTAGTGTATGCTGCCTGGTTAAATTAGGGAAAGGCTGGGAGAAGCTGAGAAGGAGGGTGGCCCTGTAGGAGGACCAGCAGTCTTAACAAACCTGGACCCCTGAGATCTCTCAGACACTGAGCTACCAATACTCTTAACCTTTGAACCATCTCTCTAGTCCTCAAGAGAGGTCTGCATTTCTAATGAGCTCCCAGAGATGGCAGGGCAGATTGTCTTAGGACCACACTTGGTACATGGTGCTATATTTGGGTTGTATTAATTTTCTTTTTTGGCCAAGAGAATTCGTGACTGAAATGGATGGTGTTAGCTACTTTCAAATATTTTACCCAGTAAAAAAGTACAATCAACCAGGAAAGGAGTTGCTTGGGGCATCAACTTTATCCTTTCTCTTGTTCCATTTCAAATGAGGGCAGCTGCATTTTAGCCTCTAGCCTCAATTCCTTTTACCCTTTAATTAAAAGCCTCTGGAAAACCTGGAACAGGGAGAGACAGAAACTTAAGAGACATCTTGATCACCATGCATTTTGTTAGGTGACATTTTCTTTCAGAAAAAAAAGTTGCCTGTTTCAGAAAATAAGATGTGCATGTGGTGCAGACGTGCATGCAGTGTGTGATTGTTTGCATGCATGTGGTGCAGTGTGGACGTGTGTGTGTGTGTGTGTGTGTGTGTGTGTGTGTGTGTGTGTGCGTGCGTGCGTGTGTGTGTGTGTGGTGCCAATGTGCGTGTGGTGTGGACATGCACGCAGTGTGGATGTGAGTGTATGCATGTTTTAGGAGTGAGGGAAAAGTCAGTATATAAAGGCACAGAACACAGGGACTTGCATTACAGTTGTAATTTCTGTAGATATTACGGAAATTCTCCAAAATTATCATCCCATTTTTACAGTAAGTACAGATTCTTGATTGGGCCATAGAAAGAACTTGTATTGGGTAGGAAACATTGCATTGTCTTAAGATAGGCAATCTTAAGCCCGAGAATGTTAAATGGATGTCTTAATGGGAAACAATAGGCACACTCTTGTTATTTCCACATTGTAGTATGTTCCACAATGTCACCCATACATTGGGCAGCTGTTCTTTTCTTAACCACACTCCAAGCCTACAAAATTCCCACTTAGATAAAAGAATCCCATTCAGCACTGTGCATCTCAATTACAGTCTGTTTCAAATTGCAGATGTTGGAGAACAGCAAAAGCCCACTGCAGCAAAATTCCCCACATGCAAGAGAACCATTACCTAGGGCCTGCCCTTTCTGACCAGAGCTGGGCTGGGTTGGGAACTCAGTAGGAGTTCTGTTGCTGGCGGGGAGGGATTGGGAGAGGTGTTTCTTGTGGGTAGGGGAATTTTATGCCCATTTCCAGTTCTTTTTACATTTTTCACATGTATATGGCCTGTATGGGTATGTGTGTAGGTTTGCACATTCACATGTATACACATGTATGTGGAAACCTGAGGTTGAGCATTATCCTCGGTCTCTGTTCCAAACCTCATTCATCAAGGCAGGGTCTCTTAATCAAACCCAGAGCTTTGTGTTATGGCTAGCCAGCTTCTTCTGACAGTCTGGTTCTGTAGGAATTCCAGGCAGGCTGCCATACCCATTCGCATGTATCTGCGTTCTGTGGATCCTTTTAACTCTGGTCCTCAGGTTTGAAAAGCAAGTGTTTTAACCATGGAAGTTTCTCCAGCCTCGCACCCCTTCCCCATATACCCATTTGTTACTCTTTCTCATTTTTCCAGCACATATTCTTCCTAACCTGTAAAAGTGGATATTCTCAAAGACTAGATAGATCCCAGATTTTCTTCTTTATAATTTCTGCATAGTTAGCTTCTATGTTATTAAAGGCACATTTATGATACAATCCTTTCTTTAAACTGTGCCTCTCTGATAATCTTTTGAGCTATTGGAAAATCATACTAAATGTGAGCTAGGCAGGTGCTCTTTCATTTGAATTTCTATCTTTTAATTTTTAAAGGCAAGACTGCACATAGCACAGGCAGGCCTTGAACTCCTGATTCTCCAGCCTCCAATGCTGGGATTATAGACCTGTGCCACCACACCTGGTTCTCTCTGTCATTGTTTTGCATGTATGCGTGTGTGTTCATGTGTACATATGCATGTGGAGGCCAGGGCACGACTTTAAGTGCCATTTCTCTAGAACAGTGGTCCTCAGCCTTCCTACCTCTGCGATCCTTTAGTACAATACCTCAAGTTGGGCTGACCCCAACCACAAAATGATTTTCATTGCTACTGTTAAGAATCATAATGTAAATATTTTTGGAGATACGAGGCTTCCCCAGAGTCAGGACTCATGACTCACAGGTTGAGAACTGCTGCTGAAGAGTCATCTACCTCACTGTTTGACAAAATCTCTCACTGGCCCAGAGTTTTCCAAGTAGGCTAGGCTAGCTGGCCATGGAACCCCAGGAGTGTTCACATCTTTACCTCAACAGTGCTGGGATTAACATTGTATATCAATAAGCCTGTTTTTTTTTTTTTTTAAATGTGGTTTCTGGGGATTGAACTCAGGTCCTAACGTCTGCAAGGCAAGCACATTACCACTAAGTTATCTCCCCAGGCCCTTCTGTTATTTTTATTGTTTGGCTTTTCTTTTAGCACTAGGAATCTTACTCAGGGCTTCACACAAGTTAGGGAAGTGCTCTGCCACCGAGCTATAGCCACACAGCCCCTCCATCATTCTTTTAAAAATTATTTTTTTAATATTTCTTTGTTCTCTCTCTCTCTCTCTCTCTCTCTCTCTCTCTCTCTCTCTCTCTCTATCTATCTATCTGTATTTAGTATCTAGGTGCATGTGTTGGGGTGACCACAGAATCCAGAAAAATATTTTTTTTGTTCCCCATGTATGAATGTTTGCCTACATCATGTATGTATGTATACCATATGCCTATCTGGTTCCAGAGTAGGCTGGAAGGAAATACCAGCACTGAGCCATCTCCAGGCCTCTAAACCTACTTTCTTAGAAATTTGCATGGTGGAAAGCCTTAGGAGATAGAGATAATATGTCCTTATGGGGTTCAGGGCCAAAACAGTTCCTTCAAGAGTAGGATGGAACACTTTGCAGCTTTTAAAAACACCACCATTTCCTGGGACTATAGAGACAGACTAGTGGTTAAAAGAACTTTCTGCTTTTCAAGAGGGCCTGGGGTTCAGTTCCTAGCATCCACATAGTGACTCACAACTATCCATAACTTTAGTTCCAAGGGATCGAATGCCACCTTCTGACCTCTACAGGCACACATATGGTGCAGATATACATGCAGGCAAATGCTCAAATATGTAAAATAAATAAATCTGAAAAAAAACTAAAACATTGCTATTGCCTAAAAGTGGCTTCTTCAACTGTGACACATTTTTCACACATTACCCGGGCCCATATTCCTGTTGCCTTCGTGGGGCTTAAGGGAGAAAGGAATGAATACAAACCCTTAACTCATGCTGCTTACCACGTTGTAATAGAGTCCTTTGTCTTGACTAGATAGTGTTCCGTCTTCTTCCAGCATCCGTGAAATGATAGCAGGCTAACTTGTCTTACAAACAGGATAAAAAGCTTAAGACCCTTCATAGTTCTATTTTATGGAGCAGTGTTGAGATTGGGCTTCATTTTGTAGCCTAAGCCCAGCCTTGAACTACAGGCAATCAATCCTCTTATGTTTGACTTCAAAGTGTTAGCTTTACAAGTTTGAGCTGTCATTCTTAAAACTTTCTATTTCTAATGTTGTAGCATCCCTTATATAATAGTATTAGTGATAGGTGCTCCCATTGATGCAGAAGAAACTCTAAATAATAGAAGCAATGTTATAAAGGATGTACTAATAGATTTGCTTAGGAGATATTAAGTCACACAGTAAAATTTAGCTAAAGGAACACAAAAGACCCCATGCCTGTTATAATCAAATCTTATAGTGCCAAGATGGAAATGTTTACTTACCAGGACTGACCAACTATTAGGCATATCCCCAAAGAACATGCCACTAACAGGCAGCTCAAGAGGGCAGAACAAGGTGACAACCATCATTAAGATTTGGTCTACCCCTAATACCCTATGCTCTTATCAGAAAATGCAAGAATCTGTAGGTGGGCAGATGAACTTCTGTAACAACTATTTGAAAAGAACAGCTCTTGTGTACTTAAAATGATTCTGACAATATGTTTACTGTGTAAATCTCCCATCTGCCTTGCCATTAGTGAGGTAGTGGGAGAATGGTGTGGGAAAAATAAAAATTGGCCCCAGGAGGCTGAAGCCCAAATCTGGGCTCTGGCACTTCATAGCTGGGTAACGCTGGGTACATGATTTAAGCCTCTACATTGCTTCCTTAAAAAAAACTGTATGGGGTTCTTTCTTTTTTTTATTAATCATTTTATTCATTTATATTTCAAATGATATCCCCCCTCCTGGTTACCACTCTAACCCCCCATCCCATTCCTTCTCTCCCCCCTCCCCTTTGCCTTTATGAGCCTGCTACTCTCTTCAGTGACTAGATGAAAACATTGTAAACAGAACTGTGCCTTCCACATACTGAGAATGGGCAAAGGGTGGATGTTTCATATATTTTATGGCCTAGGTATTTCAAACAGCTGAGTATATTTCACATTCTATATGAACACCCTGGATATGGAAGAGTGTAGTATTCAATTTTACCAAAAATGGATATTTGTTTAAAACACCACTACAGGACTGGTGAGGTGGCTTGGCACATAAAGCACTTGCTCCTAAATGAATGATCAGAGTTTGATCTTTGGGACATGAAGGTGGAGGGATAGAACTGACTCCCATGTGTTGTCCCATGACTGATCCATGTTCAGTGTGGCTGGTACATATGCACATATGTGTATGTGTGTGCACATGAACACACACACTACAAATATGTATATACATACATACATACATATATATATGTGTGTGTATAATTTTAAAAAACCTAAAAAAAACCCACAAAAAACAAACCAAAGGATGGCCTGGTGGCAATTTAGCGATGCCAGCTTCATTCAACAAAGGCAAATAACTATATTGCTGTCAGTTGGAAGGTAAGAAATATATGAGTAGTACCCTGGATAGAGACAAACTGTCACTACAATGGGGACTACTGGAGGGGAAATAAACAGATGCCACTAAACAGTAACTGGAAACAAAGGTGAATTTATTTGTCTATCTGAAAAGGAAGGGTACATCACTAGAGCAAATCATTCTGCTTATTGTACCTGAATGGACCACTTACAGAGCAAAAGGAGGAAGGAAACCAAAACTGGCAGCGCGCTGAGCCACTCCAGACGGCCTTAGATCTGCTTGGCTCTGAAGGCTGAGCTTGAGTTCTCTGCAACGGCTCACTGGACCAGTTCACGTCTTCCAAGTGCTGGCACCAGGATGCTCCAGCCAGCTCACTGTCACTCTAGTGGCAAATGACCGGTGTGCTTGAAGGTGCTCAAATCCTTGTTGCGGAGCACCAGCAGGACCCCAGTATAGGTTTATGCCAGTGACGATCACGGTCACCTGTCCCTTTGCTAAGCTCTTTCAGAACTGACAGACCAAGTTTCCATTTCTTTTTAGAGAAAAAGCAAACAAACATACATGTGCACTTGCTTACAAAGGCAAATTTCATGTAGGCAGATTATCCTTCAGAGTTACATAAGAATAAGACCTAAGCAGTAAAACAACACCCATCCATGACTGATGGCAGCACCACTACCCACAATAGCCAAAAGGTGGAAACAGCCTAAACATGGGGAAACACATCAGGCCATATACAGACAAGGACCGAAGTGCTGGCACAAAGTACAATATGCATAAACATTAAGCATCTGCCAGGCAAAAAGGCAGACAAAGGTACAAAGTTATATATATAAAACACTATAAAATTCACCCAATATAAACACACGAATCATTCAATTCATAGGGACACAAAGCAAATTGGTGGTTGGCAGTGACTGGGGGGAGGGGGAGAGGGAGGGGGAAGATGCCTTCCTGCTTAATACCCAATGGGTCCAGGATGTCTTTTGAAGTGCTGAGCATGTTTTGGAAACAGGGCTGGCTGCACAGCACTGCCAATGTCATGACTGCTAAGGGGCTGCACCTTGATGTAGATAAATATTTGTTACAGAACCAATAAACCTCAACCCTCTAAAGGGCAGAGCAGCCCTGTCCACTGAGAAAGGAAACTGAGATGAGGTGAGCTGCAGGGAGTGTCAAACAATTGATGAGGAATAAATGGGCTGGGTGGGGTGGGGGCAGAGGAGGAGAACAGCCCACTTAACAGCCCCAGGCAGCTGTGGGCACTGAAGAAGCAGTCTGGAAGACTGCGTTGGAAATGCTTACTTATTCCTCAGTGCCAGGGACCTAGAATGTTCTAAAACATGTAAATGGCTTCAAGGGGAGAGCCACAGCAACTCACCCCAGATGGCCTTTTACAGGCCAGTGGCAGGGTCTGGAGGAGAGCTGGGGTCGGCCAGAGCACTGGCTGCAGGGCAAACCTTCTGAGGGCTGGGCTGCTCATCAGACAAGTCTGCCATGGGCTCCCCTGCAAAGGAGTGCACACCCCAGCTGTACTCAATTTCAGTGTGACAACCCTAATCAGGCCAGGTGGTGGTGATGCACACCTTTACTGTCAGCACTCCAGAGACAGAGACAGGCGGGCTTCTCTGAGTTTCAGGCTGGTCTACCCAGTGAGTTCAGGACAGTCAGACCTGCCTAGGGAAACCCTAAAGTTTCCAAAAGTTAAAAAAAAAAAAAAGGTAAAAAAATTGTCAAAAAATGCTTGTTTGTTTTAAATTACCATTTACAAACAAATCCTTAATTATTAACTTGAAAGTGTATTATTGCCATTCCAAAAAGATATACTAAGGTAATTTTATTTGGGAGTTTGCATGTATTTGCTCCTTATGGGTGCCTGTTGCTCACACTTATCAGAAGACGATGTCAGATCTCCTGGAAATGGAGTTAAAAGATGTTTGTGAGCCACCTCATGAGTGCTAAAAACTAAACCTGGTTCCTGTACAAGAGCAACAAGTGCTCCTAACCACTAAGCTATAACTGTAGTTCCTATTTCAGTTTTTTACTTATATTTGTGTGGGAGGGGCATATGTATGTCAGTCATGGAAGGGCCAGACTCACATCATATTTTCTGGAGCTGGGCATAAAGACAGGTTTTCCAGTTGCCTGACATGGGTGCTGGGAACCAAACTACAGATCTTCGAAGAACAAGTGCTCTTAACTGCTGAGCCATTTGGTCAGCCTGATGTTACTGCAGCTTTAATATTTATCGAATGGCAATCTGGAAGAGACTAAGCATTTGGATGTGTGATCACATTGGGATACTACAATAAACACCACCATATTGAAAGAGAAAAATGAACAACAAGCAAAACTACTTCGGTTTTTAATATCCCTTTTCTGGTTCTATGTAAAACTTGGGTATTGTGGGTTTTTTTTTTTTTTTTCATTTTAAACTGTAATACATTGAGACATTTAAAACACCAGAGATGAAGTAAAAACTGAGAAATGATTTAGCTCAATGTTGGTGCATTTTAAAGAAAATTAAGACTCAGGGTTTTGGGGTGTTTGGTGGGCCTCCTTCTCTATCACTGGGTTCACCAGCTGCATGCTCACAATCCGGGCACTGAGTGCCTGGTCTTTCCACAGTTACTATGCGTGGTATGATTCTCAGCTGCACACTCTGCCTCTGGGTTTGCCCCTGCTGTACTATGGTAGCAGAGAGCTCCAAGCTCCGTGAATGCGCATTCTGCCCGTTCTGGATGGAGCTTACCTGACAGACCACAGATGTCTGGATCGGCTGAACTCCTCTGGCCCCACCAGTGTTGAGACCAGTTTGCTCGGTGCTAAGGTGACTAGTTTGCTGAGCTGGCGAGGACAACGGCTGATTAGGCTCTTGAGAGGAAGCTGGTGGCACTGGCTGTGGAGGGACAGGAGCCCTGGGTGTCTCCTGTTGTTTTGGAATCAATACATATATCTGCTGAGGTTGTCCCTGGGATGACTTCTGAGGATCTGGGCGCAAAATAATAGAGCCAGGAGGAAGCTTTACAGTTAAGGGACTTGCTGTATTATTTATAATGAGTTGCATAGGTGACTTCGCAGGATGCTGTGCTGGCTGAGGTTGCTGCTCACTGGTTGGTGGAAGGCTGTTTTGAGTGATTCCTGAAGCATCTGGGACACTCGTGGGGCAGCCTAGGGCCTGGGCTGAATTATCCACCAAATTGATCTCATTTGTGCCAGTGTCGCTGGTAGGGTGCTGGACTTTTGGCTTGTTTTCCGATGACCCAGCATTAGATTGAGGAGCTGGAGGAAGGGTGCCAACTCTGCCCACAGTAGTCTGCTGAATCACGGTGTTTGTCTTAGGAGCAGGTGGTGCACCTTGACCAGAGCTGACAGTTGAGGAGGCCTGTTTTGAGATTTGGTTAAGTTCCCGTGGTGGAGGAATTCTTCTTCCACGCTTTAAGACGGGGAGTGGCTTCAGACTTGTCTTGGACTTTGGCATCAGAGTGGTTGAGGGTTTTGGCATCAGATCAGTTGCGGGCTTTGGCATCAGACCCGTTGAGGGCTTTGACACCAGACCCTTTGAGGGCTTTGACACCAGACCCTTTGAGGGCTTTGACACCAGACCCTTTGAGGACTTTGACACCAGACCAGTTGAAGGCTTCGGAGCCAGTACGGTTGCAGGCTTTGGTGCCAGCACGGTTGTGCGCTTTTGGATCCGTCCAGTTGAGGACTTTGGCACTAGACTGGTTGCAGGCTTTGACACCAAACTTGTTGTGGGCTTTGGCACCAGACTGGTTGTGGGCTTCATCTCCAGGGAGGGCTGAGGAACACAGACTGAGCTACTAGACCCCTGTGTCATCTTGTCTGAAAACCTAGCTTCACTCTGGACAGACCCTTGGCACACATCCACTGCCTCCTTAGGTTCACTGTTTACTCTAGCCATAAAATCATCTGAATAATCATCCAGAGACATGAGAGGGAAATACATGTTATCAACTCTGTCCTCTGGAAGTAGCTCTCCATCAGAGAAAAGTGGATCATTAAGGGTCTTCATGATATTTGGATTCATTTCCCATAGCTGATTGTCATCCTCATAATCAAACATTAAGTCACATTTTACCTCAGGAACTTCCAGGGCACTTGGTTCATCATCATCATCATCATCAAAGAGCAGTGATGGTACCTCGTTAATAAATGTCTGCACATCCATCTCTGAAGGCATGGTCAGTTCACCACAGGGCCCTTGAATCCACGTATCTGTTTCAGTAATCGTCAGGTCATCTGGCCCCATTTTTGCCTGTTTTTTGACAGGAGTCTTTGTGAGGTCAGGGGGACATGTATACCCAGATGACACCTCCTGTTGATCCCGAGAAGGGGATGAATGCCTCTTGAAGCATTGTTTCACAGTGTCAGTGTTGATCTTCTGCTCATTAAACAGCAGTCTGTTGGCTGTGCAGGTGACAGCAACAGAGGGATCCAGGCACAGTGGCTCTGCTGTAGCTAAAATCAGTTGACTCTCAAGCTCAAGCTTTTGCTCCTCAGTCCACTGACGGTTATCACTTGTAATGGACTCTACATCGCTTACTAGACTCTGCATCGTGGGACGTAAGAGAACATGCCGAGTTTGGTAAGCAGGCGTCAGCAAAGCAGAGGACACATCAGGTGACACAGCAGGCTCTGCACCAAGCTCCCCAGCAGAGTGGGTGTCACTGCATTGCCTGTAGTCTCTGATTTCTGCTATGACACACCCATGGTGGAAAACATTCACAGGAGACTTTTCCAGGACATCAATCAGACAAGAAGGTAACTCTTCAGCATCCAAGTATTTAAGCAACGTCTCCATTTTATAAGGCAACTGAAGGGTCTCTGAAAATGACCCACTTTTGTCCTTCAGCATGAGAGAATAGCCCTGATTTTCAGGGTACAGGTTGACCACTAAACATGGCAACTCCTCTCTTTTCAGTAGTTTCTCTAGCAAGCTGACATTGTTTTGAAGTCCCCCTGCCTCTGACTCTTTTCCACATTCCTCAACATAAATGTCATACAGGTTTTCATGAAGAGATTTTTCCCCACCGGACGTGAGTCTCGGAGGAGGGGGCTGTTGCTGGACAGAGTCGATAATATCGTCCGCCCACTCAAAACCCTCCTGTAAATTTTGTTCCATCGTAATAAGAAATCAGGACCTTTAAAGAAAAACAAAGCGTGTTGGCGGAGAGAGGTCGAAAGCATGGCAGTTCTAGTAACTGTCCTAGAAAACTCTACAACTCCGCATAGGAGCACACAACCTGATTTTTAAAATGGACACAAAGAACCCCACCTTCCATTGGTGAGGCGGACGCCTCCAATTCCTGCACTGTATTTTTGGCGCTAAGGCACGAGCAAAGCCCATGTGGGCTGCACCGGGAGACCTCCATTTAGCGGCAAAGACAAGCCAACGCGACCGGAAAGCTACCTCAAAATGTTAGCAAGTTTCTAAAAACACATACCTTTGGCGGTCACTGCTCGTGCGCCGGTCGTCCAACCTCTGGGCTGGGAATGGACTCGCAGGACGGAGGAGCTGCCTTGCTCGCACGCGTCGTCCTCAGTACGCGGCTCGCCCGGGCCTCATGGTCCTTAAGCCTTCTTGGTAGGAGGGTCTCTGTTCAAACTTCCTTTCCAGGGGTGACCCCACTTCCGCTGGAGAAGGCGGGAAGGTTTGGAGGCGGGTCCTTGCTGTCCATCTACCTTGAAAGCGGAAGCTTGCGCAAGAGTACTTTCTTAGTTACGGTTTCAGCTGCCACCATTTTACGCGGCAGTTAAACCCGCAGGGCCTTTATGGGCCATTTTAGTCGTCTTGGCGGGTTCTTCAAGAACTGACCTATGGCAACCAGGGGCGGGCAGATAGCTGGGAGTTTCAGGGCCCGCCTGGCCTACGTAGCCAGTTTAAGGCCAGCCGGGCCTATATGGTCCGTTCAAGCCAGCCGGGGCTACACAGTGAGACTGTGTCTGGTTTTTCTTTGTTTTGTTTTGTTTTTCGGGAGTGGGGGCGGGGGTTGAGACAGGGATTCTCCTTGTAGCTCTGGCTCTCTTAGAACTCATTCTGTAGACCAGGCTGGCCTCGAACTCAGAGATTCACTTGCCTTTGCCTCTCGAATGCTGGGACTAAAAGCTTGCACTGCTACCACCCAGCGAGACTGTATTTGTTTAAAAGAAATTGCGTTCGGGATCTTTTGGTGGTTCCATCACTAATTTAGCACACCCACGGGAGTCCACCTTGATAGCTTTCCTTACACTTTATACCCATGGAGTTAATCACGGTATGCTTCCATTTTCCAGGTACATTCCTCGAGCCCCTAGCCCCCTGCCCCCATCCCTACCCCTGCCCCAGGGTTCTTATATAGACAGACACATAACATGGCGTTTAAAATTTTTTTAATAGATATTTTATATATTTACGTTCCCTTTTCCTGGTTTTTCCCTTCCACTGCTTCGATGAGGACGTTCACCCTCCCACCTCAACACCCTGGCATGCCCTTACACACTAGGGCAACAAGCTTTCACAGGACCAAGGGGTTCTCCTCCTATTGTCTGCAACATATGCAGCTGGAGCCATGTGCCCCTCCCCCCCATGTGTACTCTTTGGTTGGTGTTTTAGTCTCTGGGAGCTCTGGAGGGTTTGTTTGGTTGATAATGTTGTTCTTCCCATGGGGTTGCAACCCCTTCAGCTCCTTCAGTCCTTTTTTAAGATCCTCCATTGGGGTCCCCATGCTCAGTCTGATGGTTAGCTGCAAGCATCTTAATCTGTATTAATTAGAAAGGCTCTGGTAGTCTCTCAGGAGACATGGCATTTTTATTTGTAACCGCTTACCTTTTATTTCTCTGTGTGTTTTTAGTGAATTCAGTGCTCAACATTGGTTAAACTGGCTGGCCACTGAGCTTTCAGCCTGTCTCTATTCTGCTAGGGCTACAGTGCTAAGAGACTTAAAAAAAAAAAAAGGGCACTGGGGATCCAGAACTTAGGTCTTCATGTTTGTGAGGCAGGTACTCTTGGAGAGTCTCCCCAGACTCTTATTTTCTTATTTTCAATATTTTTCTTTTTAAAACTTTCCATATCTGAAATCAAGCTAACCAAAAGCTTGAATAGTTAAGTTGTATTTTGCTTTCCTGTAACTTTTTTCCCCTTAATATCTTCTGGGTTTGCTTTTATTTTGGTAGGGGAGGAAGGAATGAACAGAGAGCCACTTTATAATTTTCTTTGCTATTTATGGACATAGTTGCAAATGAAACCCCATGGCTATTATCCCAGGGTACATCTACTTTAGAATAGGAGGGTTCCTGATGACCGTCATCCTCAAGCTCTCTCATCTTCCTCCCATCTTTTCAGTGGTCCCTCTTCCTCCCTGCAAATCCCTTTTCTACAATTACTGATCCATCTACTCCTACTCAGAAAGTCTGATACTCATGCATCCTCCCTCCAGTCTCTTCCTCTTTCAAGTCCCAGGCATCCTTTTGACTAAGCCCCAATCCCAATCTTCCTCACCTCCATTTCTTTCTCTCTTATGTTCCTTTTCAAGTTTTTAAGGCCTCACTCACCCTTACATCTGTTTATCTATAGTCACTCATACACTACAGGATAGGATTTTCATCAAGGGAGGACATGAATTTTTTTCCTTTCTGAGTTTCAGTCACATTGATTAATACTATCCACTAACCAGATGCATCTATTATCTAGTAGATTTTGATTTCTTTACAATTGTATACCATGTCATTATATATGTTATCTATTGTGTTGTACTTTCTGTTTCTACCTTTTTATTTTTCCCAAAGCATGTCTCCTCTCTCTTCCCTCCATTTGTCCGTCTTTTTTTTGTGGGGGAGGGGGCAGGGTGGAGGGGTGGCCGGAGAGATGGCTCAGCACTCACTGTTCTCACAGAAGACTGGGACTGAAGTTTGGTTCCCAGCTTCCAGGTTGCTCACAACTACCTGTAACTTCAGTTTTAGGAGATCTGGTGTACACACACACACACACACACATACATACACATAAAAATGAAAGATTTTTTGCTCTATTTCTTGTGATAAGTAGCCATACCCAAAGTCATAATTTTCACTCTGCATTATTGCCACTCACCTCAGGAGCCATCCTGGGCTTTGTGGGATGTTTCTAAACCTGCTTAGCCTCTACCCACTAGATGCCAGTAGCAGCCTCCCACAGCTTATGATAGCCAAATATATTTGTAGACATTTTCAAATGTTCCCTGGGGGACCAAATCATCTGTGGCCGAGAATCAGCCTATAACAATTTATTTTTGTTTTTATTCTAATTGTTCTTGCTAATGTTCTAAAACTTACCATTTTTCTTTAGTGAAGTCTTTAGTCAGATGCAAAAAAAAAAAAAAAAAAAAAAAACACCAAAAAACCAAAAAAAAAAAAAAAACAAAACAAAAAACAACAACAACAAAAAACCCCCAAAAAACCACCACTAACACTTTAGAAAGTATATTTTAAAAAATAAACTAGCATATGACTTTATCTGCTTTGGAAACAATCTATGACAGTCCCCAAATTTTCTAGGTTTATTAAGCAACTGAGGCCTTTTGTTCATCTTAATATTTGTCTTAAGCCTTCACTCAGTCTTTGCTCTTATAGGATAAAACAGACTTTCCCATGGTTTCTTCTTTAAAATCCTGTGCCATTTTTTGGTAGCTTTAAATTTTTATTTATTCAGCTAGCTTTAAAGTATATAACATTTTACTAATTATTTGAGAATTGAATACAATATATTTTGATCATATCAATCACACTCACCAACCCCTAACTCCTCCTAAATCATGCCCACCCCTCACCTCCTTTCAATATCATGTGTTTCTTTTATAATAACCTGTGTCCATTTGAGCTGCCCATATACACATGAGTGTGGGGCCATCCACTGAGGTGAGGGACCACACCCTTGAGAAGGCCTGGATCCCTCCCTAAGCTCCTCAGAAGCAGAGGCTACTCAGCCCTTAGCCCCTCCTTTTTTTTTAAAATTGATGACTTACTACCACAAGTAACATTTTTTCTTGAGGCAGAGTGCCTCTAATTAGCCCAAGCTGACCTGGAGTTTGTTAGTCTTCTGCCTCAGACTCCAGAGTGCTAGAAATATTGGCTTGTACCTTCGTACCTAACTATGCTTTCTCTCCCTCATATCCAGGCTGGCCTGAAGGTCACCATGTATTCCTCTCTGGCCCTGAACTCATAGCAATTCTCTAGCCTTGGCTTCCAACTGCTGGGATTACAAATGTGAGATACCACATCTGACACTTTTTATTTTTAATATTAGAACAATCCTTATCTAGTATGTTTACTGTCTTTTCTCTGCTAGCCTTTAATGTTTCAGTGACTTCATCTCATCTTGTGGCTTTCAGACTACCCATACATTGATTTGATCTATAAACTGATAACCTTAATGATGTATGTTTGTGCTTTACCTGTATGGGCTTGGCTTTGGTATACTAATGGCTTGTCAATTTCCATCTTTATTATGGACCACACATAACTCACATCAAGATTTTCTATTGAAATCTTTACTTGGCTGCTAAATAGAAAGCCTACATTTCACACACTGAAACTGAAGTTTTGGTCACAACTAGCCCCTTTGGCAGTGCATTGGTGGCATTTCAACAAAGAATTGGTATCACTGTGTGTGCTATAGAATAGCGTTTATTTATAGGAATCAGGCTCCATACAATCGTGGCAGAAGCTAGGAAAGTAAGGTATGGGAGAAAACAGTTGAAGGATAAGAGCAAAGTCATTATCCATCAGGAGTCACTAAGGGAAGCTTCTGTCTCAGAGAGTGAACCTGATTCATGGTAGTTTATCAGTGTAAGTAAGCAAGAAAAGTAGAGGATGAAGCAAAAGAAATCAAGTATCACAAGGTTTAATGGAACCAGTGAGGATTATCCTGTCTGGGGCTCACTGCCTTGATGCTAGAGGTAACCTATAGAAAGGTCTAATTACCTTCTCATTGAACTATTCAGAAACCTGGCCCTGGATTCAGGAGAGCTGAGGGGAAGAGATCCAGTGAGAGCTGAAGTTACAGCTATTGCCTATCCCTGTTCTGTACCATCACTGGAGACTCTTAACAGGGTGAGGTACCAGGTCAGCAACAGTGTGTGTGAACTGCAGCAGTGCCTGGTACCTGGCACAAATCTTTAAGGTGTAACAGCTGATGCTCCAATTCTGCCTTCCAGATCTCATCAGTTTTGATTTTGACCACTATAGTTAAACTGGGTAAGGTAACATATATGCACTTGCCCATGGAGCGTTCCCATCTGAGGAGATGGCAACTTTATCATGCTAGTTGCTCAGACCAAAAAGCTAGGAGTTATAGAATCTTATTTAGTAAAGTGTCTGAGTTTTGTTCATTTTAAGTCTGACTGTTCATTTTCTTATTGTTGAATTTTAATAGCTGGTTATATATTGGGGTAACAGTCCTTTATCAGTGAAAGCTCGGTTTTCACTGTTCATTTTGTCAAACCCCCTGAATGGCATTTCACTATATATTCTAAACTTTGAAAAAAATAAAATTGCTCATTAACAAGTACCCTTCCAGCTATGGGAGTAACCAAATTAGTCATATAGAATTTTCATTTTTAAAGGGGACCAATGGTTAAATCAGGTAATACCAAGAGTCATTTTCTTTATACAACTTTGACCAAAAGAATATGCTGCAGAAAATAAATGACTCCATATCATTGACAGATGGCCATATTAGCTAAGAGCTGATTTTGCTCAAGGTTGTCTCCTATTCACCACTAATAGTGTTCTGTAGTTTTAGTCACCTGGTTTTCTCTAAGATCCTTTTGTTTGATGGGGTATGGAAAATATTGCCATAAAACATGTATAGGAAAATGAAAATCTCCTGTCTCATGAGAAAAATACATTTCTCTCAGAACTCTAAGGTGAAAGACAATATTAGGCTGTTCCATAAATCATTATAGTTATTTTCTGTCCCAGAAAAGGAAGATGGACCCAAAGGAAATCAGTTCTATAAAACGTGTTCACCATTTTCTTGATCCGAGGTATTCATTTCCTGCTTTGAAACTTTCCACAGAGGATGAAAAGTTGAACTCACAGTCTGAGGTCGTTTTGCCTATAAAAACAAGTAAGAAAAGGATCCTTTAATGAACAGTTTAGGAGTTTCATCTGTGAATCCCATATGAAAGTACCTTTGAATTTGTGAGGCCTTTAATGCTCACTAATACTAACAATTTCTGACAGGCTGCCTGTAGGATGCACATCTGTAGTGATGAGGATGGATGTGAGAGTATGGCAGTCTTCTCCATGATGATGGGCCCAATGAGGTCGCCAGGCTGGACGTTGGGTAGGATTTACTCCTCAAACAAGTCCTCCTTAAGTAAAGAGAGATAATTATGGCTCATTTAGTTTTTATTTCAAGATTTTAATTTTTCTTGAAAAATTTGAAACAGTCTTCTGGTAGTTTCTAAGGGCAAAAATGTTCCTTTGTTTTTGTTTGAGTGGAATACAAGGAGAGGATGGGGCTGGGAAGATAAGTCGGGGGTTAAGAGCACTTGCTGCTCTTCCAGAGAACCCAAGTTTGATTCCCAGTACTCATGTCACACAGCCTGGAATTCCAGCTCCAAGAGGTCCTATACCATCTGCAGGACTCCATGGACAACTGCACTCCTCCTTGTGTCTGGTACACACACACACACACACACACACACAGAGAGAGAGAGAGAGAGAGAGAGAGAGAGAGAGAGAGAGAGAGAGAGAGAGGAAACAAATCTTTAAGTCTCAAAAAGTTAAGAAAAGGAGAACATTGAGGAATGACTGTTTTTCTCATAGCCCTAGTGGAACTAATTGAAGTCCAGGTGAGAAAAATATATGGGGATGGGTAGCTAACCAAAGGTTTGGGACTTCTGGGAAAATGGGAAGGCAAGAGCTGTTGCTGGGAGGATCAGAGAGCATGGAGATTAACATGGGAGAAATAGAGCTGCCTAGAGTTACACACACACACACACACACACACACACACACACACACACACACACACACAAGACTCAGAAGCTTGTCAGAGTTTTAGTGATGCTACATGAACATTCTTGTGCCTATATCTATCACCCAGGTATACAAACACTACAATTATTGCATACTTCCCAATATGCTTTGTATTTCCTAACATCTGTTTACCATGCCTTAAATCCAAAGAGCATGACCAGGAGTAGTCTTGTCATTTCTCATGCCCAAGTAGAAGGCCAGCAGTAGGTGACCTACCTCAGACTTAGTACCTCAGCTCATATTACTTTCTTAGCTCAATTTTCATGCCCACTTGCTACATCAACACAACATTCAGCTCTTGGGACAGAGCTTGAAGACACCTTTGGGACCTCCATCTGTTGGACAGCCCTTGACGCTTCACACTTTAGCAGTCCTAAGTGCAATGTGAACACCCTATGGGGAAGGAATGAAATTCAAAAAAAAAAAAAAAAAAAAAAAAAAAAAAAAAAAACCAAAGAAAAGAAAAAAAAGAAAAAAAGAAAGAAAGAAACAAAACCAAGCAAAGGTTATATGCACAGGTCAGCCTGAATACAGACATAGTCAATTGATTCTTATTTGATTCCAGGGGCCTTGGTCTGGAAGCACGAAATCTCTGGCTTGATATGTGAAAGAAAGCAATAGTCAGAATAGAAACTTTAAACTAGGAAGTCTGTAACTAGACTCCAAAAGGTCTTTTCTAAGATCTTGGGGTTCTAATTACTTTGTTTTATGAGGGTAGACAGAGAGAAACCACAGGGTACCTGAGGAAAGGAAGAAAGTTGAGTCCCACTGGGAGAAACAAAGCAGACCCTCTAGAGGCAGGAGGAAGACATTTTCCTTCTTTCCAGATTTTCATTAAATGGAGGAAAAGACCATGAGCCACGTGGAATGTGGAATGGTGGGATGAAATGGGTCAGCTGGCCAGACCCAGAGTCTACAGCAAAACAGCACTCTTGGAAAACCAGCAAATGAACAGGAAACCAAGTTGTTACATCTTCTCCAAGCCTGAAGAGCAGATGCCATTTTCCAGCCATTTTATGGTGGTTTTTCTGATGGGGTGACACTCCAAGGGCCTGTGAATGATTAAAGAATGACAGGGTCAAATGACAGGTTACACCATTCAAAGAAGGCAACTGAGAATCAGGACAGGTCTCCATCGCTGCTGGTCAGTCTGCCCAGTGTCCCAATAACCAGGTGACTTTTCTTTGGAAGCTTAAAGCCTTAACATCAGGGCTGGTAAAGAGTGTTCTGAATTCAGTGAGAATATCCACCCCTATGTATTTGTACCCATCTCATTCATGTTTATGGGCCCGGATGCTCCTGGAGAGTGACTTCACATTAGTGTTGTCAGTGAGGGGGAGATTTGAATTTGTTTTTCCTTAATTAAAAATTTCTCCTGAGTGATAGCCTATAATTTACTATAGGCAAGGACCTTAAACTCTTACTAGTACGTCCCCCATGAATAGAAGAAGCTGTATGTCATATAAAACGGGTCTGGCCTCCTAGGGTATAGAGGACATCACCTGGGGAGATTTTAAAAACAGCAGCATGCGTTCTTCAGAAATACTGCTTCACAATCCCGTGCTGGTGACTGGATAATGGTCACTTTCAAAATATTCCCAAGTGATTCTATCTAATATGCTAATACATTTGAAAATCAACCTTAGGTATCAGATGTGCTACCCCGGACAGGCCCAATCTTGTCTGACCTTGGAAGCTAAGGAAGGTTAGTGCTGGGTTAGTACTTGGATGGGAGAGACTACCCTAAGAGTTTAGTTACTTTTTTTAGTCCTATTTTCCTCTTCTATACTAAGGTAGCTTAGTTTCTCTATATTATAGATGAAAACAATTTTGTCTTTTAGCGTGGGGGGGAGGGGTGTGCACGCATGCGCACGCGCGCGAGTGCGTCACCATGTGTATGAAGAGGTCAGAGGTTCGTTCTTTCCAGTATGTGGGTCCCAGGATTGAATTCAGATTGTCCCACTGCAAGTGCCTTTTACCTGCTGAGATATTGTACTGGCCTAAATGATTTTCCGAGGTGCCCAAACCAGATCCAAATGACAGGAAATGGCAGCAAAGCTTGTAATCCCAGCACTAGGGAAGACTGGGGTGGGGAGATCAAGAATTCAAAACTATCCTGGACCACAAAGCAAGACCTCATTCCAAAAAAGAGAAAAAACAAGAGCTGAGAGACAGCACAGTGGGTAAAAGTACTTGCAGGCAAGCACGAGGTCCCGAGTTTGAACCCCCAGAATCCATACAAAAGCAGGACGCGATAACGGGAACACCTGTAGCCCACGTGCTCCTAAAGAGTGATCCATGGGAAGCAGAAAAAGATTCCAGAGGCTTGAGGGCCGGCTAACCTAGCATATCCAACAGAAAAACAACAGATGCCCTGTCTCAAGCAAGGCAGAAAGCAGAGAGTGACACCCAAGGCTGGTCTCTGACCTCTACACGAATGCCGTGGTATCCATAGCCTATGCATGCGTTCATTCATCCACTCATCTATCCATTCATCCTCTTTCTCTCACATGCACAATCTTAGAGCTCATTCTTTTGCTTTTTTTAAAAAAATAAATCATTTCTTTTAAATTGAGTACTTCATTCAAATCACAACCTCTTTTGGCTGTTTCCTCTGGCAAGTTCGGCACATACTTCCCGGGAATGTTACAACTGACTGTACTGAGTGAACCAGAGCCCCCAAACCAGGCCTTTTAAAACAGTGAATCACCAAACAGTGAAAACTTAAGTCTAGCCTCTCCTTTAATTTAGGAAGGGACTGGGAGTCAAAGGATCAGAATTCTATCTTCCAACTGCAGACACTCAAACAAAACAAAGCGCCGTAGTCCCCTTTCACGCCAGTGCCATATCTGATCGCTCGCTGGCCTCTTCCAGCAGGAATGACCTCACTCCAACAATCTTAAGAGGTTTTAGACTCTACTTAATTTCCCAAGGAGACATAAAACCTACTAAATGGGATACAACGGGTCAGTATAAATCAGCTTACTTACAAGAGACTTTGCTGAGTAACGGCTCCTGACTGTTGACAAAGTTCATTGTTTCAAAGCAGAATCCAGGGCACTCAGAGAGGACAGTTCGGCAGTGGCCTAGTGTTGGGGGCAAGTTTATGTAGAATGCAGGTGCACACACACACCTCTTTTCTTCAGGGTATATGGCAAGCCGCCAAGACCCCCGATCATCAAAGTTCTGTTCTATAGTACAGTGTGTAAAACAACAGAAGAAAGGAGGCTTTCACAGAGAGCAAGCAGGCGATTGAAAGGGAAGTGTTCATAGTTCAGAAAGTTCTGTGGCTACGCAAATGGGCAGCAGCTGGGGCTTGTGGCCTTCAGGCGCTGAAGTACTGCAGTTTGACACCAGAGGAGGCCTCAGTGTCATCTGCTTCCTCCCCGGAATTTGCTGGCTCCTCTGGCTCCTCGGCCTCCTCTGGCTCCTTGGCCTCCTCTGGCTCCTCGGCCTCCTCTGGCTCCTCGGCCTCCTCTGGCTCCTCTTCCTCCTCCTCATCGTAGTACTCAGACTCATAGTAAACATCCCCATCATCATCTTCCTCGATCACCTCCTGGTATTCAGCCTCATAGTAGATTTCATCTTCATCCTCATAGTAATCGTCTTCTTCATAGTAGTCGTAGTCATCGATCTCATAGAAGTAGTCATTGTCCTCGTAGTAGTCCTCATAATAGTCCTCCTCCTCTTCCCCCTCCTCCTCTTCATAGTAGTAGTAGTCTCCGACATCCTCCTCCTCATCCTCCTCTTCCTCATCCTCCTCTTCCTCTGCATTCTGTACCCCCTCATAGAAGTTGTAGTCATCGAAGTTGTAGTCATCGTCATCGTCATCGTCATAGTCATCATCGACCTCTTCCTCATCTTTCTCTTCCTCATCCTCATCATTCTCCATGCCCTCCTGGTAGAAGTCGCTTGCGTCCCCGTCCTTGTCCTCATTCTCGTTCTTGTCCTCATTTTTGTCCTTGTCCTCATTCTCGTTCTTGTTCTCATTTTTGTCCTTGTCCTCATTTTTGTCCTTGTCCTCATTTTTGTCCTTGTCCTCATTCTTGTCCTTGTCCTCATTTTTGTCCTTGTCCTCATTCTCTTCTTGGGGATAGACGTCTGGGTATTTCTGCATGCACTCCCGCATGGCCTGGAACTGACCTGCACAGTCAGATCCCTTGACTTCGTCGGTGCTGTGGTGGAAGCAGGAAAAGGCAGACTTGAAGTGTTCTCCACAGGGGCCGCTGGCCATTCCTCCAAGGCACGGGCAATTCCAGTTAATGTTTCCGTTTGGCAGTATCAGTCCATACTCCGCAGAGGAATCACTGGGGTCGTCAACCACCAGCTCTGCATTGCTGGGATTTTCATGGTCTTCTTTGGTCACAAATACAATTTTATCCTTCCCTTCTTGCCGGCTGTAGGCCATGGTAGGTCCGGGTTCTGGTTCTCAGTGCTAGAGCTCACAACTAGCAGCTTGAAGCTCTGAGCTGGAAATGCTGGAAGGCGCGGCTGGAGCTGATACACCTTCAGGCTGTGACCTCCCTCGCCCCTCCTCGGGCCTGGCGGGGGCGGTTCTAAGGCCAGTACTGATCCTCCCTCTCCAGGCCTGCTTGCTGCTGGCCCTCAGTAGTTTTCAAAGGAAAACAACCTCCTGATGTTTGGATGAGTACCCTTCGAAGGTCCACGTGTAAAACCTGGGTCCCAAGGATGATGCTACTTACTGGACAGTCCCTGTGGCTCTTTAAGCATCCCTTGTAGAAATTAGTGGAAGATCCTTAGGTAATTGAGGGCATGCTTTTGATGGGAATAAAGAGTGTAAAATCGCTCAGGCCCTTTGCCTCCTGGATGACAATGAGTTCTCTAATACTGCCGTCTATTCTTAGACATGGTTCTCCAGAACCATGAGCCCAAACAAAACTCTCTCGACTTCCTCAGTACCCCGGATCAGGCATTTTGTTGTAAATCTGTCTCATCCACCATTCTTCCTTACCTCTGCATCAACCAATTGCAAACTTGGCCCAACATAGGAATCATCTGATGGCTTGCTAAAGTTAACATTCCTAAGTTTTCACCTGAACATTATTATTATCGAGTAGGCTGGTATAGGTTCTTGAACTCTGTGATTTTTAAGATTTCCTTTCATAAATATAATCTGGACAATTTCCTAATTTTGAAATAAGGTGATTGTTGATATGTCATAATTTAAAGGAAATATGAATTCTTTAATGGAAGTATAAGGAAAATTGATAGTTCCTTTTAATGAGTTTTCTCCTGAGGGACAGACAACAATAAAAGACGGCAACCCTGCTTTATCAAAACACAGGCCTAAATTATAACCCTGCACTTCTGAATTTTTTTGGTTATTGTTTTAAAATCAAACAGGTGGTCCTTAATGCTCCTGTGTGAAAAGAAACCAGGGACATGCCTTTTTATTTGTTAATTTTGCAAGTTGAATTTAGTTATAGCTTCCAGAATGGAAAATGAGTTGGCCACTCTGGCTACCCATAACAATGACATCCCTTCGTTCTGCTGTTTAGCTCTGGTAGTTTCCAGTAGGGAAGGGGAGACCATTGAATGCTTAGGTGACCCAGGTGAAGCACAGATCAACAATCACTTGTTTCAAAAATCCTGATTGAGCCTGTGATTCATAGGGCTGTGCTCTTAAATGCTTCCCTCCAAGGCAGCTCAGAGATGGGTTTGAAAAGGTGTGGAAGGAATCCCCAGACCTCAGGCCTAAGATCCCGCCCTGCTATCTGCTTGCTGTACAGCTTTGCTAAAGTCCTTGTGAGTCACCTTTACAGCTGCACAGAGGGGGGGGGGTGTGATGGAATTCACCTCACCTAGCTAAGGAGAGAGTTCCCCACCCTTTAAAATCAATTACTATCAAGATAGGATCTTGAGTTGGGGGTGGGTGGTCACTGAAGAGGTTATATTTGGAAACACCAGGGTGGCTGTGGTGAAGTCAGGAGCCTTTTGTGCTATAAAATTTGAGTTGTCTTCCACAGCAGTAAGATTGGAAGCGCCCAGGCAGCTCACCAGATTGGAAACACAGAGGATCATTATTATGTGGTATCTGTGCAATAAACAAAACTAATGCAGCCAGTCATTTGACAGATGTGTCCAGCACTGAGGAGACAACTTTTTTTTCCCCAGGTGGATGCCTATAATATCAAAACTTAGGAACTAGAGACAGGAGGGTTAGGATTTCAAGAGCAGCCTTGGTTATGTAGCAAGTTAAAAATTCAAGGGTATTCTGGGGCATGTGAGACTCTGTTTCAAAACAGCAACATCAAATGGGCTAGAGCTGGTTCAGTGGGTAACAACCCTTGCTGCAAAAAAAAAAAAAAAAAAAAAAAAAAGAGATATCTGTGCCCTCCTCTGTAGTGATCTGCCTTATTCTTTTGAAACAGGGTCCTTTGCTAAACCCAAGGCTCATGGTTCTTTGGCTAGGCTGGTGGCCTGCAAACTCCAGAAATCTTCCTGTCTTACTTCTATCCTTTAGCATCAGCACCATGGTTACAGGTGCACATGGTCATACCTGATGTTTTATGTGGATGCTGATTATCTGAACTCCTCTCCTTATCCTTGTGCAGCAAGCGCTTACCCACTTAACCATCTGCCTAGCCCAGCTTTAATGGTTTTCCCCCCCTTTCCTTTTCTCTCTTTTGGAAAGATTACAGTGTCTTCTTAAAGTATTATTTTTGAGTTAGCATAGAAAGCAATGAGTTTCACAGTGGGATTTTCATACATACATTTGTTTACCTGACTGGCCTGGAACTAGCATTGTAGACCAGACTGACCTCAACATACAGGGATCTGTCTGCTTCTGCCTCTTGAGTGTTTGACCAATTCTTCATGTGTTTTCAATGTTAGTCCCCCACTGTCTGAAAGATAGCCGACAAAGATTTGGGACCATTTTGTAAGTTGTCTGTTCACCCTTCTGTTCTGTTTAGTCCCAATGGTCAACTCTCAAAGTTATTTCCTGTGCTATTGGGGTTCTTCTGACAGAGTTCTTGCCTATTGGTGTATCTTGAAGTGTTTTCTATATGCTTCCCTCTAGCAGTCTCAGGTTTTATTTTATATTAAGACCTTTGTATAATGATTTTAAAAAAGACAATATAAAAGGATTTGGGTGTAGCTAGAACTTGCAGAGGGAAGACCAGAGAAGGCAAACAGCCTCAAGATTGAATTCTAGAGATCTGCAGAAGGTGTTACATCTGCAGCCCTCTCTGCTCATCTCTCTGTGTGTCAGGAAGCCAGGAAAACAGTCTCTGAAGGAATCAGGTGAGGACATTCTTAGGGATCACACAGGAAAGAGTTTATTTTCCCCGTAGCCAGAATGGGTAAGCATTGTTAATATCCAAGCATTTGGTATACCGTGCAGATGATGGTTCCTTCAATAATGATGGAGGGCTGTTCTTATCTGAGCCTCACAAAGCTGAAAAACAAGCCTTAAAGGAATCAACCTGTTGCCATATAACTTCATCCTAGAGGCAATTTTGTTACAAAATGCCAAAGTAGCCTTAGTAAGAAAAAAACAAAAAACAAAAAACCAAAAAAAAAAAAAAAAAAACCAAAAAAAAAAAAAAACCAAAAAACCCAAAACCAAACAGAAAGACCCATCGGGAAACAATGGCCCTAGTGTCTGGCATTTAGTCACTGACTACTGAGATTATGTGAAACTATCTCCAGTCTTAGGAAACATGTTGAGATGTTTAGGCCTCAAGGACTGTGGTCTGTGAGATTTTCGAAAGGGGTCAGGTAGACTAAGAATGTGGATCAATGTTAATGCAGATTTTTCTGTGTTGTTTTTACTTTTACAACCAATTGAAATTATTAATATTCCAAGTTAGCCTAAAATGTTTAATGCTTCTTGTATTTCAGAAACAGAATAATTTGCTCTGTTTAGATCGTGCTCTGATGGTGCTCAATCTAGCCATAGGAAAACTATATAACTTTTAATTACCAACTGTTACACAGATTAGAAAATAGCATGAGAGAGCACTTGAGAAGGCAGGTAATTGCAGAAAAGGGGAGAGATTTAACAAATAGCTCTTTGTAATAATGATGGGCATTTGGAAATCCTTTAATTATCAGATATTTCAGTGAAATGAGAAATTCCCAAATACGTTTTTTTAATTTTTAAATTTTATTTGTAAATGTCTGTGTTTGAGTATGTGTTTCTGTGTGGGTTTGTGCATATGAGCTGTAACTCCAGCTCCGGGGGATATGATACCCTCTTCTAGTCTCTGCAGGCACCTACACTAAGGTTTTTTGTAGCAAGTGCTCTTAACCACCAAGCCATCTCTTCACTCCCTGTTTTATTTTTAATTTTATTTTTAGATAGGATAGTCTCACTCTGGAGTTCAGCCTAACTGTGAATTCACAATCCTCCTGATTCTGCATTTAGAGTGCTAAAATTGCAGGCTTGCCCTAGAAAACCTGGTTGGTGTTCTTATTGATTGAACTAATAGATTCTAGAGCCTTTCTAAGTATTTGGGGAGAAAAATCTGCCTTACTATGCAAGGCAGAAGTAGATGGTCCTAGTATGAGGCAATCAGCAGTGGGAGGACACAATCGTAATTTCTGCAAAGAAGAACAGGTCCAAATGAATCCAAGATTCCCTAAGTACTCCATACTGTAGTATGCCCATCTAAGTTGGGGACACATGGGCCTGTAATTACTCTGTGGTCAGTTGCAGTTAATTTTCCATATCGAGAGAGCCTAACTTATGTTAAGATGACAAATATACATTTTTTGGCCAGCTTGAGGTTTGTGGTACATGTGAGAAGACCCCAACATTTGATACCGAAAGAGTGGTGAAGTATTATGGATCCTCAAGCAAGGAATAAATTCACTCAAAACAAGTACGATTTTGAAACTGGATTTTATTAACCCTCTGTCTCCCATCCAACTGCTAACCAAGGCCAATCCTGCTTAGCCTCAAGGACAGACGAAATTAGATGCATTCAGAGTGGTATATCCATAATCATCTCTCTCTTTTGTTTTACATTTTTAAACTTTTATTATTCTATTTTATTTATTAATCATTCCATTCATTTATATCTCAAATGATATCCCCCTTCTTGGTTACCTCTCCATCCCATATCCACCCTCTTCCCCCTCCCCTTTGTCTCTATGAGGGTGCTTTCCCACCCACCCACCCACCCACCCACTCGTGCCCCATTGCTCCAGCATCTTCCTATGCCTGGTCCCAGAGCTCAGTCTGATCCTTGGCTCCAAGCATTCACATCTGTATTGTTCAGTTGCTAGCTGAACCTCCCAAGGAGCAGCCATGCCAGGTTCCTGTCAGCAAGAGCCTCTTGGAAACTGCAACAGTTTCAGGTTTGGTGTCTGCAGACAGGATGGATGCCCTGGTGAGGCAGTCCCCGGAAGGCCCTTACAGCCTGAAAACTTACTTCTTCAAGGTGTCTGAAGAAGTATTCATTGAACATTCTTCTGCCTCAGGGTCTATTCACATTTTTAATATGAAACTTCTGTTTCCATGTTGGATCTTTCATAATCAGAACCATTTCTTAGTCCCATAAACTTGCTTAATTTTATTATTCAGACCCTGGTATGATGACACATCCCTTTAACTTTAGGACTCAAGAGGCAGAGACAGGCAGATTTCTGGGAGTTCAAGGCTAGCTGGATCTAAATAGAGAGTTCCGGGACAACAGTCAATACTACAGTCTCAAAAAAAAAAAAAAAAAAGAGAGAGAGAGAAAGAAAGAAAAATTTTTACTTTTGGCTATGAAATTCTGTTCCATCCATAATTAGTGATTCAGACATTTTCAAAGTTCCCTAGTCAAACTCAGTGACTAAAAGCAACAAGGCCTGCCTGAGGAGTAAATGAGATGCCAATGGGAAGTCTAGAACTCTGCACTGCATCGGGCCTAGTGGTCCTCAGCTCTGGCAGTGCATTCGAATCATACTGGGAGATCTAAAACATGTATGAAAGCAGAAGTGAACCTGTCTAGGGAACAGAGGAGATCAATGGGCATGAGGGAAGGAGAGGGTAGTTGGCTATACAGTGAGAGTCCTTAGAGTAAATGATGTACTTATACAAAACAGCCTATGGAGAAGGAGGAGGAGGAGAAGGAGAAGAAGAAAAATCTAATGGCCAGGAAGTCACATCAGAATGTCTGGACGTGACTTGGCTATCAGCAACTGTTAAAGTTTCCTGGCTGGTGCCCATAACACCACCTCAATCTGAGAAACATTGGCCTTAGTGAGATATGATTTTTACCATCCTATGAAGTAAGCATTTCAAAGAATAAACTCAAAGAGCTGATCTCAGACTGTTTTTATAGGCATTTGTAAATTATAAGTCCTGTGTCAAATGAATTTTCATATTTATTGAGTATCTTTTAGGTTATAAAGGATTATTTAAAAAATCACTATCTATAAATGTAAGGAAATATGAATGAAAACTGAGTGAATGAAATAATGCACACAAGGAATACAGTAAGGTGCACATTCACTAGGCTTGGTGATTCCAGTTTATTGGGAGGCTGGGCAGGACCCTCAGCAGATTACATTCAAGGCCGGCTGTATAACTCAGAACATGAACAAAAACTATTCCCACATCCTTATCACTCAGGAAATTACAAGGGCTCTAGGAACTCTTTGTTAGGAGCTGGTAACAAAGTCTAATTATATATATATATATATATTTTGTCTTTTAAAATAATTATTTTAATGTTATGTGTATGGGTATTTTGCCTGCATGCATTTCTGGTGTCTGTTTAGGTCAGACGAGGATCTAGGATTCCCTTGAACTGGAATGTAGGATATTTGGGAGCCATTATGAGAGTTCTGGAAACCAAACCAGGATCCGCTGCAAGAGCAACAAACTTTCTTAACCACTGAACCATCCCCAGACCCCAAACACATGGTTCTTACTGGGCTACACCACCATTCTCTTTAAGACTGAATGCCGACCATTCCAGCAAGAGAACTTTTGTCATCTTAACATAGTATAAACTTCACAAGTTTTTCTTGTAACTTAAGGTCAGGGTATGCAGAAAAACTACTGCAGCTGGTCGCTGGGTAATAATCGTAAAACCTTAGCAGAAAAGTGAATGGCATTAAGGATCTCAAGAACTCACCCAGAAAGGGAACATATCAAAAAGTTTTGAGACTAGTTTAGTTAGGTTTTCTGTTGCTGTGATAAACAGCATGACCCAAAGTAACTTGGGGAGAAAAGATTACAGTCCATTGCTCAAGAAAGCCCAGGAAGGAACCTGGAGGCAGGAGCTGATGAAGAGGCCCTGGAGGGGTACTGTTGGCTGCTCAGTCAGCTTTCCCCGGCCCACCTACCAGGAGTGGCGCCACTCAAGTGAGATAGGCTTGCCTATATCAACCCTCAATCAAGGAAATGCCCCAAGGCAAAAGCAACAACAAAATGAGATCAATACCCAAACCCGAGCCAGCAAGCCAACAATCTAAAAAAAGTAACCAGCACAGAGACCTTGCCTCAGTACTTGAGAAAAATGGAGAAAGAGCTGGGGTTGCAGCTCAATGATAAAGCCCTTGCCTACTGTGAATGAGACACTAAGTTCAATCTCCAGAACAAGACAGAAAATTTAAAATCACATTAATATACTATATTAGCAGTCAAATAAAAAAATTTGTTTCAGCTGACAATTGACCATTAGGGAAGACTTTATAGTAATGATTTTAATTAGGAATGGGAAAGGGACATGGAGGCATATGAGAACTGCCTGAGTCATTTGTCTATTTTCCGAGGCAGCTTAGTGACCTTGTTCTCCTCAGATCATGATGGGCCCCTGGTTGTGTCCCATTTGTCCCCATAGGAGCCAGGGCTGCAGATTACTTGGTATTTGTAGGAATGGGAGACAACGTGGATGAGTGGTTGAAGACAAAGACTCTGGAACTGGGCTGCCAGGGATTAAATCCTGGCCTTGTCCTTAGGTAACACCAAGCAAGTTGCTGGGCCTCCATATGCTTTGGTTTACCCATATGTAAAATGGGGATGATGATAATGGAATCTCCCCAACTGACTATGAAGAGTTAAACAGCACACACAAATGATCAGTACAATGGCCGGTGCAGAGTAAACCCTAAAGAAATGGAAATGATTATTTGTAAATTGTAATTTGCTTCCTTGTGGCCTCATCAACAAAAATCATGAGCATGACCTTAAGAGCCAGCTCACTGTGTTTCCCAGGGAAGCCTAGTTCTGAATATATGGAATTCCTTCTTTGCTGTCCATCTCCCCGAAATTAATAGGAGTGAAATGTTTCTGTTATGCTATTTTCAACAATATAGAGGGTAGATAGAGCTTGATCTCTTCCTTCCTATAGCAAGCACATTGAACAAGCTATTGCGTGTTCAATAACTTCATGGTCTTGTTGGGTTCCCACTAAGTGCAAATATAGTTCTAGAAAGTTGTCAAGAGCATCTGGCTTTGAGGAACCTACTGTTCCCTTCAGGGAACTGCTGCAGAACAAATGTCCTATTTAGATCTTCCCAGTGAGGAAAGAAGAAATCAGGAACAGTGTAGTGTATACTTATCAACAAAAATAGCCATATCTAATGTGTGTCCTGTTAGTTCCAATGTCTATTAATGGGGTCAGATCCCAGTTTACTGGGCTATTTTTCAAGCATTGACTGGGTGCTTGTTACATACCAGATACTGTGGCATACATAGACAAGCCAAGTAAAATGGCTCCCCTTTAGGTATCTGGCTGAAGATAGTTCAGTGTTTTTTAGGCCCTGACAGTTTGAAGAAGTACCTCTGTCCCCCATTTACAAGAAACTGTACATTTGACTTGTGTTTCCCATTCCTTACAAAGAGCTCCCAGAACATCTGTGATTTCCTGTGTGATAAGGTGCTAGCTAGCAGCAGTTTTTTGTTCTGACGTTTGGCCTTTGGCACTGTAGTTGAGTCCAGGCTCTAAATTCCCTGCAATATCCTGAGCAATGAGGGTGATTCTTGCTGCTTACAGAGAGCTCTTCAAACCCTTGAATGGCAGGAGCTTCACCGAACCCCACCCACGTGCCCCCTGAAACTTAGTGCTTCAACATGAGATCTGGTTGTAAAACAAATAAAACTCTGAGTAGCACATGCTTTGAACTTTTTGGTTCATGCCCCCCTTGGCTTCTGGGGGTGCAGAGAAGATATGGAGAATAGGTCATACCTCCCTGATGAATTCTTCATAAAGTCCTTAAATGCTCAGATTCAGAGAGTATCAGTGTTGGTGAGAGCATCTGTGTGCTTCGAGAGTGTACAGTGATAGGGGTGTAAGCTCCTGAACTTCACGCTGTGCACCTCTTTATTGGGACACCTCACAATATCCTCTACAACAAAGTGGTATACACATGATGGAAGCTATGCTTCTGAGTTCTGTGAGCAACTGTAGCAGATTATCAAATGTGGAGAGGGGCCATGAGAACCTCCCGAATTTCTACCTAGTTGATCAGAAATTCCAGAGGATTAAGACTTGCAATTAACATTTCAAGTGGGAGTGGTCTCGACATTTTGGAATCTATAGTGTCAGACTGGAGTTGAATTGTAAAGCATCAAGAATGGCATCCAGGAAGTCGGAGAGCTGGTTTGTTGATTGGTTTAGAAGTGTTCTGTGACTAGAAACAGATGTTAGCAGATTCTTATATCCATCCTTTAGTATCGGAACAGGAAAATATAATTCCTGGTAGCTTAAACATTAAGGGAAACTTATAACATCTGAAAGTAAAAACTTGAGAGACTGGCATAGCTTTTGGAGAGGCTTCATCTGGTAGCCTAAAGACACCACCAAACCCTGTATTTCCATTTGGCTCAGTTTAGAATTGCTCAAACAAAAGACACATTCCCTTGTAGTTTCAGTGTGACTTCTGGCAATAGTCAGGGTTTTTTCTCTTCTTCATTTCCAGTTGGAAAAGATATATTAGCTGATTTCTTGACAAAAGTCCTGACATTTGCTTTGATTGTCTTGGGTCATACAACATAAGTATGAATTGTATGGAGGGGAGGATGAAATATACAAATTATGTTAGCTTTCCTCAAATGCTACATCCTTGAGACATTAGAAGAGAGATAGAGTGTGGTATACAAATTTATCCTAGCAGGATAATTAATTAAATCGATAACATGTTTCAAAGGTTTTCTGTGGATATAATCCAGTAATCAAAACATAACCTTATCTCTCTCACATTTACCAAAGTCTTGTCCCTTTATAGCAAGGCCCTCAACCTTGACATTATTAACATTCAAGGCCAGATTTTGGTTTTGCCTCCCCCCCTCCGTGTGTGGTATATGCTATGTGTATGGAGCCATATGTTTACCTGTGGAAGTCGAAGATGAATGTCGAGTGTTTTCCTTTATAACTTGTCACCTGATTTTTTTTTTTATTTGAGACATAGTCTCTCTCTGAACCTGGAGCTTGCTGATTGGCTAGATTAGCTGGCTAGTGAGCTCCTGACTCCTGCCTCCCAGTGTTGGTGTTACAGGGACACCAACTCTGGCTTTGTATAGGGGTGCTGGGGATCCAAATAAAGGCCCTTATGATTTTATGACAAAAATTTTATCTATAAGCATTTCCTGGGTCCCAATTCTCTGTCTCCTGTGTGTTTGTGTGTGTGTGTGTGTGTGTGTGTGTGTGTGTGTCTGTGTGTGGTGTTCATGGGAGTTTGTGTGTGTGATTTGCTGTTTACATGTGGAGATTGACATTAGGTGTCTTCCTCTATTGTTTCACACTTATTATTATTATTATTATTATTATTATTATTATTATTATTATTAATTCAAGGCTAGGTCTTTCATTAAGCCTGTAGATTACTGATTTGGGTAGGATGCCTGGTCAATAAGTCCCCAAATCTTCTTCCCTTACCTCTCCAGTGCTAGGATTATAGGTGTGTGTTGCTATGCTCAGCTTTAAAAAATACAGGTGCTAGAGATCCAAATATATGCTTTGCAGAAAGTACTTTATTAATTGAACCATATAGTCCCTAAAATATTTCTTTTAGTCCTCTTGCCTGGCTCTACACCAAACTGCAGTGGAATTTTAAGAATAACATCTGGTATATAAAAATCATCATAGTTATACAGTGCTTGCCTACCATGTCTGAAGCACTGGATTAAGACATAGACACCGACAAAACCCATAATAAGACACTTCTTTTATGATATGCTACTTTAATATAATTGCTAAATTCTACTGACATGACTACTACCACAAATTCCCACCAAAGTTAAACTTTGCACAATTTATTTTTGCTATATCTAGAGAAGGCAATTCTTTCTTGTTGAAAAAATGTGGGATTCTTAATCCATACTGAAGTGAAAATTTGCTTTCTTAAAAAATGTGAGATAGTAGCAGAAATGTCAGAAGCTTTCAGGAAGAAAGAATTTGTCTTTCACTAATTTAATGAATAGTTAGAGCCCCCAGCCCCACCTCTTGTCAAGACCATGAAATTTAAACAACAGGAGACCAGTTTGTTAAATGTTTTGAATATTGTACGATGAATTTCCAGTCAGATTTACTTAAAGAATAATTAAAGATGATGGAAGACAGTATTTAGATAGGAGCTGAGATTGGATTTCTTGTAGTATAACACTGGAACAATATGCTAGGCCCAAAGATTCCTGGTGACCTCTTTATTACTTCTCAAAGGGTAGAGATTTGACTTGCTGTTCTGTTCCTACCAGAAACTCCCCTGTCATTCTTTATTTCCATTGCTGAGCTTTCCTTTCTTTTCATTTTCCTTTGTTTACCATCCTAGGCTTTCTAAGATGAGGTTAGTGGTATATCTTCTCTTTATTTTATGTAACTTACTACTATTCTGACACCAGCTGGTATTCTGCAACAGAATTTTAGCATTGGCTATCAAGAATGAATGTAGATTTTGTGAGTTAAAGGGCACATTCCCTACTAAGATGGTCAATTGTTCAAATGTCAGTAACAGGTCAAGTTGCATGACCAAACTCAAAGTCAATGATGTGGAAATTAGGAGTTGGAAAATAGGCCATGACAAGTTTTACAGAGAACACAGGAGTGTTGGCTCCAAAGGTGATGGTGATTAGTTCCCTGCTTGGGAGCCGGAAGGGCTCAGAGAGAAGAAAATGAGTAAGTCAGGATGTTTCTTTTCTTTTCTTTTCTTTCTTTCTTTCTTTCTTTCTTTCTTTCTTTCTTTCTTTCTTTCTTTCTTTCTTTCTTTCTTTTTTTTTGGAGGGGAGACAGTCTTCCTATGTGGCCCAGGCAGTCTGGAACTCAGAATCCTTTTGTCTTAGTAGTCCCTGGTCCAAGTTTTACAGGATGGCTAGAAGTTTTTAGCAATTAATTAATGGGGAATAGAGGTAAGAGAGAGAACATCTAAGCCACACATTCTTCCTAGAAAATGCCTATAATTGTATAGTAGGGTATTTAAAATAATTTATTTTTTCTTATTTCATGTGCATTCATTTTTTCCTGCATATATGTCTGTATGAAGGTGTCAGATATGCTGGAACTGAAGTTTTTGGCAGTTGTGAGCTACCACATGGGTTTTTGAAATTGAACCCAGGTACTTTGGAAGAACAGCCTGTGATCTTAACCACCGAGCCACCTCTCCAGCTCTTCATAATAGGATATGTAGTCACTAGAGAAATGGAAAGCATTGCAACAATAAGATACCACTTCACCAGGCTGGAGAGAGGGCTCGGCAGTTAAGAGCACTGGCTGCTTTTTCAGAGGACCTGGGTTTAATTCCCAGCACCCACATGGTGGTTCACAACTGTCTATAACTCCAATTCCAGGAGATCTGATGCCCTCTTCTGACCTTGGTGGGTACCAGACATGGATGTGGTACACAGATAATAAATACCCATGCACAAAGAATAAACTAAAAAAGATACAACTTTACTCCCAACTAGATTGAGTATATTTAAGAAAGGTAATCCATAACAGTGAGATGTAGGTAAATTGGAACCCTCCCCTCCAATGTACCACTTCTGGGAGTGGGAAATGGTGCAGCTGCTTTGGAAAACAGTGTACTGGTGCCTTGCAAGGTTAAATATAGATACCATATGACCCTGAAATTTTACATGTGTGTGTGTGTGTGTGTGTGTGTGTGTGTGTATGTGTGTGTTCTCAATATATGCTCAATATATAAAGTATATTGAAGTGGAAACTTAAGAGTTCTTTGGAAAGTCAATTGGATGGTGTTTTGCTGTGGCAAACACGTGAACTTTTTGTTAAAGTGGACACAGGTGTGAAAGGCTAAGGTCGAATCATAAAGGGACGTTTCATTGAAGCAGACAGAGGAGAGAGGATGTTCTGCTAAGGCAAGCATGTGAAAGGACACGTGTCTTTGCTAATGACATGCATATGCATGTATTGGTCCACCTTACATTGTGTAGTTGAGCTAATTTGTTGGGACTCCATAGAGAGAAATGCATGAAAAACCTTCTGGTGGTGTGCTGCAGTTTGTTGCCACTTCCAAGGACTCAGGCTGATTGAATACTTGTGCTGAGGCAAGACACGTGGAGGACATGTGATGTTTAGAGGGTATAAATAGGACTCCAAAGAGTAATGGAGACAGGGCTTGGGTTGCTGGTACAGTTAACTGGGAAACACTTGTGGGTCTCACATCTTCACTAATCTTTGTTTCCCTGATAGAGACACAGCTGAGAACTTTTCCTAGTGTTCTTGCTGGTCCCTCCTACTGACTTAATATGAGACCTGGCTGTTTCTCCTAGGTTGTGTCACTGCTGTTGCTAACCAGACTGTACAAAACTGGACTGTTGGTGTATCCGTGAGGTATTTGCGAGTGGATCGAGCCTGCAGCCTGCTAGCCTGTGATCTGAACTGCCAGTTGCTAGACAATACAGAAGGGAGTTGCTCCAAAGAACCTTTCTAGGCAGGTCCACTTCCCTGAATCCTTTCTTTTTCACTACTTCTGATGGGTTACAAGGGAGGTTAAAGTATTTAAGAACCATTATTAAAAATAACATTAAAAATAAAATTATAGGTGGTGCCCAAAGTGGGGACCAAACTACAGTACACTACCAGAAGATTTTTTTTTGGTGCATTTCTCTCTATGAAGTCCAGACAAATGCAGCTCATGTGTGTTGTTAGCAAAGAATCCTCCATCACATGTCCTTTCACATGCTTGCTTT
Organism: Micromys minutus; assembly: GCF_963924665.1. Lineage (NCBI taxonomy): Eukaryota > Metazoa > Chordata > Mammalia > Rodentia > Muridae > Micromys > Micromys minutus. Next base: position 40,745,060 of record NC_137970.1, on the reverse strand, counting down.
AGCAGAATATCCTCTCTCCTGTGTCTGCTTCAGGAAAACATTGCTTCATGAGTCAGCCTTAGTCTTTCTCATCTGTGTCCACTTTAATGAAAAATTCCTTCAAGTGTTTGCTCCAGCAAAACACCATCCAACTGACTTTCTAAAGAACCCTTCAGTTTCCACTTCAGTGTATGTACTCAATAATTTGGAAATACGTGTTCAGACAAAAATTCATGCAGCATTCTCAATAACCCTCAAATAAAAATAATGTCCATCAAACAATGAATGAAACACACAAAATGTCTTATGTATAGGAATAGAATACCATTTGTCAATACTAAATAATGAAATATTAAAACAATATAAATAAAAGGAATCAGCAACAAAAGGCCAGGTATTATAGGATTTCATTTACATGAAGTATCCCAAATAGACAAATCCATAAAGATAGAAAGCAGATCAGTGCTTGCCAAGGGGTGAGACAGGGAACTTGAAGGTGAAGGGATGGTGGTTCATGGAGATGCAAATGTTCTAAAGTTGATCATGATGATGGTCACACAATTCTGAACATAGAAAAGACACTGAAGTATATACTTTAAGGGAAATGAATGATATATGAATTATAAATTAGTAAAGGCTGCTATAAAAGTGACACACAGCAAGAAACAGAGCCATAGAAGCATGTTATGTTTCAAGAAGATAAGCAAGTTGACATAACCATTATGGAGTATACATAAGGAAATCTTGGAGGTCAGGTAGGGGTCAGATCATGTGTGGCAAATGAAGAACAGGAATAATATTTTAAAAATGTTAATCCATGAATGAATAAATGTTTGAAAAAAATAAGATGAGATACATGGTAATTAAGACTTCTGAGATATATCTATATGTCTATATATCTATATCTATATGTATGAAATCTGAAATGATGAAGGATGAAGGATGAGCCAGAATGATAATGGTAGGGATGGAGAAAGAGGAGAAGAAAGAAGACAAGAAAAAAATTTCGTGACAGGACCCTATTATTGAGTACAAGCTGGTCTGGAACTTTTATGGGTATTCTAGGCTGGCCTTCTGCTTCTACTTCCTAAGTGTTGGGATTATAGGCCTGCACTGCTATGACTGGTTTACAAGAGACATAAAAATATGTTTTATTAGCTTATAAAACCTTATTTGGTTTCATTTTGTCATTTATTATTGTTGTTGTTGTTGTTAATTTTTTGAGACAGGATTTCTCTATGTAGCCCTAGCTATCCTGGACCTCACTCTCTAGACCAAGCTGGCTTCAAACTCAGAGATCTACTCTACCAGCCTCTCCCTCCTGAGTGCTGGGACTAAAGGCATGCAACACTATGCTCAGTGTCATCCTGACATTTTAAAATAAAAGATTTAAAAACATGTATTTATGTGTATGTGTCTGTATAAGTGTGTGTCTCATGTGTGCCAGTGCCCAAGGAGGCCAGAAGTGTGTCTCAGATCCCCTGGAAATAAAGTTACAAGTGGTTGTGAGCCACCAGAAGATGCTCTAGAAGAGCAACAGGTGTTCTTGACTGCTGAACCATCTCTCCATCCCCATTGTGGCATTAAAAAAATGATAACAAACCCAAAATTTGTTTCTGTTGTTTCTTCCCATTACCTCACAAGAGATTCTTAAGAGTACAAAGAAACAGGGTTTTATGATAATCAGATAAATGGTTATGAATGAATGAAGGAAAGACATCTTGTACATCTTCATGTCTTACTTATTCACATCCTTGACAGAAAACAATGCCCAATGACGTTTAGTAATCAAATGAATGAATGAAGTGAATGCTTACATTTTTGAAATTGTCCTTACCAAATAAAGAATTTTAAACCTGTAGATGAGGGACTGTGGCAGGAAAGAATATTTTAAAATGTAGATGAGGGACTGTGGTATCCAGAGAATAGATACTTTTATATGAGGGAAAGGGTGAGAAAGAAAATAATGGTACACCTAAAGGTGCACTTTTCCTCTTATTAGCAAAGTAGAGAGGACCTACTTGCATAAGCAAAAGAGAGCACAGAATGCTCTACAGAATAATATTGACCAGATGAATATTTTTATGAAGGCAGCACAACTTAAGCCATGACCACCAGAAAGCACTTAGATGATTTTCTTTTTCAACTTCTCCTGATTGGCTACAGTTATTCTTATCCTACTATAAAACATCCTGAGATGATCAAGTCAGAAGATCTTGCTTTTATATCACAATTTAGAGCTGACTATAGAGACCGAATTCTAAGAAGAGCAAAAGCATCCTTGCTGTAGGTATGTTACATCTAAAGAGATGACATGAGCCAAGATGCTCCTACAGAAGATTCTACTGTAGAAAGAAAGACATGTCCCTGCCTTGATGATACTGGACTGAATCTATGAACCTGTAAGCCAGCCCCAATTAAATGTTTCCCTTATAAGAATTGCCTTAGTCATAGTGCCTGTTCACAGCAGTAAAACCCTAGCTAAGAAAGAAGTTGGTACCAAGAGTAGGCCTGACCATGATTTTATTCGGAAAAATATGGATTTGGGGACTTTGGATTTGGAAAACAGTGAAAAGTGGACCTGAATGGAACATCCTAGTAAGAATAAGGAAGACTTTGTTTCTGAGGGTGACTTGAATTGTGCAGACCTGGCCCAAGAGGTTTCAGTGGAGATTTTAAATATGTGGCCTAGAGACTCTTTTGTGGTAATTTGTTGAAGAATGCGACTACTTTTTACCCTTGCCTGAATAGTCTGCCTGAGGCTAAGTTGTAGGGATACAGATTAGTTTCATTGACAAATGAAGTCTCAGAAACACCAATCATAGACCTTGTTCTCTGGTTAAGTCTCATGAAGAGCATTTTAAACAAGTGTAGCAGGCTGAGAAAGGAAAAATACAAAATATATGGTTCGAGTATTAAAGGCTTACCAGGAAGTAAAATGGAGCTGAATCCTGTTCTAGAAGATAACAGATTAAGGGAGCAGGATTTTGGGGCAAGATCCTGCTCAGCTAATTTTGGATCCAGGTATGGAGGTACACACTTTTAATTCCAGGAGATATGCCAAGCAGATCTCTGAGTTCAAGGCCAACCTGGGACAAAACAAGTTCTAGGCAAAGAAAAGCTTAAATCCAGCTGTGGTGTAGCACACCTTTATTTTTTTTCATTTTATTGGATATTCTCTGTATTTACATTTCAAATGTCATCCCCTTTTCCCCCACTCCTATCCCCCCTCCCCCTCCTCTTACTTCTATGAAGGTGCTCCCTCTCCCAACCACCCCCTCCCACCTCAGCACTTGGTGTTCCCCTACACTGGAAAGAAATGAGCCTTCACTGGACCAAAGGCCTTTCCCCCCACTGATGCCAGACAATGCAGTCCTCTGCTGCATATGCACCTGGAGCCATGAGTCTCTCCATGTGCACTCATTGGTTGGTGTTTTAGTCCCTGGGAGCTGTGGAGGGTTTGGTTGGTTGATAATGTTTGGTTCAGCTCTTTCAGTCCTTTCTCTAGCTCCTTCATTTGGAGTCCCCATGTTCAGTTCAATGGTTAGCTGCAAGCATCCTCCTCTGTATCAGTATGGCTCTGGTAGAGCCTCTGAGGAGGCATCCATATTAGGATCCTGCCAATAAGCACTTCTTGGCATCAGTAATAGTGCTTAGGCTTAGTGGTTGTATATGGGGTGGATCTCCAGTTGAGGCAGTCTCTAAATGATCTTTTCTTTAATCCTCACTCCTCTATTTGCCCCTGTATTTCCTTCCATGAGTGTTTTGTTCTTCCTTCAAAGAAGGACTGAGGCATTCACATTTTGGCCTTCTTTCTTTTTGAGGTTCATAAGGTCTGTGAATTTTTTCTTGGGTATTCTGAGGTTTTTTGGACTAGTATCTGCTTATCAGTAAGTGCATACCATGTGTGTTCTTTTGTGACTGGGTTACATCACTCAAGATGATAGCTTCAAGTTCCATCCATTTGCCTAAGAATTTTATGAAGTCATTGTTCTTAATATCTGAGTAGTACTCCAGTGTGTAAATGTACCACAATTTCTGTATCCATTCATCTACTGAAGGACATCTGGGTTCTTTCCAGCTTTTGACTACTATAAATAAGGCTTCTACGAACATGGTGGAGCATGTGTCCTTGTTAGATGTTGTAGGGTCTTTGGGGTATATGCCCAGGAGTAGTATGGTTGGGTCCTCAGGTAGTACTATGTCCAATGAGGAGCCACCAGACTGATTTCTGGAGTGGTTGTAACAGCTTGCAATCCCACCAACAATGGAGAAGTGTTCCTCTTTCTCCACATCCTTGCCAGAATCTGCTATCACCTGAGTTTTTAAAGGGGTCATGAAGAACAGCTGAAGCTTGGCACTGTGAGAGGCCATGGAAGGCTATTGGTGAAGGTGCAACCTCAGTTGTAGTTGACAGCCCAGGAATGAAGGGGTCATGCAAAGGAGTTGAGGCTTGGCATCAAGAAGAGAGCCTATGAAAGGCTACTGGGGAAGCCTAGTTGTAGCAGAAGACTCCAGTGTATTGGAGATGCCAGTACCATGGAATGATCACCAAGAATCTCAGCAGCAGTGGAGTGAATCAACCTGAGCTTATAGTGCTACAGAAGGCATAACTGAATAAGTGATGCCAGCCCTTTGGAGGAGCCCAGAAGATCGTGTGGATCCCAGACATTGGAAAAAGAAGCTGTAACACTGAAGTTGCCTTGGAGGCCCCAAGTTGTTCGAGATGTCAGAGCCATGGGATATCTGCCGAGGAAAGCAGCTAACAGGGAGTGGAACCAACCTTGGAAAAAGAACTTTGTTGTGGTCAACAAAGATGAAGAAGGAGTTGTAGATCTGAAGACCACTTTGACATCAGACATGTAGATACAGAGTTTGGAGTTTGCCCAGCTGGTTTCCTGTCTTGCTTTGGGGAGTACAGTTAAGTGACTGGATGAATCTCAGAAGAGACTTTGAACTTTGGAATGTTAACATTGTTGAGACTGCTATAGACTATGGGGGCTTTGGAAGTTTGACTAAATGTATTTTGCATTATACTAAGTTTAGGAATAGCCCCATTGACTAATATGTTTGACCAAGCTATGGGGTCCAGGGAGTGGACTGTGATGATTTGTATATGCTTGACCCAGGGAGTGGTACTATTAGAAGGTATAGCCCTGTTGGTGTAGGTGTGGTCTTGTTGGAGTAGGTGTGTCACCATAGGTATGGACTTTAGTATCCTCATCCTAGCTGCCTGGAAGCCAGTATTCTGCTATCAGCCCTCAGATGATATAGAGATCCTCCTGGACCTTTACTGCTGTTCACTACCATATTCCCACCTTGATGATAATGGACTAAACCTCTGAACCTGTATGCCAGCCCTAATTAAATGTTGTCTTTATAAGAGTTGCCTTGGTCATGGTGTCTTTTCACAGTAGTAAAACCCTAACTAAACAATCAGCAAGAGATTAATGGTTAAATAGTGCATTTGCCTGGTACTTTGAGTATTTATTCACAAGATAGTCCTGAGGCCATAATTGTGAACATTGTGAACAGGATATGTGTAGATTTATGTTAAGGAAATACATGATAGACAGGGAGAGGAGGTGGGAAAAAGGAGAGGAAAGGGAAGAGAAGGAGTCAGGGAGAGGGAGGAAGAGGAGGAGGCTGGGGAGAAGGAGGGGAGAACAGTTCGGGAACAGGAGGACTGTTCAGGGCAAGTGAGAGGGATTTCTTAGGAGGGGAATAGAGAGTTTAGTGGTAAATCTGCCCAAAATAGACCGCAGTTTGTTTTCCTAATCACTGAGTCTTGTTTTCATTGAATGGGTTTATTTGGGTTGAAGAGGAAAATGCAACAAATTGGTGATCGGGTTGAAAAAAATATTGCAACAGATATGGCTTACTTATGGCAAAGGAACATGTTTTATGGTCTCCTTAGGAACCAACTATGGACTAGAATAAGTGGAATCAATTAGGCTGGTCAGAAGTGTTGGCAGAAGAGGTGAGGATTTTTTTTCTTTCAGTTTTTTTTAACGACTTTATTTTGCAAAACAAAGATAAATGTACAGATTTAAACATTTTTTGCTTAAAATTATACATTTTTGTCAGTACTGTTTTTTCAGACATTAAAATAAATTTTACATAAAACCATGTGAATATATTTTTTAGTCAGTACTTGATTTTTTTCAAGGGCTTGACAGTATGCATTGAAAACCTACTAGTTACAATAAGCGCAGTTTTTTTTTTAAATTAAAAGATTTATTTATTTATTATATGTAAGTACACTGTGGCTGTCTTCAGACACACCAGAAGAGGGCGTCAGATCCCATTATAGATTGCTGTGAGCCACCATGTGCTTTCTGGGAATTGAACTCAGAACCTCTGGAAAAATAGTCAGTGTGCTTAACCACTGAGCCATCTCTCCAGCCCTCATCATCTTTCATATTGTATCAAGTGATACCCAGTTAAAATAAATGATCACCAGTGAATTTTAAAGATGAATGAAGGTTTGAATTAGAGTAGTAGTTAAAATCAGCGCTCTATCTTTTCTAGAGCTAAGTGTTGACTCAGGAGCTAGTAACTATATAGACCCAAATATCTCTCAGTAGAACCATCCTGCACCCTTTTGGAAACTAACCCTTTGGGTTTAGTTTGATCTGTGGGGATTTCTGCAAGCATCAGAGCAACAGTTTATGAGAGGCAAGAAGAAAATCTGGTTCAACATGACTTAGTTAGCCAATGTTAGTTCAAACTTCTAGAGTCTGACCCAAGGTGGTTTAGTTTAGCTATATTTAAGCAGAGCACATTTTTGGAGAAAAGTTTTCTGATGATAATTAACCCAATCCTGTGTGCACAGCAAAGATAAAGACATGTTTACATTGAAACTCTTTACAAGGTACATATAGTCTCTTCCATAAAGATAGGTTCCATTGCCTCAGAAACAATGCTCCAGATAAGGGTCTAGGGAGAATGACGGGGATACACATAAAAGTCTGTAAAAGTGAGAAGTGGTCTGGCCCGACAGGTAGCATAGAAGTCACTTAGGCTGTTGTAAAGTACAAGTGACATCTCCCATAGAAAGGGTTTTGACTGAAAAACAAGATAAAGGTCTAGGGAGGAAGAGTCTGAGATGAACAAACATAATTTTCCAGGGTATTCAGGCATGGCTTGACGCTACAGATAGCACAAACCATGAGGTTACTAATGACATCCATTCCTAGCTTTCTGGGTAGGAGACAAGCAAACCTGTTCTCCTTGAGCAGACAGACTGCCTGTTTAACATTCCTTGTTTCCACAGTGCTTATTTATAAGCACAAGGGCCTTGTGTCCTCTACATTGGGTTCTTCAGATATTTAGAGCATTCCTGATATTTCTCAAGTCCCCTGACCTGCATTTTGGAGATGTTCTCCCTTTGTAGGTACTCTTCAGAGACTCAACAGCCACACTTCTGGCTCTACCCCCACAATTTCTGAGATAACAGATGGCTGAAAGTGAAAAATTAAACTTCTAAGAGTCAAAAATGGTTACTTTCTAGCTCCTTGGCTTCTGCTATTGTTTGGATCTGAAATGTCCGCCAGAGGTTCATGTTTGTAATGTGTAGCCTCTTGGTGGATGGTGTTATGGGAGGAGACCATGGAACAATGAGCAAATATGGCCTAGTTGCCAGGAGTTGGTCACTTGGGTTAGATAACTTTGAAAGGTATTCCTGGCCTCTGACTCCACCTTTGCTTTTTACTCTGCTATGGTGTGGACAGCCTTAGCTACAAGCTTCTGCCACTATGAACTAAGCTCTTCTGCCATTCTTTCCCTGCCACAATTAACTAAGACCCTCTGAAACCATGAGCCAACATAAACTTTTCTTCTATGGAGTTGCTGAGTCAAGTGTACCATCATAGTGATACAAAAAAGCAAATATAGCTTCATTTACTCTAATAGTAATATCCCAGTTTTTCCTTGTATGGCTTTAGTGAGCTCATGTCTTTCTTCCTTTAACCCTTACCCTTGATTCTTCTACCTCATTAGCTCACCTGGACACATAGTCAACTATGACCATAAGAACATCCTTCCTTGCCCAGCAGGCCATATATCTAGTTGATCTGATGAGACTCAAAGTTCTTCTTGGCCTTATAAGGCTAGATGAACTTGAGCCTGTTTACTGCAGGCTGGGGCCCCTCTGGGAAGATCTTGCCTAAGGAGGAAGTAGAGACACAGAGGGAACCAGAAAGAGGTGAAGGGTACTGAGGGACAACTGTTCTTTTCCTTTGAGTCATGGGATTTCTATCCTGAAGACAAGACCAAACTTGAAATTATTCACTTATTTGAGCTGATAAATCCCACTTGGGGAATTGGGGGCTTATCGATTGAAACTGATCCAGTTGGGGACTTATTTATTGAAACCAAAAGCCTGAAATTGGATTCAATGGTGACAGAGTTAAGTAAAAAGGTCACGTTTTATAGAGCAGTAAAGGGAAGCTATTAGAATGAGGTGATTTAGTTGAGGTAGCAGATTATAAGTAATGTAAGGCTCAAACTTCAGGGCTGTGGATATAGCTCAGTGGTAGAGCATTTGCATGGCTTGTACTAAGTCTTAGGTTAAATCTTTGCAATTAAAAATCAGGACCAGGCTTCTGATACCAGAGCTACCATACCAACCACTTCTCTTTGATAAGAAATTATCACACAATTTAGTAATATGAAGCAACCATTTTACTTGTTCTTGATGCTACAGACCATCATTTTGGCTGGACTCAACTGGTAAGCTCTACTGGCCTTGTCCGAGCTTACACATGCAGCTACAGTACTAGCATGCAGAGGCTTTACTGGGTCTGCATGGTCTAAGATGGCCTCATTCACATGCTCAGCTATGCTAGTTGTCACTGGTCACAGTCCTCATCCACTCCCCTGTGCAGCAGCCCGTCTCAGATTTATTCACGAAAACGCTGATAAAAACTGAGGGTAGTAAGATAGAGTGAAAAGTACAAGGCACGTTATCAAAGAGACATGAATATGAAACATGCGAAGATATACCCCAAAGATGCTCCAACATATAATAAGGACACATGCACCACAATGTTCATAGCAGCTCTATTTATAATAGCCAGAAGCTGGAAAGAACCTAGATGTCCTTCAGTAGATGAATGGATACAAAAATTGTGGTATATTTATACAATGGAGTACTACTCAGCTATCAGAAACAATGACCTTATGAAATTCTTAAGAAAATGGTTGCATCTAGAGAATATCATCCTGAGTGAGGTAACCTAGTCACAAAAGAACAGACATAATGTGTAGTCACTGATAATTGGATACTATCCCCAGAAAGCTCTGAATACCCCAGAAATGACTCCCAGACCATATGAAGCTAAAAAAAAAAAAAAAAAAAAAAAAAAAAAAGCCAAAAACTGGAAGCCTCTATCCTTCTTAGGAAAAAAAATAAGTGTATAGAACCCTCTCAGAGTGGGGTACACCTAGACCTTAAATTATCAATAATTCAAGAGCTAAGAGTATAGGCTTGTGGCAATTCCTGGTAATTAAAAATCATTATGTTTAATTACACCAAGAGAACTTTGACTATTTCCATGTTATGTTTTGTTTTACATGTACTTTATGCTCATTATAACTAGTAAGATTTCAATGCATACTATCAAACCTTTAAAAATATTCATATAGTTTTATGCAAAAATGCTTTTAAAAATAAAAAAAGAAATATGTGAAGAACTATTGTGGCCTTCTTTGCAAACAATCTACTTTATCTAGTATTAAAATGATGTGGTACCTGTTAGGGCTTATTGTTGTTGAAGATATATTAAAAAGTGGTATGTTGAAGGGTAGGAGTGATGGCTTAATGGTTAAGAGCACTGACTGCTCTTTCAGAGGACCTGGGTTTAATTCCCTTCATCCACATGGTGGCTCACAACTGTCTGTAACTCCTGTTCCAGGGGACCTAACACCCTCAAACATACAAACATGCAGTCAAATCAACGGTGTACCTAAAATAAAACTAAAATGTCCTCTTATGTCCTAGCGTTTTGAGTTTTTTATATATTTTGGATATTAGCCCTCTATAAGATGTGGAGTTAGTGAAGATTTTTCCCCCAATCTGTAAGTTGCTAATTTGTCTTATTGACTGTGTCCTTTGCCTTACAGAAACTTTCCAGTTTCATGAGGTCCCATTTATCAATTCTTGATCTTAGAGCTTGAGCTATTGGAGTTCTGTTTAGGAAATTTTCCCCACCCCATGCCAATGAGTTTGAGGCTCTTTCCCACTTTCTCTTCTATTACATTCAGTGTATCTGGTTTTATGTTGCGGTCCTTGATCCACAGTGGATATTAGCCAAAAATACAGAATATCCAGGATACAATCCACAGAACTCAAGAAGTTTAACAAGTTGAAGGGCCCAAGTATGAATGTCTCAGTCCCATGTGGGAGGGAGAAGAAAGCAATCCAGGGGAGCAGAGGGAGGGATCTGGGTGGGAGAGTGGACAGGGAGGGGGAAATGGGACCATGATTAGGTATTGGGGGTGGGGGAAACAGGACTAAAAGTTCTGAGGGCCAGCGGAAAGAATGGAAACAGACAACCTTCAGAAGTGAGGGGACCCTCTAGACTGTACCAGAGACCTGGGAGATGAGAGAAGTGCCCTAAAGTGGGGAGCTGGAACTTGTAGAGCCCACCTCCAGTAGAAAGACAGGGCATCAAGTGAGGGATGGGGCTGCCATCCCACAGTTAAAAACTCTGACCCAGAATTGCTCCTGTCTAAGAGAACTGTAGGGCCCCAAATGGAGAAGAGCCTGAGGGAAAGGCGGTCCAGTGACAGGCTCAAATTGGGATCCATCTCAAGGGGAGGCCTGGAGGCCTGACACTATTACTGAGGCTGTGTTGTGCTTGCAGACAGGGGCCTAGCATGGCTGTCCTCTGAGAGACCCAACAAGCAGCTGAAAGAGTCAGATGCAGATACTTACACCCAACCAATGGACAGAAATTGGGGACCCCTGTTATTGAATAAGGGAAAAGCTGGAAGAAGTTGAGGAGGAGGGTGACCCATAGGAAGACCAGCAGTCTCAACTAACCTGGACCCCAGAGATCTCTCAGATACTGAGCCACCAACCAGGCAGCATACACCAGCTGATATGAGGCCCCCAACACATATACAGCAGAGGACTGCCAGGTCTGGCCTCAGTGAGAGAAGATGCACCTAATCCTCAAGAGACTTGGTGGGTTGGGGTGGGGTGTTGGGACACTCTATTTGAGACAGGGTTGTGGGGAGGAGGTATTGAATGAGGACTAGTCAGAGGGCACACTGGGAGGGGGGATAATGACTGAACTGTAAAAAAGATTAAAGAATAATAAATAAATAAATATTACCGAGAAGGAAAAGAAAAAAAGAAAAATTAAATGACTATAAAAGAGGTATGTTGAAATTCTATCCCTTCACTCAGAATTTGTCATGTATTTGCAAATATGATCATGGCAAAGGTAATTAACATAAAATAAGGATATTAAGGTGAGCCCTAGTTCAATATGCCTGGTATCTTCATCACAGTGGGGAACTCAGACATAGATACTGAAAAGTATAAAAGAATCCAAAGCAAAAGTACAGGAAGGTAGCCGTGTGACCAAAGTGATGCATGCACAAGCCAGGGAACCAAGGATTTTGGGTAAACATCAGAAACTAAGAATCTCCCTTTAAATTTTAGAAGGAGCATAGTACTGCTTATAATTTTGATTTTGGACACTACTACCTTAATTATTTAATAGTGGTAATTATGAGATACAGGCCCAGCATGGAGGAGTTGGATCAATGCCCCTATAGCTTTCTTTTATGTTGCTCCATTAATATATATATATATATATATATATATATATATATATATGTCTAGGTTTCACATATAAAATCTTTAAGCAATGTATATGATCATTCCTTATACTCTGATGGTTACATAGCTTATGTGACATTTTCTATATGTGGAGCTATACCCCACAAATCTACACATTCTGACACCCTCTTCAGGCCTCTGTACTTACCCAATTATGTGACATATATTCAGACAAGTACTTATAAATAAAAAATTATGATCCTAAAGTTCCCTTTGTGTTTCCTTCTAGAAATTACATCATTGTTCCCTATAAGGGTAATTGCTATTCTGGCTTCTGACACCATAAATTTTATTTTGTTTGTTTTTGAATTTTGTATAAACGTGATCACCACATGGAACATACTTTTATGATTGGCTTCTTTTTGTTTGGCATTTATCCATGTGGTTGTCTGAGTTATAGCTGGTTCACTTGAAATGAGGCATTAAATTTATAGATTAGAAAATGAAGTCACAGAGTGGTTAAGAATCTTGTTCAAAACGACACGGCAGTAAATAGCAGAGCCAGAATTTGATTCCAGGTAATGTGAGTCCACTCTGTTAAACATGATGCTACTTAATCCCTGATTGCTATTTCTCTAATATCTGTATTCATTTTTCCTATGATAAAATAACATCATCTTGTAAAAAACAACTTACAGAAAAAAGTTTCTTTTGTTTTATAGTTCCAGAGGGTCAGAGTTTGTAATTGTAGGGAAGGCATGGCATAGAGGTAGGAGCAGAAAGCTGGCTGATCACATCTTTACTCACACACAGGAAGGAGAGTGAGCAGGAAGTGAGGAAAAACTATAAACTTTCAGGACATACTTCTTCCAGTGAAGCTAAACCTTCTAAAGGTTTCATAACCTCCTTCACCCAGCACCACCAACTGGAGGTCAAATATTCAAATGCATGAGCTTATGGGGACATTTCTTATCCAAATCACAAGATCTAGTTCCTTTGCCATAACAGCTAGAACATACCAATAGATATTCACAGATTTTTTCGAGTGAACGCATGACACAAATGAATGAAGAAGAATGAGAAGGGTTTGCTTCTACAATGCAGTGGTTTGCTTATGTAGTCAGAAGTGCCTTAAAAAATTCTGTATCTTCCTTTTGTTTACCTTGGTTATGAACATTTCCTCAGACTCACTCACCACCTTTGGCCCCTTGTTATCCTTTATGTTTTCTGGAGGTACTGGGATGAAACTCAGGTCTTTGCACATGGTAGGCAAGTACTTTAGCAGTGAGTGACACCCTCCAGAACCAAGAAAGGTGGCAAATTTCCCCATGATTTAAGTTTCTTCTATTATCTAGGAAGCCTGGCACTACAGCAGAAAAAAAAAAAGAAGGATGCTCTCTCAAAGTATGTCCATTCTTTCACTTGAAGAACTTTAATCTCAAAAGGAGCCATATGACCTGTTTTTCCATGCATGCAGCAAGCCATAAAGATGATTTTAAAAATAATTTAATATTTTAAAAATAATATTAAAATAATTTAATAATTTAAATATTTAATAGTTAATAATTTAATAATTTACTGTTAAACTTAACATTTTAATAATATTTTAATTCATTAACTCAGGAAGAAAATCTGTTAATGTGTTACATACAAATATCTATTGGTATGTTCTAGCTGTTATGGCAAAAGAACTGGATCTTGTGATTTGGATAAGAAATGTCCCCATAATCTCAAAAATAATTTAATTTTATTATATAATAATTCTATTGTTTCCCTCTTTTCTTTCTTCCCTCCAAACACACCCATATACCCTCTCCCATACCATGTTTTCTTTCAAAATCATGGTCCCATTTTTGTTAATTCATGTGTGTGCGTTTTCCATATATATCCTGCTTAGTCCATATAATGTTATTTGTTTTATGCATTTTCAGAACTGTTCCTTTGGTATTGGACAACCAATTGGTATGTTATTCCTGGTTATGCCATAAAAATTCTTTAGGGAGACAAGTCTTAACCTATTATGTCTGGAAAATAGCCTTGGTCACTAGAAACTGGTAACTTGAGCTGCAATCAATCTTAGTAACACTACAAGGTTATCTTTATCTTTCACTCCTCTGAATATCTTTCAGCAACATTCCTAAACTTCAAGTTTTGTTCATTTCTCCAGACTCTTTTATGAAGATCTTTGTATATGAGTCCGCTCCGCCACAGGGCACAGTCACTGCAGGCGGGACGAGGAAGTTGACCGCATTTACCCCACTCCATCATTGTGGGGTTGGGTGTTGGGCAGTAGGAAAGCCCTGGGACACCACTCAAGGTGTGAGGAAGCACAGTCTGAGGCGCGGGACAGCCAGAGCTCCGGTGTCCCTGGGCCTGCAATGAGGCCGAGGTGTCTGGTTCTCAGGCTCTTGGGCATCCAGGCGCCACTGGATGAAGTACCTCCCCATTGCGGGTTGGATCTTGCCTGGGGCTAGAGGGAGTCAGGGGAAACGGGGCGCACGGAGGGGGAGCTCTGGTTGGTCTCTCAGGGTGAGGGAGTCCTCGGCTTGCTGGTGGCTGGGAGCACAGAGAGGCCTTCTATAGGAGATTAGACAGCGGTTCTGTAGGCAAAGGCCTTCCCCACGCTCCCTACTGTGGATTCCGATGAAAAAAAAGACAGTCCATGGCTTTAAGGCATTTATTGCCATGGTGTAAAGTGGATGAGTAAAACCATATTCCACCTCTCAGGGTGAGATTAAATACTTTTGCAGGGAGGAGTACCTGGGAAGGAAATTTTATTGGCTGCCCCCACCCCCAGGCCTTTAGCTACCTCATTAAAATGAAAATCTGTCTTGAGCCTAAGCAACCACAGATTACATCCTCTAAGTGTGTGGAAGGGCTTGGGGCATTGCCCTTACGTGACTGATGGCCACAAATCTATGGAGGGTTGCGGCTAGTGACAGGGGCCTGGTGCCCGGGGAACAGGTGAAGAGAGCCTATGGTCTCTTCAGGTTTTCCGGAGTTTCAAACCTTAGCTCAGTCGGGAATCAGGATAACTTTCCCGGTTCTACACATGTCAAATTGATGTAATTTTTTACATCAATCCGCTGTTTGCAGTGGAGTTGAAGCGACCACAGATGCAAACAGATGAGGGCCTAAGCAACTTGGCAGCCACTTATCCCTAGCCTCAGCTCCCAAACCAGCGCCATTTCAAGGGACATCTACACAGCCGCCACATTCATTGGAGCTGTAGCTGCTATCATTGGGGTGGCTGGCTCTGGGGCCGGGATTGGGACTGTTTTGGGAGTCTCATCATTGGCTATGCCAGGAACCCTTCTCTGAAGCAACAGCTCTTCTACGCGGTTCTGGGCTTTACCCTTTCAGAAGCCAGTGGGGCTCTTGTCTAATGGTGGCCTTTCTCATCCTCTCCGCCACGTGAAGCAGCTGCCTCCACGTGACCTCCCAGTGACCTCCCATAGTTCCTTCGTGTCTCGTCTGCCCTGTATGTTCTTTTTCCTGTTCCTCCCCACGAAGTCTGGGGAAAGTGCTTGGCTCAGCATTTGACAGAAAGAAGACAAATAAATACTGTATTAATAAGAAAAAAATAGATTATTTGCATTTTCTGTATGTAGTCTTACATAAGGATTGCCAAACTTTTCCTCTAATAAATCAGATAGTAAATACATTTGACTGAGAACCATACAGTCTCTGTTGTAACTCTTAAAATCTGCACTTTAAAGTGAAAGCAGCTATAAAAAGCGCGAGAATGAATGTGTATGTTTTAGTAATATGTTCCAATAAAACTTTATTCCCCAAATCACGCACAGGCTGTGCTTAACCTACAGACGATATTTTGACAACCCCTTCCTCCCGAAAAGATAAAAATTAATTCAACGAACAAAGTTCCTATATACTATCAGAGGAGAAGTAAACTATTTCCTTCAAATTGATAAATCATTTATAGAAATATCCTCTGTTTCCATGATGTCCTAAATAATATAAACATGACAATGGATGTTTTTGATTGGAATATGTACAGATAAGCATTAATATCCCATGTCTAATATTAACCTTCGAAAATCCTGCTTAAAGTTGGCCACTGACTGATGATATGAGAAGATAGAGATTTGGAGAGGTTTCCAGCCTTTACTGAGAGTGTATGACTGTGGTGTGTGGATGAGGATAGTCCCTTAGGCTTATAGATTTGAATGTTTGGTCCCCAGTTGGTGGGACTGTTTGGAAAGGACTGGGGGTATGGCCTTGCTAGAGGAGACATGTAACTGGTGGTAGACTTTGAGGTTTCTAAAACCTACAACATTTCCAGTTAGCCTCTCTCCTCTCCCTCTCCCCTTCCCCTTCTGCCCCTCCCCTCCTCTGCCTCATTGTTTTTGCCTCAAGGATGTAAGCTCTTAGCTGTGGCTTCAGTACCATGTATTCCTCCATGGTGCTATGCTCCTTGTCATGATGGTCATGGTCTCTGGAACTGTAAATCCAAATAAACTTTCTCTAAGTTGCCTTGGTTATGGTGTCTCTTCACAGCAATGAAAAGTTAACAGAGACACTATTACTATACAAGCAATATTGTGCTGAACTTTTGCTTCCCTCTGAGACCCTGAAAATTTTAGATTTGCAAATAGGGATCACTAATATGTTCATCCCCTGGAGTAACACTCCAGAGTACTGGATCCTTAATGAGTTTGCCTGTTTATTTAGTATTGGATAACCAATTGGTATGCTATTCCTGGGGACTTAAAAATTCTTTAGGGAGACATGTCTTCACATATCAAGTCTGGAAAGTATATTATACATTTCACATGTATAATCACAGCTCATTAGTGGGAGAATTAAGCATTCCCCGTGTGACTCTGCTGAGAGAGAATTCTTGGATGCATGTGCTAGACTCTGCCTTTCTCCATATGTGCACAGTCATTAGGTGGTTGTACTTGGTATCTGCCTTATAAGTCATAGCTATGAGTGTGACTATATGCTGAATCCTGAATGTTCTCTTAGCAACACATCTGACCTGAGAATGGACTTGAAAATCCCCTGATATGGAATAAAGTATATTACCCTTTGTCCCCTTCTCTCAAGACATCAACCATCAGCTTTTAGTTATGTGCTTATTCCTGACAAACCTTGGTTTAATATGACAGAAGCTTTTCAAGTCTGAAAGACAGAAACACCAGTGCTTTCTTAAATGAATAACATCCAAGAAAATGAATAAAGAAGAGAGAAACTACTTACTTTGCAAAGAAAAGGTGGGAAGGGTACCCGCAGCCATGTGGTGTGGCAGGGCAGAAGCCACAGCACAGGCCTGCAGCAGCAGGAGTCTGTGTCCATATCCATAGCTGACATTGGCCATGGTGATGTCTGAGGGCTGTGCAGAGCTGGCTTCACCCCTCCCCTTGGCAGTGTACTAGAACTGGCCCTGAGAACATGAGAGCCAGCCTCCACACCTTACCTGGGCAGTGCAGTAGAGCTGGCTGGCCCTGGTGGCAAGGGGACAGGAAGGCAAGTCCCAAAGTCTTGAACATGAGAGAGCTGGTTCCATAGGCCATGCAATGGCATGGACTTGGAGAGATGGCCTCACCCCTCCTCTGGGCAGCATGAGAGAGCAGGCCCCAAATGCATGAGACCAGGAGAGCTGGCTCCACCCCTCACATACCTGAGGTAGCAGATGGTCTTGCCCTTCACAGTGCTAGAGAGCTGGCCTTGGTAGTGTGGGTGTAGGAGAGCTGGCAGGCTGACCACCTCAACTACCATCCAGATCCAGATCCAGGACTTTAAGTTGGCCCACCCCAATATCTACCCTATCTATGAACTGCTGGAGCACTTGAAAGGGCCAGTGCAGCGAATCCAAAGCTGCAGGATCTCCATGACACAGGGCAACAACAGGCTATCTGAGAGGAGTCTTGGTGAGGATCCAATATCGATAGTGTAGCGGAAGTAGAGGCCTCAAAGCAGACCAATGGCTCACTACAATTAACATTTTACAAGCAAAGTTGTTTGGGATATACTGTGTGACACACCATGACACACTGCAGCTTCCACAGCGAGATTCTTTTTCTTAATTTTATTTTTGTTTTCTTTTGAGTGGGAAGTGACAAGGGCGGAGGGATGGAGATGAGTGGGATTGGGTGCATGATGTGAAATTCACAGAATCAAAGCAAAGTCTAAAGAAGGCGGGGAGGGCGCTTGTTGATAGAAATATGGTCACTTGTATATCTGCAGTCAACCCAACAGACTTGATGGGCCAACACAATTTCTAAAACCCACAGCCAGGCATAGGGTTCAGCAAATTACCTGTGCTGAGTTTCATCACAAGGAGCCGATCTTGAACTGCCTACTGAACTTGGCCTTGGTTAAGCATCCACCCTGCAGAATACTCCAGTTTTGCCTGTCTAAATCATACCCTTACTTTTGGTCTGAGAGTACCCAAAGGGGGTGTTCTTCCTCCTGTATTCTCAAAATACCAGGAACTTCCCAACACACTCACCCTTCTGTATCTGTAAGTTCCGCATTCACAAATTCTACCAACCACAGATAGAAAGTATTTGAAAAAATTTTTTCTACACTGAGCATTGCAAACTTTCCCTGTTGCCACTATTTCTTAAACAGTTTAGTATTAGACATCTATTTTCACAACAGTCACTTTGTATCAGGTATTCTGAAGAAGAGATGTCTTAAACTATGCAAAAGGTCATGTGTGCGGATGCTATGGGATTTTATAAAGACATTTGCATACCCACAAGTCCTAGAACCAATTTCCATCTGATACTGAGTGAAGTGAAGGCTGTACTCCTATAGTCTGTGAAGGATTCCTTTACAAGTTAGCTTGAGGACTCTAACCCACACTTTCCCTAATCTTATCCACAATAAACTCATGTTAGTTCAACTCCAAGTCTCAAGTACTTAGGCTTCCTGTACTAGTACTGACCTCGAAGCTGTGGAAAAGGACACCTGGAGTGACATGAGTCATACACCGACCAGAAAACAACCAAGGTGAACACACAGTGCAACGGAAAGGAAGACAAAATCCAGAACTTTTATGAAAAAGCTAAAGGTTTAAGGTGTCCTTCACCACATTTGAAGCCAGAAACAAAACAAAGCAACAATAAAACAGGCATTTTTCTAAGTCTTAAAAATATTTAAGCCTTCATTGTTTATGAATTAACACTCTGCTTCCACTCCTGAAGATGTTTAAATCCCACTTCTTAAAATAATTGGGCATTAGTTTAACAAATCCTTTCTAAAAACTTGAATTGAAGCCCCAATCTCCGTAAACCTAATGCATTTGTTTGGCACCTGACCCCCATCTTTTCAGTTTTTTTTTTTTTCTGCTTCATCTAAAGCATTTCATATACTGTATCTTCAAACTCTGTCTTTTAGTGCTAGCAGAAATTTTGTGGAGTCTAATCAGGGACACCATATATTACTGGAGAAATTGGAGTTTCCTCTTGGGGTTCTTAGGCTCCTTAATAAATTAAGAATAGATTCAAAAGAAAGGTCAAAGTCTTCAGGACAGGCAAGCTGTGACTCTCAGCAGCTGCCTAGAGAAGGATGTTGGAGACTGAAGTGAGAGAAAGCCATGCAGTTGAGTTATGCAGTATGGGGAGCAGCCACATCACAGGGAGGGGAACTATAGAGAAAGTACCATAGAAAGCATCCTTAGCACCTGAAAGAAAAAGAAGAGAAGAAACAAAATAGACCTTTTGGGGCCAGGACTCAGAAAGGCAGGCAGGCCCAACAGAACCTGATGGCAGTTTGCACAGACTGTGCTAGTGGACGGAGACAGGAATTATGGGAAGGATATTATCTCATCAAAGGGCTACTTACTCCTCATACCTTCAGAGCAAAGCCTAAGGTGAAGCTGCCTTCCTGAGGAGCAGTCATTGGCCTGATGATTAATCTGTTCAACTGGACTAAAGCTGGGGGTTGGGGAGAGACAGCGCCTTCTCTCCCAGTCTCCCCCTATTATTTATTCACATTACATCCCAGTTGCTGCCCTCTCCTGGTCCCGCCTCCTTCCCCTTCTTCTCTGAGAGAGTGGGGGTGCCCCTGTATGCTACCCCAAACCCCCACATTCAGTTGCTGCAGGACTAGGTGCATTCTCTCCCACTGAGGCCAGACAAGACAGCCTAATAAGGGGGGAACAGGACCCATAGGCAGGCAACAGCTTTAGGGACACCCGCTACTCCAGTTGTTGGGGAACCCACATGGAGACCATTCTTTACTGTAACATTATCATTCAGAATGTGCTCTGTCTTCCAGACCTTTGGAACCTCACCAAGTTTAAGAGCCCAGGAGACAGCATAAACTTCTTTCTGTAAAACACTAATAATTTGTAGTTAAAATATCATTGAGGGTGGTGGTGGTGAGAAGCTACCAGACTTCTTTGTGAGAAAAGAACCAATTTAAGAATCTAGTTAAGGCCCTTTACATTGTCACCACTATCCTTTACCAAAGGTCACAAAATAGTGAGATTTCAGGTGTATTTGGGTTTGGTTTACAGTAGTCTCACATTGTTTATGTAAATACAAGGACAGCAACTCTTTAACTTTTAATACCAATCAGAGGTCTTTACTCTAGCTGGCTACATATTTTAAGGCCTCCTTCATGTTTACAGATAGTAAAGACAGACATTCGAGGCATCCTTGAGGGGGTTGTCAAATTACAGCCCCCTGGGTCCACCCCTGATCCCAAAACTCCCTTTTTTAAAAATTTATTTTGTGTGTATTTTGGCTGCATGTATATATGTGCCCCACATGCATGCCTAATGCTCTCAGAGGTCAGAATTGTGCATTAGCTAGATCCCTTGGAATTAGAGTTACAGATCACTGTGAACCGCCATGTGGGTGCTGGGAACTGAACCCTGGTCCTCTGGAAGAGCAGCATGTGTTCTTTAACATTGTCCCATCACTCCAGTCCCTGACCCCAAGACTTCTGATGTGTGCAAGTCTAAGATAAAGCCTCAGCATTTGCATTTGTAATCAGTTCTCAGGCAAAAGCTAAAGCTATTGCTCTAGAGACCATAGGTGAGGAACTACTAGGTCAAAACATTCAGGGCAATTGTTATATCAAAGTCCCAGCTGAATATGCACTACTTAAAATAGCCAGCAAGGTAATTGGCTTGTTCCCTCATAAGGGCACGTATAGGGTTAAACATCTTGACAGGAGATAAAAATGAAGAGCAGAATTGGAATGCCCTAAGTATTCAAATTTGGGTAGAATATACCTTTGTGAGCATTATTGCCTCTGTGGAATGTTTGCACTCTTTAATAAGATCTAAATCTATTGGTAATTTTGTTTCTGGGACACATGCTTATTTTCTTCAACATTTATTCAGTTACAGACTAGAATAATAGTGTGTAGTTTATCCCATCCCAAATGGAGAGAAAACTTGGAAGGATTTGTCATGTAACACTAGAGAAAGACACTGATCTATTCGACTCGTCTAGGGAATGAATTGTTTAAGAACTAGAGAGCTTTTGTCCACACTAAAAAAATAGACAGAAAGACATTTTATAGGTCACTTTTCTGGAAGGCCTGGAGATAAGGATTCACATGCAACTGTATTTTTAAAAAGTTGTGTTAAGGAAGTTGGACAGGGAATAAGAAATCAGGTAAAAAAAAAAAGTGATACTGCTAGGAGCTCTGCAGTGTGAATTAGGATCCTGACTGGATTTCAGACCATAAAGGTAGGTTTTCATATACCTGTCCCTAGTTCCTTAAGGTAACTTAAGCAGCCGTAGACCAGTCTTCGAAGAAGACTTGCTTGTGCAGACCATTATAAAAATTACATGGAAGCCCAGGGATAAAAGTACATAAAAGGAGATCCTAGGGACGCTGAATTGGGGCAGTTTCTACTCTGTATTCCTTACACAATGCTAATCCCAGGTTTTTATCTAAGATGGTGGAGATGTGTTATTAAACAAGTTAGAAGAAAGGAGTGCTCTGTCTCTGGAAGGGGGAGGCGAGAATGGATGAAGAGACCAGGCTGAGAACTGAAGTGTTTCATGTTATCCACTCTTTTCCTTTGGACTATGGAGTCACATTTAGCACTTAGCTAAAATCTATTCCCTGCCTTGCTGTGTCATTGAGATATCCCCAGCTGGCCAGCAGTCTTAAATACACTATACGTTGTATTTGAGGGCATGGGGGTTGATATACCCCGAATCACCCTTCTCTCTGCCTCATTCCAGCAAATTGACACATGAAGGAAGACAGAGCCACAGGTGATGACACCGAGCAGGAACTCACAAAGCAGAAAAGGAAGAGCCAAGCAGATGAGTCAGAAACAGCCATATGACCAGCCTCCTTTCTGCACAGACAATAGAGAAAAAGGTACCTGTGTGAAAGGAGAAGCGGGAGGTAATGCTGGGGCTCCACTTACGGTTTAAATGTTTAAATGTCATCCTGGATATGTGAGGTTCTTACAAGCGCTGACACCTTCATCCTTTGGTCTTGTGAAGACCAAATTGTTATCGAAATGGTGATAGCACAAGACATTAACTCTCTAAGCCAGATGAATGGGTAATGAACAATCTTTCCAGAAAAATGTAGGCTGGAAGTCATATTCAGCTTTTATATCTGACAAAACTAAAATTATAGTTGGGGTTATCATCTTTTCTTAGCAATTTATTTTGACTGTAATTTGGTATTAGACAGTGTTATATACTTAGTAACATTAGTCAGCCTTATTAAAATGGATCTGATGACACAATTTTTCTTTTAAAATATTTTAAGTTTTTAACTTTTTTCAAAATGTAGGATGACTTAATGGAATAAGAGATATTTCTCTACATGAATTTCTTTGAGCAAAGTAAAATAGTGAGCCTCAATATAATTCAATAAATAAATATACAAATGCTTAAATTATATTTATTTGAACCCTGCTCCTTTATGTTTTCTATTTATAATATGATCATAGTTGGCTAATATATTTACCATTTAAAATAATTACACACAATCTTGGTGTTTATTTACAAGATTATATACAGAAATATGTACCAAAACAATGTTATTTTTCTGAGCACTAAGCGAAGCGCTCTTGTAGACCCAAGCTTGGCAAACATGACTCTAGCCTTACCCCTCCCCCATTTCCTCTGCCTTGGTAAGAACTGTTCTACCTTCCTTAAGCTAACCATCAGGGTTATTTGGACACTTCTTCCTCCTAACATGGAGGTTTACTCTTTCACCTATATAAACTGCCACTTTCCTATTGGCCACATCTGTTTCCTCTCTATCCAGAGGCAGTTCCTTGTCCCTCTGGGGTAAACATCTCTTAACCTCTTTCCCTTGTTCCGGTGTTCTGGTCCTCTTCTTCCTTGTCCTTTATCTCCGATCTTTGTCTATTATTACTTGCCCCTTGTCCCTCTGGGGCAAATAAGTCTCCCCTGTGCCAAGAACTTGGTTGGGGGGGGGTCTTGAGCCCTTTTACTAAGTATAATTTTAATTTTCTAAATTACATGGGATAGTTCTTGTAAAAACATGTGCTATATGGACTGACTTAAACATTAAAGTATGGTGACTAATGAAAAGGCTTTTGTTTCTGGTCGCTGTTGAAACTTTTGTTAGTGGTGAAGATGTCAGCTCTTATAAGATCCTCTTATATCCTGGACAGCATATAAACTGTAAATGAAAGCAACCATCAAGTCCCCTGCTCTCTTTATGCTTACTTATTTGTATCTTTATTTTCTAATATAGGATCTTACTTAGTAGTCCCAGTCTGGCCTTGAACTTGTGGCGATTCTCCTTGCTCAGCCTCCAAGTGGTTGAGATTACATGTGCTGCAAACTTCCACTCTGTAATTAAACCTTTAATTAATTATGTTCATTTTAGATCATTTGGGCTACTGGAACCCAGTGTACTTTATAAACAACAGAAATGCCTAAAGATTGTGGTAGGTAGGAAGTTAAGGATCTGGATGCTTGTAAATTCAGGTCTGAGGAAAGCCTCCTTGCTCATAGATGGCCTCTCCTTGTGTCTTAACATGGCAGACAGAAAAAAAATTCTGCAGAATTTCTTTAATAAGGGTAGTAAGCCATTCACTAGGCTTACTCTTATGGCCTAACCACACCCTTAATAACACATTGGTGGCTAGGATTTCAATAGGTATTTTGGAAGGATACACAGTCCAGAGTGATGCTGACATTGTTTGCTTGCATGTTCTCTTCTTTATGTCTCATGGATATAAATGGATACATTTTTGAAATGCTTATTTTATTATTGTTTTCTTATTTTCCATCTTTTGAGGGTCCATTAATTGAGGTTCTCATGTACTGGAAGCCTCACCTCAGTAAAGCACTTAACTTTGGGAATAATTAGAAATGGGAGATAAGGAGGGTGTAGGGGCTGAAACAGCTGTTATTTCTAATATTCCTTCTCGAATAACTACAATTTTTAATATAAATGTTACAAGCTGTCTTCTTAGTCAGTGTCCTATTGCTGTGAACAGACACTATGACCAAGGCGGCTCTTATAAAAAGAAAGAATTTAAGTGGGGACTTGCTTATTGTTTTAGAAGGTCAATCCATAATGTGGGAAGCAGACAGACATGGTGTTCAAGCAGTGGCTGGGAGCTTTATGTCTTGATCAATAATTATCAGACAGAGAAAGAGACACTGTCCTGGTGTAGACTTTTGAAACCTCAAAGCCTACCCCCCAATGACACACATCCTGCAATAAGACCTTATCTTTCAATCCTTTCTAAACAGTTCTATTAAGTGGGGACCAAGCATTCAAACTTATGAACCTATGAGGAGCTATTCTCATTCAGACTACCATAGTCCATTCTGCCCTCATAGGCTTATAGTCAGATAATAATACAAAATGCATTGAGTTCAACTTTAAAAGTCCCCATAGTCTTTCATTCTCAACAGAGTTTCTAAGCCCATGTCTCTTCTGAGACTCAAAGGCAATCCTTAACAGTAACCTAGTGCAAAAGCAAAGGCAAAAAGCAGATCATATACATGTCCAACATACTGTGGCACAGAACAGACATTACCATTTCAAGAGGGAGGTAAAGGAGCATCGTGAGAAAATACTAGACTAAACCAAGATTAAAATCCAACAGGGCAAACTCAAAATCCTGTATTCCTGTCTGATGGCAAAGGATTTTATATTGCTGTTCCCTTTCAGCCTTGCTGACGGCAAACACACTTCTTTATCTTGGTTCCACTCTGTGTTGACAGCTCTCCTGGCCTCCACAGCTCTGGCATCTCCCAAATCTTGGGGTTGCCAAGGCAATACCTTCACAACTTCACACAATGCCTTCTCTGGGCCTCCATGTAGGGACTCCCCTACTACACATCTGGCCTCAGTGGCTTTCCTTAAACTCAGAGGAAGATTTCATAATCTCTTTCTTGTTTTCTTCTTGACTCTAAACAGAACCATTTGGCCCAAACTGTCAAGTTCTTCTGCTTTCAGGGGCTTAAACCTGGCCCTCCTTCTTTAATTTTATTTGAATAACTTTCAATATTTGGATAGGCCTAGGAAATCCTTCAATCCTTTTTGCTTTATAGCTATCAGGATTAGTTGGGTGGGGTCTTGCCCTAAGGTTACCAGTCCATTTATTTCATTCACTATTGGGCTACTTTTAAAGCTTCTCATCTGTTTAAACACAAGTCTTAGCTCCAACATTTCATTTCTGGGTTCTCTTTTTCTCCATAAACTGTACATTTTGTACTTCTCTTTGCCATGCTCACTCTTTTTCATTGTAGGTCTGCAGTGAGCACTTAAAACTATGTGAAGCAATCGATTCTAGGCTGTCTTGACATCTCCTTTACCCAAACTCTTCAGTACAGCCTTCAGCAGACTTTTAGGACAAGGACAAAAAGCATCAATATTCTTTGCCAAAAGTTCACAAAAATGCTCTCTAGGCCAGCTGATAATATTCTTCTCGGAATCTTCTTGAGCTGGTCCCCTACAGCCCACATCACCCTCAGCACTGACATCTTCTATGCTCCTATTAGGATGCTATTAATCCCTGCTAAAAGTGTGCAACCGATTTTCTAGTTCGAAGTTCCAAAGTCTTCATTATTCTTCCAACAAACAGCATGGTCAGGCCTACTAGAACAATATCCCAGTGCCTGATACCAACTTCTGTCTTAGTCAGTGTTCTATTGCTGTGAAGACGCCATGACTAAGGAAACCCTTATAAGAGAAACCATTTAATTGAGAGCTTGCTTACAGCTTTAGATTATCATGACAGGAAGCCTGGAGACAGCCAGGCAGGCAGACAGAAAGGCAGGCAGACAGAAAGGCAGGCAGACAGGCAGAGAGACTGAGAAAAAGACTGTCCTGGAATGGGCTTTTGAAACCCCAAAGGCCAACCTCAGTGATACACCTCCTCTAACAAAGATACACTTCCTAATCTTTCTACTAAACGGGGGGTCAAGCAATGAAACATGTGAGCTATGGGGGTCATTCTCATTTAAGCAGCCACAGAAGCCTAAAAGCTTCTATGCATAATTTTAATTTAAGGAGAAGGACAAGGTCTATGTTCTGAGGAATCACAGTAAAATGAATCAATTTCCAGCAGAGTTCTCCAAAGCCATTTCCTTCTGAGAGGCTCTGCTTTTTTCTGGCCTTTGTACTAGTTTCCTTTCCAGCATCTGTGTCAATGCTTCTGCCCTCAAGTTACACATTACACTCTGCCTCCCTTTCTGGTACGTATACTAAGGACAGGGAGGAATCCACAATGAAAGATGAGATCCTGTAAACTGAGACTTTGATGTGAACTTCGATTAGCTGTTCTCTAGTTCCACCTAACTTTGTAGATTAACCGTGGCTACCAGTCCCGGAGAGCTAACCATACTGTCGGCTTATAAAGCTTACTTCCGAGGCTGCTATCATCTCTCTTCTGCAGGACAGGAAATTGACTCAGAAAAGCTCTCATAATTAGAGCAAATCCAGGAATGTAAAACAGGTCTGTCTACTCCCAGAGCCTGAGTCCCTGTCACAGCAGTCTTCTCTTAACGTTTGCTTTGTATCTTTCAAAGATATTGTACCCTCACTGATTTGTTTCTAACATTTGTGATCCCCCAAAATGGTATTTTATCAAATCAATTAAAGCAGATGACACTAAGCATCCGGGAAAGCTGAGTCCTATCACTTTCAAGCACATCAGACAACAAAGTAGTCCTCACTTACTAGAAAGATATAGTCCAGTACAGGCAGAAGCAAGCACAGATCCAGTGAACTGTGGTTGTCAGGATACTGGCCACTTCCATCTCTCCGCTCCATCTATTGGATAAACTGCATTTATCTGTTAGTTGCTATGGTCTGAGTGTTTCACTCCTTCCAAACTTCATGGACTGAAACCTATTCCTGGGATGATGGTAGTAACATATGGGGCTTTGGGGAGGCTAGCTCATAAGGGCATCACATTATTGACCAGGATTATTGCCCCCCAGAAAGAGGATCTTGATTGCCCCCTTCTGCCTTGGGAAGGCACAGCTAATAGCCTCTAGAACCGTGAGAAATAAAGTCCTGTCATTTATAAAAGAATTCATGGAGGGCATTTTTTTTTTTGTCACAGTAGCCTGATGGATTAAGAAACCAGTGCTGCTATAACAAATTACCACAAATGTAGTGACTTAAACCAAAACAAATTGATTATTTCCAGTTATGGAAATTAAAGTCTGAACTAGATGTCACTAATGAAAACACAACGGTGGTTGTGGGCTGGTGGTCCTGCACTGTACAACAAAGTAGGCTGTGTAAGCCATGAGGAGCAAGCTAGTAAACGGCACTCCTCCATGGTCTCTGTATCAGCTCCTGACTCCAGGTTCCTGCTCTGATTCCATCAGTGTTGGAATGTGACCTGAGAGTTGTAAACTGAAATAATCCCTTTCCTACCCAAGTTGCTTTTGGCCATGATGCTTTATCACAGAAGTAGATATCCAACTAAGACAATCCTCATCTTAAGTTTCATACTTATTCATGTCTAACACATTGGAAGGTGTTCTGTATAGTCTTATGTTAACTTGATACAAGTTATGGTCATCTGAGAGGAGGGAGTCAGAGTTGAGAAAATGTCTCCATATGATTCAGCTGTAACACAGGCTGGACCTAGGCCTCCCTGCACATATGTAGCCGATGTGCAGATTGGTCTTCATGTGGGTTTCCAACAACTAAGACAGAAGCTGTCCCTAAAGCTGTTGCCTGCCTGTGCATCCTGTTCACTTAACTGGGCTCCCTTGTCTGACCTCAGTGGGAGAGGATGTGCCTAGTCCTTCAGAGACTTCATGTGCCGGTGGTGGTGGTGATGTTGGATAATATGGGGGGGGGGTGGGACTCTCCCTTCTCAGAGGAGAAGGGGAGGGGAGATGGGGAGGATCTGTGTGAGAGGGTATTGGGAGGAGAGGGGAGACTGATATTAGGTTGTAAAGTGTGTAAAAACTTATCATTTACTATTGATTAAAATGATTGAATTGTTAATGAAATTAATCGAACTATTAATTAATGAAAAGTAAAATAAAAAATTCAGCTATAAGGCATTTACTTAATTAGTGATTGATGTGGGAGGGCCTAGCTCATTGTGGGTGGTGCTATCCTTGGGCTGGTGGTCCTGGGTTTTATAGCAAAGCAGGTTGAACAAGTCATAAGGAGCAATCCAGTAAGGAGCACTCCTCCATAGCCTCTGCATCAACTCCTGCTTTCAGGTATCTGCCCTGTGTGCATTCCTGTCCTGATGCCCTTTGATGATGAACAACACGAAGGGTAAGCCAAATAAACCTTTTCCTCTCTGGTCATGATATTTCTTTTTCTTTTTAATATATTTTTTTCAATTCATCCCAACCACAGTCCCCATCTTTACTCCTCCCAGCCCCTGAGCCCCCCACCTCCCTCTCTATCAGATCCACTCCTCCTTCTTTGCTGTTCACTTCTCTCTAGTTCGTTGTCCTCTCCATTTCTGGAGTTCTCATGCTGAAGAAAGCTCACTTTCCCTCTTCAGACTGTCCACTAGTCCTTAATTTAGGGCTGAGTGTTCTGAAGTCCCTCTGCACATTGTCTAGTTGTGGGCTTCTGTGCTATTTCTCATCTACTCCAAAAAGAAGCCTCGCTGGTGAGGGTTGATACTGATACACACAGTCATTTTGTTGCTATATTTCTTTAGCAGAATAACAGTACCGGGTTTTCCTCTGAGCCCATGACCTTTCTAGTGTCAGACTCTTGGCCTTATGAACTGTGTCAAGTATGGTTTCTATGTGATAGAACAGGCCTTTACTGTTAGTTGTCTTTCCTCATATTTCTGCCAACATCCCGCTTTCCCATCCCCCTGCCCATTCAATCCCTCTGTCCTAGTTCCCCTTTATCCTTTTATAACACTATATTCTATTTCTTCTCTTTTGGAAGACCCTACCCTACCCCATTGTCTTGTGCTAGCTACCTAACCTCTGTGGTTATTAGGACTAAAAATGCACGTCTAAAGCTTAAAAGTAAGACCCACATTTAAGGGACAACACAGTATTTGTCTTTCTGGGAGTGGGATACCTCACTCAGGATGATTGTTTCTAAGTCCATCCATTTATTTTATGAAAACTTCATATTTTCATCTTTAACAGCTGAATAATATTCCACTGTGAAAATATACCATATTTTCTTTATCGGTCATCATTTGGTGGACATCTGCACTGTTTTCAACTTCTGAGTATTATGAACAGAGCAGCAATGAGCATGGATAAGCAAGTGTCTCTGTAAGAGAATACAGAGTCTTTAGTGTATTTGCCCTGAGTGGTAGAGCTGAAAATTGTGGTAAATCAAATTTCAGTTTTTCAAGGAACCACCACACTAATTTCCATAGTGACGGTACCAGTTTGTACTCACAGCAGAAATTACAGTCCTCCCTTTCTCTGTCTCTTCATCATCATGTGCTGTCATTTGTTTTACTGATCTTGGTCATTCTGACTGGGGTGAGTAGAATCTTAAAGTAGAATTAATTCACTTTTTTAAAAATTATATTTTATATTTACAAAGTTCTCTGATGGCAAAGAATGTTGAACACTTTAAAAATGTTTTCCATGTATTTGCATTACCTCTTTTGAGAACTGTTGTTCAGTTCCATAGCTCAATTTTAATTGGATTATTTTCCCAATATTTTATTTGAAGCTTTTTTGGTATGTTATAGGTACCAATTTTCTGTAGGATGAACAGTAACATATATCTTCAGCCATAAAAGTCCACCTAGTTGAAAATATTTATAATATTACAAAATATCTTAATAAAAGAGTTTTTAATTTAATGGAATAGAGTGTATTCAGTTGAGTGGAAGTTGATATGCTCTAAGTACATTATATTCTTGTACAAATTACCAAAGACTGTATGATTTTTATAAAAATATATTTATGTAAAACCATCTGTACTTTAGGAGTCTCAGGAAATGATCTTGGATTCTTGTCATTACATGTCTTACTGTGAATGTGTGTCATTGCTCTGTGTAAATTGAAACAGAGAATCTTTCAAATACCTGTCCAAAAAGATTGGCAACAACAGGACTAGAAAGGGATTAGAAAACAAAGGCCAATAAGTAGTCAAAAAATCAAACTCCTTTGAATCCTTCATCAAAACAAAGAAAAGCTGAAATGCATAAAGAATCACAAAATAAGTGGTTATGAATAGGAACACCATGTTATGTGTTCGACTATATAAAAGCCCTGGGGTGGGAGCTAACCAGAGAACAGAATGAAGTATTGCATCTGACATAAGAGATTCCAGGCATGGTTCAATTTCTTTCTTTCTTTCTTTTTCTTTTAAATTTTAAGACAGCATCTCATTATGTAGCCCTGGTTGTCCTGGGCTCTGCAGACCAGGCTGGCTTCAAAGTCACAGAGTGCCACCTGCCTCTGTCTCCTGAGTGCTGGGATTAATGACGCACGTGCCAAACCTTCTTGCTCTAGTTCAGTTCTTAGCGGTCCTTTAAGATTTGGCAAAAGTCTGTGGCCTTTATGGCAGTTGTGGTTAAAATTGGTGGCTATTTGAACTCTTAATCAAAAGTTGTTGCTGGTTGTGGCTTGTGGGTACTTCGGTGGGGCATACTTACCTCCAGCGGAAGTGTAGTCCCTTCCCGCCCTCCTCCGGAAAGGAAGTGGGACGTTGACGTGTGATCCTGACGTGTGACCTCTTCGTAGTGAGAAGCCTGAGGCTTGGGCTCGTGGCTCAGTCGGCTGGCAGCCGTTGGCCGGCACAGACAGCTCCCGTTCACTTCGCTGTGGAGTACTCAGCGAGCAGCGGCAGTTACACCAAAAGGTACCAAATTTTCTTTAGAAATTCTGAGGAAATTAGTGGGTTTCTTTCTTTCGTTTTTCAGTTTCACGGGTGGTTTTTAAGCTCTGTGAGGTGGACTGCTTGAGGTAGGGGGCGTTGTGGTGTCTACCTGACACCAGCCGTGAACTAACGGTCTCTGGCCTAAGCCTTTAGAATTACCCGAGCCGTTTGGAAGAGGCACGGAGCCCACGGGCTCTTGAGGAGGGTGGGCATCGAGCCGCGGACAGGGCGTGAGGCCTTCGGGCTCTTGGGGGAGGGTGGGCATCGAGCCGCGGACAGGACGTGAGGTGTACGGGTTCTTGAGGGAGGGTGGGCTTCGAGCTGTGGACAGGGCGTGAGGCCTACGGGCTCTTGAGGGAGGGTGGGCGTCGGTCTGGGGACAGGGCGTGAGGCCTACGGGTTCTTGGGGAGGGTGGGCATCGAGTCGCGGACAGGGTGTGAGGCCTAAGGGCTCTTGAGGGAGGGTGGTCATTGAGTAGCGGACAGGGCGTGAGGCCTAAGGGCTCTTGAGGGAGGGTGAGCTTCGAGCCGCGGACAGGGCGTGAGGCCTTCGGGCTCTTGGGGGAGGGTGGGCATCGAGGCGCGGACAGGGCGTGAGGCCTAAGGGCTCTTGAGGAGGGTGGGCTTCGAGCCGCGGACAGGGCGTGAGGCCTACTGGCTCTTGGGGGAGGGTGGGCATCGAGCCGCGGACAGGACGTGAGGTGTACGGGTTCTTGGGGGAGGGTGGGCTTCGAGCTGTGGACAGGGCCTGAGGCCTTCTGGCTCTTGGGGCAGGGTGGGCGTCGGTCCGCGGACAGGGTGTGAGGCCTAAGGGCTCTTGAGGAAGGGTGGTCATTGAGTAGCGGACAGGGCGTGAGGCCTAAGGGCTCTTGGGGGAGGGTGAGCGGGTTCTTGGGGGAGGGTGAGCGGGTTCTTGGGGGAGGGTGGGCGTCGGTCCGGAGACAGGACGTGAGGCCTACGGGCTCTTGGGGGAGGGTGGGCATCGAGCCGCGGACAGGGCGTGAGGCCTACGGGCTCTTGAGGGAGGGTGGTCATTGAGTAGCGGACAGGGCCTGAGGCCTAAGGGCTCTTGGGGGAGGGTGAGCTTCGAGCCGCGGACAGGGTGTGAGGCCTTCGGGCTCTTGGGGGAGGGTGGGCATCGAGCCGTGGACAGGTGGTGAGGCCTAAGGGCTTTTGGGGAGGGTGGGCATCGAGCCTCGGACAGGGCGTGAGGCCTTCGGGCTCTTGGGGAGGGTGGGCATCGAGTCGCGGACAAGGCCTTAGGCCTTCGGGCTCTTCTCGGAGGGTGTATGTTCGTTGGGCTGTGGACAGGGGTCGAGCCCTATGGGCTATTGGGAGCAGGGTGGGCATCAGGACATTGACAGGGAACTAGGCCCAAAGGCTCTTGGGGACAGGGTCGTTACTAGGGTGGGAGGTTGTTTTCTTGGTGTCCACATTAAAGTACAGTTATGATGGGGTTATAAACTGACATATGACAGTGTTATTTCCACCTCTTTGCCAATAGGGCCTCTTTTTCTTTTCTTTCAGGTCCCTGACTGCCTATTAAAATGGAACAGCATCTAGCTGAAGCTTTGGAGCAGACAGATGATATTATTGAGACTGTCCAGCATGAACCTCCTCCAGCCAGACCTGTGCCTAGTGGGGAAAAATCTCTTCATGAAAAACTGTATGACATTTATGTTGAGGAGTGTGGAAAAGAGCCAGAGGTAGAGGGTCTTAGAAGCAATGTCAACTTGCTAGAGAAGCTTATGAGGAGAGAGGCATTGCCATGTTTAGTGGTCAACCTTTACCCTGAAAATCAGGGCTATTCTCTCATGCTGAAGGACAAAGATGGAGTCCTTATCGAGCCCTTTTCAGTGCCTTATTTAGGACAGAAACTGCTTGAATACTTGGATGCTGAAGAGTTACCTTCTTTTCTGATTGATGTCCTGGAAAAGTCTCCTGTGAATGTTTTCCACCATGGGTGTGTCATAGCAGAAATCAGAGACTACAGGCAATGCAGTGACACCCACTCTGCTGGGGAGCTTGGTACAGAGCCTGCTGTGTCACCTGATGTGTCCTCTGCTTCGCTGACGCCTGCTTACCAAACTCGGCACGTTCTCTTACGTCCCACGATGCAGAGTCTAGTAAGCGATGTAGAGTCCATTACAAGTGATAACCGTCAGTGGACTGAGGAGGAAAAGCTTGAGCTTGAGAGTCAACTGATTTTAGCTACAGCAGAGCCACTGTGCCTGGATCCCTCTGTTGCTGTCGCCTGCACAGCCAACAGACTGCTGTTTAATGAGCAGAAGATGATGACAGACTCTATGAGACAATGCTTTACGAGTCACAAGTGGCCCTACCTAGAACTGGAGGAAGAACAGTATATATGTACAACTCCTCCTGATGTGTCAACAGTGGTTGCTGGCAGACAAAGAGCAGAAACAAAACCAGGTGACCAATATGATCTGAAGATGGCTGAAGAAGAAAAGAGTGTAGACACATGGAAGCAGAGACCCTGTGAACTGGAGGCCCCCGGAGAGGTAGATGTGCATAAATATGCTAGCGGGAAGCAAGCCATGTCCTGTGATGATGCAGAGTCAACAGCCTGGCTACCTCCTGAGGTAAAATATGATTATCCATTTGAGTGTGAAGAGGGCAGTCAGCCATGGGATCCAAAGCCGAGTACGAGTACAGCACAGTCCCTTAGTGGCCCATTTGTTTCTCCTGAAGTAAGGCCACCAACAGAGGGCAGATGTGATAGCCAGATGTATCTTCTCCAGGTTGCCCCAGGTGATAATTCACAAGGTTCTGTAGCTGGGGAAAGGATGGAACCTGGGAAGGCAATGGGTGTAGGTCAGGGGTCTGTCCAAAGCACAGCTGAATGTCTAGGCAAAATGCTGCAGGGGTCTACTGACTCCATCCTTCTTGGCCAGCCCTCCCTAGGAAAGAAGGCCACATCCCATTCAGTGTCATCTCCAGCCTTGGAGACAAGAGTTAAGTCCCCAGCTCCATTGCTCACACAGCCCTCCACCTCAGGACAGGGCTTGTCACCAGTCAGTTCTCCCTCAGTACCAAGCAGAGGTAGGAAGCTTCCAAGACTTGCTCCTTCTCCCAAATCAGCTAACCAGTCTCGGCAAACATTTTGGAGAGTGAGCAGTGCTAGCACTGTCCCTTCAGCAGCCCAGTCCCCTGCTAGCTCAACAGAGAGCAGTTCAGCCACCCAGGGCTCCAGCAGTGACACTGGCCAAAATGTTATCAATTTGCTTGGCTTAGCACAAAGAGCCCCTGTTTTCATACGTAGTCCCTCCCATGTATTGAGCTTCCCCACTGGTGTCCCAGCATCTACAGAAACCTCTTCTAGGGGCTTTCTGCCTCCTAGAGGTCAGATGCTCAGTGCCCATACTAGAGCACCACAGCGCTCAGTGCAGACATCTGTGAAATTAATTGTAAAAAATACCTCAGGCCCTGTAACTGTTAGGCTTCCGCCTGGCTCTGTCATTTTGCACCCAGAGTCACAAGCACAGCAGCAGCAGCCATGGCCACAGCCACAGCAACCACAGCTGCAGGCATGGTTGCAGCCACAGCAACCACAGCTGCAGCCATGGTTGCAGCCACAGCAAATACAGCAGCAGCAGCAGCAGCAGCAACAGCAGCAGCAGCAGCAGCCACAGTGGTATTCACAGCCAGAGATGCAGAGGCAGAAGCAGTCAGAGCCTTTGTATGTATTGATTCCAAAACAGCACCAGCCACCTAGGGCTCCTGTCCCTTCACAGCCAGTGCCACCATCTTACCCCCAGAGGTCTAACATTCAGCAGTGGGCACTGTCAGCTCAGCAAAGTGGTTTCCTTAACCTTGCTGAGACTGGAAGGGTTCACCAGCCACAGGCAGCAGTGGTATGTCAGTTAGGCTCCACCCAGCAGAGCGGGCATAATCTTCCTTCTCAGAGTTTCCAGTATCCTGCTGTTCCCGTTGAACAGCTGCAGGCTAGAGGCCAGAATGTGCAGTTGAGAGGCCAGAATGTGCAGTTGAGAGGCCAGAATGTGCAGTTGAGATTCGTGCCACGCAGAGTGGCTATGCCCAGAGCAGCCATTCAGCATAGTCATCAGGGACATACAGGTGGCCAGTACAGAGGTACAGGGAGGGGAGGACCACCAAGTGCCCCAGAGTCTTAAGTCTTGCTTTAGTTTGTCACTCTTAGTATTGAGTTAAATCAATTTTCAGTTTTTACTTCATTGTTTTGGTGTTTTTAATGTGCCAATGCTTTATAGCTTAAAAACAAAAAGGCACAATTCTACATTTTACATAGAACTCAGGAAGGAATTTTTTTTTAACTAGTGTTATTTTACTTACTATTTTTTGTTATTGATAAAGTCAAGTTTATTGTAATGTCGGATGTGTATCTACACCTAAACTAGGTTAATTTTAGTTTTTTTTTTTTTACCAGATTGAAAGTTCTCTATTAAAATTGTAACAGTACACTTTAATAACTTAGAGGTTTATTTGTATATGGTGTTATTAAAAAGATGTATTTTCCTGTTTTAACTGTTTTTTTTTTTTTTGAGGGAGCAAGGGAAGAGAATATTCTCAATGACAATTTTTTTTTGAGACAGGGTTTCTTTTAGTAGCCCTGGCTGCTCTGAAACTCAGTACATAGACCAGGCTGGCCTCAAACTCACAGAGACCCACCTGCTGCCTCTGCCTCCTGAGTGCTGGGATTACAGGTGGGTACCACCACCACTGGTCCTAGTTAACAATTTTAAGGATGCAGCTAAGCAAGTACCTTCCCATTGTTGTGCAACATAGTTCTAGAGCTTATTTGTTTCGGGGGATTGAAACTGCACCTGTTAACCATCAATTCCCATTTTATATTTCCACCCCTGGCTGCCAACCTTCTACTACTTTTGGCACAATGTCACCAAGATTCATACATGTTGTGGCTTGTGACAGAAGGTCATGGCTTTGTAAAACTCTTCTCTGTGTTAAATACATAAGAACTTTACTAGTGAACCAGGAGATGGTCTTTCAAGAGAACTTGGTTGGTGTTTTTTTAGATTCAAAGGCTTAGCTGCAGTGTCTGAAATGAGATAGATATGAGTGCACTGTGAAAAACTAATACTGTTTTTGTTTGTTTTTGGAGACAGGGTTTCCCTAGGCAGGTCTGACTGTCCTGAACTCACTGGGTAGACCAGCCTGAAACTCAGAGAAGCCCGCCTGTCTCTGTCTCTGGAGTGCTGACAGTAAAGGTGTGCATCACCACCACCTGGCCTGATTAGGGTTGTCACACTGAAATTGAGTACAGCTGGGGTGTGCACTCCTTTGCAGGGGAGCCCATGGCAGACTTGTCTGATGAGCAGCCCAGCCCTCAGAAGGTTTGCCCTGCAGCCAGTGCTCTGGCCGACCCCAGCTCTCCTCCAGACCCTGCCACTGGCCTGTAAAAGGCCATCTGGGGTGAGTTGCTGTGGCTCTCCCCTTGAAGCCATTTACATGTTTTAGAACATTCTAGGTCCCTGGCACTGAGGAATAAGTAAGCATTTCCAACGCAGTCTTCCAGACTGCTTCTTCAGTGCCCACAGCTGCCTGGGGCTGTTAAGTGGGCTGTTCTCCTCCTCTGCCCCCACCCCACCCAGCCCATTTATTCCTCATCAATTGTTTGACACTCCCTGCAGCTCACCTCATCTCAGTTTCCTTTCTCAGTGGACAGGGCTGCTCTGCCCTTTAGAGGGTTGAGGTTTATCGGTTCTGTAACAAATATTTATCTACATCAAGGTGCAGCCCCTTAGCAGTCATGACATTGGCAGTGCTGTGCAGCCAGCCCTGTTTCCAAAACATGCTCAGCACTTCAAAAGACATCCTGGACCCATTGGGTATTAAGCAGGAAGGCATCTTCCCCCTCCCTCTCCCCCTCCCCCCAGTCACTGCCAACCACCAATTTGCTTTGTGTCCCTATGAATTGAATGATTCGTGTGTTTATATTGGGTGAATTTTATAGTGTTTTATATATATAACTTTGTACCTTTGTCTGCCTTTTTGCCTGGCAGATGCTTAATGTTTATGCATATTGTACTTTGTGCCAGCACTTCGGTCCTTGTCTGTATATGGCCTGATGTGTTTCCCCATGTTTAGGCTGTTTCCACCTTTTGGCTATTGTGGGTAGTGGTGCTGCCATCAGTCATGGATGGGTGTTGTTTTACTGCTTAGGTCTTATTCTTATGTAACTCTGAAGGATAATCTGCCTACATGAAATTTGCCTCTGTAAGCAAGTGCACATGTATGTTTGTTTGCTTTTTCTCTAAAAAGAAATGGAAACTTGGTCTGTCAGTTCTGAAAGAGCTTAGCAAAGGGACAGGTGACCGTGATCGTCACTGGCATAAACCTATACTGAGGTCCTGCTGGTGCTCCGCAACAAGGATTTGAGCACCTTCAAGCACACCGGTCATTTGCCACCAGAGTGACAGTGAGCTGGCTGGAGCATCCTGGTGCCAGCACTTGGAAGACGTGAACTGGTCCAGTGAGCCGTTGCAGAGAACTCAAGCTCAGCCTTCAGAGCCAAGCAGATCTAAGGCCGTCTGGAGTGGCTCAGCGCGCTGCCAGTTTTGGTTTCCTTCCTCCTTTTGCTCTGTAAGTGGTCCATTCAGGTACAATAAGCAGAGTGATTTGCTCTAGTGATGTACCCTTCCTTTTCAGATAGACAAATAAATTCACCTTTGTTTCCAGTTACTGTTTAGTGGCATCTGTTTATTTTTCCTGGAATTATCTCTATTTTGGCTATTTTAATGTGGCTTTGATTGAGAATATTAGCTGGTTACATTTTGTGACTTGATTTTAGTGTCATGAGAATCTGGAACCTCTTTCTCTCCTACCCTCTGACCCTTTTGGTAGCTGTAGATGTCCTGAAGCTCACTACATTCAAGGCTGACCTCAAACTCACTGAGATATGCCTTCCTCTGCCTCCAGAGTCCTTAAAGTAAAGGTATGTGCCACTCACCACACGCAACTCTTCCTTCCTAAGATGAATTCTTACTCATTATTCAAAATTTCTCTTTCCCCATCTCCCTCCCTCTCCCAGTCTCCCTTCTCCCTCCCTCCCTCCCTCCCTCTCTCTTCCCCTTGCTTGTGTGGGTGTGTACATGTAAGTATGTAGTTTTGAGAGTGTCTTTCTTGCTGTTTCTGCTGCAGTGCTATATACTCCAGGAAAGGTAGCTCCTGAGCTCCAGGGTGAGTCTCCTGTTTCCAACTCTGATCTCATATTACAAAGCACTGGGGTTATAGCTATTGGCCACAACATTTGGATTTTTATGAAAGTTTTAGGAATTGAACTTGCCTTGCCATGCATGTGACATGTCTCTGGCTTTATTAGATCCTGCTTAAAAATGAAGGTATATACTGTCATGTGGCAGCCAGTGGGCAGAAGACACTCAGAGTCATGCCTGCTTCATGTGGAACTCGGTGTGGTGGAGAGGTGGGAGAGAAAGAAAAGGCAGAACCTTGTTTGTGCACTGTGTAGAAAGGAGGAACTGGAAACTCGAGGGTGACGAAGAACAGCCTGATGGGTGTAGCCTGCACTGCCACCTGAGGCCATCATGAAGTCTTGGCCCTTGCTGTTGCTGCGGGCCATGTCTGAGTCTGTGGCCCTGTAGCAGCATGAGTCTGTGTCATTGTCTGTGTCCCATGTTACCTCCAAAGACCATGTGATGTCCCTGGTCTATGCTGCTGCCTGTGGGCATGTTGATGTCCCAGAGCTGTGACATTCTAGATATCTGACACTACCCCTCTGCTGGCCCCACTTTTCCTTGGCTTTTCAGTATTAGGGTTCAGGATAGCTGTCCCCAACCCAGGATATGAAAGCAGAAGAGCTGGCCCTGGTGGCACAGGTACAGAGGAGCTTGTGGGCTGACCCAAATCCCATTTCATAAACTGCTGGAGTATTTGAATGGGCTGGTCCTACAGAACCAAAGCTGCAGGATCTCCATGACACAGGGAAATAACAGGATGTCAGAGAGGAGTCACAGTGAGAATCCAGTATCGATAGGATAGCAGAAGCCAGAGGCCTCAAAGCAGACAGATGACTCACTGCAATGAGCACTCATACTGTTTGGACAAAAGTATATACTCTTGTGAAACACAGTGACATACCTCAGTCTCCATGGTGAGATTAAAAATTTTTTAATTCATTTTTAAATTTTATTTTTTGATTTCCTTGGTAGGGAGGTTGTGAGAGCAGAGGACAGATGGAAGAACAAGAAAATGAATGGGATTGGGGTAAATGATATGAAATTCATGAAGAATCATTAGAAAGTTAAAAAAAAATAAGGTAGACGGCACCTGGAAGAGACAGCTGAGGTTATCCCCTAGGCTCCATGTGCCCCCAACTCCCAATACATGTGCACACATACAAAAATACATGATTTGAACTTAGATTTGTAGAAAACTTACAGTTCACATGCAGATTCAGGGTGCTGGAGAAATGGCTCCGTGGGTAAGAGTGCTTGTAACTCTTCCAGGGGACTCAAATTATTTTCTCAGGGTCTTTGTTGGGTGGCTTACAACTACTATAATTATAGCTCCAGGGGATCCAACTCCCTTCTGGCTTCCTCAGTATCTGCATGCATACAGACAGACACACATGTACACATGAATAGTCAATCTTTGTTTAAAGATGTGGATTCATTTCTCAAATGCACTTATAGTTTTCCTGATAACTGAACCAAGTACCAATTTTAAAATTTTATTTTCTTTTGAGACAGGATCTCTCTTCCATAGATAGCCCTGGCTGTCCTGGTACTCCTTCTGTAGACCATGCCGGCTTCAAACTCAGAGATCTGCCTGCTTCTGCTTCTTGAGTGCTGGGATTAAAGGTATGTACCACCATGCTTGCAAATTTTTAAATTTTAAAATAATTGCAGGTAAATACATTTTAAATTCAGCTCCTTATTTTCACTAGCTATCTTTTGAGTGACTAGCCACATGCTTTTTGGTTTTTATTTTGTTTTTGTTCTGTTCTGTTTTGTTTTTTTTTTTTGCTGGGCAGTATCACTGGCATTCTGGAGATGGGGGAGCAAAGCCAAATACAGAAACAGTATCAAGCATGAATTAGGTGCTAGATCTTGAGATTAGAGTTGATCACTGAGGATCACAGAAAAAGTGATGATCCTATGCTTGGGTGACCTTGAAATCCTTACAGTTTTGGGTTATTTGGGCTGTAATCTGCAGAAATCAAGGGGCCTCAGACAAGAACTAGGGAGGGTAAAAAAATGGTTTGAAAAGCTCTGCACAATCATATGAAAAATGCCAAGGAAGAAGATCCTAACCATTATAACAGTTACTTAAAACTCATGAATCTCACCTTCTCTGGAGCTTGGAAGGCAGGGAGTGGGGAGGGGGGGCGCAGACACAGACAGACAGATACAGAGAGGTACTTCCTCTCTGTGTTCTCTTCCAGTACTCTTGTTTATTGGTCTTCCAGGTTTTTAGTTCCTTCTGCATAGCTGATAACCAGATTAGTCATGAGTGGATAGTGGTGCTGTTAAACAGGAGGTTAGCTCCAGAAGATAGTGGCCAACAGCAGCCACATCTGTCTACTGCTTCTGATTTCCTTAAGTATGTTACATTAATACAGTGTAATATAGCAGTCCTAAGGAACAACAGGCAGGCTTTGATGGGGTCTCTGAAACAATATAAAGAGAATAGTAATGGTTAACTGATGATCCAGCTATAAAGAAAGTGGCTATGATAAGCTCAGATAGGCCAGTTTAGGATCTCCCAAAAGTAGGATTTAAGGGACAGAGAGAATGTGGTCCATGCTGCTAGAGAGGTTAGATTAAAGCAGTTTCAAGACTCCAAGGGAACATGCACAGAATACTGTTACCCTTTCATTTACTGAGTTTTCAACAACTTTAAGGGTACTTAAACTCCTATGAATATTTTTCTATCTTATATATCTGTTTGGACTGAATTCTGGGTAAAAATGGGCTTCCAAGAAAAGCACACCCCTTTCCTGGAAGTGCTTACCTTGGGAGAGGTACAAGGGAGGGGACAACAGGTAGTAGAGAGATGTAAACCCATGCCTGCTAGGATTGGGGGTTTGGCTGCTCAACTAGACCCACTTTTTTTCCATAAAGAGTTCACTCTTGCTTTCTTGCTTGCTCTAATTAAGCTGCTCACTCGATCTATTACTGTGTCCTGTCTGAATTCTTTTCTTTGGGGAACACAAGAACCAAGATTGCTGCTGAGATGGAGATCCGATGAAACTAGAGTTCTTCTAGCAATGGGAGGTGGATTGTGGGTACAGGGACACTTATATTAGTCACTCTACTTTCATATGCATTTACATTTGGGTATATTATACACACATATAGCCAAGTGTTTGAGATTCTAAGAGCCTCATGAACACACCTTTCCTAACCCAGCCTTAACCTCTGGACCCCAGCCCTTGACTTGCCCTTCTGTCTTCCACTCCCTGCCTTAGCAGCAGGCAGCAAAGAGTGTTCGAGTTAATTGTTAAATTCAGTTCAACAAGTTCCTCATTAGGGACAAATTACCTGAGTTTGAAATCTGCTAATTTTCCAATCAGAGTGAGTGTTTGCACTTGTGATTTGGAAATAATTACCATATGGTAAAAGCAAAACCTATGTGGGGATTAAAGTAAAGGTGAGGGAGGACAGGGGCTTATTTTGACGCCTTTCTTGGAACCCATGTTAGCATATGCAGATCAGTTGAGGTGCCTTATGGTTGGCTGGGAAAGCACACCTGTAGTGTTTTTTGGCAAAGGATGTTCACTCCCTATAGAAATACTCCTGAAAGATAGCCATGGCCTTTGATGGGAAAGTGGTGAGGACAGAATTGGGCCATGGAAAGAGAACCTTTTGAATTTAGCTATTTAATCTAAATCTATCCCTATATGCTTAAGAGATTTGTTCTCAATCTGAGGCTTCTGTGTGGGTGACAGAATATTTCCTTGGGGGTGGAAGTGGTGAATCTACAAATTCTCTGGATGATCTCATAACATAGCAGGTATTGGAAGGATTATGAATAGCAATTGCTACCAAAATTGGCTCAGTCTCAATTAGTACATCACTGGTGTTACCAGGACCCCCCCCCAGGAAAGCAAACCTTTGAAGTCATTTATAAGCTAAGCTAGAAAATCTCCCCCCCCCCCCCGACACACAGCTTCTGAAACCATGAGCCAGGAGAATCCTCATGTCCTTTCAGAAGTTCTGTTTCTTCCTCTCTCTGATGAGCAGAGCTGGGTGGCTGCTCAGGTTTCTTTTCTGTACCTTAGCTGTCTGGAAACTCACAACCAAATTTGAAGCTCAGATCACTGAGTCTGGATTGACAATTAGCATGTCAGCATTCCTTACTCATTTCTTTGAAGAAATTTTGTTTTATGGTTTTGGGTGTTTTTTTTTGGGGGGGGGGATAGGGTTTGAGACAGTCTCACTCTGTAGCCCAGGGTGTCCAGGAACTCCCTTGTGATCCACCTCCCTTGGCCTCCTGAGTAATGGGGCTACAAGCATGAGCCATGCTTTTTTTTAAACTTCAATTTTATTAGTTCTCTTTGTCCTTTCCCACAGACTTCTTTAGGTCTTTCCCCCAATAAAGACACAGGTGGGAACTGACAACAAGCATCAACCTATGCATAAATAAACAGTGGCTCCTGTTTGTTTATAATGCTTGCTTTAATCCGATTCCTAACTAATTAGAAGTGTCCACCCCCTTTCATTCTTGAGACAGAATTGCATGTCACATGTATCCCAGATGGGGTTCTCAAACTCAGACTTGTAATGTAGTTAAGGATGAACTTAAATTCGTGATTCTCCTGCCTCTGAGTCCCAAGTGCTGGATTACAGGGTCACAGCAAACGCTGGGGTTCACATTAGGGCTTACCCTTAATTACAAATGTAGGCATTGGGACTGGGATAGGGATTCCTGAGGTAATAAAGCTATTAAGTGGTACACTAATACTTAGTTCTGCTCTGTCTGCTTCCCAAGCCTATGCCCTGTGTCTGGGCATATGCCACTGACGAAGTTGATGGATCTCAGTTTACTGGCTGACTATATATGTTTTCCATTTTATGTTTTCCAATCCCTGCTTTCAAACACATGAGAACAGGTGCTTTGGGTGGCTCTTAGAACTCTCTGTGCACTCTTGTTTGGTAAAGCTGTTGATCTTGATTACAATTCCTCTAATCTGAGAA
Source organism: Micromys minutus (assembly GCF_963924665.1). Taxonomy (NCBI): domain Eukaryota; kingdom Metazoa; phylum Chordata; class Mammalia; order Rodentia; family Muridae; genus Micromys; species Micromys minutus. The sequence goes on along the minus strand of NC_137970.1, from coordinate 40,701,863 downwards.
CGATGGCCAGGGAGTGAGAGTTACATCTTCCTAAGGGGAGAGGTCCTTTTCCAGATCAGATGCCGTGACCTCCCCACCCTTCACCACCCCCGACTCCAGGCTAGCCTAGAACTTGCTACCAGGATCTGCTTCCTGCATGCTTGGATTACAAATGTAAACAACCTTGTTTGCCCTATGTTCAGCTTTAAGCTGGGTTTCTCCACCTCTGTAGGCAACCCACAGGATGGCCCTGTGCTACTGCACACTGTGCCTCGGTGATGCTTGAGGTTCCTTTTCCACATTCTGAAGGCAATGAGTTAGGAGATTAGTGGGAAAAGCACATTCTGGTTTTCAGCCATGCAGCCCCCTCAGATCCTCGAGGTAGCTCCAGGTCGGATATCTGTAGTCCACTAGGGGGCACCAGACTCCAGGTTCGCGCTCTCTGCAACCCCAGAGAGCCTTTGCAAAGTTCACCCAAGAATCCTCCCCAAAGCACTCTCCACGGTTCTGGGTGCGCATCTCTGCAGAGTCAGGTCGGGATGCTGAACGCCAGCGTCCCCTTCCTGTAAACCTCTCTCCAGCCCCGAGCCGCGGCCATCTTGCTATTTTACACAAACCACGTGGTTTGATGTGCAAGCCTCTGTTCCCCCCCCCCCCCCCCCCCCGCCCCTTACTAGCTCACTTGCCCGATGAGGAAGAAACCTCTCATCAGGAGCACAACAATGCCTTCCCCCCCCCTGTCCTCTAGCATCAGGTGAGGTTGTAAAGGGATTCTAACTAGTGATGGAGGGAAGGATTGGAAGAGACCAGCCGATTCCACTGTCTCTTCATAGTCTCCGAGAGACATGCTTGCAAGATGGTTGCAGCCTTATGTGCACGGGAATGTACACACAGAGAAAGAAAAAGAGAGAGGGACGGAGGGAGGGAGAGACAGAGAGAACTTTCAACGGAATGAACAGTGATGTGAGTGATGTGGAAGTGTAAGCCAAAGAACACTTTTTCTCTTCAACTTGCTTCTTAGTCATGCTGTTTCTTTTCAGTATCACTATTCCTAACTTGGTCAGGGAAGGAGAGATGAAAGAGAGGAGGGGAGGGAGGAAGGGAGAAAGAGAACGGGAGGGGGGAGGGCAGCAGAGGGAAGGGAAGGGGAGGGAGAAAGGAGTTGGGTGGAAGAGAAAGAAGAGGGGAGAGAGATGGAGAGGGAGACAAGACAGAAAGGAGATGGGAGAGAGGCTGAGAGGAAGAGAAGGGTGTGTGTGTGTGTGTGTGTGTGTGTGTGTGTGTGGTGTCCTAAATTTCTTCTGGCCCTTCAGATCAGGGTTCATGTATTTCCTGCCTTGGCTTTTTTATTAGCTGATATAGAGGTCAAACTATTTCCTTGGAAACAAGATCCTGTAGAATCCAGTAATTCCTAAAACCCCTTGATGTTAAAGCATTTTTGGTAAAGGAAAGGGTGAGGTAGGTGACACACAGTAATCATTCAATTTCCACTTTCATTTGAATAGGTGCACTCCTAAGTGTTAGATTGACTGTTGCACAACTGGACTTCCTTTGTGGGTACCTTGTCACCTATATCAGCTAAGAATGTAAGAAGTGCCTTAGTTCTTTCTTCAGGATCTTTTTCTGTGGGTACACAAAAATGGAAGTTGCCTACACACTAGGGAACCTCAACTTGAGGGCTGGAGAAGGGGAGCAGGTCCCTATAAGGCCTGACCAAATAAAGAGGACTGTCCCTGAATCCCTGGGGTAGGACTATCAGGTGAATTGAGAGGCTAGGCCTTCAAAACCAAATAGGTTTTTAGGACTCAGGGTGTAAAGGGGATATAGAAAAAGACATTGTTTAAGTACAATTGTGTCATTGTATTCTGGGGAATAACCAACAGCCACCTAATTGGACTTAAGCCTACCCAGTAAGAGTTACTCATGCCTAGTACTCTGAATATAGCCAACTACTCATGACTGGCCATGGAACCTGGAGAACATTCTACTGCCACACTTTTCTCGGTCATAATTTACAACTACTGTCTAAATACTGATTCTTATATCCACAGATATAAATGATCAAAAATTCAATGCACAACACAATCCTACACTCAGAAGGCTCAGGAAACATCTCAGACAAGGGGACAGAAAATAAGAGACAATGAACTAGGGTGTCCACTCTGAGATAGTGTCTTCTATATATGACAGGGAAAGTACACCCATGACATCTCAACAATATGGTTGCCTAAACAACACCTGGATAATGATGGCACCAAAATGTGGATGGGGAGAATCTCAGAAGACCACATTCCTAGATGAAGAGGTATGGCAGTTAGTGACTATGGAGAGAGGGAAAACCATCTTTCTCCTCTAGGGACAAGCCGTGAATATGTTGTCCAATCTCAAGTGGTCAGCTCTAAACATATATACATATGAGCAACATTAAATGAACCCAGCAGCTTGTATTTATATATGTATTCAGTTATATGTACATCTAACAATAATTAAAGAAAAAGATACCATGAATTTGAGTAGGTTGAAGAGAGGAGAGAGGGTTTAGTGATGTATATACAGTACTTATATATGGAATTCAAAAAATAAATGTAAAAGGTGATTTTTAAATATAAGACAGTAAACATTGGAATCCTGTATAAGACAGTAAATCTTTATACACATAAAATCAAAACAAAACTTTTTAAAAATAATGTTTTCAAAGGTGAATGTGGTGGTGGCAGTACATTCTTGTAAACCCAGCACCCAGGAGGCTGAGGCAGGAGAATCTTAAATTTGGGTAACACATTGAGTTCCAGGCTAGCCTGAGCTATATAATGAGACATTCTGTCTAAAAAGAAAATAAAGATAAAGAAATGAAAGAAACACACACACAAAACAGTGTTATTAAATATCCACTTAATATGCAGTTATAAAATAATACCTTCTTTATTATATCAATGATGAGTTTGGAGGCATCAAGTGCTGGTTTCTTTTTCTGTACCCAAAGAAGACAGAGTTATGGCACCTCTATTTGATCACAGCTGGAAATTATAGGGTTGTCAAAAACCACTATTAAGTTTTCTAGAGAACTAGCAATACTCTTTTAGTTGCCATATATTTTTGGTTTTGTTTTTGAAGCAAAGCAAAGCCACATGTATAGGAATAGTAAATAAATCTTGATCTTAAGCTTTTTTAAATTCCCACCATACTTAAATACGGTAATCAGCCGTTGAGGTGACTAGAGGATTGAATAGGTAAGGAAGCAGTGTCTGCCTGGCAATCGATAGCATGGCTCACAGATAGCATAGCAAGTACTTAGGACTATACTCCAAGCCCAGAACCATCTTGGCTGAAATTAGCCTCTCGGACACTGCCTCTCATTTTATGTCACAATTTGTCTATAGAGAATGCTGTCAGTGGTTAGAGATAAGGATAACTACAGGAATGCTACATGAATGGCTTCTTAGATAAGCCCTCTATCCTTGGACCTCATCTCCAGGAAAAATTGTCTTTTCACCCATTACTTATATTAATTTTATCAGCTATTATTTCTCCTAAAATTGACTTCAAAAGAGAACAACTAATCTTGTACCCTTATCTGGCTAAAATGACCCCAAATCTGTTTTTTTTATGGTTATGGACACAGAACCTTCTTTCTTCTGAGGCCAGGTCAAAGGGAACATTGTGGGAACATGGGGAAGGAAGCTGACACCCAGGAGTCTGGCTAAAGCCTTTCCTCACCTGAGAATCAAGTTTGTAACCCAAATAACATTTCCCCAAGGCCACTCCCCCTTCCCAGATATAAACTCACAATTTTTGAGTAATCTCAGCAGAAACCATACATATAGTAAGAGGCATGTCATAAACCCCGTGTGCAACCATAATAGCTCCGGGTTTTCCTTTATTAAATTATAATCTCATCCAAGGCACCTCTAGAGCTGTCCTATCATATGTACCCAAAAGAGAGAACAAAGGAAGAAAGTTCCTAACTTTCAAGATATAACTTGAGATGGTACTTATAGATCATGCTAAGACATTTTGTTGCATTCTCCACTAAGAAACATGTGCTCATATTTAGGTACAGTGTAATCATTACTTTCTCTTAACAGCCATGGTTAAGTTCTATTTCTGACATATCTTTTCGGCTTGGAAAATGGCTTAGTCAGTAAAATGCTGGCTTTGCTTGAATCCATGAAGAGCTGAGTTCAATACCCCAGAATTCATATAAAAAACTCAGGTATGGAGCTAGCCACCCAGTCTACTTCAATCAGCAAATCCCAGGCTCAGTGAGAGACCCTGTCTCAAATAATAAAGTGGGAATTGACCAAAGAACACACTTAACATCAGCTTCTGGCCTCTATATGCATAGGAATACATGTGCACACATACCCATGCTCTGCCCCCACCCCCAAAATCATGTCTATTTTAGAAACTCCAAATTCTGTTTCACACTGGCTTGTTTGGCCTAAAATTCTTTTTGGTCTCACCTGAGTAGAAGTCTCTAATAAAATTAAGGGAACTCCTTAGGCTGCTGAGAGTAACAGGGTGGAGCTGTGTTTCTATCCTTGTGGCAAACGACAAACCCACCTGTTCCTTTCTCCTTACTCCTCCCTTTATTTCTTCTCTTTCTCCTCTCCTCCTCTTCCTTCTCCTTTTCCTCCTTCTTCTTTTGTGTTGTCTAATCTTTTGTGATATGTAATCTAGAAGTTACTGTGTAGATTATATTGGCCTCAGACTCACACCGATGCTCCTTCTGTGTCCTTAGGGCTGGGATCACAGGTGTGCACCACCATACCTGACCAGGGAACCTTTCAATCAAACTTTCCAAGACTCAGGGCAGATTTAGCAAATAACAATAGTAGTTAATAAATATATTTGAATTTCAGAGAAACAGAATAATTTCCCTTAGCATGCATTAAGTATATAGCACTATTTGATACCAACAGTAACTTTCAGTATAACTCTGACCAATGTGTGACTATCAATTTTAAATTAGTTAAGATTATGTGAGACTTTAACCTCTTCAATGTTGCTAACTGTACTATTAAGTGCTTCTTGCACCTAATGACTCATATATTGAGTGGTAGGTACATCACACAGACTGATGATACAGGTTATAGAATATTTTCATCATTACAGAATGTTTCATTGGACAGTGCTTAGAACATACTAGGCAGGTGTTCCTGGATCCAGAGCCCCAAACATAGTCCAAGGTATCAGACAATTGAAATGCCATTCATTCTCTCTCTCTCTCTCTCTCTCTGTGTGTGTGTGTGTGTGTGTGTGTGTGTTTTGTGGGGAGTGTCTTGCTATGTAGCTCAGGCTAAACTTGAACTCCTAATCTTACATCCTCTGTGTACTAAGTACTGGGATTAGAGGCACACCCCACCACCACATCCAGCTAGAAGGTAAAATTCTGTACTAAGACGCATCAAATGTGAAAAGTAAAAGAAAAAACAATTCAGACATAGAGGTCTTAATTAAACACACACAGAGAGAGGTGGGGGAGGGAGGGAGAGAGAGATCCATAAAATTCTAGTGCATGCTCAAGTACCAGAACCTGTATCATTGCGTGATGCAATTAATTATTTTTTGTAATAATTTTCACATTCTTATTCTCCTCTTTATTTCATGGGCTTTCTGAGACCCAAAGTCATTGTGAGGATGATGTGTGTACTTAGAAATAGCCCTGGGCTGGAGAAATAGCTCAGTGGTTAAGGGCAATGATTGCTCTTCTAGAGGTCCTGAGTTCAATTCCCAGCAACCACATGGTGGCTCACAACCATCTGTAATGAGATCTGATGCCCTTTTCTGGTGTGTCTGAAAACAGTGACAGTACATTGATATACATAAAATAAATAAATAAATCTTTTTAAAAAAGAAGAAGAAATGTTCCTTTATGGGCAAAGCCACATGCAAACCTGAAGGATTTCTCACAAGAGAAATTTTGATGAACTTAACCACAAATTCTTCATGACACTGATGAATCTGCCCTTTGAGTAGGTACAACACTGGACTTATCTTGTGGCCTTTGGACATGCATTCATTCTTTCTATTTGCATTCCTTCTATATGAATTCTATCTATCTATCTATCTGTCTATCATCTATTTATCTATCTATCATCTATCTATGGTACTTATTATTAAACCTCAGGGATTTCTTAAGCAAGTACTCTACTACTAAGCTACACCTTCAGTGTCTTGCTATGTAGCACAGGCTGGTCTTAAGCTCACAGTTCTTCCACCTCCACCACTGAAATGCTGGGATTACACATGTATACACCACCATACTTGTAGGCTTTGGGGATCTCATGCAGTTGAGTGTGAGTGTGTGTGTGTGTGTGTGTGTGACAGAGAGAGAGAGAGAGAGAGAGAGAGAGAGAGAGAGAGAGAGAGAGAGAGAGAGAGAGAGAGATTTAAGTTCTATTATTTTTCTCTTATGTTTGAAGGCATGGCTTCAATGTCATTTAGTACTTGATGATGAAAAACAAAAAGGATCAATTAGATTCTGGATACTTTGGAAATGTCATGAATTTTCTTGAATCTCAACTAGGATTATTAAAATGCAAATTACTGTACCCCGGTTTCAAATTTTCTGATTCCTCAGTCCTGAGCTGAGGTTCAATAATTTATACTTCAGGGAGGGGAGAAAGACATGGCTCATGGTTAAGAGCACTGACTGCTCTTCCAGAGGTCCTGAGTTCAAATCCCAGCAACCACATGGTGGCTCACAACTGTCTAAAATGTGATTTGATGCCCTCTTCTGGCATGCAGGTATACATGCAGACAGAGCACTCATACATAAATAAATAAATCTTTAAAAAAATAATAATCCCTATTTCTGGAAATACTCAAGTCAGGAATGCAGGTCTGGGAACCACACTTGCAAATCTCTATACTACCTGTGTCACCCTAATGGTGTTATGAAAATGAGGCTTTTGTTTGTCTGCCAGGTGAAACCCTCATTCTCTTAGGGCTGCTTTGATGTGCTACATCATATCTGTTCACATGGAGATCCTTATTTCTTTCATCATTCACACCGGGTTCACCCATGATACACTGAAGGGAAAATAACCAAAGCCAAGTCCAAGGTGACATTCTCCCCATTTGGCATAGATGGTGGTGTGCCTACACTATGGACTGACTAAGTTCACTGGGTAAAAAATGTTAATTCCTCGTTCATATCTATAAACAGTGTTAGAAAAAGAATAAGGTGTTGCTGAAGGTCATAGAGCTGGGAGCCAGGATATGAGTTCAAAATGTTCAACTTAACTTTTGGTATAAAGAATATCCAGGAGTTCATTAAGGCTTAAAAAATAATTGTAGAATATGATTTAATCCCAAATGTTGTGATGATTTAAATGGATTGTTAACCTGATTGGGTTACTTGAGGTAGGAAGACCCACCCTACATGTGGGTAGCACCATACCATGGACTGAGGTTAGGAGAAGGAGAAAGCAACCCGAGCAGGCACATTTATCTCTTTCCATTTGCTGACTGTGGATGGAATGCTGTCATTGTTCTCAGACTCCTGCTGCCCTGACTTCTCTCTGCCACTTGGTTGCTAGTTCACTGGGTTCTTGTGCCTGTGGTGGTGGTCTTGCCCCTTTTATACCTTTCTGTTATTATTCAGATAACTGACTTATTCTCAAGTTAATTACTGACTTAGAACAGAATGAGTTACAGATCTGTTCCCTTAAGATGGATATCTCTAATGTGATAGAAAGAGAGAATGAGCAATAGATACAAAACTGAGAGTTTTGAATTTTGACCTCAGACTTATAAGCACCTCTGAGTACATCATGAGAACTCTAGTTCTTCAAAACACATGTTAACGGGACATTTTTATTCAATTTGCCTTTTTCCTTTATTGGAAATAAAATGATCCAACCCCACAGTGTGTTATTTCTGGATAGTACTTGCAAATAGCAGCCAGAAAGTGCTCACGTCTCCTTTTTTAGAAACAAAACATGAAAATTATAATAATAAAGTAATTGATTTTTTTAAAGAGAGAAATTCAAGAACTCCAAATATCAGGTCATGGAAGCAGCTTGGAGGGCTCCAACACAGTTAAATTTCAATCTACACATTAATACGCATTTGGTCCCCAAACACAAAATTAAAATGTCATTTTGAATTTGTAGATAAGTCATACTTTTTCGTGCATACTTAATTTGAAATAAATTAAGCAGTATGCATCACTTGTTAAATGGAAGAAAGTCAAACCTTGTCCTTATATATTATGAATATTATTAAAGAATAGACTAAAATGAAAATTATAACATGATCTTTAATAATACACTGATCTAAATTCATTTTTGAAAAAACATAAAGTTGCTTGGTGTCATATATCATACTAAAATAGTGTACTGACTTATTTCTATGGGTGTTGGTGAGGTGACAGATGTCCATGAATGACCTTAAGAAGGGTGGAGACCAGAAAAGAGTGTGTGCAGGGCAGGAGGGCAGAGGGATGTGTGACTGTAGTAGAGAGGGAAGGATTATTATATCAAATGTCATCGAGAGCCTCTCTGTTAGGGACTCTGTCTTCTTGGCATTGCTTCTCTTAATATGACAGTAATTTCTGTCAATCATAGTTCTCCACATGGTTGGGGTAGGGGACCAAGTTTATGTTATTCCAGCTTAAGTTCATCTTGGAGAAAAGATAATGGAAAGAAACAAAACAAGCAAAACCAGAAGAAAATTCCAGGAATAGGTCCTATCTGTGTCTACTTTGCTTTGGACCTCCAGTGACTGAGGAAATGGCATGTTAGGGTGGACCAGGATCTAACATCATGAGACAGACCCTTGCCACTGGGGTCTAGAGAACTATACATAATAGAGTAAAGGCTGGAAAAACATGACAAAGGGCGAAAGAAGGCACAACAGCTCTGTTGGGTGGGTGCATACATCTTCAAGGAATCCAGAACCCCGCAGTGCCTAGTGAAATACAGCCTGGGCCTCTCAGCTGGATATTTTCCATTTGAGTCTCAGGGCCCAGTCTGGGAAGTGGGTGATTCAGTTTGGGTGCATCCAAATGGGGGCAAAGGGCACTGACTGGAGCTCTGAGACAGAAACAGAGGGAGCTTGAAGTTATTGTTCCTAAGACCCCTTCCTTCAAAGCTGGGTGGGAGAGTAGCTGTTTTCCTAGAAAACTTCTAGCAGGTATTTCTGGCCCAGAGCTACAGTGCCCACAAGCTTGGGTGACTTATTCTTCTGCTTGTCCTTCAGATCTTGGGATGGAAAGAACTTCTGGGGTGCTCTGCCTTGGATGATTCACCATTTCTCAAAGATTTCCATGAATTAGTCCTGTTATCATTTTGTATGTGGGCTTTGTTTGTTCTGTTGTTGTTATTGTTGGTATATGTGTTTTGAGAGAGAATGTGAGAGAGAGACACACATACAGAGAGGGACAAAGAGAGACAGAGAGAGGGAGGGAGGGAGAGAGGGAGGGAGGGAAAGAGACTAACTCATATAATCCAGGCTTTCCTCAAATTTGGTAAGTAATTGATCATGACCTTGAACTCATGTGTGGGATGTGTGTGTGTGTGTGTGTGTGTGTGTGTGTGTGGTATGGTATGTGTGTGTTTTATAGGCATGTATATATATATGTGTGGAAAGGTTTCCTTTTTCCTCTATTGCCTACTACCTTATTTTTGGAGTTGAAACGTCTTGATTTAGCTAGACTGGCTGAGCAGCAAGGTGCCAGGATCCAACTGACTGTGATGTCTCCAATGCTGCGGTTATAGACATGTGCTGTTGCACCTGGCTTTTACATGAGTGCTGGAAATCTACATGCTTGCTAAACAAGTGCTTACCCTCACTGAGCCATGTCCCCAGCCCCAACCTCAAAGTGGCAATTCTCCCGCCTTCACCTCCAACTGTCAGGGTTGTAGGCATACAGTATCAAACTCAGCTTTGTGTATGGTTTCTTGATTGAATTCTCCTAAATTCCACTTTGGGTGTGTCATCTCTTTCCTGTGTTGCCCTCCCTGATATGCTGCCTCTTTCTGTTCACTGTTGCTGTTCTGGTCTTAGATTCTTCTTCTCCTAGCCAACCATCTTAACTGTTTTTAAGTATACAGACTAGAGTTTGAGGTATAGTGTATAGTTATGAGACACCTCCAGAACCTGGTTTCAGAGTTCTTCAGAATATTTTCATCATGTAAAACTTAAACAATTAACCCAACTTACAACTTCCTCTCACCTCTGGCAGCCACCATTCTACCCTGTCTCTATGAATCTGAACACTTTAGTTGTAACAGGACCCTAGACCTTGGTAGGCCCTGAGCCCTTAGCACAACTGATTCCATGATGGAAGTGCTATTCAGGCTGTAAAACTCGGCATGTAGACAGTGCCACCTGGCAAAACTTAAACAAAGGCCTAATCCATCAAAGTCTATAGTTCTGGGAAAGTTTATAAATGTACTAATCTACCTTTTCACTTCTGTAGTTCTGCTTCTGGCTAGCTGTTCTTGTTCACTGTAGTATGTCAACCTAGGACAAGGCTTTTGTGCTTAGAAGCTCACTCTGAGAAAGGTTCGGGGCTACACTGGAATCCCAAACGCCCAATGTAGTCAGTCACTGACCAGCTAATAAAGACTCTCTATTGGCTAACACCCATGCCCAAGAGTAGTGATCTTTGGTGGATACCCCAGAACAGTGTAAGTGGAGTGGTGTAGCATGTGTCTTTTCGCAGCTAGCTTATTTCACTCAGCGCACTTCATCCGTGCTGTAGCATGTGCCAGCCTCCTGTTCTTTGTAAAGGTTGCTTAGTATTCCTTTACATACACACACTGTTGAGATCAGGCTACTCCAAGTTATTCCATGTTGTATAAAACACTGCGTTTTCAGGCCATGAACTGCCTTATTTTACAAGCAACTTTTGACTTCATTTTGAAGGAGAAAAAAAGATGACTGTGGCCCTTGGATGGACCCATAAGCTGCATTGTGTTAAGCTGCACCCACCCAGCACAGACTGACACATGACTTATTCTTGGGTAATAGAAAGGGAGCCACCCTATACATTTATTAGGGAAAACTGAAACCCTGGGGGGTCTTAAAATCATAACAGAAAAACTAGTCCCAGAAACTTAACAGACATGTTGTATGAAGGAAAGAGTGTAGCTTTCTTGCCTGGACTCTGAAATGAGAGACGCAGACCACTGCCATGTCATGGCTCCACACAGACCTAGTATCTGACGTATATTGTGTGTGTCAGATTGACAACTCCCTCACTTGCCTTACCACACACACCTTCCTTGATGGAGCTTATTGGGCTTCCTGCTTTTCCATTCCAAATGATGGACCTGTCTTCCAATCTGAACCTGGACCTGACCTATTGACTCCTGCTTCTGACACAGTTTGGTCTTTTGTTCTTGAAGCTGAGTTCAGAATCTTCATGTTAAAATCTAACTAGAGCAGCTCCCTCTCAGAACTAATCTGGTTTATTATCAATATCTTTCTCAGCTCTGTTGTAGCCTTTATAACTTGTACTTAATCTGTAACGTGCACACACACACTCACATGCACACACACAAATTTATGTGTGATGTGCTGTGTAAGGTAAAAAATAACATTGGTAATTAAGATTAGAATAAAAACTTGCATTTGCCTAGGCCAAGTCACCAAGTTTGGTAGGCTTTGTGACAAATTGCTGTCATTAAAGCCACTAAACCTTGTGAGTTTATTCTCATTCAATAAATTTTGACATTGTGGAAGCATGATAGTTTTATGTTAATTTGACAGAACCTTACGTCATCTGAGAGGACGGAACTTCAATTAAATGCCTCCAGAAGATGGGGCTGTAAGCAAGCCTGTAAAACTGTTTCTTTCTTTCTTTTTTTTTTTTTCTTTCTTTTTTTCTTTTGGCTTTTCAAGGCAGGGTTTCTCTGTGTAACTCTGGCTGTCCTGTCTCTGTAGACCAGGGTGGCCTTGAATTCCTGAGTGCTGTGATTTAATGCATGTGCCAACATAACCTTAAATTATTTAATTATTTATGTATTTATTTATTTTGGGTAAAGTATTTTCTTAATTAGTGACTGATTGAAAAGGTACCAGCCCATTGTCAGTGGTGCCACCTCTGGGCCTGTAGTCCTGGGTTCTATAAGAAAGTAGGTTGAGCAAGCCAGTAGGAGTAAACCAGTAAATCACATCCCTCCATGGCCTCTGCATCAGCTCCTGCCTTCAGGTTCCAGCCCTGCTTGTGGACCGACCCTGACTTCCATAAGTGACAGACTGTCACCTGAAAGTGTAAGCTGAATAAACTCTTTCCTCCCCAGCTTGCTTTTTAGACATACTGCTTCATCAGAGCAATGGAAACACTAAGGCAATATGTGTGTGTGTGTGTATGTATGTATGTATGTATGTATGTATGCATGCATACATGTATGTATTATAGTCTTACTGTGCAGCTGTGGCTTTGAACTGAGAAATCTGCCTGCATTTTCCTCCCAAGTGGTGGGAGTAAAGGCAAGTGCCATCATGTTTGTTCGACCTTGTTATGGTTTTGGTTTTTATTTCCCTCATAATTTATGATTTGAGAAATGCCTATTTAAGTCCTTTGGATAATTTTGGTTAGCTTCTTTGATTTTTGTTTAATGGTTGAGCTGTCCTATTTTGATTTTAAGTAGTGAGTGCAGCAGTAAGGGAGAAAACCTGTATCACTTAGTTTTGTGGCAAAATATGGCATGACTTCCATGACCTTCAAGGACTGGGAACACCGAGAGAGCATTGTGCCAGCAGATGGGGGATTAGGCTTTATGCTCTAAAAGAGCAGTTCTCCTGTCAGTCACAACTCTGCCAGGGGTTGAGCAACCCTTTCACAGGGTTCACCTAAGACTATTAGAAAACACACACTCTTACATTACAACTCATAACAGTAGCAAAATTACAGTCATGCGGTAACAGTGAAAATAATGTTATGGTTGGGTGGTCACCACAGCATGAGGAACAGTATGGAAGGTTACAGCATTAGGAAGGTTAGGTCCTACTGTTCTTGAAGGTTTATGAAAGCAAAGAAGCAGGACTACAGCTGGCAGAACTCCAAACATCCTCTGGGCCTATTGGGATGGGGAGAGGGATTACCATCAAGATCATCTTCCATCTACACCCCCATTACATATTACCATCCTGTATAAGAAGTAAGACATAAACCCTTGTATAGGAGGGAGGACATATATGGGATTTTAGTGGTAGTTCATGGAAACTGGAAAAAATAATTTTATTCAGTCTTCAAGAGTAAACTAGGATGGGAATGTTCCATTCTGTTTCTGTGGTGTCTATTAGACATGTGTAGCTACTGTACACTTGAACTATGTCAGCAGGACTGAACAACTGAATTTTAGGTTAACTTAAATTTTCATTAAATAGCCACATGTTACAGGGTAGCTAGCAAACTGGAAAACACAGTAAAATACCGAAAACATGTGTTTATTTGTGTCTGAAGACTAGAGGATTTATATTGGCTTGATTTTTACTACTATCATGAATTTTGCTACCCATGTGCAACTTGGCTGTATAGGATCTAAAAATGTACACAATCTATGGTCATGCCATGGGACAGTGATGGCCAAGAAGGAATAGGAGATCATCTAGACTTGAAAGTAGTGGATGTGATTGAAGAAAAAGCAACAGCAACAACAAAAGGCCATCAGACAGAAATTGAAGGGACATTGATACAAGTTCCCAGATGATACATCTTGTCCCCCAAGAAGCTATAAATAGTATAAAGAGTTGGAACTACTATCAAGGGCCTAACTGTGTTTGGGGTGTTTAGCAGGAAATATCAAAAAGGGCACCATCCCTCACTAGTGCCAGCTACTCGCTGACCCCAGCGGTCTCAGCACTTCCATGGTTAGCCCCATGCAATGATCACCATTTTGCGGTTCTCTTCCTGTGGATTCCCATTCCTAGCCATCCGCCCCTTGTGGTTAGCTGTCACAAATCCCAACAACCCTGTAAAATCAAAACTCTAGAGGCTTGTATCTTATCAGATTTATATCAGTAAATTCTCACCCCACAAAACGTCCACAGAATGAACTCAGATCCAATTGATATTGATATAAACTGCCCACCTAGATAAGACAAATTGTCCCGTTTATCCACTCCTTATAAGATATTCATAGTTACCCATGGCTATTTAAAGCCATTCGGAATTTGGATCATCTTTCTCCTCCTCCAATCTTCCTTCCTTCTAAAAGCCAAGTCTCTTTCTCCTCCTACCCCCTTCCTCTCTCCAACCCGGAAGTCCCGCCTACTCCTCGCTATGTGATTGGTTCCCTGAAATCTTTATTCATTAGGGAAATATTAGCCACATTTCACCTTTTCTGTCCAATAAAAAAACTTTCCTCAGAGGCTGGAGGGATGGCTCAGTGGTTAAGAGTACTGTCCTGAGTTCAAATCCCAGCCACTATTTGGTGGCTCGAAACCATCTGTTATGGGATCCGATGCCCTCTTCTGGCGAGTCTGAAGACAGCTATAGGGTACTGACCTATATAAGATAAATAAATAATTCTTAAAAAACTTTTCTCTCAAATATAAACTGAGTATAATTATTACAATTCTGTAATTTATAAAGCACAAAATAGACCTAACACCCAGTCCATCATTTTTGTCAATTAAATAGAACATTCTGGTTTCTATCCTAACTTAAACAAGGCTTATAAATCCATATCTGTTATGTCCTAGTTTAGCTTGTATACTATCTGAAAACTATCCAATTAAATATGTTCTCTCAATGCTAAATAGTCCGTGTTGGCTTTGAGACTATAACTAATCTTTCTACCCCATCAGAAATCTGCTTTTGGATAGGAAAGACAATGGAGACAAAAATGTATGTAGGGGAGGTCCCCAGTTCAGGTGGTGGCTCCGTTAGAATCTGCTCCTGGAGGATTTATAACTTAGAAAGGCTTACAAATTAGGATGCTAGTTGCTGTGCCCAGCGATTGTGTTACCTGTCGATTCTATTCTAAGATTGTGTGGCATTTTCCTTCACGCAGTGACTCAACTGGGTTCCAGAGGGAAAGGTATGGCACAGCAAAGCATGGGTTTTCGAGAAGTGAACCCCAGCTAGCTATGAAAATTTGGAAGCGTGGGGCTGGAATGGCAGTGGCCCACCATGGGAACATAGCAAGCTAGGTGGAGAAATTTCGGAACTCTGGGTCAGAGAGTCTGCTAGGCTGAGAACAGGCCTGTCTGCTGGTGCCTTGCTGACGGTAGTGTAGGATTCATATTTTAATATTTACTGCAACAGGGTTAAGATAAAATAACCGTATAAAATGCATGGTAAATAAGACAGGTCTTAATGTCAAAGCAATGCCAATTAAGTAAATGCACTGTGGTTCCCAGAAAGGAACGATCCACATCCTCAACTGTAAGAACCAAGTCACCCATCTTAATGGTTGATTCTGCCACTCACTAATGAACTTGAACAAGTCACTTGCTGTGAGTCAGTTTTCTCATCACAAAATGACACAATGAAAGTGCCAATGCTAGAGAGTTCTTATAAACATGCAAAAGACATACACAGTACCTAGAATACTAAATAGTAAATATTAGTGCTAACTAATATCAGCTATTATGGAAAGAAAGGAAATGATAAAGTATGAAAAGAATATAAGCTCTCATGACCTATATATTGTTTAAACATGACTTATGCCCCTTACACCCCTCTCCTTTCTCTTTTCTCCTCCTCTTTTTCCTCTTCTCCTTCTCCTTTGTACTGGAGACTGAATCAGAGCCTATGTAGATAGATTATAGACAAGCATTGAGTTACATCACTAGCTCTAGCTCTTTGTGAACAATACACTACTAAATTTATTTATTTATTTATTTATTTATTTATTTATTTATTTACTCATGGTTTTCTGAGACAGGCTTTCTCTGTGTAGCCCTGGCAGTTCTGGAACTCACATTGTAGACTAGGCTGGTTTTGAACTACACCTCAAGAACTCCTCAAGATTCTCCACCTGCCTCTACCTCCCGAGTCCTGGGATTAAAGGCATGTGCTTCCCAGCTCTGTATGACTTACAGTGTAATTAACTACATTCAAGTGTCACAAAAGTCAAAAAACTGAAGCAAAATAGATCCTTAGGTAAATGTTCCCAGAGGCAGACCCTAAGATGAAGGCCATCATGCAAATGGTTTATTAAGGATGTGCTCCAGTGGAAGCAGGACTGAGAAGGTGGGGGAGCCAGGCAAACTCCCTTCCCCAGCCTTGGGATTTTGTTTGTGAGACTGGATTTCAAGTAACCTGGGGTGACGTAGAACTCACTATGTTGTCTAGTCTGTCCTTGAACTCCTGATCTTCTTGTTTACATCTGCCAAGTGTTGGGAGCTGTCTCTTGATGATCAGGTTAGGCACATCCCAGGCAAGGAAGCTGGACCTTACATGCTCATATATGTCATCACTACCTCTCATGGGCTAAAGTCCAGTCTCCTAAGCCCAGGCACCCATGCCCTTTGTACAGTTACAGCAGTGTCAGAAGCTGGAGAGGGCAAGAGAAGCCCCACCCAACTAAAGGGGGGTAAGATGGAAACAGGAAAAGGAAACCATTGGATGAAACCCCCAAAACTGAATTTTGTGTTTGGCTGAATATATCTGGGCAGCTAATTAATGAGCTAAATTGATTATTCTGGTTGTTGACTATATAAACTTCAGATCAGTGCAGTGAAAATGTCAGGATGATTAAGATCCCCTGCCTAAGAAACTATTGAAACTATCTATTTCTCATGTCTAGCATGCACGGAGGTTGACTTCCAGCATTGAAAGTAAACTAAAATAAAAATTTGTGTTCCCTTGCTTCATTTCTGGAATACCAGGTCCACTTGGCAAGACTGAATCAATATTATTTTCAATACACACTGCAGGTAACTTGGAATACGGTGACTCTTGGGCAGTATCCTAAGAACTGATGCTGAGGGAGCTTGTGAACTGGCAGGGAGGTGACAAGAATGAGTCAGCGTTCCCTGTGGGCGGGGGTCTTCTAAATGCTTTGTGCAATCAGGAGTCTACAGATGAGCCAACACAGAAAAATGGAACTCTTCATGCTTGCCCTCCTGAGGAGGCACAAAAGCAGCTAGCTAGTCAGTCTGGGGGTAGAGTACAGAATGGCAGCTTCCCTGGAGCTGTCACTGTTCCCCTCTTCCAGGGAAGAGTGATCAAGGAATGGAACTTAAAGAGTTACAGGCACAAGAATACTTTACACTGAGCCCCCTTCCCCGGCTACCAATGGCCCTGAGAGCACATATTACTAGTGACCATGCACACAGCGAGCATGAATGCAGGAGGGGCTGGATCAGGCCAAACTGTTAATCAATGCGGAGTGATGTTGGCACCTGTGAACAGTGCTGTTGGCATCTATGCGTGGCTCAGCACGTGGGCCAACAGGGGTTCGGTCCTGCTGGGCTCATTTGGGGGAATACAGAGCACATGCCTCCAAATTGTTCCATGTGGGTGTATTTTGACATCAAATCACTTTTGCTAATGGCCCAAGGCTGTTTGCATACCCTGGGTAGGTGGTAAGTCCCAGGCAGAGCTGAAGTCATTTGCAATGCACAGCTGTCTGCACGGTGTGGTTGGTAAGGTGCAGAGCGCGTGTGGCCAGGACATTGACAGCCAGCGCTTGCCAGGTGAGTAGGAATTGTTCACTTGGCAAAAAACGACAGTGCTGCTGACTGTGGGTGGCTTCTGACTGCAGGCCGGACTTTTGTTAGGTGGGGTACTTGACTGCAGCTCTGCTCAGGCCCTTCCGCTGATGCCTTCAGATTATATGTTCAGCATCATCCATTTCCTGAATACTCATGGCAGAGGAATAGTACAAGATCCAGTTTATGAAGTCCCAGAAGACATGTGGTGCTACTGGGCCAGGAATTAGTATACACATGGTCAGAACCAGGAAAGACTTTCCACCCATTGTGATCTCATGTTTCTGGTCAGTCTATTTATTGAACTTGGTCTTAGTCCAAGAGAAAAATGACACAGTCAGGCCTCCTGGAGTTCTTTCTATATCTGCTTTATGCATTTCTTCTAGCCTCATCTCTGGCTTTGATCATTTGTGAACGTTTCTTTTGTTTATCTCTCATTACCTTATGGTGTTGTTAAAGCCTGGAGGCGAACTGATAGACCAATCCTAATTATCGTCCATGAGGTGACAGGCAGGGGTGATGAGAACTAGGAGGAAAGTGACAAGCATAATTGGGTATGCCTAAGAAAAGGATCCCCAGGAATGTGTGTGGAGTTTAGGAAAGAAGATTGCAAAAATTCATCAAAATGTACAGGCAAGAGCTTATAGCCGTGGGATCCAAGAGGTAGATATATGCAAAGGAAAATGGTGGCTTTGAGAGGAAACTGAAGAAGAGAGGAGACAGTGGAGCTAAAGTACCTCAAAGCTCTGCTTTCGAAGGGCTGCAGGCATAAAACAAACATCTAGCAACAGGAGAGCCTAGTACCCTACACTTATCAGAACAGAAGTCAAGATACTAGAAAAGGTCCGAGTTTGAGGCAAATTCTATTTAGCCATGAGAAGGCATATGTATGCTACATTTGAATCAGAAACACAGAAGAAATAGGCATACTCGAGACCAAGAGGTATAAAGAGTGGGGTGGGGAAAAAATTCCACGAAGCTTGGATTTTGCTTCCCCTCCCCCATCTTACTGCTGGTTGTTGCTCTTTAAACTGGAAACGTTGAAAGTTAAGCTAGAGAAAGGCAGACATATGAGTGTCTGTGTGTTTAGAACAAGTTCAAGTGAGGCGATCTGTAGGTGGAATGGGCTGTCATTGGGGAAAGTGCATTCGGTTTTGGGTGCCAGATTTTCGAAGAAGCATTGTTTGGAGGGATGCGCTGTGGGGAACCTGGGAGCGAAGGCTCCAAGTACTATGACAAATGGGAGCTTGTGGTGGCAAAGGACGTATGTGGGAGCAGGGCACTGAGCTACTGTGGAAGTTATGCAAGGAAGACCTGTGGAAGGAGGCTGTGCTGGGGCAAGGGGAGACATTCTGCACACATTCTGCAGCCCCATTTAGTCTGAGGTTCTGCATGCTTAGAAACAAATTGTCTTGAAAAGCTGCTTCAGCATAGTGGGTTTCCTGATTAAAGCAAAGGTTCAACTCACAGTAACGGATCTGCCAAGACTGTGGGAGAAATAATCTTTGTACGGAGCCATGATAGGGTTCTCTACATATCAAATACTTGTACTGATATTTTAAAGTATTTCCATTCACACACACACACACACACACACACACATGCACAACACCTAAGTCCTTTCCCCAGAAGTTGCACGTTCAGGATTATTTTCTAAGTAGTCCTTTGTAAATCTTCTTATGGCTTGATACAGAAAAAAATGAAGAAAGAGAGAAAGTCCTGGATATGATGATTCATAAAACCAGCCAAGTATACAAGGGGACCTGTTTCCTGATGCATGGTTTCTGCCTTGTGGACTCACCTTGTGGTTAAGTTAACATTTTAACTATATTGTGACAGCTGTGAGTTTGATACTCACCACACGCCATTTAAATACCAAGTCAAGGTTCAGCTTTGTAAATCATGGAGGGGCTTGATCCCACGTTACTTGCTTTTGGCATCCTGAATCTGCAGCAGGGCCAAGCTATGTTGCAATACACAAAGGCACCCACAAGGTGGTACCCTTGGGAAAGTCTTGCTTCTGCAACTTGGTTTCAGAGCTCTGACGTCTATTCTAAACATAGCCTTGTAAACTGCTTGTGGAAGGGAGAAGAGGATCTATTATGGGGGAGGAGAAACAGCACTGACAATACAGCCCTGGATCTTTCCTGTGCTTTGGTACACAGAGTCAAGCCTTGATTGCTTTCTTCCACTTCTTAATTACCAGCTTTTGGAGGCAGACGCAAAGCTTTGCATAAGACGTCAGCACATTTTTCATATACGCACATCCATCTTCTGCCTCTGCGGATGCTCCTTGTGATTTCGAAGCTGCTCCTGATTTGGAGGAGGAGCCTGCTCTTTGCTGTGAGAGTGCACACTCATTCTTGCATCACTTCTGTCCCCTACTTCACTTCCAGTAAGCACACTGGGCTTGCAAGGGAACATCACAAGATGTCTTTCTAGAAAGGAAGAGTTTGATTGGCCCAGTGCTCTCTGAGGCCAACTGGAAAGAAGATCAGAGGAAGTGGGGTGTGTGGGGGGTGCGCAGTAGACTAGCGAGGCTGAAAGCAGAATTAGCCACTAAAATAGACGTGTCTGCTCAATCTTCTCTCTTGCTCCCTCCACTTTTCGTTTTCTTAAAAACACAGCTTAAGAAACAGCCATTTCATGTGGCAATACGTCTCACGTTTCCCTGTTCCACTTTTCTTTACTTGGCTGTTACTTGATAAAGAGAGGAACTTGTGTCGATTAGGGTACTGTTATGTGTGCTGAGAAAGAACCCTCCATTGACTTGTGGTTTTTGGCAGGCAGCTAGCAAAAATAATAAGGTGGGAACAGATGCCATGTTTTTTCATGGGGTGCAACTCTGGCCAGCCCTCTTCATTTTTGTACCCGTAAGTAGAAAAGGGTTGCTTTAATGAGCCATGTATGCTGCGACAAAAATGTTTGAAGTTGCTGAATGGAAGGAGGCAGCCATTAAACAACCACAGTAACAAAAGCCAAATATGTGTGTGTGCGCGCGCGCACACACACACACACACACACCACACACTCACATTCACACACACACACACTCACACACCACATACTCACACTCAAACACACACTCATAACTCTCACACACTCACACACTCACACACACACATTCACACACATACTCACACACTCACACACATATTCACAGTCATATATTCACACACTTCACACTCCCAGTCATACACTCACATACTCACACAGTCACACACACATTCACAGTCATACACTCTCACACTCACACAGTCACACACACACACATTCACAGTCATACATTCACATACTTCACACTCACAGTCATACACTCACATACTTCACACTCACAGTCATACACTCTCACACTTCACACTCACAGTCATACACTCTCACACTTCACACTCACAGTCATACACTCACATACTCACACAGTCACACACACACACATTCACAGTCATACATTCACATACTTCACACTCACAGTCATACACTCACATACTTCACACTCACAGTCATACACTCTCACACTTCACACTCACAGTCATACACTCACATACTCACACAGTCACACACACATTCACAGTCATACATTCACATACTTCACACTCACAGTCATACACTCACATACTTCACACTCACAGTCATACACTCACATACTTCACACTCACAGTCATACACTCACATACTTACACACTCACACACACACATCTGTAAGAAGAATCTCATCAAACTCCACTGAGAGATTCTTGTCTCCTTATATTTATTTCTATAAAAACTGGCATTTGTAGCAGAGGACAGTGAAGCCGAGTCACAGTCTGCTTACAGCCATTGCAAGCAAGGCCCGTAGCCATTCAGGGCATTTGGCAGAGTCTGGCTTAGTGCTGTTGCTTCCGTAGGGATGTGAAAATGAGAGTGAGAGTTCCTCTCCTCTGGAAACTTTCCAAGTGGTAAAGACATACCCAAAGAGTGTTATGTATGGAATTATGGTTGAGTGTTGAGAACACAATAAAAACCCAAGTCTAGTCCTGCTTGGTGGTGATTGGCCGAAGTAATCCAAAATGTGCTAAAATGCCAAATTGAGCAAAGTCAAATTACCTTTTGTCCTGGAAATGTAAGTAACTGGCTAGATGCGGTACTTATAGATGGACTTTCTTTCTTTGTAAAATTTCTAAAATAAGCATGTTTTGTCTTGGCCTCATTATAAAAGTGAGTGGGACTTCGAAGAGGAAAATGTAAATCTTTTTGTCAACAGTCATAATAATGTTGACAAAGGCAAGCAGTTTTGGAATGGTTACTATGGTGCCAGGTACTGTTTTAAGGGCTTTTATTTTAAAACAGGATAGACCAGGTTGACCCCAAAGTCTCAGATATCTGAATGCTTCTGCCTCCCAAGTACTGGGATTAAAGGCGTGTGCCACTATACCCAGAAATGTCATTGTTATTGTAGTATATGACAATGGAGAAGACACCGCTATTGTATACACAGCATGACAGTCACAGGTCCTGGAACCTTATCTCAGAGTAGAGCTTCTCGGCACATATAGTCATGCTGTACCTGGCGATGTGTCTCAGTAGTTTCTTTGTCTTTCATTATTCAGCTAGTTACTGGTTTGGCCATTTTTTATCCGTCTGTTTTCTTTCCCATATACACTTGACTTCCATTTCTCTCTGTTGCTCTGGATGAGGGACAAAGGAAATCAGGGTCCAGTGAGCACAGACAAGCTTAGCAGGGTAACCTTATCAGGACTGAAAGATCCCAACTGCTTACAGCCACTTGATGATGTTCTCTCACTCACAATGTACTGATCACCAGCTACATTTCAGACAGTATTGTGTGCTTTAATTGACCAAGGTCTGATACAGCCAGTTTTATGTCAATTTGAACACAAACCTCAAGTCATTTGGCTTCGAGGAAGAAGCCTCAATTGAGAAAATCTTCCCACCAGATATGGCCTATAGGAAGTTCTGTGGAGCATTATCTTAATTAGTGATCAATGGGGGAGGGCCCAGACCATCATAAGTGTTGGTGTCCTGAGTTCTATAAGAAAGCAGGCTGAGAAAAGCCACAATGAGCAAGCCAGTAAGTAACACTCCTCCATGGTCACTGCATCAGCTCCTGCCTCCAGGTTTGTGCTCTGTTTGAGTTCCTGTCCTGACTTCCTTGGGTAATGAACTCTGATGTGGAAGTGTCAGCAAAATAACCCCCCAACTTGCTTTGGTCATGGTGTTTAATCACAGCAATAGAAACAATAAGGTGAGGTTGTTAAAGCTCAGTGTCCTGCTGAACACATAGAATATATTTAATAAATATTTTTGTTTGGAAGATAATGTCAGCACACAATACGCTCTCTTGAATGGATTTTAGACCATTATTTTGAAATCAGAAGAGATGTGTTAAAATCTGAGCTTGTTGACAGTTCTGACCGTTTTCCAGAAAGGTACAAGGTGTTAGTCAACATTTTTTGAATTGCCTTGTGGGAAATACAAACTGCTTCCTCTGAACCTGGAGGCCACCTATATTGTCCCACAACTACCCTGGTACTCAGCTTCTACTAGATATTTTTAAAAATCATTTTATTCATTAATATTTCAAATGATATCCCTTTTCCTGGTTACCCCTTCACACCCCCCATTCCACATCTGCCCTCTCCCCTGCTCTAGAATTCCCCTACACTGGGGCATGGAGCCTCCACAGGACCAAAGGCCTCTCCTCCCCTCCCATTGATGTCAGATAAGGCCATCCTCTGCTACATATGTACCCAGAGCCATGGGATCCTCCAAGTACACTCTTTAAATGGTGGTTTAGTCCCTGGGAGCTCTAAGTGGTCCAGTTAGTTGATATTGATGTTCTTCCTATGGGGTTGCAAACCCCTCAGCTCCTTCAGTTTTTTTTTTTTTTTTTTTTTCTCTAACTTCTCCATTGGAGTCCCCAGGTTCAGTCCAATGTTTGGCTGTGAGTATCTGCATATGTATTGGTCAGGCTCTGGCAGAACCTTTTAGGGAACAGCCATACCAGGCTTATGTCAGCAAGCAGTTCTTGGTGTCAGTAATAGTGTGGGGGGTTGGTATCTGCAGATGGGATGGATCTCTAGGTGAGGCAGTCTCTGGATGGCCTTTCCTTCAGTCTCTGTTATATTTTTTATCCATGTCTTTTCTTTAAACTGGAACACTTCTGGGTTAAAATTGTTAAGATATGTAGGTGGCCCTATTCTTCAACTGGGGGCCATGCCTATCTACTGAAGGTAGTCTCTACAGGTTCTCTCTCCCTTTGATGGATATTTCAGCTAAAGTCATCACTGCTGGAGCCTGGGAGACCTTTACTTTCCTGGAGTCTGGGACTTTCTTTTGTGACTGGGTTACCTCACTCAGAAAATGATATTTTCTAGTTCCATCCATTTGCCTAAGAATTTCATAAACTCAGTTTTTATTATCTAAGTAGTACTCCATTGTGTAAATATACCACAATTCCTGTATCCATTCATCTACTGAAGGACATCTGGGTTCTTTCCAGCTTCTGGCTATTATAAATAAGGCTACTATGAACATGGTGGAACATGGGTCCTTGTTTTTTAAAACTTGTTTTTTGAGATGTAGTCTCTTGCAGCTCAGGCTGGCCTCAGACTTGATATGGTGATGAGGAATGACCTCAAACTTCTGATTCTTCTGTGTCTATCTCTTGAGTTTTGGAATTATAGACACATGACACCACACTTTGTTTATGTGATGCAGGGAAACAAGGCCATGACTTCACATATCCTCAACTCAAACCTTTCTATCTTCTTTGTAGGCACAAGTTTTTCAAAATCTACTTTAATAAGGGCTCTCACATACTCAACATGCTTTTCTGGTTTTTGTGTTGTTCCCTTATTGCTAAAGGGCATCCCAATGGGTAAGGAAGGGAGTATGTTTCTCAGCTTTTGGTTTTCAGTTCTCTGATGATGGAGATCTTTTCACATGCCTGCTGGGCCTTTACTTACCATGTTTAGAAAAAAAAATGTTTAAATTCTTGGCCCACATTTTAGTAGGCTTATTTACTATTTCATTGTAAAAGTTCTTAATCATGTTTATCAGATTAACCCCTTCTCAGATGTAGGATTTGCATGCACTCCCATTCTTTATGTTCTTTTCATTATGTTGATCATGTCTTTGATAGACAGGAAATTATAAATTTGATACCCCATTTGTTTATTTTAGTTTTATTGCCTGTAATCTTTGTGTCAGACCTACATAGTATTAGTTTAATCATTAACAATTTGAATGTCATGAAGCCTGTCCACAATGTTCTAGGAGTTTTGTAGGCTGGGTTCCTTTTGAGTTCTTTTTGCTTTAGTTTATATATTTTATTCTTATCAGGATCTGAGGAATGTTTTGTATTAATTTAGTCCCCAATTCACTGTTAACGCTTCCATTGCAGTAGCTAGAACTAAGGGGAAGCCTACTGAATGAGCCAGGAGTAAGGAGGAAGGCCCTTTCAACGGAAGCACTCTCAGGCCTCATGGAGGCTCTAAAACATGTCCTCATGGGTAGTTGTGAGGGTCAAGTGAAGGAATGCACAACATGCGAGCACAGAGCTGGCGGACCTGAAATCCCCAGAGCCAGATGGCTCTTGTTTCATACAAGGTGCTGAGAGCTCCAATCTGTGAAGAAAGAGCAGCTACTTGGAAGGTCCTAAATGTTGAGCTCATTTTTTTTCTTTTTTTCTTTTCTTACAACTTTATTTAAAAAATAGAGATACATGTACAGATTTTTAAAAGCATTTTGGTATAAAACTATATGAATATATTTTTGTCAGTACTTGATTCTTTTAGAGGTTTGATAGTATGCATTGAAATCTTACTAGTTACCATAAGCAAAAAGTACATGCAGAACAGAATGTAACATGGAAATAGTCAAAGTTTTCTTGGTGTGTATAGATTAAACATAATAATTTTTTAATACCAAAAATTGACACAAGGCTATATTCTTAGTTCTTGAGTTATTAATGATTTAAGGTCCAGTTGAGCTCATTTTTTAATGACACAAATTAAGCTTCTAATTTCCTTCCTTTGCATGTGGACATCCATCTTCCTAGCACCATTTATTGGTGAGAATGTCCTTTGCCAGCTGAGCTCATTGTGGTGTTCTTTTCAAAAGTTATTTGAGTATGCATGCATGAGTTTATTTATGCCTCTCTATTTTATTTGTCCATATGTCTGTCTGTATGCTAGTATCATTGTCTGTATTTTAGCTGTGCAAGGATACCTGGGGTTCCCTGAGATTTCATATAAATTTTAGTATATTTTTCTGTTACTGCAAAAAAAATGCCATTGGCGTTTTGGTAAGGATTGCATTGAGTTGGGACACTGATTTGAACAGCACCAACATATTACCAGTAGTAAATGTTTTAATCTGTGAACACAAGAATAAGTTGTCTTTCCATTTACTTATGTCATCTTGAATTTCTTCCTTCGGTGGCTTGAATTTTCCATGTAAAAGTCTTTTATCTCTTTGATTATGTTGACTCCTAAGGATTTTTTCATAAGTCCATTATATATGGAATTGATTTCTTAATTTCCTTTTTAGGTATTTTATTGTTAGCTTATAGAAACACAACAAAACTTGTATGTTTATTTTTCTTACCCTACAAACTTGCTGAATTAATATTTAATATAGGGGTTTTTGGCGTGTTACCCTTAGAGTTAGTGGGAGGCACAGAGTTCTTGATTGGGGGAAATTTGTACAAATCCTGGGAACCCTGAAATTTATTGAAATTTATTGCATCATCTATCCCCCCAATTTTTTTTAAAGCCAGGGATAGTATATACGAGTTACCATTGTCTATTGTATAATGGGCAGAAGCAGGCAGACCTTGTCGGTCAATTTTCTTGTAATTTTCATGTGCATGACAGTTTTGTTTTCAGTGACATTTCTAGTCCTTGAACATTCCAGAAAGAAAGAGGTCTGTTAACCGTAAGTAGCATTTACTATGCTAGTGGGTGGGTCCAGTGTACAGTGTCTTGGCTTCCTGACCGTGGTGAGCAGACTGAACATGGTGTTTTAGTCTCACAAGTACTAAGTTCACAGGAAGAGACCAGCTTGGAGGCTTGCAGTCATTTTGGGAGGTAAGTGCATGTGGGAAAGAACCAATGGTATTCTTATTTTCCTACAAATTGAGTCAAACTTTGAAAAAATCTTCGGAGCTTGCTTTTCACTCAGTCCTTTGGGAATTGTGGCAGCATTATTGGATTATTTTAGAATGTATTCTCTTCTGGATCCATCAGATTTCTTAAGCTGTTATTGTAGTTTGAATGCAAAATGAGTCCCCAAAGGCTCCTGTGTTTCAAAAGGTGGTCCCTGGCTGACAGCTATTTGGGAACCTTTAGGAGGTGGAGCCTTGTCTGTGGGGGTAGAGACTTCCAAGCCCGATACAGAGCTTCTCTCTTGGGCAATCCTTGTTCCAATACTCCTGGGGGATTTGCCTGAAATTTTGATGAAAAAGCATCACAGTTTAAAGCTCTCATTGTATGGTCCTGCATTTCATATTCAGTGGTCACATTTCATTTGACAGATGTCACCATTTCTGGTGGCCTGAATATTCTCTCTTGGTGGTTTAGCTTATTCTCCTTTTAAATTTTCTTTAGGTTTTATAGTCATAAAATTGTACAACCATCAAGGCCTGGGAGGCTTTCCTCCCTCCCTCCCTCCCTCCCTCCCTCCCTCCCTTCTTTCTTTCTTTCTTTCTTTATAGTAATTTTGATTTTCTTTGGGTTTTAGAGACCATAATAAAGACCACTGTCCCAGCTTTGACCTTGAGTCAAGTCTCAATTCAGCTTTGTTCAAGGTACGGTCATGGACCCCACACAATGCTCCATTCTAGCCAAGCCAAGCTGACATTGCCAAGAGGAAGAATCAAGTCCTCGCAAGATGAGATGCCTAAGGCAAGTTGGAAAACTTCCAGTTCCGTGTGGAGTATGGGAGAGATAGGCTGTTCCACTGGACCAGGGAAAGTAGAGGGCAAAAAGGCACTGTTGGGTGTCATGTACAGTATTGTTGGGCTCTCTTTGCTAATTGTCACTGGAAGGTTGGGGTTTATGTTGTCCCTCTACCCTCACCTGACCCTAACTAACTTGGAAACTTTGAGCAACCCGCATGGCTTCCATGGCTTCAGTAGACTGATTTTGTTTGTAAAATCCCCAAGGAAATGGGTATGAGCCTAATAACAAATGCACCATTAGTCTCTGTATCTGCAGGGTCTGCATATGTGGATTCAACCAAGTGGGTTGAAAATACTTTAAAATTTTTATGCCTTCACTGAACACACACAGTTCTTTCTGTATGCCCTATAATCCAGTACATTATTTACATAACATTTAGAATTGTTTTAGGTGTTCTAAGTCATCTAAAGATGACTTAAAATATACAAGACGATGCATATAGGTTCAATGGAAGTTCTATGTGACTTTATTTATTTAGTCCAATTGCTTTTAACTACACTTGTTTATGTACATGTCTGCATGTGAAGGTCAAAGAAAGCCCATGGAAGTCAGCATTCCTTCTACCAAATGGCTCCTGGGACAGAACACAGGTACCCAGCTTGCTGAGCCTTCTCACCATTTTATATAAGGTACTTGAGCAGCCTCAGCTGTTGGTATCACAGGAAGTGCTGGGTTCAGTCCCCTGCAGGTACTGGGGGACAGTGGTATTCAGTGTTCCCTGAAGTGCTTCCTGTACTAGCTCAAGCAAACAACTTTATTAGCTCTATTTTATGGCTGAGGAGACTGGGCGGAGCATTACGGTGTGAATATGATATTAATCGTGATCCAACCTTGATACTTCAGTGGGAATTGAGGGCCCCATGTGCTCTAGTAAGACCCATAATTGCCCACTGAACTACATACATTCTTTCTGGTCTTGGCCCTGTGTGGTGCAATGACACTTGTCCCTGTTTAACAAGGCAGAGTGAGAATGAGTGAGGTGATGGATGGTATGTGCTTTGAATCTGTTCAAAAGCTTTGTCTCATAAGTTTCTACACGGGGAAAGAATGACTTTCAGTAGGAGTGATAGCTGGTGAGCACTTGGGTAGCAGGAAGCGTTTTGGCTTTAGACAGTGGTCTCCTCAACCAAGAGCTATCAGTTTGCTTAATGAATTTTAACCCAAATAAGCAGCATAACAAGTGAGCCTCAAAATCAGTTAGTCAAGCAAAAGCTAAACATTTTGTAACAGGGAGATAGGGGAGCTTTATAGTCTTTAAACGGTATAATCTTAGAGCACCCCCTGCCATTTTCCCTACCGGCAGCATGAAACACATGGGTTTCAATCATTGTACTGCAATAGTTGGAACAGCCAGATGACAGGAAACTTAACCCTAGTTTATTCCTGGGGGAGAAAATGGGCTTAGAACCATGCGGTGTGTTTACTTCATTCGTATGTTTGCAAAGCAACTTCAAGGGATTAAGGATTCAAACATTATAAACATGGTAGTCTGCTTAACCTTCTGCTTAAAATGCTATGCTAAGCTCACTGGAGTATACAAGCACGGCCTGAGGAAGAGAAGCCCAACGTGAGGACCTGTTTTTCTACAGTCCCATGCTTAAAAGAGCCATCAAATGCACACTGGTCTGGACTTTGGTCCACTAACACCAATGTCACCCCTTCTTGGGATATATGTTGCTTTGGAGACTTTGATATATTTTCTCATATACGTCTTCATAATTTTTTATGATTGTTCTTAACCTAGGCTTCTCCTAGCATGCTAGCACTTCCATGTAATAGATCTAGTACATAATCCAAAGTCAGAGTCCTGAATAATACTTGTGATTTGTGTGCTCATGTGTGAAATGGGTGACGACAGAAAACAAATGAATCAGGTTTAAATTATTCCTTAACATTTCAGGCCTCTTCAAAAAATTGCCATTGTTCACTTTGATTTTGGATCTGTCTGTCTGTCTCTCTGTCTAGTGTGTGTATGTCTGTCTTTCTGTACACATGTACATGCCACGGCTGGCAACATATTGAGGTTGAAGGACAACTTACAGTGTCTGTTATCTCTTTCCGCCATGTGGGCCACAGGAATCAAACTCAGGCTTGGCAGCAGATGCCCTCACCGTGGAACCGTCTTGCCAGTCTGATTTTTGGATTTAGACATCCATGCTGTGAGAGTCTGCACAGTCTATAGAGAAAGTTTAAAAAAAAAAAAAAGGTGTCGATTTTCTATTACTTGGCAAGAAGCCTTTAGTGTGACTAGGAAATCTGTAAAGTTGGTCTCCCCCAAACCATAGATTCATAGTTCAATGACAAGCTGGGATTTAGAGAGGAGGGCGCAGTTCAAACCCTACTCCAGTTTCATTATGGGCTTTGCAGTTTGAGACGCTTGTGACAGTCTTGGCAGTTCGTCATTCAGACCTTTTGCTTAGGAGAACTGTGAGCTAGTCTGAGTTGAGCTTTAGCTGAGACACTGCTGGTCACACTCACCCTGAGGTGCTCCATTCCTAGCCCTGTTTTCCTCCTTGTCTTTCTCATAGGGGTGACTGGCATTCAATATCAGATGGCATCACTGTCTGTGACCTTGTCCTGAATTCTCCTGCCCTCCCTAGAGACTCTGAGCCCTCCAATGATCTTTCTCCTGTATATCCTTCCAGCCTTTGCTTCTCGCAGGGTCTAATGAACTAGCATGGCTAGCGACTTACCTTCTGTGTGGCTTACTATCCTCATCTATAAAATGGGGCTATGATATATAATGTCTTGATTGCACTGAATCAATGTAAATCACTTCAGAAAAATGCCTGGTCCCTGTCATCAATTTCCAGCTTTTGGCCTCCACATTGCCTATTCTTGTCCCTTCCTGCTGATATTCTCTTTTTGAAACATTCTGAAACTTTTTTCTTCAGTCTCTGTTTTACTTAGGGTTTTATTTCTGCAAAGAGACATCATGACCAAGGCGACTCTTGTAAGGACAACATTTAATTGGGGCTGGCTGACAGCTTCAGAGGATTAGTCCATCATCAGCATGGTAAGAAACATGGCAGCATGTAGGCACACATGCTGCTGGAGACAGAACAGAGAGCTTTACATCTTGATCCAAAAGCAGCAAAGAAGGGACTGTGCTCTCTATACTGAGCAGAGCCTAAGCATAGGAGACCTCAAAGCCTACGGCCATAGTAACACTTCTCCCAGCAAGTCCACACCTTCTGATAGTGCTACTCCCCATGGGCCAGACAGGGTTTCCCTGTATAGCCTTGGCTGTCCTGGAACTCATTTTGTTAGACCAGGCTGGCTTCCAATTCATACATCCACCTGCCTCTGCCTCTGACTCTCAGATTAAAGAAATGTGTCACCACTACCAGGTGATACATACTTTTGATGTAAGCCATTCAAACAATGACAGTAAATAAGGAAAGGTTGCTGCCTTTTGGCACCCTCCTAAAGTAGTCCACTGTATTTTTTTAGTTTTCTCAGTAGCCCACTGTGGCAAGCTGTTGAATACCATGCCCTATTCCAGGTTCCCATCTTTCTTTCTTGTTTCCTGTCTCCACGTCTCCTCCAGAGCCTCCTCGCCCAGCTCTCAAACTACTTGTACTGCAGTCCCTGTCATCAGCTCTGCTTCTGGAAGAACTTAACCTACAAGATGATGATCATTATTCTTATATGAGCAATTGTAGGCTAAGTTCTCCCAGAAGCAGACCTGATGACAGCTCACCACAACGGAACTATCATGACTGCCCTATCACGAAATACCCAACAAACAGCTGAAAGAGTCAGATGCAGTTGTTTGCACCCAACCAACGAACTGCTGCCCCTGTGGTTGAATTAGGGAAAAGCTGGAAGAAGCTGAGGAGGAGAGCGACCCTGTAAGAAGACCAGCAGTCTAATTAACCTGGACCCCTGAGATCTCTCAGACACTGAATCACTAACCAGGCAGCATACACCAGCTGATATGAGGCCCCCAACACATACACAGCAGAGGACTCTCAGGTCTGGGTTTGGTCAAAGAAGATGCACCTAAACCTCAAAAGACTGGAGGCCCCAGGGAGTTTAGAGGTCTGGTAGGATGATGAGTGGGGTGGGGACATCCTTGTGGAAACAAGGGGGGCAGGGAGGAGGTATGGGATTCGGAATAGTAGGAGGATGGACCAGAAGGGGATTAAAATCTTGAGTGTAAAAATGAAATAATAACCGAAAACAGCAGAGATCCAGGGACGCAGGCCTGGTGATACTGCGCTGCGAGTAGCCAGGGCGCAGAGAGGTCTATGCCTAGCGCGCAGAAAACGCCACCCTCATTGGTTCAGGGGAGCAGGAACTCTGCCGTAGGGACTCGGTTTCCACCTAGAAGGCCCTTCCGTGCAGACTAAACGCTCAGGCCATTTGCCATCGGGAACAGCAGAGATTCAGGGACACAGGCCTGGTGAGACTGCGCTATGAGTAGCCGGGGAGCAGAAAGGTCTGGGACAAGCACGCAGAAAGCGTGCCCCCCATTGGTTCAGAGAAGCAGGGACTCTGCCATAGGGACTCGGATTCCACCCGATTTCCACCCGGCAGGTCAATGCGCACAGAACAGGCACTCAGGCCATTTGCCACTGGGAACAGCAGAGATCCAGGGATGCAGGCCTGGTGAGACCGTGCTGCAAGTAGCCAGGGCATAGTGAGTCTGGGCCTGGTGCACAGAAAGCATGCCCTCCCCCCATTGGTTCAGGGGAGCAGGAACACTGCCATAGGAACTCAGTTTCCACCCGGCAGGCCCATGCATGCAGAACAGGCACTCAGACCATTTGCCACCGGGAACAACAGAGATCCAGGGATGCAGGCCAGGTACACTGGAGAGACAAGAATCAATCACTGACAAAAATACCACGTATAATCACAGACAACAAGATGGCAAGAGGAAAGTGAAAGAACTTAACAATGGGAACCAAGACAACCTGGCAACACTAAAACCCAGCTCTCCCATCACAGCAAACAGCAGAATGCCAAACACCCCAGAAAAAGAAGACTCAGACCCGAAATCCTAACTCAAGATGATGATGGAGATATTTAAACAAGAACGGGAGGAAAAGCAGAAAGAAATAGAAGCTTTTGAAGAGGAAACACGAAAAACACTCAAAGAAATCAAAGAACTGGAGGAAAATAGAACCAAAGAGATAAAGGAATGGAAGAAGGAATTTAAAATAGAAATGGAAACAATAAAGAAAACACTAAAAGAGACAACCCTAGAGGTAGAAAACCTAAAAAAAGAAATCAGGAGTCACAGATGCAAGCATTTCCAACAGACTACAAGAGATGGAAGAGAGAATCTTGGGGGCCAAAGACAACATTGAAAATATAGACAAAATAGTCAGAGAAGATGCAAAAGCCAAAAAGCTCCTAACCCAAAATGTCCAGGAGATCCAGGACACAATGAGAAGACCAAACCTAAGGATAATAGGAATAGAAGAGGACGAAGAATATCAACAAAGAGGCACAGTAAATATCTTCAACAAAATCGTAGAAGAAAACTTCCCTACCCTTAAGAATGAGATGATCATGAGCATAAAACAAGCCTACAGAACTCCAAATAGGTAGGACCAGAAAAGAAATTCCTCCCAACACATAATAGTCAAAACTCCAAGTGCCCAAAGCAAAGAAAGAATACTAAAAGCAGTAAGGGAAAAAGGTCATGTAACATATAAAGGCAGACCAATCAGCATCACACCCAACTTCTCAACAGAGACTATGAAAGCTAGAAGAGCCTGGGCAGACATCATGCAGACCCTAAGAGAACACAAGTGTCAGCCCAAGCTGCTATACCCAGCAAAACTATCAATCACCATAGATGGAGAGACCAAGATATTCCATGACAAAACTATATGTACAAAGACCCTACAAGAAAAGAGAACTTCAGACAATTCTCACTTATGAACATTGATGCAAAATATTCAGCAAAATCCTTGTCGCGCGCCCCACGTCCCGCCGGCAGGAATGGCGTGCAACAACAGGATTCTTCTGTGAACAACCTTTATTGTACAGTTCTCTGAGCAGGAGACCCACGTGGAAGAAAAATGCACTGCTTATATATGCCCAGGAGAATCGTGTCGCTACCTGATTGGTGCACTCTCCAGTAACTCATTAGCATGCCCCGTGAGCGGGCTGTGACGTCTGTGGTACATGCGCACTAAGTCTCTTGGGCTGGGCAACAGCTCTGTTTGCTGAGTCATCGGCGGGAAGCTGGCGCCATGTTTGGGTGTGGCACAAATGGCTCTCAACACAAACTGAATCCAAGAACACATCAAAACGATCATTCACCATGATCAAGTAGGCTTCATGGTTTAATATACGGAAATCCATCAACGTAATCCACCATATACACAAACTCAAAGAAAAAAATACACATGGTCATCTCACTAGATACTGAGAAAGCATTTGACAAAATTCAACACCACTTCATGTTAAAAGTCTTGGAAAGAACAGGAATCCAAGGCCCATACCTAAACATAATAAAAGCAATATACAGCAAACCAATAGCCAGCATCAAACTTAACGGTGAGAAACTTGAAGCAATCCCACTAAAATCAGGGACTCGACAAGGCTGCCCCTACCTATTCAACATAGTACTGAAAGTCCTGGCGGGAGCAATTAGACAGCAAAAGGAAATCAAAGGGATACATATTGGAAAGGAAGAAGTAAAAACATCACTCTTTGCAGATGACATGATAGTGTACATAAGTGACCCCAAAAATTCCACCAGAGAGCTTCCACAGCTGATAAACAAGTTCAGCAAAGTGGCTGGATATAAAATTAACTCAAATCCGTAGCCTTCCTCTACTCAAAGGACAAACATGTGGAGAAAGAAATTAGGGAAAAGATACCCTTCACAATAGTCACAAAAACTATGAAATACCTTGGTGTGACTCTATCTAAGCAAGTGAAGGACCCGTGTGACGAGAACTTCAAATCTCTGAAGAAGGAAATTGAGGAAGATCTCAGAAAATGGAAAGATCTCCCATGCTCATGGATTGGAAGGAAATCAGTCTGGCGGTTCCTCAGAAAATTGGACATAGTACTACCTGAAGACCCAGTTATTCCACTTCTGGGCATATACCCCAGAGACACTCCAATATACAACAAATACACATGCACCACAATGTTCATAGCAGCACTATTTATAATAGCCAGAACCTGGAAAGAACCCAGATGTCCTTCAGTAGATGAATGAATACAAAAATTGTGGTACATTTACACAATGGAGTACTACTCAGCTATCAGAAACAATGACCTTATGAAATTCTTAAGAAAATGGATGCATCTAGAGAATGTCATCCTGAGTGAGGTATCCCAGTTACAAAAGAACAGACATAATATGCAGTCACTGATAATTGAATACTAACCCCAGAAAGCTCTGAACACACCAGAAACAACTCACAGACTATATGAAGTTCAAGAAAAACTAAGGCCAAAAAAAAAAAAAAAAAAAAGAAGAAGAAGAAAAGAAAAAATCATTATGTTTAATCTTTACACACCAAGAAAACTTTGACTATTTCCAGGTTACATCTTGTTTTACATGTACTTTATGCTCATTGTAACTAGTAAGATTTTAATGCATACTATCAAACCTTTAAAAAAATCAAGTACTGACAAAAATGTATTCATATACTTTTATTCAAAATGCTTTTTAAATCTGTACATTTATCTGTTTTTTAAAATAAAGTTGTTCAACTTTCATAAAAAGAAATAATAATGATGATGATGATGATGGTGATTATAATAATAATAATAATAATAATAATAATAATAATAATAATAATAATAATAATAAACAATGTAACAGTCTGTACATTTTAACCAAAATTTTTTTTTCAGAGAATGTACTAGTTTTGGGAATGGAGGAAATCTTCCTACTGCTTATAGGAATGATCTCTCTTTTTTTGCTTTTGCACCTTAATTAGTATATCTCCTATTATATGCACACTTGGTGTGATTTGTATGGTTCTGTGGATGGAACCCAAGGGTTTGGATGTGCTAGGAAGTTGATCTATCACTCTAGTGCTGTGATAAAACACCATGACCAAAGGCAACTTGGGAAGGCAGGGGTAATTTTATCTTACAACTTATAGTTCATTATCCAGGGAAGTCAGGGCAGGAACTGATGTCAGGGACCTAGACGTAGAAACTGAAGTAGAAGTCACGAAGGACTGCTACTTACTGGCTTTCTCAGCTTTTTTTTTTATATGCCCTAGGACTACCTGC
Organism: Micromys minutus; assembly: GCF_963924665.1. Lineage (NCBI taxonomy): Eukaryota > Metazoa > Chordata > Mammalia > Rodentia > Muridae > Micromys > Micromys minutus. Next base: position 40,666,077 of record NC_137970.1, on the reverse strand, counting down.
TTACCTCAACCATTAATTAAGAAAATGCCCCACAGACTTGATCACAGTCCTATCTTATGGATTTTGGAGGCATTTTCTCAATTTTGGTTCTCTCTTTGTGAATAATTCTAGCTTGGGTCAAGTTGACAAAAACAACAATTAAAAAAACCCTAAAACAAACAAGCAAAAAAACTAAAAACAAAACAAGATGGCTACATTTCTAGTCCTGTTCTAATCATTTATAAATGCTGTACTAATACCTAGTGTGTAAAGGCTCTGCCATGACTGTGAAATATATTCCCAATAGATACTACAATCATTTAAATTTCTTGAAAAAGAAACTTTTTTTTCAGATTTGAATAAGATGACCATTGTACATTTTTCTTTCTTTCTTTTTAATTTTGGAAAAGTCTTATTAAGAGAGGACCCAGTCCTGGCTAGCTATTTGGTTGGTGATTACCAGAGTGTTGCTTACCTCGTTTCCCTTTCTTCTTGTATTTGAGAACTCACTTGTACTTAACAATCTTACATAGCTCGTTGGTGCACACTCAGATTGTGTCTTGCCCTAACTTGCTATGTTGATGAGGCAGGAACAAGTGTGCATTGTTTTCTTTATGTTCTTGGTCACTTAGTACTTTTGTTGAGGTCTGTGAACAGGGAGTGTCATGCAGCCATCATTGCTTTAGGGAAGGGTATATTGTCATTGTTTTAACTGTAGTAAATAATAATGCCCTTGAAGAAGGAGAAGAAATATAATATTTATTGCATTATCCAAACAAGAAATATGAAGGGTTGTTGGTTGTTTGGTTGTTTGGTTATTTTTGCCCCATTAATTTTTTTTCAAATGAGGATTTTTTTTTGTGAGATGTCTTTTTACTGAGGATTGAGTTTTTGATAACTAGACACTAAGATTTCTAGGAACATTTTAGGCTTACATGTCCACATCGATGTTCATCACCAAAGGAAGTCAGGACTGGAACTCAAGCAGGTCAGGAAGCAGGAGCTGATGCAGAGGCCATGGAGGGATGTTACTTACTGGCTTGCTTCCCCTGGCTTACTCAGCCTGCTTTCTTATAGAACCCAGGACTACCAGTCCAGGGATGGCACCACCCACAATGGGCTGGGCCCTCCCCACTTGATCACTAGTTGAGAAAATGCCTTACAGCCAGAAGTCATGGAAGAATTTTCTCAAGAGAGACTTTCTCAGCTCTGGTGACTCTAGCTTGTGTCAAACTGACATAAAATTATCCAGAACACTGCTCCTTCAAGAGACTGATGTCACCCACATCGATGGCTCACACCTACCTGTGATTCCAGCTCCAGGGGATCTTACACCTCTGGATTCTGTGGGCACCCACACTTCTGTGCATGTGTTCTCCCTCCAATTAGAACCAAGAAAAAGAAATTCAAAAAGAAGTACCATATGGATCAAAGAACAGCTCAAATTAAATTGTGTCATAACCAATTAAAAGCAACATGTTGTTGTATACCTTAAATATACATAATAAATTAAATCATGTATGAAAAAGATAAATTTTAAAACAAAATCCAAAATGAGATGTTTCATATCATTTAGAATAACTGTACTAAAAGTACCAAAAGTAGCTTGTCCTGGTGAGGATGTGGAGAGAGTGGAGCTCTCATACACTCAAGGAGAGTGGATGCAAAACTAGTGAAGGTGCTTTGGTATACAGTGTGGCCATTCCTCAAAAAAAATTAGATGTAATTATTACATGATCCAGCAGTTCCACTCTTAGGTATATACCAAGGACTCACAATAGCAGGCATCTGTACAAAAACCCACACATGGATGTTGATACTAGCATTATTTATAATAGCCCCAAAGTGGAAGCAATACAAATGTCCATTAATGAATAAGCAAATGCTCTGCATGCACACAGCAAATATTGCTTGATGTTAATATATGGTACAAAGTGGATGACTTTCAAAACTTGATGTTAAAGGAAAGACCCCAGACCTATAAAAGAATATTACATTTGTAAGAAGTATCCAGATGACACAGCCATTGTGCATTCTAGCTGTGATTCCCTGCATAAAACATGCACAAGATTGGGCCTGTCAACATTCTGCCATGGAAGGGAAAGGGGGCAGGTTCCTGATGTCATACCCCTCCCTGTGGGACAACTGGCAGTTAGTGGTTGGTAGGGGAGAATGTATTGTTTTCTTTCTTCTTTTTAAAAATTTATTCATGAGCTCACTTTTTTTAGACTTATTTATTTCTATGTGTATGGATGTTTTGTTTGCATGAAAGTTTGTATATCATGTATAAGCAGTCTCTTTAGACGTCAGAAGAAGGGGTAAGATCCCTGGGAACTGGAGGTACGAACAGATTGTAAGCCATCATGTGGATGGTGGGATTTGAACTTGGGTCCTTTGGAAGAATGCACATTGCTCTTAAATGCTGAGCCATCTCTCTAGCCTCACAACTTACTTTAAAAAACAAATATGTAATTAACATAATTTCTTCCCCCCACCTCCCACCCCCCCACATCCTTCCCCATCCTTTTCAAAATCATGGCTTACTTAAAAATTATTGTTGGTTATATACATTTATATATGCATAAATATATAAATACATCCTGCTGAGGCCATTCATCATTGCTAGGAAGTATATGTTTTCAGGGTTGCCCGTTTGGCACTGGATAAGCAATTAGTGGATCCTCCAGCAGATTTCTGGCACTTATATCTTTCTGTTTCCTGTTCTGCAATATTTCTTGAGCCCTATGTTGCAGCTCTATAAACTGGGGGCTGGGGCTCCCATGTTCCAGTCAATAGTCGTTCATGCATGCTCATGTGAGCAACTCTAATTAAACTCAGCAGGACACCAAGACATCAAAGTAAGAGGAAAAGTTCATGGAAAGGATTTCAGTCAGAGAGGAGGGGTGAATAAGTTATAATCTGTTATGTGCAGAGTAAACAGAGACAGAGAGTAGATTGGTGGCCATAGGGGATAGAGAGTTGGGAGAGTGAGGTGACTAATGATGAACACAACAGACTTTCTTTGGAGTGATAAGTGTTCTAAAATTGGATTGCGGTGATGGGTGATCATACTCTATGAAAATACTAAAAGAAAGAGCAAGTCATATATTATAAGTAGGTAAATGCTGTGGTATATCCCAGCAAGGCTATTTTCACCACGTTCTGCCTATTGGTCACAAGCAAATATTAGCAAATGCCTGAGGTCCAATTTGTCACTTTGTGTACTTTCCATCTAAAATGATTAATATATTTATTTCAAAAGACAATGTAATATGGGAATATGTAGTGCCCTCTCCATGGGTATTATATGCATGTGGTACAGAGACAAATATACAGGCAAAAACACACATACACAAAATTAAAAAAAAAACTTTTTTGGTAAGACATATGGGCAAGCACATCCTTCCTAAATGTGTGGGTGGACATACCTCAGAAAGTGGCCATACCATGTAATGAGCACTCAGCTCCGGGAACAACATGCCTGACATTTCAGATGCCCTGTTCAGGCCCCCTGCTTACCAGGAATGTTTTCATTTGAGCATCAGCTGACAGTGTATCAGACTGGAGAATCTACCATCTGAGTCAGTGGCGATGACGCAGCTTGTCACTGAATGTGAACTGAGGTTTCTGTGCCTTGAGCCTCAACTCTCCTGCTTTTGCTGCTCTGCTGTGAGGCGACCTTAACCTTCACTGGAGTGTCAACCCTATCTTCTACATAGTTTTAATAACTGAGGGGCAATGGGAGGGTGGGATTGTGCTGGTCCGGTTGAGGATTTGTTTCAGGCAAGTGGTGGTATTCCCCAGCCCTACATATCTGACAAAGACTGGAATAGGGGGCCTACCTAAGCAGTTGTAAACAAAGACCAGTTGTTCAAACTAGTGATCATTCCCAAGGTTAGTGGTATATTGAAATCCATAGAGACCTAAAAATGTAATCCTGGGACCCACTCTAGAGATATTGTGTTAGTTAGTTGGCCTTCTATATAACAATGGGCATAGAGATTCTTTTAAATACCCAAGTGATTCCAACTTAGACTCTTGTATTTTTTATTCAGGATGTTACTCAATGCCAACATTAGCTGAGTGTTAAATGTCACGTCTCACTGACTTTATAACATCAGTACGACCCATGCATTTTTTTGTTTTGTTTTCCTTTGAAGGCAATGTTGTAACCATATCCCTGTGTCATTTAACATAATAAGAATTAAGATGTTTTAAAGCAGTGAGTCATGGCAGTCAAATACCTGTTCTGTATTCCCTACAGAGAACCCAAGCCTTTGAAAGGGTGTCCAGAATATGAGTCTAACACCAAATAGAGGGTATAGTTGGCTAGTATACCAGTGAGGCACTTAGCACATATGAGTAGAGCCTCTGTGGGCACTAAAACACAGAAAATATGGGCAAACATGTGTTTGATATAGTAATAAACAATGAAGACAGACACAGGGCCTTACCTCCTGATTATTAGGGAATAACCAAGTACTCCCCAGTGTTCTCCTGGGAATTCTGATGCATGAGCTGAAGTTTACAGAAGCTCCATCTTCTCACAAGGCATGCCAATGGATCCTGGCCAGCAGTTCTGCTCCAGCAGAGCTCACCCCCCCCCCAACGTGATATCAAAGCACTGGTGGGTTCTGTCTTATATTTATATAACCAACAGAAAGAACCTATTTTAGAGAAAACAGGCAAAGAAGGGAGCTGAGGGTAGCAATTTCTTAGCCTGCTCTGTAATTTAGTCTAGTATTCTCTGTTGAAGGAGAAAATCATCCCCATGTTAACAGACAGTAGAGGATGAGAGAAGGAAAGTTGAAAAGTTTGGTCCCAGAATTCTCAATGTGCTGAGTAGGGAGGAAAACCTCTTTTCATTTCAGCACCATGCAAACACATTTGTCATTTATGGAGAAAATACAGATGCACAATTAAAATATAAATCAACAGATGGAGTGACAAGGTGAGAGGAAACGAGAGTTTTCACTATGAACGTGGAATTTGAAACTAGACTGTTGTCTCAAAAGTGATCTCAGATGGGTTAAACAAGCTTTTTATGCCCCAGCACCTGCCTCTATAAAATGTGTGCACCTCATGATGCCTGGCACAAAGTAAGCTCCTAAAAGTTAGCTTTTATTCATGTTGTGTCATCCTTGTGGCCACTTCCCAGGATATTGCAAGGGAACAGAAAAGAGTTCTCTCTGCTAATTTGAAGTCATCAGAGAGAATAGTCTTTCTCCCACCCCAGGTCAGGGGACTCCTGGCCTAGGATGAGTAGGAATGAACCAGAGGGGAAGGAGACAGAATTCCCATAGTGGCAGAATAGAGGAGTTTGTGGGTGACAAGCTGGGTCCAAGAAAGGTTTTAAAAGGGATTTGTAGTTTTCAAGATTTATTTTAATATTGCCTTTTATGTATTATGAGTATTTTGTCTGCACGTGTGTATGTGTATTAGGTGTGTCCCTGGTGCCCATGGAAACTAGTTACAGATGGTTGTGAGCTGCCACGTGAATGCTGGGAACCAAATCCAGGTCCTGTGCAAAAACAAGTGCCCTTAATCTCTGAGTTATCTCTCCATAACCATGATTGGTATTTTTATCATAATTGCTTCCATATTTGAAAGATAGACAACAGACTAGAAACACATGCAAAAGGTGCAATTTGGCTTTCAATCCACAGAAAAGGATCACAATGGAATGAGGTTACAAAGAGTTCATACTATCTTCAAGTCCACCTGGGAACCTGGAGCTCAGAGTTCGCAAGGTATGCATCGGCCTGGTTTCTGTTGGTATAACAAAAGGCCTGGGACTGAATAATTTATAAAGAAGAGACATTGCTGTAGCTCACACTTGTAGAGGTCTAAGAACTTGTGGTTGGCTCTAGGATCCATCCACCTTACTGTATCATAGCATAGTCCATGGATAGTACCACGATGGGAATGCATGTAAAGGGAGGGATCACAGAAAACCAGAGAGTGATTTGGGACCCAGGATTTCCTTCTTTCTGTGTGAACTAAAACTAACTTTCCCCAAACTAGTTTACTTCATAAGACTAGCATTAGTCTCTTCTAAGAGTAGTGCCTTCAATGATCTCATCACTTTCAGCAGCCTTGTCTCTAAATGCTCCACCACATCAACACTACCACGTTGAAGAGCAAGCTTCCAGAACACAAACACTTGGGTGTTACCTGAAAGCTCGTGGAGCCCCACACTGGATGCAATATTTTAACAGGGACATTGGAGTCCCTTTCAGTTCTCAGTTTCATTGATGAAATAGTATAAAACAGACTCATGAGGAAGATTGAGGACATTTTTGTTATAGATTAATAGAAAAACAACAGGGCAGGCAAGCTGTATATCTTGGAAGAGAGGAAGCCAAGCTCCTTTGTAAGCATCCACAAGGTAGATGGGCAGACACATGGCCAAAAGGAGGGGCAGTTTCAGAGGAAAAGGAGGAAGCTAAAAGAGCTAGGGAAAGAATGCTTGGGAAATGAATAGAAAGTAATGAAAAGGGAACCTCATGCTTTTCTGAGAAAAACAGGCAGGCTCTTCAGTGCTATCCGATGAAAGCTCTGTAAGTGACTGCACGGAGGGCGGGGTTCCGCAGGGGTGGACTATATTATCTCATTAAAGAGGTGATTGTTTCTCCCACCAGTATGTAATGCTCTAATTTTTGGAGTAAATCAGAATGTCCACACATTAGGGAGCAAGTTATCAGTCACAGCCTTTAAGGCTCCTAAAACATTCCCTAGTTAGGAATGGGAACCCTAAAATCATTTAGGAGATGTGCTGAAATTGGGAGATGTGGGGCAAGTCACATTTAAATCACGGCAAAAACCATTGCTGCTGTTTCCTGTATCTTAGATCCAGACCCTTTTCCTTCAGCAGTACAATAGAGATAGACAGTCACGGGCAGATTTTTAACTGGCGCCCTGGTAAAAATGACTGTTCATTATCTATTCCCACCTCTTTACAGTATACTTTGATGTATATTGCAGATTCCAGAAATAGTAAAACTACATTTCCCAGACTCCATTGCAGCTGTGTAATTTAAGTTCCACCAATTAGATGTGGTCGTATGAGGATTCAGAACCTGTTTATTGAAGTGGGAAGCTTCCTTTTGTAAGTACAGGTTACAACAGGTCTTGAGTAATTCCAAAGCCGATGGCACAGCAGAGTCTTCCTCATCTCCAGATTGCATCTGCAGGCAGTAATGCTGGAGCCAGACAATGACAGAGCACCTTCTTGATTTGCTTACCCAATGCCTTTCTGAGGGAGGAGACTTGGCTATCAGGAAAACTCAGTTAGCACATGTGTAATGTCTATCTGTTGTATTCTAGGCCCAGATGGGCAGGCTCTTTCTCAACAGCCCTATCCAGTGCAGGGGTCATCTTCTCTTGCTCTGAGGCGTCTCTCCTTATCTATAGCCCTGTATTAGGTAACTAAATTGCAGAATAGGAGTCTGTCTTACCTTTTACCCAGAAGGCATCTGGGCTTTCCATGCAAACCACACCCTCTCTGCACTAATGCAAACCTGGCCATCCTTCTGCCCTGAAGCTTTAAGTTTAGTTATGTTCCTGTACACAGTAGGGTGGGGCTGATATATGCAGAAGGCAGAAGTGGGGATACCCCAGGAGCTGGACTTACCAGTAGTTGCAAGGCACCTGATGTGGGTGCTGTGATGTGCACCTAGGTTCCCTGGAAGAAAAGCATGTGCCTCACCTCAGACTTGTCTCCAGCCCTCTCCTTTGTTTAACTGGAACATTTACCTCCCAAGATACCTCCATGTGCAGTATGTAGCTGTGACCTGTACACAGACATTTGAAATCTAATTCATGTGTACTTGCCAATCTGGAGGCTCCATCACTGGGGTGTATGTTTCTTGAGGAAGGGGCGCCTTTGAAAATCCTCTGTAAGTCCAAGCATAGTGGTGTGTGGTGCGTGACTGTCATGTCAGCACTGGCAAAGTTGAAACAAGAAGATCATGGGGTTGAAGTCAACCTGAACTGCCTAGTGCAGCCCTGTTTACAAAAGGAATCATGAAGGATTCATGGGAAAGCCCTGGTTCCAGGTGATGGGACAGATAGGAAAGGCTGGAAAGCAGCTAATGTCAAAACCTGCTGGCACCCAGAGGGTGTGCCTTCCAACTCCCTCCAAGCCACAGAGGGCACAGATGTATGGGGCTGCTGGCCCAAGCTCTCTCGGCTCCGCATGAGACAGCAGTTTGACTGCTTATTACCAAACCACACAGAAAGGCTCAGATGGCATTAGTTCTGTAGCCGTTTCCTTTGCCAAGCATTTGCATGCCATAAACTGTGCAAAACGAACTCAGCAATTACCTCTTGGACTTTGGAAATTTCGTAGGAAAGAATACCTCATCTCAAAGGAGGATGTAGTGGGAGGGGGAGGGGGATGGGAGTAGGAAAGTCTGGGAATACAAACCGTGAGTTTCTCTTCTAGAGTGACTAACAACAGTTAGTCTTTTGCTCCTTGTCCAAGGGACACATTGAACAAGTATAAAACTGGACCAGGCTATTTACAGAAATATTCTGGAGGTACCAGGCATGTTGGGCGATCGCGGTGTACAGCATTAATCCCAGCACTTGGGAGGCAGAAGCAGGTTGATTGCTGTGAGTTCCAGGCCAGCCTGGTCTACAGAGTGAGTTCCAGGATAGCCAGGGCTACAGAGTAAGTTCCAGGATAGCCAGGGCTATACAAGAAACCCTGTCTCAAAACAAAACAAAACAAACAAGACAAAAATAAATAAAGATACCAGACCTTCCTGCTGTCACAGGAGCCCAGGGCATATTTTCTTTCGTTCTTTTTTCTGATACCCATCCACAAAGAAGATGTACTATTAAAACAAGAGGTGGTAATACAGGCCAGGATCCCAGCATTCAGGAGGTGTGAGTCAGAAAGACCAAAAGTTCAAGATCATCTTCTGTTATATAGTGAGTTCAAGTTCAAGGATGGTTTAAGCCATACACGATCCTGTCTCAACAAATACACAAGCAAAACTGCAAACATACCCACCAAGGAAAGTCAGAATAAGCTTCTTTATCACTGAGGGCCCCACCCTGATACTCACTGTGTTCACTGTGTGTAACCTCCAAGAAAAAGCTGAAGAGAAGCCCGTGTTGCCTGTAGCACAGGCCCAGCCTCTGTGTGTACAGAGGCAAGAACAGTGAGTAGCGTATAAGAGGAGACTGTAGTTTTTAAAAAAAGGCAGCTTTTCATTTGGTTTGCTTTTTGAACCTTGGGTCTTACTATGAAGTCCAGGCTGACCTAAATTATCAGTCTTCTAGCCCCAGTCTCCCGAGTTTTGCATGCATGAGCCACTAACAGTCATATAATTCTTATAATTAAGAAACTTCAATCTGAAATATAAGTCATGAAAATATTTTTTTAAAAAAGGGCCCAGTTCATAAAGTGCATGAAATGCAAACAGAAGGACCTGAGTTCAAATCCTAGAACCTATGTGCAAAAGGTAGGTGTGATGGCACATGCTTGCCACCCCAGAACAGGGCAAGCAGAGGCAAGAGGATCTCTGTTGCTTGCTGGCCAGCCTGCCTAGTATAACTTGTGAGCCCAAGTGAGAAGCCTTATCTTGAAGAGCAAGATGGGTGGTTCCTGAAGAATGACACCTGAGGTCGTTTACTGATATCCACATACACACATACACGCATGCACACATGCAGGGAAAAGAAAGAAAAGAAGGAAGACAGATAGACAGACAAAGAAAGAAAGAAGGAAGGAAGGAAGGAAGGAAGTAAAAAGTAAGACACTAAAACAAACTCAAGCCTGTCCCCTCAAACTAAAACCTTTAGTATGTTGGTACAGACTAACTCAAGATCCAATAATCAAGGAACAACCTTTTGGGGCCTTGAGTAACTGTAGACACTACAGAACAGGTCTAAGACAGTGCCCGTCTTCTTAGGTAGGGTTCTAATGTGTCACCTGAATCTTCCCAACATGAGTGAGCTGCGAGACCATGGTAGTAGCTTATAAGACAACAAACAGTGAAGTGACATCCTTCCCTTCTATTCCTTGTCTCGCTCTCCCACTGCTCTGCTAATATTTCCAAACCTCTCCCAAAGAAACTACTCACCCTCTGGTATTTACTTCCAGGAGAACTCAAGCTAAGACATCCTCAATATTTCTCTATTGTTTTAAACCCCATTCTCTTCCCTTGCTGAATGGCTCTAACTTTCCAGCCAGCTGTTTTCTAGCCAGTAGCTCTTGGGCCATATGCTACCAAGGAGAGGTCAGCACAAAAGTTGCATAAACGTATTTAAACATTATAAGAATTTTTTGATGACTCAGTTGCATGGTTCTTTAGCATAAATGTTGTGGATGTCAACATTATATCATATTGCCAAAAACATTTGACATGCCTGCTAGGCCCTTCCATATAATCAAGGCATTTGGTACAACGTTTTAAAATTCCTTTTGTTTCTTAAGAAACTTTCCCATATCTTTGATTTTATCATTAGATGTTTGCTCTGGTACTAGAATCATACCTGGGCCATGCCAAGTGAATTGTCATGTTTCTGTTGTTTTGATAAAACATCATGACCAAGGCGACTTGTAGGAGGAAGAGTTGATTTGAGTTGTGGTTCCAGAGGGTTAAAGTCTATCTTGGTGGGGACGCATGCATGGTTCAAGTGTGGACAGTCACAGTGTCCAGAGCAGAACAGTGCACAAGCAGCATGAAGCCTTCGGTCCCAAAGACTACCGCAGTGATGTAGAGCAAGGCTGCATCCCTCAGCACCCCTCTTCCCAAACAGAGCTACCAGATGAGGACCAAGTGTTCAAATGCCCAAGACTATGGGGACATTTCTCATCAAAACCACCACTGCAGGCTTTCATGTGCTAAATATATTTTCTGATAAGTTAAATATCGGAAGGGAGATATTTTAGATATATTAGGAATAATTATAATTTGGACTCTTGGTATTTTTTTTTTTTTTTTGATACTTGACTATAGCCCAGGGGCCTCATATCTGTGATCGTCCTATCTCACCTTCCTGAGTATGTGATTACAGGACTAACCATGACTAGCTGGAATTTTCTTCCTTCCTTCTTCCCCCAGCCTCTCTCTTCCCTCTTTCCCTCTTCTTCCTTTCTTCCTTCTCCTGTTCTGTTTTCTTTTGAGACTGTTTTGCCCACATGTATGTATGTGCATCATATGTGTGTGTGTGGTGCCCTCAGACGTCAGAAGAGAGTGTTTTATCTGGAACTAAAATTGCAGACAATATGAGTCATTGTGTAGGTGCTGGGAACCAAACCTGAGTCATCTGCAAGAGCAAGAATGGCTTTTAACTGCTGAGCTAGCTCTCTAGCTCCATACACCATTATCTTAATAGCTATTATAAAGAAAACAACATAATTTTGTATTACAGCATATTTCCTCACTGTTCTTTCCTAATACTTGTGTTTATATAATGGGTTATCCTGCACTTCCTTATACATACATACATACATACATACATACATACATACATACATACATTGATATGTGCTCCGTGCAGGGCATCTAGGGAACTAAAGATGAACAGGCTCTTCTATATGAGGAGCTTAGGACCTTAGAGTCTGGAAGGTGAAATACTGATCACAGATAAGTAAGAAATCAAGACATTACAACAGTACAATGCAGGTAGTTCAGTTATAGAGCAATGACCTAGTATATACAAGTTCCAGGTCCCATATTCTACATTAGAAAAAAAGTTCCAGAGCATTAAAGATATTTGAAAAATACAGCTAAACAGAGTAATTATGAAACTGAAGCAAAACAATAACGTCAGCATCTACCTCTGTGTGATACCTTCTTTCATTAAATTACTTTTTAAAATGAAATATGCAAAGTTTTGTTCTCCCTGCTTCATTCGTCAATCTATTATTTTAATGCCTAAAATATTAAAAACTATTATCAAAAAAGTGCTATTTAATTTTGTTTATTGTCCCCAAGATTCTACAGAATCATATATTGGGGAATTCTTCCCCCTCCCTTTTGGTGTGACAGTAACATCAAAGATAATTTTCTTAATACAAAGGATGGGACTGGAGAGATGGCTCAGCAGCTCTGAAAACTTGTTTCTCTGGCAGGGAACCAAGTTTCAATGCTCAGCATCCACATGGCAGCTTCCAACCATTTGTGGCACCAGTTTCAGGGGATCTGGTGCTTTTCTTTTGGCCTCTGCAGTCACATGGTGCAAGATATGTATGGAGGGAAAACATACATGCACATGAAATGAAAAAAATACAAAGGAATGTGAATCACAGATAGGGATTCTTTTATCGATGATATATTTTAAAAATTTACAAAAATTATCTGTAATGTGGTATTGAAAAGACAGCTTGCTGTACTTCTAGAGGACAAAAGTCCATTCTCATCACCCAATTTAAGAAGGCTTAACAGCTTCCTGCAATTCCTGCTCCAAGGAGATCTGAAACCTCTGACCTCTGCCACCATTCACTCATGTGGCCACGCCTCTCCCACATACACACAGTTCAAAATAAAATATGTCTTTAGAAACTTGCTACATCTGGGTAGTGGTGGTGCATACCTTTATTCTTAACACTTGGGGGGCAGGGCAGAGATAGATGGATCTCAGAGTTTTCAAGGTGAAGTTCCAGGAATGACAGGGCTAAACAGAGAAACCCCCTCCCCTGTCTCAAAAAAATGAGGCAGGGGTCCAGGGAGAGGTCACCCAGAGGCCAGCCTACTCCTACTTCAAGTAACAGGGGTGAGCAGAAAATAGCTGGAAGCCATCCAGTTGTTACATGGCACCAGTGGGCTGTAGACATCACAGATAAGTAAGAAATCAAGGCAAAGTTACAACAGTACAAAAAAGGTAGTTTGGGAATTGCCTAGGATGTACAAGTTCCAGGTCCCATATCCCACATTAGAATGTGACATGCCCACCACCATGCCACAGAGCATGTGCTGAGGAAGACACCCAGAGGCCTGCCTGCCTGGCTGCCTGCTGCATTACCAGCCTACAGTAAGAGCCACTATGATGTGCAAGTATGTGGTGGACAGATGAGAGAGAAAGAGAAGGGGAGCAGGTTGAGAATTATAAAAAGAGATCAAACTGGAGGTGCAAGGGCAGAGAGGAATAGGCTGTTGTGAGCGGCCTGCCCTGCCAGCTGAGGCCATGGTGAAGCCGCAGCCCGCGCTGCTGCTGAGGATCATGTCTGTGCCCTTGGGCATGCAGCAGCAGGGGTCTGTGTCCATGTACCTGGCTCATATAACCACTAAAGACCTTGTGGATCCCTGGTCTGCACTGCCACCTGGGACCATGTTGACATCCAAGGATTGTACAGAGCTGACCCCACCCCTCATTAGCTGCACCACTCCAGAGAGCAGACCCTGTGCCCCCCCCCAAGCATCACAGCAGGGCTGGCTCTGGTGGCAGGGGTGTGGGAGAGTTGGCCCTGCCACTTGTCTACTGGAAGGCATTCTAGACCCAGGGGAGATACCCTTCCTGCCTCTTGCCCCTTGCCCCTGGTGGCAGGTTGGAGATTTGGCCCTGTCCCTCACTGGCTGCAGCACTCTGGAAAGTTCACCTCAACTGGGCAGCACAGTAAAGCTGGTCCTGGTGATAAGGGTGCAGGTAGGCTGGCCCTGCGGGTATGAGCGCAGGAGCGCTGGTACTGCCCTTTGCCAGCTGCAGCACTGGGTGAACTAGCCAGGGCTTGCCCTGGTGATGCATACATGAGAGAGCTGGCAGGCTGACTAACTCGGCTGCCACCCAGGCCCAGATCCAGGGCTTCAAGTTGGCTCGACGTTTGCATCATCTATGAACCGCTGGAGCATGTGAAAGGGCCGGGCCTGCAGATCCAAAGCTGCAGGATCTCCATGACAGAGCAGCAACAGGCTATCTGAGAGGAGTAGCCAGAGGCCAGAAAACAGATCAATGACTTAATGCACTGAACCTTTTTGCAAGTAAAGATGTGTGGGCAAAAGGCTATACTGTGTGACCAACTGTGACATACTGCAGCTTCCATGAGGAGATGTTTTCTATGTCCTGTTTGAATGTCTTATTTTAGGTGTAGGGGAGGGTGCAAGGGCGGAGGATGGATATGAAAGGACAGAGAGATGAGGGGGATTAGTGCACATGATGTGAAACTCAAAAAGAATCAATCAAGATAAAAAAAGCAACATATTCCATTAAGGTGTAGATACAACATTTTTTTTGTATAGCTTTTGGGATTGCTTTGGTTGTTTTCAATTTTTGACTTGTACAACAAACTTGTAAAGTTGTTTTTGTCAATTGTGAATAAAAACAAAAACCCAAAACCCTTCAATTTTAACTTTTATTACTGGGTTACATGGGACTGTTTTCATGCAAGTAATATACTTTGAACAACTCCCAACCCAGGCCCTGCCATCCTCCCCTTTTCTTCTTCTCCATTATTCCTTTTGTTCCTTCACACACTCACACTTCTACGTTCACATCATCTGTGCACAATTTTATTTATCCGTGTAGAATCTCAGAAAGACACGGACTCACTATGCAGCCCAGGCTGGCTTCAAATTCACTCCTCGAGCTTCTGTCTCCCAAATGCTGGACTTAAATGCCTGGGTCACCCCATCTGACTGTAATTTCTTTTCTTAACTTTAAATTGTAGCTTCTAAATGAGAGGCGATGCCGTTCAAGTCTGAAAGAGTTTTAGAAATCTATGATGGCCTCAAAAAAGTAATAACTGAAGAAAAATTTGACACTTAAAAAATGTGAGGTCTAAAATTGGAAAGCATTCTACTAAACTTTCACACAGGTGAAATATTCTACCAACTCTGTATTCCACCAACACAGACACCATACAAATTAAAGGGCACTTGAACTTCCTTCTGCTTAGAATTTTCCAAGAGTTGTTCAGCATGTCAGGAAATCTCAGTAACAGGAGCAGAAGTGTTTGTGTGATCACAGTTGTCACTGAAGGCCACCTGCATTCGCCTGCATCTTGAGCTGTCACTTATAGTGATGCTATGAGAAAGCACTGGAGTACTTTATTATGTTCTCTGATGTCGGCACACCTGAAGGTCTGCAATGTGAAAGGCATGTTATTTTATTAGGTATTTCTTTTGTTTCTCCTTTCTAGTAATCCTAACATTTATTACAACTATGTGCAGAGATGTATGGTATCATATGTAAATTTCAAGCTAGTACAGGTGGCTACTAAATACATTTTAAAAAGACTGTCAGGCCATAGACTGATGTTTTAAATAAGTAAGTCTTAGCATATGATAATATATCTTTTCCAGTCCCAAAGCAGTTATTCTGTCTGCCTAGTATGTGACACAACGGGGATTACCATATTCACATGGCTTCAAGACTAAAAAGATTGTTCAACCCTGTCTTAGTCTCTGCCATCTGTAGTCTACAATAGCAATTTCATCCATTTCCATGATGCCGAGCGCTTGGTCGTTTGTTCTATGGAATATTTGATGGCCCCTTAGGATAAATAAATAAATAAATAAATAAATAAATAAATAAATAGGGCAATGAATCAAATCTTGAAGAGAATTTCAAAATGAAGAGAATCCAAGTTGCCTTGAGTTTAGGATTTTCCCTGGAGAACTTGGAAGCAAGCATTAACAAGCATGCCTATTTAGTGCTAAGTCATACACACTAGCATTAAACATCTCAGTAGGAAAGGAAGCGGTTACTGGGACGAATCCAGTAACAAAAAATAAATATGTAGCTTGAGCTGGTTTCAAATATGAATTTACAGATCATGTTGCCAGCACAGTCAAAAAGAAAAATGTACCATCAGTGAGAAAACCTGTAATAAACATGTGGGGTTGATCTTTGGCAAGATTGCAAAGTAGCTGATGTTTGTTTCTAGTGCTTCCATCTTTCTCTGGAGGCCTTTTCTGCCCATAGCACTCCTCACAACTACAAGCCAGAGGCCCTCAGTCCACATGGAATTAGCAAGCAGGTTTTGAGATGAGAGCAGAGATAGAAGAATGGCCTAGAGACGTGCAGGACAGCAAACCTGTAATGCAGAGCTTCAGAGATGCCCTCCCTCCAAAACACAGTAGAATGACCAACTCCTGAGACGTTTTCACTCATCCATCATAAACAGAAAGACAGATAGCAGACAGATGGACACACACACACGTGCACATGTACACACACATACACACACACACACACACACACACACACACACACACACACACACTAAATAAGTAAAACAAACAAAAGTTATAACAGTTCTTGTATGGGAAAGCAAATTTGTACACAACCTGCCTTCTCATTAATCAAAACAAAAGTATCCAAGATTCCCCGGAGGCAGCCTCATCACACAATTCCTGATTTGTGGGGAGCCCTCCAGTTAATTCTGAGTTACTAAAAGACATGATCAGGCCAGATCAATGAAAATCCTAAAGATTACTTTTTAAATAACCAATTTAATTGAAAGTATATTATGATTAAGTATTTAACAAGATGATTCTAGATTAAGTTTTACAATATCTGTTTTAAGACTTTATTTTACAATCAGAAGAATGCCAGATGTGGTAATGCATACCTATAATCGCTGTATTCCCAAGGGTGAGGCAGGAGGATTGCTGAGTGTCTGTGGTCAGTCTGGGTGACATAGAGAATTAAGGACCACCCTAGGCTATGTAGCAAGATCCCATCTCAAAAGGAATCATAATGGTTGCATATAAAGGCAAATGACCTTTAAATGCTTTACTTTGGAAATTTCCCTAAAACATTGAGATTGTATTAGTTATTTGTCTCTCTGCTGTGGCAAAATACCTGACAAACACAACTTACAGGAGATGGGTTTACTTTGATGCACAGTGCAGGGAATGCACTATTATGGCAGGGAAGGGGTAGAAGCAAAGATCAATGAATGTTGATGCCCATCTATCTTTCTCTTTTTTATGCAGTTCAGAACCCCAGCCCGTGGAATTCTGTCTCCTACAGTTAAGGTGGGTCTTCCCACCTCAATTGACATAATCGAGAAAACCCTTCATAAGCATGCCCAGCGATTTGTTTCCTAGGTGATTCTGTATCCCATCACCTTGGCAACCAGGATGAACTATCACTGAAATTCTATTTTATTTATTTAATTTTTAATGTTTAGAAGATACATGGTGTCTGTATTTTGTTCTTTTGTTTTGCTTTGACATAGAGTCTCTCTATATAGCTCTGGCTGTCTTGGAATTCCCTATGTAGACTAGGCTGGCCTTAACCTCACAGAGGTCCTTCTGCTTCTGCCTTCTGAATGCTGGGATTAAAGGCATACACCACCATGCTCAGCCTACTTTTTAATTTTAATTTTTATTTGAGGGTGGAGTGGGATGAGACAGAGTCTATGTAGCCCTGACTGGCATTGAACTCATCCTGTAGACCAGGCTGGCTTTGAACTCACAGAGATCCACCTGCCTCTGCTTCAGGATCCTGAAATTAAAGACACGCAACATTACACCTGGAATCTGATTTTTTTATGTTTTACATATTTATTTATTTTATTATTATATATGGGGATTTTGCATGCATGTAAATATGTGCAAAATGTATGTGCCGTGCCCACGGAGGTCAGAAACCTGTGGCTGAATGCAGAATCCCTGGGAGAGCAGTCATAGTGCCTCTGTGTGCTGTGAATGAAACCCAGGCAACATAGAAGAGCAGCCTGTGCCCTTAACCACTGAGCAATCTTTTCAGCCCCATTTTTACACTTTTTTTTTTTTTTGTAATTTGATTGTGAGGTCCTTGAGCATAAACTTTATTTTTACAACTATGTTTGACAAACTTTTCTTTTATGGAGGGTTTCAAATAAACTCTGGTTACCTCGGGCCAAGTAATCACAAAACATTAAAACAGGGAGAAATATGTATATTTTGAATAAATGTGTAATTTTTACTGGCTGGATAGGCAGACTCTTAGTCTTTTTTATGTCCTACCTAGGTTGGCACCAGCCACAATGTGTGCACTCAGTAGCATAGGCTTCTGTTTCATCATCATCTACAAAGGGGGAAGGCGGACAAGCTGATCTCCAAGCCTATCCTGAACTCTAAAATGCCAAAAGTAGATTATAGTATAGATATGCCCCTCTCTCTGTATTAGAGGACTCAAAATACCCTATCTAGAGTTTTCCTTGGGAGTAATATTTTTATTTTAATAATTATAGACAGGGGGAGAGTAGAACATGTTTCTGTTTTCCTCTCCCCATAGGAAATCTTTTGTGGGTAAAGGTCAGAATATCGAGAAATTGATAACCTCTTGGGGAGAGCAAGGGTTAAGGCATTGAGAGTTGGTTACTGGAAGGAGAGTGCATGCAATGAAAGCCACACTTGTCTCTGCCTCCACAAATATCTAGAGTGTGTCTGTTGGGAACAAGAGGTGTTCCCAGTCACATATTCAGTGCTATCAGAAGTGGTGCTTCCTATTTGATTTTGAAAACTGTCAGGAAAGTGTGTATAGACGTGGCATGAAACGAGAGTATTCCTAAACTTAATTGTCCCCATTCATGTTAATCTGAGGTGGATGCACATTTTGGTCCGTGGGTAGCACTCTGAGAATTAGAGTACTTTAATAGTCATGCTGACTAAATGAAGATTTTAAAATATGGATTATTTGCATACTGAACTCCATTGGCTAAAGAAGTACTTTACTTTCTGAACATTGGTTCAACTACATTTTTTTTGATAAAAATTCTGCAGCCTAAGATACACTGGGACCACTCCCTTGACACAGGTCTCCTCCACCCCAGGGAAAAAAATGACAGCTTTAGTCAGGAAACTCGGGGTTATAAAGGTACACAAGAAGGTCACTTCAGCTGCTTGACTGGATTCCCCTTCTGTGCCTCTGTCTTCCTGTCTTACTTCATTTTCTGCTGCTATGAGAAAATATCCAAATCTGGGTAAATTAGAAAGAATAGAAGTTTAATTTGCTTACAGTTCTGGAAGCTGGAGAGTCTGAGAACATGGTGCTGACATATGTTCGGTATCTGGTGTGCTGCGTACTAACAGTGGAAAGGTATGTGTGCCTGAGAAAGAGGCAAAACAAGGACAGCCTCTGGGTAACTAATCCAGTTCTTCAAAATGGAGAATTCACTTCCATAAGAATCACCACCTTCCAGCGCGTGTTCTACTGCGGACTGCATTTTAACACGAGTTTTAAAGGGGGACAGGCCCCACCAAATCCATAGTGCTGCCTGGTTAAGAGGGTACGAGTCTGAAAGGATATCCTAAGCATACTTGAAGGCTGTATTTATGTGGTCACTGTGGAGTATATGTATACTTTTAATGAAGGACTAAAAGATGATTATAAATCAGCACCAATATGCATATTAAATGTGCGTGGTCGCTAAATTCAGAAATTATTCCAGAAAACTGCCAAGAATCTACCCTCAGGAACATGGGGTATGCCACAGGCTAAATAATGTCCCAACTCCATCTTAATCTACTTTGTGCTGATATAATAAATTACGTGGGACTGGATAATGTATAAATAATGGGAATGTATTTCTTATAGCTCTGGAGGCTGAGAAGTCTAATAGTAAAGCATAGGTGTCCGGCTCCTGGTGAGAGCCTGTACGTTAATCCTCCTTTGCTGCAGACCCGAGGCAGAGTGGCAATGCCGTGAGAGAGGATCGCTGCTCACTTCATAGCGTCTAGGAAGCAAAGATTCTGAATGAGGGACCTGAGGCAAGCGCTAGCTCCAGATACTTCCAGCGATCTGCATCTTCCACCCAGGGCTCATCTCCTAGTCTCCATGCTCTCCCAATAATGCCATCAAGTAGAG
Source organism: Micromys minutus (assembly GCF_963924665.1). Classification (NCBI taxonomy): domain Eukaryota; kingdom Metazoa; phylum Chordata; class Mammalia; order Rodentia; family Muridae; genus Micromys; species Micromys minutus. Next base: position 40,646,346 of record NC_137970.1, on the reverse strand, counting down.
AAGACATCTATAAATTGATCTACTGATGAAGGCCGAGTTCATGGCTGTGCCAGTGATTGGACTTAGCAAGCTAGGGACCAAATCTTCAACACTTGAACCGTTGGGGAGACACTTACTATGCAAACTACAATAGCCAACTTGCTGTGCTGAGTCCTCATGTGGCAGAAGGTGAAAGGTGAAAAAAGCAACAATGTGCTGGTGTGGAAGGAGAGCACAATATAGTGCATTCACTTATTCTATGTTGACATGATTAGTCCATTCACAAGACTGGAGGTAAAGAATTTCCAGGAGTTCACACTTTGCAACACCATTGTACTGAAGAGTAAATTTCCGAACCAGGAACTGGCCTGTGGGCTATGGGAACATTCAGAGCACAGCAATCCTCTCCATTTCCTAATGCCACAAACCTGTCATTGCATTCTCTTAAGATGACAGGAGACTTGGCAGGTATTAAGTTGGTGATCTGGAGATGGGAATGTTTTCCTGGATCATGTGCATAGATTCATAAGTCCTTAGAAGTGGGAGGCAGGAAAGTAAGGAGAAGAGAAGCTGGGGTCATGATGGTAGCTGCTGGAGTGGTGTTGGTCTGAAGAAACACAGGAGGCCTCAAGAAGGCTACAGTCTTAAGGTTCTGCCACCTTCTTCAACAGCATTTGAAGGAGGATGCTTTCACACCTCTGTGATGGATAAAAGTAAACCCGATCGTTTTTTTTTTTTCTTTAATTGTAAACCATGTATCAAGTTTCTGCTCAAAATTTTGTAGAATAACTTAAACATAATTGCATTCTATTAGCTAATAATGTATTTCTTATGCATAGTTATGTTGAAGTAAAGTTCCAAAAAAAAAAAAAAAAACGAATAAGAATAAGAAGTGGTGAATCCTCCCTGTGCTGGTGAGTTGACAACCTGACACAAACTAGAGAATTTAAGGGAGATCCAGTTCATTCAGGTGGTTGGGAGATTTCCCTAAGATGTGAGGTTTAATTCTAAGGATGAGTAGAGATTACCAATTCTGTGACTGAAGGTAGAAAGAGTATTTACATTTCTGAGAGAATGAGGATCTGTTATGAATCATAATGCATTTGTTTTCTGATGGTCTTAGGTGACCCCTGTTAAAGGGTCATTCAGCCCCAAAGGGGTTCAGAACCATTGCTTCAGACTGAGTCAAAATAACCCCTTCTTCCTTTATGTTGATGTTGTCAGGTATTGTCGCAGCAGCAGTGGGAAAAGTAAATATAATGGGAGCAAAACCACCATTTCAACGCATCTAGTAGACATTAGTGAGAATGGTGTTTGGGGTGGTTTGAACATTCTTGGCCCATGGGAAATGTTACTATTAGATGTGGCCTTATCAGGGAGGTGTGTCTTTGTTAGAGGAAACATGTCACTGTGGGGGTGGACTTTGGGGTTTGCTAGTGCTCAAGCTCTGCCCACTGTAGAGAGCCTCCTTCTAACTGTCTAGAGAAGACAGTCCCCTCCTGTCTGCCTTGTGATTAAGATGCAGAACTCTTCCAGCATCATGCCTACCTGGACCTTTTCATGTTTCTCGACATGATGATAATGGACGGAACCTCTGAACTTGTAAGGCAGCCCTAATGAAATGTTGTCCTTTATAAGAGTTGCCTTGGTCATGGTGTCTGTTCACAGCAGTAAAACCTTAACTAAAACAATGTCTACAGGAAAATCAGCACAACTCAGGAAGGACTTCACATGTGTGCTAACCCCCATTCTCGTTCTTGCTCTTTTGCGTTCTCTCTCTCTCTCTCTCTCTCTCTCTCTCTCTCTCTCTCTCTCTCTCTCTCTCTCTCTCTCTCTCTCTCTCTCCATTTGTGGTACTGTGACAGAATACTATTGACTGCATGGCTTATAAACCACAGACATTCATGTCTCTTAGTTCTAGAGACTACAAGCCCGGTGTAAATGTGGCTTTTATTTCTTCAGATGGAGTGATGAGATAAGAGCCAGTTGAACCCAGAGTATTTCTTTCTCTGTTCTAACTATCCCTAGGTCTAGGTCTGGAAACTTCTAGCCTCTGAACAATATAATCTTTTTCAAGATAGGACCCTGAAGGCTCCAGGTTTCAGCTTCTGTCTGCTAATTTAGGCCTAGAATATTTCAGCCTCTGACTCTTTCTAGCTCTTTCTGAACTTTGGCTGACTAGTTCAACTCAGCTCTTTAGGATCAAACTTCTCTCCAAGATGGATTAATCTGGCTTCTCTCTGGTTCTCTGACTGAATTGCCATGCTTAGAAAAACTACTTCTGAACTCCACAAACTGAACTTCTGACCCCACTGACTGCATGAACTGAATTGAACCGCATCAACTCAATGCCCCCCTCTTTCCCTGCGCTGCTCTTAAGTAGTCTTTTTTTTCCTGTTTGTTCTTGTGAGAGTTAGGAATATCCTATCTGTGATTCATTCTGTCAAATCTTTCTCTGATTCGTCAGAGAAATTAGATGTCATTGTTTGAAATTAAAGGTATGTAACAAAGGTGTGTCTGTATTTCATCCAGGGCAATTAAAGATCTTTACCAAGGGTTTGTTTCCTGTATATTCCAGCTTGATCATACGAATCTGGATCCATTGCCAGGGTAGCCATGTTGCTGGATCAAAATTCCTTTACACCCAAGATCAAGGGTCCAGAAGATCTGGTGTTTGGGGAGGTCCTGGTTTCACAGACAGAGCTGGGTTCACTCATGGTGAAAGGGAAATAGTAACTGTCTAAAGACTTTGTTACATGAGCACTAATTCTAATCATGAGAATCCAGACTCAGCATCACACTGCAGGTGGAGACTTCAGCATAGGTACTGGGGTAAAGGTACAAATATTCAGACCATAGCTCCAAACCTCCTTATATACTTGTCTTTTCAAGACCATCACTGGTTTTTCTAAGCTTTCTACTCCTCTCTTGCTACCTTGTCTGCCAGCTCTTGGTTATTCCAAGCTATATTATGAACTTCCTTGCTCTTTTGGTGTCTTCTCATTCTCTTGGTATTGGTGGAAAGGCTGTGTCTCCAGGGAGTCTGAGGTAATAAAAATTTCTCTGCACTCATTTCTTGAGCAAGGACAATATCTTGGCTATTCATTGGAAACATGGTCACACCTGTGCAGACAAAGGAAAATAAGATGTTAGGCAGGTAAGTTCATGGAGAAGTGTAATAAAGGTAAGCCTCCTATCTGCGAGAAGCCAAGAAGGCTGTCAGAAAATTCCTGGGTTAAAGGTTAAGGGAAATAGTCAGTGTTGCTTTTTCTTTTCACTGAAATGCAACTTGTGCTTATTCCAAACCATGCGTACGAAATACAGGATGGAAACATTCTATGCCAGAGATGGCATAACATCAGACTGAGAGGTTGGGTTATGATGTCAAACAAAGCTTACTGAAGTGACCTTCTCACTGGAACCAGTAACAGACAGCAGAAGTACTCAGAAGAAAGGAAGAAAGAAATGGTCTAGACAACAGGCTGTGTACGGAGAAACAGAACACAAGCCTGATGTATCTGTCATAAGGCTGCTTTGTGTTGGTGAACAGGAACTGGGGTAATTGCAGAGTTCCAGACTTGGCTTAGACTAAGATCTTCAAAGCAAAGATAGCTTTTATTTGTGCATTTTGGAGGAGCAGGCGTTTCACCTTCTCACTATTTTCTTTCTCCTTTGTGTTTGGAAATTAGTCCCTCAAATACAATAAAATAACTTCTTCTTATTCCCTTGGCCATTACCTAACTCTTTCCTCTGGATCTGTTGAATAAGTTATTGCCTAAGGAACAATAGCCTCAGGTGACAACACTACTGGCACCCATAAATAATTTGTTATTGCAGTCAATGCCCTGCTACTAGACCCAAGGTCTCTTCTTCAGAGGTCAGCTGAAGTTCAACCTTCTCACTTTACAAGTGAGGAATGATGGAGGAAATGTCCCAAACACATAACCATGGTGGCAGATCTGAAAGGGGCATGCCAAGGTCAGATGTTTGTCTACACTATGGTATGCTGCTTGGATATGAAATCTGGCTGACAGCTGGCACTAAACTCATAATAAAGGATTCATTTCTTCAGTATATCATTTCCAGATGAGAAAGTCAAGGCTCAGAGAAGTTAGATAACCCAGCTGTTGCCACAGCATCAGTAAATGTAGCTTGACCATGTAGGGATTGGGTGTGTTTAGAGCTGGTCCTACTCACCCATGAGACTCACTGGTGGCCTGTGGCATCCAAAATAATCCATCTGATTTCTTTCTTGTAGTGGCTAACAGTTGCACCCAGAGTCACTACTAGAAAAGAACTAAGCCTTGTGGCAATGAGGCACTGAAAAGTTGTCTCTTTTTAAACAGTAGGAAGGGAAATTATCAGAAGCAATTGAATGGGTCAATAGGATGATACTAATCCAGAGACCAGGACCGGATCTCTGGAGAATGAAATGTTACAAAGAAAATGCATACTATCCAGCTCAGAGTTGTCTATAGAATGAGGGCTGGGGAAATAGCTCAGTCAGCAAAGAACTTGCCTTGCAGGCATGATGACCTGAGTCTGATCCCCCAGAATGCACATAACAGAACCTGGTCCAGTGATGCACACTTGGAATCCAGAACTGGGGAGGTGGAAACAGGTGGGTCTCTGGAGATTGCTGCCTTGTTACTCTAGCCTATTTGGTGAGTTTTAGGCAAGTGAGAGCATGCATATACATACATACATACGTACATCTGTACGTATGTATGTATGTATGCATGCATGTATGTAATGGGTTACATTTGAGGCATAATACCTGAAGTTCTGTAGGGCAGGTGGGTTCACATTTTCACTGGGCTGTGATGTTATTGAAACTTGATCGGTATGCATTTATAAACCTGGATAACTATGCCATAACTGTATTGATTGGGTAATAAGCCAATAGCTGAATAGAATTGATTTCATAATAATTATGGACTTGGGATACACAGGTCCATGCCTGACCTTAAAATAATGTGTGCTGGTAGTGGTGGTGGTGATGGTGGTGGTGTACCCTTAGAGGCAGAAGGTGTTGGGTGCCCTGGAACTGGAGTTATAGGAGGTCGTGAGACACCTAATTATACACACTAGGAACCAAACTCTGGTTCTCTGTAAGAGCAGCAAGTGCTCTTAACTGCAAACCCATCTTTCCAGTGCCTGCTTTTAAAATAAATGAATGTAATCAGGCGCCACCACTTAGCACTGGAGAGGCAAAGGCAGACAGATAACTATGAGATCCAGCCTAGGCTATATAGTCAGTTCTAGGCTAGCCAGGGCTACACAGTGAGACCCCCATCTCAGAATAAGATAAATAATGGGTAAGTATGAATACCCATTAAACCGACATCTAACCAAGAAATAAAAGCATTTGATGAAGCATCCTGACAACATCAAGGCTTGATAAACAGAATACAGAGTAATGAAATCTCATATTGATCTCAGAAGAAGGCAGTTTGATGAATATGTAGATCTAAACATTTTCATATCTTTTCATCTAACCATTCCATTTCTTTAGAAACAATATTCATGGTACCACTGTCTAGTATTTATAGTAATAAAAGAATAGAAGATGGATAGATTAAAAAGGATGGGAAGAAGAAAGAAATGAAGGAAAGGAGAGGGAGAAAAGAAAAAAATAGGAGAGAGCTAAACCAGAAACAAAATAAATGGCCTGCATCTAGACAGGTAATGTGACATGACCCTTTGTAATGCTGAGTGCAAAAGCTAGTTTCAAAAGTCTCCTGACAGTACTCTTTTGTGTGTGCAGCAGTACTAGAGACAGAACCTAGGACCTTGTACATGCTGGGCAAAACCTTGTACCATGAGCCATATCCCTAGCCATTTGGTTTTGTTCTTTGAGACAGAATCTCACTATGTAGCCATGGCTGGCACTTACTTTGTAGACCAAGCTGACCTTGAAGACACAGAAATTTGCTTGCCTCTGCCTTTCTAATGCTGCAATTAAAGATGAGCACCCTTTTAAAATTTATTTTGTGACAAGGTTTCACGAAGTTGTTCAGGCTGGCATCAAACTTGTTCTATAGGCCGAGCAGGCCTTGGACATGTAATCTTCCTGTCTCGGCCTCCTGGAGTAGCTATAATTGTAGGCCTGTACCACGACCATCTTAGTTAGGGCTTTACTGCAGAGAAGACAATATGACCAAGACAACTCATAAAAATTTAATTATAACTCTTTAATAGGGCTGGCTTACGGGTTCAGAGGTTCAGTCCACTAAAATCAAGGCAGAAACATGGCAGCATCCAGGCAGGATGGTACAGGCAGAGCTGAGAGTTCTACATCTTCATCTGAAGGCTGCTAGTGGAGACTGGATTCTATACAGCTAGGAGTAGGGTCTTAAAGCTCATGTCCACAGTGACACACCTACTCCAACAAGGCTACACCTCCAAAGAGTGCCACTCCCTGGACCAGGCATATACAAACCATCACAATGACCTTCATTTATCTAGTCCAACTACTTGAAATCAAATTACATAATCATATATATGTGTGTTCAAAACTGTATTGCAGAAAATTTAAAGAAAGGGCAAAATTCAGGTCAGAAATGCTTGGGAATTGCCTTCCTCTTCAAGGACTTGTCCTCTCAGGTGGGATATGATATTCCAAGTTACCCAAAAGGATGAAGTTCTAGCTACCTATGGCAGTTTATACGGATATAAACCATTGATTGGGGTGCCCACAAAATAACCAAACTAATCAACTGAAAGAGAGAAAAGTTTTCTGGGGATACAGATTCATAGTGGAGCACAAGGATCTGGGTTTAATTCCCTACCCCATAAAAATAATAAAAGTATAAAAGAAGAAAGGCTCATATGGGGGGGGGGAGGTTTAAAGCTAGGGCATTGTATCTGCTAAGTGGACACTTAGTTCAGGAAAAGATTATTAGACTTACAATTATGGAGTGGTCAATATTGGTCAGTTGGCCTGTTACTTGTGGGCCTATGGTAAATCAGTATATCACGGTCATGGTGGTAGTGTCTAGTGAAGGAGACATCACTCAAAGCTAAGAGTGAAGTAAAAGACCAGCATCCTCCAATCCCCTATGAGGACTCACCCTTTTGTTACTTAAACCCTACCCCTAGATCTTACTTCTGAATGGTTTCATCATGCCCCAATAATGCTACAGACTGGGAGTAGTAGTCTTTACTAATTGGGCTTATAGAAACCACTTATCTAAACCTATAGCAATCTGCTTCATGGAAAAGCCAAGGCATTTCCTCCTATCTCAGATCCCAATGATGACAGTTTCCCTCTTTACGCATGGAACTCTAAGGCAAACTAAAGAGCCAGTATTAAGTATTTAAAATAGAAGCTCAGTGCTAGCGACAGGGCTCAGTGAGTAGAGTGTAGGCCATGCAAATGTGAGGTGCTATAGTTCAGACCTCTAGCACCCGTATGAATGTTGTGTGGATGTGGTGGCCTGCCTACCTGTAAAGCTAGAGCTTAGGAGGTAGAAACAAAGGCTGATGAACTAGACTAATTGTATCAAATTTGTGAGCTCTGAGTACAAGTGAGAGACTCCAACTTATTATATAAAGTTGACATGGATCATAGAAGCCTGATGACCTGATGACGACCTCTGGTCTCCACACTTGTGCACCCACATACATACACATGCAAAAAAGACAAATAATGGCTTTCATTAACAGTTCAGTACTGTATACCATCAAAATGTTAGTTGGGGTCCTTGATGTCCTTGATGGACTAAGGTGAAAGTATCCCACTCCAGTTTCACTCATTTGCCTTTTCCCACTGTCCCCAAATCTCAAAGCACACAGTACAAATTACACACAGTATGATATTCTTGTAGGCTCCTGTACTTCCTGGCTCTCTGTCTTCTACTGAATCATTCTTAAAACCCGGCCCTCTGATTTCTTCTTTGACCCCCTTCCATGATTACTCTGAGGGGCTCCAAATTCTGTCCACAATTCCAACTTCTGATTTGCATATCTAAACCTATGAAGCCATCCTTTGAGGAAAAAAGAAAATTTAAGAGTAACTGAGTAAACATCTTTCCTGCCACACTCAAAACTAAGATAAGTGACTATCTTTATCCTGGTTCTGGTGGTGCACACCATTAATCCTAGCCCTTGGGAGGCAGAGACAGGCAGGTCTTGGTCTACAGAGCAAGTTTCAGGACAGCCAGGGCTATACAGAGAAATTCTGTTTCAAAAAACCAAACCAACACAAAAAACTCTCTTTGTTTCCTCTTTTACTGCTGGACCCTCCTCCTTCTTGTTTTTTTTAATATGATTTTATAGCTGGGGCTAGCCTTGAACTTGTTACATATCTAAGGTTAGCCATGAATTCTTGGTCCACCTATCTCCACCTCCCAAGTGTAGGAATTATAGGTGTACATCTTTGTGCCTACCTCAGGAATCTTTCTTAAATGGAGAGTCAGTGTTTTGCCCAGCACTCACTCAGAAACCCTAAGGTACATTAGATAATAGAAAAGCAATACTGTGTCACTTGTCACCAGCTGTGTGATTGTAAACTCAACATCAAGGATTAGGGCACTGGAGTTATAATTTTCCAATGAGGCTTATCTGTGCAAAGACACTTGTTTGGCCTCCTCTCCCCCTCCTTACCTAAGTCTCCAGATCATTCATGGCACTCAGAAAAGCCTTGGCAATTAACTGAGACCTTGAACAAGGATCCAGTGTTGAATTTATTGGCAAGGTTAATGTAAGGATTAAAATCATACCTAACATATCTTCAGCACAAAGAAGTCCAGGGCAAAGCCCATTAGTTTGCTATTCTCATAAAATAACAGGTAGTATATTTCGGCACATTTACTGTAGCACTGTCCCATAGAAATCTAATGTGGCCCTAATATGAGTCGCAGATATAACTTGATATTTCCTAGAAGCCCCACACTAAAAGTGTAAAAGAAACAGATGAAATCAGTTTAATAATATATTTGCTTAAACTAACATAACCCAAAGCTTATCACTTTCACATATAGCTGACATAAAAATTAACAAGAAGTGTCCTATTGTTGCCGTTCCTTTTCATACTAAGTTTTTGGAACCAATGTGACAGTTACAAATATAACACATCTCATTTTTGACCAGCCTCATTTCAAAGCCTGAGTATCTCCTTGTGGGTGGTGGCCTTGTATTGGGCAAAATAGCCATGGCATTTCTAATGACACTGAATCTCCTTACATTTTGAAATCTGGCCCTTTAGGGTCTGTTTTATAGCCCATGTCAAACTGGGAATAACTCAGCCCTGGTCCTGTTCCATTGATATCATTAATGTAGTGTTGTTTCACGATACAAAGGACATATCATTCTATAATAGGAATTATCAGATTTATTGCTCAGAATGACTTTCTTTTCTTCAAAAATTTCAAAAACCCAGAAAAATTAGAGTAAGTGGAAATCTCAGCATGGGGAAAAGCAATGAGAGTGACAGTGAGTCTCCAGTCTCCTGAGGCCCTCCTGGTATCCATGTAACCCTCTTTGATGGAAATCAGAGAGACTTGGAAATTCATCTAGGCCAAGTTCAGTTTCTATCTTTCTGTTTGTGTGTGTGGTTTGTTAGTTTGTTTGAGGAAGGATTTCTCTATGCAGCCCTAGCTGCCCTGGTACTCACTCTATAACCAAACTGGCCTCAAATTTAGAGATCTGCCTGGCTCTGCCTCCCAAGTGCTGGGATTAAAAGTGTGCATCAAACACTGCCCAGTCTAAAGTTTATGGCCTTATTGGTCAGGGATAGGAGCAGTGGCAGTATCGAACAAAATTAAGTGGATGAAGATATCATTAGATAGTTGGCAGTGTAAGAAATGCCAAGTTTTCAAGTAGCAGGTGACAGAAAGACCCATTTATAGTTAAGAAACAGGCTCAAGGAAGTTAAGGACTTGTGGCCATTTTGCTCTATATTTTTCTTTTTTTTTCATAAAATTTTATTGGATATATTTTATTTACATTTCAAATGTTATCCTCTTTCCAGAATTCCCCTCCATTCCCTTATCCTCCCCGACTCCGCTTCTATAAAGGTGTTCATCCACCTCCCCACCCTGATATTCCCCTATACTGCAGCATCAAGCCTTGGGAAGACCAACGTCTTCTCTTCCCATTGATGACCAACAGATTCACATTCTCTGCTACATATGCAGCTGGAGCCATGGGTGCGTCCATGTGTGCTCTGTGGATAGTGGTTTAGTCCCTGGGAGCTCTAGATGGTTGGTTAATATTGTTGTTCTTATGGGGTTGCAAACCCCTTCAACTCCTTCAATTTTTTTTCTCTAACTCCTCCATTAAGGACCTGGTTCTCAGTTCAGTGGTTAGCTGCAAGCATCCTCCACTGTATTTATTATGCTCTGGCAGAGCTTCTCAGGAGACATCCATATCAGGGTCCTGTCAGCATGCACGTCTTGGCATCAGCAATATTGTCTGGGTTTGGTGGCTGTATATGGGCTGGATCTCCAGGTGAGGCAGTCTCTGGGTTGCCTTACCTTCAGTTTCTGCCTCAAACTTTGTCTCCATATTTTCTCGTGAGAATATTTTCGTTCCCACTTCTAAGAAGGACTGAAGCACCCGCACTTTGGTCATCCTTCTTCTTGAACTTCATGTGGGCTGTGAATTATATCTTGAATAATCACCTTTTAGGCTGATATCCATTTATCAGTGAGTGCATACCATGGGTGTTGTGTGTGTGTGTGTGTGTGTGTGTGTGTGAGAGAGAGAGAGAGAGAGAGATTGGTTTACCTCACTCAGGATATTTTCTAGATCCATCCATTTCCCTAAGAATTTCATAAAGTCATTGTTCCTAGGAATTTTGTAAAGTCATTGTTTCTAATAGCTGAGTAGTACTCCACTGTGTAAATGTGCCACAATTTTGGTATCCATACCTCTGTTGAAGGACATCTGGGTTCTTTCCAACTTCTGGCTATTATAAATAGGGCTGATATAAGCATACTGGAGCATGTGTCCTTGTCATATGTTGGAGCATCTTTTGAGTGGTATAGCTCGATCCTTAAGTAGTACTATGTTCAGTTTTCTGAGAAACCACCAGACTGATTTCCAGAGTGGTTGTACCAGCTTGGAATCCCACCAAAAATGAAGGAGTGTTCCTATTTCCCCACATCTTTGCCAGCATCTGCTGTCTCCTGAATTTTTGATCTTAGCCATTCTGACTGGTGTGAGGTAGAATCTCAGGGTTGTTTTGATTTGCATTTCCCTGATGACTAGGGACGTTGAACATTTCTTTAGGTGTTTCTCAGCCAGTCAATATTTCTCAGTTGAGAATTCTATGTTTAGCTCTATCCTCCTTGTTTAAATAGGGTTATTTGATTCTCTGGAGTTTAACTTCTTGAGTTCTTTGTATATATTGGATATTAGCCTTCTATTGGATGTAGAACTGGCAAAGATCCTTTCCAAGTCTGTTGGTTGCTGTTTTGTCCTTTTGACAGTGTCCTTTGCCTTACAGAAGCTTTGCAATTTCATGAGGTCCCATTTGTCAATTCTTGATCTTGGAGCATAAGTCATTAGTGTTCTGTTCAGGAAAAGTTCCCCAGTGCCGATGTGTTTCAAGCTCTTCCCCAGTTTCTCTTCTACTAGTTTCAGTGTATCTGGTTTTATGTGGAGGTCTTTGAACCACTTGGACTTGAGCTTTGTACAGGGCAATAAGAAAGGATCTATTTGCATTCTTCTACATGCTGACTGCCAGTTGGACCAGCACCATTTGTTTAAAATGCTATCTTTACCCCCCCACACTAAATGGCTTTAGCTCCTTTATCAATGATCAAGTGACCATAGGTGTGTGAGTTTATTTCTGGGTCTTCAATTCTATTCCATTGATCTACCTGCTTGTCTCTGTACCAACACCATGTGTGTTTTTTTTTTTTTTTTTTTTTAACATTATTAGCCTGTAATATAGCTAGAAGTCAGTGATGGTGATTCCCAAAGAAGTACTTTTATTGTTGAGAATAGTTTTAGAGATCCTGGGTGTTTTCATTATTCCAAAATGAATTTGCAAATGCACTTTCTAACTCTATGAAGAATTGAGTTGGAATTTTGATGGGGATTGCATTGAATCTGCAGATTGCTTTTGGTAAGATGGCCATTTTTACAATGTTGATCTTTCCAATCCATGAACATAGGAGATATTTTCATCTTCTGAGATCTTCTTCAATATCCTTCTTTAGAGGTTTGAAGTTCTTGTCATACAGGTCCTTCACTTGCTTAGTCACACCAAGGTATTTTATATTGTTTGTGACTATTGTGAAGGGTACCTTTTCCCTAATTTCTTTCTCAAAATGTTTGTCCTTTGTGTAGAGGAAGGCTACTGATTTGTTTGAGTTAATTTTATATCCAGCAACTTTGCTGAACTTGTTTATCAGCTGTAAAAGTTCTCTGGTGGAATTTTTGGGGTCACATAAGTATACTATCATGTCATCTGCAAATAGTGATATCTTGACTTCTTCCTTTCCGATTTGTATCCCCTTGATCTCCTTTTGCTGTCTAATTGCTCCAGCCAGGACTTCCAGTACTATGTTGAATAGGTAGGGGGAGAGTGGGCAGCCTTGTTGAGTCCCTGATTTTAGTGGAATTGCTTCAAGTTTCTCTCCATTTAGTTTGATGTTGGCTACTGGTTTGCTGTATATTGCTTTTACTATATTTAAGTATGGGCCTTAAATTCCTGATCTTTCCAAAACTTTTATCATGAAGGGGTATTTAATTTTGTCAAATGCTTTCTCTACATCTAGTGAGATATAATGTGTTTTTTTTTTTTGTTTATATAGTGGGTTACATTGATGGATTTTGGTATGTTGAACGATCTCAGCATCCCTGGGATGAAGTCTACTTGATCTTGATGGATGATTGTTTTAATGTGTTTTTTGGATTTGGTTTGTGAGAATTTTATTGAGTATTTTTGCATTGATATTCATAAGGGAAATTGGTCTAAAATTTTCTTTCTTTGTTAGGTCTTTGTGTGGTTTAGGTATAAGCATGACTGTGGCTTCATAGAAGGAATTAAATAGTGTTCCTTCTGTCTCTATTTTGTGGTATAGTTTGAAGAATATTGGTATTAGGTCTTCTATGAAGGTCTGATAGAATTCTGCAATAAACCCATCTGGTCCTAGGCTTTTTTGGTTGTGAGACTTTTGATGACTTCTTCTATTTCTTTGTTATGGGACTGTTTAGATGGTCTATCTGATCCTGATTTAACTTTGGTACTTAGTACTTAGTATCTCTCTAGAAAGTTGTCCATTTCCTCTAGATTTTCCAGTATTTTTGAGTATAGGCTTTTGTAGTAGGATCTGATGATTTTTTTTATTTCCTCAGTTTCTGTTGTTATGTTTCCTTTTTAATTTCTGATTTTGTTAATTTGAATGCTGTCTATGTGCCCTCTGGTTATTCTAGTTAAGGGTTTATCAATCTTGTTGATTTTCTTAAAGAACCAACTCCTGGTTTTGTTGATTCTTTGTATAGTTCTTTTTGTTTCTATTTGGTTGATTTCAGACCTGAGTTTGATTACTTCCTGCTGTATACTCCTCTTGGGTGCATTTGCTTCTCTTCTAGAGCTTTCAGCTGTGCTGTCAAGTTGCTGGTGTATGCTCTCTCCAGTTTCTTTTTGGAGGCACTCAGAGCTATGAGTTTTCCTCTTAGCACTGGTTTAATTGTGTCTCATAAGTTTGGGTAAGTTGTGCCTTCATTTTCACTAAATTCTAAAAAGTCTTTAATTTCTTTCTTTATTTCTTCTTTGCCCAAGCTATCATTGAGTAGAGCATTGTTTAGCTTTCTTGTGTATGTGGCCTTCCTGTTGTTTCTGTTGTTATTGAAGACCAGTTTTGGTCCATGGTGATCTGATAGGATGCATGAGATTATTTCAATTTTCTTGTATTTGTTGAGACCTGTTTTGTGACTGACTATGTGGTCAATTTTTGAGAAGGTACCATGAGGTGCTGAGAAGAAGGTATATTCTTTTGTTTTAGGATGAAATGCTCTATAGATGTTTGTTGAATCCATTTGTTTCATAACTTCTGTTAGTTTCACTGTATCTTTATATAGTTACTGCATCCATGATCTGTCCATTGATTAGAGTGGGGTGTTGAAGTCTCCCACTATTATTGTGTGAGGCTCAATGTGTGCTTTGAGTTTTAGTAAGTTTTCTTTTATGAATGTAGGTGCCCTTACATTTGGAGCATAGATATTCAGAATTGAGATTTTTCTTGGTGGATTTGTCCTTCCTTATCTGTTTTGATATCTTTTGGTTGAAAGCCAATTTTATCGAATTTAGAATGGCTACTCCAGCTTGTTTCTTGGGACCAATTTCTTGGAATATTCTTTTCCAGCCTTTTACTCTGAGGCAGTGTTTGTTTTTGTCACTGAGGTGTGTTTCCAGTATGCAGGGAAATGTTGGGTCTGGAACAGAGGAGATCCAGGGACACAGGCCTGGAGGGATGGTGCTCCAAGTGAGTAGCCAGGGAACAGAGAGGTCTGTGCTGAGATCGCAGAAAGTGCGTCGCGCCTGGTTGCTTCAGGGAAGCAGGTACCCTGCTTAGGCTGTCTGTTTCCAGCCAGCGGCCTGTGCATGCAAAACAGGTACTCCAGCCATCTGCCTCCAGAAACAGCTGAGATCCAGGAACACAGGCCTGGTGAGACAGTGTTCTGAGTAGCCTGGGAACAGAGAGGTCTGTGCCAAGCGTGCGGAAAGTGTGCCCCGCGCCTGGTTGCTTCAGGGAAGCAGGTATTCTGCTTTGGGCTGTCTGTTTCCAGCCAGGGTCCATGCACGCAGAACAGGCACTCAGACCATCTACCACCAGGAACAACTGAGATCCAGAGACACAGGCCAGGTACAAGGGAGAGACGAGAACCAATCACTGACAACAATATGGCAAGAGGAAAGCGAAAGAACGCACCCCAGGGAAACCAAGACAACCTGGCAACACCAGAACCCAGCTCTCCCATCCCAGCAAACAGCAGAATGCCAAACACTCCAGAAAAAGAAGATTCAGACCCGAAATCATACCTCAAGATGATGATAGAGATCCTTAAACAAGAATGGGAGGAAAAGTATAAAGAAATAGAAGCTTTTAAAGAGGAAACACAAAAAAACACTCAAAGAACTCAAAGAACTAGCGGAAAACAGAACCAAAGAGATGAAGAAATGGAAGAAGGAATTTAAAACGGAAATGTAAACAATAAAGAGAACACTAAAAGAGACAGCCCTGGAGGTAGAAAACCTAAAAACAGAAATCAGGAGTCACAGATGCAAGCATCTCCAACAGACTACAAGAGATGGAAGAGAGAATCTCGGGGGCTGAAGATAACATTGAAAACATAGACAAAACAGTCAGAGAAGATGCAAAAACCAAAAAGCTCCTAACCCAAAATGTCCAGGAGATCCAGGACACAATGAGAAGACCAAACCTAAGGATAATAGGAATAGAAGAGGACGAAGAATATCAACTAAGAGGCACAGTAAATATCTTCAACAAAATCGTAGAAGAAAACTTCCCTACCCTTAAGAATTAGCTGACCATGAGCATAAAAGAAGCCTACAGAACTCCAAATAGAGTGGACCAGAAAAGAAATTCCTCCCAACACATAATAGTCAAAATGCCAAGTGCCCAATGCAAAGAAGGAATACTAAAAGCAGTAAGGGAAAAGGTTATGTAACATATAAAGGCAGACAAATCAGAATCACACCCGATTTCTCAACAGAGACTATGAAAGCTAGAAGATCCTGGACAGACATCATGCAGACCCTAAGAGAGCACAAGTGCCAGCCCAAGCTGCTATACCCAGTAAAACTCTCAATCACCATAGATGGAGAGACTAAGATATTCCAAGACAAAACTAAATTTACACAATATCTGACCACAAACCCAGCACTACAACAAATTATAGGTGGAAAACCCTACACAAGAAGGGAAACTATATCCTAATAAAAACAAGAAAACTCTTAAGCATGAAAACCAATAGAAGAAAGACACACAGGCACAATTCTACCTCCAAAAGCAAAAATAGCAGGAAACAGCAACCACTATTCCTTAATATCTGTTAATATAAATGGACTCAATTCCCCAATAAAAAGATATAGGCTATCAGACTGGATACATAAATAAAACCCAGCATTTTTCTGCATACCTGAAACTCATCTCAGAGACAAAGACAGACACTATCTCAGAGTAAAAGGTTGGGAAAAAACTTCTAAGCAAACGGTCCTAAGAAGGAAGCTGGAGTGGTTATTCTAATATCGAATAAAGTAGATTTTCAACCAAAAGTTATCAAAAAAGATAAGGAATGACACTTTTTACTCATTACAGGGGAATTCTGTCAGGAGGAACTCTCAATCCTTAACATATATGCTCCAAATACAAGAGCACCCATATTCATAAAAGAAACCCTACTAAAGCTCAAAAAATACATTGTACCCCACACAATAATAGTGGGAGACGTCAACACCCCACTCTCTCCAATGGACATATCATGGAAACAGAAACTGAACAAGGACACAGTAAAACTAGCAGAGTTTATGAACCAATTGGAATTAACAGATATCTACAGAACATTTCATCCTAAAACAAAAGAATATACCTTCTTCTCAGCACCTCATGGCACCTTCTCCAAAATTGACCATATAATTGGTCACAAAACGAGCCTCAATAGATATAAGAAGATTGAAATACTCCCATGCATCCTTTCAGATCACCATGGTCTAAGGCTGGTCTTTAACAACAACAAAGAGAACAAAAAGCCCACATACACATGGAAACTAAACAATGCTTTATTAAACGATAGCATGGTCAAAGAAGAAATAAAGAAAGAAATTAAGGATTTTATAGAATTCAATGAAAATACCCAAACCTATGGGATGCAATGAAAGCAGTACTCAGAGGAAAACTCATAGCTCCGAGTGCTTCCAAAAAGAATTTGGAGACAGCATTCACTAGCAACTTGACAGCACACTTAAAAGATCTAGAAGAGAAGCAAATGCACCCAAGAGGAGTAGAAAGCAAGAAATAATCAAAGTCAGAGCAGAAATTAAATACATTTGTGAGTTTTTTATTGTTTCTATATTCATTTTTAGATCATGGATGGTTTTGTTCAATTACTTTACCTGTTTTGTTGAGTTTTGTGTTTCCTCTTTAAGGGCTTTTGCCTGTTTACCTGTGTTCTCCTCTATTTCTTTAAGGGAGTTATTTTTGACTTTCTTAAATTCCTCTAACATCATCATGGGTTGTGATTTTAAATCAGAAACTTGCTTTTCTGGTGTGTTAGGGTATCCAGGACTTGCTGTGGTGAGGGAACTGGGTTCTGATATTGGTCAAGTGGCCTTGGTTTCTGTTGCTTAGGTTCTTGGACTTGCCTCTCCCTATCTGCTTATCTCTAGTGTTAGTTGGTCTTGCTGATTCTGACAGTGGCTTGACCCTCCTGTAAGCCTGTGTGTCAGCACTACTGGGGGACAAGCTCTGTCCCAGCAGGGTTTGGGTAGAGAGAGCTATGGCATGGGCTCAGCACAGGGCACAGACAGAAACCAGAAGAATCATATTCCAAACTGCTTCTTGATTCCTGTGTACCAAAGGCTTTTGGCGGGTCCCTCAGAGCAGTAGTGGCAGTCTTTCCTGTGCTCTCAAGTGTGTCAGCACTTCTGTGAGACCGGCTCTCTCCTAGCAGGGTCTGGGTGTAGGAAGCTATAGTACAGGGTCAGCTACATGTGCAGGCAGAAACAGGAAGCATCCTGCTCTATATCTTTCTATACTTTATTTTATGAAAAGCTTATGTGCTTTCTCCATAGATGAGCTCAAATGAAAATTAATGCATCATTTTGTATCTTGCTTTCCCTGACCTTAAAAATGGCTGCATTTTATATAAGATATTTTTAAAAGTTTAAGATATTTTCAAAAGTTTTTTGTATATGTGTATGTGAGTGTCTGTGCATGTGAATGAGGTATCCATGGCAGCCAGAAGAGGGTGTAGGATCCCCTGGAGCTGGAGTTACAGATGGTTGTGGGTGTTGGGAACAAAATTCCAGTCCTCTACAACATCATTATGCACTCTTAACTGTGAAGCCATCTCTCCAGCCCATACCATGAATCTTTAGTTACAAAATAACTATTCATTGAGTGTATGTGTCATAATTTTATTTAACCAATTTCTTTTTTTTTGTTTTTTCAAAAATTTATAATGTTATTTTATGTGTATGAATATTTTGCTTATATGTATGTAAGAATATATCATTGCCTGTGGAGGTCAGAAGAGGATATAGCATCCTCTGGAATGGGGGTTATTGTTGGTTATGATCTGTCATGTGGTTGCTGGCAGTTGAACCAGGGTCTACTACAAGATCAGTCCATACTCTTAACTGCTGAACCATTTAGCCAACCCCCTACCCTACAGTTTTTCTTTTTATGGATATTACAGGATATGATTTCATTATATAGCTTTGGCACAAGAAGCATTATAGTACTTTATTTTAAATCAAATTAAACCTGATTTAAATTTTCATGTGCAAAGTTGGGATAGAGAAAGATTCTGTGACAAATTCTATCACCACATCAACCCCCATTCCCCCAAAAATGTTAACAGCTAAAAAAGGAAACCATCAAGAGAAGTCTTAAAAACAGTGATAAGGATGCTGAAGTGTAGCTTTCCACAATTTATAGCTTCTGTTGGGGGTGGATGTGAGGAAGGATTCAATCTTTCTTTCTTTCTTTCTTTCTTTCTTTCTTTCTTTCTTTCTTTCTTTCTTTCTTTCTTCTTTCTTTCTTTCTTTCTTTCTTTCTTCTTTCTTTCTTTCTTTCCTTCTTACTTGTCTTTTCTTTCCAACTTTTCTTTCCTTCTTTCCTTTTTTTCTTTCTGTTTTGAGACAGGGTTTCTCTATGTATCCCTGACTATCCTTAAACTCACTTTGTAGATCAAACTAGCCTCAAATTGAGAGATCTGCCTGCCTCTACCTCCAGAGTGTTAGGGTTAAAGGCATGCACCAACACCACCCTGAGAAAACACTATTTATGAACAATTGCTGTTTTGCGTGCATATATGTCTGTATGAGGGCATTGGATCCCCTCTGGAACTAGAGTTACAGACAATTGTGAACTTGTATGTGGGTGCAGCAGGTGATCTTAACTGCCGAGTCTGCTCTCCAGCCCCCCTGGTTTTATTTAGGGAGAGTTGACCACTGGAAGTAAGTCCATGGTCCAGTGAGTATATAGACAACTCAAATTGGACATTTTTAAAAATTTTGTTGAGGGGGTAAAGTGGAAACATAAAAGTTCTTTCGAAAGTTGGTTGGATGGTGTTTTGCTGGGAAAACATGTGAAGGTACATTTGTGGACACAGGTGAAAGATAAAGGCAGACTTGTGAATGAACATTTGGCTGAAATGGACAAGGGATGTTCTGCTAAAGCAAGCACATGAAAGGACATGTGATGAAGGAGTCTTTGCTAACAGCACGCATGTATTGTTCTGCCTTACACTGTGTACTTGAGCTGGATTTGTCAGGACTCCATAGAGAGAAACACACCAAAAAAATTCTAGTTTTGTGCTGCAGTTTGTTGACACTTCCTTGGACTCCGGCTGATTAGTAGAGTGATGTGAGCTGAGACAGACACAGGCACTAAGGCGAGACCTGTGGAGGACACCTGATGTTTGAAGAGAGTATAAAATGAATTTGACAGTGATGGAGACTGAGCTTGGCTTGCTTATAGAGCCAGCTGTGCAACACTTGTGGGTCTCAAGTCTTCACTGATCTTTGAATCCTTGAGATAGCTGCCACCCTGCTGATTCATGTTTGCTATCCCGACTCTACCAAACTGGACTACTGGTGTATCTGTGAAGTGTTTGCAAGTGGATCAAGCTGCTGACCTATGAACAGTACTGACAATTTCCAGACAACACAAACAGGAGTTGCTCTTAAAAAACTTTCTAAACAGGTCCATTTCCCCCATATTCTTTCTTTCCCACTACCTCTGGTAGGTGGTGGGATACAAGGATAGTGTTTAAGAACCATCATTAAAAATAGGTTTTGGGAAAAAAATAGGGTTACAAGGGCGTGAGGTCACAGGGCAGGGGACAGACATGGAAGGACTTGGAAGTCAGTTTAATTGGGGCATATGATGTGAAATTCCTAAAGAGTTAATAAAAATATTATTCTTAGGGAAAAATTAAATTCTCATGTGTACTGCTAGTAAGATACCCAGTTGTAAGCATTAGTAGAGGGCTTGTAGTATCTGGAGACTTCTTGGCATGAGAGTTGGGATACTTTTGAAGTAATAATACACATCTACTCAAGATTGCCTAAATCATAAAGGAAATGGACTGGCCTTTATAGCTGAAAGTTTAGAGAAGGCATGGGAATTGGTTTGATAGTATTCTCACATCATCATTTCAGACTTTTTTTTCTTTCTGTTTCTGTTCTATTTTTCTGGAACTCAGTTTTCTTCTAGTCTCAAGATTGTTGTAAACTGCTACTACTTGCTTCTTTGTTGGCACTCAGATATGGGGAGAAGGTAGAAAGAGGGAGAGTTGAAGTTAAGAGGACTATTTCAGAAGCTCCAAGGCCTTAGAAAACATTTTCTCCTTTCCCATTGGTTTGACTTTTATTAGGTGTTGTGACAGGGCAAGGGAGCTAACTTATCTTAGCTTCTGTTAAACTTGCTTGTGCAAAACCCCCACTTAACTGCTTGTCTAAGCTCCTATTAAACTGCCTACTTGTATAAAACCTTACCTCCCACCCTAGCTAACTGCTTAGCTTCTGTCAACCTGCTTATTTGCATAGAATCACCGCCATAGCTACCAATAAAGATACTCAAATGTGGCTTTGCTTTAAAAATCCCCTACTCAGTCTAGATGTGATGGTGCACACATTTAGTTTTAGCACTTGGGATATAGAGACATGTGGATATCTGGGTTAAAAGCCAGCCTGGTCTATCAGTGAGTTCCAGTATATCCAGGGCTACACAGAGAAACCAGGCCTTGAAAACAAAGACAAAAACAGAACAAAAACCCAACTGGCTAGACAGACTGTGTCTATATGATCTTCTCTGGTGGACACCCATAACAGTGTCTCATCTTGAGCCAAGGACTATTGCAAAGAATCAGACTGAAGCTCATCAGTTTTCAAATTGGCCTATATGTCTCATTATTGCAACTAATGTGGGCTATTTTCTCTCCAAAGCACAAACACAATTCATGGAGAAGTGAAGTGAGAATAGTTACCAATAAAAGAGACAATAATTTTTATAGAGATTATCAAAATGTGTGTACAGATACCCATAGAGGCCAAAAGAGGGCATCTAATCATTTGGAGCTGGAATTACAGGTGTTTTTGGTCCTTTGATGCTCTGATGTGGATAGTGGGAATTAAAATTGGGTCCTCTGGAATATCAGTTAGTGCTCTTTTTAAAAATATATTTTTAAAGATTTTATTTATGTCAGTACATTGTCATTGTTCTCAGACACGGCAAAAGAAGGCATCAGATCCCATTGCAGATGTTCGTGAACTATCATGTGGTTGCTGGGATTTGAACTCAGTACCTCTGGAAGAGCAGTGTTCTTAACCACTGAGCCATCTCTCCAGCTCCAGTTTTGTTAACTTTTATTGATTCATATTTGTTGTGACTTTAAATAGTGACATGTAACTTATGAAGAACATTGTCTAGTATGGAATGGGACACTAATCATTGTATAGCACAGTGTTAAGAAGGTTAGATTGGAAGTATTGTTTATTAGGAAATCATGTAGCAGGATGAACTTCTAAGACAAAGAAAACTTCCATTCATATTTAAGTGTTTAATTGCAATCTGAGGCATTTGGTAGAAGAGATACAGAGTTGGTGTGGAGAGTGGTTCACACACCAGAATCCTGGAAGGGTTGCATATGAGTTAACATTTTTGCATCACAGATCATCACCAGCTTTGAAGCTGGAAACAAGGAGCATTTATGCAACAAACTGAGGATTTGGGAATGTTAAGAGTCCAAGCATATCTCCCTTGACTAAGTGGTTTTGATACAGAATCTTTCAGAAGTTACAAGGAGCCTTGAATCGATGCTTCAGACCAGAGCTAAGCCACCTCCAGTTTATATGGTAGGAGGATCTGCTTCTAAGCTTTGAAGGGGAGGATAAAAAAGAGGGTAGTGGGAGGAGGAAAAACCAGAGAGGGAGGAGGAGAGGGAGGGAAGGAGGGAATAAGATGAGAGAAGGAAAAGAAGGAGTGGGGAAAAATGCTGGTACATGTATTACAACTCATTTGGTCCAAATTCCAGAATGCCTTAGTTTGAAAACCTAATATTTCTTTTTTGCCCCAGAATCCCATCCAGGTGAGTACATTATATTAAGTTGTCACATCTTTTCGGGGTTCTCTTTGCTGTGCCAACCTCTCTGGTTGTCCTTACTTTTAATGACCTTGATAGCTTGGAGGGATTATTCTCAGGTTATTTAGTGAGACACAATAGCTTTCTAAACTAACCTCTGAATGTAATTTCATCACTTGTGACTGTAATCTATTTGTTAGAAGCTAATGCTAAAGCTAACCCACATTTAGAAGGAGGGGAATTAAGCTGTAGCTTTTGAAGACAGGAGTATAAAATAATTTGTGGTCAAATCCTCTGGCCCGACCTCCAAACTGTTAGTTTTAGTAAGACTGTAGTAGAATCCAAGAGTTTTCATTTCTAACAAGCTTCCAGGTACTGCTTCTCTGAATGAGCTAGAGATTTTTCTTAGGGTTCTATTGCTATGAAGAGACACCAAGGCAACCCTTATAAAGAAAAACACTTCATTGGATCTGGCTTAGAGTTTCAGAGGTTTAGTCCATTATCATCATGGCAGGAAGCATGGAAGCATGCAGACAGACAAGGTGCTAGAGGAGCCAAGAGTTCTACATGTGGATCCACAGGCATCAGGAAAAGACACTGAGCCACTGAATCTGGCTTGATTACCTGAAACCTCAAAGCCCAACCCCAGTAACACATTTCCTTCAACAAGGCCACACCTACTCTAACAAGGCCACACCTCCTAAATAGTGCCACTGCCCCGGAACCTTAAGGAGGCCATTATCATTCAGACCACCACAAGATTTCAAGAACCACAGGGAAGCCTGTGTAAAACCTTATGTTTATAACAAGCTGTAAAACCTTTGAGAAGATTTAAACTCAGGAGATCTAATACCAACTATTACTGAAATCAACTGGCTTTAATTTCTAGACTAACCATTATTATGTACAAAATAGGACCACATGTGCCTTATATTTATATTAGATATATTTATTTTATTTTATTGTCACAAATAAAGAGAGAGAAGTCATACATCTCCACCTGACATTAAAAATGCTGAGACATGGGCTAGTACACTAGTCTTAGGTCACACAGATTGCTAATGATAAGGTCAAGTTTAGGGCTGTGTCATTTGAGCCAGGGACCAGCACAAGTTTCTATTATACAGGGTTCTTTCACATTTCAACTTGTAGGACTGTGCCAATTTTTAGGGAAACATAAAATTAGGCATATTAATTTTAAGTAATTAAAACATCAGAATAAAAGAATTTAAAGTAGTTTGTGAAGCAGAAAAGGAAATTATGAAAAAGTTGATGGATGAGTTCAGAAGGTTCAGCAGCGCTGTGTCACATAAGTGGAAAAACCTCTCTTTCCACCAACATGCAACTTTTCCCTTCTCAGTGATCTTTGTTCATAACTGCTACCAGTAAAACTCCACCTGTCAGTAGCACCCAAGAAAGTGAGTAAACAACTATGGGCCACTCCTTTTTTTTCTACCCATGCACTCCCAACTGCAGTCCATGTTCTATTCTGTTGGTAAAAACTGCCCTTTACAATTGTGGTTGCTAAGTCTCTTTAGGCTTTGCTTTGAATGGAAAAAGCAAAGTAGTCCAGATACCATATGTTGTAATTAAAAATCTGGAAATTGTGGCTCCCACACCACAAACAGCTACTCCAAATTGGGCGAAGGCCTGAGGGTTTGAAAAGAAAGATGCAACTCAATTATTCGTGTTACCAGAAAATGCCACTTTACTCCAAACTCCAGATATATACAAAGGCAGTTACAAAGGCAGTATGCAAATTTCTTAGCTGCTGTGTAGAAGCGTCACCTCCTGGGGTGAGGTCTATATCCTGAAGTAGCCAATAGCAGGAACAGAAACAGGTGTGGAGTGGGCTTGTGACTGGGCATTAGTATTACAAACGAAGGTGTGTTGATTCCCCAAAGTCAAAGGGCAGTTCAGCTAACCCTTAGCTGATAGGGGTTGGGCATAGCTCTCAATAGCTCCTCCCAAATTATTTTTTTAATTAGGTACTATCTTAGGTACTCACAGACGTCAGCACCTGTCTTACCCACCTTTAAGAAGCCCACACAGGCCCCCGTGGATTCTCTGTCTTAGGCTGACAAGCACCCCTGTGGGGTTCCCCCCCCCCCTCTCTGGCCACCTAATTTATTCATGCTCCATTGAGCTTGAGCTGTAGAGTTGCTTACTACTCATCACTGCTGCAAGATCTCCTCCACTCCCCCAGCAGCTTCTCAGGTGACATTCCTGTTAAGAACAATTGAAACTGTTGGAGGCTGAAGGTCATGGCAAGATGGAGTTTCCCAAGGACCAGCTGTAGACCCAGGTGATATTAATTGGCATTAAATAGCTATGCACATTAAGGATTTTATAGGTCTAGTATCTCATATAGAAGGGCAGTTTATATCTTTGTTTATCTGATGTAATCTTATTGTGTAGAGGGTTTGTAGATTGAGAGTTGGGTATATAAACCTGTATGAAAAGCTATTGGGCTGTAGAGTTGTGTTTGTGTGGGATTTTGGGGTACACAAACACCCTGGGACAGAGGCAGTAAACCATCAGGGAAGGGAGTTGAGCAGACAAGTTGGGCCATGGTGGCAGCGGCTCAGACCAGGTGCCAGAGGTGTTCGAGGCTCCGTATCAGGGTCGGGCCTGAGGAGTGAGACCTCAGGGCTGGTAAAGAGATAGACCATTTTTTAATTTTTAATACTTACTGCAACAGGAAATATGGGAAGACCACAGGATGTCTCTGAGTGCACTTGGTATTTTTCTTTAAATTCAATGAGTAGAAGTGCAACAATTTTATAAAGCAAAGAAATGGGTACATAACCAAATGAAGGCATGAAACTTTCCATTAATAATCAGACCAAGAAGAATTTTTACCTTTTTTTCTAGTTGAAGTTTACACATTAACAAAAATTAATGTTTCGCGATAATGGTCAAAACCAAGCAGTAGTCCTTTTATCCATATTAGGAAATACTGATTTCATATACTGAGCCATGAACTTAAGCTCCCTGTCATGCAAAGAAAATCTCACCCAATATAAACATAGATTCCTGCACCAAAGTGGTAGTAGTGAAACTGAGGGTTCTGTGATGGTGAGGGGTTGTCAAAGAGACTGGTCAGTGGCACTAATTTGAGCCTTTCCAATGGTTATGTATGTTTGGGCAATGAAATAATTGTGATTAATCCCAACAAACTGTTTGGGTGCAAGGTTATCTAGGAAGCATGGAAACCAAGTGTTAATGACTTTTGTTTGTAATGGATTCAGCATGAAACAGTGATCTAAAGATGCAGCTATTGGCCCAGTTGGTAACCAGGGGTATAGGGCCAGGAACCGCATCCAGTGACGTAACAATCCTGTTTTGTAACAATCCTGTCCAAAGATATTTACTGGAGTGGAGGTGGGCAGTCAGTGAGCAGAGCTCCTGTGGGCAGGTTAATTGATAATGCACTGAATCTTGTCGCGTGGCCGGGGGTGGGGTGGGGTGGGGAGGACCAGTAGATTCCATTTAATTCTGTAATTAATTGTTGGAGGGGATGAGACAAACCATGCAGTTAAGAAAAAGCATAGGACTGCAAGGAACAACTTAAAGCCAAGGAGTCAGCAGATCTGAGGAGGGCCTTCCGGAAGAGGGGCCTGGGGTTGGGAAGGTCTAGAGGAGCCTTAAAGTTATCTCAGATGTAGGCTCCCAGTGTCCTTCCAGTCTTGGAGCATTTCTCCAGACCTAATCCGGGGCGGGACCTGCAGCAACCAGGCTGACTGGTGCCAGACTGAGACCCACGAGCCAGGGCGGGATCTTTGTGCGTGTTACGGGGCTTTAAGGAAGCTTTGGCGGTGGCAGCAGCCAATCAGCAGCGCGCGCGTGCAGCCGCGTCCCCCGTTAGCGCCCCTCACATCCCACGCGCGCCGCGTACGTGCGGCGGCAGACCCCGCCCTTCCTAGGCGGGGCTTGAGAACCCGCGGGCAGCCGACCAGGGCTGCCTCACTGCTGCCCGGTACTTGTAGGTTCCGCGGCGGCGACTGGCTGCTGGCGCCAAGGCCGAGCCCCAGGTGGAGGTAAAGCCCCGCCGGCGCCTCCTCCTCCTTGTGGCTCGGCGGCGGCGGCCTCTGCTCTTGTCGGGGAAGGCTTGGCACAGCACACGGGTGAGGATGCGACTCTTCTACCGGCTGCTCAAGCAGCCGGTCCCCAAGCAGATCGAACGCTACTCCCGCTTCTCCCCATCGCCACTCTCTATCAAACAGTTCCTGGACTTCGGTAAGTGTAACAACTCCTTGAAGCCACCTCCAAGGCCCCATGGGAGGGAGGGAGCCGCCATCCTTGTCCTGCCTGCGGCTTGTGCTCTTCAGCTTCAGGGCAAAGTCCATGAGAACCTCCAGGAGGGGGTGGTGGGGGGGGGGATGCATGCCAGAGAGCCCTCTAGGGGCTTAGGTTTCGGGTTTCAGGAGGTGGAGGTGGGTGCAGGGCCTGACAACCCCCACACTCAGCTTCGTTCAAGGACCCTCATCCCAGTCAGAACTCCCCAGCTATTCATTAAGAGCTTCAAATCTACTTGACTCAAACCGCACTCCTTAAAACTTCAGAAAGAGAACTCATAAACATTTTTTATTTTTAGACGCTTTTAATGGTTGTGTAAGACGTGTTTAGAAACACCTTGAGGTTGAGTAAATCACGTAGTGGCGTTTTGTTCCTCTTCTGCTGTAAGGTGTTCCGTGGCCTTGAGTGGCAGGACCTGAATGCCTTCATTATGATTGTGACTTCAAAGCAGTCATAGTCTTGGGCTGTAAATACCTTAGATGTTGGGTAAAAGCTGACCTGTGGGCTCCTGACCACAAAGTAGGGGTTCTAGGACAACTCCAGCCTAAGTGTGAACACCTTTCCTTGATGTCCCTTGCACCCTGTTGGCAGCTGGGCTAGTATTTCATTTTTACATGGATTGGGGTGGAAAGGGAGAGAACCCCAATAAAGCCTGAGGCCTACTTAGATGGGAATAGATTCTGTCACCCTCCTTTAACTGATCCATCATGTTTTCCCAGAGGATGTCATTCCAACTCCAGCAGGATGAATTCCGTTGTGAAACACCTGAAATAAAACAAAAATGGAACTCTGCATCCCCAAAAGAAACTCAAGATGACTTAGGCTCTCAAAGCCTAGATCTGCTGAATTCATTTTATTTAACTGTTACATTACGGGATGGTGTCAGTTGGATAAAAAAAATGCAAAATAGGTAGAATTTTCTTGGGAGGCCTAATATGCAAAATGTGCTGTTGTCTATATTTGGGAAGAAACCTACAGGATGGAAAGCCGTATAGGTTAGAGGTGTACACCTTCTAAATTAAGGTTTAGAAGCCAAGTTGCCGAAGATAGATGATGAAAATCTAAGATGAGGGAGAAGCTGGCCTTTGCATTTTAAAGTTTCATTTTCAAAATCATTTCAGTAGTTGGGCTCTACTCTGGCTATGTACAAAATTTATGTGTTTGTTCTTAAACATTTTGTCTATGCATGAATTTGTGTGGACAATTTCTGTAGAAGTCAGAGGACAACTTGAGGGAGTTGGTTCACTCCTGGCCTGTGGGTCCCAGAGATCAAACTCTATCTAGTCAGGCTTGGAAGAAAGTGCCTTAACTCACTGCACTTTCTTACCCCACCCTGCTTCTAGGGGTTCCTAGGTTTGAGGCAGGCAGGTCCTGACTACTCAGTTTAGAACAAAAATGTTGCTATTGCTATAAATAGACATGCTTCCCTAACTTGGGGCTAGAGATTATTGTGAATTTAGGAACGTTTTGTTAGGGTAAACAGATTCTTGCTCAGTTAAAAGAACAAAGGAATCTTGCTCACTCCACCCTCAGAGTTTGAACAGTATGCTTGAAATTTCAGTTACCTTGATTCTATGGCAGTATCTCCTAGGTCAGTAGGGAAGGAGGTTATTTGAATAGAAAAACTATTGTAAGGTTATTGTTATGGTGGTTAATCTATGTGGTGAGCATCTAGAAACAAATGTTCACTATTTGAAAGCATTGAGGTCAGTGATTTGGGGCCAGGGCTTCAGGCCCCGAATTTCTGGCGTTAGTAGTATATGCATGGAGTGTAGGGCACTGATATTTTTTAGAAGACCCCAGGGTCATTTTAGAGCATCATCAGGGTTAAAAACTACTAAGTAGGTGCACTTTTGGCTAATCTTCTGCCTCCCCCCCTTTTTTTTCTGTGTGGAGTATTTAAGCCCTTTAAAATAAGAGTTTCTTGAATCATCTTTACTGGAAATTCAGTCTGCAAGAACAGCAAGTATTCTAAATGAAGTATCAATTTACAAAGGTAGTACTGTCGTACCATTCCTGAGGACAAGATTTAAAAAACAACAACCTAAAAATTTATATTTTCTTTTTTGGCCCAAGATGACAGTTACATGGTTCCAAATTCAAAGGATGCAAAAGGACCGAGGTAGAAAATGCTGTTTTCTACTTGTGTTGACTTGTCTCTGCATAAGATACACCATATAGTTTGATTTAGATCTTGCTTCTTAAGCTTAATATGAAAGAACTTGCCTTATATGTACTTGTAAACTTGTCCTTTTTCTGACGGCTGAGAGTTCATATGGGTGTAGTGTAACCAGACAGCTCACAAGTGGGTTGTTTGTAGACTTTGCTATAACATGGTACTGAATGAAGTATTGTGTACATTGTAATTTCCTGAATTTCTGGGTGTAGATAGAAGTCAAATTCCAAAGCTACCTTGCTACACCAAGGAGGATGCACATTTGTAATTTTGATAATTGTTAACAAATTCCTTTCCATAGGAGGTATCTATTTACCCACCTATTGGAAGTTTCTGACACAGAATGCCTGCTTTTCTGTACTTTTGCTACATGGCTGTCGCACTTTTGATAGGTGAAGTCATGTATACATAGAACATCTTTTTTCTTCAAGTAAACATTATCTTGGCTCTCTATTTTGGAAAATTGCAGAACAGTAGAAGGGATAGTTTGATAAACTCTTGGGTCATTCATGATATTGAAAGCCATGTGCTATTTTTGGATATTTGCATATGCTAGCTGTTTGTTAGGTTTGGTTTGGTTTTCTTTTTGTGAAAGTTAGGCTTGTTTCAGAAAGACAGTTTTTTTTCTCCATTAGCACTGATTTATTCTTTTCAGCTAACTGTTCTTTCAAGATTTAGTATAACACTCCTGTGAAACCTTCCACAAGTTTCTGTATTCTATGCTATTGGTCTGTGTGGATTTTCTTTGTCATCTAGAGTCCATTTGGATATATTTTTTTTACTATAAAATCCTTATTTTCATTAATTTTTTCTTGGCAAGTTTGGATAAATTTCCTTCTCCCCCATCTCTTTTTTTACTTAGGTCTTTGCTTTTTATTTTGTGCTTTTAAAAAATTGCTTGTCTTTTGACAAGTTTAATGTATATATATGTGAGTGTATATATATATAAAATATACATATAATATATATATATATATATATATATATATATATATATATATATATATATATATATTCTTACTAGTTTCTCTTGCATTCCCCTCATCCATCTCCCATCCCTATCACCACCCCACCCCACAGACTCTTTCCTAGATTCATGGCTTTGGGTTTGGTTTTATGACCTATTTAATTTAACCAGGGCTATCTGTGATCATTGGATTGGACTTGGGTAGGGCCTTACTTATTTACTAAAACAGGGTCTGGAAAACCCTCTGTACACCAGGCTGGCCCCAAACTCAGAGATCTGCTTGCCTCTTCTTCCTCAGTGCTAGGATTAAAGACAAGAGCCACATCCACACTTATGTATGTATGTATGTATGTATGTATGTATGTATGTATGTATGTATGTATGTATATGTATTTGAAACAGTCTTGCTATGTAGCCCAAGCTAGCCTCAAACTCACAATCTTCATCTATAGTCTTTTGAATTCGACACATGCAGCTTTCATAGTAGTGTCTTAACAGTCTTTTTTTTCTTTATTTTTGATTTTTGTCTTTCTTTTAGATAAGGTTTCATTATGCTGGAACTTGCTTTGTAGCCCAACTGGCTTTGAACTCTTAGTGATCCTTATGTCTCAACTTTCTGAGTGCTGGAATTATAGGCATGAGGCACCAGACCTGGCTTCTACCGTCTTCTTGATTCAGTTAGCAGATGGTTTATTTGCTTTAATTTATTTCTTAGTTTTATGGCTTTTATCTCCAGTTCATGCTTACTTTGACCTCTCTCTGATATCCTTAGATCAATCTTGTTCTTTTTTAAAAATTAGATACTGATTTCATTCCCGTTTATTTCATGTTTTTCTATTGTTTTAATCTTAATTTTATGTAGCTAGGTGTTTTTTCTGCATGTATTTCTGTTTACCATTTGCTTGCCTGGTTCATGCAGAGGCCAGAAGAGGAAGTCAGATTTTCCAGAACTGCAGTTACAGACTGTTGTGAGCTTCCATGTAGGTGCTGAGAATATAGAACCCAGGCCCTTTGGAAGTGTAACGAGTGCTCTTAACTGCTGAGCCATGTCTCCCACCCCTTTATTTCAGTTTTAAGGCTCTTTGCTATGCCTCTGATCATTGCTTTAGAAGTTGATAGGTGTATTTGACCCTTACCCCCATCTTTTCCATATTCTGGAAGGTATTTATTCTTTTGTGAATTAAGGATAGCTTGAGAGTGCTGAAACTTCTTTGTAGGTTTAATATATATATTAATTATCTTTAGTTTTGTTGCATGAGCACAGAATGTTCTTTAAATTCTCTGACTTATTGATGTTTGTCTTCGTATGTGATCATTTCCTGTGAGTGTTCCTTGAGCAGCAGAAAGGAGACTGTTCACTCTTCTCAGGTTACAGAATTATATATTCCATATTGTTGCTTAGGCTGTTTTTATACCTTGCTAAGATCCACTTAATTGGTTGTGGATCATACATGAGAGATGTTAAAGTCTCTTAATATGATTCTTTTTTTCCATGTGTTTCTAGTTTTTGTCATGATTGTTGATGTGACCCTTGATCTTTATTAACTGTCATGTCCTCATGGTGAGTTGTAGCCTTTAACATTACTAGGTTAATGCTTTTTGGTCTGGAGTCAGCCTTATTTGATGTTGAGATCTGTATCCTAACTTCTCATTAGCTTCATTTTTAGTTTTTCTGAATTACCTTGATTTAAATATTTCTCTAAATGTAAAACTGGTTTTGCTTTGTAATAATTGTTTTATATGGTAGGTTTACCCTGAATATACTTATTGGTATAAATCAATTGATCTGTCATACATAATGGAAAGCATGTATAATTTTTCTCTTTTGTTGTTAATGCTTTAATTTTTTTCCTTGTCACATAATTTATTGCTTTATTTTACCATATTCATTTTAATTAATGCTTAGGTTTGAATTTTTATTTATTATAATTATGACTTCCTTTCTATAATTTTTAAAGATATTTTATGTGTATATGTTTTTTGCTTGCATGCATGTGCATTGTGTGTGCACTTGGTGCCCTCAGAGTTAAGGTAGGTTGTGAACCACTGTGTGGAGGTTGGAAATGGAAAATAGGTTCCTCTGCAAGAACTATAGTCACCCTTTCAAGTCATCCAGCTCCTCTTTATTTCCTTTGTCTAATTATGCTCGCTAGCTAGCCTCTTGTGCCTCTTGAGCAATAGAAATGTGGCTAGGGTGGCTGAGAAACTGAATTGATTTTATTTAAATTCAAAACAGATTTGATTCAGTTCATTTTAAAATTGTGTTACATGTAGGTATTCAGATGCATGTGTGTATATAGCGTGGAGGCCAAAAGATAACTTAGGCAGCCCTTCCTTGGGAATGGTCTACTTTGGTTTTTTTTTTTTTTTAAGATAACACCTCCCATTTGCCTTGGGGCTCATCAAGTAGATCAGAGCGCCACAGTGATCTGACTTGTCTTTGCTCCACCAGCATGAGAATTATAAGTCTAAGCCAGCGTGCCTGACTTTTGTTGGATTTTGTTTGTTTGTTTGTTTTTGTTTTGCTTTTTTTTTGAGACAGGATTTCTCTGTATAGCCCTGGCTGTCCTGGATTGTGCTTTGTAGACCAGGCTGGCCTTGAACTCACAGAAATCTACCAACCTCTGCCTTCTGAGTGCTGGTCTCAAAAGTGTAAGTTACTACCACCCAGCTGGCTGGCTGATGTAGGTATATCTGTTCTGGTGATGGAACTCACTTTCTCATGTTTGAGAGGCAACTACTTTACTCACCGATCTATCTCTGCATTCCTCAGTTAATTTTAAGTATGTTTAGAATAATTTGGAAATAAGAATTTACCTTAAAAACTATAAACTTTATAGAACCTAATTATAGACCATTTCTTCTAGATAAAAATACAGCTTTTAAATCGTAATGTGCTATATATGTAGGATACATAGCAGATAACAAGGAATTAATATAAAACAAGTAAAATATCTTTTCACTCTTTTGAGGTGGTGAGAATTGAATCTAGAGCTTTGTAGTAAGCTAGTTCTTTATAACTGAGTTATATGCTACAACTTTCATATTGACTATATATTAAAATATTTTAAATGTCAGAATAAACAATATTAAAAATCTCATCTAATTTTTGCTAATGTGTCTTTGAAATTATAAACTATATATGTAGTTCATATTCCATTTGCATAGTCAGTGTGGCTTCAAATAGTACTTTCTTAGTGGAAACACTGTAATATCACATTTTATGTACAAAAGAAACTTACTGATTTCATTTCCTAAGGCAGCTATGGCATGCCTTGTTCTGTTTTCTGTTTTTGTAGAGTCTCTGTATTTTATACTAATGTATTGTCTTTGAATAGCTGTTAACATTATGGTGATTCTTTTACCATTTGGACAACCCTTCAGTTCTGTCCCCTAAGTATTGTTTCTTTGAATCAATAATTCTCTTAGTGATTTTGTCTTATTTTTTCTTCTGATTAAGAAAAGAATCTTGGACTATGTCTTAGTCAGGGTTTCTATTCCTGCATAAAATATCATTCCCCAACTGAGGCTTCTTTCTGTGTGATTAACTCCAGCTTGTGTCAAGTTGACACAGAACCAGCCAGTACAGACTATTAAGCAATAATCAGAGATACATCCTTCTGCATGTTGAGTGAGTTGGTGGGACATGGTTCGAGTTTTCATCAGTACTTGCTTTTTCTTTTAGCCTCACCGTCTGTTTCTGGTCTTCTCAATAGCTACTTTTGTCCCTTCCTATTTGCTTATTTCTCATTTATAAGCCTCACTTGTAATAAAGATATTTTCATTCCTTTTCCCCTTTATTTCATCCTAATTTCTCTCTCCAAGGTGTGGATGCTTGCTCCTTTGTAGCCTCCTGGCCCCTCAGCTCAGTTTTCTCTGCACAGCAAGAGTAAGAATTCCATAAATGCCATGGAGGTCATTACACATTACTCACTTTAGTCAGTTACAGACGTTTAAACTTGCATAAAAATAGAGCATCTCCCAAATCCAATCACTGGAAAGCAGCCTGTGTAAACCTCCTCTCTGTCTTTCCACGGAACTCTGTTTTGATTTCTACCCTCAGCATGTTGGCTCTGTTAATCTTACAGGTGTTAGCTGTTAGACAGCAGCAGCCAGTTCCCTTGTTCTTACTATTCTTGAGGTTTAAGGGCCCAGTTGCCTTCAGTTTTGCTTTTGCAAATATTTTAAGGCTCCATTATCCACTGAGACATTGACTTCAGTGCCAAATGCAAAGTCTTAGGTTTTTAAGTCATCTTGTTCTTTGGTGCTTGATTACCAGTGGATAGAACAGTGATTTTACTCCTGGAGAAGTTGAAAGGTTTTATTCAAAGGGTGTGTTAGGAAAGGGGGAAACAGTCTCATCCTTCTTTCTGAGCATGTTTATTTTGCTACTTTACCTGTGTGCAACAGATCGTTTCTACGGGTAGAAAACATCCAGTGTTATGAGGGATTGCCAAGAATTAGACCAGCCTGTTGAGAGATAGAAGCCAACTATTGAGAATTAAAAGGGGAGCGAACAATTTAGTTTGGTGTCTGAATAGTGTACTTAGCTTCTTACATCTTTGTCAGTAAAGAAAGAACTACCTTTTAAGCCTTTATGATCTAATAGGGCTGAATTTCCATGAAACTCACTTATTGGGCTTTGGGGCATCTTGAGGTATCTAAAGTTGGAATTCTGGCTTTGTTCCTTTTACAGCACTTGAGTGTCTCTTATGTGCTTTATTAGTTTTTTTTTATCATTATCATACAAGTTAAATTTCATTGTAGCATTTTCATATATGTGCTGTTGTGTTGGTTCCCTCCTCCTGCTAGCCCTCCTCCTCTTCCCCCTGCCCTCCTCCTCTTCCCCCTACCCTCCTCCTCTTTCCCCTACCCTCCTCCTCTTCCCCCTGCCCTCCTCCTCTTCCCCCTGCCCTCCTCCTCTTCCCCCTACCCTCCTCCTCTTTCCCCTGCCCTCCTCCTCTCCCCCCTACCCTCCTCCTCTTTCCCCTGCCCTCCTCCTCTCCCCCCTGCCCTCCTGCTAGCCCTCCTCCTCTCCCCCCTACCCTCCTCCTCTTTTCCCTGCCCTCCTCCTCTCCCCCCTACCCTCCTCCTCTCCCCCCTGCCCTCCTGCTAGCCCTCCTCCTCTCCCCATCTCCTCTCATGCCACACCTGTTCTATTACCCATCTGTTTTCCTCAATTAACATGTCCTTCCTCCTCTTGGCCACCTTTCTAGTTTCATGACTCACACATGTGCAACGCATGCACCCCTAGCATTTGCATACAAAGAAAATGTGAGGATTTTTTGTTGTTATTGTTTTAAGTTTTTTTTCTTAACATCATTTCCAGTTCCATCCATTTCTTACAAATATCATGATGTAATTTTTCTTTATGGCTGATTAAAATTCATTTGTGTATGCATACATTTATCCATTAATTTTTGATGTCTCTTTCCCTTCTTGTTTGGCTGTTTTTGACAGTCCAGTAATAAACTTGTGTGTGCAGTTATTTCTGTGGACTTGAGATTCTTTAGATATACCCAGGAGTGGACTAGGTAGGTTACATGTTAAATATATTTTCACTTCCATATTGTTTATCATGGTGGTTGGCCTCCCTTGAACACCCACTAGCAGTGAATAAGCTCTTTGAAGAGGACATGACATCACTTACTGACTTTGTTGATGGCTGGCCAGTTTCCTCCTAGTAAGTTTTTGGGAACTTGATCAGACTGTTGGCAAGATTTGGGAAACTTTAGCTTTGTTGCTGGGTACAATTACAAAACATTACCACTTTCATTTTTTTATATTGTATACACAAATTGTTCTACTTCAGTGACAGTTTTGTCTTAGAGTTGGGTAGAACTCTCTCCTTTTTTGAGGGGGTACCCTTGTCTAATAACATCTCTGATCAGAGCCTGTGCTTTCCCTCATGTTTTAAATCTGCATGTTTAAGAGTATCTTTAGATGCACAGCAAATTTTTGCAAATGCTTAACATACAAAAGAGTTTCTCCCAGTCACACAGCCTAAGATGCCTTTAACATCCTGTACCAGTGTGGGACCTTGAGGAGCTGCCAGTAACCATTGTTGTAACTAAGAAACCATCATCAGCACCAAAAGGCCATTGTTTATACTAGAAATAATTCTTTGTGTGTACTCTTGAGTTTTGATACCCACAAATAATGCTTTACTAGAACATACACATGCTTGTTTGTTACATACAGTCTGTAGCTTTGGTTTTCTCCCCAACAGCAGAGTTGAGTCTCCCCAACAGCAGAGTTGAGTTGTTGCTAGAAACTGTATGTATGGTACACAAAGCCAAAAGTGCTTATCGTCTGGTCCTCCAAAGCAAGTTTGCCAACCCCTGATCTAAGGCAGTTTGTGTTTGTTCCCTCTTTAAAAGTGAGCTCTATTGCTCTTAAAGTGGAGTAAGTGATAAAGTTGTCTGTCTCCTGCTAACACTCAGCACTGCTTATCTGGAATTTGATTTATTGGGTGGCTTAGACTTTTCCAGATAATCTGGTATTTACTTTTGGAGGGTCTTGTTTCTAAATGGGGTTTCCATATGAATGGCTTTGAATATTTTATAGGTTCAATTTTAAAACTGACAACAAATTTAAGTGTACTTGTTTCTCTACAGGGTTGCCAAAATGAGGTTTTGTGATTTTAATTGTAATGCCTAACATAGGAACTACAAGGTGTTTTTGTTGTTTTGTTTATTGCCTGATTAGGTATATTGCCTGCAGTTTTGTTCTTTGTGA
Organism: Micromys minutus; assembly: GCF_963924665.1. NCBI lineage: Eukaryota > Metazoa > Chordata > Mammalia > Rodentia > Muridae > Micromys > Micromys minutus. The sequence continues at coordinate 40,609,900 of NC_137970.1, read as the reverse complement.
AGTGTCTTTGAACATTTAGTACCTGGTATCTGGAGTTTCTATCATTTGCATAAATTCCTTGTATGTCTCTGTGTTGTTAATGAAGAATGTTGTTCTGGCTGGATTTGTGTCAACTTGACACAAGCTGGAGTTATCACACAGAAAGGAGCCTCAGTTGAGGAAATGCCTCCATGAGATCCAGCTGTAAGGCATTTTCTCAACTAGTGATCAAGTGGGGAGGGCCCAGCCCATTGTGGGTGGTGCCATCCCTGGGCTGGTAGACCTGGGTTCTATAAGAAAGCAGGCTGAGCAAGCCCAGGGAAGCAAGCCAGTAAGTAACATCCCTCCATGGCCTCTGCATCAGCTCCTGCTTCCTGACCTGCTTGAGTTCCAGTCATGACTTCCTTTGGTGATGAACAGCATGTGAAAGTGTTAGTAGCTGAATAAACCCTTTTCTCCCCAACTTGCTTCTAGGTCATGATGTTTTGTGTAGGAATAGAAACCCTGACTAAGACAAATGTATTGCTAGCATAGTGTCAAAAATATGTCAATGGACTATGGGTGGGCCACCTGGTATTTGAAGGCTTTTTCTCTTTGTCATGTAAGTTGGAATTGAAACTAGCATTAAAGTATCTTTTTATATGCTTTTAGGGCAGGGAGGGCTAATTTCCCTTTATATTTTTTTTCTTGGCAGAACAGAATTTGGTCATGGCTCATGTTAGGTGTCTTTCAAAACTCCTTTGTTTGCTTGTTTGTCGTCATTCCCTCATCCCCCCACCCCTGCGACAGAGTTTCTTGTGTAACACCCCTCCCTGGCTGTCATGGAACTTACTTTGTAGACTGGGCTGGCCTCTTCAAACTCAGAGAGCTCCATCTGGCTTTGATTCCCAAGTGCTGGGATTATAGATGTGTACCATTATATGTCTCTGAGAAACCTGCTCCTGATCATTGGTTCATTTTCCTCCTTAAGATTATATCTTCTGCTATAATGAATGACATACAATTGTAGTAAGCAATTATGTTACACAGGTCATTATTGATACATTCTAATTGAACACTTTGGGTTGTAACCCAATGGTACTTTACTTCCCTAAACAACATTCTGGCAGCAACAGTTTAATTTCATTCTTAGAGTTGATCTGGGATTCCACCATAACATTTGCTTTGCACTTGTAATGTCTTTGGAGATCAGTATATAGTAGTCTCATTATAAATGATCAGTTCTTCCACGTTTTTCCATACCATGAAGTTTAATACTGTTTCATGTGGTATTAGAAGACAATAGGGCCTTTTGTAGCATACTTATCTTTCTCCAATAACTTATATTTTGATAGACATGAGCATGTACAAGCTCCTGTGTAAGTGTAGGGATTACAGGCCTGTGCCACCACACTCTGTATGAACTCTTTCTTGAATATGCTCTAGCAACATCAAATGTTTCCTTAAGTTTGGTAGCAGGTATTTCTAGATACCTGACTCTGGTTTTATATGCATTAATTTTTCCCCAAATCTGCCAGTTAAATACTCACTGATGTATCCGATGCAGCATGTTGCCTCATCGCCACTGTATTTATTATTCAGAAGAGGGTTACTAGGTCATCTGATAGTTCTGTACTTGTGCATGCATGTGTGCCCATTAGTGAGGAGGCCTGAAGACAGCTTCAGGCTGTTGTTAGTCACATGCTATCCATTTTGTTTTGCTCACCAGAGAGGCCTCTGTCTCCTGTGCTTGGATTGCAAGTGCATTGCCATATTCTGAGATTAAACTCTTATAAGTACAACTAGAGGGGAAAAAGTTAGAGATACCCTAAAATTATATCCTGTTAAAATTTATCCAATTTAACATGGTTAACTGGAAAAATACATTGTAAACTCCGGCATGTACTAGACAGTGCTATGAAAATGCAACCTTTCATAGATGAGCAGCATCATTCTGTTGGGGTTCAGGTCTCACTAGTACTTTCCCCTTCGTTCTCCATTTTCACTCACTTGTCCTTCCCACTGCTATTCTGTAACTGCACCAAGTGTTACAGTGGAAACATGGAGACAGATTCCCTTTATGTATCTACTGGAAACTATATTTAGATGGCATTGACTCTATACATGGTGAGACAACATGGAAAGTGTCCTCAACATACTTCTTGATTTATAAAATGCTCATAATCAGGCCATTTTATTAATAGAATAATTTTTTCTCTCTCCTGTAAGTTATTTGAAACCAGGGTTAAAGACACCAGCTACTATGGAAAAGTTTTGTCTGGAAACTCTTGCTCTCAGGTGACTAGACAAATACTTCTGGTTACTTCTTGATTCCCCCACAAGAGGACTCCCCCAAATTTTAATCTTTATGCCTATTCTTTATGCCTTGGTGAGTATAAAGCTCTATGGAGCCATCCTAAACCAGGCCGTAGGGCTTTCTACACATGAATCGCTGTCTCCAACTTTCCAGTGAAAGGACAGACACAAAACCATAAGAGTCTGTGTGGGAGAGGACGTGCAGAACCCTGCCTGAAATCCCCAGCATTGAAATGAAGCAGAAACGAGAGACTCATGAAACCAGGAGAAAAGCAACCCCTGAGAATGTGGTTAACGCCAGTGACTTAGGTTTGCTGAGTCAGTTCTCCAAGCCTCCTTACGTTTTCCTCGACATCTTCTAAGTGGATATTAGGAAAACTTTTAACTAGCAAGTTTAAATAGGAAGCATATAGAGAAATATAGAATGATAGCGTTGTACATAAATAGAAAATAAGCATTAGTGAATGTAGAGAGGCCAAGGGTGTGTGGGAGGGAGGAATGGAGTTAAAGAACTGGAAATAGCTGGAAAAGACCTGGGAAAGCAATTCCTTTGAGAGGACAGTTATTAAAAAACAAGGGGTTTCTGATACATTTATTATAAAAATGGTTGCTAGAACTTCTTGATTTAAGCTAAGTATTCAACATCTAGGATAAAATATCTTTATATGAAGAGAGCCACAGAAAAGTTGTAAAAATCAGACATTTATTTTTAGGTTGACTAATTAACTAAAAAGACTTAAGCTCCTGTTTAAGCTGATGTATAATTAAGGTAGCTAAGTACAAAGAATTTGTTCTTTGAGCTAAATTAGAATGTAGGAGGAAAAACCTGGGAATTTTTAGCTATTCTGCACTCAAAATATAAACCTTTGAATACATGATCACATCTTCCAAAAAGTCATTGAGCAGCTATAATAGGCAAGGTAATGTGATAGGTGTTACAGGGGGAATAGCAAGACACATTTCTCTCTGCGGGTTTTCACAGTCTGATAATCCAGTTCTACCACAGTTAAATAGTTTCTGACACTGGTTCTCTTAGATCATGCCTAAAGGTTGAGTTTTCTAGATAGTGCTGAGTTGACTACCACACCATCTAGGACTTTTATTTTTAAAATAGTGAGTGCTAGGGACACTGAACACATCTTCATGGTTTTTAAGGTGATATAGAGTTGCCAAATGAGCTGAGGAGCACACCAGTCTAGAATATAGTCATGCTCTGAGGACTGACAGTGAATACAGCAGACAGTGAGATGTTGCTGCCCATGGCTTTGAACTGTTCTGCTTGGTCATCACCTGGCATTACTGGTTACTTTTTAATGAACTCTACTTCTAAGGTTAAGGAATGGTTCAGTGTTCAATGTTCACTAAACCTCTATGAAGAAGGTGCTTTTATTTTATGGACGGTTGAAATATGTGTGAGATAGAGAAGGCTAAAGAAGTCTGTGAGCTCTGAAGATTCAGGCCCAAGTACATTATTGCTGTTCTGAAAGCCATACATTTTTGTCTGAATCATGAAATCCAAAAGTTTTAAAAATAGAATTTAAAATTTTAGTGCCCCACTTATTCTTTGGTACAATCTGATTTCAGCTGACTTGAAATAATCGACTTTATTCTACTGAATCTAAATGTTCACATATTTCACTGTAGCTACATTGTATCACATCAGCATGGCAGAGATTCTTTACTTTTTAAAAGCTGGGAAAACTTCAATTCTGGACCATCTAGACCCATGGGTTTTAGAGGAGAGACATGTAACTGGTGGTTAGTTAGCTCTTGCTTATCATAGACTTTCTTCATCCTACACACATGCTTCTAACCTGTTGCTCCTAACCAGCTGTAGACTGGGACCGGGAAATTTTAGCATGGAAGTGTTTACTAACCTCAGAGCTCCTCAGGTTTTTGAAGATTTTAGTTCTACTGATACTCACAGTTCCAGCTACCAGTACAGGGGTGTTTTATTTCTTCCCCATTCCAGAACTTTCTCCTCCTTGTGAAGAAATTATTAATAATCTTTGTTAAAGATGGTAGTTTAAACAAAAATGGCCCTGTTGGAGGTGCTGTGTTACTAAAAGGGTGGGCTTTGTCCCTCATTCTGCCTTAGGTTTGTGGATCAAGATGTGAGGTCTCTGCTTCTGTTCCAGTGCCATCTGTGTCTGCTGCTATACTCACTGATGTGATGGTCACAGACTAGTCCTTTAAAACCATAAGCTACAAATTAAATGCTTTCATTTAGAAGTTGCTTTGGTCATGCCATTTTTATCACAGCAATGCAAAACTAAGACAGATGGTAGCAGAACACTATTCAAGAGTGACCACTGAAGTGAGATTTTTTTTAGTAGGGGACAGAGATTGGGCTCTGCTCTCAATGCACCATGGACAAGTGGAGATTTATAGTTCAGAAACAGTGCATGTGTGTGTGCCTGGTGAAAGGGCCCCCAGACAGAAAATTACTAAGAGGGATCAGTGCTTGGGGAAGCTCTTAATAGATCAACTAGGCTCCTGCTGAAAACTCTCTAGAATGTTTAGATACCTAGAATAGGGAGTAAGGAATTTGATCAATATCAAGGGAAACCAAAAACCAGAGGCAGGGGACTTTGTTAAAATGGCTTGCAAGATTCTTGTTACAACTGTTTTAAGCAAGTCGACATAGAGTGTAAGGTCTAAGCTGTTCTGAGGGAGGTTGCAGAAGAAGCTTGATTGAGGGCTGGTCTTCATTAGCCCACAGTGATAACATTTTCTGTTTTAACAAATGCTTTTGACAGTGTACTTTTACCAGTCAAGAGTATTTTTTCTGTCCTGTAAAAATTCAGATTTATATTTTAACTTAGATCCAGTACTATGGCAATGCCAGTGTCTTTGTACATATAAAATTAAATTTATGGATCAGTAGGGACAGTCTATTTTTGAAGCAAAACTACCAAAATCACCTCTGTAAGGTAGCTGTTGGCTGCTCGTTTCTAGAATATTGCACCCCTTCCCCTCTTATGTGGGAACTAATGTATATGCATCAGAGTGCTAAGGGTGAGTGAAAGAATCTTCTGTTAGCGATCCACCTACCAAAGACCTTCAGTATACTCGTGTAAAATGAAGGGAACTATGGTGCGAGAGCAATGTTTCATTCTAATTTGTTTAAATGTGGAAATGGGGTCCAGGTTGGTGAGGAAGAGAAGATCCACAAATGACTTTCAAGAGTGACTCCTGTTTTTCCCCAAGCTTTATTTTGTAGAAAGGAAAAGGAGAAATCAGAAAGTGGGTGAAAACATTAGAAAATACCACATGTATGAACCTCTCAGTTGCTGCTTTTTTTATACAGGGAAAACTTAGAGTTTGGAGGGGAAAAGTGTTTTAAAAGCACAGCTTCCTTCCCTTGTGTCTGATCTTGGCTCATTGCAGAACAGCTTCCAGGGAATGGGGAGCATCAAGGAAGCCTAGCCAGTGCTGGGGAGATAGGAGAGACCCATGAATATCAGAGTGGAAGAGCACAGTTATGAGTGGTTGGTTACACGTTGCCTTTACAAAGTTTGACCCCCCCACCTTAAACATTAGGGTGGCTAAAGTACAAAGGCATAGTAAGCCTTAGCAAATGATTCACAAGCCCAGGATGGCTGACAAGAAACACCAGAGGGTGTTTCTCCCCCCACAGCTCGTAAGCTTTATTTCACACTTATCCCCAGCCATACGTTTGGAATAGGTTTAGGGAACTGTTCTGGCAACAAAACAGTTGGAAAAGGGCTCATCTGACTATGTCTTGTCTTTTACTTTTGAAAAAATTGAAAGGTGACAACCTAATCTGTTTATATTAATCACAATGGAGTGGCATAAATGTTTAGTATATGAAATAGTTTCATAATGTTAACATTAGATTAAACATTTGTCTCATTAAACATTTGGTCTTTTCTCTGTGTCAAACTTTCTATTTCCTTCTAGCTTTTTTTAATATGGCATATAATTGTTGGCTATATTGTATAGCATTATACCAGAACCTAATTTCTTCTAACTTTAGCTAGGAGCCGTTGATAATCCCCAAGCTCTAGGAGCCATTATTCTAGTCTTGATTTCTGCTGTTCCACATGCAAGCTCATGTGCTTCCTGATTTCTATGCCTGCCTGTCTTAGTCAGGGTTTCTATTCCTACACAAAACATCATGACCAAGAAGCAAGTTGGGGAGGAAAGGGTTTATTCAGCTTACACTTCCACATGCTGTTCATCACTAGAGGAAGTCATGACTGGAACTCAAGCAGGTCAGGAAGCAGGAGCTGATGCAGAGGCCATGGAGGGATGTTACTTACTGGCTTGCTTCCCCTGGCTTGCTCAGCCTGCTTTCTTATAGAACCCAGGTCTATCAGCCCAGGGATGGCTCCACCCACAATGGGCTGGGCCCTCCCCACTTGATCACTAGTTGAGAAAATACCTTACAGCTGGATCTCATGGAGGCATTTCTTCAGCTGAGGCTCCTTTCTCTGTGATGACTCCAGCTTTTGTCAAGTTGACACAAAACCAGCCAGTACACTGCCTTACCTGACCTTTTATGTGGTAGGTTTGTCTTTCCTGGACTTGTCACAGTGGTCATGTACATTGTAACCTTTTTTTTTTCCTTTTGAGACATACTAGTTGTGTGGCTTAGAGCTGCTTGTTTGGAATCACAGAGCTTCTGCTTCCATGATTGCAAAGCAATGTTTCTTTACATTGGAAGAAAACACTTTAACAAAAGGTTGGCACACAATAGGCATGTTTACATAATGAACGGATCATGTTGCCTCCCAGAAAACCACTGTGAACAATAGTGGATTTCCATATTGTACTGTTCTGTACTTGGCAATTTCCACACAGTGTTTATTTGAAAGCAAACTCAAATTATATCCCAGGTCACTTTTGTATTGTGGCCAGTACCACTAGGTACCTATTTGTGTTAAGAAAAAAAATTGCTTTCAGAGTTACCTCTTGGAATAAATGTTCTTTTTCTCTTCTAACTAAGATGTTTTCTTAAACTTGCTATTTCAGAGAATGAAAATTTAACTAGACATTATTATATTAATTTTTTTTCTGACCAGTGGTAATTCTGTGGACATGAGAACATTTTATGTCTCTAGCTGTTAATTTTGTGGAATTTTTTTCATCTCTTAATAGGAAGAGATAATGCATGTGAAAAAACTTCATACATGTTTCTGCGAAAGGAACTTCCTGTGCGACTGGCTAACACCATGAGAGAGGTTAATCTTTTACCGGATAACTTGTTGAACCGCCCTTCAGTAGGATTAGTTCAGAGCTGGTAAGTAAATGCTGTGAACATTTCAGCACTGAAAACATTTTGCACAGATGTGTACATATTTTCCGTCTGAGAATGAGACATTCAGGATAGCTGGGTTTTCCTTGCATTTACAAGCTTGTTTTTTTTTTAACTATTCATTTAAAATTTTTAATGGAAGTATCTTGAACCACAAGACACTTTCTTAGCCTTTTATATTTTTTCTTGTTATAGACATGATTGCTCATTGAAAAAAATTAGACACTAAAATAAAGGAATGGCATTGCAGTGACCAGTATCAGTAGACCTACTTTTCATTAAAAATAAAAAGAAGAAATTGAGGTGGTGTCTCATATCCCAGACTGGCCTTGAATTCCATTGGTAGCCTAGGTGTCCTTTGCTCGTCTGATTCTCTTGCTTTCTCAGTGCTGGAAGTATACATGTGTGCTACCATGTCCAGTTACTGGGGATCGAAGCAGGGTTTTGACCACAGAGGCAAGGCAAGCACTCCAAATTGAGCTACATGCCTAGCCCATTTGCCCTCCTTAGGATAGAGAGATGTTTCCCACTTTAGTAAGTCTTAGCCTTGCCTCCTTTCTATTTGTTTTAAATATTTTTCAAGTCATTTGCAGGGAACCTCACATGGAAAAAAATAATCAGCTCCACAATGTGCTACATCTGCTCTATGAAAGAACTTAAAGTTAAAACAAAGTTAAATCTGATTGTAGCTCTGATTGTAAAGTTTGTATTCTCTAACAGGGGGAATGGAGTCTGTGATCTGTGAGATCACTGAATGGGAGGCTGTAAGAAAAGGTGGCATGTTTTTAGATAGGGATTTGCATGTTTGCTCTACTCTGCTATTAAAAAGTATGGTGGGAATATGTGGAGAAACCTGGAGGACTGTAAGGTGGTACCCACGTTGCTAATCAGGAACAATGTGGAGAACAAAAAAGGAGCAGAATGCTGGTTGTGGTCTTGTATTCCTTGATGGGTGGGTGGAGTTGGCTGGTGCAGAGGACCATCTTAAGAAAACTAACTCAGATACAGCATCTTCTAATGCAGGAATTTTTATAGAGCTTCATTTTTAGGTCCCAGGCCTCCACAGAGGTTGGAGAGTAGATTGAAAGCTTGAGCTCTCTAGTCACTTCTTCATTGTTTTGATCAAGATCACACTGACATTGTTTAGAGCACCACCCTAAGTGACCTCATTAGAATAACTCAGATGTGAGCAATAGGTGCTTCTTATGAGTAACAAAAAATGTTCCTGTTATTCTGGAACTTTGAAGGCTTAGAAACTGTACCAGGAACCAGGAGTAAATACCAAACTTCTTTTTGTATTATATGTATACACTGGCAAAGTGAAGTATAGACTCAGATTACTGTGTTAAACCTTCCTTTGTATCCTCTCTATTGTCTGTGTCTACTTCAGACTGTGCATCACATTTCTTTTTGTTTATGCACTTTCTATTTTGAAAAAATAATTTCCTATTTAAAATTGCAAGACTAGTAGAAAAAATTGTTATATGCCTTTATCTAGCGTCACCAATAATTTGGCTATATTTCCTCTTTCCTAATTCATGTTTATGTTCTCTTTCCTGCCTTGAATGGGAAGAGGGAATGAATATATGTGTGCATGTGTATATGCATATAATATGACATACATAAATACATGAAAGAAATGCAAATATTGTCAGGGTCAAAATGGAATTGATAGAGCTAGGGAGTTACTAAGGAAAATTTCTTTTGCATGGTTGTCTATTAGTGACTAGCACAAGATTCTGGGTCTACAAGTACATACAGAGGCTTGTGCAACCTTATGAAGAAATTACTTCTGTAAGGCCATTTGACCAGCAACTCTTCAACCTCCAATGCATTCTACCCTTGGTATTAATCATTAGAATCAACATTTCTTGATTTTAAGTATCTGGTGTGACCATTTTTTTCTTTAGAAGTCCCTTTGCCTTGGACCTTTTCTTTTTCTTTCTTCAATCATATATTACTAACCATGTCTTAGGTATTAAAGAAGAAGCAAGATGATTCAAAAGAACCTTCCTGTTTAACAAAGAACCATTAGAAAAGAAAGGAAAAGCTGGAAAATGGAGTGGAAAAATAAGCATGTTGAAACAGGAGGGATTTTAGAAATGTAGTCAAAGGATTTACAAGGAGGTGTCCTTTTGAACATACCCATGGCTTCCTTTAGTTGTGGTAAATATATATAAGGTGATAACCTTTTGTCCTGTGCTAGTGCCGGCAACCATAGGGCCACATGGTACTGTGGGGTATCTATCTCAGTGGCTCCACACTGCCTCTAAGTACTCACAGACCCCAGCTTCTTTTGACCCAGGATGGTCCATGACTGCCTCAACGTGTTGTTTTCACTCACTTTCCCTTGGTGTGTTGTTGCCAAGCCTTGCACACACACATCCCAACTCCATGGCGGACTTTGTGTTTCTGCCACTACACCCTCTTTGAACTCAATTAAGTCACCACATCAAGAACACAATAAAATACTCTGATCCAATTAGTATGATATAATTTGCCCACGTAGATAAGTCAAATGATCCTATACAATTCCACCCCTTATAGAATATTCATAACAACTTTATCCATATAGAGATGCACCAAGAGAAACATCCACGTCTGCTTCTATGGTGCCTCCTCCTGAATGTCCTGCTTTCTCCTTCTCTTCTGCCTTACCAAAAACTCTGTCCCTGCCCCACCCACTCTCTACTGTTCAATCATGTATTACCTTGACATCAACCTACATCCTGTAGCATATGCTTTCTCATTGAGAGGCTCTTTTCAAATAAATATCAGTAGTATTTGAGGACATATTTCAGATTGTTCCTTTTGTTGGTTGACATTATACACAAATTTATTGCTTTTCCTGAAACATTTGGATTGATGTTGACGTTATGCTCTTTTGTACCCAAATAACTTTAACATGCATATCTGGGGATAACTCTTAGAAAACCATGATATAGTTTTCACATTTATAAGTTTGTCATTGATATAGTAATATTTTTCTATTACATTTTCAAAAAATTTTATTGGATATTTTCTGTATTACATTTCAAATGTTATACCCTTGCTCCCCCCACACTCCCCTCCCTCCTCCCACTCAACTTGCTTCCATGAAGGTGCTCCCTCTCCCAATCACCCTCTCCACCTCAGTGCCTTGGCTGATGATGATGTAGTAATATTTTCTAATAGCTAGTACTTGTTATTATTTTACTAATTGTCTTAATAATGCTCCTGTATCTTTTTAAAAGTTCTATCTTGATTTAAGAATCCAGCTTAGGATTGTGTATTTGTGTGTTTCTACATGTGAAATTGCAACTTCACTGTTCTCTTGGCCCCTGTAGTCTTCCTGCTTTCCTTGTATGCTGTGAATCTTAGTATGATCTTGGATTTTTCTGCATTTATAACTTTTCTCTTTAAAGTATTACCCTTTTGGGAAATAGGTAATACTTCCAGCCCACCTAACTTGCTCATGTGTGGCACATTTAATTAAGACTTAAGGATTTTATAATATACTCATTTTTCTATATTGGCCTTTATTGAGAACTTCTATGATCAATTTAGAAATCATTTTCTGACATGCATTTTTTTTCTAGTACATGTTGATGAAGTTAATTTTACTCTAAGGAAGAGCCTTCTTGTATTTTTGGTGTATGCTTCAGGATCATACCAGAGTGCTTCTTAAAATTTTATGTTCTTTTTGCCAGATGTGGTGGTATATGCCTTTAATTCCTGAATTCAGGAGTTAGTAACAGATTTCTATAAGCGTAAGGTAATCCTGGTCCACATATTTAGTTCTAGGCCAGCCAAGGCTATCTAGTGAGACAGTTTCAAGAAAAATTTATGTACTTTTTGAGTAATCAAATTATAGGCTTGGAGTGCTAGTTAGAATGCATTTGTAATGACAGTACAGCTGAACCTGGCTTGTACAACTAGCTGGGTTCTTCCTACTAGTTTGGATCAGAGATATGGGAAGCTATCCAAGTTATGTTTTTTTGATAGTGTTGGCTTTGTTTTCAGGTGAGCTTCTTTCCAGGTGGTAGACTGGATATAGAAGTTGCAGATTTCAAGGTTATATAACACATTGTACAAAAGCAGAGAAGTCACTGTGTTTCTCAGAACCTCCAGCAAGTCTTCTATGTATTTCTTTCAGCTTGAATTGAAGCCCTAGACCTGTTCCTGAGTCAATGCCTGCATTCATGGATGCACTAAGATTAGTTCATAATCTTAGCTATGGAATGTGAGATTAAAGAGTAATTATTGAGGAGACAGAAGGGATCTCCTAGAGAAAGATGGCTCCACCTACATGTTCTAGAGGAATCAAATTACCCTGAAGCTCTTAAGCTGCATTTGGAGAGGGTAAAGCCCGAGTGCGGAGGGAAAGAATGGTACACAGGTAGCTCATGTGGTGACTCTTCTTTTTTAGGTACATGCAGAGCTTCCTTGAACTTTTAGAATATGAAAACAAGAGCCCAGAAGACCCACGAGTTTTAGATAAGTAAGTATGATGCCAATTACCTGAAGGTAAAAATACCTCGGCAAGAGAACATTTCAGTAAACAGAACTCATTAAGACTAAAGAATTATACTGGGCTGCGAAAGGGCTCAGTTTTTAATGTGTTTACTGCATATGCCTTAGTTTGGATCTGCAATAGTCAAATGAATACTGGGCAGGTGTGACAGCCTGCCTGTGATCCTAGTGAGTCTCACTGGGGATCCCCAGAGAAGCTGCCTAGCTAAATGACCTGAATAAGTGAGCTCTAGATTCAAATGACAGACTCTGTTTTGACAAATGAGGTAGAGAGTGGATGAGGAAGACAACTGATACTAACCGGGCATCCTCATGTGTGCATGTGCGTTTGTGTACTCACATTTTAACATGGATACTCCAACGTACACTACACACACATTTGAGAACACAAATAACTAGAATTCAGACAGAAGTTTTAATTTTCTTTTGGGTAATAACATTTTTTTTTTTTTTTTTTACTTTAGAATGTAGCAGAGTTCACAAAGACCAATAAAACTTCAATTGATACTTCATGACCCAGTTTTTAATATATGTAGTCAAGGTGAACTGGACAGCAGCTTAATATAAGCGTTTTGGGAATGTTCCATCTAGTGGTAGTTTTAAGAATGCAGTAGCCTCCATATATACATGAATTATCTGCCTAATCCATCAACTTCAAAACACTTACTAAAGGAGTATTACTGTTGAGCTCAGAAAATTGTAGTGATTTTGTCTTGGAGAAATGTAAAAGAGTGTTTTTTTTTTTTTAAAAATATACAACTATCTGAATTCTATTGCTATCACTGGGTACAAAGACTGCTGAATTCTCATGTTACCAGAAAGTATTTCTGTTTTCTATTTTTGTTCTCTAGCAAAGCATAACCCCAGCCGTGAGTAGGGTTTTTTTCCCCCAAGAGAAATTAAGTATCTCTTTAACCCCAATTTCTTCCTGTTCCTGAGAACATTCGTGGTAGTCCTGTTGTGCTGAGGATTTTGTTTTATCATAAGTATAGACTTAATCCACATAATCATGAAACAAACACTTGACTTGGCTGTGCTCCATGAGGAGAACTAGGGAAACACTATACCACACAAACAACCTTGGAGAGTTTTAACCATGGGAATTCACAAACAAGGAAATATGGAGGTCAGGGGTGTGGAAGAATGTGCTCAAGGCTGTGGCACTGCATAGCAGAGCTAGACCCCTGTGTCATTGCTTCTTTTCCATAGTACGCTGGCTCTTTGCAGTGTACCATACAGCCGAAAACGCTGCTTCCTATCAGAAGGAGCTCAGGTTTGGTTGTATTGTATTTAATGGATCCGTGAATGTGAAAAGTACAAGCATTGGGTTAGAACCACACATATAGTTGTTTCCTTGTTACTAGCCACTGCTGTCTGTAACTTTAATTTTTTCAACCCCCCTTTTAAGTGATAGTTCTTAAATGCTTTGACCTCCCTCATAGCCCACCACCCACCAGAGGTGGTGGGAAAGAAATGATACAAGGGAAGTGGACCTGCTTAGAAAGATTCTTTGGAGCAACTCCCATCTGTGTTGTTTGGAAATTGGCAGTTCAGTTCACAGGTTAGCACGCAACAACAGCTTGTTCCACTCACAAACATCTCACAGATACACTAGCAGTCCAGTTCAGTAGAGTTGGGTTAGCAACAGCAGTAACATGACCTAGCAGAGACAGCAAGGCCTTACCTTCAGCTCAGGTCAGCAGGAGGGATCTACAGGAGCACCAGGGGAAGTTCTTGGCTGTGCCTCTCTCTCAGGGAAGTGAACTGGAGGCCCACAAGTGTTGCAGAGCAAGCTCAGCCTCCGTTACTATCCACTGAGTCCTTTTTATACACCCTCCAAACATCACGTGTCCTCCAAGGGTCTTGTCTCAGCACAGCACTCTGTCAATCAGTCCGAGTCCAAGGAAGCAGGAAACTGCAAGAAACTGCAGTACACCACCAGAAGGGTTTTTTTTTTCTTTTTGGTACATTTTTTTCTGTGCATTCCTGACAAATGGAGCTCAACTATGCAGTGTATGGCAGACCAATACTTAATTTATAAATACATTGGAAAGAGGTTCATGGAAATTTACTATTGTAAAGTTTCTCTTGAATAATTGTGAACTTGGGCTTTTTTGTTTTGTTTTGAAGACAGGGTTTTACTTGTCGATCAGGCTGGTTTTGCACTTTCAGATCTGCCTGCCTATGCCTCCTGAGGGCTGCAATTAAAGGTGTGCACCACCAAGCCTGGCTAATTGTGAACTTCTAGTCTCAGAATTTATTCATCTTTGCTTTCATTGTATGTATATATTTGTTACAGAAATATTTTATTAAAAATAAGACTTTTCAGATAAGCAAAAGAAATGTATCCCAAATTTTCATTACTAGAAGACAACCTCAGCTAACATTTTCTTATGCCCTTATTTTTCCCTAAGCATATATATTTTATGAGTGAAGTTTTTTTGTTTTCTTTTCTTTTTTTTTTTTTTTTGAGACATGGATTCTCTATATAGTCCTCACTGTCCTGTAACTTACTCTGTAAGTCAGGCTGGCCTCCAACTCTCAGAGATCCACCTGCCTCTGCTTCCCAAGTGCTGAGATTTAAAGGTGTACATCCCTGCTCAGCAATTTTTATAAGAATTTACAATATAATTCTTAATAGAAGCCAATAGTTTCATAATACAGTCATAGATCACTCAGTGACAGATAACTTAGAGAAATGCTTCATGAGGAAAAATTGTTTATATGAACACTATAGAGTTCCTCATACAAACATAAGAGGACTACAACATTACCAGGTGACATAATCTTTTTGGGACTATTGTGTACAGTCTTTCATGGAAATATTATTGTGTAGCATGTAGGTGTCAGTGCACACAAGCAAACTGTCTTGTTTTTTGTTTGTTTGGTTTTGTTTGTTTGTTTGTTTGTTTGTTTGTTTGACACAGGGTTCCTGTGTAGCCCTGGCAGTCTTGGCTCTGTATACTAGGCTGGCCTCAAACTCAGATCTGCCTGCCTCTGCCTCCTGAGTGCTGGGATTAAAGGCCTGTGCCACTACCACCTGGCATTTACTTATATTATTAATTCTTCTACTGTTCTACAGATAGGTTATGCCATTTGACCCACTAATGTTGGGTTTTATTCCAGGTTTGTAGTTTTTAATACATTTTCATGTGTATGCATATATGATACATTGCATAGGTATTTGTATCTGAGAATGCATGTGTGTCATGTGGATGAGATCAGATGACAGCCTTGAGTGCTGGTCTTTGCCTTCCATTTACAGGGTTTCAGGGTTCCAAACTCAGGTCAGCAAGCTTACACAGCATGCACATTTATGCATCAAATCATCTTGCTGGCACAGACTTCTCTAAAAACAGCATTTGTTTTCTCTTTCTCACACCACCTCCATTCTCTGTGTATGATATATGAGTGTATGTGTGTGAAAAGCAGTTTTTAAAAACAGCTATTTAGCTTGTCTAGTTGTTTCCCTAGTGTTAATCCTAGAAGTGGAATTATCTTCTTTGGACTATAGATATATTTGGTTAAACTGACCTTAGAAAATATTCCATTAGCACCCACACGCAACCTTCACTGGTTGTTATTTTCCGTTCTAATAAAGAATGTTTTACTTTGCTTTTGTGCTGGTAAATTGATGGGCACTGTGCTTGCTTTTTCATAGATTTTTCCCACTAAGATCCTTTTCTTAGTTTTCCAATAAGATGTTCATCTTCACTAAGTATATGGACTTTTATTTCTTCTTTTACTCATAATGTAGACTTCTACAATTCTGTAGTTATGTTCTTTGTTTCTTTGTGTGTCTGCCCTTGGTAAGAAGCTGAGAAAAGCCTCCTTTATCCCAAAGTTATATACTTAATTCAGCTGATTTTCTTTTATTATTTCTGTGACTTCACTCTTAACATTTTTACCTTTTTAGAAAGAACTTAATTTTTGTGTATGGTTTATATGGCTTATTGTATATGTGTATGTACATGTATGCATTGATGTGTATGTGTGTACATGTGCAGTTTCATGTAGATATCAGAAGCTGACACCAGGAATTTTTCTGGATCACTCTCACCTGATTTTTTCAGACAAGCTCTCTCAGTAAACAGAGAATGTGATGTTTTAACTAGACTGCCTAACCAGTAGTGCCCTGGATCCACCTGCGTCTACTCCCCTGGCTCTGGGGTTACAGAGATGTGCCGCCATACCTGGCTTATATGTGGCTACAGATCCTCATCACCTTACCATCCCACCAAGCCCCCTCCTCACTATTCTCACATTTCTCATTCTTTGGGGCTTAAGGCTTAAAGTTGGTATATAAGGTTTAAATTGTTAGCCCTCTGGCCCAATTAGTTAAATTTCGGTACTGATTTACTTTCTTTTATTCAAAAAAAACTTATAGACCCCCCCAAATGTCAGCACAGTCCTAAAAAAGTATTTGAACATTTTTAACTTTACTAGAACCTTTTACTTTGTGTAGCTCTGAAAGAATTTCAGTCATAGGTTTCAAGCTAAAGTCTGGGCTAGGTTTTAGTGTTTATGGTTACTTCCTTTTACTATCTAGTGAGAGGAATGTTTCTACTTATAAAGAGTACCAGCAGGTAACTAGACAGAGGTGGAAGGTGGGTTCCAGCCCATGAAATATATAAACTTACCACATTGTGTTTCCTTCCCACACAGCTTTCTCCACGTTCTGATAAATATCAGAAACAGACACAATGATGTTGTTCCTACAATGGCCCAGGGCGTGATTGAGTACAAGGAAAAGTTCGGGTTTGATCCATTCATTAGCAGTAACATTCAATATTTCCTGGATCGGTTTTACACCAACCGCATTTCTTTCCGCATGCTTATTAACCAGCACAGTAAGTTGGGTTGTTTGGGGTCCAGTTTTGAACAGGTAACCATATTAATTTTTATGAAAAGTTTTCCTTTTGCTTCACTTTCAGTTTACTGACTTAGACTTTTGGCTATAGAATTTCATTTCTAGTTCAGTTTTTCTTCAGTGAATTCTTCCTGTTATAAAAATCTTTTAATCAATATTCTTGATTCAAAATTGTTCTTGGAAGACATTTGTGATGCTTATATTATAGTCAGGGCCACTGCCTGCTTTGCTGTTGGGACTGGCTTGAATGGCAGCCACATTGATTTCTCAATAATTTATATGAAAGTATCTTTTTCTTAATCTGATACATGCATTTTCTTTTTTTGTTTCCAAAGTACCAATACTAGGAATATTGATTAAGCATGTTTGATACATAAGCAATTCCCTTTATTCCACAGTGGTTTTTAATTAGTCCATGACACCACACTGAGAGTTTTAGTATACTTTCCATGGTGATAGATTCTTTCAGCACAAAGAACTTTCTGTCTGATTCCAGCACTGTCATCTTGGCTGATTTTAATTTCAATTCTGAGGAAAAGCATGCACATATTTGGAGTTAGCCTTGCTGAAATGGAGAATGGACAAAGCATTTTTAATTCATTTGATTTATTTAGATAAGCAAATGCTATGGAACTATTAATATGAACTTATAGCCAGGCAGGGGCAGCACATGTCTTAATCTGAGTACTCAAGAGGCAAGAGACAGATCCCTAGGTTTGAGGCCAGCCTGGTCTACAGAGTAAGCTTCGGTATAACCAGGGCTACACACAGAGAAATCCTATCTTGAAAACTTAAAAGATCAAAAAGAAAATATGTGTTTATATATATATTTGGAAGCATGTATGACAATTTATGGAAAAGGGGAAACCTAAATACAAGCCAGCTAATTTAGTAAGATAGTGGCAATTTTCTTATCAATGCATTTTTGCATTCACATAGATATGCATATGTTTTGGTGTTGACTAAACTCATGCACCATTGTTTTTCCTATTTTTAGTAAGTTTGAACTTTATGTACTTATATACACCGGTATTTACCATTTTCATAATCTCAAGTCATTCATATTTTGCTTAGGTATTTATTTTCCTTTTGTGGAGTCTAAGTTAGTCTCAAGTTTTGATTGATTTAATATAAAGTATACCTATAAAAAGTTGGCTTGTGTTACTTTTTTTCTTTTCAGCTTCTTTAGGCTTTTATTTGGGAATAAAAATCTGCAGCTATTGTGTAGAGTAAAGTGGAATATTTTTCTAAAACTATTTGAACAAATACTGTTTGTGTACATGGAACTGAAAAAGATCCTGTGTGATGGAGGTGTTTGAAGTGCTGCCAGTGAGGGTCCTTCACAAATGGCCCATGCTGCATTTTGGAAATAGTGACGGGAATAAATGGCTGCAAGGGTTGAGCCCACAGGGAGATAACCTGCCAAGCATGAAGTTGTTGGTCTTGTTATCAGCAGAAGAAAGGATTGGGACACACTGATGCTGTAGGATCTACTACCTGTGACTGATGGGACTTAAAGTACAGCCCTCCCCCCTCCCTGATATATTTGCTCCCCCATCAGCTGTATTGTATTACTCTAGGTCATTGTGGGTCCAAAATGATTCTAAAATGATCATTGTGATAGATAGACATTTATTTCTGTGCTTGACCATATCAGTTTGCTGTGTTTCAATCTCTTTCCTTCTCTTTTATGTTCATTTAGCACTTCTGTTTGGTGGTGACACTAACCCTGCTCATCCGAAACATATAGGGAGTATTGATCCCACCTGTAATGTAGCTGATGTGGTAAAAGGTAAGGATGCCAACCCAGTGCCACTGACCATGGCAGAACGAGCATTGGGAATTATTTGAGGCGATCAGCTGTTGGGTCATGTTGCTGTGTAGTCTGTGATTCATCAGACCATGTTAGACCTAGACCAGTTAATCCAAGTATGAAATATTTCTGGATCAGGGAAGAACGAGTAATTTCTAGTGCTCAAACACCAGTTTCTATTTTGTTGGTCAGGGTTGTACTTTCATTTCTTTCTTAAACAGTAAGCATTTCAGGAAGTTCTAGATTTGACTTGCCACCATTTTTAATTATTCACTTTTATAAAATGAGTCTGCATTTATTTTTGCCAAATCGATGTGTCTCTCTCTTGCATACCCTTGGTGTTAGAAGCTATAAAGTGAGTGGGCTTAGCTGGGTGGACACTGTCAGTATTCTCAGGGTAGAAGAGGCCAGGTACTCATAAATCCCTGGTACACCAGGGACTTTGAGTTTGAGTAGCTGGTTCCCATTATTCATTAAAATAAATGCTGAACGCTGTGTCAGGAAAGCTCGATGCCTGTGACCCAGCAGGTTCCAGCACTTCTCAGTTTAGACTCTACAGGTCCATGTTCCCAACCTGTCTTCTTGTCCAGATTGCATTTCCTACTCTGCTTCTCATCTAGCTTTAAACCCTCCGCTGGCAAGTTTGCATGATCATACTTTGTCCTGGCTCTCATTGGGGCCTTTGGTTGTTCTTTAGCAACCACTGCTAAGGACAGCCCCAGCAGTATATTTTCAGGGTGCTGCCTGTGTCTCTGTTTGGTCAGAAGACATTTCTATACATTATTTCACTTTTGAGGTAACTGGGTCCAGCTGATACATATGTGCCTTTTCTCTTGAGCTGTAATTGATGTAAGGCCAGGGAATATATCTTTTCTTGCTTGATAACTTTTATAGAACCTTGAAGTGTCTATAGAAATAGAAATCTGTAAATATTCTGTGGCGTGATAAATTTTAGACATTCAAAATTGTTAAATAAATCTGATTAAAAATTTTGGACATCTGGTTATGGTGGCACAAGCATTTAATTCCAGCACTTAGGGTGGCAGAGGCAGATGAATCTTTCTGAGTTTGAGGTCAGCTACATAGCAAGTTTCAAGACAGACAAGGTTACACAAAGAAAACCTGACTGGAATAACCAACCAAACACACCACTACCACCACCACCATCACAACAACAAAAAACCACAAAGAAAACAAAAGTGGAGAGACAGCACCACTCTTATTTACTGCAGAGGACCCAGACCTTCCCAGCACCACATAGCAGCTCACAGCTTTCCAGTTTCAGTGCCTTTCCTGACTTTCTCTTCTCACCACATGTAGGTATGTGCATAGACATCTATGCAGGCAAAACATTCATACACGTGAAGTAAAGTTAAAAAATATTTTTAAAGTATAGGGGCGATATAGCTCAGTGGTTAAGAGCATTTCATCTTCCAGAGGACCCAGGTTCAATTCCCAGCACCCACATGGCAGCTCACTCACAAAGTATAACTCCAGTTCCAGAGGATCCAACATCTTATACAGATATACATGCAGACAAAACAGCAATGTACATGGAATAAGAATAAATAAAAATTTAAAAATAAAAATAATTTTAAATAAAAAATACCACACACTGGAATTAACTAGCCCCAAAGTCTAGTTTCTTAGGTGTGATATTGATATGGTGGTAACTTTTTAGTCATAGCTTTAGGGACAAAGCTTCAAAGGATAGTTTTAAATGTCTGTACATGGTCTGAAATAAAGGATTTGCTTCAAAATCAGGGAGAAGATGGGGAATAAGAAAAGACTTGGGTCTATGTGAAGAACATGGTGGTTTATTATACCATGGTTTACACTTTGGTACCTGTTTGAAATTCTTCCTGATAAAGTTTTGAAAAGCACTCATATTTATCATCTGGTTGTTTCTTTACAATATAAAATCTTTGACTAATTTTTAGGGAGGATAAATCTGAGGACCAGTAGAATTTGGTATTAGGAATTTTATGAATGTTAACAATGTGTACCATACAGAGAGATTAGTCATTGCTACAGTGCATTAAAGGCCTTGTGTTATTCAAGGAGGATTTCTCCTGTGACTTGACTCTTAAAGCTGAAAGAACTTATGCTTTATGACGGTTACTATCAACATTCTGTTAATATGTATTAACTACTGATATTGTTATGCAATCTCTATGCTATAAATTGCATCATTCTTAGTGACAACTTTAATGCTAAAATCTAACTGGAAGATTATTCAGAATAGTGCAATACAGGTTAAAAGGAAATGAAAAGCTGGGAAGGTTCTTTCTGAGTCTCCTAGTCTCGCTCTGTCAGCCAGCTTTCTATTGCTGTGAAGAAATGCCTGAGGAAATCAATCCAACTATAGCAGAAACTATTTATGTTGGTTCATTTTCAAAAGTTTCAGTGCACTGTTGCTTGGCCCCATCACTGTGGACCTGTGACAATGTGTAATATCAAGGCATTGAATGTATGCCAGAGCAAAGCTACTTGTTATACAGTAGCTGGGAAACAAAAAGAGAAAGGGGCTAGAGACCCAATATCCCCTTCAGATCAGTGACCTAATTTCCTGACACTTTTACCCCAGTCCTCCCAGGTTCTGTCCAATAGCACCACAAGGCCATTAGGCCTTTGGGGGACTTTTAGGATTAAAAAATGTAAAATATCAGTTTTCTTTATTTTATTTACAGTTCCAGTCTCTTCTTTTTCCTCATCCTTCTAGTACTCACGGCTTATTTTTGCTATGCTGGAGATTGAACTGTGGTGCCTTAGACATGGTTGGCAAGCACTTTACTATTGAGCATTATTCCCAGCCTTCTTTTTACTTTTTATTTCAATACAGGGTTTCACCATGTCTTCCAGGCTGGCCTTGAACTCACTCTCCATGGACTACAGAACTTGTGATCCTTCTGCCTTGGCTTTCTTAGTAGCTGAGATTATAGACCTGTTCCACCAAGCATAGCCCACTCAGAGTTTTATCTTTGCTCTTTTCAAAAAGAATTCTTTTCTCATATCACAACATTAGTTTTCCCTCCCTCCACTCTTCTCAATGATCCCTTACACCTTCCCTCTCCCCCAGATCCTGTCCTCCTCCATTTCTCTTTAGAAAAGAGCAGGCCTCGCAGAGATATCAATGGAACATGGCCTATCAACTTACAATAAGACTAGCTACAAACCCTCATCAAGGCAGATAAAGCAACCCACAAGCAGTCAGAGAACGCATCTGCTCCCACTGTAAGGACTAGTATAAAACACCAAACTGTACAACCCATACATACGCAGAGGACCTAGGTCAGACCCATGCAGGCTCTGAGCCTCTATGAGCCCTGCTTAGATGATTCTGTGGGACTTGTTCTCATGGTGTCCTCAACCTCTCTGGCTTTTACAATTCTTTCTCCTGCTCTTCCACAGGATCCTCCGAGCTCCACCTAGTGTTTGGCTGTGGGCCTCTGCATCTGCTCCCATCAGTTGCTTAATGAAGCCTTTCTAGGCATGGGTCTATGAGTATAACAGAATATCATTAGGAGTAATTTCATTGATTGGTTTGGTTTGGTTTGGTTTTGTCAGTCATTTTTGAGTCTCTGAGCTATCTAGCCTTGGGTTCCTGCCCAGCCACACAGCCTGTCCCTCCCTTTAACTTAACTTTCTGCTTAGTATATTGTAAATAAGTTTATTAGAATCAGTTGTGTGATTTTGGGAGAGGCACAACTAAACCCTAGATTCTTGGTGAAGGTCTATGTTGTGACTGTGACTCCCCACACTCCTTTGTCATTCCAGTTTCCCTAGTATAGACACGCACGCACACACCCCATCACCATACTTCTGAGGTGAGGCAGGAAGACTAACATAGTCTCTGGTCCTCTGTGCACCTTTCAGTAGTTTTCATCTTTCAGTAGTCTCTTTCCTCAAGTTAAATGGCATTGGTTGGTGGTTTCAGATCCAAAAGCGTACACTGCTGCAAAGCCAATTCTACATAATGATTCCACTTAGGATGGATTTTGGGTAGGAAAGCTAATCATATGTATTGTTTTATATTTCTTTGTAACTTAAGGAGTTTCTAGAAGCAGCATATTGGTTCTGGAAATTTCGGAGCACATGGGTCAGTGTGGTCCATTGTAATATTTACCATAGGTGGCCAGAACCAAAAAAGTGCAGACGGTGAGGGTATATCTGATGCATTAGCATCATCTTAAGATACTTACAAAATAGGTTCCAGTTCAGGTGTGGCTCACTGAGCAAGTACATATATGTGGTAGGAGGGCCAAATTGTGTTTATTTTGTTCTTTGTTTAGGGTTTTCAAGAAAGGATTTCATGTAGCCCAGGCTGACCTCAAATTTGGTATAGGCTAGGATGATCTTCAACTCCTTATCCCTTTTCCTTAACTTTCTAAGTGCTGGGATTCCAGCTGTATCCCACCACTCCCAGCTCTCAGTCTTTGGCTCATATGGGAGCATGCAGAACAAATTCATTTTAAATTTGTAAATTATTATTTTTTATGTGTGCAGGTATATTCTGTATTTCTAGAGACCAGAAGAGAGAGTTAGATCCTGGAACTGGAGTTACAGATGGTGATGAGCTGCTATGTGGGTGCTGGGAGTTCTAGAACAGCAGCAGTTAAGAAGGCAGTAATTAGATGTTTTAGGTGTCTTTGGTTTGGCAGGGTAGTTTGAAAACACCTGCTTATGTTGTTTTTCTCATCCTTATTTATTACCACATGAAAGTAATGGTGTAGTGTTGTTTTTGTTAAAAGGAAAGAAAAAGAAAGAAAGAAAAGAAAAGTCTTGAGGCTGGAGAGATGGCTCAGCAGTTTAAAGCACCGAGTGCTCTTGCAGAGACCCTGCTGGATTCAACAAGCACCCACATGGTAGCAACAACCATTTATAAAGCCAGTTTCATGGGATCTGATGCCCTCTTCTGGCCTCTGTGGGCCCTGCATGCACACAGTACACTAGACATACATGCAAAACACCCATTCACATAAAATAAAACAATAAATAAAAAATCAGCTGGAGAGATTGCACAGTGTATAAAAGTGCTTGCCATACAAGTATTGAAGACCCTAAGTCATGTTCCTAGAACCTTCATAAAACGTCTGTCTCAAACAAGGTAGAAGGCAAGGACTGACCCTAGAGATTATCCTCAGACTTCACTGTGTACTGAGGCATGTGCATTTACACACACACACACACACACACACACACACACACACACACACACACTTGAACAAACACACATAAAAGATAAATAAAAATGTCATTTTATGACTTTGTAATCTTTTATGGCTATTTATGTGTACTTTGTTCTGACAAGAATTTTAAACTTAAGTTTCTAAGATTTTTCTTTATTCTGTTAGACTTAGTTATTGTCTCTGACATGTTTATTTTAAAATTTTCAGTACTCTAATTTTAGCTCCTTATGCCTGCCTGTAAATGAATGGGTTAAGCTTAAAATCTGGGAGACGTCTATGACAGATTTGGTGTAGAAAAGTCTAATGAAATAACCTCCATAATCTGTTAACATTTCCTATGTGATATTTCTGAAAACTACTTCATGGCTAAAGAGGGATCTTCTGAAAATACCTATTACTATTACAACCATTCTTAACACAGTGATTATCACTTACGTTTACTGGCAATAATAATTCCTTGTATTTTGTTTTCAAGATGAGCCATAAATACTGACTGAAATATAGAATAGGTTAAAAAAACAGTTTGGCAATATAGCTTTTCAAAAGTTGTGATTTTTAATTTTAAAATAGAAAGTTTTTATTAGAGAACTTACTATAAAGTGAGTTTACCAAAACTCTAGGTACAAAGGAAGTGTCTAGACCAGTTGGGATTTTTAAAGTGGTTGTAATTTATGTTAAATTACTGCACTTAGGAAAAGAATGTCCCATTTTAGTGTTGCCAAACGCCTAGTAGATCCATGATCATTTATATCATGGAAGAGACAGTGCAGAAATATGTAACATAGCCTTGAATTTTCAAGCAAGTGGTCACTACATCTAGATTTTCTCCATGATTACGTACGGTTAGAGTTGGATTTGTTAAGGTTAGGGTTAGGGTTATGGTTAGTCATTACATAGACCAGGCTAACCCCAAATTCGGAGAGATCTACCTGCTTCAGACTTCTAACCCTGAGTGCTGAGATTAAAGGCATATGCTGGCCTACTTGCTGATTTTTTAAGTGTGCCTAGACCTCTTCGAAATTTCCAGGGATTTGTTTTATAACCTGAACTCATTTTACACTTGGCCTTACCTAAAAGGCTAATAAGTAATTATTTATACTCTTTAAATTTGCTAATCCTTTGTTACCAGTCTGGGACTCTAACCTCCAATCTAAGTAACCTTCTGTTAGCATAATTTACCTAAAAGTGAAAACTTTATCATTGACAAGAGGATTGTTCATTTAGTGCATGCTTTATTTTTTGCTTTTATAGTGGTGCTTGGGATTGAACCGAGACTTTTCATATGCTAGGCTAGAACCCTGCTACAGAGCTACACACCCATCCATTAGTCAGATGCTTGTTATGTATGTTTTATCCAAAGCATTTTAGTATCCTATTAGAATTCACGCATAATAATACACATTTTTATTAGTAATACTCTCAACATCTGTTGGTTGGTGGATGTGTGTAAGTCTATGTTGCAATGTCCTGAGATTTTCAAGAATAATGAGATAATTCTTAATTAAACATTGATCCACTAAATAGTATTATGAAACTAAAAGTTTTTTCTTGCATATATGGTCTTAGGAGCTATACTAAGTTTAAAGTCCTTCACACACTGCATATGCCTAGCATGTTTTCAGGGTTACTATACTCATAGTGATGGCAATGCTAATGCCATGGATAACTAGGACATTTAGAAGGTTTAATTTCTGTCACTGTTTTATAGTAAAAGAAGTTCAATCTTTAAACATTATTGCATATCTGGAATTGTGGTTTACTGACTTTGTGTATATATTTATAAAAAGCATTATATTTCAGTATTTGGGGTCTTAAAAGTTCATGGTCAGCTTTTGTGCTATCACGTCACTAGGTGGAGATGTAGCATTGTTTGGTAGACTAGCCAAAGTAAAAGAGCTGGTTCCTGTTCTCATTCCTCTCTCTCTCTCTCTCTCTCTCTCTCTCTCTCTCTCTCTCTCTCTCTCTCTCTCTCTCTCTCTCTCTCTCTCAAAACAGAAGTGTCTTTACATATATAATTGATGAGATTTATTATGTCCTAGGGAAAATTTGCAAATTTCCCAATTTAATGTATGTTTTTACACTTCTAATTTTTTTTTAAGTTATGTTCCATTCTTACTGCTATTTGATTTTTGTTTTCTGTTTGTTTTGTCTTCTGTGAATTAGCCTGATGTCTCTGGTGCCTAAGGTTTAACGAGATATGATTTTTAAAAAAATGTGTGGACAGATAATATTAGATGATTAGAATATGAAGTTCTGATTTGGTGGCAATTCAAGGTAAATGAACTTAAGAATCTGAACATACCCTGTTATTACCTTTGTATTATTTTAAGGTGGTTACTGTCAAATTTTAACATTTAAATTCTCTGGAGCTTATTTCTCTCCCTTTTTATCTTTTCTTCTGTCACCTCTTGAATCTTAAGTGAGTACATCCTATGTGCACAGTGTTAATTCATCTCCACAAAGCTGATATGAAGCAGAGAACATTGTAAATGTGCCCATGAAGCATATTAAAGTAATTAGAAATTGTAAAGATAAAACTGAAAAGTCTTGTTCTGATAAATAATCTTGTAGTCCTCAAGTGTTTGCATGGAGTTACCTTATAGTTCAGTGCTTTACCATTCCTAGGTATTTTCTATTCAAATGTCTATCAGCTAATAACTGGATGAAGAAAATGTAGTATATTTTTGCATTGGCTATTACTTAAAAATGTTTTTATACTATGAAATTTAAATATGGAATGACTACTGGTTCATGTTACAACATAAATGACCCTTGAAAACACTGTCTTAGTTCCTTTTCCTATTGCTACAGTAAAATGTCCCAGCAAGGGCAATTTGGGGAGAAAGGGTTTATTTGGCTCTAAATCCCAGGTTACATTCCATCATGGCAGGGAATTCATAGTGGAAGGGGGTTGATAGATTTGGTCACATGACATCTGCCAAAGAATAGTGAATTCATGCGTGCATGTTAGTGTTTGGCTTGCTTTCTCTATTCTTAGTTTAGAATTCTCTTTCTAGGGGAATGGTCATACTCAAATTGGGCAGGTCTTCCCCCTCAGTTAATATAATCAAAATAATCCCCCCAGATATGCCTATAGTGTCCCTCATTGAGACTCCTTTTCTGGGTGACCTTAGATTATGTTATTTAACAAAACTAACCATCACAAACACTAAGCTGAGGAAAAGAAACAAGTCATTAAAAGCCATATATTACAGGATTCACTTTATTTGATATGTCCAGAATAGTAATCAGATGAAGTAAACGGCTAGTCAACCAAGGGCAAGGCAAAGAAGAATGGCTGCCAATAGTGTGGGACTTCTTCAGTGATAAAAAACATTCATTGTGCTAAGGGTGCACAAGCTGCAGATTTTAGCACTGAATTGCCCGTTCACTATCAATGAGTGTCTTTTTTGAGAATTATATGTCAGTAAGGTTTTTAAAGTGAATTACCAAAAGGCCTATGATATCAAGCCGAGGAATAGCAATTGGGCTCCTAAACAGGCAATATACCAAGTTCTGTAGAACTTTATAAAGTAAATGGAAGTCACGGATCCTCTCCTCAGATTAGTCTTCCTTTTTAAAAATGGTTTCCAGTTCAAGAGAAAAGTTAATAAATATGTCATGAGTCACCTTTACTTTCTTAATTTATTCCCCACCTTTTAAACTTTCTGCAGTTATCTTCTGGCTATTTTTATAATGGCCTTGATTTCCTTGCTTGATATTTATTTTCCCCTGTTGAAAAGCAGGCTCTTGCACCTTAAACTTTTTATCAGCTTTAAGCTGTTATTTTTAACCAACTTAACAGGCAGTTTAAAGACAGTGGGTGGTTCAAATAATGTAAATTCTGCACCTCATGAAAACCTGTTTACTAAATTTAATATTGAGTTTTCATGTGCTGGTAACTGAAAGATCATAACTGTGGGCAATGTTTTAACTTTTATGTATATTAATATTTTGCCTTCACGTATATATGTATATTATGTACATGCCTGGTGCCTACAGAGGCCATAGAAGGCCTCAGATCTCCTGGAACTTTAGTTACGGGTGGCTATGAGCGACCATGTGGATGCTGGGAATTGAACCTGGGCCCTCCACAAGAGCAAAAGGTACTCTAAGCTGCTAAGCCATCTCTCCAGGTCTGAAAGTTGTCAATATTTTAAATTACAGAAAGTATTGTTTTGCTGCAATTTAATTAGATTCTATAATGTTTAGAAGTACAGTCATGGGTTTATAAATTTCCATGAAAAATAGCTTTTAGCAGTATTTAAAAGTTAAACACTTGCGTATTTTGCATAAACCTAACTTTATTGTTACTAGTCTATGATTCGGCTGATACGGCTGTGGTTGTTAAAAAGAGAAAAGAGAAATGTTTTAGTCATAGTAATGTATTGAAAACAAAAGATGGTTTTAAAAGATGGTATTTGCTTCATTTGAAGTCCCTTTAGAGAAATTCTTTATTTCTTTGTATATACCCACATGTGTATATCTGTCATCAGTGTAACAATTATTTTTTTTTTCTTAACAGATGCATATGAAACAGCCAAGATGCTTTGTGAACAGTATTACCTGGTAGCTCCAGATCTGGAAGTTGAAGAATTCAATGGTAAAGGACAAAGTGGTGTAGATGAGATCAGGCTGGGTCAGGGTGATATAGCTATAACAAGAAAATGGACTTTAATGTTAAGTACAAAGCAGACTTAAATGCTGATGAGATCCAAGCTGTCTTTTCAAGAAATTCTGAAATAGGGCTGCCTTGCTATCTTCATGTTGTTTGAAAATGGTTTTTATACACTTAGTCAACTGGGAACATACTAAGTCTCTTTTGAAAAGGAACGTCCAGTGTACCCTGTGCTCATTAGTAGCCTTTTCCACTCACATTGGGGATTAATCTTGTGTTGCCACCTTTCCTTTTATATGTGTTTTTTTTTCTGCTTAGCCTCTAGTTTCTATTTTTGTTCTTACAGGAAAGCTATCTGAAAGTAAAATTCCTTATGTCTGCATAGAATTCAGTTGACATTTATTTTTTCTCTTTCTTTTTTATTAATAAATTTATTTTATAAAATAGCTCACAAAATTTGTTGCATAAACATATATGATGAATACACAATTTTTTTCTTTTTGCATTTTCTTTTTTTTTTCTAAGAAGGACTGAGGCTTCCACATTCTGGCCTTCCTTATTTTTGAGCTTCATATAGTCTGTGAGTTGTTTCTTGGGTATTCAGAGCTTTCTGGGGCTAGTATCTAATTATCAGTGAGTGCATACCCTGTGTGTTCTTTTGTGACTGGGTTACCTCACTCAGGATGATAGTTATTGGTTCCATATATTTGACTAGGAATTTCATAAAGTCATTGTTTCCAATAGCTAAGTAGTACTCAATGTGTAAATGTACCATAATTTCTGTATCCATTCCTCTGTTGAAGGACATCAGGGTTCTTTCCAGCTTCTGGCTATTATAAATAAGACTGCTATGAACATGGTGGAGCATCTTTGGGATATATGTCCAGAAGTGGAATAGCTGGGTCTTCAGGTAGTACTATGTTCAATTTTCTGAGGAACTGTCACACTGATTTCCAGAGTGGTTGTATCAGTTTACAACCCCACCAACAGTGGAGGAGTGTTCCTCTTTCTCTTCATCCTCACCAGCATCTGCTGTCATCTGAGTTTTAGATCTTAACCATTCTGACTGCTGTGAAAATCTCAGAGTTGTTTTGATTTGCATTTCCCTGGTTACACTAGGGATGTTGAGCATTTCTTTAGGTGCTTCTCAGCCATTTGATATTCCTCAGTTGAGAATTCTTTGTTTAGCTCTGTACCCCACTTTTTTAATAGGGTTGTTTGATTCTCTGGAGTATAAATTCTTGAGTTCTTTGTATATATCGGATATTAGACCTCTATCAGATGTGGAATTGGTAAAGACCCTTCCCCAGTCTGTTGGCTGGTGTTTTGTTTTCTTGACAGTGTCCTTAGCCTTACAGAAAATTTGCAATTTCATGAGGTCCCATTTATCGATTCTTGATCTTAGAGCATAACCCATTGGTGTTCTGTTCAGGAAATATTCCCCTATGCCTATATGTTCTAAGCTCTTCCCCACTTTCTCTTCTAATAGTTTCAGTGTACCTGGTTTTATGTGGAGATCTTTGATCTACTTGCACTGAGCTTGATACAAGGAGATAAGAAAGGGTCTATTTTCATTCTTTTGCATGCTGACTACCAGTTGAGCCAACACCATTTGTTGAAGAGGCTGTCCTTTTTCCATTGAATGTTTACAGCTCCTTTGTCAAAGATCAAGTGACCATATATGTGAGGGCTCATTTCTGGATCTTCTATTCTATCCCATTGATCCACGTGCCTATCTCTGTACCAGTAGCATACGGTTTTTATCACAATTGCCTTGTAATATAGCTTGAGGTCAGGGCTGGTTATTCTCACAGAAGTTTTTGGTTTTTTTTTTTTTTTTGGTTTTTTTTTTTTTTTTTTTTTTTTTTTTTTTTTTTTTGATGAGAATAGATTTCGCTATCCTAGGCTTTTTGTTATTCCAGATGAATTTGCAAATTGCTCTAACTCTTATGAAGAATTGAGTTGGAACTTTGATGGGGATTGCATTGAATCTGTAGGTTGCCTTAGGCAAGATGGCCAGTTTTACAATGTTGATCTTTCCAATCCATGAGCATGGGAGATCTTTCCATCTATTGAGATCTTCTTCAATTTCCTTCTTCAGAGATTTGAAGCTCTTGTCATACAGATCTTTCACTTGCTTAGTTAGGGTCACACCAAGGTATTTCATATTTTTTGTGACCTATTGTGAAGGGTATCTTTTCCCTAATTTCTTTCTCAGCCTGTTTATCCTTTGAGTAGAGGAAGGCTACTGATTTGTTTGAGTTAATTTTATATCCAGCCACTTTGCTGAAGTTGTTTATCAGCTGTAAAAGTTCTCTGGTGTAATTTTGGGGTCACATAAGTATACTATCATGTCATCTGAAAATAGTGATATTTTGACTTCTTCCTTCCGATTTGTATCCCTTTGATTTTCTTTTGTTGTCTAATTGCTCTGGCCAGGACTTCCAGTACTATGTTGAATAGGTAGGGGAGAATAGACAGCCTTTTATAGTTCCTGGTTTTAGTGGGATTGCTTCAAGTTTCTCACTTTTGATGCTGGCTACTGGTTTGCTGTAAATTGCTTTTACTATGCTTAGGTATGGGCCTCGAATTCCTGCTATTTCAAAAGCTTTTAACATGAAGGGGTGTTGAATTTTGTGAAATGCCTTTTCAGCATCTAGTGAGATGATCATATGGATTTTTTCTTTGACTTTGTTTATTTGTTGGATTACGTTGATGGATTTCCATAAATTGAACCATCCCTGCATCTCAGGGATGAAGCCTACTTGATCATGATAAATGATTGTTTTGATGTGTTCAAGTTCTCTTTCCATGTAGGGTCTTTGTATGGCTTAGGTATGAGAGTAATTGTAGCTTCGAAGAATGAGTTGGGTAGTGTTCCCTCTGTCTCTATTTTGTGGAATAGTTTGGAGAGTATAGGTATTAGGTCTTCTATAAAAGTCTGAGAGAATTCTGCACTGAACCCTTCTGGTCCTGGGCTCTTTTTATTTGGTTGGGAGGGTTTTGATGACTGCTTCAATTTCTTAGGACTGTTTAGATGGTTTATCTAATCTTGATTTAACTTTGGTATCTGGTATCTGTATTCTGTTGAGTATAGGCTTTTGTATAGGATCTGATGAATTCTTGAATTTTCTCAGTTTCTGTTGTTGTCTCCACTTTCATTTCTGATTTTGCTAAGTTGGATACTCTCTCTGTGCCCTGTAGTTAGTCTGGCTAAGATCCGTTGACATTTATTAAATGCTGCTTCAACTAATGATGTTTTGGGCAATGACTATGGAAAGTAGACTTTATTATTTCTTGAGTATCAAGCATAAAAAACCAAGACCACTATTTTCATTGACTTTTAAAAATGTACTATTAGAGCTAATATTCATATTTTGTTCATCTTATTTTAGAAAGCGAACAAGCCTCTATTAATCATCCACTATAGCCACTGGGCCCAGGATAAGGGAAGAATCGTAGCCAAAAACATTTTACATACTTCTAAGAGGAAGAAAAGAAATGTCAACTCTAATATTGCCCACGAAAAGTACACATAATTGAGCACGCCTTTAGATAACTCCTAAAGAATGTTGTTTAAACATAAAAGAAGAAAACAAACTGTAAAATGTTTTTTATTTCCTTGAAATTTGAACTGAAAAGGTTGAATTGAATTCTGAGGCTGTTTATATAACTAATGATGCTGCTTGCCACAAGATAAACTAAGAACTCAGATTGCTTCTCAGGCCCCATTACAGCCACAATAAAAGAATACCATAAAAACAGCAAACAAAGCCAAGGAGACTTCTAAGTGGACCACTGTATTAGTCCCTTAAGGCTGCTAAACAAAACTATCAGAGACTGGGTGGACTGAATAACAGACATATGTTTTTTGTGGATCTAGAAGCTAGAAATACAAGATCATGGTGCTAACAGATTTGGTGTCTGGTGAGGGCCCATTTTCTGACTTAAAGATGACTTTTTGGTATGCTTTTCTATCTAGCAAAGGGCAAAGGCACTCTCTGGGGTTGGGATGTCTTCTATAAGAGTGCTAATCCAATTCATAAGGTCCACTATCATGAACTAATGAACCCCACCATTATAGAAATTAAGTTTCTAGGTATGAGTTGATGCACACAGACACTGAGTCCATGGAAACCCATTAGTGCCAACTTATAGAAGAATACAGCCAGATAGAATCATGCTGAGTGACAGACCAGGGCAGGACCAAGCCAAAAAGGAGTAGGCTACTGCAGACATGGCAACCATTTTTCTAGTTATCCAGGAGAGGGACTGTGGGAGCAGAGCTGAGTGGTACAAAGAACTAGAACAGGAAAGAAGCCCAATGATTGGGATTAGTTTGCTGAAGCTGGTCTAAGGGAAGCCTGGTGAGATGCACAGAGTAGCTTAACACTATCTAGTCTCTGCTATAGCAACAGTAACGTGGGGATGTGTTGTCTACGAGCAACTTCCCAGATGGGATATGTGAATAACATTACTCCAAAGTAAAACCTTCATTTTAGCATTTGGAAGTCTCTCTGGTTGTTGTCTACCTTACTGAAAGCTTATTCTAAGTCAGTTGAGTCTTAATTCAACTTTAAAACTCTATGGGCAATATCCAAAGGCAAAGGAACACTAGCTACCTCAAGTGATAAACTTAGTTGTAAACTGAATTCCCAAACAAAATTACAACCATGGTAGGTTAAACTTTGGCAAGTCAGTAGCAAGAATAACACCTAACTGCCATTGTGTTTCTCTGCTGCTCTGTTACTGGCAGAATATGCCTCTCTAATTCTGAGGAAGAATGATTTTAAACTCCAGTTTCTGTGTCTATCTAGCCAAAGCCACAACCGAGACAGGGTTTTCAGGATTGAGAAATGTGTCCTCCCTTGCACACCATTGTAAAGGAAGTTATATAACTAGGTCAATGGGCTGTATAATACAGATGTAAAAATATATGAGACACTGCAACCACAGAGATGGCCATGTAACATGTTTGAAAAAGCAGCTGAATCTAATTTAAAGGTTCCTAACAAATAGCATGTATACGATGCAAAAGAAGCTGGAAGATTTGGTGATAAAGTTAGGCCACCCAAGAGTATAATTTGATACAAAAGGAATAAAAGCATAGCATGCAAGAGTGACATGCACTGTGCAGTGATTACATTTGTGTCATGATAAGATACCACAATCAAAAGCAACTTAAGGAGGAAAGAGTTCATTTTGGCTTATAGTTCCAGAAGAGTAGTGTCCTTCGTGATGGAGAAGGTATGTCATGGTAGCAAGAGAAGGAAGCTGGCTGATCACATTTTCATTAGCACATAGGAAAGAGATAGAAGAAAGAAGGATAAAAGCAAGTAGGAAATGAAATACTTCCTCCAGCAAAGCATCACCTCTTAAATATTCCATAGCCTCCCCAAATAGTGTCACCAGTGGAGGACCAAGTGTCCAAATCCATGAGCTTTTGGGGGATATTTCCAATTCAGACCTCTAGCCTGTATGTGATATGTTCTAAAAGGGGTCATGTGATAATGAGCAGGTGGAAGAATGTA
The DNA here is from genome assembly GCF_963924665.1 of Micromys minutus. NCBI lineage: Eukaryota > Metazoa > Chordata > Mammalia > Rodentia > Muridae > Micromys > Micromys minutus. The sequence goes on along the minus strand of NC_137970.1, from coordinate 40,575,812 downwards.
GACAGAATCCATTTCACTGGAAAGCTGAAAATTTCATCCAAGTAGCACATGAAGCATGCCATTGGCTCACCGGGAAGGAAATAGTACCTTTGTGGCTGTTCGACAGTGGTTGAGTCTTAACATACATTACTGATTTTTAACTTTCTTAACAGAACATATAGGGACCCGATAAAATAGTTAATTAAGTTTATAGAATGGAATGTAAATATCCTGTAAAAGACCACAGCAGAAATGCAGAGTGCAGAGAGGGGAAAGAATAAAGGGACTTTGGCTTTCTGTTTTTAGATGATTTCCAACCTTTTAGATATGTCACTGTTTCAAATAACATCATCAAAGGAATTGGGACCTGGAAACATAGCTCCTTGGTAGAGTACTTTTTTTTAAGGTACATGAGGCTCTAGGTCTAATCCCTTCTACCTGCTAAAAATGTTCTTAGGCCAATTGTATTAGCTACAGTCTGTCATGATAAAATACCTGTGATAACACCCTAAAGGAAGAGAGGTTTGTTTTAATCAAATGTTTTAGAGGTTTCATCCATGAAAGTTTGGCTCCAGTGTTACAGATATGAGTCTGACCACAATCTAGAATAGCTGCGTATGTAACTCAATACAAAACCATAAACTACTTAAAACTTTAGGGTATGTGTGTATCAAGTCAATTGTATGGTTCCCTGGTATCAAGTTTGTAGGTGCTACAGTGTCAAACTGTTGGACATGCCTGTAGGGCCTATGGCAGGACGCAGCATTATAGCAGGGAATATATGATGGGCTAAAGTTGTTTACCTCGTGGAAGCCAGGAAACGAGAGAGAAGGAACTAGAGTCGACCAAGATTGATTTTGGAGGCATGCCTCCTTGACCTGTCTTCTTTATACTAGGCTTTACCTCCCAATGGTTCTACCATATCCTATTAGTACCACAGACTGGCAATGATGTCTTTAACATATGGCCTTTGGTGACACAGATGTAAACCAACAGTACTATGTGTCCAATTTCAGCATCACTTCTGTTAACACGGTCACATCAGCTTTCCAAAGCTTGTTTTCTCATCTGTAACTGATAGACCTACTCTATGATCACTATATATTATCATAAGGATACAATTCATGATAAATAGAGAAGCTCATAATAAGCTTCTTAGAACAAATGATTATTACCTCTAATTTATATTATCATTAATTACTTTATTAGAGGAAATACTAAGTTATAAGGTATCTGTTCTAGTTGAGAAAGTTTGTTTCAGTGTCTTACCTGATTGCATGTCATGAGGAAGGACTTTTCATGCTGAACATCTTTCTTCCACCTACTAGTAGTTATTAGTGTTTTGCATGCGGTTCAGTTTCTTTGATGTTCCTTAAAAGATCCCTGGTTCAAGGAGAATACTATAGATACTCAGGAGTTTCATTGTAGTAGAATGTTTCATGAACCTTATAGTTTAGTCTACACCATGTCCTGTTTAACATAATAAAACACATTATAATTACCTTTGTCTCTGTAATAAGGGTTGGTTTAGGCTCACATGAAATTGAAAGACTTCAATTCATGTCTCTTGGTTCCATTGCTTTGGACTTGAGACAAGGCACACTCTCGTGATTGCAGGGGAATGTGGCAGATGAAGCTGTTCCCCTCACAGCATCCAGGAACAGGAACAAGGAACAGGCCAGGAACAAGATGCCTTCTTCAAGGACATGTTCCAAGAACCTACTCCAACCAGACCCTCACATGATATTTTCTACCATTTCTCAATACTATCATTAAAGTATGAATCTCTCCATGGGTTAAGCATTCCTTGTGTCAGCCTTCTTGTTTCATTCATTTCCCCGAAGTCTGTCATCAGGCAGCTAGCCGAGCCTTTACATAAGCATTTCAGTGACTAGTTCAGATTCAAACGATAGTGCTATTAAGTCCAAATTTACCACCCCTTTCATGTGGCTCTGCTATCACAAGTGACTACTGAGATTGATGGCAGATCTATCCTCCTTGTTAGAAAAATTCCAAGTGATGTTTGTATGTTCGTGTGTGATGCTCAGAATACCATGGCACTGGTGATACTATTCCAGTTCTGCTCAACAAAGGTAGAAAGAGCTTGGCCTATTTACTCAGGGTCACAAAGCTGCAATGAAGGAAGTGGAGTTTGTTGCCACAGTTTTGCTTGATTCTGAAGCTTTGTTCAGTTATGTCATTCAATGTGGAAATCTGTATTATTTGTGTTTTATGGAGATTTGTTTGATGTACTTTTGGAAAATAGAACACAAGCATCATTTTTGGCTTTCTCTTACTTTAGGCCCTTATTCATTGATGGTTTTATCTCTGTTTTCAGCCAAAGCACCAAACAAACCTATTCAGGTAGTTTATGTGCCGTCACATCTGTTTCACATGCTATTTGAGTTGTTCAAGGTAAGTGGAATTTTAAAACATGGAAAGAAGTCTTCATTTTAAATGGCTTTGATTCTGGGCATAATGGATTCATTAGATTAGCATAAGAAAAAGATTTTGCATAATCATTTTAAAAAGTCTATTTCTGATATCCTGTGGGCTTTATAATCTGTACACTGTGAGATGAAAAATTGCTGTGTACAGTCTAGTTTTGTGAATATTAGTACATATTGATTTTGAAACTTAATTATACTTTGGTGACTTCACATCAAATCCATACTGTTTTTCTTTCAGTTAGGAGGTTAGAGATGCTTTTTAGATTTTCAAACATAGCAAGAGGGTTTATTAGTGATTACCAGACCAAAATAAAACCATGTTTCTGTATAGCTGTGATTCTGGAGCATTAACTGTGCTAATGCATTAGTCGGTCCTGTCCTGAGAGAGCCTGTAACGGTTTTATAATTTGAATCATTTCAGAAGACCTGATAGAGGTAGGGGAGGAAAACTGTGAAGTCTGGGCATAAAAGGAAAGAAAACAAAAACTTTTTCAGACTCTCTATTGCCTAAGCTGTTGCTTTTGTTACTCGGTTGCCAGTGATAGTTACAGTAGCAGGGTATTTGAGCTAACATTTCATCACCAATATGTAAAACACTAAATCGAATACCTAAAGAAGCACTTGTGCTGCTTTCCTCCCAAGAGCATGAATGCTATGGGTGTAACACTAGGATGGGTGTACAGTTGTGAGTGTACTCTTGGCCAGCCTGGAACTTTCCAGAATTTCTTTTTGATTGATATTATCCTTTTTTCAGTCCAGTGATTAATTTTTATGAGAAGCATGAATTCCTTCAGTTTTTCTGCCTGCATATTAGATGATAGGTGCTTTATAATTGCAAGTGATAAATAGCATTAAAATGCACAAACCACCTTATACCTCCACATTTACATGTGATAAAAACATTCTTCTGGGTTGAGATGAGTAATTTTAAAATCCTAAAGCCACTAGGCATGATGGCACGTGACTTTAATCCTACCAGTGGGCATGTAAAGACAGCTGTATCTATGAATTCAAGGCCAGCCCAGTCTTCATAGGCCAGCCCAGTCTTCATAGTGAAACCCTGTCCCAACCACTCTCCTACACACACACACACACACACACACACACACACACAGGCATACTCCTAAACCCTCCCCCTGCAAAGGTAAGAAAACTATTTAATATGTGGAATGGGGCAACAATTAAATGCAAAATAGAACATCAGGGAAATTTTCTTGGATAGAAATCCATGGATAGCTAAGCTCAATAGAGGACAAAAATGCATGAAAATCTTATTAATAGTAGCTGTGCAAAGTAATTATCATATATAAGTAATCTAGTGATCATTCCTTTTGTGAAATTGGGGTTTTCAGGGCTGGGAGTGAAGCTCAGTGGTAGAGTAGATGCTTAGCATGTGTGCGGTTCTAGGTTTCACCTCCAGCACCAAAAATAATCAGTGCCTTTAATTTAATTGTACTTTGCAAGTCTGCAACATGGTTTTTCAGAAAGAACTTATTGTTTTAGAACTCAATGAGAGCAACGGTTGAACTACATGAAGATAAAAAAGAAGGCTACCCAGCTGTTAAAACTCTTGTTACTCTGGGTAAAGAAGACTTGTCCATTAAGGTAATCTGTTGTTTGCATTTTTACTTTAATCATCAGTTGATTTAATAGTATGAGAAGGAAGGAAAGAAAATAGCACTTCTTGAGTGTTATTTGTAAATAAAGTTACATATTTGTGCTTTCTTAGCAATGAACTGACCACATTCATAGTGAGGGTCCTAAAGGATGCTATTGTCTAGTGACATTATAGTCATCTTTTTCTGTATAAGTATATTTTCATGATGACATTGCCTAATGACACATTTCTCAGAGTGTGTCCCTGTTCTTTATGGAAACATGACTATATTGTGCTGGATTTTTGGCTTAAGTTACTACATTGTATGTTCATGAGTAGGACCTCAGTCCCAAGCCTATCAAATTTTGCTGCACTACTCTGTCTCTCTTGTTTACGCTGGCCCCAGAGGAACCACTTTTCAGTGGGAGTTCAAAGCTCTTACTCATTTTAGAGCCTTCTAAGCATGTACTTTATTTAACGAGCTCTCGTAGCCTCCTTCTTAAGCACAGATTGATTCCCTTTTTATTTTTAACATGTTGTGCCCTGCAGATAAGTGACTTAGGTGGTGGAGTCCCACTTCGAAAAATAGACCGTCTTTTTAACTACATGTACTCAACTGCTCCTCGTCCCAGCCTGGAGCCTACAAGAGCTGCTCCCTTGGTAAGCATGGCAAACTGCTGCAGAAGAAATGGTCTTTAATATAGGCATGGGGAGCTGCCCATCTCCTCAGGTGGTTGTATTATTAGCCTTCCCTAAATGGGGATGTTTCTGGCGTAGTTGGGAGCAGAGGCACCTTTCTGCCTTAGCTACTTAGTGTGTGAGTTCTTTGGACTGAGAGTGCTTTTCTAATTTATCCAAGAAACACTCCAAGCTGAGTGTTTCACTCCCAAATACAGTATGAAAAAGCTTTTCTCTGTGGTAAGACTGCTGCTGGAGAGCCACTTACATTATGCACCACCCTCAGAGAGCTGGACATTACCCATGGGTGAGCAAAGGGGCAATGTAGAACGTGTGGCTTCAACTTCGTAGGAGAGATTTTAGTGCTGCCCTTCCTTATAGGCACAAGTCACCCACAGCTTTTAGGTCACCACTGTCAAATTTGTTTATATAATTAAAACATTTAATTATAAAATCATTGGAATTTTCACATTGAATAATGTAAGCACAAAATATATAGGTGATGTATGTATTTTCAGAGGTCTCTCTGTAGCACTCTAGAAATAACCTTGAGCCTTAATTCAGGCAGTGAGAAAAGCCTCTGGTTACCATGGTAGCATTTATTCCTGGTAGGGCCACACTTTCTTCCCCTGCTGAGTGTTTCTAATTGACAAACAACAATTGAACCCTTTGTTATTAAACACAGCAATGTATCTATCAGTCTGCAAAATGGCTCAGGGTATAAATTAAGTTTCATTTTAAAGTCCTACCTGACTGATCAGCACATAAGATTATATTTTATTTGTATGAATAAAATCAAACACTTTACATTGTTATTTGAGGCAGAGTTTGTTAACTCAGCATGTGGAAAACTGAGGAAGTCATTTATACAGGATTCAAGAAAATTCATAAAAGATCAATTTGGAATAGTATTAACCTAGACCGGGGTCTGGTACAAATTTTGTATCTTCCTCAGTTGTTTAAAAAGAATATGAAATGTCTTCTTAAAAGAGCATCCTGAGGGTAGCTCTTTATGACATGTTTTTCTTTGAGAAACAGAGGACTCCAAGAGACTGGTATTTATCCACCTTGCCATGAGGGAGAAAGGGTCAAAGCAAATGAATAGCAGAGCAGTCTGGGAGCTTTCTGGTCTACTATTATGGCTGCCTTTGAGGAAATGCTTCCATCCACATGGCTCCCATTTAATAAACTGTCCTCAACTTTAAAGTGGGTACACAGCTGTGCAGTACTAGAAACAGTTTCCTTTGCAAATGGCTTAAGAGTTTTATGAATCTGAGCCTTCCTTCATATATTTTAACTGAACAAATTTTAAACTGTTTTATATGTATACATATTTTGTGTGCCTATATGTATGTATGTGTGTCATTGCATGCTTAGTACCAGCAGAGATCAGAAGAGGGCATTGGATCCTCTTGAGCTGCAGTTATACATGGTTGTGATCACATGGGTGCTGGGAGCTGCGAGAGCTGCAAGAAGAAGGTGGTCTTCTGCAAGAGTAACCTAGCACTTAAATGCTAAGCCACCATCTTTCTAGCCACAATGACAGATTTAAACAATTTTAACTATTTGTGTGAGAGAAGGAGAATGAGTTTGTGTGTGCGCACACAGTTTTATGAAGTTGAATTCTGTCCCTTTACCTTTCTGTTTGTCCAAGGATTGAGCTCAAATTGTCAGGGTTGCCCAGCAAGTACTTTGACCCACTCCACCATCTCACCAGCACAAGATCTATTCTGTGTTGGTGCTTTGAGACAGTCTGATATCATCCAGTAGGCTGATAGCTGACTGAAGCTACAACGAATGAGCCTGAACTCTGGATCTTCCAGCTTAGAGAATAGAGCTATGTGCCTCCTCAGTTTAGGTGCTGGGGAATGGAATGGAGGACCTTTGGTGTGCTCGGCTGGCGCTGTCCCATCAAGATATATTCCAGCACCTGAAATGATCTTATTCCCATGTATTTATGTCCCCAGTTTACTCTCATACACTTCTTTGTACATTAGAAGTGTTACTAGACTTTGTCCTATTTATGATACTGGATACATGATGTCTGTGTGCACTGTAAGGTGAGGAGCCATCCATCCAGCCTCTATACAGTAGAGCCAAATGATATTTTCTGTGGTGAGGTACAACCTGAAAGCCACTGTTTTGCACAGTAGGAAGTGACCTAGAGCATGGCACAACCTCATCTCCATATGTCTGAATTTCCTTTTTGGGAGAATATCTACTGTGCCTGTTAACTTATACTTTAGCAGGTCAGAAAACAACTCTGTGGGGTCAATTACCACTTCTGTTTTTATGTAGACCCCAGATACTGACATCGGGTCCTCAGGTTTGTCAGCAAATTGAACCATCCTACTAAATTAGACTGTGTGGTAGATACTGCATAGCCATGGCCTTTTCTATTATATGTGAATTGTTATCCGCTCAGAGGTGAGCTTTCCGTTTCATGGTGAGAAAAGTCTTAAAGAAGTTGAATGAGCTGCTCAGTCACACAGAAACATATACTTCAGAGTCAGAAGCCTGTGTGACTATGACCCTCTTTCCTTAAGGCCCTGTTCCTGATCCAGATTTAATCTAGAGTGCTAAAGCTTACTGGGTAGCATCTCTCTCCATAACCACCTGTGGCCAACCACAAAGTCACCGACTTTAGTCTCATTATTTTTATTCTTGTCTGTGACCTTTTCTTTAAAATTATTTACTGTCTGTCAGTTTGATGACATTGAAATATAAGAAGGTAGTAATTTTTATTCTAAAAATGCTCATTCACTATATCAACATACTTAAGCTTTTCCAGATCCTTAGATAGGACCTCTAAGAATTTTTTTTCAGTGGTTTAGTGTAGTTATTGGTAAATTTCAACTCTTGCTTGGTAGTGGTACGCACTCCTTTAATCCCAGCACTTGGGATGCAGAGGCAGAGCCAGCCTGGTCTACAGAGTGAGTTCCAGGATAGCCAGGGCTACACAGAGAAACCCTGTCTCACAAAAATTTTTAACTTTTGTGCTATTAATTCTTACTTCAGACACGAGGGAAATCTGATAATGAAACTTGATGGATGTTTGCTTCGATACAACACACTCTGTAGTTTGATGATATTCACTCACCACTGTGTCCCACATATCTACCTCCTATTTATTCACTCTCCCTCCACTTCCCATTTTGCATCCCCCCCCCCTTTTTTTAAAGAAAGACACTGTCTTGCAGCAGGCATCCTCTGCCCTCCTTCCCAAGATGCTCCCTGAGCCTTAAGTATAGGTTTGGCAACAGAGGACAGGCACCCTATGAGAAGTTATTCTCTGCATTTTCACCAGTGTAGCTTTCCATAATGGGCTCTGCTGCAACATGCAACAACAACAACAACAACAAAAACTCTTTTAAGGTCACAAGCTACACTTACCTGCAGATATAATAAGTATACACTTAAAAAGTAACACTTGGAGCTCACAGTATTGTTCAGTTGGTGGAGTCCTTACCTGGTATGAATTAAGCTCTGGATTCTAATCCCCAGCACTGCATAAGCCAGACATGGTGGTTCTGTGCCTATAATCCTAGTACTTATGAGGTGGAGGCAAGATGATCAGGAGCTCAAGGTCAATCTTAGATACATAATGAGTTAGTTCAAGGCCAGCCTAGATACATGAAACTTTGTCTCCAAAAAGTTTGCCTGATTTTATGCTCATATATAGCTAAAATTTTACTTTAAAATGCTAAAAAAATTAAAATGGCATGTGGGGTTTTTTATATGCAAACTTCATAAGTGTTTTTTGGTTTTTGGCGGGGGGAATAGTGAATTTCGGTTATAGATCATAGATGCAGCATTATAAAGATTGAGTTATTAATTCATTTAATTTAAATTCAAATCAGGGATTCGTTTTAATCTTCTGTAAGTGGTCCCCTATGAAGTATTTGTACTGGTCTCATTCTATTAATTTTCTTTTCTTAATAGGCTGGATTTGGTTATGGCTTGCCAATTTCCCGACTGTATGCCAGATATTTTCAGGGAGATCTGAAATTGTATTCCATGGAAGGAGTTGGTACTGATGCTGTCATTTATTTGAAGGTACTGTCCTTTGTTTCTGTTAGCATAAAGGCCTCTTGACTTTATAAATCTGGAAGTACCCATAACCATTCAAGAAGAGCTCACTGTATCATCTCTTACCTTGACATCAGACTTATAAAACCATAGTATGCCTCACTCCTGATTTTATGACCAGACATAACAAAATAGGTAACATGGAAATATGAGCTTAAGTTTTTTATTTTTATAATCATAGATCTAGTTTTTCAAAACTGTATGTTCATTGAAAATCCTAGTTTAAAGGGAAATAGATTACCAATAATCTTCTCATCTTTTGCTTTATTTTCTCAAGTTATAAGAATTCAGTAATGATAATATGGTTATATAAAATTATCTATAGATCTTGAATCAAGTGAGGTAACCTAGCTCAGACAAATATCAAATGCTTGCTCTCAAGCAGATCTTAGATTTTTTAAAAAATTCACTTTACATCCCACTCACTGCACCCCATTCCATCCCAGTCACCTCTTCCCTTCTCCTCTGAAAGGGTGGGGAGGGCCTGGATGTCCCCCAGTTAGGCACATCAAGTCTCTGCAGGGCTACCTACATACATCCTCTCCAACTGAGGCCAGACAAGGCAGCCCATCTAGAAGAACATATCCAACATACATACAACAGCTTTTGGGGGAGCCCCCCACCTGCTCCAGTTGTTCAGGACACACATGAAGACAGAGCTACATATCTGCTACATATGTGCAGTGAGGCCTAGGTCCAGCCAGTGTATGCTCTTTGGTTGGTGGTTCAGTCTCTGAGAGCCCCAAGAGTCCAGGTTAGTTGACTCTGTTGGTCTTCCAGTAGAGTTCCTGTTCCCTTCAGGACCTGCAATGCTTCCCCCTACTCTGCACTAGCTGTGGGTGTCTGCATCTGTCTGAGTTGGTTGGTGAGTAGAAGCTCTCAGAGGACAGCCATTCTAGACTCCTGTCTTCAAGTATAACAGAGTTTCATTAATAGTGTCAGGAATTGCTGCTTGCCCATGGGATGGGTCTCTAATTGGGCTGGTTATTGGTTGGCCATTCCCTCTGTCTCTGCTCCATCCCCCATGCCTGTATTTCTTGTAGGCAGAAAGAATTTTAGGTCAAAATTTTTGTGGGTAGGTTGGCATCCCTATCCTTCACTGAGGTTCCTGCCTGGCTACAGGAAGTGGCCTCTTCAGGTTCTCTATCCCCACTGCTGTGAGTCTTAAGTAAGATCACCTTCTTTGATTCTGGGGAGCCTCCCATATCCAAGTACTTACTCTATATGCCCCCTTACTCCTGTCAGTTGCAGATTTCCATTCATTCTCATGGCCATCTGGCCATCTCTCCTGTCCCTCCCCACACCTGACCCTGAAACCCTACATTCTCCTCCCCTGTCCCCTCTCCCATCCAGTTTCCTTCCTCCATATGCCTCTTAATGACTATTTTATTCCCCCTTCTAAGTGAAATTCAAGCATCTTCACTTGGGCTTCACTTCATGTTCAGTTTCTTTGGGTCTGTGGAGTGTAGCATGGATATCCTGTATTTTATGGCTAATATCCACTTATAAGTGAAAATATACCATGCATGTTCTTTTGGGTCTGGGTTACCTCATTCAGAATGATATTCTCACATTCCATACATTTGTCTGTAAAATTCATGATGTCTTTACTTTTAATAGCTGAATAGTATCCTATTTTGTAGGTATACCATATTTTCTTCATCCATTCTTCAGTTGAGAGATATCTGGCTTGTTTCTGGTTTCTGGCTCTTACAAATAAAGTTACTATGAACATAGTTGAACAAGTGTCCCTGTGGTATAGTGGGGCATCTTTTATATATATATGTCCAGGAGTGGTATAGCTAAGTCTTGAGGTAGAACTATTCCCAGTTTATTGAGAAACCGCCAAATTGATTTCCAAAATGGTTGTACAAATTTGCATTCTTACCAGCACTGGAGGAGTGTTCCTCTTTCTCTACATCCTCCCCAGCATGTGCTATCACTTGAGTTTTTGATCTTAGCCAGTCTGACTGGTATAAGATGGAATCTCACAGTTGTTTGATTTGTATTTCCCTGATGACTAAGGATATTAGACATTTTTTTGAGTGCTTCTCAGTTATTTGAGATTGCTCTGTTGAGAATTCTTCGTTTATTGGAATAACTTCTTGAGTTCGTTATTATATTTTTTGAATATTATCCCTCTGTCAGATGTAGGGTTGTTAAAGATCCTTTCCCAGTATGTAGGCTGCCGGTTTGTTCTATTGACAGTGTCCTTCGCCTTACAGAAGCCTTATAGTTTCATGGGGTCTCATTTATCAATCGTTGACTTTAGAGCCTGAGCCATTGGTGTTCTGTTCAGGAAATTGTCTCCTGAACCATTGAGTTCAAGGCTATTCCCCACTTTCTGTGCTATGAGATTTAGTGTATCTATTTTTATGCTGAAGTCCTTGATCTACTTGGACTTGAATTTTGTGCCGGGTGATGAATATGAATCAAGTTGCATTCTTCTCCATGTAGACAACCAGCTAGAGCAGCACCATTTGTTGAAGATGCTTTCTTTTTTCCCATTATTGGGAAAAAAGTGTCCAAATGCATGGGCTTATTTCTGGGTCTTCAATTCGATTGCATTGGTCAAACAGTCTGTTTCTATCATGTAGTTTTTAATCACTGTTGCTTTGTAGTGCAACTTAAAATTAGGATGGTGATTCCTCCTAAAGTTCTTTTATTGTTCAGGAATGCTTTGTCTATCTTGTGCATGATAGGAGTGGCAGAGCCTCAGATCAGCAAGAATTTATCCTGAAATGCTCCTTAAGAATCTTAGTTTAGTTTATGCATATTCTCTGGTGGTTTTTTTCTCTTTTTTTATTAGATACTCTGTATTTACATTTGAGATGTTATTTCTTTACCCCACCTCGCTCCCATCCCTCCTTCCCCCTCCATTTGCCTTCACAAAGGTGCACTCACTTCTGATCCCCACGTTTTCTTTTATGATTTTGTTGAGAATATTTTCTGGGCCTCCGAACTGGGACTCTTCAACTTCTTCCATTCCTATAATTCTTAGCTTAGGTCGTTTCATGGTATCCCAGATTTCCTGGATGGTTTGTGTCAGGATGGTTTTAGATTTAACATTTTCTTTGACTGATGAACCAATTTCTTTTTTTAAAAAAATATGTATTTATTTATTTAATGTATATGAGTGCACTGTATCTGTTTTCAGACACACCAGAAGAGGACATCAGATCCCATTACAGATGGTTGTGAACCACCATGTGGTTGCTGGGATTTGAACTCAGGACCTCTGGAAGAGCAGTCAGTGCTCTTAATCACTGAGCCATCTCTCCAGCCCAAACCAATTTCTTCTACTGTGTCTTCTGCCCCTGAAATTCTCTCTTCTATCTCCTGTATTCTGTTGGTGATGCTTGCATCTGCTGTTCCTGTTTTCTTCCCTAGGTTTTCCATCCCCAGGATTTCCTCAGTTTGGGTTTTCTTTATTGCTTCTATTTTCACTTTCAGGTCTTTTACACTTTTATTTATTTCCTTCAGCTGTTTAATTGTATTTTCCTGTATAACTTTAAGAGACATATTTGTTTCTTCTTTAAAGATCTCTATCTTTTTATTTAAGGAATTTATTCATTTTCTCTTTAAAGGCCTCTATTGTCTTTTTAGGTTAGATTTAAGGTCATCTTTGTGTTTTGGTTATGTTAGACTACCCAGGGCTTGCTGTAGTAGGGTAGCTGTGCTCTGAAGGTGCCATATTGGCCTGGCTTTTGTTGACTGTGTTCTGTCAAGGGCTTTTAAGCCATCTGCCTGGTTTTGGTCCCTGGATGTTCTTGTTGTAGTAGGTACAAGTAGTCTTGTTGTGGCAGGCCTCTGATGGGTATCCTTGGGCTGTGTAGTTCTGGATCAGCAGGTTTGCATGGTTCAAGATTTACAGGTATGGTGAAGGGGTGTACAGAGAGTTAGTGGGACAATGGAGGTCCTCTGGGTTTAGTGGACTGTTCAGGGCAGCTTGGTTGTCTCAGAGGACACAGCGGAGACAGGTGGATAAGGGAAGCTAATCTGTATGATGGAGGTTGGGGAAGATTCAGATCTTGGCTTTTAATTTGTCTATATGTGTACATATGTGGAACTGAGTATCAAGACAGGTCACAAAACTATAAAGAATTCCATTAGATAAAAGGAAGGTTTTTGAGGATGGAGGATGGGAGAATAGCACATAAAAGCAGAAACTACTAAAGTTGAAAGGTAGGGATACAAGGAACAGACATGGAGATGGAAGAGTAGAGCTGGAGGGGACGGGAATCAGTAAAAACACACTATATATAAAAATGCCTTAATGGAGCCTGTTACATTGTATGTTAATTTTTTAATTAATAAAATTATAATAGCCATTTAAAATGTTTATCTAGTAACTAATGTCTGTTAGTTTTAAAAACTGTTCCAGTTTTTCTCATTTGTTGGTGGTGTTAGACTTTATTTCTGAATTCTAGAATTTTGGTATGTTATTTTAATAGGTAATAGAGGCATACAGTAACATTTAAATGTTTCAAAAGGTGAAATGCAATGTTTCACTGCTGGCACTAAGCCATACTTCTCTTCAAGTGATACTGGGTTTCTGTTTTTTATGGAACCTCCTAGAGTTGATTCTATATTTATAGGGGCTAGGGATGCAGCTCAGGCATATAGATTGTGCCTAACATATACAAGGCTTTGGGTTCCATTCCCAGTATCATAAAGGCAAAACAAACAAGTAGAAATCTAATAGAGGAGTTGAATGTGGCAGCACACACCCTTAAGCTCAGCACTTGAAAGGCAGAGGCAGACTAGCCTGGTCTGTGTATAAAATAGATTTCAGATCTAATTTTAAAGACATTTCAGCTGCTTATTTTTGTTTTGTAAGTTTGGAATGTATCCTGCAGAACTTTTCCACATTGAGTTACGTAGAACTGGCTCATTCTTTTGACCTGAGGCATAGTTGATTACTAGAAATGAAGTCACAGTTGTACTAGTTATTTAGATGTATATCTCAGTGATGGAGTAAGCTTGCTTCCTTTGGTGTTGAAGATGAAGCCCAGAGCCTCCTGCATGGTACTAGACATGCTCTCTACCGCTGACTACATTCCCACACTATAAATAATAAATGATGCTTAATGGCACTTGATGGCAAATGCTTATAAGACTGGTATGAATAAGACTTTACTTCTTGGGTACTTTTTGAGCAGCAAATGCCTCTTGAACAAAAATGATAGATCTTAACATATATTGTCAATATTAGTGAGTATCTCAAAGTAGTATTTGATAATTATAATATATTTTGTTTCTGTCATATTGTTTCAGTATTGATTTTGAGTGAGTGAGCAAATGATTTCACTCAAAGGGTTCAGGACATTTTTCCTGGTTGGTCTTAAGTAAATCTAAAAAATAAATGTTAATATTTCAAAAATAAACATATGGTTACTGGTGTTTAAAGGAGTAAAATTTGTGAATTTCATGTGAAAAAAATAGCATCCAAGATCTTTGGTGTATGTATTTTTTTGTAATAGGCCCTTTCAAGTGAATCCTTTGAGAGGCTGCCAGTTTTCAATAAGTCTGCATGGCGCCATTACAAGACCACTCCTGAAGCTGATGACTGGAGCAATCCCAGCAGTGAGCCAAGGGATGCATCAAAATACAAGGCTAAACAGTAAGAAACCACTTCGATTTCCATTATAAAATATCTGATTTGTCTCCAGAAAGTACCAGGCAGACAATTGAACAGTATTTTACACCATGCATTCTCTGTGATTTTTATCATTGGAAAAGCAAAGTGATCCTTAGAAAAAAAGAACGCTTAGAGAAAGACTTTTATGCTGAAAAGGAGAACAAGAATTGGGTAGCTAGAATCATCATTTAAATGGAATTCCCTCAGTCCTAGGAATCCTTGGACTTCAGAGGTATTGACAGTGAAGAAGGGTTTATTCTACTGTGAATGTTGTTTTAAAACAATTAAGTTTTCAGTTTATTGTCAGTCTTATAAATTTACAGAAATATGCTGAGAAATTTTGTGGGCTAATACTGAAAAATGAAGCTAAAATTAATCACATAGTGAAACATTAGTCTTTAAAAAGGAGATTCTGATGCATGCTTCAATGTAGATGAATTTTGAAGTCATTATTTGATGTGGAACAGGCCATACTTAAGTGCAAATAATATCACACTTTTATGAGATACCTAGAGTGAGCCTTTCAGAGTTGGAAGGTAGATGGATGGCTGTCAGGGCTTCATGGGAGGTAGAACAAAGAATTGTTAATGAGAACAAACTTTCTGTTTGCGGTGATGAGAACGGTCTTGGTATAAGTATTGGTGATGCTTGTACAACAGTATGAATATGCCCAAGCCACCAAGCTGTTCACTTAAAAGTAGCTGATGGTAGGTCCTTTATAATGCATCATTTATCACAGTAAATTATTAAAATGAAAAGTTGTTACTTGTAGAATAGTTGTCACTGTTTTATGATAGTAAGGAAAAAAATCTAGCCTTTAGTTTCCAATTTTTTCAATTAAAATTATCTTTTCTTAATTTATGTGTTTAAAAAAAACTAACAGAAAAATCTAACTTAAAAAACTTTCAACTTAAAAAACATTAAGTTAAAAGAAAGAAAAGCTGGGTGCTGGTGTTCACTCTTTAGTCCCAGCACTAAGGAGGCAGAGGCAGGCAGATTTCTGTGTGTTCAATGCCAGCCTGGTCTATAGAGTGAGTTCCAGGACAGAGAAACCCTGCCTCACAAAACCAAAATAGGGGGAAAAAAGAAAGTCAAAACCAAACTCAAACATAGCATTGTCTATATTTTAGATAATTTCCACTATCTTATCTCTCTCTCTCTCTCTCTCTCTCTCTCTCTCTCTCTCTCTCTCTCTCTCTTTCTCTCTCTCTCTCTCTCTCTCTCTCTCTCTCTCTCTCTCTCTCTCTCTGTGTGTGTGTGTGTGTGTGTGTGTGCTATATTTTTTCTTCAAATGAGATAGATCACTTTTCATCCTGTTGAACAATATGTATTTGTTTCATTTAACTCTTTACTTTTCTGTGTCAGTGTAACTTTCATCTCATTTTCTAAAATTTTCTGAATTGTCCAAACTGGGATCCATTCCAGGACCATATGACATATCTGGATAGTCTCAAGTGGCTTTCAATATTGAAAGTGCTGTGATTGGAAGACCATGTCAGAAAACATCTCCACCTTGATTTGTTTAGTTTTTTTTTTTTTTCTGAACTGTCATTTACTTTGTTTCTTATGACTTATGACCATATTTGGTAGAAACCAGAAGTCGTTACGAGGCTCTCAGTGAAGCTTTTTTAAGTTTTAGAGTTTTTTGTTGTCGTTTTGTTTTTTACTCTAACATCTATCATTACTGTTGCAGAACTATATTTTAGAGTCATGATTTCTGCTTGATTCACTACTGGAAATAATATGGGTGGCCCATAATTTAGGTGACTGCTGGTCACTATGGCAGTGGTTCTCAACCTTCCTATTCTGTGACCCTTCAATACAGTTCCTCATGTTTGGTGACCTGCACCTATAAAATTATATTTGTTTATACTTCATAACATATTTTGCTACTGTTATGAAACATAATGTAAATAACCCTGTTTTCTGATTGTCTTAGGTGAGCCCTGTGAAAGGTCATTCAATAGCCTGAGTTGAGAACCTCTGCCTTAAAGGATGGGATATAAGTTTGTTGCCTTTGTGTTTTTGAACATTGTAGATTTAAAAGTGTTTTATTATTTTATACATTATATTCACTCCATACTTTTTTATTGAAGTATATAACATATAGTAGGAATGTCTACAAATCTTGTCTCTGTCTTGACATACTTTTACATCTCTATTTCTGATACCCTGGAAGACTCATTTCTAGCCAGGTTGTTCTCCTCTTTCCTCTACCATAGAAGATGCTTTCTGACCATCACTGGAGGTATTTTTAAAACACAGAACAAAAACCACATGTAAATATGTCCCCTTGGCATCTTTGCCCACTGTGAAATCCATTCATGATACTGCATGCGGCAGTCACTGTCCTTTTTGTTGTTTCAAATGGCACACTTTTAGATAGTAGGAATTACTTTGAACTTGATTTTTTGTGTTCCAGTGACCAAAGTGCATTGATTTTTTTTTGAAAGTTGCCCTACCTTGTTGCCCAGCATATATCCTAAGGTCATCTTTCACCCTCCGTGTTCCTATCCTGGAATCGGCCATCTTAGAGTTCTTTTTAACTGATATTAGCCTAATCTTGGAGGGTAGGAGTGCTCATTACACTTCTTCTAAGCCCCTTTTCCGGACAGAGGTTCTGAACACACACACAAATATGTGTTTGTATATACCCATATACCTAAGTTAATATTAATAGTTTCATTCTATTTTAACATTGATTATTTCTCTCTCATATTATATGCATATATTTTTTCTTTATATATAAAGTTTTCTAATATACTTTCTAAGACATAAACCTTGATTCTTAAAATTTTTAACAGAACAGAACAGAAACATTCATGGACAAATGTACTTTATATGCCTTTGTAATTTTATACCATTATAGTAAATGCTGGTGTTTTCTAATGAGTGGCATAAAGAGCAAAAAGCATCTGTGCTGTTGTTTAATCATTCCTGTAGACTCAAAACAGGAAAATTAAAGGGGTTAAGTCATTCACCATCAGTCATATGATAGTATCAAGAGAGTTATCCAGCTGTTTCCACAATAGGTGATCCTCCCCCCAACAAGGAGGAGATGTACTCTGAACAGGTACACAAGGCTTGATTGCATCTCTTTCTGTTGAGCATGCTTGAGCTCTCTCTCTCTCTCTCTCTCTCTCTCTCTCTCTCTCTCTCTCTCTCTCTCTCTCTCTCTCTCACACACACACACACACACACACACACACACACACACACACACACACAATGAGACGGGGGAGGGGGGAAATGTGTGTGTGTGAGTGTTACCATTCTCAGCCAGTGGTAAGGAGATTAGTTTGGGAGCCTATATCAGATCAGTTTACTCCAATCCCATTTTCAGTCTGTGCGTAAGCCAAATATCTTGTTGGACATCAGTGGAAGTCAGAAGCAGATGGATCTGTAACTTTTAGGCTACCCTGGTTTACTTAGCAAGTCCCAGGACAAGTAGAGTTACATAGTGAGACCCATAGTAAATAGCTCATTATTGCATGCTAATTAAAGATCAGTCTTAATTTCCAGCATGTTGTTTTCAAACATCTCACAAAAATAAAACCCTCAAGTAGTTAGATTGGCAACTTAAAATTGTTAAGCTCTACAAATAGAATAACAGTTAAGTGCCTGGGGAATGGCCCAGGAAAGGCACACAAATGGGACAGCTGGGGTTTTATGGAAAGAGGTCTAAAAGATGGATTCTTTAGGTAGTTTTTAAAGCAGCAGTTTTATTGAGATATGATTCTCATACCCACATAGTTTGTTCTTTTGGAGCATACAGCTAAGTTGTTTGGGGTATAGTCAACGTTTACAACCCTCACCTCTGTTCCAAATTGAGACTTGGTCAGGCAAAGACGCAAAGCCAATATGCATTAGTAGTCACTTTACAGTTCTAATCAATTTTTCTTTGGTATTTTGAAGCACAGCTTCTCTACATAACATAACTCTGGCTGTCCTGGAACTCACTATATTATTCCAGGCTGGCCTCTAACTCAACAAAAATCCAGCTGTCCCTGCCTCCTGGGTGCTGGGATTAAAGGCATATGCTACCATACCTGGCTTCTAATAAGATTTGTTATCATGTTTATTGGATATTCTTTGTATTTACATTTCAGATGTTATCCCCTTTTCCCCCAGTCCCATCCCCTCCTCTCCCTCCCCTCCCATTCCTCCATGAAGGTGCTCCCTCTCCGAACCTCCCTCTCCCACCTCAGTGCCTTAGCATTCTCCTATACTGGGAAAAACCGAGCCTATGAGAATAAAAACTGTTGTAAAGTTTACATAAATAGTAGACTACAACTTTTTCTGTAGTAACTATACAAAATAATTCTAAGTTGAGGCAAAGGTTTTGGAATTATTACTGTAAATGTTCTGAATAAGTTTTGTTTAAAATAAAGGAGACTATACTCATGAGCTCTCTGGATTCTTTTCTTTATAGGGACAAGATCAAGAGTAATAGAACTTTGTAGAAAACTGAGTGCTGTGGTCATCTCTGAAGAAAGATTACCTTCTGCAAGTCAACTAGAGACCCGTATTTCTAACAACTCTTACCCGTGGCACTATTATCCCTAATGCCTAGTTGCTTACTTTGTGTTGGCTCAGTATGTCCATGGAACTCTCCCTGTAGTTATTCCCATTGTATCTTTCACTAAAGTTGTAGCTTCAACAATTTTTCATGGTGTCTTGCTATGGCATCATTAGCACCCATCACAACACAGCATAGAACCTCCTAATGCTCTTGTACCCTATACTCTCTATCTATCTTGTTAACGGAGTTTAGTGTCTGAAGTCTTCCCAGAACTGTGCGCTCCTTCCTCATTCCAGATCCCACAGGTCCTGCTGTTGCTGTTTGTGACCAAACCTCCAGCTAGGGCTTGGGGAATCTGGAAGTGGGAGGCATCAGAGGAGTTCATCTTGACAATTCAGTCCCAGGGTTCTTCCTGTCCCATATACATCTTCCCCTTCCATCTGACCAGATTCTCATTGTGAGGTGTGGTACTTGGATGTTAGAACCTATTCATCTGTATCAATTTTACTTTAAAGTTCATTTGCTTACTTCTGTTCCATTGATTAAAGCATTCTAAATGTCGTCTTGGAATTTCTCACTTAACACCTTGGATTGAAAGATTTTAAGGGAAAACACACCTCCTAATCTACTGAGACTTGTAAGGAGTGGGAAGTACAGGTTGTTCCCATGAAGGCTCCACCATATGTTTGTCCTATGAAATCCCTCTTGTAGTCATCTTAGGAACGAGAAGTCCCTGTGTCATGTACTCGACTCGCTGTAACAGAGATTGTCACATTATTTTCAAAAATGTTATAAACCTTGATAATTTTCATTGCCATTACTTTCACCAGTTTTAGAACTGTCCACTCAATCTGACTTTTTCTTCATTTCTTTTATGTTTTTCACAATAGGGTTTTTCTATAGTTCTGGCTGTCCTGGAACTCACTCTGTAGACCAGGTTGGCCTCAAACTCACAGAGATTCACCTGCCTCTGCCTCATGAGTGCTGGGATTAAATGCATTAATCTACAACCACCTGGCTTTCAATCTGATTTTTATAATCTCTTCCGTTAAGTAGGAGTTAGCAGACATCTTGTGATGAGAGAAGAGAAATGATGTGATATGTATCCTTAATAATAGAGGCTATCTGAGAGTCTGGATTCAAACCAATACCTAGCTTATCCAGCTTCCCACTATGTGTTTCTCTCTTCCCTATGTCTTCCCAATATATGTTATCCATGCTGACTCCTGGTATCATTCATATATGTTTGAATGTTTCTATCCAGTTTTTCAGTGTTGAGTCTAGATTTGGAGGTTTTAGTTTGTAGGTAGGCATGGTGGTGCCAGACTCTTGCAATCTCAGTTCTCTAGATGTTGAGACAGGAGGATCATAATCATAGCCTGGGCTATGTACCAAGACTCTGCTCAGAAAGTTTGAATTGTGTTTTTATCATTACTCCTTTATCTCTACTGCCATAGCAATGTCATCTTCCCCACTGCCTTTACGGTGAAGGTTTTTGCCTCTGAGTTTGTTCTGACTAAGCCGCACTCAGTTTCTGTGAATTGCACAGCATCTGATTTTCTTCCACTTCCTTGTATTACCTGAGTCCCTGATGGCTCTTTATAAAGACCTCATTGCAAAGCTGACATGTAATGAGCCAGACAAAAAAAATTGTTGATAAACTTCAAATAGACTGATGAGAAAGACTAATAGGTCTCAAGTCTAAGTCTTCTAAGTCGGTGTCTTGAAGGTTAAGCTATGTCACCGTTTTCCTATGATGGAAAAGCTGTGAAAATACAATTTAAAGACCTTGGATACCTTGTAAACACCAGACAGTATGTGCATATCTTCCTGAGTCTGTTTCCAGCCATCTTTCTTTACACTTGCAAGTTTGACTGTGGGAGGAAGGAGACAACAGGTTCATGCTATGGCATTCATTGCCTGGCTTCAGCACCATTTTATTGTTTAGGGACTGACTATTGATTGCCTCACTTCCACAACAGATGCCACGGAGGAGTTGGGTATGGTGTAGAAAAACCTTGTCATATTCTTTGTCTTTTTGAAAAGTCAGCTGTTGTTTAAGTCTTGTTGATTTAATTCACAGTCCTTCTCTAAGTATTCTTAGGCTTAACTCATGTCCATCTAAGCCTAGGGCATTCCAGCCATTCCTGTCTTTGTCACCAATAATTTAACCTCAGCCATAAGCAGTCAGAAGAAGAGTTTCAGGAGCATCCTGCGTTCTCAAAGTTTATTCTCCCCTTGACTAATTTATGTATCCTCTCTTCTGGCAGTACGTGAGCCTTTGAGCTCTTTATGAATTTCTATGTATTACAAATTGATATTGACCACCTTTCAGCTGAATTCCTCCCCGTTTCTCTGTAACACCCTTCCGTTTATACTTTTGTTCTATTTTAAGTATTTTGGAAGCCATGTATACTATTTGAAACAGTACCTGACACACAATAGGTACTTAATATGTATGTGTTTAGTCAAAGGTGAAAACTAACAGAAATTTACAATTGCTGATATGGAAACATCTTTCTGAGTTCTTCAGATATTCCCGACTTGAAATTGGTAATGATTCACATCGAGAGCTGTAGTGGAACTGAATTTCTTTTTATAGTGCTAAGAGATGGCTTTAAAAATGTGGAGAAGTGACAGGAATCAGAAATGGATCCACATGAGCCATCTGATTCTTTATCTCTGAATGTCTGCTTTCAGATTCGTTATAAAAGGGCTTCTTTCTAACTTGTGACACAGTTTTACAGCTTTTTTAGGGATTCCAAAGAACTCAACACGTGAGTCTTACAATGCCAGGAGGTGGACTGTGCAAAGTAGCACTTATTTTTCATGTGAATTCCGAAGCAGTTCAGCGACTTGCTAAGGAGCCATGGAAAGTGGGTAGCAGAACTGTGTCTGTGTTTGGGACTTTCCTGTTCCTGTTCTGGACCAGTGCTCCTAATAGTATGTCAAGTGCTTAGGATGATCTCTTACGAGGACATTTTGAGCATATTAATGCTCAAGGATAATCTCTAAACCAAAAGTTTTCAGTTAACTCAGGAAAGGGTTTCTTTGGTGTTTTTCCCTTCTGGCATGTTTAGGGGAGACAAGTCAGCTTTAGAACAGTGTGGGTCATGACTACAGTTTATATTTGAGTTCAGTGCTTGTTGCCAGCCTTTTTGTATAAAATGTCTACATTTGCAAGTTGATGGTAGACTTAATTACAGCTTCAATTAAATGCTCTTGCACGGTCTTCCTTTTGCCATTACCTGTAATAGCTCTGCTAGCTCTCAGGCCTTGGATCTTTAGCAACTTTATGGTCTATTGCTGCTAGTGCTCTGAGGTCCATGAGTACAGATGGATTTTTTCCTTCAGTTTTGTAGACAGCGTGCTTGCTTGGCATGGTCACATGTTTGTTCTTGGTATTTTGTGACTTTGTTTCAGTGTAGCTCGGAGTTGGCAGTTGTCTGTTGGTCTTCCCTGGCACACAGTAAGCTTTAGCTAGTCCTATATTGGGCCTTATTATATTGTGTGTCACTTTGTAATCAGAATGTTTCTCTCCGAGTTGTGTTATCAGTCTTTTAGATTTATCTTCTTTTATGGTTTTCATCTCCAAGTCTTCCTTCATGTAGGATTTTCCCAACCCTGAGTCTTATCCCCCATTTCACCAACTGCTTTTCTCTACTGTTTTTTCCCAGGCCTTGTGGCTTTCACTTCTGCCGTGAGCTTATTTTTAATTTACTTCTCTTGGCTCATTATGTTATTACTCTCTGACGCCTTATTTCTTTGAGTACTAAGCCTTTTGGTGTAAATTTATGGTTTCTGACATCATCCTTTCTCCAGAATGGATTTGTGTATCTTTACTTAATGTGTTAGGCACACTCCTGGAGTCCATGCTATGGGATTCTGGCTTTTATTAATTTCATCATAGATAACTTTTTGCTTATTTTTCAGAGATGTGTGCTGGCCAGGAGGGAGAGAACACTTATACAAACATACATTTATTCTGCCGCCTTTCCCAGTTGTCCAGATGCTTAAACATTGACTTTAAAGATAATGTCCTTCATAATCTATATGTTAGCAAACAGAAGGAACCAATATTGCCAGCAGGAGAGCACCATTAACTATTTAATCAATGCAGGATTTTTGTTTGCTGTTCTGGGTGAAAAGATAACTTTTATTTAACTCCAGTTCCTGTCACGCTGATTAGAGATATCAATCAGTACCTCCTGGCTTGGAAACAGGGGACATGTGAAATTTTAATGAACTTGAGAAGTTATCAGCCACTGTCAGTGATTAATTAGTTAATTAAATATGGTAGAATACTTCAAACTGGGTGGACATAATCGGTTATCAGGAGAAGTATAAGCTTGCTTTATTAGCAGTTTGCAGACAGTCTTGCTGATGTCTGCTGTTGGCCATTTTAAGAGTTTCACTGTGACATGTTTTCTTTTCAAACAAGCATTTTTAAATGTGGTTCATTAAGAAATATTCTAGCTCTGTTGGTCCTGATGATGTACCCCTGTAACCCCAGCATACAGGAGGTGAGAGTGAAAACAAATGTGAGGCCAGTCTAGGGTAGGAAGTGAGAGCCTGCATGAGAGTAGAGGAGAAGAAAATGGAGGGAAGGAAGGAATATAGGGGAAGAGGTGTGAAGTCTTTATTGTGGCTTATTGCTATTTATGAATACACATTCAAATAGTTGGTAGGTCCAGGGCCTACCATAGAAGAACGTGGGATACTGTTTTGAAAGTGTATTTGTAGGTAGATCATGAGGCAAAGGCTTATTTGGAATGCTTGTAGGATTGAAACTTCCCTCAGAAGCTGGAACATTCTAGTTGACAGCTAGCAGCAAACCTTATCACCTGCAGAGTTCCCATTCAATGATCAAGGACCACAAATGATAGCCCTGCAGTAGCCACGGAACTGTGCTTGTGGCAGGGCATTTCCCTGAGGCCAGCCTTTGCCATGGGCTGTGCTGGTGTGAAGTAGATGATTGGACTCAGGTGTCCTCAGCCAAGGACGACTGCAAGGGAAGGTGGTAGACAGGAATCGTGGGAAGGAAGATGAAGTCAGTCTTTGATTTCAATAATGTTACCACATGCTAGAGACTATACTCAGATGGACATGTGACAGTGACAAAAGCAGAATGAAATCTGCCTCATGAGCTTCCCTTCTGGTGGGGGGGGACAAGAGAGGGTAATTTTATGGTTCACTTGGGAAACAAGTACTGTCGGGCAAATGGGAGGCTTAAATTTTTCAGAGAGGGGTGTATTCAGAGTTTCCCAGGTTTCTCCTTTTAATCTATCAGTTCGAATTGTGAAAGTCTGCCTTCTGTGCTTGGCTCTTCACTGGATTCTGCAGGGTCCCTGCTGAGGCCCTTGTTCTACAGCTTCAGTAGGTAACAGGGGAATGGGCCCGTTCTAACCATTGTCTCCCTGGCCAACAGGGAGCAAGTGGTCTGCTTAGAGGGCCAACTTTCACAGTCAAATCTCATGGAATAATAAGGGCAGTTATTTGATTCTTTGTAACAGAAACTCAGCACAGGTTCCAACAAATCTTTTTAGGACTTCAGAAATGATCATTAAGCCAGTGAGTTGGCTGAACTAGCAAAGGTGCTTGCCAAAGACTGACAACCAAGTTCAATTTCCATGTCCCTTGTAGGAGGACTGAGCGTCAGCTAACCTCTACACACATGCTGTGGAATATGCACACACACTCTCTAAGTGAATACAGTGTTTTAATCCAAAGTTTAGACGTACCGGGATAACGAGGCTAAAGTTGCTGCCCATCCGGAGACCCTATTTAACACTTGAGCTCCTTGTAGAGGAAGGGAGTATCCAAGAAGGCTTCCCTCTGAAGTCTACCAGTTGATATCAGCTGTAGTCACTTAACAAAATGAAGACAATGCCCCAGCCACAGAAGTCTAGAGAAACCTGTCCTCTGTTTCCATCTTTCTCTGAAGTAGGGGCATGGATTGCCCCTAATTCCCAGGATACAGTTTGAAGTAGCCAGAACACTGGGCTGTTACTTCCTGTGTGCCACCCTCAGATTCTTGGCAGGATATTCACTTTTCCTCAAAGGGAATATTAGAACTGCCCTTCTCCATACCCATCCATACCCACCTCCCCAACTCCTTGGAGCAGATCTGAGTAGGAGCTTTAACTGGTTGGAGAAGGGTATAGGATGTGTTTAATAGTGTCTGTGTGTAGATCTGTATAAACAGAGTCACCTTGGAACATCAGTACTAAAAGTCTCCCAACATTGAGTAGGTACATATACCTATATTAGAGAAGCACACCCCTTGTCCCACAATATTCTGTGGTATTTTAGTTAAGTCAAGATATCCTGTATGTGCATTTTGCTGTACAAAAAAAAAAAAAAAAAAACCCGTTTTACCCAAGTTACAGAACTGACCTCAACATGCTTGCTCCTTAAGTGTGGGTGACTACAGGCACAGTACCAACCAATTCAAAGTGGTGACAGCCTTTGATGGAGGCTGTCCTCAAGTCCCTTGGAAGTGAAAAGAAATAAAACTTTATGTGTGCAATCTCTGGTCCAGTTAAGACTGTTTGGGTTTAGCTGAGACTTTAAAAGGCTAGAGAGTTGAGCTAGGAAGGCTGTGAGAGAAGTCCGGGCTGGGTACGGTGAAGAAAGGAGTGTGAACTTCACCTGAAAAATACCTCTCTTCTATAAATCTCTCAGTGACATTTGGATTAATCAAGCATAATTAAACATAGTTAGGTTTTTGTCAGATTGTAGTTCAAAATAATATTCATCTATGGAGAGGGTAATATATTCTGTAGAAATTTTATTAAGCATTTTAGCTAAGCAAACAGGAGAACAAAATCAGCCTCAGGAAGGTTAATTACTAAAAAAGATGGAGTATAGTAGATTATGTAAATCATTTTCCTTTTGAATACCATGGCTTGAGCTTTAATTTACATAGAGAGGTATCTTGGATTTGTTTTTTATGTTCTGATTTTCAAAAGTACCAAATTGTACTTGCATTCTTTAAAAGTTCTAATCACTCCAGGCTTCCATTAAGCTTGCTCTAACTTCTTCCTATTATAGTTTGCAAAACTGAATTACAGTTTTCTTCCAACGAACTCTCTTAGGATTCTACCTTGTTTGTGGAAATGATGAGCGCTAATGTTTTTATTTCTTTACCAAACGGTGGCTTTAAGTGAAGTATCAGGGGAACGAGTGTATGAAAGCATTCAACTCAGCCGTGCCTTTGCAGCAAATGTTCACTTAAAAGAAAAAAAAAGAAGAGAAAACATAGATCAAATTGATTTGAGATGCTATTTCTTCTTGAGTGGAGACTTTTCTCTCCCCTTGCCTGTCTGATGAGATCTGGAACTGTTATGTTCAGATTTGGTACTTGCCTAAGTTTCAGTGAGTCTTTTAAAGGCATTGTCATCTCAGCAGTGTAAGCTTACCCAGGAAACCTGAACTTGTCCTTTTCACAAGAAGTGATGCCCAGATTTCCTTTGTGTAGGACAAAAACAGAGATCTAAAGCCCTCTGAGATTTTCAGAAAGACACCCTTCAGTTGTGTTCTGTTTGGCCGTTTAGTGGCTTTTCAGTGAAGATTCTGTTTCTTTGGAACTGGCTCCTTTTGAGATGGTGAACTTTCCCCTAAAAAAAAGATCCCATTTAAGTAATCCTGACTTCCTTTAAAAGTGGCCTATTAATGTAAGTGCTCTGGATAACTTTTTCAAACGTCAAAGATCCATATGTACAGTAACTGAGCAATGCTGGCCCTGCAGTTTGTTCAGTAAAGAGGTGAAGGCTGGCAGGTGGGACTGGTCTAATTGCTCTCCAGCTCAGCCTGACATCACAGATTGATTGAAATTGGCACTGTTCCAATAGAATTCATATTAACAACCAAACTGCTTCATGTTTAAAATGATCTTTCTCTTGGATTCTTCTTGAGAGAAAAAAGGTACAACCTTAGCATTCAGTGTGAACATCGCTTAGATATTGATGCATTCTAGTCACAAGGAGATTGTGAAAGTTAACTGTGACAACACTTCAGTGACAGTCACCATTTAGCAAATGTCATGTCTAGAGTTTGTGAAGTCAGTGCAAGATTCAAATATGATATTGTTTATATTGTGGAACCCCTTTCACATGATTTCTATTTTCCTTTTGTCATTTGGGCCATTTTGAGAAGCTTTAATTTTTATTTTAATTAAAAAGCATTTTTTTAGGAAGAATTGCCTTATGCCTTTATGTTAAATGCTGAACTTAATATCCCACATGTTTTTTTTAAGATTTATTTTATGTATGAGTACACTGTTGCTGTCTTCAGACACACCAGAAGAGGGCATCAGATTTCATTACAGGTGGTTATGAGCCACCATGTGGTTGCTGGGAATTGAACTCAGGACCTCTGGAAGAGCAGTCAGTGCTCTTAACTGCTGAGCCATCTCTCTAGCCCAATAACGCACATGTTTAATTAGGTTTTTGAATGTATTAACAACTGAAGCCTGTAACTTAGAAGGATATGAAGAGTTGAGACTACCTGCCGCCCTAAAGGGACCAGGCTGGATCTTGCAGCCTCAGTTGGCGAGTTCTTTCAGGAGGCAGAGTTTTCCCAACTGTTTATCCAGCATGAACAAGAAAATAGAAGGGCCAACAATATCTGTTCTCTTTCTTGCTGGGTGTTTATAGAACTTTCCAGGGAATCATCACCAAGTCAATTGGTTTCTTTTCACATCAAAGAGCTCCTCGTATCCTAGGCAGTGGTGGTGTACACCTTTAATCCCAACAACACCTGGGATACAGAAGCAGGCTCCCCGTTTAAGTTCAGCCTGGTCTACAGAGAGTTCCAGGACAGCCAGGGCTATACGCTGAAACCCAATCTCAAAAAAAAAAGTTTCTCTTAGAAATGAAACATTATTTAGACCAATAGCCATTTATGAGACTAAGTGTATCTTAACTCAGGTAGACCAAAAAGGCCAAGTTTACCTCTAATCTATAAAGCACTAAGTGATTTCAAAAGTTCAAGGAACTGGGCTGGGGATGTAGTTGAGTGGCTGAGTACTTTCCTGGCATGTGTGGGGGCCTGGTTCCCACCCCTAGCATTGAAAACAGGAAACAAATTGCTATGAATTGTTACAGGAATTAGGCCCTATTGTCTCCACAGTTTTCCTTCTGTTTACTGTTCCAGATGCTTATCTCTTAAGGCCATATTCAAAATTGGAGCTCAAGTTGTGCTTGAGTCAGTCCTGGACAACAACACTATTAGAAGAAAGAGATGGCTAGCCCCAGTCTCTGCTGAATTTGTGCTTTAGCATGATTTGAAGTCATAATTGCTGCTTAAGGTTTGTAAGCAGAGCATTTGCTCTTCCAAGTTCCCATCCAAGTACTTGAAATGGAACTGCTTCCCATACTTAGAGCACAGCCTTGGAATGCCTAGGAGGCACTTGGACTGTGCGAGAGAGGTGTGAGTGAAAAGTTCAGTGCTTTGCCAGCTTCTCTTTGTAACTCCTTGACTTATTAGGGCTGTCTACATGGACTAATTGCTGCTTTGATAAGAGACAAATATTAACTTACACATGAAATGAATGTTCGGTGCAGAGTTTGTACCCACAAGTACAAGTCTGAGCTGATTCACTCTGTGCCTCTGTTGACTTAAATTACAGTGATGAATGTACACACACAAATTCACAGTTCCCAAGCAACCTTGTGGTTTGTAAAATGAAGCTCAGCCTCAATGCGTTGTGCTGTCATGAATGAAGAATGACTAGATGGGGTCATTTGTCACTCCAATTTCTGCGGAGAGAAGTGTGTTGTGACTGTTGGGAAAACACAACTGAGACATGTGTGGCTGGAACCGTGCTCCTCATGAGTTGCTAAGCAATCTGTTGTTTGTCATAACCAAACCGATCCTGCCGCACACAGGCACTTCTGTACCCTGGTAACCAGAACAATAAAATGGCAGTTGTTCTTCACAGCTCATTAGTGTGCTGTTTTCTGTGCTCTCTGGTCTGGATTCTCATCACTGTCACGTAGATAAACTTTGCCTTCTGTTTCTGAAATTGAATCCATAAGCAGCAGCATGCTCTTTTGCAAGTTGCCCGGGATGCACAAGGGCTGTGACAAGATCTTTTGATTGATTAGAAGGGGGGAAAACATCAATTATGTGGGTGCCCTGGAGCAGAGAACATTAAAATCCCATTTAAGGGAATATCCATCCTATGGCTAAAATACCGGAAATGCATAGCAGAAAAATTGTTTCTATGACATCTTTCTAAATACAGTTAATGTTTGGGGTTCAGTGGACCACATATTGTCCAGTCACGACACTTGGATGAAAGGAACACTATTATGTTATAGACTGGGTAAGCAAGTATAAACTTGATTGTTCTGGGCAAACCACCTGCACCAGAACTACCTGAATGATTAAATACGAAGCCCTAAGTTTTCCCTCTGCTCTCTTGACTCAGATTTCTTGGGGTTGAGGCTCAGAAATATTAATAAATGCTTCAGGAGAGTGATCTTGGGAGTGTAAACTCAGGAGTGTCTGAAGATGACTCGGAGACTTCAATTAAAGGGTCATTTGTTCCGTGCTGGCAGCAATACTGTTCCCAAATAGATTTAGGTGCAACTAAGTAAATAGGTGCTTCCTAGATAAAAATATGGAATCTTTATTTTACTTAGCAGTGTGTGGCTCATACTAAGGAGTTGGTAGTGAAGGGATGCTGTTTTCAAATTTAATAGAAAAGGCACATAGCCACTGTAGTGTGTGGTAATCACTAGAAATCAACAGACTTGAGAATTTGAGACAAACCTTGTAGCTGGTTCATGAGGTTACTAGTTAGTCCTGTTAACTGAGTTATTGTTTTCCCTCTATACTGTTATGGCCTTGGACTACAGGGGTTCTTAGGCCCTTACCAACTTTGATATCTTATGGTACTTAAAAAAAAAAAAAAAAAAAACCCATGTGATTAGTAATCAGCTACTTAAGCCAGGAATGGTGGCACACATCTGTAATCCCAGCAAGAGGATCAGGAGTCGAAGGTAATCCTCAGCTACATAGTGAATTCAAGTTCAGCCTGAGCTATGTGGGATCCTGTCTCAAAACACCAGGTAAAAGGCAACTACTCTCGTTTTACCCGTTTCGCCTTAAGACTGCAAAACTTAAAATTGAGTTTTGGCTTCAGAATTTTCCATCTGTATTTTACCAACCAGTCAGTCAGCCATTGTACTAGGAGTCATTCATGGCTTGGAAACTGCATCCTCGAGGCAGCTGCTCCTGATTTGTTTGGAATTCATAAAGGTAAGTAAAGTTCAGACTCCAAAGAGACTCTTCCACGAAAGGTTGCGACCTTCCATGAAGCTGCATAGAGCTTCATGCTGCAGTGTTTTTCTTTCCTTGTCCTTCATTTTCAAATCCTTCCCACATGACTTCATAATGCATGCTCACAAGTGATTATCTGCTGAAAATGTTTTCAGATCCTCACTTCATAACAACACATAGATCAACACTTTGATCACATGAATAAACCATAAAGCGGTGTGTAGAACGGATCGCCCTCTGGGAACAGTGCCCCCCACTCAGACTCTCCTGATGCTGTTCTTGTTCTTGTCCTGTGCTGTCAGCTGCTGTCGACACTGGCACTTCAACAGTTCACATATGGCTAGGACACATGAAAAGCATTTTTCATCTTAATTACCTTTAAAATGTAGCCACCTGAGGCTAGTGGTGACAAATATCTATCTACAGCCTTTGTCTTCTGTTGGATTTGAAGAAAACATTAAACACCTACCTTCCCCTGTCACTGGCCTAGGTGCTTGATGGTAGCTGTCATCTCCAAATGCCAGTGTGTCCTTGTCCTCTCTGAGAGTGGATGGCATCATCAGGACAACAGCCTAGCCTTAGATAAGGAAATAGTAAAATAATTTGCACTTTTTCCCACTGTCATCTTGCAACAGAATAAGTCTCATCCCTGCTGTCTGTGCCACGGAGCAGTCACCTGTGTAAAGCGACCCTTCCCAGGCTCCCTGGGCTCCCTGACCTGGTTCTGTGTCAGTCTCTGAGGCCTAGCCTTTACTCTGGGCTCACTGCAAACGTTCCCTACGGTGACTCTCGAGTGTCGCACACTAACAGTGCAGGTTATAGAGTGGCCTTGGAGAGGGGCTAGGATGTTGGCAGCAAACCCACTTCCCTGGCACATCACCTTTACCAATGAATGCCCTGATGAACAGGTGATTGAAAAACTAAAAAGGAGAAAGGGTGTCGTCTACTTGGGGTTGGGACTACATGGTTTCGAAACTTGCTTCTGTGCATAAAACTAAGGAAAGCTAACGTTACTCAGTCACTATTCCCTGGCATTTTATCCAAGCACAATTTCTTGGTCCTCAATAAAAGTAAACTTGCTAGTAATTTCAACAACTGTACTATATGTTGAACATTTTAAAAATGTTTACTTTTTACATTTATGTAAGTGTGTCTCTGAGTGTATGCCACATGTGAGCAGGTTCCTGAGGAGGCCAGAAGAAGGCATCAGCTCCCCTTTAGAGCAGTTACAGGTACCTACGAGCCACCTAACATGGTTGCTGGGAACCAAGCTTCAGTCCTTTGGAAGAGCACCAAGTGCAATTAAGTACTGAGCCCTCTCTCTGGCTTCTTAACAATTCTTTTAACAGCTTAATAAGCTGCTGTCATGTTTTCTAAAGTTAGGGATAATTATTGTTACCTTAGCACAATTGGAATGGAGCTTCCTATATGAAAACGGCTCTTCCTAAAACTGGTAATGAAACAACAATTTGTAAAGGTAAATGAATGTCCTGTTATTCAGTCGCGTGAGCCTTTTAGACACTCTGTGATTTCAAAAAATCTAGGGTGAGGCCTAGGATGGTCATTTCATCCAGAAGAGAGTTTGATCTATTCTCAGAGAAGCCTAGGCCTACTTGCCAAGGTCTTCGAGGAAAGAGTGTATGTCAGCAAAAACTTCAGGAGCTCATTTTGGCCTTTCTATTGTTTATGGGCCTAGGTTTGAGATAATATTTTCAGTCTCTTCAGCATTCTTAAAAATTGGTTTCAAATGTTTTTAAAATTGAGTTTTTTTCCTTTTCCTCCACTCTGAGTGAGAGCTGGAAATCCTGACCCTGTCCAGGTAGAGTCACAAAGACCTGGTTACAGTCAGAATCATAGATTTCCATATGTTCCTTTGGAGACAGGCGCTTGCCACGCAGCCCAGGCTGGCCTGGTGCTTGCTCGCTCACGCTGGCCTCAAATTTGTGGCAATCCTTCTGCTAGCCTCTTATGTTCTGGGATTACAGGAGTGCAATAATCAAAGCCTTTTGTGGCTCCAAAAATGGACTTTTCTTTCAGGGCACATTAAGAATTAAAGGTAAGGACAGGCAGGAGAGACAAACTTGACAAACCACAAGCAGAGATTGTATGCCTTTGGACTTTTGTGTCCTCAAAACGTAGTGGTCCACTCAAATGTTTACTAACAACTTACAGTAAAGATTATAAAGACATCTTCTCCCTTTATGCCTGCCCCATTCACTCTTTTTTTGTGGACATTAAGACTCAGACATTTAATTAAGCAAGGCCATCACTAGTAGCAAATGTTAACAAGAAAATCACTCTGCTTATTGTTTCTGACCAGACAAAAGACCGCAGTGAGCAAAGCCGCCCAACTATGACAGACGGGAGACTCAGGGCCACTGCTTCCAGGTATCAGGTGCTTTCTGGGGTGTGCTTTGATGTTTGTGAATTGGCATACAGTTTGAAAAGTGTCACTGGGTGGTGCTGGTGGTACACACCTTTAATCCCAGCACTGCAGTCATTTCACACAGGTGACCTGCTCCAGATGGAGCCAATCGAAGCTGCTGAATTGGGCAGGGCGACAGCATGCATGGAAACACTTAGAAAGCTCCCTTCAGGACTCACTGCCTCTGCCTCCATCTGTGCGCTCCCAGTTGAGTAAAGATCGAAAAAAATGGTTGAATTGCCCACTTGCCGAAGCCAAGCTATACTTGAGAAGCATTTCGTGCTTTCAGTTTACACGGGTTTCCACAGTGGTTGTATCAGTTTCTAGTCCCTCCCACCAACAGTGAAACAAGGTTCTCATCTCCTCACCCCTTCACCAGGTTTTAGTGGTAGCCATTCTTTTTGAAGTGAGATGGTATCTCAAAGAAGTTTTCATTTGCATTTCTCCTGTGGCTAAAGATATTGGACACTTTTTCAAATACGTTGTGGCCATTTGTGCTTATTTTGAAAACTTTCCAGTTAATTCATTAGCCTACTAATTGGTTGAATGATTAGGGATTAGATATTTTTTAAGTTCTCTCCCAAAACACTGTGTATTTCTTTTCATACACAGAACCTATATTTACATTCACATATATATGTGCATGTGTGCGATGTTTGTGTATGGAACCCAGAGGTTGGCACTGGGCATCTCCCTCAGTCGCTCTCCATCTTATTGTTTGAGACAGGCTCTCTCACGGATCATGGAGCTCACACAGGGTAAATGAGCCAGAACGGGGAAAGGAGAGAAAAGGAAGGGGAGTGGGGTGCATGAGACATGAAAGCTGAAGAGCACTGGAGTTGGAAAGAAGGGGACCCAATAAGAGTGGGAGGGAGACTAGGAGAGCAGGGGACAGGGACAATGAGGACGACATATAATTGCATATATGTATAAAACTGCCATGTGAGGAGCTGTGCACAGTAGAAGCCACGTTAACCAACAAAGAACAGATGCAATCCCAGCCAACCTAAGCCTATTGGCATGATCCAGAGCATCGAGAGACCCTGCCTCTAAAACAATGTGGATGGCACCTGAGAAATAACGCCAAAGTTAACCTCAGGCATCCACTTGTGCATGTGCACACATGCAGCTACATACAAATGAACAGCCCCATCCCCACAAAATAAGAAGTGCTATAATGAAACCCATTTTATGCTAATTTTAAAAATTAAAGAAAAATAGTAAGATAATAACAGTAGATGGAACCTGAGAGCTTTTATCTCTATGCCACAAATGTGGAGGCGAGAGCATCAATCAGTGCTGCAGGTTATGGGGGTCCCAGGAGGCTTTCTACTTTGTGGGAAGTGAGCCTTTTCTCCTGATCAGCATGGTAGCTTGAAAAAGCTGGGGGACGGTGCAGACTGCCTCAGAAATCCATGGTGCTTTATTGGCAGGGGAGATCACAGAAGTTACTGCCTCAACCCCACCTCATTTTGAACAAACACCAAGTCGAAGTGAAATGGGTTTGATCGAAGTCACAAGGCCAGTGAGTGGTGAGATCTGTCATTCCAGCCCTGACCTTCCCTCAGGTGGGTCTGTCCCTATCTTCTAAATAAAGGTGTGGGTCCTTTGGCAACTCCAAGACTTGACTCCACTCAGCAGAAAGCAAGAGATGAGCCTTCCAAGTGCTGAAGCCACAGCCGGGCAGGCAGTGGCCCAGGACAACTGCTATAATGCATGCATTTTGCACATTCAGCTTGTTCACACACACAGCAACACACAATAAGCAAGGCAACCAAAGTGTGACTCTGTGTCCCTTTATTTATAAACAAGTTGGGAATACTGTGATCCATTTGGGATCAGGGGACGGGGGTCTAGGAGTTTCAGTGGTAGGGTGGGGTGATTCCAGTAGTTTGCACTATTCAGCACCAGAGCCAATGCTTGGGCATAAGGTCATTCTTGAATCCAGACGAGCCCTCGTCTTATATGTACAGCAGAATTTTAAGTAGATAGGCTGTTCTTATGGCTTTGTCCCCAGACACACTGCAGTGACACACAGAAAACTAGGAAGGTTTTTTTATAAGTGCCCAATGAGCCCACTTATCGCTTGCTTGTTCGCTTGCTTCCTTCCTTCCTTTCTCATCAGGTGGTTAGAACAGGACTGGAGCTGCTGAGTAGTTGCCTGAAAACCAGTCTCATCTGTGGGACAGGACTGGGCATTAAAATAAATCCTGGAGGAGGAGGGAAAATAATCCATGTTCTTCCTGTAGCCACAACCCACCGGTGTAACAACAGTATCTTGTAGCCTAGGTCATAGGATGTCTTGTGCCCATTGCATGTCTGAAGTCACATAGTGTCTGTCACGGGGCTGGTTTACCTTTGTCTCTGGTTTATCCTGACAATGAAATTTCTTGGCAGACGTGGCCCATAGTATTACTACCACATTACAGCTACACCCCTGATGTTTATGTGAATGGAGTCAGCACTTGGTTTCTGGGGCTGGGGAGATATGTGAATTGCTAATATGCCAAAAAAGCTGGAGAGGCCAGGACCCCACCTGCTGCATGGGGATCCACTAGCTGTGGAAGTATACAATAGGAAGCCTTCATCCTTCCTAGTAATGCTGGGAAGGAAAGTAGAAAACACAAGGCCTCCCATACTCATCAGCCCTAGTGTCGTTTGTTTCCATCTTCCCATTCCCAACCTTAGGGAACAGGTTCCCTAGGTTGCTTCTTTCCCTTTCTGGAGGAAAAAGAACCCCTTTCCCTTGCTTTTGTCCCTTTTCTTCTTACTTCTCCAAGTTTGCATCATGCTTTATGCTGTCATTTGATCCTTAACTCGCCCTTGACCACAAGAATTGCCCGAAGAACTCACACACAGTGCAGTCACCACTCCTCCCAGGTGTGGGGGAGGTAAAACCAGGTCAGGGCTGGGAAGGACTTGGTCAAGAAGGGCCAAAGGTTGGCTAGCAAAATCTGCCCCATTTCTTTGCAGAAAACTTGTGGCTTTGGAAAGGCAAGGAGGTGCTGTTGGAAACTGAGAAGATTTAAACCCACCTAAGTGTTGTTTGTACCTGGGATGACTCCTATGTTGGTCATTACCCATCATTCACGGCTATAGTGAGTTATGTATGTGGCACTTGTCAGGATGGTGTGTAGGGCCTGAAAATCTATACTCACCTGATAAATCAACTCTACACTCTCTGCCTCAGAACTAGACTTAGGTAAAAATGAACCTATCTGCCCTGGATCATGAAGTCAGAACTCCACACACATAACCTGAAGTGACTTAAGACAGTAGATGTTTTTAGGTTTCTTTCCTCTCCCTAGGACCCTCTTCTCCTCTTTTACATTTGCTCAGTTGCTCTCCTTGTCCCTGTACTGCCACAAGTGTCAGCTGGCTGAAATGGAAGGCATACATACACAGTTTGTCCTGGGTGTATGGTGGAAGGCTGAGGTCAAACCAATACAGTGGAAGAATGGAAGCCCCTGTCTCTGGAGAGCGATGGTCCAAGAGATCCTTGACTATGAAAAGAACTTTATTTCTCCCAGGCTGAGTTCCCAGTGACACCCCCCTCCCCGTCTGCACTTTACAGACTTCTGAAAGTACCAGGAACAAGGATGCTCCAGGTTAGCCTCACAGTTTTGGTTTGCAACAGTCACCAATGATCTTCAGGTGAGTAGGGAGGTAGTTTGACCCCAACACAAAGGGGAAAGACAGGGTACCTTTCTTCATCAGTTGTCCCTGCCCCCCTCCAGAATGCTTGTTCCCAAAGCCTCTGAAAACAGAGAGGGTGATTTTGTCACTGGAGGTTCTGGGCTTTGCTCACCAGTTACATGTTAAGGCCTCCATTCGGTCAAGCTACAGTGCTGTCTGTCTTTACTAGGATAATCAGGAAATTCTATTTGATTCTAAGAGATTAGCTCTAAGCCTTGACTGGACCTGTTCATTCCCTGCATGTGATTAGGGAGCAGTGGTCCCACATAGTTCCCCAGTCATCTGAGAGCCTCCATCCCATTTGGAGAAGCAAGGGCCAAAAATAACTTCAGTGTCTCTCAGACCATTCAAAGGATCGAGCTTTCCCTTTACCAAAAATGTCATGGGTAAAGAACAGGAATTTTCTAGGACAAAACATTTCTACAGGAATCTAACATTTGATTGAGCTTTTGACAAAGTGCCCAAGTCATGAGGGAACCGGATGATTCTGGAGATCAAGCATTTCAGCAGGCTATCAAAGGGGAGAGCAGGAGAGGGTATATAGCCCAACGCCACCACCATATATTCATATTGCATATGGTATACACCCTGGGGTGGTGTATTGGAGGATACATAGAACAGAAACGTGCAGGTAGCACCCCCTATCGGTATACTAAGTGTTTGTTACATTAAACTGTTACTCGAGGTCTATGAACTGTGATGTGGACAGAAATGGAAAGAGCCATTCCTTTAAGAAGCTCCAAGAGATAGTTTTCATCTTCCGAAGCGGCTCCTGGTTGGTTTGGTTATTTCTTTTTAGATAAGACATGTCTCCTTGTTGTGGTTCCCATCAATTTAGGTAATTTCTGGAAAACAGTGTCATCATGCCAGTGATGAAAGAAGCAGAGCCCGAAGCATGGCAGGCCTTAGGTGGAGCTCACCTTGACACAACTGTCCTTTGAATGAAGGGTTAAAGGTCACACTTTTCTACCTGACCAAAGAGAAGCTGCATTTGAGTCAGGGTCCTGGAATGGGAAAATGTCGATGCATTCCATCAGGCCTTGGCTGAACTGAGAAGGCTGGAATTTGTCTTTAACTTGCCCATTTTGGAAGCACTTAGCCACCTCAGTTGGAAGGGAATTCATTCTGGGAGAGCGTGGGTGATAGGAGGCAACGTGCAAGGCCCTCTGAAGGCTGGAGATAGCAGGGTGAGGCAGCAGCCACTTCTGTAGGTGGCTTATTTGCTACAGATAGATGTGTAGACCAAAGCAGAAGTCACCTCACTTCATGGAGTGCCCTGCACCTTTCCATAGCAGGGCTAAAGTAGGGTGTTTTTATGATGCTAAGGTTTGTCAGGTCAGAAACCTCTATGCTGAGCCCAGGCCTGGTTGAATGGAGAAGAAAAAGGAGCTGGCCCTAGTAACTGCCATGGCAGAACTCCCATCTCCTGGCAGAGCTGCAGCTCTCGACACCACCCAGGCATCCCAGGACCCCTTCCCATCCTGTGTGGTGTGCTCTTGTTAACCAGGCACCTTTACTTCTCATCCTCATCCCCCTCACTCATGCTGCTGATGGAGGCCGAGGCTGCTTTGGGTGAGGAGGGGGGAGAGGTCTTGTTTGGGAGCCAGGAGAAGGTGGGAGATGGAGAGCGGGAAGGGGACCGGCTCCGGGTCGGGCTGCTCACAGGACTCTGCTTTGGAGATAAGGCCTGTAGCATCCGGCTACTCCTCTCCTGGAACATCTGCTTCTAGAGAGAAGATGGAGAGAAGATAACTTAACACAGCAAAGGCTGAGCAAGGTAGAGAGCTGTGCCACCAGACTTGGATGGCATTCCATATTGTCAACAGCTATGGGGGAAGTTGAGTGGAATCTGGAGCCAGTAAGGAATTCATACCTAAAGTTATGATCCCTACTGGTGAGTGGAACTTTCCTTTTCTTTTATCTGTACAATCTGACTGCCAGGCAAAGTAGCAATGTCTTAAGTAGTGGTGGATTCTTATAAGATAAACAAACAAACAAACAAAAAGTTTCCTTTATGGGTGTGAGAAACCACACAATAAGCAGTGTGTGGAGCAGTAGATTAAAATGTGACCATGAGAAAAGGAAGGCAGGAGCACATACGGAGGCGAGCATGTGGGCTCACTACTGTGTACCAGCACTTTGGGAGGCAGGAAGAGTTTGAGACAAGCCTAGGTTTACAAGAGACTATCTCCAAAAACAGTTTCCTTGGTGCACTGGACGCAATTGCTAATGAGCTTCCCATGGAAAACCTTGCTGAGGAATTGCTATCTGGGCAAAGACCCGAGGAGAGCTGAGGGACCACCCCACCACGGGAAGTCAGCGGGAAGCCAATTCCAGACAGATAGCAAGCCATGTGTCAGGAAGAGCAAGCTGACCACAGGACTGGAGTAGGGTCTGCTGCCTGCAGGATATGGGGGGGGGGGGGGAAGAGTTAGGTGGGGATCACTGCAGAAGGAGCAGGTGGCTACTTGGCAGCCATTGTGGGAAGTGTGTATTTCAGGTTTAAAGGGACAGCACTCTCAGCAGTGGAGAGCACTATTGGGGAGGGGGGAGTGGGTGGCTTGGGGGACACAGGCCAGAGAAATAGTGTGGGAGATCCAGTCACATGGGACCTTCTCGGGCAAGAAAAGAAACTTCTAGAGAGGTATAAGAAAAAGAGTAGCACAATTTGCTTTTCCTTTTCTGATTACCTCTCTTGCTCCTGTGCTGAGAGTGTGGGCACAGGGAGACCGATCAGTGAGGGCCCATCACAGCCCGAGTCTAAGATTATGATGGCACCTAGCTCAGAGTGATGGCCACAAGATGACAAGGAATAAATGACGTTTCAGCATGTCTCCCCAACATTTAAATTAAGGTCTTTAGCCCCTCTTTTGTGTGCACTTCTATGAGTTTTGACAGGTAGACAGTTGTGTGGCTACCACTATACTAGGCATAGGGGACTTCATCAGCTCCCACATGTCCCTTTGTCATTGCGTCTTATCCCAGACTCTGACCACAGATCTGGGTTTTGTCCCTTAAATGTTTATATTTACTAGAATGACATTAAGATGGCACCCTGGAGGATACAGTCTGGTTGTTGAGCCAACCGGGCTCAATGACAGATGGCATGTGGTGCATAGGAGGAAACAGCGTCAAGGGACTATAGCTTCTGGAAAAAGTGACTCTGGAAAGCGGCAATGCCATTTGCTGGGTGGAGGAAGACTGGGATAGAAGGAGTCTTTACTGGGAAAATCAGATTTTCCTTTTGGGATTTGTTGTTTTGTTTTGAGATGGGTGGGGTTCTTTTGTTTCAACTTTTGAGGCAGGGTTTTGTGTAGCCCAGGCTGGCCTCAAATTCACTAAGTAATTGAAGCTGGCTTTGGACTTCTGACCTTCCTGTCCCTGCCTCCCATGTGCTGAAGAGACTTCAAACATGATCTTCCACCCCACCCCAAAGACCTTGTCTCAAAAAAAGATCAAAACAAAAGAAAGAAGGGGCTAAAGAAAGGGAAGAGAGAAGGGTAAGCAGAAAGGGGAAAGGGTGGGAGAAAAGAAGATAAAAGAAAGGCGGCTTAGGGTATGTATAAAATGAAGTAAAAATTAGTAATCAAATGATCAGAATGAGATACTGCATTAGCACTATGCTCTAATTAATTGAGCAACCCAGCCAGGGAAGAAACACTTTTTACTATATTAAATTGCTAAATTTGTAGTCTTTAATTCATAATGGCTAACGTGGATGCGGGCACTGCTGGGAGGATTTGAACATGAGAGCACCTTCCTAGAGGTAACTTGGCAGTAAGAGCAAAAGCTTCCTTTCCCCAGGTATTACGTGTAAGTAAATACTTAGTATAGATGTTATAGTGTTGTAACAGATAGATCTGTAAACTTCTAAAGTAAGTTAGAGAAATATATAACTCCAAAAAGATATATTAAGCAACTGACAAACAGGCCCTTTTATAAAAATAAGTGTGTGCCCTCCATGACTTTCTGATGCCTGAGGAGGTCAGAAGAAGGCTTTAGATCTGGAACTGGAGTTACAGATAAGGATGGTTGTAAGCCACCACGTAGGTGCTGGGTCCTCTACAAGAACAACAAGTGCTCTTCATTTTTGAAACATCTCTCCAGTCATGAAAATCAGTTTCTCAAATAATAACATAAAAAATGCTCTTGGAATTTTGGAATTATTTTAGGATCATATGGTCTGCGTGGGTTCGGTGTCATAGAAGAAATTAATATAGTGTTGCCGGAGAAGATCTGTGCAAAGAAGTGCGAGTTTATCATCTCTGTTTGCTCTTTGTGTGGGTGGGTGGAGGTGTGTGAGGCAAGTGCTCTACCATTAATCTATAGCTCCAGCTCCCCTTATTTTTTGAGACAGGGTTTCACTATTAAGCCCTGACTGTCCTGAAAGTCAATATACGGTCCAAGCAGGCCGCATACTCACAGAGATGCACTTGTCTCTGCCACCTAAATGCTGGGATTAAAGGTGTGTACCAACACATATCTTTTTTAGACTGGGTCTCTCTCATTTTCCTAGGCTTCTCTTGAGCATACAATCCTCTTGCTTTGCTCTCTCGGGTATCTAGGATCATAATACAATGCCCCATGCATAGCGAGTCATCATCTCCTAGGATTTCTGGAATGAACACCTAGTGCTAGTTCCACATCTGTGGGTTCAACTGTCTGCATGTCAAAACTGACATTTACATTGAATATATAAAAAGACTTTGCTAGCAATCATTTCCTGAACAATATAGTATAATACCTAATGCATATTATTGACATCACATTAGCTATTATAGGTCATCAAGATCTTTCAAGTATAGAGGGAGATGTGTGTAGTTTTTGCGCCAACCCAATGCTTTTTTTATATGAGGGGCTTGCACTTCCATGGATTTTTGGTATCTGAAGGAAGCCCTGGGCCGATCTCCAACAAATACAAAGGGATAGCTGCTGTGTGTTGCTTATGCCCTCCTAAAACATATTATGATAGGAAGAAAGAAGCTCAAATGGCCTGGATAGGGAGATGGGGCAGTCATTTCAATAGTGATGTAGCTCGAGAAACATAAAGACCTGAAGCTGTTCACTCCTCCACATTCATACTCCTTCCTAAGCCCCAGCTTGTCACTTCTTAGAGCCTAAAGTTTCTTCTGGAAAACATAATAGAGAAACCTTGCTTATCACTGAGAGTCTTCCCAGATTGAAAATTCCACCTGTCTACAAATACAGCAATTATTTACCTTCCATTAAGAGCACTGATAATTCTGCCAAAAGACAGCCAACCCCCGTGAAATCAAACAGAAAAAAAAATAGTGCAGTACAACGGCATTACCTGAGATTAAGCCCATTTATGAGACAAAATCAAATGCCAAAAGGATTGGGTAGCCTATTATTAACAGTAACATTAAAAAAAATCCTTGAACTTCTAGCAGGCACTTTAAAATATGTGTTTTTATTACTATAATCTTTCAGCATATTTTTAGTGGCAGCCATTAGCACCCCTGCTGGTAATGGATTGTCAGCATTTCCATTAGAAGCCCACTTTCTAAGAAATCTACATCTTGTCTACTCTAGTTTGAATCAAGCTCATAACTTGAGAATATTTTGCCTAAAGGGATGAAAGATTTGAATCTTTAATGATAAACAATGGTGTCACACTTCACAAAATGTGCTACCCATGCAAAAGCAGCCGGGCCTAGATTTGCAGGTTCTCCTATCTGTTTCTGCTGGACTTTCCAGGGTGGTTCCACTATAAAGGAGCTGAACTGAATCCAGTCAGGAGACAGTTCGTAACAAGCTTCCTGGGAAGAAAAGCACTTTAGAAATATAACAAATAATGAAGACCATGGCATGACATTTTCAAAGAGAAAAGGTATTTAAATTCAATCTTTCACTGTATTAAGAGGTTTCCATTTAGAAAGTTTTCCCCCAAGAAAATAATCCCATTTATAGTCCTGTCCATGTGAAAGTAATTTTCTGTTTCCCTCCTACAAAGTTTTCCCTTTTAAGAAGTAGTATCTAGTGAGGCAGTCAATATCTTGATGAATGCCTTTAGTGGCTTTCGTGTCACCTGTACATCCTGGCACATGACTTAAAAGGAAATGAACAAAAATTATCTGACATGAACCTCTGATAAGAAAGATAAAACCCAAGAAGACAGAGTTGTGTTTTCATCCTGGCCAGATGGATAAACATCATTATCACTAACAGCAGCTAACCCTCCACCGTGGCTGGCATGGTCCTGCTGCCAGGCTCCGTTAGAAGAACATTGTTATGAACCGATTCAATCCTCCTGACAACTCTTGGAGGCAGCAAAGCTTACTTTTGCCTTACAGATCATGTGACTGAGGTGCAGAGATGCAGAAAAACTTGCCCAGGTGGGCTGGGCCCTGGACTAGGTACCAGGCAAGGCTGGAGCTGGGACTGGTATCAGTTATATGGTACTGGACTAGCATGTATAAGACAGAGTACATCTTTACAGAAGGAACTTGGAAAAGAAAACATTCATGAAACAATAACGACAACAAAAGAACTTTCCCAAGGCCATACAGCTAAGAAATGTGTTCTTGCTCCTGACCGCCTCTCAGTTTGTATTTGCTTAAAGATACTTTTTAAAAAAGAATTGGCTATTAAAGAGCCTCAAGTGGAAAGGATGGGAATGTGGCTCACCAGTAAAGCACTTGCCAAGTTCTGGGGTCAGCTCCCATCACTGCAAAAAGGGAAAGGTTCCCAGTGTGAAATCTAGTTCAGACATACAAACTTCATTTTCTCTTATCAAAATCAAGATGACCCTAAAAATGAGCAGTATGCCGAAAGGGAAGGTGGCCATTTTATAAATGAAGGAGTAAAATATGGCAAGGCTGTGGAGAAAGTGGAATTCTTGTGCACTGTTGGTGGGGACGGGAAGCAGGGGAGCCTCTGTGCTATGACAGTTCCTTGAAATGTTAGACACACAGTCACCATGTCATCCAGCAGTTTCATCTCCATGCATATGCCCAAGAAACCTGAAAGTGGGGCTCAGACAGTTGTGTATACAGCGATTCAGAGCAACATTATTCACAACTACTGAAAGTGGCAACATACCAAGTTTTCACCAACACAGCAATGGATAAAGCAAATATGCTGTTACACAGGGGAATATTACTCAGCTTTTAAAAGCTGCTACAACATTGGTCCATGCTACAATGTGGGTGAACCTTGAATATATTAAGGATTAATAAGTCAGACACAAAGACACAAAGATCCTGTATGATTTGACTTATATGAAGTATCTGGAATAATCAAACAAATTCAGAAAGGAGGGTGTTTTTCAGTGGCTCATCATGTGCAGGAAGTTTATGCTTAAAAGGTGCAGTATCTATTTGATATGGTGGAAATGTTCTGGGAATGGATGGTGGTAATGCTTGCAGAATGATGTGGATGTAGCTAATGCCACCATTTGCTTGAACATGGTTAAAATGGGGCTGGCAGTGTGGTTCAGTGGTAGAGTTCCTTAGCATGAATAAGGCCCTGGTTTTGATATTCATGATTGAAAATAAAAAGTTAAAATCACAAAAGTTATGATATATATAAGCACATATGCTATGATTTAAAAAGTAGCAGTGGACCTTGCATTATATAAATTCCTCACTCCCAAATTACCCCTGTGATATTTAAACAAAAAACATAATTGTGTGTAACAAATAGCGCATGTGTATTTAGTTGCCACAGGATCTCTTTGACTGGTCTAAGGCAAGAGGATAAACATGGTGGTCTCTTTGTCTTTGGGTGATCAAGAAGAGGGCCCGTGTTTGGTAAAATACAAAAGAGCCATTTCATTTTAAAGAGGAGACAATTTTGATTTCAGAATCAATGAAGAATTATAGTGTCAAATCATTTAAATAGAGTGATTCTGCTCT
This sequence comes from Micromys minutus, assembly GCF_963924665.1. Lineage (NCBI taxonomy): Eukaryota > Metazoa > Chordata > Mammalia > Rodentia > Muridae > Micromys > Micromys minutus. The sequence continues at coordinate 40,531,569 of NC_137970.1, read as the reverse complement.
GTGAATTCAGATGCTACCCAAAGCAAAACCTACATGCTGGGCCATCATTTCTTAACCCAGAACCCTTCATTAACTGCCATTTCTGAGACAAACAGTATCTCCTCTAACATAAGCAACCAAGCTTCAAAGTGAAGTTCACTTAGAGACCTTCTTTTGAGACAATGTGTCATTCAGAGATAATACTCACAAGGAATGGTAATGCTGAGTCTTTGAAAGGTGTTACTGTTTGGATCTGGACCATCTGCACAGGTGAGGTGAACTGTGGGTGAATCCTGCCTCCTTTCCTTCCCCTTGGCTTCCTTACTTTAGGTGCTATGAGGTGAGTAGGTTCCTCCACAGCCTTCCGCCATGATGTGCTTTCCTTGCTACAAGCCCAAAAGCAACAGAGCTAGAAGGCCCCCAAACAGTGAGCCCAATCACTTCACCCTCAATATTCCCCTCCCTGTGTGTCTCTTTCTTGTTCTTTCTTCCATAAAGAACGCTTTATTTACTATATACATCCTAAGAATGAAGGACAGATACATGGTGCACATGTTAAAGATAACTAAACCACTATCGTGTGAAAACTGAGGTTAAAACTTTTATATAATTTGCTATTGATCCTAAAAAGTTCATGTATATTAAATTACACACTCACCTCAGTAGTGTACATGAAATCAACTTGTCTTCTCCTTAACCAGGTATTTTGTTAAAATAATGTAGAGCAGATGAACACAGATTTGCCATTTGGTTTAGATTATAGGCCACCTTCTGAATATGACTCCAAACTAGTAGAATCAGTTAACAGTAGTTAAATAAATACAGTTGTATGAGTTTAAAACAATAGAAAGATTTAAGCTCTGATATTCCGCCGCTCAGACTGAGTAAGTGGGAACTGGAAAATCTATTATAGCAGTTAGGAAATACATAGGTTGCTGGCTTCACTTAGAAGTCATTGTGGCAGCCTCCAAGATGGCCTCCTAGGGCCCCATTCCTCTGTTTACATCATTATGTCAAATTCTCCCATAATAGATAAGAAATAAATTCAAATATTCCTCGGGCCCATCTCAGCAGCATAAATGGGTGAGTCAGGTTTGGGGAGCCAGAGGAAGCAGGGCAAAGGATTATGGCCTTGGGGAGCTAGCAAGTCAGACACTTTCCAGGCAAAATATTAACACCAAGAAAACTAAGTCCGTCTATTTTTCTTGTGGTTGTTTGTCTAGACAGGTTCTCACTCTGTAGCCTAGACTAGCCTGCATTTCACATAGCACAGGCTAGCTTGGAATTCATTGTAAAGTTCTGCCTATTGGATTTGATCCACCAAACACTAAACTGTATCCAGTGCCATAGGGAAAGGAAGACTGTATATGGAGAGTTTAAGCCTCACCATAGTCTTTCCAGATCCAAGGAAGGTCTGTAAATAGGCATTTCTCATAATCCATTCATTCCTGAATTCACCAGTGAAGAAACATTTATATGGAATATCCATTACACACTACATATAAAGCTACATACCAATCCCGCAATAGCAAATTTTGGACTTTAAGTCTTTCTATTTTGTGCCTTTCTAAGTCTGGGTTATTTGTATCAGTACTGTACTTGCAGGTAATACAGATCCCCTGTTTTAAGAAATGAGTTCCAGTCACAAATCCACAAATAAAGAATTATTATAATAATAGCATATTCATGAAAAGCAAATTACTTATCTTGGCGTTTAACATCTCTGTAACTATTCCTGTACTTTTAATGTCAACAGAAAAAAAGTAATGTCTAAGTCTGGCTGATATAGTAAATTAATGTTAATAACAGTTTTGACACTAATAGCAAGTTTTTAAAAGATAAACCTCCAGTCTCTAAGCTGGGTTTCATTTCTTAAAAATCACCTCCATTCCAGCTACTGTTTCGCTTTTGCTGGGAGCCTGAGAAGACTGGGGGGGGGGGGTAAAGTTCCTATGAAATGATATCCCTTCCCTGCCTTTGCTCACCCCAGGTGGAGAAAACATCCACCCACTGAGTTCCAGTACGAGGGTTTCTGGCAGGGTCACATTTCTGAAGCATGCAAAGCAAATGAGCTGCTATATGGCGCCATTAAAAAAAAAACTATGTGCCATTTCTTCAGAGCCAGAAAACTGTAAAAATGACAAATAGTACGGCATATGCTGGCTCAAAAGGGCAAGTCCAGAATTTCTGTGCTGTAGACCAGGGAACAGTGCGCTCACTGTGACTGTCGTTGTGTTCTTCCAAACTGCCATGCGCAGACAAAAATGTTAATAAATGAACCAGGAATTAAATCATCTGAACTGAAAATGAACCAAAGAAAGAAAGAAAGAAAGAAAGAAAGAAAGAAAGAAAGAAAGAAAGAAAGAAAGAAAGAAAGAAAAGGACCCCAGGGTCTGGTTTCTGCTCTCTTGCCAGTTCTCACTGAAAGTTCTTTAATGATTCAGTTTGCCCCTCCCTTTCACACTTAGCCTACAGACAGAACATGGTTGGTTTATAATACTATCTATAACACATTAGAGGCCACTAGGCTTAAAGCATCTCCTCCAACTCTGAACAGTCTTCTTTTTCTGTACTAATTGAGTGTTTTACTTTCAGATAATCCTATAATGAATGAGCTTAAATGAGCAATGGCAGTAGTGACAACCCATCAATAACATAATTAAATAGAAGTGGATTTCCTTAGAGACTTCTCATATCATAATAGGAAATCTTGGCTATTTAAAATTAAGGAAATCAAATTGAGTCATTTCTCTTTGTTTTAAAAAGAAAGTTGGCTTGGGGCTAGAAATCCCCAGCAACCCGTCTCATCTCTGTACACTTAGATGTAGAATTGCAGCTGTGTACAAGATGGCTGGCTTGTTATGCGGGTGCTGACATCCAAACTCTTGTCCTCATGCTTATGCAGCAACTGCTCTTATATGCTAGACAGAAGGGTTGCTGGGGCTTTCTGGATTCTATCTTAGCCAAGAAAACAGGAGCACTATGTTTAGGAAGAAACTCTGGTTAAAAGGAAGGTGACAAAGGAGGACACTCCAAACCTTCTTCAGGCCTCTGCATACAAATATCCATGTCCCACACATACATACATATGTGAAAACATGTGTTTCATAAAACCCTCATCAACTCTTCCAATAGCACAGGTTATTTAATTAATGAAGGGTATGCATGAGAGAGCTACCATTGTGGCTTCCACAGTTTTCCTTTCCTTTTCCACAGTTATCAATCACAGTTGTCTAAAGAATTTAGATGAGGAAAAAGTATACTTTTCCTTTCTTGGCTCATGGTCTCAGTCCCTCGAGACTTTTGGGACCTATACCAACAACTGCATGCCAAAGAAAAAAAATCAAGGTTTGATTGGTACAGTTACAAGGCAAACTTCTGCTGCTTCTCTTTCTCCCCAGTGGTAGAGTTCCTCACCACACAAGGTAGTGGAGCAGCTCCATTTTTCACTTTCTCCTGATATGCAGCATTGTGTCCCAAGCACAATACCCACTGCTTACTTAATTAGAGCAGGAGTGATTACACTCAGGCCACCTTCAAGAGCAAATCCGTTGACATATAGAATGAGAACAGGGGGAGGGTTGCTAGTCCCCTATCCAAGAGTCCAGCCATTCCCTCCTGTACCTCCCTGCCAATGTGAATTCTGCCTTGGCTGCCCTTGGTCTGTAAAGCATGGAAGGCTGATTGAAAGGAAAAAAATGTCTATTCAGCTATAGGAAAGTTGCCATCCATTCTGAGCTGGAACTTCTGCTGATGCACATGCTTTTAAGTCCCTCACAAACCTGTTAGTAACCCCCCCCACACACACACACACTCACACTTTTGTGTGTCTACACTCATCATTTCCCTAAGGTAGACGTGAGTGGAGCCGCTACTTTGGTCTGTCACTGGTACTCTATCTGGGGTGAGTACATGTTTGTTCATGTCTCTCTAGGAAAGAAAATAATGCAACACCTCCCCACACCCTTGTCCTTGTGCAGCCTTAATATGAAGGGAGGTGCCTAGTCTTACTGCAACTTGATATGCCATGTTTGCTTGATATCCCTGGGAGACCTGTAGATGGTGGAGAAGGTAGGGAGTGGGAGATGGGGGGAAACTGCAGTTGGGATGATATGAGAGAAGAATAAATAAAAAATTAAAAATTAAAAGAAAAAAAAAACCCCTTGGACTTGACTTCCAACACAAGCTCCATATTACACTGACAAACTTTCCCATTAATCCTAAGCTTTGCATCAGCCCCAACTTGAAGACTAGGATGAACTATGAGACCAACTTCTGCAATACTAGACATTCAAAAGTAAGTGAACTGCTTCTAAGTTCTGGAAACAAAAACAGAGAAGACCCCACTTTGTGTACCATCCTGTACCATGCTAAATTAGCAGTTGAGGGATGATTTGGTAACTAAATAAGGACGTGAACTTGGAGTGACTTAAGATGATGTCCAAGCAAAGGCCACTGTATAAGGGACATCTTTGAGTCTATGAAAGGAATTTAAACTGAAAATACCTGCCATTGCAATGCCAATCGAAATAACTACATACCCATGCACCATCTGGCCCAAACAGTTCCAGGAAGTTGCCAATGAACTCTCTTGATTTTTCTTCCCACTTTTGAATTAGGTCGTGACTCTTTTCTTCCACCCTGTTAACAAATTCCTTTGATCTTTCTTCCACATTCTTGACCTTTTCTTTCATCTTGTCCACCTGGTTCTGGAAACGGTACTTCTTCTCCTAGATAAAATTGACAAGAGAAAGAAATAGATTGATTCAGGAGGACATTAGAGAGGTCTGTCTGTGTTGGTTATATTTTATATCAACTTGGGTTTGCTCGTAATGTGAAGAATAGATATCATTATTTCTTGAGGGCTAGACTGATAGGAAGGCACATGTGTCTTGCACATGAGTCTCCTTGGATATATAAATGGAAATACAAATGTTGAATTATGTTCAATCTGTTCAACATCTACGAGTTGAAATTGTATGAGAACAGAATATGAAACATACAAAGCTACCATTTATTGAGCAAATACCCTACTCCTCTGGAACTTAGATCAAAGGATGCATTGTATACAGCCCAGTGTCTGAAAAGTTTGTTTTACTGAGCTAGTGTTAAAACCAATACCGTTTACATTAAGATGTACATGAACTGGGCTGAGGACCAATGTCTCATGCTAAAATTATCATTGTCAAATTTTTCATGAGGCTAATATAAGTGCATTGGTTTCCTTGAACATAAAGAAAGTTTTATTTTGATTTGAGTCTATGAGTTTTGTGATTAGAGACGTTATACAATGGCGTTGCCTGACTATGTTCCAGGAAGCCATATTGTGTTGGGCAAATCACTAATCACCTCTAAGCCTCGATTTTCTTATCAATAAAATGGGGATGATAATAATTGCTACCTTAAAAAGTTTTTTTTTAAATGATAATCAGGTAAGGTCATGCACCCGGATGTATGGCTCAAAGCCTGGCATTTGCTCCCCATATGTTGATTATATTGTTAAAAAGCACCACAGGCATTGATTTACATTACCTGATAGACACATTTTCTAAACAATGAAAATAATATCACACTAAGGGTCCTCCCTTTTGAATCTCAATTTATTCTCTAAAGGAGTCATAGGATATATTAATTTCTTTACTATGTAGAATCAAGCTCATCCTGTACTTTAGAATTTTGTAAAATACCTCAAATGTTATAAAACTAGGTCAAGATTCCCTCATTTAGACATTCCAAAAGCATACTGCAGCCCCAGCATGAGGCCGGATATGAGTGTGTGCCGCTACTGAGCTTTATAAGCATACATGTGTGCTATAGGCCGCTCTGTCTTCTATCATGTACAGTGTGGTCTGGCATGAGCTGTTTGGTATTCTAGGCTTCTGTCTTCTCACCTGTAAGTTGGGTAGTGTCATCATACCCACCCTAGTAGGCTTATCGCAAGTATTAAATGAGATGATGCAGTCAAAACACTTAGATGGGTAACTCGTCGGCTCTAGGTAAGTGCTAGCTGTTGTCTTTACATAATGCTCTTTGACATTTTGCTCAACACTGTAAATGGTTATTTTGTTTAGTACTCAGTGACAGCACATAACAGTAGAGTGAGCACTGAGCTGGGAGTCAGGAGATTTAGAGGGGTACCACCACCTCTACCTCTTCCCAACCCTCCCTTGGCCTCATCTACTCTCTGGGTTCCAAGTTCCTTATCTCAAAATCAAGGGACATGGGTTGGATGACTGATCCTCATCAGGTCTCTGCCACTTCTGAGGTTCTGTGATTCATTTACACGCCCATCCAACACATTCAATTTCCTCTCTGAGCTGCAGCCAGGCTTGTTGTCAGAGAAAGGCAGTGAGCACACCCCCACTGTCCTCACGGTTCCCTGAGCTAAGTGGCTTATCTAAAGACCATTTAAAGAGAGTGAGCAATAACTTTTGGAAATGGCTTGCTATGCTTGGATGGTTGACTGAATTCAATTTAGAAGAACAGACAGTTTAATTTATTGAAATAACCAAGGCTTTATTCTCTCTAAGATACCAAATCATCATGTTGGCTGAATTCTTTGCAGCCACGTGTTTGGGTGCCACTCGAACCCAGCATTTTCCATTTTGTTGCCTAGCTTGTACGAAGCTAGAGGGGCCTGAATCCCAACACTCCCTGATTTATCAGGACAATGAATAATCACTGACTTACAATTAATGAGCCCCTCCTATTTTGAAGGTACCAATGATCAGTTGTGAAAGATGCTGGATAATTAAAACTGCACATAATTAGAAATGCAGACAAATCACCCTTTAAGAATCCAGTATCTATGGGGTGGGGCTAGAATCTATGCATAGAGAGTGTTTGTTTGGATCAAAATCATGGGCTCCTTGGAAGCCTGGTAACCCCAGTTGTCCAGACTCACTAACATCACCCCAAACCATCCAGCTACTCTCTTTGCCTTGTAACAGCTTGTTTTGCTTGTTTTAAAGATTGTTTTAACAGTGCTCTATTATTAAACTAACAGCAGCTCTGTGGGAACAATAAGGTAGAAATACAAAAGGAAGCCAAAGGCTCCAGGCTTTATTTAAGCAGCTGTAATTTCTCTGGACAATAAAAAAACGGCTGTTAAGGTTTCTAATGAGCATCTGTAAGGCCTTAATAAAATGAAAATTGTTAAACGTTAAAACAAGAAAGCATTTTCTCTGGGCTTAGCATCTCATTGCTTCCGCCTGCCTTCCTTTCCTTTGAGAAGAAGACAACGCTTGCCTTTCCCCAAGGGGCAGATGTTCCAGAAACCCTTTGCCACATCTGAAAACTAAAGAGGGAGTTGAGTTTGGGGGCAGGGGAGGGAAGTAAGGCAGCTCCATTATAAAATGTGAAGCTGCCTATGCTCCGTGGCTGACTCATGTTACCTCCTCAGACACTGCTTCCTCATTGGTAAATATAGGCCTCATTTCTGGCTCAGGTGTGTTGGTGCATGCCTGGGAACCCAGCACTTGGGAAGCTGAAGCAGGTGGGTCATGCTTTGGAGGCCATCCTGGGCAATACAGTGAGACCCTCTCTCATAAACTAAAGCACAGCACTGGGTGCTTTTAAAATATGGATGAAATGAGACAACAATGAAAAGCACTGAGCGCATCGCACAGCGCACAGTAAAGAAAAATCGTGGTAGTGGAATATGGTGGTCCCCAGAGTACGTGGGGCAGCACACTTACATTTATAAAGCTGACATTCAGCTCCTTGGCTGTGTACCCTCTCTGGAGATTACGCCGGGCATATACATCATAGTCACGGACAATTCTGGTGATGATGTCTGATGTTGAGATGCCTTCTGTTCTTTGTGTCGGAACAAACATACCTGTCCAAGTAAGAATAAAAACCTCAACGGCAAGAATTACTCCATGATTGTAAACAATTTTTTGAAACCTATCTCTGTGGAAAGTAGTTCAAAAAAGTCAAGACTGATACATTTATTATCCTATGTAGAAAGAAAGCAGAAAACACATGATGGGACTACATAACTCAGGTGGATAAAGAATGCAAAGAGAAAGAAAAACCTTCTTATGACACTGAGGCAGGTCCTAGTGAGGGATTAATCAATGTTCTAAAGAAAATTTATGAAGACAGAGATGATGCCATGAAGCAAACCGTTAATAAAGCGTAGGTGGAATCCAGAGAGAAGCGAGTCAGGGAAGACACAGACTTTCGAGGCTTTTAAAAGTCCTTATGGGAACTGTGATGTGGAGTGCTCAAGTTTCCAGTAGGGAATGTTGTTGAACTGCACATAGTTGTTCCTGTGGGTCTGTAGTTTTGACAGATAACTATTTACACAGCCTTCTAAGTAAAGATGGCAGAGTCTCCATTTCTTACTGGAGGATTTGATTTAAATAAATAAGCTTATTAAACTTTCTTCATCAGCATCCCAGACTTTCCATTTCAGAAAAGGCTATATGGCATTCTTACTGAAATGTAAAAAGAAAATCTTATATAATGAAAATGTTATGTCAGAGATTTTTGTTCTGACTGGGAGATAGAAAACAGGAATATTTGTCTATCTGTAACTGCTATCAGGTCCCTGTAATGTAAAAAATAAAAGCAAAATTTTTGCATAAATTTCAAATTTGTACATGAACTTGCAAGTTACGACAGAGCTGTCACCCGTTATTACCAGGTTAAGCAACATGTGTGCCATGTGTTACTATGCACTACTAATCAATTTAAATATATTTATGAATATAAAGTTAAACAAAAGACAAAAATAGAGAAACATCTTGTGTTGCTAAGTATTGTCATGGATCAGATGACTTAAAAAATAACCATGATGTGAAAACTTGAAAACTCCATTTATTCCTTTATTCAATAAAGTTGGAGTTTTAATTTTTAAAAAAAGAATTCAAAAATTAAGGTAAAGTTACATCAGTTTATCTACTTCCTTTAATGGTCCTTTTATTGCTGGACAATCCTGGAGCTTCAGGGTAGGTTAGAGAGACTGACTCTTCCAGCCACAACACACTTCCTTTACCATAACATTGTATAGTCATCATCCCAGGACTGGCGGAGGAGACATCCTCTACTCATATGGCTCCTTCCATTTTGCCAATGCTCAGCTCTTTCTTCCTATCCTGGGTACCCATTTCCTGACCCCATCATCCACAGAGTTCTTCCTCACCCTCATTAGCCCACCTTCAAGGCTGTGCCTCAGTGAAGTTTTTTCTGATGTTAACATGAGAACCCACAGCATTCTGGATATAAAGGGATCTTCAGTTAACAACAACAACATGTCTGATACCTGTCTCTGCATAGAAATAGACAGGTTTATGTGGGTTTTTAAATTTTTGTTTCTTTTAAAGGAAAGTAGAAGTAGACATTTTGAATGCTGGGATGCCTTCATTGTTTTTGCATCAGCAGTGTCCAGATCAGTACACATGGAAGATGCTGAATGAATGCAAAGGAAATGCACACGTGGATGAATAACTGAGTCAATGAATGAGTCAGATTATGGCTCCTCATCCCTCTGGAAGTCTTTGCCCCATTATCCCCACAGGAAAAGGAAAAGAATGGCACCTTTGATGTCTCTATCTAAGGGTATGTGCAAGATGTGCTAAGTGATTCGGTCTCCTCTAAGAATAGTCTACTCCGCATGGGGGTTTTGCCAATTTTCATCTTTTCATCATATGTGAAAAAGAGTAAAAATAAACAGGCATGAGGATGCCAACTTCCAGTGGTCCTGTTAGATGTCCTTAAAGTCTTCAGAGACATATTGGCGCTCACCAGCAGCACAGGGTAAAAAGGGGTCACAGATGCCAAAATAGTAAGAACTGTATTTATGCTCAGAATTCTGCTGTCAACAAAAATCATGTATCAGGCACTTGAGATTTTTGTAGCCCATATCGTTCAACCACGCAGATATGTCTTGTATCAACAGCAACAGTAAAACCAAAGGACAGGGGCACTGCATTCTCAGTTTACAGGAAGTCATTCAAACCTCTGAAGACAAGCGACTTGACCTTAGTTTCCTTCAACTAAGAAGGGACCTAGACAAGGTAATCTGGGCTCATTTGGGCCGCTTTTCTATCCCCAGATAGATAAGCTGTCCACATCCAATCAATGTATAATAACAAACCTGCTCTTCAAATGCTTCGATAATTCAACCTCTTTTCTCCATCTTTAGCTAAACCTAAGCCATCTTATTCAAAGACTACACCAAGAACTGCCCAGGGAGGGTGAAAAAAGGCACCAGATTCCTTGACCTGGAACCAGAAATTACATGAAGTTATGAGCTGACTGGCATGGATGCTAGAAATCAAACCCAGGTCCTTTGCACTCTTAACCACTGAGCCATCTCTCCAGCTCCAGTGATGCCATTTTCTCCATTTCAGCATCCACAGCAAGAACCACGGAGTCAACCTTCTAAATGCAAGCCCCATACCTGCTTATTCTTCTTCATTGGCTTTCTACTGTGTTTAGAGTAAAGGCTTTAACTTGCCTCTTCCACGGCTTGCAGAATCTCCTTTCTGTGCTTCCTTCCAGGCTTAGGCTCATCTCCCAGCTTCTCCTCTTATAATCTATGAAGGTGGGCCTGTACTTAGCAAGATGGGGCTTCTTCACTGTTCTAAAACTATTGGCTCTCCTCCTCTCTGTCATGGTCACTGTCTGCTTAACGCTTGGTGAGGTTTAGTGTCAAGGAAATTAAGTCTCAACTCCCAGAACAGGTCTTTCTATTTGTCAGCCCCACTGTTCTGTTCTTTCAAATATTGCAAGGTCTTGGTGGAATACTTCCATTAGCAATTGCCTTTCTTGCCTATGATCTGTATGAGGGGTGGGGCCACACCCTTCTTGTTTTTTCTGTAGTCTCAGCACCAGGTGACAGGCAGGTACTGTCAGAATATTTGCTGAATGGTCAACAAAATGAATACTGATGCTGAGCTCCCTTCCAGAGCCAAGTCTCTCTGAATTTTTGTTTTGCTGCTCCAAAGTGTCCCTTTGGGACCTTTAAACACATGTCACGTGCACATTCACAGCGTCAGCAGTAGGGGGTACTACTGATCTTAGAGACAGAACAGCTGAGTTCAGTCTATGCTTCAAGGACAGAGTTGAGGTTGGCCACTAGGTCTGAAGCTTCTTTGATCATCTTCTAGAAGGGTGAAACCAAACACAGAAAAAACTAAAGGAAGGCAGAAAGTGCAAGCACACATGGATGCAAAGAAAATTCCAACTGGACCAAGCATGGGAGCAGAGCCTTGGTAGGTGGTGGGTTCCTGGATGAGCCCAAGTTAGTAGATCTAGGACAGCATGCTCACCTTAATTGGAACAGTTGAAAACTTTCTGGTGAAAAATCCATCCCATCTTTCTTAAGTACTGAGGAAATGTGAAGGTTCTTTAGTTCCTAATAGATTTTAGCAAGTCCCTTACATACAAGGAACATGAGCTTGCCCTGTCTAAAATCAGAGACTTAGGTCTCTGTGGCTGAGTAAGGAAAACAGATTCGGGACTGGGGGGATTTGCTTTGGCTGCTTGAGAGGTAGGTCTCTGAAAGAAGCCAAGCCCTCTGCTGACATAATGAGGCACCCAGCTTTCTCCAAATCCTAATTATTGCTCTGCTAAAAATATTCAGTAATGAGCATGATCAGAGAACCTTTTTTATCATGCTTTTCAGAATTGCAGCGTTTGGTTATGGAGCTATTTTAAGAAGCAGCAAAGCACATGTTAATAAAGCAACTTTCAACAGTAGTAGGCACTATCGGAATGATAATGAGCAACATGGGCCTTACAGTCTATTTCATCTCAGCCCCATCCTTCCATCCAGCTTTGCTAGAGGAATTTGACATTGGGTTCTGACAAATAGAGCACACAGTTGCACAGCTTAATTTATACTCATGATATCTCTTGCTTCATTTAAAGTGAGTTTTTGGCTTAACAAACTGTAGAATGTAAAAGCTGTACGTAGGCTTTTCTGAGACTCTTCCACAGGGACCACCCTGTGGCCCTCTCTATATGCATCCCAACTAGATCTTTACAGTGACTCTTCCCCCTAGTGCGACATCAGTGGAACAGATTCATAAGGAATGATCTCTGTGGAAAAGAACTTACATACCTTAGTCTTAGGCCTGTGCTTCCAGGGAAAACAAAATGCCACCTGACTCTTCATTTTAGAAAGTGAATTGCGTGGGTCCATAGGCAGCACTTTTTGGACTCAGTGGACTGATTATATTTTTTTTTTAAAGAAGAAGTGGACATGAAGGTAGAAGGTGAGAGTATTGCGGGGGTGGGTGGAGAATAGACAGGGTGTAGAGATGATTTGGGTTTGCCATGATCCGATTACATTGTTTACATGTATGAAACTCTCAAGGAATAAATTTTAAAACCCTATATTTTAGAAAAAGGTACACAGAATATCCAAGAAATCATCCACAGAACTTATGAAGCTCAAAGACAAGGAAGGCCAGAAAGTGGATGCCTCAGTCCTTCTTAGAAGGAAGAACAAAATGTTCATGGGAGAAAATAAAGGGACAAATAGAGGAGCAGGGATTGGAGAAAAGATCATCCAAAGACTGCCTCACCTGGGGATATACCTCATATGTGCCCAATAAACCCATGTAATATTGCCGATGCCAAGTAGTGTTTACTGGCAGGAGCCAGATATGGATGCCTCCTCAGAGGCTCTGCCAGAGCCATACTGATACAGATGAGGATGCTTGCAGTTAACCATAAGACTGAACACACAGACCCCAATGAAGGAGCTAGAGAAATGACTGAAGGAGCTGAAAGGTTCTGCAACCCCACAGGAAGAACAAAATGATCAACCAAACCCACCACAGCTCCCGGGGACTTAAACACCAACCAATGAGTTCACATGGAGAGACCCATGGCCCCAGGTGCACATGCAGCAGAGAGTAGTATTTTCTGACATTACTGTGAGGAGAGGCCTTTGGTATAGTGAAGTTTCATTTTCCCAGTGTAGGGAATGTCAAGGTGCTGAGGGAGGAGAGGGTGGTTGGGAGAGGGAGCACCTTCATGGAGGCAATGGGAGGGGATTGTGGGAAAAGGGATAACATCTGAAATGTAAATGCAGAGAATATCCAATAAAAAAGTGGTTAAATAAAAAACAAAGAGATACACATTCACAAAATAAAAATATAGGAAAATAACTCTTAGAAGAGACCCATAGGGGCTGGAGAGATGCTCAGCAGTTGAGAGCACTGACTTCTCTTTCAGAAGTCCTGAGTTCAATTCCCAGCAACCACATGGTGGCTCACAACCATCTGTAATGAGATTAGATGCCCTCTTCTGGTGTGTCTGAAGACCACCACAGTGTACTTATATAATAAAATAAAATAAATATTAAAAAAACCCCAAAGGATAAAAGAAGCACTCAGTCAAGACCCTGCCTCATAAAAATCATGAACAAAACCAGACTTTTAAAATAACTACTTTGGGAGTCATTGTTATTTCTCCTTCACTAGAGACTAATCCAGTAAGGAAACTACTACCAGATATATGCCCAAGGTAGCTAATGAATTCTTAAGCAGAAATTCAGTTAACCCTGGGGTCTTTTAGCTGGATCTTAATCCCAAATTGACCTCTCTGTTGCTGTTTTTAGAAAGAGTTGACTTGTGGCTCAGACCTTAAGAAAGTATTCATCCCTCATGCTGTAACCCATTATGATATAACTCACACACCAACCATGGTTTCCCCCCTCTTCTACAGTGTTTCTCAGCTTCTCTGAAGCTTTCCAAGTTGGAAATGTGAGATTTCTTCTCCTTGAATTCCTTACAAGCAAGGTTAGGACTGAAAAGTGTGAGGCCCCTGATTCTTACCCAGTTCTCCTGAGATCTAAGGAAGCTCTCTTGCAGAGGATGACACAGACCCGGCTGCTTGGGTGATACTGGATATTCCAACAGTCCATCTATACATACTGCGGGCCTAGGGCAGCTAGCTTTTATGCTTGGCTGTGTGCTGCAGACAGGAGAATGCCTTACCTGCTTCCTTGATATGCTTATAAACATCATCGGAACCAGCAGAAGAGTATGGAATGTCATCGTGAGCCACAAAGTCAATCTAATGAAGAGAAAAAGGACATTAGCACTGGCATGGGGGTGGGGTTACAGATTTCATAGGGACTGATGAGTCCTCCTCTCTCCACCCCAGTGCCTTTTAAAATAGAGCAGTTATAGAATGCTGGCCTCTGGGCATAACAGCCATTAACCATCTGCATCAGAACAGCTGCGACTACTTGCAGGAGCCCTTTGAGGTCAGCCTCACAGAAGAAAGCCCTGTCATCTAGGTTATGACACCAACTCATCTGAACTTCCTCATCAAGTCATCATGCTGTAAGGTGGGCTGTCCTTCTGGGACAATCTTTATAGTCAACTTGTTAAGATTTAGACTTGGGAACACAGCTCTGGGGCATGTCTGGGGTAGGGGATGGTGCGGTGATTCTTTAGGTTAACTTAATTGAGTTGGAAGACCCACCCTGAATATGGGTGGCATCATGCTATGGGATTGGCTCCTGGACCAATAAAAAGGAGAAAGTGGGCTGAGCACAGGCTTTCTTTGCCTCAGCTTCCTGACTCTGTATGCTGTGTGATCAGCTGCCTCTTGCTTCTGCTTCTACACACTCATTATCAGGATGAACTGTATCCCTGGAACATAAAAAAATAAACCCTTCCCTCCTTCCTCAAGCTGCTTTGGTGAGGTGTTTTGTCACAACAATGAGACAAGTAACTAATGTGCCCTCTTGAACAATTTTCCTCTAATCTTCACACCTGCTAAGTCTCGCCTCTGTTTCCCACTATACCAGGTAAACATGTCTTGCACACTGAGCTTTTATTCCATCTCAAGAGCTGGCTTAGATGAGTAGTTTAATTTACCAGAGTATCATTCCTACCTACCACTTACAAGTTGCAAAGCTCATTAACTGGATTCCTCAGCCTCAATACTGGTGACAATAAGGGCTAGATAATCTGGGCGGGTGTCTGTATAGGTGTCCTTCGCATCGAAAGACACTGAACAGCATCTCATACCAACCCCCACTAGATGTCACTGGCAGCCCCTAGCTAAAATGTTTCCATACATTGTCCTTTGGGGTGGAAATTCAAGGGACAATTTCTGGATTAAATGATATGTAGCAGTGCTTAAAAATAGAAACTAGTTCATAGTAAGTGCTCAGTACATATTTTATTGTTGTAGTTATTAATTCTAGCCTCTGCATTCAAACTTAGTCCTCCCCCCTTTCAATGCATAATAATAACCCAGGGTAGCCATGACACTGAACTCATTTTATATAATAGCAAAGTCCTTAGTACAGTGCTGGGCATATGGTAAATAATAAATGACATTCATCATTGTCATTATTAGTATCCTCTAAACTGCCTGTCATGTGTTGAATATACAATATATGCTAAGTAAAAAAAGTGTGATTACTGGTAGTAAATCATATTGTAGTTTTTCCTCTTCTTTCATTCTCACCAGGAAATTGTCTCCTCTGCTATTACCCATGCACATTTATCAGTGTTCTCTATTCTCTTCTGCATTGCGAATTTAAAAATAGAAAAGAAAATTCTTAGAACAGCTTAATCTTATTTTTTTGTACTGCTTATGAAAGGAAAGAATAGCTCCTAGTGTGGGGCTGGTAGGGAGATACAAAGAACATAATTTGATGCAGATCAAAAGAATGTCTCATGTTTTCAACTAATAAAAATCTTATGTTAGGAGGAATTTCAGAGTCACAAAATCATAGATAGAAAGTTCTTTCTATAAAACCTCACCCTTGACCTTCCAGATAAGATGTGCATTCATTTGTTTCATGCCAAAGGATAGCTTTGAGTCTGTGAGCACCAACAATGGTGCTGGTGACAGTAATAACAATGACAACCTCGAAGCTCTTACCACGGGCCAGCCATTTTTTCAATTTTTTTTTAACTAGGATTTTTTCATTAGCTCCTTAAAATGGTCCTACAGTGGTCCCACAAAGAGGACAGCAGTGCCATCCAATTGTATAGATGAAGTAATGAGTCCAGTGTGGTTAAGAATATTGCTAATGGCTCTTTAGAAGAGAGAGGGCTGGAGAGATGGCTCAGCGGTTAAGAGCACTGACTGCCCTTCCAGAGGTCCTGAGTTCAAATCCCAGCAGCCACATGGTGGCTCACAACCATCTGTAATGGGATCTGATGCCCTCCTCTGGTGTGTCTGAAGACAGCTAGTGTGTACATATAATAATCTTAAGAAGAAAGATAGAAAGAAAGAAAGGAAAAAAGGAAGGAAGAAAGAAAGAAGAGAGAGACAGCATTTGGTGCTAGTTAGACCATCTCTAATCCCTGCACTCAAGGCAAGAGGAAGACAGCAGTCTTTTGGGCAAAAGAGAGGTGTTCCGTCAAGTGATGCCACATGTTAGCCCCTAAAACTTCCCCTTTTAGAAACTGGAAGAGTCTTTAGGTTCCCTTGGCTACAGAGCTAGATTCACTAATCCTGTTACAGGGAGAATATGCAAGAAAGAGAGAGAAGTACCTTGTGTTTTTCTAGAAACTCTGGAGTAAGAGTCCATGGTGCATCTCTGATGACTTCGTCCACATAACGACAGTGTCTGAGAGCTTCATATCTCTCTGCCTCATTCATCACAGTAAAACCTTTGAACTTGTGAGTAAGGTCATCACTGCAAACTGAAACAGGCAGATAATAAATACTGCTGCCACCACTCGGTAGTAGACTTGACTTTTTCAGCAAGATGGAAAGAGCACAGTTGCAGTAGGTACTTAGCATCACTGAACTTGGTTTTTTATAGGAACAAAGGATGAGGAGAGGAAAGCAAACCTAAACACATTAGGAATTCTGAGTCTCATTTTACTGTTAACTATAGCTGTATTCTTTTTTTTTTTTTTTTTTGAGGCTTTTATCAAAATTATTCTACACAGTATCTAATATGACTTTCCTATTTTTTTCATCCTTCTAGCTCACCCTTTGGTGTCTGTGACTATTCAGAAATGAAATGACCAGCTGAAACCAGATGAAGAGACAATAAAAAAGAGGAGGGGAGCCAAGAGGCCTGCATTGGACAAAACTGCATTAATCAATATCAATTCCAATTCTTTCACATAATTATTGTATTTAGTAACCCAATTAGAGCACGCACACACACACATACATACACATACACAGGAGGGGGTAGGTATTGATCCCCTGGAGAGAGATGCAGTGATTACACATTATACTACACAATGAAGAGAAAACAGAAGATCTGATTGAACAGAGTTCAACTTTCCCCTAACTTTTTGTCCTTTGCAGATCTCAGGTTGTAAAACCCTGAAGTGGGAATAGTAATTTCCTTTATCCTGGCCTTGGGAAGAAATGAGGTTTTTATTTATTGAATATTTACTAAGAAGTATTTTTAAATGAACTAGGCAAAAATCATATTTATTCGCCTATGTTTTGTTTGGCTAAGGCAGGTTTCCTATGTGCAAGGAAGAAAGGTCACTGTAAGTACCATGTTGATTTACTCAGGACCTGCTGAGCAGCTTGCTGAAATGGCTAGAGCTGCCCTCACTGCCTCTTGCAATGAGATTTTTTGCCCTTTGAAGCATTATGTACACATAGTCAATTCTCCAATCTGAACTAAATCACATTCTATATCCTGAACCAAATCTGGCAACAGAATAAGTGTAGCCAACTGCCATGGTCAGCATCTCCAGAAAACATCCCTTCATGGCTTCTTCACACATCTAATATCCAAGTCATCATCAAAATTGCTGGCTCTGCCTTCAAAGGAGAAAGAAGGTCATTTATGGAAAGATTCCTTTGGCCTTGGTACTCTTGATCAAACGATGTAAATTGTCACACTGGAGGAATAAGTTTTAGTAATTGCATGGTGACCACTTAATGACAAAGCTTGGTCTACTTTAAAATTGCTAAAACAGACTAACCACTCTTGCACAAACAAAAAAAGTTACATCAGTAAGGTGATGGACATGTTATATGTATATAATTACTGATTTCTATATATGGACCAAAACATTAAATTGTACCTAATAAATACACACAACTATTGTGCGAATGATAGTCATATGTCACTTTAAAACATGGTCAAGTTCTCAGAAGTTTATTGCTAGTTGATTTCATAGCTGCAAATACTGACGCATGCATTAAGTCAAACTTAGATGATACAGGTCAATAACTATGTGGTGCCTTGGTGCAACCAAAAGACACAGTAAACAAGATGCACAGGGCTGCTGTCCCTGTAAGATTGGATAATGTTTTACACTAAGCTATTTAAATAAGTAGGTATACTCTAAATTAACAATAGGAAATATAGTATAACCAGGGTTTGGTGGCACATAGCTATGATCCCAGCATTAGAGAGGCTGGGGTAGGAGGACCATGAATTTGAGGCCAGCCTGGGATATATACAAAAAAAGTATAATATAGTAGAACTATTTAAGCCAGTAAGATAGTTGTTTCTTATCAAGTATTGCACATTGCCTATAATTGTACAGACTGTAATTTTTTTTGAGATGCAGACTCACTGGAGAGCCCAGGCTGATGTTTAACTTGAGATCCTCTTGCCTCAACCTTTCAAATGTTGGGATTATATGTGTGTACAACCATGGTTGGTGTGACTGTTTCATTTTTCTGGCGAATAGTACATAGCCCATTGTTGTTTATCATTTTAAATAAATAAATAAAATTTTATCTGTAAGTACAATTTGATAACACACATGCACATAAATCTAAAAAAAATCTCTAGAAACATACACACCCTCACACATACCTATATATCTCCTGTATATTTATATCTTCTATAAATACTTCCTGAGATACTTTCTGTTGTTGCAGCTTAAATTATCAAAACATCAACTGCATGATGCATCATCCAAGGAACTTGTTAAGACAAAAATGTCTTAAGTCAGACATGGCAGTACACACCTTTAGGCCCAGCACTGTGGAGACTGAGGCAGGAGGATCTATTTGAGTTCCAGGCCAACCTGGAATACATAGTAAATTCTAGTCCAGCTAGGGCTATATAGTGAGACCCTGTCTTAAAAGAAGAAACAGTGTGTGATAACTTATTTGTTTTGTATTAACTCACAATGATCCTTTGGCTCCTGTTTCTAGTTCTCTCTGTTTTTAAGATCACCCAGGAGTCAATGTCAGCTTATCCAAACCACTTGGTTTCCAGTCACTTACAGTAGGCCAACATTAGAGCCATGGTGCAATCTAGAAAACATTATAGCTGAGCATGCAGAAGAGGAAGTAAGAAGAAACAGGTAGCAGAGCTGTTACATCACTACATCGCTTTGCCAGTGTTTGGGGTTTTATAGCCCTTTCAATTAAATGGGAAAACAATTTATATATTATCAATGTTTTTAGTTTAAATAAAGAAGTTACCCTTACTATGCTTCTTATCACCTGGAATGAAATCTGGTCTATAGCTGTCTCTTGTAGCACATTGCCATGGCTATATGTGTCATGGAATGTTCTAGATCTGGCCAGAATAACCTAGAGTTAACACCCTTTTAAATAGAAAAGTAAATGAATATTTTAAAAACAAAAGAGAAAATCCAAGTGTGTGTGTGTGTGTGTGTGTGTGTGTATTCTGCTCCTTGTGGTTTTGATTCAGTGGGTCTCTGGTGGGGTCCAGACAGCACTGTCTTTGACAAACTTTATGGGTGATTCTGATGCTTACATTTACAAGTAAAGAGACCTGCTTGTCTCTAAATCATCCATCATGGGCAAAGGCAGGTGAGGGTGTGGGAGGGCAGGTAGTAGGGCCATAATGACTAGATATTGATTCACTGATGTTGTTAGCTTTTGACTCCATAAATGGGAACCATTTGTAAGCCACACTATTCTATTTAAAAACAGATCTAGGACTTTTTAAATGTTCTTCTAGGACTTTAAGATACTACATGAAGAATCATATGGAGTAGAGATGGATTTCAGATCTGTTAATTTTATATTTCGGACAACACAAAATTAGGTCCAGCCCACAGCCTCCCCCTTTTGGAATCTGCACCTGAGCAGTTTCATATGACTTAAATGACTGAGACAATAGCCTCCTGATAGACTGCGAAGAAAACAAACGTTGTGTTTACAGCAGCACATGGCTCTTTTCATACTCCAGGAGTGACCTCGAGAAGCAGCTGAACGTGCTGACCCATATTGTCTAAACATTAATTATGCCCAACGCAGTACTGTTGTTCTTGAGTCTTGGCAAATGCACTCTGACAACCAGATGGAAAACTCTAAGCAGTGGTATTCCGTGGGTGAATTCACTGTACCCTGGGAGCTCATGCTGCAGCTAGCCTATCCTGGCGACTTACTGAGCTCAAGGAGAAGCACCCTGCTCGAGAAGAAAATAGCGTAGGACTTGAATTTTGAACCCCCAAACTCGGAATCTTTTTGTTTTGTTTTTAGTGTTTGGTATTTTTTTTTTTAAAGCCAGGTTTTCATTGTGTAGCCTTGGCTGTCCTGAAACTCTCTCTGTAGAAAGGCTAGCCTAAGACTCACAGAGATCTGCTTGCCCTTGCCTTCCAAGTGCTGGGATTAAGGGTGTATAACACCACTTGGCAAAAACTTGGATTCTAATCCCAGCTCTACTCCACTTGTACTGGGAAAGCTGTTCAGACATGAACTGTCTAGTCTTTAAAATAGGGTGAAATTTTTTGATAATCCAATTTAATGATCCACATGAACAGAGAGTAAGGCTCTAAAATATTAGACACTTGTTAGTAATAATAGTAATATAGGACCGTTAATAGAAATATTCTGTTAGGTTTTATGCTGTCTTTTCCTTGCCCCAACTTCAATTGCTTGTCCAGGGATCTTGCTACAAACTGCTTGTAGAAGGGATAATGTTCACTATGCTGGAAGACAATTTGCCTTCCTGGCTACAGCTCCTTGGGGCATTTGGATAAGGGGGATGATAACAAAAGAGAAGATTTCATCAAGCAGTGGGCAAAAGGCCAAACATCTCTGGAAACCACAAGCAGCAGGGCTAGTGACAGAATCTTAAGAGAGATGAAGGATGAACATCTCCAGTAATTGGTGTTCACATCTGGGTGCAGACCTCAAGAGCCTCGGCTGAGAAGGGTGCAATGAATTCACTCTCTGCTGGTAATTATGTGGAGCTGGGTGATGAGGGCAGTGGAGAATGGGAGCTGGGCTGCTTTTACGGATGTTTCAGACACTTGACTGTTCAACGACTGCACATGAAGACTGAGTCTGAATTTCCCATCTGCTACAAAAAGTAGAGTCTTAGAAGAATATGGTTTTTTAAAGAGCTGTTTTCATTGTTGTTTACATTTCCATGTTATAAAGGGAATCAAGTCTTGAGCCTCTTGTATAATAGACATGTGGTCTACCACTGACCTCCACCCTCAGCTGAAGAGGGATGCTTAATTGTAATTAATGAAAATACAATAAGGTATAAACCCAAGTTTCGGAAGTAATGTTTACATGTACTGTACTAGTAACAGTGCTGTGTTTATTGTTTTATTCTGTTTCCTTCCTTTGCGGCAGAGGTCGGTGTTTGGTGAGACTTAGCCTTTAAAAATTGTTTAGAATTTTAAAAGTTCCCATTTGTTGTAAAATTTTAATTTATGGAGCTGTACCCCTTAATATTAAAATGGATTTTAAAGGTATTTTGTAAGTGGATAGTCTCGGTTCATTAAAATGCTGCCAACATAGTAAGGCTGTACAGGAAAAAAATTTAAATCATTACTGGTTGCACGCTTTAAAAAAAAATCACACATGCAAGTACTATAATCATAATGCAAATATGTTACTAAAATTCAGAAGTAAACCATCACACTTTTAGTTTCTGGCCCTTTAATGAATTACTTCTGCAGAGCAGTAAAATGGCTTGGCAGGCAAAAGCACTTGCAGACAAATCTTATGACCTAAGTTGGTTCCCTGAGACCTAGATGGTAGAAAGAAAGAACCATCGCAAATACATGCATGTACGAATGTGTGCGTGCACATCTCTCTCTCACACACACACAAACACACATACACACACAAAACAAAATGGTTATAAATAAATAATTTCTCTTTAACACCGAAGACTTTCACCAAGTACCTGTCCATGTATCAAAAACAGTGGTTTTATGAATGAAACCACCCAGAGGAATTCCTACTATAAACCCACCCGTAGATGTAATTAATATGACACATCTTTTCAACTCACCACAAGCATTTTCATTGGTTCACACATAAGTTCCAGATCCAGCCAATCAACTAACAAAACAGAATGGCTTTTCCTTCTGCTATTAAGCTGGTTTGTGATACTCCGAAAGGATAATCCAAGACAAAGGTCTCTTTCTACTGAGAACACATAGCCCCAAAGGCATGCAGAGGTGGCTCAGGAGTGACTTCAAAACAGGGAGCTTTAAATGAACCAATGTCCAGAACCTCAGCTTCTAACAGTATAATTTCCTAAAATTAATATGCCAGAGAAAGTCTTTTTCATATGAAACAGCCCTCATTGCAATTTTCAAAAGAGGTACCACCCACACCTTAGAGTGATGCATTGCATGTATGAGAGGCAACACTTTCAGGGCGAACTGTAAAGAACATTCAGGGCACCCTGAACCTAGAGAGCAGTGCTTCTCACCCTTCCTAATGCTGTGACCTGTAATACAGTTCTTTATGTTGTGGTGACTCCAGCCATAAAATTACTTTCATGGCTACTGTATAACTGTCATTTTCTGCTGTTATGAGCCATAATGTAAATGTCTGATATGCAAGATACCCCATGAAAGGGTATCTCACCACCACACCCACCAAAGGGGTTGCAACCTAAAGGTTGAGAACCACTGGTCTAGTGCCTCCTTGTCTTGCCCTCCTATATACACATTTCTGTTACAAGTGAAAACTAGCGTTAGGAACCAGAGTAGAATGGAGAATGATGCAAATTTTGGCCTAACAATTTTGTTTCTGCTTCTCTCATCTATTATCAGAGAACACATGGATCTTGAGGGGCAAGGTCCAGGAATTCAAAGTAAACGGAGCACTGGAAAGAAATATTGAATGTGAAAAATAGCTTTTTCATGTAGTTAAGGGTAAGCATTTTCCCAGCTATTCTCAACACTCATATTGAATCCTAAAAATGGCTTTTCTCTTGTAGTTAAGAGTAAGCATTTTTTTCCAGCTATTCACTTCAAAATCACTTTAATAACACAAAGCTCTACAGGCTGGTATGGCTGTATCTCAAAAATGTATCTGGGATATTTTCCAGAATTATAAAAAATTTAAGATATACTGGAATAAAGGCATGGATAAAACATTTACATTATTTTTACATGCATTACACTATATTTTACATATATTATTTTAAAGGAAGTTAAAAAACTATTTTATAAATTCCCATCATTACATATTTCATTTACAAATATGCCTTATCCAATTTCATCTTCTAAAATGTTTGTTTTCTACCTCCTCATGATAAAAAATAAAATTATCTACAAATTATTTTTTATAATGTGCTTCTTTTTCTCTTTAAATACATAGGAAACTTGTAATTGTGGTTCCTAATAAAGATAATTGAGCTATTTCTGACTTTTTTTACTTGATTTTATGGAGTTATTCTTGAAAGCCAAATAATACAATCTGATATACACACTAAAAATTTAAAGAACAAATAACATGCCTTTAGTTTTATTCCGTTTCTTTTTGTTTTATTTTCTTATGAGACAGGATTCTCTGTATAGCTTTGGTTGTCCTGGAACCTCATTCTCTCAACCAGGCTGGCCTTGAACTCAGAAATCCACCTACCTCTGTCTCTTCAGTTCTGGGGTTAAAAGCACGTGTCACCATGCCTAGCTCAAAATACTATGCCTTTCAAAAACACACTTCTCATGTGAAGCCCTGTCTCAAGGAGGAGATGAATCAGCAGTTAAGAGCAAGTACTGCTCTTGAAGAGAACCTTAGTTTAGTTGCCAGCATTCTCTTCAGGTGGCTCACAACCTGACTCACACCATTTTTAACTTCAGTTCTAGGTGATGCAACACCCTTGGCTGCAAGGATCTACACTCACATGCACAGACTCACTCCGCATATACACGTGACTAAAGACAAGAAAATACATCTTTTTAAAAATTCATATTTTTCTTTTTATAAATACCGTATCATTTTATCTGTGAATTGTATTTGCATTGCAACAAATTGAGTATATATATAATGACCATTTCTTGATATTTTTATAAGGCTTCTTGGAACATATTAATATAGTTGAATAAAAAGCCATTATGCTGATCTCCAGGTTTTTAGTAAATCTGATAAGGCCCCTTTTTGCCTGTTAAAGAAGATATACTCTGCCAATCCAATAGATTAAAATTCTAGCCTCAGCACTTTGATTTTTTTAAAAATGTTTTAATAGTGAATGCCAAAACCATTTTTTCCAGAAATCGTTAGATGGGTGATGGTGTAACACGATTACCAATACTTCCATCTCCTCTCTCCTTTGCAGGCATCTGCTTGAATAAGTTGCTTTCAAGTAAAGTAGCGAGGGTGATAATTAAGAGCCATTTGATAAGTCTTGATAAAACCTTTTGTTATAATTTCCCAGAAAGGGAAAGAACAAATGATTCTAAAAGCTTAGTAACAGATCTCTTTGCAGGTCAGAGCATCTCCAATCCATTCTTTGACAATCTTATCAGGCTGCCCCTTGACGAACCAATAAGACTGCTTTAATGACAAGAAACTATGTTCCTGAGCTAAAGAATTCAAGGAATTACATGATTCCACTTTAACCCCTTCTTATTCCCACTGTACATTTGCGTGAAAAAATATTTCAGTACTTACTAAGGCAAAGGAAACAGAAACAAGCCATCGCTGTGCCTCAATCTGGCAATGTTATGTTTACCCATAGTCACATCCATAAATAAAAACATCCTACTCATCTTATTAAAAGGGAAATTGCTGATCAAACTTATTTTCTGTTTAACAATCACTTATTAAAATGTGTAATGTGGTGGTTGTGTTCAGATTTATACACCCGTTTCTTCTTTAGAACTATGACGGAGGGATACGATATGATTTGCAAGCACTCA
Organism: Micromys minutus; assembly: GCF_963924665.1. Taxonomy (NCBI): domain Eukaryota; kingdom Metazoa; phylum Chordata; class Mammalia; order Rodentia; family Muridae; genus Micromys; species Micromys minutus. Next base: position 40,506,568 of record NC_137970.1, on the reverse strand, counting down.
AGTATCACACTAAGGAAATTATAGGCAAAAACAGCTTCGAGGAGAAAAAAGAAAATTTAGAAAGTATTAGAAAAAACAGTTTGTTTTATATTCTACAAATATATAGTGGCACGCTCCAAAGTTTTTACATGCTACTGAAGGCACGGAAGTGACTAAAAATAATATTTAATTAAGTTAATTAATTTAATTTTTTTGGGATAGGCAGGGTTTGCTGAATGGCTCAAACTGGCCTGAAACTTACTGACTACATAGCCCAGGCTAGCCTCAAACCCATGATTCTTCTACCTTAACCTCTCAAATTCTCGGGTTACAGTTATAAACCAGCATATCTGGGTACAATTTTGTTTTAAAAATTCAGTGTTATAATTCTGGCTCCTGGTGTAGTATGTGACCAAAGCATTGTAAAAAGGAAGAAATAACGGAAACACTCAATATGTGTTCGTACGTTTATCAGAGAAATAAAGGCAAAGGGCAAACTGCTGTTAAAGGAAGGGAGAGAAGTGAAGAAGGAGAGGGACAAAAGGATAAGTGAGGGAAAGGAAGAGGGTGGGGGGAGGGAGGGAGGGAAAGATAGAGAACATGCACATAGAGGATATATATCACAACATACTGAACCAGAAATCCATACACAGAAACCTCTTAGGTGCCAGTGGCAACAAGATGTAAAGTGACAGCTGAGGCTCATGTGGACCCATGAGAGAGTTCAAAACTCTGGGTCACATAGTTAATTATGGCCCACATACCAAACCTCCTCCAGGCTCAGATCACCTAAATAACTGAAGCCCACATGCTGCTGAGGCTTTCCCAGGGCCCCGGGAGCCCAGAAGACTCCAGGAGGCAGTATGCAGTCTACAGATAAGACAGAGAAGTAAGCAAGAAATGGTTTCTCCTTTGGGTCCTTTCGTATGACTTGCCTAGGAGCCACTGATTTTCCTGTCATTCTCAAAGTACTCCATTCAATAGTCACATGGTTAGTACCCTTAGTAAAATCTGCATGTTTGCCTCTGAAATTTCCAGAAAGTAGTTTTTTACACTTGTATAATATAACATGACACTAGACACTAGAATGTTCTGAGTGTACATGTTTTTTCTCTTGAGGATCTCAAGGTTTATTACAGTGCCTTGTCAAGTGCAGTGCCATGGAAACTGATCCCTGTGGATGGATATGAAGCTTGGCGCAATGTACTGTTTCCAGATCTACAGAAGTGACATACAGGTCTCCTCAGTACTAGATGGTCACCAAAATTAGAATAGGTAAGCTGGAAGGAAAACATCAGTCTACACCAAACCATATTTCTCTTTCCATACTCTTAGGAAGTACATCAGCTCTTTCATTGTGAACCAAAATGGCCTGGATGTATAAATCTCCATTTCTTTATCACACCGTACTTAGTTGCACAACCAATTAGGTCCATCTTATTAGCATGGCACTGTACTAAGTGCTGCAGGTTACACATAGACAATGACCTTATTGCCATCAATCATCCTAAACCCCTTTAGTTCTTCAAGATTTGAAATTAGAGTAATATTGCTTTTTCCTTGATCCTCCAGGAAATTATGAGGTAGCTACCCTTGGTGGTATCAATTCCTCTCTCTCTCTCTCTCTCTCTCTCTCTCTCTCTCTCTCTCTCTCTCTCTCGCGCGCGCGCGCGCGCGCGCGCGCACAGTGCTACATAATTTCATGATGTAATTTCTCCTATGGTTTAAATGTCCCTTTAAATTTTGGGTATTGAACAAGTGAAGTATGGGCCGGAAACATTACCAGTGTCAGGTCTTGCTGATAGACATCTGCATTGTTATAAGGCAGTTTCTGGACAGAGAAATACACTTCTTACCTCCGACCAACAAGTAGCTGTTGGGAAACAGTGTCTTTGCTTGCATAAGTGCCCTTGCGTGACCTGAGTGGAAGAGGTCAAATATTCCGTCTGCATACACTCTAACAGGCCTGTCAACTGTAGAAGGAAGAGACACAGTTAACACAACTACACAATAAGGACCCATGACCTTCCATTAGAACAGCATCACAAGTTTACCTACAGAAGGCACAGTATCTAGAGACTATCAGTTTCACATCAGTGATTAAATTGATATTTTTACGAAATAGACTCTTTGAAAGTTGTCATAATACAACAACAACAAAATTAAGAACACAACATACAGTCTTTCCCAACAAGGAAAACAGAGCACTGGGAGTTCTCTTCACCCCACTTAGACTCTAGATGTCTGCACCAGTGAAATCTACCTGCTACTAGGGAAACTAAGGTTCCCTTTTAGAGTTCTTCATTTTGTTCATTTATGATTTTAGACATGGACTTGGAAGGAGACCTGAGGCCAATTTTAAGCATGTGAGTGAGTCCTGTTCTCAAAGACAGTGATGCCTCTGTGTTTATTCAGTGCTTACGCTGTTGTTCATCTTCCTTTTCCAGTTCAAAGTTCATTGGTGAGTGAAGTAAGCTGTGGTAGGGATGTTTTCACTCCATAAATGGGGAAATTCTACAAAACAAGACTCAGTTCATCTTAGAAAGCACAATGTTTCCCAGAATATCATTGTACAAGGCCACTCTGGGGTGTAACATAGAAACAAGAAGGCAGTCAGTGTGTCAGTTTTGTATATAGGCTTGGTGCTTTGGATTTAAGCAATCAATCTGTTCTTTAGTCTTTCTAGTCTTTCAGGATGCTACTACTGATCCAGACCAGACACCAGTTTCCTTTGAATGAGAAGGGCATGCCAAGGGCATCCCAAGAAGAGTATTGATGAAGTTGGGCTTCATCAATGTACTATATAAAGTGATCACAGCATGGAAGGAGAGGATTGTTGTTCTTGATATGTTTATCCTGATAGCCAAGAAAAAGAAGAAGAGGAGGAGAAAGAAGATGAGGAGGAGAGGACGGAGGAGAGGGAAGGTGGAGGAAGGGTGAGAAAGGGGAGGCAGGCATGTATATCATGGTATCATCAAAGTCTTCGGAGGATTACTTTGAGAAATCTATTTACTCCTATTGGACTTTGGTGCTCACAGTCAGTCCACCATGCCAGTGCAGCAAATAGTTTTACCCACTGAGCAACTTCACTAGCCTGGTGACTTTTTAAATAAACATAAGAATCCTATTGGCTTTTAAAAATACATGCATGTATTATATTCATGCTATAAAATGAAATACTAAGGGGATGGGATATGGCCTGATAGTAGAGTGTCTGCCTAGCATGTACCAAGGGTCTGAGTTCAAACTTCAGTGCCTCACAGCAAAAATAATAATAATAATAATAATAATAATAAAATGGGGAACTAAACTCAAAAGAGATCATTGCAAATTTCCATGAACTAATTTAGGATTTAGATCTAAAATCGTGCTTAATTATTGATACAACCTGATCTCATTAATTTAGAACATAAAGAAATATCACATTAATAGATTCAAATGGTACAATCTTGCTAATAAATTAAATTTCTGCAATGAAAAAATCTAGAGATTTTATGTCAGACTGAGAACTGCAACTATTTTCAATTATATACTATTTTGAACAAACAGAATCGCTTTCACAGGATGATACTGTATTCTAAATGAGGCGCAGTAAACAGAAAATGCTCTGAAATAACAAACTGTCTAATGAGGGATCTTGGATTTCAATGCTCTTATTCAATTGCAATTCAATTGAGGAAAATTTGTTTTAAGATATAAATCCCACAAGAAAGCAGATGGCAGTTTTGTGGAAGTTTTTGTTAACGATTCAGAGGTGATCAGGATAAATGGATTCAGGAAGCAGAGAGGAAGAAAGTAAAGAAAGATGCCATAATTACTGGGGGAAAGGCCATTTAGTAAATTTCAAGACTATCTGTAGAGTTGATTTTGCAGTCAGATCACTTTTTAAAATTGTAACGTGTCAGCAACTTCCAGACTGGGAAACTTCTACAGGGCCCAAAGCAAAAACAGGAACCTAGGAACCTGGTTTCTTGGCCTCTTCAAGGGATAGGGGAATGAGAAAGGAGGGAAGGGGCAGAGAGGGGAGAGGAGGTGTGCAGGGAGAGACTACGGATAGATAGACAGAGGTCAAAGTGGAACACATCATAGTGAGAGTGCTGTACCCACACACCTCCTCTCATAGCAGGGCATGGGCCCTTTCACTTAGTCTTGAGACTAGCTGAGGACGGTACTCACAGGGGTGGCCATTGTACTGGATAAAGTGGGGTAAGAGGCAATAGGGACTTGAAGCCCTAGCTCTACCTGGTTCTCTAGTCTCCTGGGATTGTTCAAAGATTAAATGAGACAGGGCACATTCCCGCACTGAGACCCCAGCTTTCCTACTCAGCAGGTGCTCCTGGAACAGAAGCATCACCTGGGAGGTTGTCAAGAGTTGCAGCTTACTGCGCCCCAGCCCATGTGGACAGAATCAGACACACCCGTGGGGAGTCCCAGACTTCTCTATGTCTACAAGTCCTCCTGGTGACACTGAGGCTCCAGTGTAAGAAGCCATGCCACTTGCCAGCTGAAGGACCTTGCACAGCCTTGCAACTTCTCTAAGCCTTAATTTCCTTCTATGTGAAAGACTAAAAGTCCTGACCATGTTGAGTTGTGAGAGGAAATAAAGACCTTAGGACCTTGTGCACATTGAGTAAATGCCTATCACTAGTAGTTGATATACTGTCCCTTGCCCTGTGGATTCCTTTAAGCTTGGCTTGTCTGTGTATTGCGGCGGTATTACAAGCTCAGTCTGCTTTACCATCATCGATGCCTTAAATCTCAACTCACTCAACTCGTATATTTTTCACTCCATTCCAACCGACTGGACTGATCCACATTCACCCCCCAGACAGCTCTCTAGCTCTGTGCTTTCCTGCACTGTTCCTATCCTACCACATAGAATAACTGTTTGCTATAGGCATGGTCCAAAACTTCTCTCATAACTGAGCTATGTTCTCCACCCTCCACTAAGTCTTGCCCGACCTCTCTAGACCACATGAATGTGCCATTCTCTGAACTGTCACTTGGCATCAGTGTTGTACAAGCATACACGTGCCCTCGATTTTTACTTCACGTCTAACAGCCTTGTCCCTTTGATTATCATGGGAGCCCATGGAGAACAGAAATGGTACTTTATAGTTTCTTTTACATCTCTTACCCATTGGTCTTCTGATAGAAGCTAAAGGAATGGACGGAGAAAAACACTTCTAGAACAGAACCCAGTCTTTTTTAGGGCTCATTTAAAACATAAAAATGAAGGCATTTCAGAACAATTACAATTATACGGACTTAGTTCATCAACACCTTGAAAATGGAATTTTTACAGAACCTGTCTGCCACAAAAGCCATATGGAACAAGACATTGTCCCTGTTTGGCAGATGAGAAGATGAATCCTGATCTTTCTCATGACGTGCCAGAGTCTGTGAAACTAGTAAATGACAGAGCTTGGGCCTCCCCTGCAATTTTACCTTGGCAACTTTGATTTGTATAAGTTATTGCCATTTTGATTTTTCTTTTACAATAGGGTCTCACTCTGCTCGGGTTGTCTTGGAACTAACTACACAACCCATGCTGTTCCTGAACTCATGCCTTTCTGCTTCGGCCTCCTCAGTGCTGAGATTCCAGCTTCAAGACCTCATACTCAACTACTTCTCACTAGTAATGTCCTCTGTTCCCGCACTTTGCCAAGATTGCACAGCCCTACTCTAACAGTAAGCACTGTTCACACACTGCTTTGTGATAACTTCAGATGTCGAGATGAACCCCATTTTAGAAATGAGAACAACAGCCTCACCTGGGGTTCCTAAGCGGGCTTGAGCAATGGTCAGTTTTTCATGAGGTGCTTGGCACTGGCAGCTGGATTCATCGGCAAATGGGGCTGGTGCAGTCAGAGTCTACAAGGGGAAGAAAGAAGGAAAATACATTCTGATAAAGATTTCGTCAGTACCATCCTCCTCCCTTGAAGTTTCCCGTTTGGTAGGCAGGCAAATGACTAAGAAAATAGCAGGTCATGATGGCTCACACCTGTAGTCCCAGTAGTTAACTGGAGAGCCCAAGGCAGGGTGATCACAGTAAGTTCCAAGCCAGCCTGAGCTATGGAGTAAGTTCCTCAGTGTTCCACAATAGTTCAGGCTACAGAGAGAGAGAGACTCACGGGGCTAGCGGGAAGAAGTAAAATGTATCTTCTGGGCCTTCCAGAGCAATATTGTACTCTTAGAAATAAAGCTTTGTCACAGTCACTTTCCCCTCCCCTTTAACTGATGCATTAAAAATATTAAGAGCTAGTCAGGCATGGTGACTTATACATGTAATCCCAACACTCAGGGGACTGAGACAGGAGGATGGAGACTTCAGGGCTAGCCTGAGCTATAGAGTGAAAGACCCTGTCTTAAAAACTAAGAACAAATACAATAAAAAGAATAAATTATAGGTCTGCATGGTACCTACCAAATGCCAGGTGTGGGAGGAGATGCTCTAGGGCTGCCATCTCTTTCTGGCCTCCCAACACACTACGCTGTATACGTATTTCTATCATTCCATAGGATACCATCATACTATGCCTATTTCACAGAAAAGGCAACCAAGGCTCAGTAAGATTAAGAAATATGCTAAGTCATGCCCTTGGAAAATCATAATGCCCAGCTTTGAGCATTTCCCAACCAACAAGGGCAGTCTTCAGATATTTAGACTCACCCACACCCGGGACATTCGGCTGAAAGGAACCTCATATTCAGAAGCGTGGCACGACATCTCCTGTAACACACACACACACACACACACACACACACACACACACACACACACCAGCCTGGCCAATCACAGATGCTGATGTCTCTTCAATGCAGAGGCCAAGGCTGATATCTGCACTGGAGAGAGCCTAAAAGCACAGCAATTCTGGCGGGCTGCAGAGAACTGCTCCTGTGGTGGCTCCCCCAGCTACCAATGGCTAGAGGCCCCGCCCCAGGCAGCTTGGGCTGAGGCTCTGGGGAATGCTGTGAGAAAGATGTAGTCACTTGGAAGTCTGCCCAGGAAGTGGCCCTGCATTTTTTAGTCAGCCTCTTAAAATGAAAACCTCACTCTCTCCAGACAGAGGAAGACAAAGCGGGCGGTGTTTTTTGTAAACAGGGCAATCTAGAGTTGAGCATTTGCAGTCTTTGAGCTATGTCAATACCAGAGTCCCCTCATTTTTTGTTTTTGCTTTTGTTTTAAGCTAAGGTTCACTAGTCACTGTAAACATTACTCACAGTGCTGCATGAATTGCTTCTTAGACATGGAGACAGGTGGAATTCCTTAACTTGGGAAGATGCGACTGAGGAAGGATCTATACATTTGGACAGGGGATGTGATTTACATCTGCCATTAATTTATTCATATTTCTTCAGATACTTAATCACTCAAATCGATGTCAGGCACTATATGAAAATCTAGGGCTAGATGTAGGGATAAAGCTAGCCCACTCCTTGGCTTTTTAATTGTGTTTTTTTAAAGTCAGGACCTTGTTACTTATCCCAAGCTGACTTTGACCTCAGAATCCTCCTACCTCATCCTCCTAAGTGCTAGGCTAGTAGAGATTTACTGGAAGTTAGTCCTTGCTCTTGACAAGACCATATTCTCCAAGATACCATGCTCTTTACACTGACAAGAAGCAAACCCTGCCCTGCCCCCATCCTGTAACCCCATTCAGTACCTTCTACTCCGAGGCAGGAATCCTGCTTCAGTTTTGTCTGGAGATCTCCTAGTTAGTTGTCTGAGCCTTCCATAATTTCTACCCTGTCCTTCAGGGCTCTGGCAACAAACCAAGACTCCAGTGAACAAGAATTGGGGAACGTGACTCCATTTTTTTTTTGTTCTTGTTTTGTTTCTCTGCATTAAGGTGATTTGGGAGGCTCTAGTAGAGCAGAGAGATGTGTGTAATGTGGCAAAGGAATGCCATCTGTATTTATAAGACTCTTGTTCAAATCTCCTTTGCATCACTTGCTGAGTGTACACTTTAATTGGGCTCTTCTGGTTTAAAATAAGCACTAAAGTTAGCTCTAGGGTGGATGATGTATTTTGAGGCACAGTAAGTGGAAAAAGAGGAAACAGGCAGAGTGTGCCCTCAGCATGCCAAGTGTTCTGCATCAACCTGTCTGTCTGCAGCATGTGTTTCTTTCTGTTACATCCCTACCCCCTGCATCTTCTACCATAGTCAGGTGTCTCTGCTTGCTTCCCATTCACCAGAACCTCAACTTATATGTGGCTCCACATGGCTTTCTCAGGTTTCCCTTCATAAACTGCCCCTGAGGTTGCTTTGTTTGCTTGCTTGCTTGTATCCAGACAAGGTGTTGCTAGGTAGCCTCTGCTGACTTTGAACACATGATCTTCCTCAGTAGTAGAATACTTACCTAGCATACACAAGGTCCTGGGTACCATCCCCAGTAACACACACACACACACACACACACACACACACACACACACACACACACACAGAAGTTATAGAGTAGAATCTGTCTGACTAAGCTCATATTTTTGAATCAGAATACAACCAGACTTGGCTAGAGCTATGTCAGGTGCACTCTTGGGTCCAACAGTTGTGGCAGGGAAAGTCATGGGTGGTCCAATATCATCCCTTTAGCAGGAACTAGCTATGCATGTGGTGAAAGAGTTATTTGACTTTGTGTGTTCCTAAAAGCAAGTTCTGCAATGTATCTGGATTCAGTGTCATCTGTAAAAAGGCAAACTATCTTAAAGGATTGTTCTGAGAAACAGACATTATATGTATACTATACTTAGTAGCCAATACATTGTACCTAACAAATGCTATCCTTACTCATCAGATCACACATAGCACTACATATTACTGTACAATGATAGATAGTGCAGTTCTCCATACAAACAAAGAAATTACTCAGGAATGCATTTTAACAGCACAACCCAAATTAGTAAAGTGGCTGCAAATAAGTGAGAGAGAGAGAGAGAGAGAGAGAGAGAGAGAGAGAGAGAGAGAGAGAGAGAGAGAGAGCGCTCATGCACATGTCTGTGTGTGAATAAGCCTCATGTTTGTGGATACCCACAGGAACCAAAAGAGGGCGGCCAATCCACTGTGCTGGAGTTACAATCAGTTCTGAGCTACCTGACATAGGTACTGTGGACCAAAGCTAGGTCTCCTAGAAGAGTAGCACGTGCTCTTAACTGCCGAGCCATTTTTCCAGACCCAAATGGAAACATCTGACATTAATGACTTCTTATCTGTTTCTGTTTTGTTATTGTTATTGTGAGGACATTAAAAAATGCAGTCTTACCATCATGCTAGCCCAGGTTAGCTGTAACCTACTGAATAGCTCAGGCTAAACCTGGAACTCATACACCTCTTGCTTCAGTGTTCACATATTTGGATTTTACACTGCTGTTTCATTTACATGTGTATATAAACAGTTAATCTTTATCACATAGTCTAAAACAAATGTCTATTTAGAAATATGTTCATGTAGTAGCCACAATGCTTACTAGACAAAGTGCTGACATCTCATAAGGAAAATGTTTTAAGAGGGTGTGAAGGTTGGCATTCAAAACAGAAATTTTCCTGAAAGATGAAGATCGTTTATGTGTGCTGTAAATTTTGCTGTTGATTCTCATGGCTCAGAAATAAGAAAATGGGAAGACTGAAGAGAAGGAAAACAGACAGAACCCCTAAGTGCATACATGTGCTTCTGTGTACAGCATGCACACAGATGACCAGCTATAACTGCAGTTGGCATGGTTTACGTTTTGTGATATACAAAGCAATTATGCATAGAACAGAGACAATGCAAAATAAACCAGTTGACACCCTGCTTTCCAGATTTCCTTTCAAAGTGATGCTGAATAGGCTTTGCTTTGAGCATTCAACACTACATTGAAACAATGAGATGGCTCAGTGGGGAAAGCACATAAGTCGCAAGCCCAGCAACCCAATATCAGTTCCTAGAACCCATGTAAAGGGAGAAAGAGATCAGACTCAACAAAGTTGTTTTATGGCCTCTATATCTACAAATTAGCAATAATTTAATTAAAAGTAACTAAACTCTATATTCAGCAAGACTTGGTGAAAGCCTGGCAAATACCAACTACTTCTATGACTTGAAGTAATATTTTTTTTGATGAGCACATCAGACAACAATTTTAAAAAAACTTTCAAGAGCAAAATAAATCATTTATGCTCTGTTCTGTTTTCTCTACATAGGGGCAATGGGCTCATTTCAGAACAATTGGGAATAAAATACCTGGAGTCTCCTAGGAAAAGAGATGATGGGGACAATCCAGCCTTTGACTTACCTAGATGTTTACAAGGGACCAAGGTCCCTACCTACTCCTCAAACTTTACCAAAGCCTAGATGCTTACTGGAATACTCTGATATATTCCACAGATAGGCCTTTTGTTAAGACATGAAAGTGGGGCCCAATAACAGTATAACAACTAAGTCTTTGATTGTCTAGCCAGTGATACATAGAAAGTGTCAAATATATTTGCTCATTTAGTTTATCCAAGAGCTCTGTAGAATATACAATGTCTATTGAACTATACAGAACCTTTCTGCAATGGTGATATCAATTGATAACAAGAAGCCATAGCACTTTAGGCTCAGTTGTCATTTTGGCTCTCTCAGAACTGAGGAAACACTCAAGGTTTTAGATATGATGAGGAGACACAGAAAGAAGATACTGACATGCACAGCTACATGCCCATACCTGCACACACACACATAAACATACATGCATGCACATGTACACAGAGATAGCTATCGGGTACAATATAAAATGTATGATACAATTACTACTGGAGTGAAAAAATGACACATTATACTTACGAGCTGTGCATTGCTGATTGACAGACAACTGGACTGATCAGGCTGAGAACCACAAATTGAGAATTGAAAAAGGACATCATAAAATAATTCTATTTCTCATCTCTGAACATAATTGAAGTCCAGATTTAATTTAGGATCATAAAAGTTTAGCCTGATTGCAAGATAGAATTTTTTTTAAAAAAAGTAAAATTAAAAACATTTGGCCATAGGTCAGGTCTGAAATACACAAGTCACTAGAGTCTTGAATTAGGTCATTTCTTATGAAGAATCCCAAATCACATAACTGATATGAAAGTCTTGCCAGCAGAAATCCATGGGGTGGAGGATAACAAGGCCCAGAGTGTGGATCAACACTGAGAAATGCCCTTTTCTTATTTTGTTAAATAGAGTGTGTATGCATGAAGAAGTGATAGGCACCACCACATAGACGGGGTTTCAAGATAAACGTTTATCAGGAAGGGATCATTCTTAAGATATTTCCCTGAATGCAAGTGGAAATCCCTAAACAGTATATATATATATGCATGTTAATACTGTGTTCTGATTTTCAAAAGAGGGGGAAGGGTGAGGTAGAGATAGGTAAGAATTATGCTGAGATGACAGCTATTTAAAGTAACGTGACACTTAAAATGGAGCAAAATGTAAAGGAGAATCTCAGTCGTGCTAGCCACACTGGAAGGATGTAATAAGCACATGTGGCCAACAGGTCTATTGGACGGTACAGACAGAGAACATTCCTGTTATCACAGAGAGGGCTACTTAGCCTAGAAGAATAAACAGCAGATACTGAATTACCTGCTTGGAAAGAATATATATGAGTTATTTTACTTTGTTCTCATAATGTGAACATATTTCTGCCATTTACATAATGAAAATATAAATTTAAAGAAATATTTTTTCTATTCTGTGATTTCAGAGTTGCAGAAAATTTAATCAAGGCTCAGATGTCCCTAATATGGAGGGTGGGTCTTATGGAAAATAAAAGCATTCAGTATTATCTATAAACTAGCTGACATAATTCCTATGCATAGGGAAGTTTTAGAACTCATTTGTGCTATTGAAAGATTTAAATCACTGTCATAATATCTACCCATTATCCCTTTGTTCAACATTTTATACCACGTGAATAGTGCTTAGTGTGTGTTAGATACTGTTGTAGATTCTAAGGTCACATCAGAGGTGATAACAGACAAAAAAAATAAAAAAATAAAAAAATAAAAAAACCCAAAACAACCAACCAATCAAACAACAACAACAAAACCATCTTGTTCTCATAACACTGAACAGTAATGACAAACAAGAAGAATGTAAAATATATACAGTACGTTAAGTGGTGATTGCATACTATGTAAAAACTACGGTGAGGATAGGTAGTAAATAAGGTGAAGGAAGGTAATAGGGAGCTCAAAACTAAACAAGGCAGAAAGAAAATGGAGTTTAAGGCTATCCTGGGCCACTTAGTGGGACCTTGTCTCCTAAAGAGTAAAAAGATGTTGGGACATACCTCAATGGTAGTGTTTGCCTAGGATGGGTGAGAGCTTAGATTCAATTCCCAGTAGAAAAAAAAAGGAGAAGTGAGCAAGAGTGATCTGATCTTTTCACGTAAATGGCGTGTGAATGTGTGTGCGCATGTGTGTGTGTGGTGTTTATGTATGTGAGGACTGGATGTACATTATCTGTACATGTGTATCTGGAGGCCAGGAGGATGCTGGGTGGTCTTCTTTAACATTCTCTGCCTTTAAAAAAAAGATTTATTTCATGTGTATGAGTACACTGTAGCTGTCCTCAGACACACCAGAAGAGGGCATCGGATCCCATTACAGATGGTTGTGAGCCACTATGTGGTTGCTGGAAATTGAACTCAGGACCTCTAGGAAGAGCAGTCTCTTAACTATTGAACCACCTCTCTAGCCTTTGCCTTTTTTTCCTTTTAGATGGGGTCTGTCACTGAAACTGAAGCTAAGCTGACAGTTAGTCAGCCCTAGTTAGGAATCACCTCTGTCCACTACGGTACTAGATTATATGCATCGATGCGGCTACATCTTTATATATATAAAACATGGATGCTAAAATCAAAACTCAAGTTCTCATGCTTGTATTGCAAGCACTCTTCCCTAATGAGTTACCTGTCTAGTCTCTGGTCTTTGTTCTCTTTTTGAGACAAGGTCTTCTATAGCGCAGGCTGGCCTTGAACTCACTATCTCGTGCTGGCCTGAGTTCTTGATTCCCTTTACTTGATAGCCTTTCCTATGCTGGGATTACAGGCATGCACCACCACACCTGGCTTTGACTGTGCTTTAACAGGACCTTAGCAGATATGTTGAGAAAAAACTGGTAAGAGACCTAAGGTAGAAACAAAACCATTGCACTAGAGGTAATGAGACATCAGAGTTTACATAGATTTTGGATAAGTAAAATTTGAAATACATTGGATAGACGGTATGGAAAAGATAAGGAGCTAAGATAATTCCAAAGTAATTGGGCAGAAAAAAAATGGGACCACCTGGGTCACAGTTCTCTGGATGGGAAAAGTTCTAAAGGTGGAAGTCTGTGGTAGGAAGGATGGAAAGATTGGGGTTATGTTCTCACTCCCTGACTCCGATATTACTGTTAGATCTCCATATAGGGATGTCAGGCAGGTATGTACAAGGCTAAAATTTAGGAGAGAACACTAAAGGCTGGAAATAGGGCTGTAGCAGATGACTGAATGTAAGTGAGGCTTAAAGTAATTGGAATAAATTCATATTATAACATCTAAAGACACGAAGGCAGAGAGAAGGGTCCAAGTTGGCAAATAAGGAGACACCAAATTTGTAGACAGTCTTCCTCCACCATTATGAAAACTCCAAGAAAGCAAGGATTTGGTCTTCCATCTTTGTTGCTATAGCTCTGTTCCCCAGTGTAGTCCTGGACACAAAGTAGGACCTTAATAAATACTAGTTGAATAATAACTGGAGAAAGTTATTGCTGATAAAGTCAGAAATAGTCATTGAACTCGGGAAGAAAGTATACAGATTAAGTGTGCTCTAAATGTCTCTTATCATCATAGTATATATTTTAGGAAACTAGGGAAAGTTATGAGAAAACAAACCTCAAATAATTTAATTCTGTTTTCCAGAGTCAACTGTTGGTAATACTTTATGGTTCCGTTTTCGCTTTTCCTATATGCCATGTACATATTAAAAGCTTTAGAACTTTACTGCATAAGCACTTTCTTTTTTTTTTCTTTTTTCAGTTTTATTGGATATTCTCTGTATTTATATTTTAAATGTTATACCCTCCCCCTACTTCCCTCCCTCCTCCCCCTCAACTTGTTTTCATGAAGGTGCTCCCTCTCCTAATCACCCTCTCCACCTCAGTGCCTTGACTGATGATGATGTTGTTCGTCCCATGAGGGTGCAAACCTTTGAGCTATTTCAGTTCTTTCTCTAGCTCTTTCACTGGGGTCCCCATGTTCAGTCTGATGTTTAGCTGCAAGCATCCTCAACTGTATCTGTATGACTCTGGGAGAACCTCTGAGGAGACATCCATGTCTGGTTCCTGCCAGTAAACACTCCTTGGCATCAGCAATAGTGCATAAGCACTTTCTTCACCCAACACATTATGACAATCTTATCATTTAGTTTTCAACCTCACTAATTTGAAAGACAATAAAATATTACACTGAATAGAAAAAATTATACATAGGGTCTGAGAGATAGTTCTATGTTTAAAATTGCATACTGCTCTTGTAGAAGACCCAAGTTCAGTTCCTAGCACCCACATCAGACAGTTTGTAACAGCCTGCAGGGAATTTGAGACCCTCTTCCGAATTCAGTTACACACATGCACATACCCACACACGGACATGCACATATACACATAATTAAAAATAAAACAAATCTTGAAAAAAGAAAAGTCTTAAATATTAAGGGTTAATTTAAAATACATTTTCTTAATAAAAGTAACATTGTAAACATAATTCTGAATCTGTGATTTTTTTTTAAATAGATGCCTAGGAGCTAAATTACTTAGATCAGGGGTGTAAACATTTTAAAGATAAACATTTGAAGAATGTTTTAACATCTATTGGTAAATGACATGTGCAAAGGCTGCATCATTCACACTCACATTACAATGTATGGAAAGCCTATCTTGTTGTCATCTCACTGGCATTAAGTATTATCTTTGTCAATTTTATAGGCCCCAAAATGGCATCATGCTGTTTCAATTTGCATTATTTTGATTACCGGAAAGATTGGACATTTTTCAAATGTTTATTAGCCGTTTGTATTTTCTTCTGAGAATAAACTATCCTTTGCCCACTTTTCTGTTGTTGAGGATACATAGGTTGAAGCTGTTTAAAAGCAAAACAATATCGCACAGTTAAAAAAGTTACCTGAAATATTTTTAGATGCATTTGCAACTTTTAGATTTGCCTTGTTGGAAGTCCATTAAGGGAAAAAAAAATCCACACGACTATTTCAATACTTATCTGGACTTGAGAGAGCTGGTATAGTTATGAACTGGCGGTGATTGTCCGCTCCTGCACAAGAGCTGCACAAAATCAAGCCAGATAAAATCCGAACACAAACTGGATCAGGGAGGGAATCACAAAGTACCACCATGACCTGAGAATAGTGGCGGTTAATGGTGCTGGGAGAGGAGTCAATTTGCTTCAGGGATTCAGCACCCGAGAGACTACCCATGCTCCAGTAAATGGTCCTGCACCCATGCCCACAGAGGCAGTTCTAAGTGGGCTAAAAATAAAACAGCACATGATATAGAGACAGAAGAATGCTGAGGGGAAAGGGGAGGCATTAGAGAAGAAGGGATGGGTAATAGACGTGGGTTTGATAGTTCATTTTTCAAAAATAAAAATTAGGCCAGTCATGTGTGGTAGTGTATGACTTCACTCCCAGTACTTGAGAGGCAGAGGCAGGTATATGAGTTTAAGCCAACCTGGGCTACATAAAGAGTTTCTAGGACATCCAAGGATACAGAGTAAGACCTCATGTCAAAAACAAAGTAAAAACACAAGTTAAAAAAAACACAGCCAGGCAGTGGTGGCACACGCCTTTAATCCCAGCACTCAGGAGGCAGAGGCAGGCAGATCTCTTGAGTTTGAGGCCAGCCTGGTCTACAGAGTGAGCTGCAGGACAGCCAGAACTACACAGAAAAACTCTTTCTCAAAAACCAAACAACAACAAAAACCAAAACAACATCAACAGAAAAAGAGTGTCTAAGCACTTGCATCTAAATCAGAGTAGTAACTACTGGTCCTTTGAAGATCAAGGGGAGCAACTATATTATGCCCTGGTATTGTGGGCAAGTCCCTCCAATGTTGCTTTGGAACACACAACAGTGACTTTCAATTAGCATGATGAATCTTAGAACTAAACTTGAAATCATGTTTCACTGATTATAAAACATGTTTTCACCCCTCCAATTGTAATGGGCTCAAGATTAGACCGTGCATCCCAATACATCTTGTCTTATAATTAGTGTTAGCTGCTGTTTCACACATGACCCCTCTTATAGGCAAGTGCAGCTTACAGTTAACAGATCTTAGGTCCATGCCATTAATAGGCACTGGTACTAAGAATCTTTCCCTGGAGGTAAGAGATGTCTTACTCTAAGTTATGCGTTCATGGGCAGTTGAGCTTTAATATGATAAACATCAGTCATCTTATCCCACTTCCTCCCCCCTAAACCTTACAGTGGCTTTAAAACAGTAAAACTTGGCAATTTAAAATGTGCTTTATTTGGAGGAAGAAGGAAATATAGGTGAGTTTCTTAATAGACCCCGGGTAAGGGCTGGGGGCTAAGCTCAGTGACAGGATTGCCTACGTGGCATGTGAGAGCCTGCGGGCTCTATCTCTAGACATCAGAAGATAAGCTCAAGAAAGAAGTAAGCACACAGAATGCAGGAGCTCGTGCTGCGCACATCAGCACTTTTGAGAGGTGGACTACAAAGGTGGCTTTAACTCTGTGCAGTCCTCACAACAAGGAGAATAAAGGTAGCCATTGTTCTTACGTTCAAGGGAGAAAAAAAAAGAAGAAGAAAGCTATTGAGGAAAAGGCCAGCACTCCTGGTGGCAAGTTCTGGAAGAAATCTGCTGCACAGCGCTACCTTAAAAGATTTGTTGAGTGATACAGTCACAGTTCCTACAAGTCCAACAACAGCTCCTGGACGAAGATAGTTTTGTTTTAAAGGTTTGCCTTCGTGGCACTGTCCATGCTAGGCAGACCCCCACAACAGCAGCAGCAGCAGCGGCAGCAGAGAAGAGCAGTTCTGTAAGGAACCAAAGAGAATCTACAAATGCAGACGTCCTCCATGACAGTGACACCCAACGGCAGGATTTGGAATGTGTAGAGCACTGGTTTCTTGTGTGCAAAGGAGAAGACAATGCAGTGCACGGTGAGGACAGGGAGTCCTGTCCTTTCTGCAGTTACCTTTCTTGTCAGTGATCAAGAAAGGCAGCATCGCCAAGATCTAATTCTAACATGTGGATGTACACTAGTATTCCATCTCTGTCACGGTGAAGTATAATGGCAGAAAGGGAGAGCACAAATTGGGTAGCCTGACTTACAGCTCACCTAGGCTTCCCTCAATGCCCTTTGGAATGTGTTATCTAATATTAGCTAAACAGATATGCATAAGGTCAGTTAGTGACTTAAAAAATTCCCTGCAATGAAGGGCTGGAGAGATGGTTCAGTGGTCAAGAGCCCATACTGCTCTTGCAGAAGACCTGGATTTGTTTCCTAGCACCCACATCGAGGCCACTAACAACTGCTTATATCTCCACCTCCAGGAAGAGCTCATGAACGTATTGACACTCAAGTGCACATACCTCTGCATACACATAATTAAAAATAATAATGATGAGTCTTTCAACAATAATTTCCTGAAATAAAATAGGGAAGCAGCACTGGTAAACAAGAAAACGACAGGGCTGGGGTTGCTGATGTAGCTCAGTTAGCAGAGTGCTTGTCTAACATATACGAAGCCATGAGGTAGGTCCCCAGCACCACACAAAACCAGCCTCCATGTCACATGCTTCTAATCTCAGGACTGGAGAGGTACAGGCAGGAAGACTGGAAGTTCAAGGTTATCCTTGGCTGTATAGCAAGTTGGAGGTCAGTCTCAAATACATTAAACTGTCTTTTAAAAAAATGAAAGGAAACAAAATGAAACAAAGAATAGTGAACCTCAGAAGAGGAAGAGAAGGAAGAGGAAAAAGATGACGGACAGCAGAGCTGATGCTTCTATTGCCTGTATGAGTTCTGCATCAGCCACATGATCAGACTCAACCAATGACGACTTAATCTTAATTCACAAGAAGACAGCTGAAATGAAAATTATTATACAAAAGACTATTAGAAATGCCAGGATGTTCCAGTTTGAGCGTATATCATACCTCAAGATATCAGCTAATGGAGGTACTATAAAGCTAATGTAATTATCATGGTATTCTAAAATGAAGCATTCAGAACATGAAGACAAATGACTCTTTTAAGTTTCATGTTTTGAGTCATAGGATACTCAACCCAGCACTTTAAAAAATACTGTCACATGTAGTGATAAATATTTAGAAGTATTTTTTCAGCTTCCTATAGTCTAAAAGCAAAAAAAAAAAAAAAAAAAAAAAAAAAAAAAATACCTGTTCTTCCTGCCACAGTAAAACAAATAACTCTAACATGAAGGAGAAAAAAAAGATGTCAAACTAAAACACATTCTTTTGTCAGAAAATATGTTTAGAAGACATATAGAAAACATTGCTGAGAATTGGAAGAAACAAGCATTATAACAAATTATGTAGTGTGGGAGGTTTGCTATGCAGTCAGATTGAGTACAGCTATTTCTAACATGGCTCAGCTTGAAGTATGCACAAGATTGTATTTAATAATAAAAGTGCTTTTCTGAACAATGGACAAATATGTTCCAAAGAAGAAATATTCTGCAAAATATATGACTTCTTAAACCAAAACTAGTTTATTATTTTATCGGACAATGGGAGAATTCTCACGGAGGCGATAGTGTTACCCTCTTACTCCTGGTCTCCCAGTTATATGAGAAATATCATTCTGTCTTCTTTAGGGGATCTTCCCCTACTAGCCCTCAAAATGTTGTTCCCAGGGTCTCATCCTAGTAGATTGAGGGATAAAGAAGAACAATTTAACCAGAATTTATGGAGAGAGACTCAGTGGATATGGGGAGGATTGGGTAGCCTTAACAATCACTCTTTTGGTTCCTCTCTAAACCCTAGGTATACCCAGCATCCAGAGCAAGTCTCTGGCCTTTGCTCTCATCCATTCCATGCCCCTCCCACTATGCTGACTTCTAATATCATTGGTGATCTCTGCCTATCTCATTTTGTATTTTGTGGAAAGGAGATTATGTCGTATATATTACCTCGTGTCTGGCCTGTGACATTTAGCTACATTCTTGAAGTTGTTTGTCTAGTCTTCATTCTTGTTGCCATATAGATAGACTACAACTATTTTGCCCAGTCCTCTTCTACTGAGCATTGGGTAAGAAACATACTAGAAGGCTGGGTGGCTCTGACCATATGTACAAGTTTCTTCAGAGAAGGAAGAAGTCTTTCCTTTGAGACTGGGACATGGATCAATGGTAAACCACATATCTAACAAGAAAAACCTGAGTTCAATCCCAAACACTGCAAAAAAAATTTTTTTTTACTTACTTCAAACTTCAAAAACCCATATATCAGATTTGGTTCCTAGTCCTGAAATTTAAAAGTATGACATGGGAAGTCTAAACAAAGCATTCTGCAAAGTGCATTCCCATGCATATTGCTTCTGAATCCTCTGGAGGCTTGAGCAGGTAACTCATGGCTCAAAGTTTGAGATGTGCATATAGTTTAAAAGTCAGACAGATCTAATTTGAAATCCCTGCTTAATTGGTTAGTATCTAATTTGGGGGGGGTTTCTTGGTTTTCTTATAGTGTGAAGAATTACAATTCTTATTTCATGAGTCTGTGGCCTGTTTGAAAGTGTTTAACAGATATAGAACATTCAACACAGTGCCCAATACAGGGTGACTATGAATGGCTGTACCATTTCTCTATCACCTACTGAGAAAAACGAGTAAGACCTCCAGCCTGGAACCAGTATAGAACAATTACCTTATAACTAAACAATTTGGAGCTACAATACAGTTTATTATTATGTGACTGTGCCTGCAGTCACTATTAGGCATACTAGAGATGAAGCCTAGAGACCTGTGTGTCCTAGGAATGGGCTTTCAACATCATTCATTTGGCAATAAGCTCTACACATCATTCATGATGTTTCTATTAACCTATTATTGCTGTTGTTATTTTTCTTAAATGCCCATTTAAATAACCCTCAGCGTCCTTTTACACTGATGTCAGGTTCAGCATGCATGAATTACAGAGAGGAAAACAAAAACCCCAAGTGAAAGACTTTGGCTGGAGGGAGGAGATTATATGAAAATGAATCCTGCTCAATAGGCTAGCCCTGTGTGGCCCTGCACATTATTACACAGGCTTACACTACCAGGGCTTGCTGCTTTATTTTCTAATCACTGTGTTTTCAAGTCCGCCTTCAAGATCATTGAGTGCTAAACTGTCTTTCCCCAAGCAGGGTCAGCTTCTCCAGCCTCCCTTATAACCCAGTTCATGCTGGGATAAAGAGGAAGGTAGGAATGTTAAAACAATAATACTATGGTCTGAGTCCAGCAACGGGTAATCAGACCCTAGCAAGGTAGAGGCTGTTACCTGGGAGGTTATTGGAAGAAAATAGGCCTGGCTTGCAATGACTGACTTCATTCCTACTTTCCTTCCTTTCTCCTTCTCATCCTGCCCCCTGTGATCAGATGGAATAATTCTTTTCCTATGTTTATTTCCCTAAGAATGACAGAAAAGCTTTGCTCAGACACTAGCTAAAGACACAAGAGCTTCAAGACTTGTTTTCCCCATTGCTGGGTTTTAACCCCAAGCACGGAACTTAGATGGACAGCCTCTATTAAGAAAACTTCTCTAATTCAATGTGATACTGCCATGCCTCAAAGAAAGCGAATGTTTCAAACTTCAGTATTATGAAACAGGTAAATTAGGAGACTATTGTTCACATGAAGAGAAGATTCAACATAGCTTTCTTTAAACAATGAATAAAATGTAACAAATACAATTTGGAATACATTCAATCTTTTAAGGAGGCATCTGAGAGAAAAAATAGAAATCAGAAGAAGTGGTTTGTACAACATTAATGTAAAATTTCAAAGTACTTTGTGAACATTTCTTATACATATTTAGCCAGTGTATCTTATCCCCCCCCAAATTATTCAGTCTCTCTTGTCTCCAAATAGATAAGATGAAATAGAAGCAAGGAGTGGCAGAGCCCTGACTTTTGACTGGAGCCAGCCAGACATACAGCATCGATTCACACTTCATGGCAATACCATCACCTGTTCCACTCCTTTGGGGTAGTAGACTTGGAAAATAGAAGAAATGTGATTTGTTCAAATCCACACAATAATTTCACAACAAAACTGTGTAACATAGCAGGCTTCGGTGAATGGAGACTAACTTCCGGCTTCATCAGCCCCAAGCCTTTGCACTTTGGGCTAGGCCAGGTCCCTCTTGCTAATGCTAGGTTCCTCTGTTGGCAGCTGTAGTGCCCCAGAGGCCATGAATGACTGCTTTGTTCGCTCTGTCTTACCAAGAACCAGCATACCCTCCCCCACCACCCCATCTCTGTCTCTCTGTCTCTCTGTCTCTCTGTCTCTCTGTCTCTCTGTCTCTCTGTCTCTCTCTCTCTCTCTCTGTGTGTGTGTGTGTGTGTGTGTGTGTGTGTGTAGATCAAAGAGACTCTTCATGCCACAGAGCTGGGCTCATAAGCTGATGATATTGTGCCCAAGTTCTAGACCAAACACAGATATTAGGCTTATATGGTATTTTAACAAATTAACTATCTCTCTAGCCATTTCTACTTCTTCCTACTCCCAGTCTAACAATCTGAAAAACACTCTGTGACAGGATCCAATATTTCAGGATACCACAAAATGATACTTCTGCATCTGCCAGGATCAAGGACTACTACCTTCCTCTCTTTACAGACAGCAGCAGAATGCTATCAGATAAGACCCTCAACTTTCACTATTCTTTCTCATAACTTGAATCCAAATTCACACAGCTTGACCAAAACATAGCCACTGACTATCTCCTAAATCCAATCTGAAATTCTTCCTTCTGTCTTTTCACCTCATTTGCTCTCTCTGCTGACTTTGGATGTTCTCTTTGGAAACTTTCTCTCCCCTTGGTACCCTGCTTTCTCAGTCATTTGAGAAATAAATTTCTCCTCCCCTTCCATAATCCTTCTCTGCTGGGTCTTTATAGGTCTTTCTTGGGATTCTGTCCTGGGAAGATAAAAGTAGATTAATTTAGCCAAATTTTATGTACAGACAGAATTAGGAATACTCTCATAGATTTAACTGCAGCTTGTCTGTTTTCTTTCCCCAAGAACACAATAATGTACATTGTTCCATGTACAGTGATTCTGTCCTGGCTGGTTTTATGTCAGCTTGACACAAACTGGTATTGTCTGCGAAGAGGGAGCCTTAATTGAGAAAATGCCTCCAGAAGACTAGGTCCTAGTGGGTAAGGCTGTGGGGTATTCTCTTGATTGATGATTGATGTGGAGGGGTGGAGTTCATTTTCTTAATTAGTAATCAGTGGGGGAAGTTCATCCCATTGCAGGTTGCCATACTCCTTGGCTGATGGGTTCTGTAAGAAAGCAGGCTGAGCAAGTGGCGTAAGCAAACCAATAAGCAGTACGCTTCCATGGCCTCTGCCTCCGCGCCTGTCTCCAGGTCCCTATTTTGGCTTCCCATAACAGATTTTGACTTGGGATATGTAAGCCAAATAAGCCTTTTTTCCCTAGCTTGTTTGTGGTCATGGTGTTTCATCACAGTGATAGTAACTGTGACTAAGACTCCTAGAGTTAGCTTTGTCATAGAATTGTTTGAGGTGACTGGTGATGGTTTTGTTTGTTTTACGTGGGGTTTTTGTTGTTGTTTTAAAAACAAAGTCTTGTTATATAGCCCAGGCTAGCCTCACACTTGTCACATCTATTGTAACTAGGGGTTCTATTGTTGTGATAAAACACTGTAAGAAAAAAGTCACTTGTGGGGAAAGTGTTTATTTCAGTTTACACTTCCACACCACACTCTTTTATCACTGAGGGAAGTCAGGACAGGAACTTAAACAGGGCAGGAACCTGGAGGCACGAACTGATGCAGAGGCCATGGAGGACTGCTGCTTACTGACTTGCTAAACCTGCTTTTTGTTTGTTTGTTTGTTTGTTGTTTTTTGTTTTTTTTTTTGAGAACCCAGATACCGGCCTAGGGGTATTACCATACATAGTGAGCCAGGCCTTCCCAAATCAGTCATCAATCAAGAAAACACACTACAGACTAGCCTATCTTCGTTTTTTTTTTTTTTGAGACAGGTCTCTCTATGTAAACCTGGATGTCCTATAACTTCCTAATGTAGACCAGGCTGGCCTCGAGCTCACAGACATCTACCTTCCTCTGCCTCCCAAGAGCTGGAATTTAAAGTTTGTGTGCTACCAAGCCCAGAGAAAGACAAAACTTTTGGAGGCATTTTCCAATTAAGAGTCCCTCTGTCCAAATGACTCCAGCTTGTTTCAAGTTGGTATAAATCTAGACAAGACACCATCTTAGCCTCCAAGTGCTAGTATTCCAGGAGTGAGTCACCCACCATTAGTACTATCCTAAGGCATCTTTCTTAGTAATTATTTCAATCCACTTCCTTCTAAGGTAACCCACTTTCACTGTCATCAATTTGACCACCACCTTTTTCATGCTGTTTCTACAATCTCTGCCTTCAGTTCCAAAGTCTCTTCTGAGCGCCACAAACAACACTGACCAGATCACAGTAAATGGAAATCCCCATGGTGCCTTTCACACACTCCTCTTTCCTAATGCTCCTTGCAGTGACCACACTCACAAATGCTGGAACCAGGAAAACTAGCCTTCCTTGACCCTACACCAACTTCAGACTAGATTACTAAATTCTGATGCATTTGCCTCTTTAATATCTCCCAAGTTCTCCTTCCCCCATTTATTCCATAAACTAAAACACATTAACGCTCATCTAGATTACTGCAATATCCTACTAACTGAAACAGAATAGCTTAATAAAGAAAATACAAGAGTATAAAATAGGAGGTGGTGGTGTTCAACCTGATATGGTACATATATGTATGGTGCATTGAGCACTAAAGATTTCTCTCTTTTGGCAGTATTGGGGGTTGACCCTAGGTCCTCATGGATGATAGGTAAGTGTTCTACCACTGAGCTATAATCCCAACCCTACATGAACTGAACACTAAAAAATTACTTATTATAGATCCTCAGAGCTCAAGATGAACTAGATTACTTATGAAGGTGTCCGAGTTTACTCTAAAGCTGTATATGGCCACTGAGTATTTGAAATTGTATTCTGATTGAGATATATGATAGGTTCTTTCTCTGACGATGGTGAAATGAGCCAATTCAAGCCAGATTAGATTATATTAAAAGCAGGTTTTTTGGGAAGCTGCTTTTGGACTGTTGGGAGTTAAATAGCCTCAAGGACCAAGGCCAAGGAAGTCACCATGGGGAAAGGGGAGTGTTGGAGAGGGACAGAGAAAGAAAGGGCACCAGCAGAGAGAAAAGAGCAAAGTAAGAGCAACAGAGAGACAGGGAGGAAGGGAGGAGAGAGAGAGGGGGGGGAGGGAGGGAGGGAGCAAAATGTGTGGGTTATACAAGGGAAGAGCCTCTGGAAGGATAGTCCAGCCCCTAGGCTAGAAAGTTCAGGGTTGGGGGCAGGGTATGTCAGGTAGGGACAGAGGGATGCTGGGAGAACCTGAAGGCCAGGTCTGCTTTGGTGTGTAAAATATGCACTTCAATTCTTTGTTCCAGGATCCAAAACCAAACGATATATTTTAAGTATAATATATATATATTGGATTTTAGACTTCTATGGGGAAAAAAGCAGTAGAAAATGACCCAGTGAATAAGAGTACTTGCCACCCAAGCTTGATTGTCTGAGTTCAGATCCTCAGAAACGATATGTACTCTAGATGTAGTGGCCACATATCTGTAATCACACATGACATCTTATGCACCTTCACACACAAACATATCATATGTACATATATATAAACTAATAAATAATACTTTTATATGGATGGCATGTTGACATAATATTCATGATACATGGCACTAAATAAGATACATCATGGGGGCTGGAGACATGGCTCAGCGGTTAAGAGCACTGACTGCTCTTCCAGAGGTCCTGAGTTCAATTCCCAGCAACCACATGGTGGCTCACAACCATCTGTAATGAGATCTGATGCCCTCTTCTGGTGTGTTGAAGGCAGCTACAGTGTACTCATATACATAAAATAAATACAGCATTTTAAAAAATGATACATCAATATATATTGTTTTACTTTTTAAACTGTGGCTGC
Organism: Micromys minutus; assembly: GCF_963924665.1. Classification (NCBI taxonomy): domain Eukaryota; kingdom Metazoa; phylum Chordata; class Mammalia; order Rodentia; family Muridae; genus Micromys; species Micromys minutus. Next base: position 40,481,278 of record NC_137970.1, on the reverse strand, counting down.
TAGATAATTTAATTGCACATATGACTTGAATTCTATTTCCATTGGATAGCACTGTTCTATAGATAGAAAGTGGAGTGTGCCACTTTCAAGGGTCTTTAAGACACCCTAAAAATATACTGGCTCACTGGTTAGTGAGTGTGTGTGTGTGTGTGTGTGTGTGTTTGTATGCATGTATCTGTATGTATGTGTGACAGTATTTATGTGTAGTTGCAGAGGCCAGAGATTACATGGGTTGTCTGTCCTCCATTGCTATCCACATTATATTTTGAGAGAGTCTCTTACTAAACCCAAAAATCACCAGTTCAGCTAGATTGGCTGGTCAGCAAAATCCTCCTGTCTCCATCTTCCCAGCAATGAGGTGTGTGCCACCATGCCCAGATTTTACATGAGTGCTAGAAATCAAACTCAGGTCTTCATGTTAGCAAGGCAAGCTCTTTACCAACTTTACCAATTGGCTCTTTACCAACTGAGTCATTGCCCTAGCTCCAGAAGGATCCTTTTCTTACCCCCCAAATAAATCTAAAGCTTTAAAAAATGTAATCTTACCCTCAAATGGTGGGATTGTCTTAACTTGGGGATAAGGTTAACAGAGTTCTCCCTGATAAAAACTTCATCCATTCAATGGATAAAATGTGGCTTTTAAATAAGACCCAATATATTAAGGTCACAGTTACAAAAAGGTTCTCCTAAGGTATTTCAGCATCCTGGCAAACATCCACACACCAAACTTTTGTCTTCTATTAAGTGGAAATGAACTCTAAAGTGGGGGCTGTGGAGTCCCTTCTTTTATTTCTTTCCACATCACCTGGTATATTGCTGTATTTATAAGTTGTCACCCTTTGGATGGTTGTGAATCTGCTTGGTAAGGGACTGAGTTTTCTCTCACTTACTTCCTAAAATCCTATATCATTGGATGCTTTAAATCCTCTGCATTGCCTGAATGATGACCTATGTGCTTATTTGATTTCTATACCCCCTAACACCAAAATAAAGCAAAGTGCTGACCTTTTCTTGGATTTAAGCTTTTTTTTTTTTTATAAGGAATTTGGCATTAGACAAATGGGTGCTTAGGAAAATAGTGAGGTAAATAAATTCATTGATTCCATGGGTAATACACCTGACTACTATCAATCTGTAGAAATGGGTATTGCATTTGGACATGAACCAAAAGGAAAATGTCTAACAATAACCTTGGGCAGAATTCCAGTTGACCATAGTAAATTCTCAAGGAAGCTCATGTTCATTTCTTTGCACCAATACAGCACAATTAAAAGCATCTTGCTTTTAAAATGTATGCTGTTCTAAGTGGCTAAGTAGAGGGTGATACTAGTAAAAGAAATATGGCAATAACTGGAAACCCAGTCATCTCTTTGAGTACCAGTGGGTAAGTGTCCACATCCCAACTGACATAATGCACCTTCTCTGCAAGACAGCAGTCTCTTGGCGCTGCTCCACTTTGAAGTAAAACCCCAAATGAACTCCTGCTAATGTGGCACATTGAACCAGCTCTTTTTTATTTCCAAGGCCTCCTATGGTGATCAGTGCCACATCCATCTTCATATAAGTGGATTTTTAGAGGCTAGAATTATAGCTTCCTTCTGACAACAGAATGTGCCCTAAGAGGAACTTGACTAGGTCATTAACTAAATCTTCAAGCAGACCGCTTTTAGAACAGCTAGTCATTGTTAGGAAGGGTTTGTAGAGACACTGGTCCCACAGTCAGAGGGCTGGAGCATTTTGAGGACAGTCCATGCCTGCAAAGAGTATTCCTCCCCTAAAAGATAGATCTCCAAGGAGAGTAGTTACATCATCTCACCCAAGACCTCTCAGCTCTTCTTCAAATCCAAGCTCCAAATCACCTTGTATCATATTTAAGCAGGAATCATTAAGCAACAGAAAACCCATCAAGAGTAAATATCATCATAATAAAAATATCTCAGAAACATCTCCAACTGGATACCATGGTAATCTGAGCAATAAGGTTATACTCCTAAAACATAGACCATAGACCATAAAAGTGAAATGATTTTCAGTGATTATTTTTATAATGCTTTCAGCAGTACTAACTTACTCTATGTGGTCATTTCCTTTTGTATGTTTCTGCAATGTGGAATAAAGAAGCTAGGAAGACTACGTATTTTCTCTTTACAAACTTTTCACCTTGAAGTATGATTCAATGGCATCAATAGCATTATTGATTTGCACCAAAAATACGGATTGCTTTAAAGCTTTTTTATTCAGGAAATCCCAGTCTTCCTTTCAATGACTTGGAGAAAAGATCTGACATCAGATGGATTCTGAGTATTGGAGTTTCATTCCTAAGCTGGCTTCTTCTCTCAAATCCTTGACACACTTTCCAAAGTTACTTATTCAACCCAATATACATACCCTTTTGACTGCTGATGGCTGTAATCAGGAGTGACCCACATGTAATTATCTTGGTGAATAGAAAAACACAGACTTCATAATATTTGAAGGATGGAATTCTTAGCAGTGCTTCATGATCAACAGAAAGATAAAAAAAAAAAAAAAAGAAAGAAAGAAAACGGGAAATGGTAATTTCCCATTTTCTTGTCCCATTACCGCTCTTCATCAAAAAACTTTATTAAGTAGTTAGCATGTGCCTTAGTTCCTGAAGCAAAAGTCCAGGCAAAAGAAAGTTAGTTCTGATAACTAAATCAAACTTTAGGGTATAACCAACTCAACAAGGAAAGTTTGCTCCTAACAAAAAAGATGCTTCACAAAATCTAGTTTAAGCAGGTTTTTAAATAGCCAATTTTAGCAGCCCGCAGAAACCTTTTATCAAAGTAGATCAAACGGTTATTTCAACAGTCAGTTTTGGAGCACACCTCTCATACCTCTTGGGATCACCCCAAGCCCCCAAAAGATAGGAAGATTCTGCGTCTTACTTGAATGTATTCTATAGGCATGAGTTTATACTTTTCAGGTATATTGCTCTAGGCCCTTCAAAGGGTTCTTTAGGGAGTTACTCAGTTTCACTGAAGGAATTCTGTCAATCCCTTATTTCTGCACATGTGTGGAAGGTGAAGGTGAGGCACTGATGGGTTGTCAAAATTGAAAGGGAAAGAGCAAACTGAAATTATTCCCTTCTGGGAGTACCTCTGCATACCCCTTTCAGGCCAACTAACCAAGGAGCAGACAGCTAAAAGGTGAGAGGGAAAGAAAATACACAAAGAAAACTGGCGCTGGATACTGCCTTTCTCTCTGCTGCCCTAACTCTTTGTCCAAATGTACATGGTTTCAAATTTGCATATTGCACTTATTTTAAAAAGTATATTCTGGGAGATTTTGTAATGCACCTTTAGCAGTCAGTTTTTCTCACTGTTAACTATGAGTTGCTTAGTGGTCCAGAGAAATTTTTTAATAAACCAACTTATCAGGAAAATTTATATGACAGACGTGCACAGAGGCCACATGACTTAGTCACTAGCTAATGGGCTAAGAAGTAGTTAATACTCAAATACTCTAAAACATGCCTCAAAACACAGAAACTGCTCTAATATAACTATCTCTGGTTATCTGATTTCAGAAAGTTGATCCAAGCCTACCTTCAAACCCTTATTAAGAAATAACAAATTCAATAATAAATTAGCATTGACATCTGTAAATCCAGATTATGTGGGGGCTCACATAAAACTCTACACCAAAGAAAACCTCTTTAAAAAAAAAAAAAAAAAAAACTGTCTCCCTAGTCTCAAACTGCACAGCCAATCAAAACACTTTACGTTTTTACTTGGGAGAAATCCTTGAAGAAAAAATAACTCTTGTGTGTGTGTGTCTTGGATTTGGGGTTTCAAAGAGCACTATCCCCGAGTTGTACAGGATTTCAAGCTTCAGGAAACCTACAACCCATTTGATATATATTTTTCTTAATTTCCTGAGGCCAAGTTGCTGAAGTGGTTGAGAAGAAACTTCCCCATTTACCTAAAGGATAGAGCAAGTGTGAGAGGAGCTGCTCAATGGAGACGCAGTTACTGAGAAGAAAGCTCTAGCCCATTTCCGTACTTTCATTCTTAAAGGCATGCATCCCCATTCTAAATAAATGTGGCATCTCCAGGTTGCCATTGCCTGACTAGAAATCTTCAGTATCATCCTGAAAATTTATGCTTCATTTTAAAAGCACGTTATTTCTCCATATGCATCCTCAAGGTATTGTTTATTTTGAAAATATCAAAGGAATGAGAGTGTTTTGTTTTTTTATATAGTTTTCATTTGGCATTAGGTATTAAAGAAGGGAAGAGAGAGAGAGAGAGAGAGAGAGAGAGAGAGAGAGAGAGAGAGAGAGAGAGAGAGAGAGAGAGAGAGAGAGAAATCGTTCCTGAGCTAGAATTTAGAATTTCACCAGGAAAGCAGTCCAAGGTTTGTGAAGAAGAAAACCATTTTAAAACTGTGACAATGCACCTAAAAGGAGCGGGGCGCGGAAGGTCATTCTGTCTCCTCCCAAAGCACAAAAAAACACAACATATCCCCAGCAGTCCGTTTCCTACCCAGCCAACACAACAATGCTTTGTAAGCTGAGAACTGTGTCCGGTATAGGAGCTAAGTATAAACAGCTGAGAAGGATTAGGCTGCAGCTCCATTCTCGTTTACATGAAAATTCTGTAAGCATCGTTTTTTTTTTTTTTTCCTCGCTGGCTGCGGGCACAGAAGGAACTCTTTTGTGCCATAGCCACACATACATTTTCATCCTTTGTCTTTACTTACCAGTCGAGGCTGTGGGCATGTGTGCTCTATTTCCTCCATGGTTTCTGAGGGAGGCTCATTGGAAAGGGATTTTGGGATACCTGTTTCTGACTCAGCATCAGTGGTAAGTACTGGCATGGCCAGTGAATGCTCCCTCCAGCTCAAAACCCTCTGGGAGTCTCCTCCCAGGCAAAGAATGTTTTCTTTGTCACGTATTTTTCTCTTCCATACCCATCCCCCTTCTTCTTCCCTTCTTTTTGTCTTCCCTGGGGGGAAGTAAAGAGGTTACCCCCCCCCAATGCACACACCACCCCTCTCTTTCTCGGAGAAGCCCAGAGGCAGGGCCTCAGTTTATCACTATAACAACCAGACAGCACGGGAGCGTCTGGTGCGGATACAGTATCCTCATTTGCATGGAGCGCGCTGGTTGGTTACTGTCATCATAGTACCACTCCACCTGGGAGCGGCCGGGGCCCATTGGCTGGCCTGTCTTACCCACAGGGCCTGAACTTGCTGCTTTTGTTTTTTGTATTTAATTCACTTGTGAAGGTCCATGCCTGGTAAGGACTCCCTGCACTTCTTAGATAAGATAAAGCTGTTTCCTGGGGTGCCCCAGACGCATCGCAAAAGAGCTTAGCTATAAAGGACCATTCCCTGGCATGAGTGTATGATGCGGTTGTAGTCAGAACAGTTGCTAAATACGAATCACTCTGAAGGCAGAGCCACTTTAAAGCCCCAAACCACTAGGTCAATTGTCAGCTGGTGTCTGAGGGCTTGTCAGGGAACTCATTGTGGGCGCCTGAGTGTTCACCTTCTGGGCTGCATAAGACAGGAACTCTGGCAGATGCCTAAGGCCTGGAGTCTATCCCTGGGGCTGCTACAGGAGGAACTTTGAAGGAGGTAGGTTGTCTTTGACAGCCTGCCTCCCAGGTCTGACCGCCCTCTCTTCCTCACTCAGCCAGCCGTTCCCCTTTAGTCTTACTGTCATGTCATCTGTTCCACAGTACCCTTATCTAACATCCGTTATCCCTATAGTATAGAGCCTATACTCCTATCCAAGTGCTCATGGCAATCTGAGAAAAACAAAACAGAATGATGTGCCTTAGTGTTTATATTATTCGAGAACATCAGTGTAAGAGGAGCATTCTGAAGACACATTCCAAGGAAAGAACTTGCAAAAGTGTTTGTTCTAGTGAAATGTCATGTCTAATATTAGTAAGAAATAAAATCACTAGTATTTGTTAAGCACAGGTGCAGTGCCAAGTACTTTACTTAGATCTTCCTTAATCTTCCTAAGAACCCAAAGCAGATCCTATTATTATCCCCATGTTCTAAGTAAAGAAATTGCAACTTAGAGCACTTGCTTAGGGTTTCAAAGTTCATAAGCAATGGAGCTGGCATTTGAGGAATGGGGGAGGGCAGGCAGGGATATAGCAAGTGTAGCAGAGAAGGAACTAAGGAAGAACACACTTAAGCCAAGAAATCCTTATGCTTCTAAAGCTCTCATGTTTGTCTCTAACTATAGTTTCCATCTAAGCGTGGCCCCAGACCAGCAGTTACAACATCAAAATCACCAGCCAGGAATGTTTTTATTTTATTTTATTTTTAATTGGATACTCTCTGCATTTACATTTCAGATGTTATCCCCTTCCCCCAATCCCATCTACCCTCACCCTCCCATTGCCTCCATGAAGGAGCTCCCTCTCCCACCTCAGCGCCTTGGCATTCCCCTACACTGGGAAAACACACCTTCACTGGACCAAAGGCCTCTCCCCCATTGATGTCAGACAATGCCATCCTCTGCTGCATATGCAGCTGGGGCCATGGGTCTCTCCACGTGTGCTCATTGGTTGGTGTTTTAGTCCCTGGGAGCTGTGGTGGGTTTGGTTAGTTGATCATTTTGTTCTTCCTATGGGGTTGCAAACTCTTTCAGCTTCTTCAGTCATTTCTCTAGCTCCTTCATTGGGGTCCCTGTGTTCAGTCCGATGGTTAGCTGCAAGCATCCTCCTCTGTATCACTATGGCTCTGGCAGAGCCTCTGAGGAGACATCCATATCAGGTTATCCAGGAATGTTTTAGGAATGGAAATTATTGGTCCCATGACAGATCCAGAATCAAATTTCGCAGGTTTGAGATGGGGCTTACATTGGCATTTTTAATGAACTTCTAGGTAATTCTAATGCTGCATGTATGAAGACCATAACTTGAGAAACAGTAGTTCAAAGGATAGGAAAAAAATGCCAGCCTCGGGGCTGAAGAGATGGCTCAGCGGTTAAGAGCACTGACTGATGTTCCAGAGGTTCTGAGTTCAATTCCCAGCAACCACATGGTGGCTCACAACTAGTGGTTGTGAAATCTGATACCCTCTTCCCATGTGTCTGAAGACAGCGACAGTGTACTCATATATATAAAATAAACAAATCAGTGTACTCATATATATAAAATAAACAAATCAGTGTACTCATATATATATAATAAACAAATCTTTAAAAAAAATACCAGTCCCATCTTTCTTATTGAATTGAGGAGGATCAAATAGATACACCATCACTCTCCATGAGTTCAAACCTGCCCTGCTAATGTAAAGAGATGCTGTTTTTATCGGTTCTTAAATAAACAAAGGGATAACCTTAAAAGAAGAGAAATAGGTACTGTAGCAGAATATTAGTTAAGTTGACCATTAAAAGCCTGTCAGTTTAAGCCAGGTGTGATGATGCATGCCTTTAATCCAAGCACTTTAGAGGCAGGGCCTAGGAGTTCAAGGAAAGTCTGGTCAACAAAGGAAGTCTAGGACAGCTTGAGCTACAAAGAGAAACCCTGTCTTGAAAAACAAACAATGGAAGCAGGTTGAGGGGGAGGAGGGAGGGAAGGTGGGGGAAGGATATAACATTTGAAATGTAAATACAGAGAATATCCAATAAAATTGGAAAAAGAACCAACCAAACAAACAAATAAACAAAAAAGCTGTTGATCCAGAACTCTTCACTTAGTTTCAGGCAGATTTTTAGGACACGAAGGCAGCCATGCTTTTTGCCAAAAATATTATAAGCCACATGCTAATATTCTTCTCTGAAACCTCTTGATCTGGGCCCCCACAATTCAAATCACCTTCTACTTGTACGATCCAGTTTATCATAGAGATGCCCTGCCAAGTTCTGTCTTAGTTGTGGTTTTGTTGCTGTGAAGAGACACCATGATCATAGCAAATCTTACAAAGGAAAACATTCGATTGGGGCTGGCCCACAGTTCCGAGGGTTAGTCTAACATCATCCTGGCAGGAAGCATGGCAGCAGGCAGGCATCTGGATCTGCAGGCAATACTTTTGTTTGGAGAAATATGGAACACTGGGACTTTGAACCAGAAAAGCAATTGGACACTTTGTGTGGGACTTAATGAGCCATCCAAGTACAAGTATGGAAGACAGTGGTGCTGAGGGTGACTCTTCCCGCTGCCTGAGGATCCAGATGTAGAACTCTCAGCTACCTCTCCAGCACCATGTCTGCCTACATGCCATCATGCTTCCCACACAACCATAAATGGATTAAACCTCTGAAACTGTAAGTCAGCCCCAAGTAAGTGCTTTTCCTTTATAAAAAAAATAAAGGACACACCAAACTCGTCAATTTAAGTCAGGATGATATCACTCACTTACAGTTAATCACCTATGCTTAAGAGAAGTTGAGGGTAAGAGCACACACTGCTGCTTTTGCAGAGGCTCTGAGTTCACTTGCCAGCACACATATTAGATACTTTACAACCACCTGTAAGTGCAGCGCCTGGGAGAACTAATGCCTCTGGCCTCCAAAAGCACCTACATTCACTTACATATACCTACTGTTCTCCAATACCCACCCCCACAGGAACATGAATATACACATAATTTAAAATTCCTTTGAATGAAAGAGAACCTCAGCTACTCTTGGTCATGTTGAGAAGGGTCCTCTCCTTCCTATTCTACCTGCCCTTCTAGAAGCACAAAACACCTCAGGCCACAGGCTTTGTTCTACCAAGATGATTGGCACAGAAGAAACAAACCCTGCACTATATATATATTTTTAATCACTTTATTGTAATGAACGCACAAGTAAAGACACCACACATCTGGATTAGATAGAGTAGCCACTCCAAAAAGTAAGGTGGTCAGTCTGAAGCGCTACATGACAATGAACTTTTACTATACAGTTAGAATAGTCATTCTGAAGGCCTTGACCTTCACTTGGGCTTTTACATTTTCATTGTTATTTATAAGCCCCCTTTCACCAGTGAGGGTTGATGAGGGTGCCTTTGTCAATCTTGTTATTTTCCATCTGGATCCACCTCCCCTCCACGCCCCCACCTCCTCCCCCAAGTGGTTTGCAGAGTGTTGTGCCCTGAGAACACTTGAGACATTCTCACTCCTCCCATATCTACTGAATGAGAGTGGAGCCTAGGAATCTGGGATTTTATGAGAAATCCCTGGTTTAGTAGGAATTGTAACACTTGCTAAAGTTTGTGAACCATGAGCTGGCGTCACTTGTTCACAGTGGCAAGCATCTAACTCCCAGGGCATTCTGAGTCAGTGAGCTGCTGGGATAGTTCATTGTCCTCCATCCCCTCTCTAGAATAAGAGGCTCACTGTAAGGTAAGAGGCTTGCTTGCTAGTTGAGTTCTGATGTCTAGCTGGTTCCTGAAGGCCCCTTGCCCCAGAGCCTGAACCAGTCTTGTGCTTCCAGCTCTCTGCATTTCGGTCTCAAAATGGGCAGATACCTTCCCCTCCCCTGTACTTCTTCACTGTCCCAGCAATGCAAAGGCTGCTTCTCCATAAAGATCTTCACTGAGTCCTCCGTGTCAGACTCTTACTCGTCCTATGTTCTCTGCAGCTTTGGTTCCATCTGCCCTGAGAGTCAGCTAGCCAAGGCCACGCCTACTCCTCCTATTCCAGCCTAGTCTTAGCTTGTCCCAGGCCCTTTCTCCACAGTTGACATTACAGCTGTGTGCCACCATGAGCACATCATCCTTATAATTGGGAAAAAAAGAACACTAATTCCTTCTAAAAGGCATATGAGGCTGCACACGTGCAACTAGAAAGGCATATGGATGTCAGTGCAAAGAAATCAGAAAGCTGAAGCAAGGAACAGGGCTGTGGCTTACTCCGTGTAATTATCAGAGGAGAGGAAACAGACTGGGATGGTTGCTCAGAAACTGCCCCACTGAGGTACATCTAGATTTTATAACCTATCTCTCTCCTGTTGAATTTCATTTGAGTCACATCCCCACTTGTCCTTCTGTGGCTCAAAGTTAAGGTCTAAACCTTGGCAGTCTGGAGAAAAGCAGCCATGTTAAGTCATGAAACCCATGCACAAATCCTTTTTATCTATTCTAGGAAAATCTTGGTAATAAACTGAATTCACAACAGGAAGCGTGGAGCCTTTTTTGTTGTGCTTTCTCCCATGAGATGGTTATCATTGTAGCACAAAATCTAATATTGCAAACTTTCAAATGAATAAACAGATTCCCTGTGCTTAGGTGACTTCACCAACATTGCATAGTAAATAATAAAAGTCCAATTATTTTTAAAATCAGAGTTAAACACTCCTTTCCACTAAGATATACTGGTTTACTGTTCAATATAACTAGATTTACTTGGTTAACAAGATTATTGGGCGGTTCAGGTATATCTATTCCTTCATTGTAGCCTTTACTCCTTTTCTACTGAAGTCATGAAACATGAGGTGCTTTTTACTTTGATCTGTACAGTTCTTTCCAAATCTGTATAAACATGGATCTGAACTTATCAATGGTGCTCGAATTTACTTCTGACAGAAAAATCAAACATTTTGGTTAAGAATGAGGTTGATACAAGGCCATGATCCATAAAGACAACTGAGGCAGAAAACTGGAAAACAAAACAGAGCTTCACACTGATTACTTTTGAAAAGAAAATAAAAGATCCAGAAGAGAGAATTCAAGTGGTTTGTTTCATCCTTAAATGTATTTTCTTCCTTTTAAAGCTTCTGTAGTAACCACAAAAGAGTTAGCCTTCACCCATTTGTTTGACCAGAACGTATTGGTTCTGAGAAATGTTTTGTGGCACTAACGTACAACTGCATAAACCCAACACATCAAACCTACAGTATAATGAAACTGTGGCCGACAAACTCTGATCCACTATCTTCTATTTAAAATAAACAGTCTGGCCAGTGAGCTCAGTAGGGAAAAACACTGCCAAGCCTAATAACCTGAGTTTGGTCCCACAAGTTGTCCTCTGACATCTATCCACACACTCATGCTATGGCAAGTGAGTGACAGACAGGCACATGTGTACACACATACACACACACACCACAGAAATAAGTGTAATTTTAAAAATGTATTTAAGAAAATCCAAATATTTGAAACTCCAAGTTCTTAGCACCAAAGGGGACGGACAGCAGAGCATTGATGACCTGTGCTTGAGAAAGTCTTAAAAAATACATTTTTTTCTCAAAATACAATAGATATATCTAAATACTAAAATTCAGTAGAAATATTGATATATTTTGTTTTACTATTATGAACCAGATATAACAGGGATTTGGGGTAGAAATTAGAATTGCCATAGCTGTAGAAAAAGAAAATCATTACTGACATTAGCAGCTGTGTAGTCAGTAAAGACTTATTGTTGCTATCACTTGGTGGTATTTATAAACACTTTTATATTCTAAGTGCTTTACAATCACTTATTGTCTAATTAATATCTAATCATCTGTTTACAAGTAATAATCACACATGTAGTGCAGTTTAATCAAAACTCCAAGTGCTGCCGACATCACACTCAGGATGCTGTGCAAATTTTGGTCCCTCCCTCATGGGATTTGAGTCTAACATGTGACTGAAACACAAAATGCTATAGACAAAAATGGTTAAAAAAATTCCACGCTCGAATTGGAGCACACTTTAAATGTAAAACTCTTGCATACTTAGACGCATTGCGTGAATATCAGCAGGTAAGTAAAACTCTAGGTAGTTTTCTACTTTTAATAGCTCAATTCATGTGTCTATGAAATTTTCATTTGCTTAACCTACAGCACCAATCAGGTGGTACTTTTGCTAAACATGCAAAGCCAGACACCAACTTATTGCAACTGCTAGCCATAGTCACAGTTGCAGTTTCAGTGATTTTAATAAAAATCAAATGTACCAAAAGGGAAGAATCTTTAAGTTATTAATTTAACTAGGTTCAGTCAAACACCTGCCAGTCTTCACTCTTCGCCTTAGATGGATAGACCGCTGTACCCACCCATAGCACCACATGCTAGTCTATATGCAGAGAACCATGAAAGGATTCAAGTACACATATGATATGTATACTAATCTAGTTTTTCCCATTCCAATGAGTTTTCTTAGAAGTAGAATTGTTAAGTTGGAGTACTTGCCTTTTTCAAGGCTTTTGACATTTTTTTTTTGATACCATTACCAAATTACCCTCCAAAATGTTTGATTACATCTACAGTTTCTTATATGTACGTACACAACTGTCTTCCTTGGTTAGTTTCTGCCGTAATTAGTTCTATTCTTTCTTTAAAAATAAAAACAGACAGGTCTCACTGTGTAGTCCATGTATGAATTCACTAACCTACAGACATCATGACTCTACTTCCTGAGCTGTGGGGTTATAGGGGTGTCCCACCATGCTCATAGTCCTGGTCATTTTTGCTGTCTCCACAAGACTCAGTTTCCCAATCCTGTATCATATGCTACAGGGTCCTGAGGATTTTCCCCGTGGTTATCCAAGTGTGACACAGATGAGTCTGACAAGCAAGACCAGGTCAGTGTAGATGCGTCCGTTCCCAAGTGAAATGTTATCCCTGGGTTTTATACTAATAGATTTTTAAATGATCTCGTTTCCTGTGTAACTTTCTCACAAAATCTGCACTCAGAATCTCTGAATGCCCACAGAGAGAGTTGGTTGAATCTTTTGTTAGTTTCCTATGAATGCCATAACAGTTTGTCACAAAGTTAACGGGTTGACAACTATATGAATTTATTATCTTAAAGTTTGGGACCAAAGTTAAAAACCTAAAGTGAGTTTCCCTTGAATAAAAATCAGTGTGTCCACATGATTGTGCTTCTTGGAAACTTGAAGGGACAATATGGTTCTTTGCCTTTCTGACTTCTAGATGTTGCCTGTCTTCTGTGGTCTGCTTTCTTCTATGAGCAAGCCAGTAATCATATTACTCAAACCTCTGTATCAATAATCTCTTCTTCAAAATCTCTGGCCTCCTTCTTTCACTCAGAGAGACTCTGGTGATGTCTTTGGGTTATCCAGATAATCCAGAGATACTCTTCCCACCTTGAGATCTTAAACCACATCTCTAGGGTCCCTTTTGCCATATACAGTAATATAGTCCCAGGCTCTGAGGAATAGGACAGACATCTTTGATAGACTATTGTTCTGTTATTTTTCCTGCTACATATTTCTTAGGAGGAGCCTGACCTGATATCTCATATGGAGATATTCAGAAGAAAATTGCTTGTAGTTTCAATACTTATTAATTATGAGAACCTGCCATCAATACTTGAAGACACTAAATGATTCTCCCAGGATCTTGGAGTTTGTACAAACCTGGGTTTCAAATTCAGGGCTGTGGCACTTCAAAGCCTTGGTTCACTACACACTGCTTCAGTGTCTTAGCATATGCAGTGTTCTGATCTGTTTGTTCTCTTTGGATAACACTAAAAGCTTTTCATTTAATTTGTATTTAATAATACAAATTAGCCAGATAAGAGCTTTTTTTTTTTTTTTTTTTTTTACTTTTTTTCTTGTATTAGATTTTTAAGTTTACATTTCAAATGTTATCCCCTTTTCTGGTTTTCCCTCCAGAAACCCCCTATCCCATCGCCCCTCCCTCTGCTTCTATGATGGTGCTCACCCTTATTTATGTGTGTGTGCACAAATAAATACATATATATTCATTGTATAAATTCTGTTCCTCTAGAAAAATCCTGACTATAACAGTTTTCAGTCTTGAATATAAAGAGAACTACTTGAAGAGTTTTCAATAACATTGAGGCTTGATTTTTATAGCCTAGAGACTCTGGTCTAATATATTTGGAACATACCATCTGTAGATCAAACATGGCAACACACAACTGTAATCTCCATACTTAAAGCCAAGGCAAGAGGGTTGCTACAAGTTTGGGTCTAGCCTGGCATACACTGTGATTTCCTCGCCAGCCTGAGTTATAGGGTAAGACCTTGTTTCAAAACAAAACAAGCATAAATTGAAAGATCTTTTTCATTTAGTGTGTATGTGTGTGTGTGTGTGTGGTGTGTGTACTCATATGTACTTGTATCACCATGTATATGTGCATGTGATAACTTGTAGGAGTTGGTTCTCTTCTACCACCAGGTGGATTCCTCAAACTGAATTTGGGTTTTACTCAGATTGGCAGTCTTAGTGGCAAGTACCTTTATTCTCTGAGCATGAAGTCTCATGAGCAGCTATGTAAAATGACTTACTAATCCTGAGTAGAGTAACAACACTATGCAAGCCAATAGTCTTATGCAGAAGCCCATCCTTGCCAGAAACAATTTTTCTTAAGCTAATTGGTGAACATGGGATAAACGTAGCATCAAAGAAAAGAGATTCTTTATTCCTGCAGAATAGCTTGAATAAGTTCACTCTCATTCAACCACAGGAGCTCCCAAGGAAAAAAACCTACCATTGTTCTACACACTTTAAGAATGAGTCTTTTGAAATCTCCATCATGTCAATGCATTAAGGTTACTCATGAAAATCAGAGATTCTAATTCAGTAGGCCCATCAATTTGAAATTTGTCCAAGTTCACAGGGTTAAACAACGCTGTAGTAGAGCAATTATGAGAATATAGTAAATACCAGACTGATCAGGTGAAACTGCACCGATAACAATTCTCATGATTATAATATATAAATCTTTTATAAAATAATAGCAATTGTCAAAAGAACTTAGGATCCAAATTGAAGAGTCCTCTGCCAACCAAGATGGAGAGTTCAAACATTACTAAGAATAACAATTGCCACAGATTGATGCCAACCAAAAAAAAAAAAAAAAAGTCCATAAGTTCATAGTACCAAGGAAGAAAAAAAAGGAGCACAGAATAGCTGTGGTTGTCTGTCACCACATTTGCCAGCTGTGATGCTGCAGGCCTATGACCCCATCACTTGGGGAGACAGAAGGATTAGGAGTTCAAAGTTATCCTCAACTACATTGTGTATTTGAATCCTGGGCTATAGGAGACCCTGTCTCAAAAACAAAGAATGAAACAAAACAACCAAAATCTTCACTTGTCTGTATTAGAGGGTGCTAGCTATTTTGAAAATTGGGAGCTAAAAAAACAAAGAATAAAGTATTAATTTTCTCTTTTCTGGTACAAACCCTTTCTTTCTAAACTGTCAGCTTGAGTCACCGAATAGTCTCTTCTTAAAATGACTACTGAAGAAGGCAATGCATTTGCTCTGCCTCCTCACCCTCTCTGCTTTCTTACCCCTAATGAATGATTAAATCTAGGCGTTGAGCATTCCTGTTAGAAAGGCAGCTACTCCGTGCTTCTGAACCATCTGTAAAGTAGTCTTTCAAAGAAATAGAACCTCATTCTGACCACACCTCTTGATCTCAGAGCCATTTACAGAAAACACAGAGGAGATAAACAAGTATGTTAACCCTACAGGGACACAATCAGCCAAGTCCAGGCTGTAGAAAATTCCACAGCATAAGTTTTGCTTCTTAGGGCCAAACAATTGTAAGAAATCTATTGATTACATAAAGCCTATAACAGTCAATGTAGAGTACAATCTTAGTATTTCAAATTCAAAACACTAAAAAATGATAACATTTATGTGACAACTAAAATTGGACTAATTTTTGGGCACTATGAAGACACTGTTAATTTTTTAGGTATAGCAATGGCATTTCATTATTTATATTTTCAAAACTTTATTTTAGAAATATTTACTGAAGTGTTTGCCCCTGTATAATGTTTGGATGTGAAAAGTGGATTACATTCTAGATCAGTGGTTTTCAGTTGGGTGAAGTTTTGCCCCTAGAATGTTTTAGTGATGTCTATAGACATTTTTGTCAACTTGGAGGATAGACACCCTAGACTATCCTATGCCATGAAGACCTTGAATCACGCAGAGGCTTGGGGTACTGGAGAAGGCCTTGTGATCTTCCTAGCTATCTCCCTCTAGGCTCCTTATCTTTCTTTAAACCATCTGCTGTCACAGGGTGGTTTCTAATCACCACCTCCCTTCTTTTGGGTACTAGGCCTTCTGTTTTGTCTCAGTATAGAGCTATAAAGTTTCAATATTCATTGGGTTTCTCTGTGATGGGAGTCAGATCATCTGGCCAATTTTATCTCAGCATTATCTCTTTTACTGTGGGAGACAGGGCTATGGAAGTTAGGGATGCAAGCCATTACTCCTTCTGCTGACTATGAAAGTGATACACAATTTGAATTGAAAAGTGACTCCTTGTACTGTTCTCAAATCTGCCAGACCTTGGCCTGGTTTTTCTGGTGTGCATGAGCATGACAGTCATCCTGCCCATGATGTCAATAATGTGGATGTTGAGAATCTTTCGTGGATGAGCAGGATGAGCTATGAGTTGATTATGTTGAAGCAAGTTGTGGGGTGGGGGCACATGAACATTATAAATGGGAATATACAGCTGTACTTTAAAAGTATATACATTTGATACTTTTCTTGAACAAAACATATTTCTTAAAAGGATAAATAATTGGGTAAGAGAAATGATAAAGCAGTTACAAGTACCTTCTGCTCTTCCAGAGGAGCCCGATTTGGTTCCCAGCACCCACATGGCAGTGTAAAATTGCTTGTAACATCAGTTCCAGGAGATCCAATGTACCATTCTATCCTCTGCAGGCACCAGGCCATGGTGTATATACATGTATGTAGTCAATCACACATCAACATAAAGTAAAAATAAATCTCAGAAAAGGTAGATACTAGTACCTTTGCTTTATGTGGTATGATTCTAAATGCATACAGTATGTATATACAGAAAAAAGCTGCTTCCAAGCTCCACTAAGTTTCAAAATTTGTGTTCTTGAGCACATCTCTTAACATAGTTTCCTCAAAATAAAATTAAATTAGCAATACTGAGAGACTTGTGACAATTAGTAGTAGTAAGCTGGATGTTCACTAGAGTGCATTAAATGGGATACCTTATTAGATCTTCTGTTCTTTCTGTCTGACCTTTCTCAGTTCAGAAGTGTAAAGAGCCATTTCTTGTGCAAACAACATTTCTTTGTTGTCTGGACCCAGTTCATTTCTTTTCAAATAATCCCGCAAGAAGTCTAGATGACCCTGGTATAAAATGGTTTGTTTTGAACCTCCAGAACAGCAAACCCTAAAAAGCCCCAAGGGAAGGGAAGTGAGAAGGAAGGTAGTACTTATTTCAGTCGGTGACACATTAATAATTTTAGCCTAGAAGGGACATTTAAAAATTTCAGGAGACAGATGTTACTGTTACAACTTGATGGAGAGGAATACTACTAGTATTTAATGCTTAAAGACCTTAGATCCCTTGAAGCATCCCACCATGCAGGTCAGTCCCGGCCATACAAAATTATCTTAGCCTCATGTATCAGTAGCAGCAATGGTGAGAAACTCTGGGTTAAGGTAACCAAAGTTATTTGATGAAACTTTTCCTTAGTAATTAACTTTGACTTTCTTCATTTTTCTTACCCAACAGTAGCAGGTTATTAGAAGCATGCTCAGGAGAAATCATTCAAAATGTGATTACCTTAGCTTAGTGGCCTAAAATTGTTATCCATTTCTCTATGAGAAAAAAATCTGAGTAGTGTTCTGATTTTATTGCCTCTGAGTTTCAAAGACCAAACTCCAAGCTCACACTGATTACCTTCTTAATTAATAGACTGTGAAGGTGGGGCATGTCTTTATTACTGGAAACGATGTTCCTTTTCCTGACAGCTCTGTAGCCTTTGTCTTTGCCAACTGAAAGAATTGGGATGAGCATATTCATCACCACAAGGATTGTATTTTGTTTGTTTGTTTAAATAACCCCTCTCAGCAAGGTATAGTGGTACACACTTATAATCCTAGCACTCAGGAGGCTGAGTCAGGAGGCTTGCCATTAGTTCAAGGCCAGCCTGGGATATAGAGCAAGAAATTGTCCTTGAAAAAAAAATGTGATCTCCATTTAGATGCTGGCTGCCTACCAGATAACTATTAAATAGAAACCATTATGCATTATTTGCCTTCTATCCCTGTTATAAAGTCAGGAAACTTAGAGTTGAGATCTATAATAATATGTCTCAGAAAGAAAGAGGTTAGATATGTATTTAGTTAACTCACAGTGTGTCTTTAAACATGAATGATGTCTTTAAATATTTTTTTTACTAAGTACCTACCATAAAGTATGTATAGGTCCTAGGTATACAGTAGATCTGAGGAGTAGAAGTCAGACACAAAAGCACTTCTTGTCTGGTTATTAGTCTTTTAACAGTATATATCTGAAGAACAGACAATGCTCCCTTAAGTAACTGCCAAGTTACTGCCAAGTTACTTAACTGACAATTTAACCATTCTCTGAAACTAAACAATTGATGTTGGCCTTTTTTTTTTCAGGAGTCCCAAGAGCTCTCTAAAGTTTCCAGCTAGTAGATAAGCTATTCTAGATCACTGGGTACTTTGGCTTTAACTGAGCTTCCCCTAAAGGCTGTTTATACCCACTGTGCTTGTGATTGTGCTTAGAGTCTAGTTAACTATTGCACAACCAGCCCATTATGGTAACACATTGAGCTTTTGGGAGGCTGGAGCAGAAAGATTTTCAGTTTGAGACTTGTCGGGGTTACAGAGACGTTGTCACAATTTCTTTTTAAATGCAATCCCCCTTTTTTCCCGTGTCTTTTTCTCGAATTTACTTAATAAATCTACATTTACTCTGCAAAAAATACAAAAAAAGAGTTACCTTAAACTAAATCAGTACGATACATTTATATGACCCTGAAAATTGCCATTGAATGGTTTGATGAGGCTAAGACAACTATAAAAGCCAGGCAATAAAATTCAAAATTCTTATCTGGTTATTCTGTATTTTGGAAGTATCTTAAGTTGTCATTCCAATTAGAATAAAACAAAACCAGAAACTGTAGACAATGTACATGCGCTTGCCTAATGAAAATAAGACAAATCATGTGCAAATCAACAATATCTTTTCTATTTCAATAAATGATTAATGTATGTACTTAAAGTTTTCAAAATAAGGCTCCATTATAACCATTTGAATTTTCAATGAACTGAACTATTATATCTCCTTCTACAGGGTAAGAAGAAATCTATTGCAATGCCCAGTGACTAAAACTCTCTCCAACTTTGTACAATGGAAAAAAACCCTACAAAACTTAGGTGAACATCATCATGAATGATGTGTGTGGTAGTTTTAAGAAAATCCTTGAAGCTTGGTATGATGGAACATGCACCCTAGAATTTGGGAGTCTGAGATTAGAGGACTGACAGTTTGAGGCCAGCCTCAGCCACCTAACAAGAATGTGTCAAAACCAAACCAAAACCAAGCAAACCAAACCAAACCAACAAAACAGAACAAAACCCTTCAGTTGTCACCCTAGACAAAGGTATAGCTGCTGCTGCATGGGATGTGTGTGTGTGTGTGTGTGTGTGTGTGTGTGTGTTTCTGTGTAAAAATATTATTCTTTTGTCTTGGAGGCTGGTTTAGCTCCCACCCTCTAGGAAAGCTGAGGAGGAGCTGTAAAAGGATGAGTTTTTCCTCTGGGGTACCCTTAAGCTTTCAGACATTATACTTCTATGGCATGCAGTGAACTCACAAAGGATTTGAGGAGAGCCATGTAAACAACAATCCCAGTATCTTTGTTACTGGTGCTAATGTTAATGTCAATCAAGTTAGAGGTTACAGTTTAGTTGAAGTTGGTCTCCTTGACATTGAACAGTGCCTCAAAAGCTGGTGTACTGTCTGGTTTTGTATCAACTTGACACAAGCTGGAGTTATCACAGAGAAAGGAGCCTCAGTTGGGGAAATGCCTCCATGAGATCCAGCTGTAAGGCATTTTCTCAACTAGTGATCAAAGGAGGGAGGGCCTATTGTGGGTGGTGCCATCCCTGGGCTGGTAGACCTGGGTTCTATAAGAAGGCAAGCTGAGCAAGCCAGGGGAAGCAAGCCAGTAAGCAACATCCCTCCATGGCCTCTGCATCAGCTCCTGCTTCCTGACCTGCTTGAGTTCCAGTCCTGACTTCCTCTGGTGATGAACAGTGATATGGAAGTGTAAGCTGAATAAATCCATTCCTCCCCAACTTGCTTCTTGGTCATGATGTTTGTGCAGGAATGGAAGCCCTGACTAAGACAGCTGGGTTGTAACAACTTATTTTTCATGAA
The DNA here is from genome assembly GCF_963924665.1 of Micromys minutus. NCBI lineage: Eukaryota > Metazoa > Chordata > Mammalia > Rodentia > Muridae > Micromys > Micromys minutus. Next base: position 40,461,179 of record NC_137970.1, on the reverse strand, counting down.
TGATCTAGAGATGATTCTAGATGAAATTTCATAGTCTTTGTGGGCAAGAAAAAATATCCAGGATAAATAGCGACTTAAAGTTCTTTTATTTTTTTTCAACAAAACAATTTTCATCATTAGGGAAATGCAAATCAAAACAACCCTGAGATTTCACCTCACACCAGTCAGAATGGCTAAGATCAAAAACTCAGATGACAGCAGATGCTGGTGAGGATGTGGAGAAAGAGGAGCACTCCTCCACTGTTGGTGGGGTTGTAAACTGATACAACTACTCTGGAAATCAGTCTGGCAGTTCCTCAGAAAATTGGACATAGTCCTATCTGAAGACCCAGTTATTCCACTTCTGGGCATATACCCCAGAGACACTCCAATATACAACAAAGACACATGCACCACAATGTTCATAGCAGCCTTATTATAATATCCAGAAGCTGGATAGAACCCAGATGTCCTTCAGTAGATGAATGGATACAAAAATTGTGGTACATTTACACAATGGAGTACTACTCAGCTATCAAAAACAATGATTTTATGAAACTCCTAGGAAAATGGATGCACCTAGAGAATATCATCCTGAGTGTGGTAACCCAGTCACAAAAGAACAGACATAATATGCCGTCAGTAATAACTGGATACTAACCCCAGAAAGCTCTGAATACCCCAGAAACAACTCACAGGCCATATGAAGCTAAAAAAAAAAAAAAAAAAAAAAAAAAAAAAAAGGCCATAATGTGGAAGCCTTGGTCCTTCTTCAAAAAAAAAAATAAGTGTATAGCACCCACTCAGAGTGGGATATGCCTAGACCTTAAATCATCAATAATTCAAGAGCTAAGAATATAGCTTTGTGGCAATTCTTGGTATTTAAAAATCATTATGTTTAATCTATACACAGCAAGAAAACTCTGTTTCCATGTTACCTTTTGTTTTACATGTACTTTATGTTCATGGTAACTAGTAAGATTTCAATGCATACTATCAAACTTTTAAATAAACCAAGTACTGACAAAAATATATTCATATAATTTTATGCAAAAATGCCTTTAAAAATCTGTACATGTATCTCTGTTTACTAAAAATAAAGTTGAAAAAAATTTCACCTGGGAAGTGGTGACACATGTCCCTGATCCCAGTGCACAGAAAGCAGAGTCATATGAATCTCTGTGAGTTCAAGGCCAGCCTGGTCTACAGAGTAAGTTCCACAACAGCCAAAGCTGTTACACAGAGAAACCCCGTGTAAAAACAAAACAAAAACAAAAATAAACAATAATCTAAAAATTGCTAAGTATTACTAGAATCCATGATTACAGATAATTTTCTAGAATATGTACAACACACACTGAGAGATGGATTTGGGGTTTGGAGATACGAAGCTCAGTGGTAGACAGTTCAAGTTCAACCTCTATCATACTTCCCCAAAGAAAAACTAAGATTGATGTTTTTTTCTGTAAATATATTAAAACCATCTAATCATACTGATTTTTATTTTAACAGAAATCATTTAAATTCTTCCATAATGTTTTCTTTTCATTTATGTCTGTGTGTGTTGTTTGTACATGTATGTATGTATGTTGTACAGAGGCTAGAGAAGAATACTAAGTGTCTTCTTCTATTGCTCTCTGTCTTATTTTTTCTCTAATTAACCTGGAGTTCACCATTTTGCTAGGCTAATTGGCCAGCATGCTCCTGGGATTTGACATCAGGGCTCTTTGCTGTCTTAGCAATTTATTTTTTAACCCACTGAGGCATTTTTCTAGCCTCTCATGTTTTTTATTCATGACGTAAACCAATGTTACTTTAAAAAAAAACAGATTTGAAATAGATATAGTTTTCTTTGTCCTGGATCATGCTTGGCAATTTTTGGAATTCCTATTTTATTTGAATGTGTTATACATATAGAGCACGTGAGTTTGTCTTTTTGTGTGTGTACACACATGTGAAAGAGAATTTGTCCCTTGTAGAAAAACAAAACTATTTTGGCTGTAGTTTTGAGACAAGCTCTTGCTGTTGCTGCACAGACTCGTCTTAAACTCCTGTCAGTCCTCCAACTCATGGCAACACTCCTGTCTCAAACCTCTCAAGTACTAGTACAGGCATGCTGTATCAGCTTGGCTCAAAAAAATCTTTAAGCTGTTCTAATACCCAAGGCAAGATCGAACTATAAAAACAAATCATAGTTTCGCACTTTGAGGCCTTGTTATAGAAATGAAACAAAATTAATGGTATGCCAGTCGTGCTATTTTCTTTATCTTTTGATGTTTTAGAGCTAGCTTCAGGCCCTTCAGAACAGAAAAACAGAAATGAGAGAAGCAATAAGCTTCTTCCTCCCTCTCCTGCAACCCCCATAGCTCTCAATGTCGGGAAACACTGAAAAACCTTGTTTGTTCACAAGGCTGGAACTCCTGCTCCATGTCTTTTATGCATAATCACTGGGTCATGTCAGTGAACCTGGAATCTTTACAGAATTTGGACCTACTAAGGCTTGCCTTGGGGAATCACAGTGGGTAAAGTATAGAAAAAAGTTACTACACTCTATAGAGAGTCAACTTCTGCTCCACCTGTAAATATTCAGAGGAAGAAGTAGCGTCTAGGCACTCTGTGGTATTGATCCTCTATCTGCTAATTGAGACAAGAGGTTGTGTGACCCTTAGAAGAGTCTACTGTAGTGTCTAAAGGACACATGACTGTGTTGAGTTAGCAGAAGGGTATGTAAATACATCCTGCTCCTGTAATATTAAGTTTCATGTACAGGGATTACAGAAAGATGGGAGGAAAGAAGGCCCAATGATATTTTAGAATAAAAAGTTAATAACTAAGGGCTCGAGAAATGGTTCAGTGGTTAAGAACACTGACTGTTCTTACAGAGGTCAGTTCCCAGCACCCACATGGTGGCTCACAACCATCTGTAATGGGATTGATGCCCTCTTCTGGTGTGTCTAAGGTCACTGACAGTGTACTCACATAAAATAAAATCTTTAAAAGAAAAAAGTTAATAACTACTTTCCTTTTATACAATTGCATTTGTTTTTGAGACAAGGTTTCACTATGTAACCCTGGCTCGGCTTGGAATTCCTTATGTAGACCAAGCTAGTCTTGAACTTACAGAGATCTACTTGCCTCCCAAAAGTGCAGAGATTTAGGCGTATGCCACTACACCTGGCTTTTCCTTAGGTGGCTTTTAAAAATATATTCAGTGCTCTAAAAGTTCTAAATCTGGCAGATTATGAAAATTTCAATATATCTCTCGGTTTGATCCCCAGCATTGTAAGCACATGAGTTTTCACGCATTCACACACACATACACACACACACACACACACACACACACACACACACACACACACACACACCACATAACTAAGGATTAAATGCTGCTTTCTGAACAAAACATCTTGACATTCTTTATTCTCTGCTATCCAGTTCTCCGTTCTAAAGGAGCCAACCAATTTACTTTCTACATCATGCCCCCTCCTCCCTCCACAAATGCTCAGAAGTTAGTTCTTTCTCATAACATAGGAAGAAGGCCTTATCCTGCTACAAAGACTGGTACCAAAAAAGAAGCAAACACGAGGTAGTTTTCCATTTGATTCATAGATTCTGTTTGGCAAAATCAGAGATCACCTGAGAAAGTGGGATCTTGAAAGACCTGTCCGTCCCTCAATTAACAGCTGTTATCTAATTCCTGTGTTGTAAAAGGCTGTATGCAGGAGCCCTAGGAACACCCTTCCATGGTTTCATGGGATACAAAGGAAGAAGTAAGGGTTTTGGAACCCCTTTGGCTCTTGAACTGGTCAAAATATCAGCGCAAAAGTATTTTTTACTACCAACTTACTGTATGTTCCAAACGAAGAGGACAAAATCAGTAGCATAAAATAATTTACATAGGATTTAGAAACAGCAAAAGGGTGACTAGAAATAAGTAGGCTAACCACATTATTCTCTACAAGGGCACCTTAGGGGATCCCTGTTTTAATGAATAAATAAAAATGATGTGTAATTATCATATCAATTGCTTGCAACTAAGTGAGTACTTCTGGAATTATTTGATGGTGCTTAAAAATCTTTGGTCTCTGAAGTGCATTTAACAGTCTCCTTGACTCTTATCTATATTATTAATTTGCAGATCAAAGTTAACTTGGCACTATGCAAATGAATGAGATTTTATATAAAAATTTAAACCCTTATTACTTGTAACAGAACTGCAACATATTTTCAGAACATGGCTCAACAGTATAGTGTTTAAAGCCTTACTATTCAATAGAACTTTCTATGATTATGGAATGTTCTATAATTGAATTGTTCAAATAAAGGTAATCTCATGAGCTATATCTAAGCTACTGAGCACTGAGGTACGGATAGTGCAGCTGAGGAATTGAATTTTAGTTTATATTTAATTATAATTAATTTAAATTTAAATAGCTAGAATTGGAGAGATGGCTTAGGGGTTAAGAGCCAGCACCTATTGCTCTTGCAGAAGGCCTCTGTTCGGTTCCCAGCACATATATGGTGCCTCACATCCATCCATCTTCCAGGGGAGCTGATGCCTGTTCTGACGTCTATGGGCTCTTTCATGCATGTGATGTACACACATACATGCATATATTCATGTGATGTACATACATACATACATGCATATATATTCAAGTATATACATATGCACACAAAACTAAATAAATTTAAATAATTTTGTGTAGCTAGTAGCTGGCTTCCTTGTTAGATAGGCTAGATTCTGTTTGTTTGATTTTTGGTTTTTCCAAGACAGGGTTTCTTTGTGTAACCCTTTGCAGACTAAGCTTGCCTCAAACTCAGATATTTGCCTGTCCCTGCCTCCTGAGTGCTGGGATTGAAGGAGTGTGCCAACTCCACCTGGCCTTTAAAGAAAATGGATCCTAGAATCCAGTTCTTCCTTTACTATCTTGGAAAATTTACACAACTTCTAGGAGCTTCAGTTTTCTCACCTAAAAGTGAGGCTTATAAATAATACACACTTCAGAAATGGGGTAAGATCCTCTGTGCTAAGGTGTACATGTAGTCCCAGTCCTTGGGAAGCAGAGACAAGTGATTCAGTCTCTGAGAGCTCCCAAGGTTCCAGGGGTCCAGGTAATCTGTAATTTGAGCTTGAATTTTGGGATTAGACCTAGAGCCTTACTTATTTATATTAAGTATACACTCCACACTCAACTACAAGCCCAGTTCCCAGTTTGGATTTTTTTTTTTTTTTTTTTTTTTGCTGTATAATTCAGGCTGGCTTTAAGCCTGTAATCCTCCTGCCTCAGTCGCCTAAATGTTGGGATTAACAGCATGAGCCACCACCGTAAGAATCTCATTGAGATTTTCTAGAAAACAAGTTAGTTCCTGTTGTCTAAATCCATCCAAGGATTTTACAAAACATTGTAAGAGGAAAGACAAACAAACATTAAACACATTGTTTCTCCTTTTTAAAAATTACCTCAGGATGGAAAGGTTATTACTTTCAGTTTCAGTGTGGATGTGACACAGATCTGTCACAGTCCTGCACACAGGAGTTTATTTTTCCACCAATTTTGATATTTAAAGGAGCAGAAACAAAGAAGAAAGAATTGGCATTACCTTGCGTGAAAATTTGTCCTTGTCCATGGTGCATTTCTGGTGTACCACTAGGTCCTTTCTCAACTTTCTTTTGTCTCTGAGGTCTTCTCCCTTTACAAGTTCTTTTGAGTCATGAGGACTTTTTGTGGCTCTAGATGTATGGGAGAGACAATTGGTTTAAGAAGGTCAAGGCAGCTTGATATGCCCTGTGCTGACAGATAAGCTCCAAAGGACTAGGAGTGTCTGGTTTATTGGATAAGCAGAGATTCAAGCTGTCCAGTTCCTTTGCTTTATTTGATTTGCTACAAGTGGCCTCTTGTCCCCTCTGGACTGTTGTTCATTGACAATTGCTGTGCTCTGTCTGCTCTGATGGCTGTTATGTGGGGACAGGCAGGTTGTGGTGAAAGCTGAAGTTGTGAAAAAGGCCATTGTTTGTTTGATCTACCCTGTCCCTCCCTGGAGCTATGGCAACAAATTCCGTTGGTGAATTAACTATGTCATTGTGTGCTGGCTCGACTGATTATGCTCCTGGAATGACAAACATTTTCTTTCTTTTTCCAAAAGATTAAAAAGAACCAAAAACCTTGAAGCGCAGATGCACAACTAAGCAAGAACTTTCTTTAAATAGAAAAACATAGGTGAGAAAATAAAGCATTTACATATATATCTATGTAAGAAATATATATGTAAGAATTATATATATGTGTGTGTGTGTGTGTGTGTGTGTGTGTGTGTATGCATAGAAGTAAGCACTGCTGATAAAGAATTTGTGCATTTTAGCAATGTGAAGTCTTCCTAATTTGTGTTAAGGTAATGTCCTACCTCATTTCTCTCCAACACTACATCGAAAGAATTCTAAAGATATGTGTGCTTGGGTTAGCTGGAGAAACAGGCTCTGTTAAGACCTGGTTGTACCAAAGTGCTACTGGAATTTTGGCTGCTAACTCTTACCTCTCTCAATTCAGGATGAATATAGTTATTCTGAGTCAGCTTTGGCCAACATAAAGATGTTCTCAGATCCAGCCCAATAGGAAAACTCTCAGGAGCTGTCTCTACAATCTGATATCCAGAGCAGTACTCATGCTGGATCTGTTAAAGGATTCTTTAAGCCTTTCTGTCCATGAATTCATTCTGTAACTTCTCTGGGTACCATACTAGTCGCCAGTTTGCCTTCTTAGTACCTCACGGGCGGGCAGAGGATCTTTTGAATCACAGCTATGGGGGCTTCATATTGAAGGGTTTTTTTTTTTAAACTTATTCTCTGAGAAGTCTATGGGTCAAGAGGCTGGAGTACATATCTAGAGACCCATCCCTCTTCTAAAATACTCTAGAGTTATCTGCCCATGTGTCCTGAACTTGTAGAGTATTTGTAGCCTTTTCTTTAGGCAGGTCAGGTAAACCTTGCTGCTTCAGAATGGCACACGTCTAGACATAAGTGGGTGAGTAAAGAGACTAAGCAGGAAGGCTGAATGGCCTAGTTCCAACATGTGGTGTAGACAGAGAAGGAGCTTTGGTTTCCCATCTTACCTTTCCCACAAGCCTTTGGCCTCCTAGGTTACTTATAAGATGAAGTTGTCAAGTTATGATAATGATTATATATAGTAGTGTATATAAAATCCATGTATAACATCTAACTTTTAAATACATAGGCTTATGATATATGGGCCTCTATTTTATGCTCTTGCCCTGACTCCATAAACTTTAGAGGCAGGCCTGGCTAGAAGCAGTCTAAATCATCTAAATCATTGTGAAAATGAATGAGTTGGTATTTTCTTATAATTTCAATTATAGTTAATTTATCACTTCTGAATATATGAACAATACTATTTCCAAATCTAAGTAACCAAGAGCTTTCACCACAACCTGCCTGTCCCCATATACCAGTTATAGAATAACCAAGTATTCTATACTAAAGTGCAATAATTTACTGTATACATAACATAGTTTTTGGCATATTGTTGTTTTGTTGATTTATTGCTGTGAAGGGAGATGTGACCCTGGGTCTGTGCATACTAGGCAAGCTATCAGTAAACAATACCCTCAGCTCTATAAGAGTTGCTTTAAAAATGATTATAAAATGAATAAAAGAGTCTCTGTGGCATTTTGTAAACTGACTCTCATCATTTGCCAAGTGTTTGGCGGCTAATAAGGCTGTAGATTTGTTTGTCACTTCATCTGAGGCTGCTTTGGGAATCTTGGCTCCCAGAGTAACCAAGAAACAAATGAAGAAATGGGAGCCTGCTTGGTCTTGGAGGCAAATAGTTCCCCATGACTTCCTACCTTTTTCATCTCCTGATACTCTAGAATTAGCTATTAACATGTGTCCAAAGTCTGAATTAGAATCAGTTTCCATCCATATGTTGTAATGATCTATCCAGTAGGCTATATTTGTTTCCATTGGATTTTTAATGTTAGTTTTTAAAAGCAAATTAAGATTTATTTATTTTATGTAAATGAGTGCTTTGCCTGCACATACAATATCTTTGAAGTAACAATGGCTATGAACTTTGCAAGTAACAATAACATGACAGACAAAACATGCATCTGGGAAGCTCAGAAGACACCACCAATACCCAAACCAGACCAGGAAATACCCCCGGAATATCACATTCCAGTGCTGAAAATCTGATTTTGTCTGGTTGGTTGGTTTTGTTTTGAGATGGCATTTCAGATAGCCCAGGTTATCCTTGAGCTTAGTTACATATAGACTTCTAGCTTCAGCCTCCTGATGAATTGGCCAGCTCCATCATGCGTGGCCAGAATCAAAATCTTGAAGACAGACTGAAAAACTTTAGTTGAAGAAGAACAATGATTGGAATTATAGTCCACTTATTAGAAACAATTGGAGAAAGAAAACCCTAAAGTCTTTAGACTGTTGAAAGAAAATGCCTGCCCACAAGAATTCTATAATTAGTAAAGTTAACTGCCCCAAGGGAAGGAACAAGAACAACCTGTGGAATTTTAGGAAATGATTTCTTTTCTCTTCTTAGAATGGTGCATAAAACAATGTAAGCTTACCTTTGTTTTCTTTCTTCTGTTTCTTTCTATTCTTCTCTCTCTTTTTTTAATTTTTGAGATAGGGTTTCACTATGTTGCCCTGGCCATCCTAGAACTTGCTCTGTAGACTAGACCAGACTGACCTTGAAATCCAAGATCTGCCTGCCTCTGCCTCCTGAGTGCTGAGGCTAAAGGCATACATACACTACCATCTCACAATGTTTGCTTTCTTTTTAAAAGTCTTTTTTCTCGTCTTTTTCATTTATTGAAATAGCTTTTTTCTCACATAATATGTCTGGTTATGGTTTCTCCTATCTCCATTCTTCCAAGTTCATCACCACCTCCCTCCTATCCAGATCCACCCCTTCTATGTTGCTCATTAGAAAAGAAGCAGGCTTCTGAAGGTTAATTAAAAAAAAAAAAACACGACAAAAAGCTAACATAACGGAATAGGACAAAGCAAGCAGAAGGAAAAGAGTCCAAGTAAAGGCACAAGAAACAAATGAGACACAGAGACCTGCTCATTTGCATTGCCAGGAACTCCAGAAAAACACTAAACTGGAGCCCATAGTATTATATGGGAAGGATGATTAGGATAAATAGAGAGGAAAATATAAAATTAAATTTAAGTTAAAATAAAAAGTAAGATACAATTAAAAAAAGAAAAGGAAAAGCTCTGATGTGGCATTATGAGACAAGGAACCTCCAAAGATGCCACTGAGTTTATTCTTCTCTGTATGTCATCTCCGCCTGGGCATGTAGCCTACCCTTAAAGTGGAGTTTGTTTTCCCAGTGAGAATCCCTTGGAGGAAACTACACTTTCATTTGGAAGTGCAATTGGAGATTGCTTCTGGTTAAGGATGGGGTCATATGGGCTGGGGAGATGGCTCAGCTGTTAAGAGCACAGACTGCTCTTTCAGAGGACAGCTACAGTATACTCATATACATAAAATCAATCAATCAATCAATCAATCAATCAATCAATCAATCCTTTTTTAAAAAAGGATGAGGGCATGTGTCCACTTCTCCTTTCAGCTCCTGTAGCCCATCTGGTACAGACCAGTGCAGGCTCATGTGTGTGGGCTATAGACTTTTTTGGGGGGGGGGGGTCATGTACTTTTAGGAAGCCTTGTTTTGTCTCTGTCCTCATTTTCCCCTGCCTCTTATACTCTTTCTACCTTCTCATTCCAGGGTTCCCTGAGCCATGAGGGGATAAATTAGATGGAGATAGTCACATAGAGTACTGAGTGTTCCAAGGTCTCTCGCTTTTACATACTGTCTGGCTATGGGTCTCTGTATCTGTTCCCATCTGCTACAGAAGGAACCCTCTCTGAAGATGGCTGAACAAGGCACTTATCTGTGCATATAACAGAATGTCATCAGGAGCCAATTTATTGTTACATTTCTTTTTTAGAACAGTAGTGTTTGGTTTTACTCTAGGACTTTGGACTATGGAATCTTAGGTTCTTAGTCATCTTAGCAGTGTCAGGCATGGGTTCCATCTCGTGGGTCTTACTTAAGTCAAATCAGATTTTTCTTCTTGCAATCATTGCACTGGCACATCTTGTAGGCAGAACACCATCGTAGATCAAAAGGTTTGTGGCTGGGTTGTTGTTTTTCTTGCTCCTTTGGTGGTAAACAGGATAGCTTCCTGTGCCAAAGATACTGCTATCAGCTTGACTTCCTTGTGTTCAATGAATTGTGTAGGAGTTATCAGTTTGTGGAGAGTAACATATACCAGTCTAGGTCCCCTTATCCTTCCATTAAAAACCTATTCTATTTCCTTTTCCTAGTGAGAGCTATTTGTTCCCTACCCTACTCCCTTACTCTATAGCTAACCTCTGTAGTTCTACAGATTATAGCTTGCTTGCATTGACTTAACATCTAAAATACACATATAAGCAAACACATAATGTTTGTCTTTCTGAGTCTGAGTTACTTCACTCAGGGTGATTTTTTTTTTCTGGTTCCATTTATTTACCTTCAAATTTCATGATGTTGTTTTCAACAGCTGAGTAGCATTCCATTTGTGTGAATGTAGTACAATCTCTTTATCCATTTTTCTGTTCAGGGACCTCTAGGTTGTTTGAAATTCCTGACTATTATAAACAGAGCATCAGTGAACGTGAAAGTCCTGAATACAATATTGAGAAACAAATGTACCAACAGTAGTTATATGGTGGTGTTTTATTAGATCGCTACCTCTCTCAAACTTTGTGCTAGGCTGTGCACAGTGAATTGACACATTTTTTTAAAAATTAGCAGGTAGTTGTTTACTTTCTGTGAGCTTTGTAAGCCTTCTGTTGTTTCTTTTGTTGTTGGTACCCAGCTTTAATATGTGATGGTCTGATAGGATTCAGGGAGCTATTTTAATTTTCTTGTATCTGTCAAGACTTCCTTTGTGTCTGAGTATGTGGTCAATTTTGGAGAAAGTTCCAAGATGTGCAGGGAAAAGGTGTATTCCTTAGCTTGGGTGAAATGGTCTATAAATAGCTGTTAGGTCCATTTGGTTTATAACATCAGTTAGCTCCAGAATTTCACAGTCCACTTTTTCTCTTGGTGATCTGTCTATTGAGATTGGGGTACTGAAATCTCCCACTACAAGCGTCTGAGGGCCAAATCAATATGTGATTAAATTTTAGTAGTGTTTCTTTTACAGATTTTGGGTGCCCTTTTGTTTGGTGTGTAGATGTTAAAAACTGCAATGTCCTCTTGGTGGATTTTTCCTTTTCTGAGTATGTAGTATCCTTTTATCTTTTCTGATTAGTTTTGGTTTGAAGTCTATTTTGTCAGTTAACAAATTGGCTATACCAGCTTGCTTCTTAGATCCACTTGCTTGGGATATATTTTTCATCCTTTTACCCTGAGTTGATGTCTATCCTTGATGTTAAAGTGTGTCTTGGGTATAGAAGAAGGTTAGATCCTGTTTTCAGATCCAATCATTTTTAGTTTGCTTCTTTTTATTGGGGGATTGAAATACTTGATATTGAGTTATAAGTGAACAGTGTTTTGTTATTCTTGTTATGTTACTTTGTTTTCATGGTTTGGTTTTTCTCCCCTGCTTTCATTTTCTTGTCTGATATTATTTATTCTTTGTGTCTTTTTGAGTGTGGTTAACCTTTTCAGATTGGAAATCTCCTTCTAACACCTTCTGTATAGATGCATTTGCAGATAAATATTGATTAAATTTGGTTATATCATGCAATGTCATATTTTTCCATCTATTGTGATTGAAAGTTTTGCTGGGAATAGTAGTCTTAGATGACAACTGTGATCTTTTAGAGTCTGAGGAACATCAGTCCCAGCCCTTCTGGCTTTTAGAGTCTCCCTTGACAAACTAAATATAATTCTAATAGGTCTGCCTTTATATATTACTTGCTTCTTGTACCCTTGTGGCTTTTAATGTTTTTCTTTGTTCTGTAAATTTACTGTTTTGATTTTCATGTGGTGGAAGAGACTTTCTTTTCTGATCTAACCTATTTGGTGTTCTGTAAGTTTCTTGTACCTTTATAGGCATCTTCTTCTTTAGGTGAGGGAAATTTTCTTCTATGATCTTGTTGAAAATATTTTCTGTGCCTTGTACAGGGGTTTCTTCTCTTTTGTTTATTTCTATTATTCTTAGATTTGGTCTTTTTTAAAGATTTATTTATTTTATGTATGTGAATATACTGTAGCTGTCTTCATACACAGCAGAAGAGGGCATCAGATCCCATTACAGATGGTTGTGAGCCACCATGTGGTTGCTGAGAATTGAACTCAGGACCTCTGGAAGAGCAGTCAGTGAGCCTAACCACTGAGCCATCTCTCCAACCCCATTTGGTCCTTTTATAGTGTTCCAGATTTCCTGGATGTTTGTGCCAGGATTTTTTTTAAATAGTTAACACTTTCTTTGACTGAGTTATCCATTTCTTCTGTTGTATCTTCAATGCCTGAGATCCTCTCTTCCATCTCTTGTATTCTGTTGATGAGGATTGCTTCTGAGGTTCCTTGTGGTTTTTGAAGGGCCAAAGTTGGAAATGTGAGAGGTCGAGTTTGGTCGAAGCCCTGAAGACAGGTAACTGTCAACTGGCAGGTGCTTTCTGAGTTCCAGAATGCAAATCCACTTTGCCTGGATGCACCACAATGGGGCAGATGTACAAGGCTCTAGGCAAGCCCCAAACCCACCTCCACAGCAGAGAGTGAAGTAGACTCTAGCCAGATCAGCCACTCCCTAAGTCCCTCCCCTGCGCGCCCTCCCAGCCTGAACTCCTGTGGGACAGGCAGAGCACACACCAGAAGCAGCCTTCCCTGGGACCTGCTGTTTGAGGAGCTGTGAGGAGCTACCTTCCCCTGGAGGAGCAGAGCGACACCCCCCTCCAGACCACTAAGTACAACAGTTCCTGTTCCAATTTATAAAATATTTCATCTTCAGGTTTCCATCAGATTTTTTTTCTGAGACAGGGCTTCTCTGTGTAGCCCTGGCTTTTCTGGAATTTGCTCTGTATACCAAGGTGGCTTTGAACTTTGAGATCCACCTACCTCTGTCTTCTGAGTTGTAGGAATAAAGGTACATGTCACCTCACTCAGCAGTTTGGGTTTTCTTTATTGATTCTATTTCCACTTTCAGACCCTGAACTATATTATTCATTCCTTCATTTATTTGTGTTTTCAAAGACTTCTTTAAGGGATTTTTTCATTTTTATCATATTCATAGAGACCATTTTAGGGTCTTTGTCTTGTTCTTTGGCTATGTTGAAGTCTTCAGGGCCTGCTATGGTAGAGTTGCTGGGTTCTCTTGGAGACAAGATGGAGCTGAAACTCGTGGACTAGAGAAACCGAAAGTGATAAGGGATTTCTTAGCAGGGGAACAGAGTAGTGTAGTGGTAGATCCGCCCAGTCTAGGCATGCTGTTTGTATTCATATTAACTGAATTGTGATTTCATTTGACTGCCTTATTTGGAATGGAGAGGCAACTACAAGGTGTCTAGGAATCTGCGTTTGGGAAGATTGTAGTTCTAGATGCTGATATCTGATCTTGTCTTTGTTGGGTGAATGTTGTTCTTGGTTTCTGTTGCCCTTTCTGTTTCTTAGGAGAGTATGATGACTGTGTGTTGCCTGAGAGGAAACTCTTCTTGGATCCTGATTGGTGTTGTCACTTGGGGTTCCAGGTAAAATGTGTTTCTAGTTATTGGGAGCTTACACTTAGGAATGGAGATGGGCTAGGAGGATGGACTCAGGGGATCAACACGAGGGAGAAATACAGAAGGTGCCACCAGAGTCTGCTTAGTTCCCCGGCAATGGAGGGAGAGAGTGAGAAGAGGTAGTCTACTGTAGAGTTGGGAATGAGAGTAGGGGATTGGACTTGAGGAACAGAGGAAGAAGTGAAGATCTGCAGTTAGCTTACCTCTGTCTCTGGCTGGAGGGACCTGTGGATTTCCAGGGAATGCCTTATGGAGTTGATGTACCTGGAAGGAAGTTGGGAGATGGGGGTAGAGGGGGATGGGAGGCAGCTGTAGGTGGTCTGTTGCAGAAGTGCTGGGGATAAGATTAGGGGATTGAATTTGGAAGAGCAAGGGAGAGTGAAGATCTGTGGTTAGCTTAATTGCTTCCCTTGCCAGAGTCTTACCTTTACTTTCCTTCTTATTATTGTGGATTGTGGATATTTAATAATTCTTTGTGTGTGTGTGTGTGTGTGTGTATGTGTATGTGTGTGTGTGTGTGTGTGTGTATACTGGCTGGTTTTATGTGTCAACTTGACAGAAGCTGGAGTTATCACAGAGAAAGGAGCCTCAGTTGAGGAAATGCCTCCATGAGATCCAGCTGTAAGGCATTTTCTCAACTAGTGATCAAGGGGGGAGGGCCCATTGTGGGTGTCATCCTTTGGTTAGTAGTCTTGGGTTCTATAAGGCAAGCTGAGCAAGCTAGGGGAAGCAAGCCATTAAGCAGCATTCCTCCACTACTTCTACAACCAGTCCTGCCTTCAAGTGTCTACCCTGTGTAAGTTCCAATCCTGATTGCTTTTGGTGATGAGCAGCAATGTGGAAGTGTAAGCCGAATAAACTTTTTCCTTCCCAACTTGCATTTTGGTCATGATGTTTTGTACAAGAATACAAACCCTGACCAAGACAGTATGTTTAAAACTTAGCTGTCTGATTTTTTTATTTTGAGTTTATGATGTTTTGTATAACTTTGAAATAATGATATAACAAAATATCATGTCAGCTATTAAATTTTTTATTATTTTTAATGCTTTTTAAATCCTGTCCATCTATTTTATATAAAAATATGAGACACTTAGTGATTGTTAAAACTTCAACATTTTAGATAATTACCATATTTAAATGATTATTCTCTTGTAGGAAATTAAATGCTTCTTACAATGCTTTCTTTTTTTTCTTTTATACTCAACATTCAAATAACTTCTAATTATATGCATGGTCCTCTTAGAAAAATAAATCTGCAAAAGCACAAAAATGAAAAAAACAGTAAAGACTTTCAGACAAATAAAAACATAAAGAAATTCATTACCAGCTTATTCCTATAAGAAATGTTAACAGAATTTGGGCAGAAGGAAAATAGGGTAATTCATAAATTTGGCTGTACATAAAAAAAGGAGCATATATTAGATAAGGAACAAATTAGAGTAAAATACATTTTTCTACTTTTCTTACTCCTTGTTGACCTAAAACAACCATTTAAAGTAACAGAGTGACTATATACTGGCAAGTTATAGCATAACCAGACTCAGCAGCAAGCACCTTTATCTGATAAGCTATTCATCATGCCAAATGCCAGGTACCTGTAAGCCAGTGTTCCCATCTCCCCATTTCCTTGCCTGCATGTATTCCCTGGGATCTACATGGGGAAAGAAGAGAACTATTTCCTATATTGTTCTCAGACCTCCATATACATGGCAAGGTGTGTGCACACATGTTCGAACAGAATGAATGAATAAATAAGTAAATGCAATCAGGTCTAAAATACTTTTTCATTCTTTGCAAATCTTATACACTTTTTATTTAATTTGATCATATTCACCCTCTACTTCCATCTTTAATGCCTTCCATATCCACTCCATCTCTTAAACTTCCCAAATAAATGTAATAAAATTATGACAGATAATCTATTATTTTTTTGAGAATTTTATACAATGTATTTTAATCATAATCATTCCCAACTTCTCCCCTTAACTTATCCCATATCCACCATCAGCCCCTGCCACCCATATATTCCTGAGTGTAGGGGCCATCCTTTGAAGTGCTGTTAGCTATATTCTTAAAGAAAATGGACTCCCCTTACCTCGGAAGCCATCAACCGAGCACAGTTCCTCTGTTACGGGTGGGAGTGGTAATAAAAGTCTTTACCTCTCATCAAGGAAGTCTCTCTTTACAATGAATGAAGACCACTACAGAAAACCACAACCAATCAAAATAAAGAACTGTGAAGCCCAGTAACAATGGATATATCTAAAAACAAAAGAAATTAAAAAGGAAAGTTACATGCATTTCAGAATAATTTGTATTGTTTTGAAACAGGGTTTCTTTAGGTAGCACTGGCTGTCCTAGAACTAGCTCTGTAGATCAAGGTGGCCTCAAACCCATAGCCATCTGTCCCACTGCTGCCTCCTGAGTACTGGAATTAAAGGCTTCCCAAGTGCTAGAATTGAAGACACGTGCCACCACTGCCTGGCAACTTAAATTATTTTAAAATGTATAGTTGTAAGGCTCAAGGCAATCACTAAAATGTAAAAAAAAAAAAAAAAAAAAAAATACATTAAATCCTATACCAGAAGAGGAAATAAAAAGAACCATGTGAACTGCTCTATGAAAGCAGAAAAATGAAACAATATATGCAGTGAGGGGGAAAGGGTTATGAGCGGCTATAAGAACATGTAAAAGCCTTCAGTATCAGTAGTCACCCGAAGAGTGCATGTTAAGATTCACAATGGGATATTAATATGCACCACGAGGAAGGAATTTGAAGTAGAATCTGACAGTACTGCTGAGGATGCATAGTGGATCTCTGACATTGCTCTGAGAGTGAATAGTGCCTCAGCCACCTTAAATTAGCAGTTTGTTTTAAAGATAAGCATGTATTTACCAGCAACCCCATGCTTTAAGTCTTTATTCAAGGGAAACATAACAGGTTTGTCTAAATGCTACTCCACATAGTTATAAAAATAGAGTACACACAGGTTATTTATCCATGGCTAAGGTCAAGACATTAGCGTTGGGAGATACTAGGTACAGTGTCCACACATGTGAGTTGACATACAGCTTGGCTCATTGTTTGTATACTGGGTAATGAGTATGTAGACTCTTTCTGCATTGTTTCTTACATCTGCATGTGACTTTACAATCATCCCAAGTTAAGACATTTAATTAAGCATTTAAGGAAATTTAAAATCTGCAAAATTCAAGTGAATTTTGAGAGAATGCATTAGGCACGTGCCCACTGAATCAAAAAGGTACAGAAATTCTGAGTACAGTTATCAGTAAGTGCAGCTAAACATTGATTATTCATGGCAGTGGAGGAGAAAGAGATTAAAATTCAATCAAGAGGTAATGTTTCCCAAGGATCTAAGATAACTTATATATGATCAGAAGAGCATCAAGTTTATATATATATATATATATATATATATATATATATATATATATATATATATATATATTGCACTTTTCAGCAGATTTGCTGTCAAAGTTATGTTTGACATCCATCTCCCTGCATCTTTTCAGCACCTTTTGTTTTCTATTTTTGGATGATCTTTCAAAGCAAATGGTTATCAAAACAAAACAAAATGAAATACCTCTTGATGGTGCCATGACAGCTTGGGTAAGTTTGTGGCACTAACACAGGACAATACAAGGAAGCAACCAATGACTGACGGCTCAGAAAGTCATTTCCATTTCCACTTCTTAGACTCAATCCTTTTGATAACAGATGTTTAACAATGGGAGTAAGAGCTAGTCAAGTTACTGCTGACCTTGCATAAAATCTTTCCACAAGGCCAGTTATTATTCATTTTACAGGAAGCCACAGGACTGAATAACACGAGATATAAGTAAAGGATAAGCTCTTCCTTAAGGTAGGAGGTGGACCACTTGTGCCTTGTAGCTTGATGTTTCCCTCCTTGTTACCCATCCCCTTGAAGTTTAGCAGTACTTTATTAAGAATACTTGTTCCAAGATTTGGCAGCACATTGGAATCTCATCCTTAAAAGGTCTGGCATTTGGAAGAACCACTCAGATAATTCAAAATTGCAGCTTTATAGAATATTGGCCAGATGTAATTTCTGAAACCTTCATGCTGCTTTCCTCTCCTTAAATTCGTATTGACCATCTTTGTTAATCTCATTTGAATTTTGCATTAGTTTTAAATGTTCATTCATGTATTTCTTTAGGGTGTGTATAGTGTAGTGTAAATGTGTGCCCCATAGTACAAATATGGTGATCAAAGGACAATGTGTGGAGTCACTTCTTTCTTTCTGCTATGTGGGTCCTGGGGTTGAAACTCGGGTTGTCAGGCTCAGCAACATGTATTCTTATGTGCTGAGTCATCTTATAGCCCTATCTGGAAAGTTTAATACTAGATGACTTCTAGTTTTCCATCTCTGAGTCAGTAGCTATCCTTGATGGGTTCAAAGGTTTTGAAACATTAGTACTACTATTTGGGAGAGGTTTCATTCAGAGTGACATTGCATATTCACACAATGATCCAAGGTCCTGTTTATCACAGAAGTTTTTTGACTGGCCAATAATTCATTTTGGTTCACTTACAGGCCTGGAGTAAATATAGTTCTGTGAGAGAGCAGGGTCAAAGATATTCTGAATTACTGGCTTTGAGGAAAGGATGCAAATGCATTGGCTAAATGGCCAATTTTGAAGGTATAAAATGTTTTTCAAAGACAGTTAATTTTTATTCTATATTCTTCTTTACATGAATGCTATTTAGTTAAGATATATATGCTGAAAGTGTAAGTAATCCTGCCACTTGGGAAGTAGAGGAGAGTTGATCAGGAGTTCAAGGCTAGTCTGGGCTACAGAACAACAACAATAAAAGAATCTTCTCTCAAAGATATTTATGCATGAAAATATGCTTTCATTTCTGTCCAGAAGTTCCTAAGGCTGTAGGGATTGGGATTGAAGTCATCCAAGGGGATAGCCTCTAGATTAAATGTTTTAACTCTTATAAGATGTAAAGCATAGTACCATAGCTACTGGATCAGTACACATTTAAATTAGTGTCCACTTTTCTGGGCTTAGCTAATAGCTCAGGTGATACTAACAATATGATGGAATGGATTATGAAATGAAACATTTGATATCTAGCTCTAAAATCTCTCCCTCTCATTTCAATTCTATAGATCTAGAAAGCCAGATCATATATAATTATTTTGTATGCAAAGATTGAATGGGAGAAAGATGTTGAATTTACTCTTTCATGCCTGAATACAGTGAATGCCAAACCTTGGAGAAAGTCTCTGGTTAGTCAGGGTGTGTCTCTGGGACTATGTCTGGGAGTCCCAAGTGCTAGCCTTTTGTAGGAAAGAATTTTTGGAGTTATCTTTCTGAGTCTCCACAGGCCAACTTTTGTCCTTAGTTGTAGTAGTATTGTAGCATTATAGCTATTGGCTGGATTCTCTTTGAACACCCAAAGACACTCTTGGAGACAGTCCTATTTTATTTAAGCCCATAAAAGATAGGTTTTAACTAGAACAATCACCTATTAGTTGACTGTGGGGATTATCACTTTCAAATTGAAGAATGCTTTCTTTCATTCTCTGTCCAGTATTCTTCTCTCTTTTATGTAAGTATCTGAAATATTAACCAGGAGATTCTTAGTTCATGTGAAGTAAGCAAAAGAAAAGAATCATAATGGCATGTTTGTAGGGATATTAGAACTAGCAACAAAAACTGATTTTTTAAAACTGAAATTCTTTTAGTAATGATGCTAAGAACCTACAAATACGAATATCAAATTTCTGATGACAGTGCACCCCAAAGAAATGGCAAGATGTCAGTTGATTTGGGTGGAAGTTCATATCTGTGCCATGTGAACATCAGAGTTGGGAAATGTGAGGGCATCCAGGAAGGTCTCTGTGCCAGCAGAACTCTCCCACAACCCAGAAGGATGAGTCTCTTCTGTTTCAGTCTCTCAGAAATCATGGGCTCACAGAGATATCAGAGATGTCAGAGTCTGGAGGTTTCAGACCTTGGCAGGTCGGTGTAGTTGCTTTATGGCCCATGGGAAGTGTAGGGTGGAACAAAGCAAGCTCTCCTCCTGGCTTGATGCTGAGTTCTCTTTGTTGATACTGAATGATGTAAGTGATAGGTTATTTCTCCATAGAAGAAATGAGACAATTTAATCCAGATTAGAATATATTAAAGAAAAAAAGAATATATTAAAGACAGGTTTATTGGGAAGCTGCTCTTGGGAGAGCAAGTTCACTGGCCCCAAGGACCAAGGCAGGGAAGTTGCCCTGGGAAGAGAGGTGGAGTGAGGGGAAGAGAGAGAAAGGGTGCTTACACAGAGAGAATAGAGGAGGAAGAAGGAGGAGGTGGAGGAGGAGGAGGAGGAAGAGGAGAAAGGAGAAGAACGAGGTGGTGGTGGTGGAGGAGGAGGAGGAGGAGAAGGAGGAGAAGAAGGTGGTGGTGGTGGAGGAGGAGGAGGAGAAGAAGATGAAGAAGAAGGAGGAGGAGGAGGAGGAAGAAGAGGAGGAGGAGGAAGAGGAGGAGGAGGAGGAGGATAACCTGAAACTGATTTTCAATGGAAAGAAGAAAGAAGGGAAGAGGGGAGGCATACAGACTGGAATGACAAGGAAGAAAGAGAAGGTTCGGAGTTTACAAACTGTATAGGAGAGTCCAGCCAGTGTAGGCAGGGACAAAGGAAGAATCTGAAGATGAACTCTTCAATAAGCTCATACCTTTGATCTTTCTGGTAAAGGGCATTTTAGCTATTTCTGCCATTGGCCTGAACACTGGCATTTACAATGGTTCTGTATACATTACTGCTCAACATTGTATTTGTGTGTGTGTATGTGTGTGTGTGTGTGTGTGTGTGTGTGTGTGCATATGCATGCCTTGTGGAAAGGACAATGGGACATGTTAATGTTTTAATGAGCAGCATTGCTGGGACAGAAACATTTTCAGTTTGTAGACTTATAGTTTATCTTCTTCAAAATCCAGAATGTGGAAAGTGACCCACATACAGCAAGAGGCATTTAGATTCTAGGCGGCCAGAATAATAGCATATATTTATTGTGAATTAATTAAGGGATACTTTGTGTTAAAGCTAGGGAAACCCTGATGTGTTTTTGTCTCTTTCCCTTGTTAGATTCTGTCTTAGTTAAGGTTTAACTGTTGTGAACAGACGCTATAACCAAGGCAATTTTTATAAGGACAGCATTTAATTGGGGCTGGCTTACAGGTTCAGAGGGTCAGTCAATTATTACCAAGGAAAGAACATGCCAGCATCCAGGCAGACATGGTGCAGGAGGAGCTGAGAGTTATACATCTTCATCTGATACATGCTAGCAGAATACTGACTTCCAAGCAACTAGGATGAGGATCTTAAAGCCCACATGCACAGTGACACCTACTCTGACAAGGCCATGCCTACTCCAACAGGGCCACACCTCCTAATAGTGTCACTCCCTGGCTGAACATATACAAGCCATCACATTCCACTCCCTGGACCCCATAGGCTTGTTCAAACATATGAGTCTATGGGGGCCATACCTAAACATAGCAGAATACAAAATACATTTATTCCAACTTCCAAAGCCCCCATAGTCTATGGCAGTTTCAGCAATGTTAAAAGTACAAAGTTCAAAAAGTCTATTCTGAGATTCATCCAATCACTTAACTGTAACCTCCAAAGCAAGACAGGAAACCAGTTGGGCAAACTCCAAATTCTGTATTTTCATGTCTGATGTCACAGCAATCTTCAGATCTCCAACTCCTTTTCATCTGTGTTGATTGCAACACACTTCTTTCTCTTGGGCTGTTTCTACTCTGTTAGCAGCTCTCCTCAGCAAATAGCCCACAGCTCCGGCATCTCAAACATCTTGGGGCTCCAAGGCAACTCCAATGTTTTTTGTTTCAATGTCTGTGATCCATACATGATATTCTGTGCTCCTCCAAAAGACTGTGGTCACTTCTCCAGCTCTGCCCTCTGTAGCACTCTAAGCTCAGGTTGATTCACTCCACTACTGCAGCTGTTCTTGGTGAGCATCCCATGGTAATGGCATCGCCAATATGCTGGAGTCTTCTGGCTGCAACTAGGCTTCCCCAATAGCCTCTCATGGACTCTTTTCAAGGTTCTAAGCCTCAACTCCTTTGCCTGACTCCTTCAGTCTTGGGCCATCAGCTGCAACTGAGGCTGCACCTTCACCAATGGCCTTCCATGGCCTCTCACAGTGCCAAGCCTCAGGTGCTCTTCATGACTCCTTCATGCCTTCAAAACCAGTACCACCTGGGTGACTCTTACACATTACCAAGTAGAGCTGTAGCACAAGCTGCAACATTGGCTATCTCTGGAACAGTGTCTTTGTGCTTTCACAAGCCACTTCCGAGAAAATTTCACCTCAGTGATGCTGGTCCCTTTTTTGTCATCACTAATTTCTTAGCTCCAGCTAACCAGAATCCCAGCAGTCTTCTTCTCCTCTTTCCTACAAAGGCAGAGACATATGGCCAAAGCTGCCGAGTTCTGTAGCTTGAAGGAGCTGGAACATGACCCCCTTGTTCTATACATTATCACTAGCTACCTCTTTTCTAACTCCTTAACTGCCTAAACTTGGCTATCCTGGATCTTGCTCTGTAGATTGATTTCTGAATGCCTTTCTCCTGGGATTAAAGGTGTGTACCACCATGCCTGGATCTAAATTTAGTTGGGTAGGCTCTTGTTCCAAAGTCCCACTCCCTTAACTTGTTATTTCCTTGAACACAGGATTCACCTCCATTTTACTTCTTGGTACCCCTTTAATACTCTAAACACATTTATTTTCCTTTCTCAGCTTGCTACGCTTATTTAAACTGTTCTTCATGAGACTTAACCAGAAAACAAAGTCTATGATGGTCATTTCTTTTTTTTTTCTTTTTCTTTTTTTTGGCCTTTGTTTTTTCTTGAACTTCATATAGTCTGTGAGTTGTTTCTGGGGTGTTCAGAGCTTTCTGGGGTTAGTATCCAATTATCAGTGACTGCATATTATGTCTGTTCTTTTGTGACTGGGTTATCTCACTCAGGATGGTATTCTCTAGATGCATCCATTTTCTTAAGAATTTCATAAAGTCATTGTTTCTGATAGCTGAGTAGTACTCCATTGTGTAAATATACCACAATTTTTGTATCCATTCATCTACTGAGACTTCCTTTCTGAAGGCAATTAATCTGAGTCTGTTCATGTTAGCCCTAGGCAGACTCTTCTGACAAGGGCAAAAAGCCACATTCTTCACCAAAGTACCACAAAAACAGTTTCTAGGCCACATATTAAAAATCTCCACTGAAACCTCTTGGGCCAGGTTTGTGAAATTCAAATCACTTTCAGTAACAATGCCTTCCATATTCCTACTAGGATAGCCCATTAAGTCCCATTTAAAGCATTCCACTGCTTTCCAAATCCAAAGTTCCCAAATTCACATTCTTCCAAACAAAAGCATGGTCAGACCTATCACAGTAATACCCCAGGTCCCTAGTACTAACTTCTGTCTCACGGTTTTACTGCTGTAAACAGACACATGACCAAGGCTAC
Source organism: Micromys minutus (assembly GCF_963924665.1). Classification (NCBI taxonomy): domain Eukaryota; kingdom Metazoa; phylum Chordata; class Mammalia; order Rodentia; family Muridae; genus Micromys; species Micromys minutus. The sequence goes on along the minus strand of NC_137970.1, from coordinate 40,437,886 downwards.
TCTTATAAGAACATTTAATTGGGGCTGTTTTACAGGTTCAGAGGTTATCATCAAGTGGGGAGCATGGCAGCATCCAGGCAGACTGGTGCAGGCAGAGCTGAAAGCTCTACATCTGAAGGCTGTTAGCAGAGTACTGACTTCCAGGCAGCTAGGACTAGGGTATTAAGGCCCACAACCACAGTGACACACCTACTCCAACAGGGCCACACCTCCTAATAGTGCCACTCCCTGGCCCAAGCATACAGAAACCATCACAGATACATTGGTTTTAACCTGTCTGGTTTTGATTTTGGTAGTGTCGTTCTTGTTTTAGAGGCAACATGGATTCCATTTGGGTCTACTAGGTGTTGACTGTGCTTTGTCCAGGAGTACAGTTCAATGCTATGTATCTTTCTAGGTGGGAAGACAAGGGAGGGCCCTTACATTCTATGCAGAGGAGGAAAATGGTTTGAATTTTGGCATGGTCAGCTAAGGGAGTTCTGTGTTTCTTCTGTCACCTGCACTCTTTGTGATTAATCAAGAACATCCCGGTAGCAGATGATCCTCTTTCCACAGCCACAAATATGTAACATGGCCTAGTTGAGCTTAGAATCTTTGTATGACCCTAAAGCTGATTTTGACAATATTCCTAAAGAAAATCAGGCATGAGGGCTAGATTCATGTGAACAAAGTCACTGGAACTAGAGTGATAATTTGGTGATTTGCCTTGAGAAGCATACCTGGCAAGCATGTCAGAATATAGTCTGATTGGCTGGTGTAGTTGTCCCCCACTTCCTCTCTTCCCTCCCTTTCTCTCTCCATTTTCCTCTCTTTCATACTCCTACTTCTTTCTTCTCTCTCACAGAAAAAAAAAACTTTCTACTCTCCTTTTTAAAGATTTATTTATTTATTTTGTGTGTGTACACTGTCACTGTTTTCAGACAGACCAGAAGAAGGCATCTGATCCTTTCACAGATGGTTGTGAGTCACCATGTGGTTGCTGGGATTTGAACTCAGGACCTTTGAAAGAGCACTCAGTGCTCTTAACCACTGCTCTATTTCTCCAGCCCTAAAGATTTATTTATACTTATATATTTGAATACAATGTGGCTGTCTTCAGACACACAATAAGAGGGCATTGGCTTTAATTACACATGGTTGTGAGCCACCATGTGGTTGCTGGGAATTGAACTCAGGACTCTTGGAAGAGCAGCCAGTGCTCTTAACCACTGAGCCATCTCTCCATCCCCCTTCCTTCTCTTTTAAAGAAATATCTAGTTTATCAAAGTTTCTGGAGAAGAAGAAAATAATCTCCAGAAAAGTTGTCCTTTTCAATATCTTATCTCTAGGGTTCCGAGAAATGCCAGAAGGGTAGTAGGCACTTGATAAACATCTGGTGAATGAATGGATGCTCTGAATGTTATTTGTCTGCTCTTAACAACTACCGCCATTTAAATGAAATAGATCGGCATTCACCAGAGACAGTTGTACAATGGGAAAAAAAATATCAGCTTTGGTCTTTGTAGCTTTAATTTTTCAGTGCCTACGTTAATGATGGTTCTTAAATATTTTAATTCCACGTCTAGCCTACCAACCTCCAGAGGTAGTGGAAAAGAAAGGATATGGGAGAAGTGGACCTGTTTATAAATTGTTTTTTTTTTTTTTTTTTTTTTTTGAGCAAAACTCATCTGCTCCATCCACTCGCAAATTCTTCATGAATATGCTAACAGTGCAGTTCAGTCAGTAGTGTCTGGATAGCAGAAGCAGCAGTGGCATGACCTAGCAGGAAAAGCCAGGCCTCAGCCAAATTGGCATGAGTCAGCAGGATGGATTTGGACCAGCTGGAACACCAGGAGCTGTCTGCGCTATTCCTCTCTCAATGAAGCAAAGATCAGTGAAGTGTTGCACAGCGAGCTCTATAAGCAATTGTCATAGTCGGTTGAATCCCGTCTATACTCCCTCCAAACATCACCTATCCTCCACTAGTCTTGCCTCAGCATGTGATTCTGTCTCAGCTGACATCATTCTGCTAATCAGCCCAAATCTGTGGAAGCAGTTAGAAGCCACAGCACATCACCAGAAGTTTTTTTGGTGTCTTTCTTTCTATGGAATCCTGACAAATGGAGCTTAACTGTTCAATGGGTGGACCAATATGTGTGTGTTGTTAGCGAAGACTCCTTCATCACATGTCTTTCCACATACTTGCTTTAGCCTAAAAGCCCTTAACCTGTGTCCGCCTCAGTGAAATGTTCTTTAGGAATCTGCCTCAGTGAGACATACTTGTACCTTTGTCTGCCTCAGGAAAAAAACTCCTTCATGTAGCTGCTCCAGGAAGAAAACCATCAGACACAACTGACATTTCAAAAAAAAAAAAAAAATCCCTAAGTTTCCACTTCAGGTTTTATACAAATTAAGAGGCTGGATCTTTTGTTTAGTACTTATTTTTATTAACTTTCAATTAGGGAAGAAAGGTAAAAGTAAAAAAGTATGTTTTATAGAAACAGGTTTAACTAAATATAATAGGAAACACAAAAATAGTACTTTTAAGTATGTTTGCTGTTTACTTTCCTTTCATGTAGGACTCTGTAGTTAGTCAAGTTATGGTGGCTTTGCAGACATTAGGGACCCATTTTCTTTTCTTTTCTTTCTTTCTTTCTTTCTTTCTTTCTTTCTTTCTTTCTTTCTTTCTTTCTTCATTTATTTATTTATGGACCCATTTTCTTACCAGTATCTTTCACAATTTCAGCATATGAGGTTTCTTTCCAGTCATCCCATGACCCAAGATGGTTACAGAACTATCTTAAAAATATGTATTACAGGAAGAGACAAAAAGAGAAGGGGGGGAGAGAAGAAAATGAATTAAGTACCCATTATTTTAAATACTGCCTATTGATACCACATATATTTTGTGGTCTAGAAGTTTATTAAATATAAGTCCCCTGCTTTGGTTTTTACAAAGCCTGGAAATAGTCTTTCTCCTTTTTGTAAATGCACCCAACTGAAAAAATCTATGTTCCATTTCTAAGAAGAAAGAACATAGATTTCTTGCTTGGTTCCCTCACATGGTTAATTAGGAAGATCAGGGTGTGTATAGTACCAACATACTAATAAAGTTTATCACAATCAAATGTGTTAATTGATGTTTTTGCTAGTTGAAATACTTGATTTCATAATTTTGACTGTTATATCCCTTTGGTTACATTGATAATAACACCCTCATAAAATTATTTATTAGCTGTTCTTTAGCTGGTGGCATATTTTTGAGACAGACTTTTGGGTAGTATAGAATAGAGTTTATTTAGGACATGGAAAGGTAAGTTGAGCAGGGAGATTAAGTTCATGTGTCATTGCATGGGGCTCAGATGGTGGGATCTTTAATTTTGAAATGTATTTCATTTGCTTATTTTGTGCTCATGTATATATATATATATATACATATATATATACATATATATATGTATATATATATATAGCTGAGTCTGATCCACTGAGCCATCTCATTTGCCCAGATGATGCTATCTTTATAGAACTGTACAGATATTATCTCAACTAAATTTCACAATAATTCCTTAGATAAGTAGAAACAACATATACAAGAAGAGACTTGGGTCTCTGAAATTAGTCCAAAGTTATTACTCAAATCCCAAGCCTGTCTTCAGCTGAACTTTAAATCCTCCCACCATTACAGCATTATAAGCAGAAAGTACTTATAAATCAATCATCTTTGCAAAATACACATTTTGGGTATGGATTTTATAGGCCTAAATATTTGATATATTTTTACAATTAAGTGTGTACACATCCATTTAACATTAAACTATTTCTAATCTCAAATATCATTAAATACTTTCCATCTTTTGTTTTGTTAGTTATTTTATCTTTTTGATACTTGTGTATTAAACTTTTCCTCTTTTTTTTTCTTTGCTCTTCTTTCTCTCTATCCAACTCTCATTCTTTTTTGAGGCATAACATTCCTCAGTAACCCAAACTGGCCTCAAACTTAGAAGTTCTTTTGGGCTCCAAGTTACTACCCTCTGGTCTCAGACTCCCAAGAGTAAAGTTTACTGATTAACTTCCCCCACCCGCTTTGAGGTGAGAGTTGTATTTTTTGTCTTAAAAGAAACAAAATAAAAAACAAACCCAAACCACAGAAGTCCGTCATTTTGTTACTGTTTCAAGTGCATTTCACCAGCAGTAAGTCATGAAGTCAGATTGTTGCATTTGGACGCTGTCTCTTCAGCTATTTGCTTAATTAAGATGGTGTACATACTTTCAGGTAGTGAAATACGGTTTTTTTGGATGATCATACTCAGAGACTAGGTACCGGGCAAGAATCTGATTGTATTTGGCAAAGAAGTCTCCTTTTGGGGGGCGGGGACAGAGATGGAGGGCAGAGATTGAGAGACACTGTCCCTCTCTTTTATACCCGCCCGCAGTTCTTTTCCCAGAAAAATCATCTCTCGTGACCAGAGAACCCCTTTGCCATGCATCCTACGGATTTTTTAAAAATAGCATGCATGCGCCTGCGCAGTGTTTTCAGGAGGTTTCTTCTCGGCGCCCGACCGCTTCCTTCTCCTGTTTTCCCTGGTCCTCGCAGAGGTTCCCGCTTTTGCCTCGGGGGTCATCACAGGGCGCCAAATGAGCTCCCGCGGGAAGGCCGGGGGCGGGGCGCGGCGCAGCGCTGCACGTCAATGGCCTTCCGGGCGGAAGTCCGCAGCCTTCCAGGCCGCTGATTGGTTTTCGTACTGGCGCCTATCTCGGCCTCCGCGCCAGTTTCGGGCTGGTTGGCGCGGAATCGGGAGACTGTTGGACCATGGCGCCTGTGCACGGAGACGACTGCAAACTGGAGACAAGCGGTGAGGGAGGAGCCGGTGCTCAGGGCACCTAGTTGGAAATGTGGGGGTCGCGGCATAATTGAGGGGAGCCGGGGGGTCTCTGCTTTTTATTCTTAAGAAGGTGGCGCGCTCCTGGACGACCCCTTAGGTCTGTTTGGCCGCTAACCTTAATCTTTCTTTCTGGGCGGAGACCCTAGAGGTGTGGGACGGGCCTTCCATATGGGCTCACTTGCTGAAAGTATTTTGGTTTGAGAGGTTTCCTTCTCTTGTGACAGGCTTCACAGTCGTTGACTATTTTCATTTTCTTGATGAGTCGCATACACGTGCGGGTTACAACTTCATGGCATGGCATGTCTTGGCAGGTTTTGCTCTCTTGGCTCGAACTGTTGTTTCTCTGCTCCCTTCTCAGGTGTCAGTTTGAGAGGTAGGGTGGAGCATGCCTTTGCCCCCGTTTCTAGGAAGTCCCAGGAAAATTGTTAGCATTGTCATTGATGGAAGTGCTGTCATCAGGTTTGTTAAGACTTTCTCAGGTTCTACGGGAAGTTCTTCAAGTGCTGCATAAAAACAGTGTTCAGGTGTAGTCATCTTGGGTGAAGTTCGTTTAAAAAAAAAAGTCATTTGAGTAGCATTTCGGATGCCCTATATACCAGGCATTTTGTGAGTAGTAATCTTTGATTTCCAGAAGTAGAATTCAAATATGCAGATAGCCTTGTCTGATTTCTGATTTGAAACAGTGTTCAACTAAAGTATGACTTAACTTCAGTTCTAGCTTAAAATAAGATACTTCTTAGCCTAGTGTCACATGTCCTGTCCTTCAGTGTGCATTGCATTAATGAGATCTTGCTTCCTCATCAGTTTCTTTTGCATTCAGCTAGTTCTAAATCACATGTTTAAATTTTTCTTAGTCTCTCTCTTTCTCTCTTGAAGACAAATTATTTTGGAGAGTCGATTACAAATGGGATGTGGGATGTGAGTACATGAACAGTCTGCAGCCCCTATCAGTGATTTGCTAAGTCCTTTTTTCACCTTAAAAAACTGTACTCCATCTGTGAACATCAAGAAATCACTCTTTGGAGGGTACTGTGCAATCTTGAGACCCCTCTTAAGTCACAATGTTGATTAAGTATTTTCTGGAGACTTGTGACTGGAATTTTTCCTTTAGAGCAGACCAAAGGATTGTTATGTGGAAGACTGCTGCAGGTTACTCTCTCTGCCCTCTTTGGGGGAGGGTGGAGGTATTCCATGTGGTGATTTGAAAACAACATTTGAACCTTTGTGTTTTCTTCCATTGTCCCCTCTCCTTTTTTTTCCTTTCCTTTCCTTTTCTTTCTTTCTTTCTTTCTTTCTTTCTTTCTTTCTTTCTTTCTTTCTTTCTTTCTTTCTTTTTCTTTTTTGCTAACTCACACAGCATTAGAGCTGTTGCTTAAAAAAATTCCAGGTTTTTTATGTTAGAAGGTGGGACACCTGGACAGTGGCAGCAAAATGTAGCAAGGTGTTTAATTAGCTGCTATTGTATATAGAAAGTCATTGGAGGCTTTAATGATAAATCTGGTATATTGGTTTGTTCAGCAAATATTTATTATGCAGGTACTAGGCATAGGCGTTCTGCCAGGCTCTGGCATTTGCATGCGTAGAATGGATGTGGCTTCTGTCTTCATGGAGTGGAGAAAGTAAACAGTCATGTGCTACATTGAATCCTCCCTGAGCAAATTGCTTTAGTTTTGCTTTCTGAAGCTAGACCAAAGGGTGTGGTGTGTGGAACATATGTATGTGTATATGTTTGATTATCCTATACACACATACACACACCACACATACACATGCATGCACGTGCATCCCCCATACATATGCCATCACACCAAATTTTTGCTGTATTGCTAAGTGCATAATATGATAGCCATTCTTATTTAATTCTTTATGGGGAAGACATGTTTTCTCTGTTTCATGAGGGCAATAGGTCTTCAGACCTATAAGTAGCTCTTACAGATGGTGTATAAAAAGAGATTGGAAAGTTAATGATCAAAAAAGGAATACAGAGGCTCATTTAGGAACCGAAACAACTACTGGAACCAACTCTAGTTGCTTTAAACAAAAGAAAAATTTTAGGGTGCCATGTAGTTTGCAGAGATCCTGTAGGACTGGAAAGCCACTATGGGGTTGTTTAGCCAGAAATGGTGATTTCTGTTGTGCCACAAAACTGAGCCAGAGAGGTGGTCATTGCCAAACATGGCAAAATACTCAGATGTTACAGATTATGCCTTAAGATATATTGAACTCTCATTTTCAGTTCCGTAATAGTTGCTATTTTTTGCAACTTAATATTTGTTTCTTCCCTTGGAACATTAGTCTCCAATTTAAACTCTGAGCCTGTTTGTCATTGGTAGAGACTATTTTGCATGCTCATAGCCTAGCTACAAAGTATCTGGGATGGAAGAGTCAGTTGCAGAAACACACACAATAGCAGGTCAAATGGGCTCTGTGAACCGTCAAAACATTACTGAGAGTTTCTCAGTTTCATATATCGGGCAGCTTAACAAGGTGAACCTGTCATTGAGGCACATACCTACAGTCCTACCACTTTGAAGGCTGGGGCTGGAGGATCATAATTTAAGGCCAGCCTACCTGTCTCAGAAAAAAGTGAAATGAAATAAAACAAGATAGCTGTTCACTACGTAACTGGTGGACTGGTGGTCTCATGTCACCCTCTAAAATCGGCAGGGTTGGGCATCTGCTCTATCGTGTCTAGAATCTAGACTCTAGATGATTCTCCTACTTGTTGTGTATTCTTATAAGAAAATGACTTTCCACTCTGGCTTTGTCTCAGTTTCTGGATACTCTTTGCATTTGCATTTCTTTGTAATGTGGCTTAGGTCTCTTCCTCTGTTAATGTCACTTTTTATCCTGTTTTGCCATGTTAAAATTCTGCTCTGCTTTCTAGGCCTGTTGGAGATATCTCCTGTGAGGAAACCTTTTTCAGTTTCCTGGACAAAAAAAATAATTGTTTTCTCCATTTCCACTGCATTTTTACTTCTTTTATGGCACCATTTTTATATTCTGATCCTACCCTTAGGTCCTCTTGTGTGATAAACTTGGGGACAAGAAAACTGTCTTACTTGTATTAGTATCTCAAACTTCGTGTAGTGGTACAGTTGCTTGTTGAGGAAGTCTATTTTAAGATCTAGAGAATTTTGGGGGTATCAAGGTCTTGAATACACTGAATTTATTTTTAATGGCTATGCTCATTTTCTTTCTTTTTTTCTTTTTTCTTTAAAAAAACAAAGATAAATGTACAGATTTTAAGCATTTTTACATAAAAGTAAATGAATACATTTTTGTCAGTGCTTGGTTTTTTAAAAGTTTGATAGTGTGCATTAAGATATTACTAGTTACAATGAGCATAAAGTACATGTAAAACAAGATGTAACCTGGAATTAGTCAAAGTTTTCTTGGTGTGTAAAGATTAAGCATAATGGGTTTTCATTTTCTTTTTTTTCTTTTCTTGAACTTCACACAGTCTGTGAGTTGTTTCTGGGGTGTTCAGAGCTTTCTGGGGTTAGTATCCAATTATCAGTGACTGCATATTATGTCTGTTCTTTTGTGACTGGGTTATCTCACTCAGGATGATATTCTCTAGATGCATCCATTTTCTTAAGAATTTGCTCATTTTCATGTAGGCCTACTGAAGATCTTTTAAATCATTTGAATGGCACTCAAGATTTTGTGGCTGTCATCACATAGCTGCATTCTTTAATTTTCTCTTAATACCTTTCTGAAAATGTATTTTAAAGTCAAATGTGAATGTTAAACAATGGACTGAGATGTTATAGAGATTTCATCTCCAGAAAGCTAGAGAGAAAATAAGATCTCTAATTACATTTTACATTTTTAAAAATTGATTTATTTATTTAATGTATGTGAGTACACTGTCGCTGTCTTCAGACACACCAGCTTAGGGCATCAGATCTCATTACAGATGGTTGTGAGTCACCATGTGATTGTTGTGAATTGAACTCAGGACCTCTGGAAGAGTAGTCAGTGCTCTTAACCACTGAGCCATCTCTCCAGCCCTACATTTTACTTTTAAGATACAGTTTTCAGCAGTTTATTGCCAACATTGGGAACACATTCTTTAGGTCTTATTTTCAGATTCATTCAGACACTTTGTCAAACAGCTTAATATCACAAATGTTTCCATGGTATGTTTGGGATGCTTCTTGTCAATTTCTCCTTTTTTGTGATTACTCTTTCTAGTAAATTAATATTGAATAAGATAAAACTCAATTTCATAGACATATGTGGCAGTAGTCATGAGACTAAACTCATGGCTGGCAGGAAGTCTTAATTCTGTGGATGAAGTAAGTGTGTGTGTGTGTGTGTGTGTGTGTGTGTGTGTGTGTGTGTATTGGCCATTTTTTGTTGATCAAAAGGATAGATGAACCAAAAACTGAATATCAAGGTTTTCTGGTATTTCAGTAATTTTGACAAAGGGCATTTCAACCATTGTGATTTTTTTTTTTACAGTCCTATAGTGTCAAGAGTCTCTGAACCCTCTTTTGAAATTCCTTTAGCCAGTCAATGTTTCTCTAACATTCCAGGTGCTTCCTGGGTATCTCATTAGGGTGTATGCTACTTAACATTGTTTTAGAGCTTCTTGGTACTCATCTCAGATGTTAGATTGTATATTTCTGTGAGTTTAGGGACTGTATCTTTTTGATGTATCTCATAGCTTCTTACACTTCACAAAAGAATAGATGCTATTTAAATCCTTTTGTTTTGATTATTGGAACACCAAATGAACTGTCCTTTTTTTGATTCATTGGATTGCTCATGGCCTGTTTTTTTTTTTTACCCCCTGGTGGAACTATTAAGTCTGATTCCCCTTCCTCTTTCATGTTTTTCTACATGATTTTGAGATTTTGCTCATTTTAAGAGAAAGACTAGAACTGCTGTGCTGATTAGTTTTAGCACAAAGTAGGATCATCTGTGAAGAAGGAGCCTCAAGTTGGGAAAATGCTTCCCTATCAGATTGGCCTATGGGCGAGTCTATGAAGGCATTTTCTTGAGGCATAGTCAACTGTAGGGAGGTACCACCATGGTAGGTCCTGGGAGATATAAGAAAAGTAGCTGATTGTTGAGAGGAAATCAGTAAGCACATTCATTCCATCATGTTTCTTTTTTATGTTCTTGACTCAAGATTTCTTCTCTGACTTAAGATGAAACAAAACTATTTCTTTCCCAAGTTGTTTTTTATTTCCCAGTGGTATTTTTATTAATTGTTATTATCCTTTTTTTTGATACAGGGTCTCATTGTGTAGCTTTGGCTGTCCAGGAACTCACTATGTAAACTAAAGCTGGCCTCGTATTCACAGTGATCCACTTGCTTTTGGTTCCCTAGCACTGGGACTAAAGGAGTGCACCACTGTGCCTGGCCTGTGGTCAGTGTTTTATCACAACTACAGAGACCTGAACCAAGATAACTGGCTTCTGCTGTTTGAACTGGACATTAGAGGAAATTTCTGGAGAGTCACCAGATCTTTGTATTTGGCCATGCTTCGTGAATTACTTTGCATCCTAAAAATACTCATTTGGTTATTATAATCTAAAAACTAAATCTTTTGGTTTTTGAGGGAAGATAGTTGGTAATTTTGTAATATCTGATTTCACTTTTTTTCAGCTGTGTCAGATTCAGGGAGTTTTGTAGCTTCTCGAGCTCGTCGAGAAAAAAAGTCAAAGAAAGGACGCCAAGAAGCTTTAGAGAGACTGAAAAAGGCTAAAGCTGGTGAGAAGTATAAATATGAAGTAAGTAATGCTTTAATCCTGTGTTTTATTTAATTCACATTCCAAAGTCAGTTCTGTGTCCCTTTCATCACCTCATTAGAAATATTAACATAGTTTAAGTTTTTTTTTTTTTTTTTATTTGGAGTAGGGAGATGAAAGAATCTAGGACTTCTTCGTGCTAGGCAAGCATTCCACCATTGCTTATTCCTAGAGCTTTTTTCATTTTGTGTTTTGAGATTGGAGCTCATTAAATGGCTTGTGGCTGTCTTGAACTTGCAATCATAATGCCTCAGTTTCTCTAGAAGTCCCTCTCATGGGCCTGGCTCGTGCTTCTTATAATAGTGAACAAATGTGGGCATGAGGTAGATTTGCACATTGTGGAGAATACTAGACCCTTTAAAGTCATTGCGAGGAGTTTTGCATACCATTGTAAGTGAAAGTAGTGGGTGTATTTTCCCTTATTTAGCATACTGCATGTCCCTTCGCTTAAGAGAAATGAGTAGTGTTTTTATGTTCATGATATTTAGTAGTCTAGCTAAGCACCTTAGAATTGTTCTTAAGTTCATTTGCTAGGGGAGTAGTAGTGGAAATTTGGGCCTTATTTCTTCCAGTTGGTAAGATTGAATGGGATATTCTTGACTGTTTTTTTTTTTTTTTTTAATGGCCTGTAGGTCAAAATCAGAATGCACAGCATTTTCTAACCTCACCTTCTACATTGTGTATCTTAACTGTCAATGCTAGAAAGAGATAAACAAATACTATTAGATAATAGCAGCTAATATACTTTCTGAGTTCACATACCAGTCTAAGTGCTTTTACCAATATGCTTTTCATTTAATCTTCTCAGTGATCATATAAGATAGATAGTAAGTATGATTAACAACACTTTGCAGGTGAGGTAGTTAGGTACCAGAAGGTTACTGAGAGCATAGTGGCAGAGTCCTTATTTGAACCTAGGTGATCTTGCTTGGGAATATTCATGCTTAACTCTGGCTTGTAGTATATTGTGGGAATTAGGCAAATAGGAAGGATTTTCAAGTTAAGCGAAGCTTCAGGAACATAAAAAGTTGCTAGAAAAACTACAGTCAAGCAGGAGTAAAGCATTTAAATTTTTTCTTTTCAAGACAGGGTTTTTCTGTGTAGTCCTGGCTGTCTTGGAATTCATGTATGCCAGGCTGGCTTCAAACTCACTTGCCTCTGCTTCCCAAGTACTGGAATTAAAAGCATGTGTCACCATATAGAATAGTGCATTTTTTTATGTAGGCATTCCTATAAAGTAGTTCTCGGGGGCATGCAAATGTTTATGTTATGTAGCTGAGACCCTTTACGCATGGTATTATTAATTACATTTCTAAAAGAGTTAATTTTGAGTAGTAGCAGCATGCTTTTTTTTTTTTTAAAGTTAGTCTGCTGTACTGGGGATATGGCTCACTGGTAGATTGCTTGCCCAAAAAGTCAAAGCCCAGAGTTTTATCTTCAGGAACACACACACATGCAGAAGATAGAGTAAAAACTTTCCTCATGTTCTTAAAAAAATATTATGTGTATGTTTGTGTGCCTCTGTGTTTTTACACAAATGCTGATGCCACAAAGAGGGTGTTGGATTCCTTGGAGCTAGAGTTGTAGGTGGTTCTCAGCCATCTGATGTGGGTACTGGGAACTGAACTCTGATATTAAGCACTGACCCATTTCTTTAACTCCTATTCTATATAGTGGAAATCCAGTTAGCTGTTTACTGCTAGGCTCTCAAGTCTTTGTGTTGAAGTTTATTTTTTTCCCCTAAGATCTTAGCTTTTCTGGTGTAGTTGGTTGTTTCTCCTTTAAAAAGGCAGACTCCTAAGGAGGGGTACCAATTTTAAATGTGGTATCTATAAACTATTGATAACCAGTCTGCCATACTCTCAATCTGGTAGGTCAGTGGCCTGTCACCATGGAGCTACAACAGTGGTGTGCATGTGTTCCACCTATTACTTTTACTGTGTGGAGGTGGTCCGATACATTCATATTTGTGGGTCAGGTTGCTCAGTTCCTCTGGCAGTCAGGCAGCTGGTGTGATTTGAGAATTTACTGCTTTCACTGGACTTGCCACTTAGGTCCCCATGCACTTTTAAGACTGAAGATGAGTGAGGATTAGTGGTAAGACAAATAGATGACTTTAAAACTGCTTCTTTGCCTACAGAATATAGAGTGAATTTTGTTTTGTTTATTTTTGGAGGGAATGAGTAAAGTATTTCTTTTGAATTTTATTTAGTTAATTGAACCATTACTAAAATCAATGTCTTTGCAGGACATTATTCATCAGTTAGTGGTGAATGGGTGTGATATGCCTTATGCACTTGTTAACTATAGGAAAAACCAGTCTGGAAATTATGTGAACAATTTCCAAAGCAGCTAATGAAGAATTGGCTATAATTCAGTTTGTTTTTTATGGAATAGATGAGTAATTGATGGTATGACAAGTGTATTATGCTAATGGAGCCATTTAATATCTTACGTTAACACCCACCTAAAAGGAATACTAAGTTAATTGATGTCTATTTAAGGAAAACGCTGCAGTGGTGTTGAATGTCAGAACTCATGATTTGGTTGCAGCTATTCCATCAGGCTGCCATCCCAGTTTCAATTTGATAATTTTTTTTCTCAGAATTGTTTAACACTTGTACTCCATTTGAAGCCTTTCCATAAACTTTGCAATGGCAGGTTGAGGACCTCACAAGTGTTTATGAAGAAGTTGATGAAGAGCAGTATTCGAAACTGGTTCAGGCACGTCAGGATGATGACTGGATCGTGGATGACGGTATGTGGGAGGAAATTGCCTGCTAGGCATTGTGTTACTTCTTGTCATGTAGGGCAGTTGCTATGGCTGAGGAGATGTGAGGCATTTTCATTAGTTTCCTTTCTCATTGCTGTGATAAAATATTTGATGAAAACAACTTAAGGAAGTAAAGGGTTATTTGGATCACAGTTGGAGGCTATATATAGTCCATCATTCTTGGGTAGACATGGTGGCAGAAGTGACATTGTATTTGCAGTCAGGAAGTAGAAAGGAATGCTTTCGTGCTCAGTTTGCTTCTTTCTACTTACTCAGTCCAAGGCCCCTGTCCATGGGATGGTGCTGCCCACACTTAAGATGGGTCTCCCCACCTTAGTTAACCTTAATAGATAACCTCCCATTGGCATGCCCAACAGCTTATCTACAGGCGCTTCTGGATACTGTCAGTTTGGTCGACAATCAGTATACACTGTCATAGCATTGCCAGGGACATATTTATGTTCAGATTTTCCTTAGTTATTTGAAGTTGAAGCATAAAAATAGGAAGTTGATTTGATAATTCTTTAGAACGACAGTTCTCAACCTGTGGGGCACGGCCCCTTTGGGGTTTCATCAGATATTCTACATATCAGATATTTATATTATGGTTCATAACAGTAGCAAATTTATAGTTATGATGTAGCAGTGATATAATTTTGTGGTTCAGGGGTCACCACAACATGAGAAGTTGTATTATATAGTGTTGCAGCATTAGGAAGGTTGAGAACCACTGCTTTAAGAAATATAAACACATACACAAGAATAAATCTCTTAGGACATGACCATGTAGGAATTGAGAGGGAATGCTTGGGTACTAGGTTTAATCAACAGTGCCTCTCTAAAAGAGGAACAATCCCATAGCCAGTGGAATTAAGGGATAAACTTTAGGTTCCATCTTTTCTACTTTGCAACTAGCCTTGGGTAAGTCAGTTAATATCATTAAATTTCATAAAGCCAAAAGTTTTCTGCCTATGATATGGAGATAGAGACTATCTTCCGGAGTTGCTCTGAAGAGCTGCTTTGTACCAGAGGGTAAACTGAGGCAGGCAGCCATTGAGGGGTCAGTGTTTCAAGCAGCTGACAAGGGTGGATCCAGATACCTACAGGGGCTGCTGCCAAAGGCTGCCAGCTGGAAGGAACAGTGCTCCAACCCACCACATACACAAACTTTACATAGAGTTGATGGATGCTCCAATCCTCATTCATACAAAGTGCATATATACCAGCCACCACACTTTATTCTTTCTTCCGTAGCTTATACATCCTAGCAAAATCTTTCAAGCAGTGTACAATTACAATGTGACAACATTATAGTTTTCTTCTAGTAAATGGTTATGAAATAACAGTTTGCTTCCTAATACCTTTACAAGAACTAACATTACATAATACAGGTAAAGAAAACATTCCCCCAAATCCATGTACGTTCATAACCAAACAACTTGTTATAGATTAACAAAGTGTAATCAAGCAAGATAGTTTTCTCAGCCAGTTTTTCTTCCTGGTAGGCAGCAATTTGTGGTTACAAAGGAGTAATTATTTCATTATTTATCTTTAAAGTAATCTTGTAAGAATCTTAAAAGAATCACAAGTCTAAATTTTTATATAAAAATCAGACATATCTACCTTAAATCCTTAGAATGTATATCTACTTATAATCAGTTCTTATTAAATTATATCAGGAATCTGAGGGTAAAAATCAATCCTTAGCAGTCCAGCCTCAGTGAGAATCATGTCAGCCAGTGCTGCCATTATTCTTGTTCCCTGACCAGAAAGGTCCTGTCTACTGAATAAGAGTCTGCCTTTCTGAACTTCAAATTTTTCCTTAAGCTTTTCTACATCAGAGCCAATAATAAAACATCTCAACCTAACTTCATTAACAATTTTATTTTTCCAAATTCTTTCTAATAGCGGTTGGTCATTGCTGACAACCTACATCTGTAAATTCTTTCCTAGGGTGATTAGTGAATCATTAATCTGCTCTATCAACAGTACCTGAAAGAGACCAAACATTAGTATTGTGAGTGACAGAGATACTGCCCAGTGAGGGGCTGAAAGCCCCCTTAGAGTTTTCATACAATTCTTAAATTAAGAGGGATCTGAAGGCAGCAAGCAGAAAACTCCACAATGCTCTCAGGACACAGTCCTGGGGCTGTGCCACACTGAGGCTCACTCATGTGGCTCTTTTAACGTGTGGTTCGTTTGTTCCCATGAGCGTTCTAGAGCCATTTGTCATTCCTCCGACATGGCCCTCAGCAAAGAGTAGAGCATGTTGTAAATGTGAGATGTCATTTGAGCCACAGAAATAACTCTTATATAAAGTTCTGCTTATAGGTTCTGATTACTTGGCGTGAGAATGCTGACTTGAGAAAGGAGATGAAGACTATGTCAATTGAATCTTACTTACATAATTGGGGTCAACTGTGTGGTTAGATTTCCCTTGGAAATTAGAGTGCCTTTCAGGACTTTTTTTTTTAAGCAAACAACTATAAAGCAGTCTTCTGTGGCAAAGTTTTTTTTTTAAACTTTTTTATTCTTTTCAAGTTTTACATCATGTACCTCAGTCTTGCTCATCTTCCTGTCTCATAATATCCACCCTTTGCAACTTTCCCCCCTAAAAACACACCATCAACAGCAATAACAGCACCACAAAAACATTTCATTGGGGAAGCTGTAGTATATCACAGTGTGCCCCACAGTATATCCCTTTGTCCACACATCTTCACTTGCAAATATGTTCATTGCAATGTGTCAATTCTGGTTCAAGATCTCTGGCTTCACAGAAACCAGAGGCTACAATATTGGGTCCTTATTAGTTAACCTCCATGTTATCCTATTGTTGCCCTGTGTGACGGAGATCCTGTAGCTTTGGATTAGCAGGATTGGCCATAGGCATGCCGAGTCTTATCTTCTAGGTACTTCTGGATCCTGTCAGTTTGGGTGACAGTCAGTATATTCTGCCTTATTGTTCACCTTTGATTTTTGTTACTTTCAGGTAGCTTTTCATTCTGTAGCCCAGGCTAGCCTCCACCTCATTTTGTCACTCTAGCAGGACTCAAACTTGTAATCCTTCTGCCTTAGTTTCTTTAGTACTTAGATTACAGGGATGCCCAGCTTTTAACTACGTTTACAAACTTGATTTCAATATTAAATTTTATTCTTTCAGATGGTATAGGCTATGTGGAAGATGGCAGAGAGATTTTTGATGATGACCTTGAGGATGATGCACTTGACACCTATGGGAAAGGTACCTACATTTTGTTTTGAAAAATGTCATTTTGAGATTTAAAGAATTGTCTAAAATTTGAAGACTTGGTATTCTGATAACAGTCTGTCTTTGAAAATATGTTCTAATAGAGAAAAAGTTGGCTAGAACATTACCTAAAAGAGGCAAAAATTTTAGCAGGAAATGAATGTTGTATGTCCCCATTATCTGAAGACTTTGATATTTTTCTTATGTTAAAATTTCAGTTCTTTAGTTATTTTTACAATTGCAGATTTGGAGGGATGAAACAATTATTAAGGTCTTTTAATTCCTACCAAGTTGATATACCTAGAATACTAGTGCTTTAATAATTGTATAGTAGACAAAGTTTAGCTTGTCCAACATATCAGGGTAGCAATGAAGGTTATTTTTACAATTGCAGATTTGGAGGGATGAAACAATTATTAAGGTCTTTTAATTCCTACCAAGTTGATATACCTAGAATACTAGTGCTTTAATAATTGTATAGTAGACAAAGTTTAGCTTGTCCAACATATCAGGGTAGCAATGAAGGCATCCTAATACTAAAATGTAAACTTCCTTAAAACACGATGCTGTTGTTGTGAACTTGTGACTTGTGGTTATAAATAGTAAATTTTGTGGCATCATGTAGGTTGCTGACCTAAAAGGGACAGTTTTACATATGAAGTTGAGGATTTTTAAGTAAAATTTAACTTGTGTTTATTGATCACTTTCTCTTGAATTTTGGCTTTAAGTTCATTTATCCTTTATTCATGATGCATATTGAAGAAACTTTCTGTTTTTTAAAATGTTACTTCTCATGTAGTTGAATTTATTAGTCTTTTTTTCTACAAGTGGATTTTTGAATTACATTGTTATGTAGGTTACAAAGTATTAAGGTCTCCTTTGGGTCCCAACCCCAGAGAAGAGAGGGAAAGATTATAGGAATCATCATCAGAAATGGAGGACCAGGAAAACATGCCCACTGAATCACCTAAGCAGGACCACATGGCTCACAGAGACTGAAGTGGGAAGGAAGCACAGGGTCTGCATGGGTCTCCACAGGTTGTGTACATATGTTATGGCTCTTAGCTTAGTGTTCTTATGGGCCTTCTAACAGTTGGAGCTGGTGTATCTCTGATTGCTCTTGGGACTCTTTTCCTTCTGTTGGGTTGCCTTGGTCAGCCTCTACATAATGGCCTTTGCCTTGTCTTATTGCATCTTGTTTTGTCTTGTTTGGTTGTCATCTCTTTTATGGCTGCTCTTTTCTGAAGAGGAAAGGAGGGGCAATAGATCTGGGGGAGAAGGGAGGTAGGAGTAGTTGGGAAGAGTAGAGGGAGGAAACTGGTTGGGGTTTATTATGATAGAAGGATCTATTTTCAATAAAACCAAAACAAAACTACCACCAGCAGCAAAGCCTTTCAAAACTATTCTATCCTTAACTGAGGAGCTATTGGCAGTTGATGAGTGCTGAGGGAGGGAACATCATCTTTCTTTGGGGGAGTGGCTACTGGTAGGTTATCTGTGCTCCAGTGGATGATCTCATACTGAGTCCAGTTAGTGCACATATAGGTAGCACTAATTGGACTCAGTGGTTATAGTAGAAAAGAACAGGAAATTGGAAGAGAGTTATATTGGAGGAGTTGAGGGAAAATTGGGGCAGGGATTTGAGGGGTAGATATTAATAGGAAAATTTTGCCTGGATGTGGTGGTTTATGCCTTTAATCCAAGTACTGGACAGGCAGAGGCCAGCCTGGTCTATAGAATGAATTCCAGGTCAGCAAAAGTTACACACAGAAACCCAAAAGCAAAGAAACCAAAAATCAAATAAGTAAATAAATAAACTATAAAATACAATATTTAAAATTTTGAGCAATTCCTAAAAATACTTGGTGTAATTTTATTTTTAAATTTGTCATGTTGGTGTTAATACTGTTTACTGCTCTACAAATGGTTAATGGACACTGCTTATTGACAAATCAAGTCATTTGAGTAGTCACCTTTATTATACAGAAAATTTCATAACTGGGTTGTTTTTATACTTTTCTTTTTATGAAGCAGAGTTTATTAAAAAGAAAATTTTTAGTATTAAGAACAGGGATTAGTAGAAAGCAAGGTACTTGGAAAGAGTAAGACAGACTCAACTGTTTATATGGGCTTGTCATAGGAGAATCACACCTTTCTTTAGACATTTCTATGTCATCTAGTTTGTTTATTGCTAATGTACTGTTCTAATTAGTAATTCTAGTTTCTCTTAAGATTAACATTATATTGGAATGAATCAGAAAGTGATATTAAAATGACAGTATTAGGAGAGTTCATAGGTGATTTAGTCAATGGAAGACAGAAGACAAAGGTTCTCTTGGAATGAGCAAGTGTGTTTGTGCCGTTCAGTTTTGATACAGCATAGAGCGTGTGTCCACTCATTAATGGTTGCAGACTAGTTTTATAGTCTTATTTTTGTAGGAAGCAAGAAAACAACTATCCTCTCACTATTCAAAAGCTTTGCATTCATATTAACAACTAGTCACACCTAACTTTCCATGATACTTAATTCATTATATTTCATTGCTTCTTATAATGTAGCCCTGACAGTTTTTTCAATTTATCCCATTTAAAAGATTCTTTGCTGTGCACCTTGTACAGAATTTCCCAGTTTTGTATTTTGAATTCTTAATGTATATTTTCTTCTTAAGTTTTCATATATACAAGATGAATGACTATGAGTAGGCTTTAGTTTTCCACCCAGTGCATGCTCCTAAATACTTTCTTTTCCAATAGGAAAGGATAGCAAAGCACACGGAAAGGACAGGAAGGATGTAAAGAAACCTTCAGTGACAAAACCAAACAACATCAAGGCAATGTTCATTGCTAGTGCTGGGAAAAAAACTACAGATGTGAGTTTTATGTTTCTGTATATAAAGTGTTTTTTTACTCTGAAATAACTTTAATCTTTTGTTGTACAAATGGTATGTGTTGAATACATGTTTGAGTATCATCCTATGAATTGCATTTAGTAAGATGAATTTAGGTTTTATATGAATATAAGTATCTCAGTGGTTTGAATTTAAGAAGACAAAAGAAAATTGAAAAAGGTGAAATGACAGTGAGTTGAATTCTAGTGACAAGCAAGAAATTAACAGTAAAGATAATAGAGGCTGAGAGTATAAATTTAAAAGTTGAATATATACAAGTGATTGTTAAAGTCTGAATGAATAGTAGGTGAATTACTGATGGGGTTAAGGTCACTAGTCGTAGTGAATACTGATAGGGTTAAGTTCCTCCTTTCAGAGATGACTGCATGATCTGCATGAAATTTCAGTCTAAAATGTGCGTATTTGAGCTTTTTTTTTTTTTTAAAATAATATTCAGAAAGCAGTAGACTTGTCCAAGGATGATCTGCTAGGTGACATTCTACAGGATCTGAACACTGAGGTGAGTGAATTTCCTGGAGTAATAAAATACACAGGGAACTTAGTTTAAAGAAACAGTTCACTAATTGTACAAAGCAGACTATCACTAGAACGAAAAGTACTGGGATGTCACCACACATGCGCACATACAGCTCCCCCAACCCATACAAAGAAAACAAAAGCCCTTGCATTA
Source organism: Micromys minutus (assembly GCF_963924665.1). Taxonomy (NCBI): domain Eukaryota; kingdom Metazoa; phylum Chordata; class Mammalia; order Rodentia; family Muridae; genus Micromys; species Micromys minutus. The sequence continues at coordinate 40,417,653 of NC_137970.1, read as the reverse complement.
ATTTCTTCTCACTGAGGTTTCTTCTCACTATTTTAGGTGAGGAATTTCCCACTGTTACTGCTCTAAGACTAAGTAGATGGGCTGTGTGGGTGTCTATTGGAAGTAGTAAGAATACACCCACGAGTCAGTTTGTGAATATTCATTGCTTGTATTCAGTTGCTATAGTGTATGTTCTGTAAAGGGATTGAAGCCTGTCAATCTGCACACTTGGGCATGAGAACCCCATTCTGAATTGTGAGTGGGAGTGAAGGAAGAGTAAGTGAGCTGCCTTTGATAGAACTCAAGCAGGCTCAGTTACACTGAATTTAAGATTTGGCCATATATCATAAAGACTAAGCTTTTCTTTAGAGATATACTTCTTTCTAAGTGACTACAGATTAATTGACTAATACCAACACTATGTAGTTCTATTTTGTTGGGTGTTAAATGTAATACCTGGAAGGGTAAGTGAAGAAAGTATGCTAAATTCTTGAAAGAAAGGATTAGGAATGGATTAAATATCTATTCTGGTTTTCTAGTGATTTTTGTAGTATTGTTGCTATAGTAACTGCAGTGCATGAGCATGGATCCTGTTTCGGGGGGCAGGGAAGGAAAACTGCTTTACTTATTGGGCATGAGAGAAGAAATGTACTTTTTTCTAGTATGCGGTAAACCAGGCATGACAGTGAATGTGTCTTCCCCTTTTAGACATCTCACATAGCTCCACCACCTGTATTGATACCAAAGAAAAAAAGATCTACTGGAGCTTTGCTCAATCCTTTTTCAGTGCATACCCCTAAGGTAAAGTCAGTAGAAATACCCTCCTCTTTTATTTGTTCTACTTTAAGTTTATTTGCTTATATAAAGGAGATGCTTTTGAATTTGTTTTGTTTCTTTTAAATTAGAACTGCCATTCAGTATATAGCTTCATGTATTTCAAAAATAGCATGTGCCTGCTTTTTTATAGTAAAATTTGTAGTAACTAGTACATGTTTATTATAGGTATTACAACTGTGTTAAATGCAATAATTTTCCTCCTGGAAACAAGTATTTTTTTGTGTAAATTCAGGTAACAGTAAAATAATTGACGCCATTACATTAATAATACATAAAATCTTTTTATAAGTGGGAACTGTCATTATCTTTGGTCAGGGTAGGACAGTTAAGTATTTTTAGTATGCAGTTCTAACTGACTAAACACTTAAAAACATTTACAGGCAATTCCTTCAGGAAAACCTGCTTCCCTCGTCCTCAGGAACGAGCCTCTGTTAACTCCCATTCCTCTTAAACGTGCTGAATTTGCTGGTAAGTCTCGTATTAGGCAATAATGCAAGTTGTTGAGCAATAACTGCCGCACATAGAGGCTAGGTAATACAGGGTGATATTGAAGGGGGCACATCTCAGCATGAAAGGTTGAATTTATAGTAGTAAAAGTTCAAAGCAACCGGTGTGAAGATTAAAGAGAAATACAAATAGAATGTAGGAAAGGGCTGTTACTTCAGTGTTGAGTTAGCTTTATGACATGCGATGGGAATATTTGGTGATGTCCACAGGAGAGCTGCCTCCGCCAGAGTGTCCAGAAGATGAGCAGGAGTCGGGGGTAATGGAGTTTGAAGATGGTGACTTTGATGAGCCCATGGACACAAAGGAGGTAGATGAAGAGCCTGTGACTGCCAAGACTTGGAACCAAGAGAATGAGCCAGTAGAAAGGGTGGAACATGAAGCGGATCCTGAGAGGGAAACCACATCTAACTTGTAAGTGCATTTTATGATTGTTCTGAAACATAGTACTCTAATTATTCTGTTGGACTGTATAAAGTTCTTGAAAATGTGTTTTCTACAGAGAAAGTTTTCTCCCAGATGTCTCTTGTTGGGACATTGATCAGGAGGATGAAAGCAGTTTCTTACCTCAGGAAGTTCAAGTGGATTCCAATCATCTCCCATTGGTAAAAGGGGCAGATGATGAACAAGTGTTTCAGTTTTATTGGCTAGATGCTTATGAAGATCCATACAATCAACCAGGTAATCATACCTAAGGTAATCTTAGACTTTTATTAGAGTGTAGTGACTATTCCCTTAAATACTTTAGTGATACTGATTTATTTGTTTCTAATAGAATTAAACATTAATTTGTCTCTTTTAAAATTGTTTTTTTTTTTTTTTTTTTTTTTTTTTTTTTTTTTTGAGACAGAGCCTCTGTATTATGTGGCTTTGGCTGTCCTGGAATTTGATACATAGACCAGGCTTCTTGAATTCATAAGATCTGCCTGTCTCTGTCTTCCCAGTACTGGGATTAAAGGCATCTTCTAGCATGCCTGGCCTAATTTGTCTTTTTATTCTACAGAGAACGTCCATTGTGTGTTAGACACTGAGGTAGGATGAGCAAGCTAGACAAATTTCTTAGACACAAGTTTAACATTCTCAGTGAGGTGAGAATTGGTAGTTGGAAGATGACCAATTGACTCTTAAGAACTGAACACTCTTGGGAGAACGTGGCTCTTAGGGCCAACTAAGCAGGACTCATGGGGACTTACAGAGACTGAAGTGGCAATCATGGAGCCTGCGTTGCTCTGGCCTAGGCTGTCTGCATATATGCTATAGTTGTTGGATTGGTGTTTTGGGGGAGTCTTGACAGTGGGAGTGGGGGTATCTTTGATTCTTTTGCCTGCCCTTGGGCCCCTTACCTTACTGGGTTACCTCATCCAGCCTTGATGTGAGGGTTTGTGCTTGGTCTTACTGATGTTTGTGCTATGTTCTGTTGATAATCCTGGGTGCCCTGCTCTTTTCTGAAGTGAAACAGGAAGAGTGGATTTGGGGGAGAGAGGAAGTAGAGGGGAACTAAGAGAACTGGAGAGAGGGGAAGTTGTAGTTGGGATGTATTGTTTGAGAGATGAATAAATAAGAATTTAAAAAAAGAATTGAACCCTGGATTGAAAGATGAGGCACAGGTAAAGCTAAGGTAAAGACACTTTAGCTTAAGTTACCCATAAGTGCAAAGATCTAAGAGGGAAGAGGATAAGGAGGCTTGTGTGATTATAAGACTATTGGAAATGACAAAAGTGATACATAATAATGAAGTTGATTGTAAAGGGCAAAAACTAGCATCTTACTTGCAGTTTCTATTACTGTGATAGAGCACCATGACCAAAAGCAACGTGGAGAGGAAAGGTTTATTCCCTTTTATAATTTGTAGTGAAGTCAGAGTGGGAACTCAAGGACTAGAGGCAGGAACTGAGAACAGAGGCCACGAAGCACTGCTGCTAACTGGCTTTTTGCTACTTGTGGCTTTCTCAGTCTGCTTTCTTGTAGCACCCAGGATCACCGGGTCAGAGTGCCACTATCCCCAGTGAGCTGAGCCCCTACACATCAATTACTAATGAAGTGTATCATAGGCCAATGTGGTGGGGCATTTTCTCACTTTGGGTTCCGTCTAAGCAGCACAGCTATATGCTGAAGGACTGTGAAAGCTATCGCAAGGAATTTCAGTCTTAACTCTTATTCAAAGAATACTGGGAAAATGTCAGAAGGTTTAATTGTAGTGTGTTATAGTCTCATAGTTGACTTTACATTTTAACAGGAATGCTCTGGCATGTGTGGAGAAGAGATGTGTGTGTGTGTGTGTGTGTGTGTGTGTGTGTGTGTGTGTGTGTGTATGTATGTATCTGTCTGTGTGTCTGTACACTCATAGAAGCCGGAGTTGGGTATCAGGGAAATGTGGAAGCCCTGATGATCAGACATCATAAGATTAAGTGCTGGGTAATTGGACCCTGGTTACTGGGTAGAAATAAAAAATTAAATAGTTTATATTTTGACTTGTAGATTGTATGGGGGTAGGTGACTGTGAATTGGAGATAGGAGTCAAAACTGACTTCTTGGTCTTTTGTTTGTTTTGTTTTGTTTTGTTTTTCAAGATAAGAGTTTCCTTGCATAGCCCGGGCTGTCAGACCAGGCTGGCCTAACTCTCATAGAGATCTGCCTCCCAAGTGCTTAGTTATGGTTTTACTGCTGTAAACAGACACCATGACCAAAGCAAGTCTTATAAGGACAGCATTTAATTGGGGCTGGCTTACAGGTTACAGGTTCAGTCAGTTATCACCAAGGTGGGAACATCCAGGCAGGCATGGTGCAGTTGGAACTGAGAGTTCTACATCTTCATCTGAAGGCTGCTAGCAGAATGCTTGCCCCCAGGCAGCTAGGGTGAGGGTATTTAAGCCCATCCCCACTGAGACACACCCACTCCAACAAGGCCACATCTCTTAATAGTTCCACTCCCTAGGCTGAGCATATACCAACCATTACATGCTGGGATTAAAGGTATGCACCACTATTGCTAGAGTTCTCTCTGCTCACTCTAATGAGCTAATTCTGTGAGTGCTAGGAATAGGTTGGTTAAAATGGCTGTCCAACAACAGAATAAAGAAAACATTCTTTAAGAATTTGTAGTCCTGAACTTCTAGTGACGATGTTGCTGTTCCTTCTTGTAGAGGAAAAATCACCCAAGAGTAGCTCAGAACACCATTGTGATTTTAGAGGTATATTATTTTGAGCAGAGATACCTGTCTGAGAAGGTCCTTTTTGTACTGAACAGATGTCTGTTCCCGTGTCTATGTCTCAGCTACCAGGTTGAACCTGTCTTATTCTAGTTCTTCAAGTTAACGTTTTAAGAATTGAAAAAGTATCCCAAAATGAAGTAGTGGAAATGTGTTTTTCATCTTTAGTCCCTCTACTCATTAATAGGAAGAAAAAGAACTTTTGACATGCCAGGATTCAGGCATGAATCCTGGACTTTGGCTCAAATGACTTAGCCATGGATATAAGAAGGACATTTTGTTATCCTGTGGTTTATGCTTCCTGTATTCTCTCTTATGATCTGGTGGGAATTTAGCTTTGTGGAACTGAGGTGTTATAGGTAGCATAAGGACCCTGTCTTCAAGGTTGTCTGTGTACAGGAGCTGGTGAAGTGGCTTAGCAGGTAAAGGCTGCTAAACCTGGTGACATGACTGAACTACATGGTAAAAGGAGAGTTGACTCCTGCAAGTTGTCCTCTGACATCTGTACCCACCTCCTAGTATGGAGATATTGAAATATTTGCATACTGGCATCTGCAAAACAGACTGTATGTTTGATTAAATTAAGAGATAAGAATTTCCCGTGGGCCCAGTATAATCCAATAATCTTTGTTAAAGGGTTAGAGTCAGTTAAAGGGTCAGAGTTAGTATGATCTGTCTGATTAGTATAAAATACCTGAAGTAGAATTGTCTGCCTTTAGATGTCTTTGGATCTGTGGTAGATACAAGTTGTGTTTTTCAAAGTGGTTTTCTGGAGACAGAATCCAATAAAACTAGAGTGCATAACTATATGTTGGTAAAGCGAGTGTGTAAGAAGGGTGACTAGCCATCCATTTGACCTGGTTGTAGACCTATGTTAACCACAGATTTGGCAGATACTGCAAACTTTTTGGTCATGCTGGAGACTGGACTCATGCACATGCTCTGCCACTGAACTACATTGCATGGGACTTATTTTGCAGTTATTTTTGAGATCTGTGTCACTCAAGCTGACCTCAAACTTCTGGGCTCAAGAGATCTTCCTGCTCAACTTCCCAAGTAGCTAAAACTATGGACCCAGGCAACCTTACCTACTTTAATTCACCACTATTTTAAACAATGGGAAGAATTTGTTACTGTTCCATTATCCAAATGCTGAGGTAGGAAGGAATTTCTAGTTCACAAGAAGGCCTCAGAAATTAAACTATTCACTTAGAAAACTGAAGTTCTAAGAAACAAAGTACCCTTAGTCCTCTGCTGCCATAGGTCTGAGCTTCTCAGTCCACTTTCTTGTTCTGTGCACTTCTCAACTGTGTCCTGTACAGTGGGATTTTTTTTTCTCTTTATAATGCCAGTGGGTTAAATAAAATAGCTTTAAAACGCTTTAATCTTAGGGGGTTGAGCAGTTTCGTTGTGATAGTTGGTAATGATCACTGAGCTTTTGTGAAGTCAATGCTGCTAATAAAAACTGAGTGTGCCTAAGACCCTGTTATTGTTGCACACTTTCTTCCAGATTCTAAGTCAGTCAGTTATTGCTGAATGAACCATAATTATGAAAAGAATCTTACTCTTTGCATATCGGAACATATCCTGTCTTCATTATGACTTTTTCAAGGTTGAATAATCCTGACTGCACCTGGTTTCTGCTAGTAACTTTGGGGAAATGTAATTTTTGTTTACCATGATCTTTTCGTGGCAAATGAGGCATAAACAGTGTCAAATGTGTTACATGAAGTGTGATATTAGTTTGACTGTAAAATGAGCTATTTGAATCTTTGAATCCAATATTAGGGTCTTTATTTTTCTTTGCATGGGATTTTGTTTTTTTCATCTTTAACTGTTGTGAAGATGACTTCTAATTTTCTGTGCTACTATGAATTTTTTTCTTTAAATCATCCTCAGCACCCCTTTTACCTCTCTTTATATTCCCCACTTATGCTCCCCACTCCCACCTCCTTGTTGAAAATCACACAACTCTTGTAAGAATTTTAATCATCTGCAGAAATGAAAATCCTTAAGACGGTCTTATTTATTTCTGCCAGGATAAGTGACAAAAGAAAATACTGATGAGCTGTGAACTGTCTTGTGAAACTAGGGTAATTGGCCTTGTGAACAAATAAAGTAACACTTTTGCACGTTTCAGAATGTGAGTAGTTGTGTTGATTACTCAACTCATGGGGCCTGGGATTTTTGCAAAGTTGACCATCTCTTGAGGTGACTATTAAGTCTTTGGAGTTCTTCCATGATGGCCAGTTTTTATGAACAGTGATTTGATGTCTGCAAAGGCATGTTTTACTACTATAGTATTCATTACTTGGTGATCTAGATTACCTGGTGAATAGAAAGGAACACAAATATGAAGTAGCTAGATTTTGTTTTAGTAGCTTATGAGGTAGATAAGCATAAACTAGATTATAGGAAAACTGAATCCTGAGACTTTAATGTTATCTAGAATAAAAGGTAGGAAATATAAACTACTTTCCCCAAATATAATTTTATATATAGAAAAATACTAATATACCTGTTCTTATATACAAATAATAGTTTTTCAGCAGTAAATTTATGTGTTAAGCAATTTAGAATACTATTTCTGGGCTTATACATTCTCATTAGAGGTTTTAAGTAGATTTATTGGGAAAATACTTTGTTTCTTTTAATTTGGGCAGTTGTGGCTCTAGTGGAAGCACCCATACTAAGTTAGAGAATCATTTTTCTACTTTCTCCTGTAGCCACAGCTTCTACTATAATGTTGATGTATATGCCATAAGTATAGAACAATGAACTAGTCTTTGGGAGTGGGAAGCAGGTGTATCTTTTGGGTGGAAATTAGTTACACAAAGGTGAAAATATGTGAACACATTCACTTGGCCTTTGTAATGGCCCCTTTATCTTGATGGACTTGAAAGCTTTTTATTTCTTGATTTCCTTTGTTTTTTTTTTTTTTTCTTCAGGTGTGGTTTTTCTGTTTGGCAAAGTATGGATTGAATCAGCCAAAACCCATGTGAGCTGTTGTGTTATGGTAAAAAATATTGAGAGGACACTCTACTTTCTGCCCCGTGAAATGGTAAACGTCAGTGATTACCTTTTAATCTCAGCAGTTGTGTATGACTCACATTCTGTGCTCTAGTGTCCTATCTTTCTTCAGGGTAGGAATTTTCTACATCCCCTAATCTTTTTAGTTCTACCTACTGACTATTCACTCTTCAGTAACTCCTTTAGGAATGGAGAAAATGAAGAAATGAAGTCTAACTGAGCTTTTCAATTTGTCTGAATAAAATTTAAATATGTATAATGCTGGGGGCTGGAAAGGTAGGTGGTTTTAGAGGCGAAGTGCTATTACTGTTCTAGAGAACTCAAGTTGAGTTCCTGGAACCCACATCAGGTAGCCTACATCTCCTGGAGATCTGACACCCTTTCTAGACTCCACTGGCATCTTCATATACATAGATACATACATAAACATAATTTTTTTGTTGTTTTCAAGATGGGGGTCTTACTGTGTATAGCTCCAGTTGTCCTGAAACTCACTCTGTAGACCAAGCTGACCTCAGACTAGAGATCCACCTGCCCCTGCATCCAGAGTGCCAGGATTAAAGATGTGTGCTATTAACCTTGCTTCATAGACATAGTTTTAAAAATAATACATGTTTAAAATATATGTGATGCTTCTGTTTTTCTTACTCAGAAATGAGACATGGCATTTGACTCAGTTTTCATGCTTTTGCACCATAGGCAACAGTAACTTCATCTCCATGGCTAGATAACAGAATAGTTTCCATTTCCTCTCTCCGTCTGAGCTTTTAACATCTCTAACCCTTCTAAGCACAAGCCGTTTGCCACTCTCCATCCCAATTGAGCTGTGAAGTTTCTGGGCCAAAATTAAAACATTTGTTTTTTTTCCATCTTGGAGGATTGGTCATCTTTATTCTGATTTAGCTTTTCTAATGGACTGGGGGGACTTGGCGTTGGTTTAGTATACTTCTTAGCTTTGTATCCTCACATTCTTTTGTAATATTATGCCAGTTAATGTTTAAATGAGTGGAAGTGCAAGTTGATTTCGGCTTCTGTGTTTTTGTGAAAAGTTGAGAAGACTTATACTTTTTTTCCTTCATTCTCTGCATGGGAGAACAGAAAATTGACCTAAACACAGGGGAGGAAACAGCAACTCCAGTTACAATAAAGGATGTTTATGAAGAATTTGATTCAAAAATTGCAGTAAAATATAAAATAATGAAGTTCAAGTCCAAGGTTTGTATTCAATACTGTATTGTTTTCTGGTTCTCTTTTATTCCTAATTTGGCAAATAGTTACTGCACATTCATACAGAATGTCTTCTTTATAGTTATAACTCACTAAATAGAAATTTTATAGGTATTAATGAAAAAGCAGCAAGTTAGATTTATAAAAATACTTTAAAAAATCACTTATGAAATAATGGTCATGAATTTGAATAGAAAGATGATTTGTAGCAAGTTAGTTGTCCCCAAGAATATGGTAACTGTAGTCCATCGAAAAACACTGGCTATAAACAATTGTAGTAAAGGGAAGATTGAGTTGCTAAAGAGGCTATCACTCTCAATTATTTGAGTTTGAAATTGAGAGTAATATCTTTAAGATTCCAGAAATAGTATACAAAGCCCCAGGTTTGGTCACCGTCACTGCAGAAAGACAGACAGAAACTCCAAAAAAAAAAAAAAAAAAAAACAAAAAACAAAAAAAAAAAAACCAAACCAAAACAAAACTTGAGAAGCAGTGCATTGTGATTGTAAAGAATATAGGTGCTGGAGCTGGGTTACTTGTACTTGCAGGTTTTGCACTGTTATGTACTGGTGTGTAACTTGGGGAAGTATGGTTACTTTTCTGTGCTGAGAAACAGGCCGTATTATAAAAGTTGCAGAAAGAGTTAAAACACTTAATTCATCCTGGAGTAGTTTGGACAGATAGCCGATACTCATTGAATATGAGCTGAATTTATAATTTCAATTTCATTTTTTTCAGTAAAATGCAGTTGGTTAATTTCAAATATTAGCAATGTAAGAAATTAAGTTTTTTTTGATTTCCCCTTGTATGCAACTATTTATGTTCTCTTAGTGTTCAAGAGGTGTTCTTAATATTTTTTATTACTAGGTGTTTTAGTATTAATTGCAAGGAGAAAAGATACCCTTTTGTTTTGCTTATATTCTGTTAGGATGCTAGATTTCTGATTATTAAATATGGGAATGTGTGTTACATGTATGTCATGCTGGCTGATTTAATTTTTGCAAAGTTTTTCTTATTATTTTTTAAATATTTACCTATCCAGATAGTAGAAAAGAACTATGCTTTTGAGATACCTGATGTTCCAGAAAAATCGGAGTACTTGGAAGTTAGATATTCGGTAAGTCAAAGAAAACTTTGGGGTTTTGTTTAGAATGACATTTTCAATCTTTGAGCCTTCAGCTGACTTTCAGTAAGGAATATTGGTAGGGCTCCTGAATCCCACAGTTCATGAATAATTGAAATGGATAAAATTAAGAAATAGAGCATAGGTGATGCTGCCTTTCAAGTATACATCTTTAAATAAGTAAGTTGAAATGGCACAACTGTTTGTCAAGTGTGTTAGATAAATAGTGCATGATGGAGACAAACGAACATCATTAGTTTTCTGCAATGTCTTGTGAGCAGAGGAAAATGTGGGTGTTGAGTATTAACACTGCTCCAGTGCTGTTCTTGTTAAGAGGTGAAGTCATTGCTGTCGGTATTAACTGGACCATAACCCCTTTACCTCTATTCTGGGGTTTTGAGCCTAATGTTGGAAAAGGGAAACTTTTTCCAAATTTTTTGACAGTGGTGATAAAAAATAATATAGAAGCATTTTCAGTGAGTCTCACTCTATTGCTTTCATTCTTCTAATGGTGTGGTACTTGCTGGTTATTCTTTATCAGTGAGGCAGAAGAACACCTCTGGACAGAAATTCTCTTTAGGGGGAGCTTCTTGTCCTATTTTTCTTCTAGTGAGTGTCATCAAGATGCATTATTTTGTCATGAATTGTTTTTCTTTCCCACTGTGAATTGTTTCAGATTTCATTTGTAGCAAAATACATTTCATATATATCAGCGAGGTTCTTCTGTTGCTCCATAGAGGCTTTGTTTATTTTCACACGTAGACTGGAAAATGTGAAGTAATAGTTTTAAACAGCAAAAAAAAAAAAAAAAAGTTTTTTTTTTTCTTCTTAGGCAGAAGTGCCACAGCTTCCACAGAATTTAAAAGGAGAAACATTTTCTCATGTATTTGGAACTAACACGTCTAGCTTGGAACTGTTCTTGATGAATAGAAAGATCAAAGGACCTTGTTGGCTTGAAGTTAAAAATCCACGTAAGGAAAAATGCTAAGTAGATTCCTGACATTTCTTTTCACTTTCCCCCCTTTTATTGAAAATAGACTCTTTTCTCATATAATATATCCTGATTATAGTTTCCCCTCATTTTACTTCTCCCCAGTTTCTCCTCATCTTCTCTCCAGATCCATTCCCTTTCTTTCTCATTAGAAAAGAATAGGCTTCTAAGACATAACAATGAAGCATGACAAAATAAAATAAAATGAAAAGAAGATGAAGGTGAAACTATCATATTGAAGTGGGACACAGCAACCCAACATGAGAGGAAGTGTCCTAAGAGCAGGCACAAGAATCAGATACCCACTCATTTTTCTACGGTCAAGAGTCCCATAAAAAATACTAAGCTAAACACAGTAATATGTACCCAGAACCCAGTGCAGGCCTATGTAGGCCCTGTGCTTGTTGCTTCAGTCTCTCTGAGCTCATGTGCCTTGTAATTGATTCAGAAAGCCTTGTTCTACTGATGTCTTTTATCCCCTCTGGATATTACAATCTTCACAGAATTTCCTGAACTTTGAGAGGAGGGATTTGATGAAGACTAATCATTTAGGCTCTCCCCATAATGTCTGGCTGTGGGTCTCTGCACTTGTTCCCATCTGCTGCTGAAGGAAGCATGTGATGATGGCCAGATTAGGAGTCATTTTAGTAATACCTTTTAAAATATATACTGGTGGTGTTTGGTTTTATCCTAGGTCTCTAGGGTATCTAGTCTCTGGCTCTTGGCTACTGAAGCAATGTTGGTGAGGAGCTGGCTTTAAGGCAAATGAGATGTTGGTTGGCTACTTCTACAAGTTCTGTGCCACCATTGCACTAACATATTTTGCAGGCAGGACAGATTTTAAATCAAAGGTTTTATGGTTGGGTTGGTTTCCATGGTTTTTTTTTTTTGGTAGTCTGCAGAGTACCTTCCTGCATCAAAGTGACTACAACGAGTAGGGTGAGTGTTGTTCTTGCCAGAGCTCCCCCCCAATCAATTTGCAGAAAACAACCCTTTGTCTTAGTAACAGCCTGGGTTGTTTGGGGATTTCCATGAGATCCTGTTACAGTAGCCAGTTAACTTTACTCAAATTCACCCAGTGCTGGTGAGTGCTTCCTTGCTACCCGTTCTGGGTTGCCAAATGAAAGACACACACAAGTAGCCTTTATTTTAATATGCCTTAAACAACTCAATGGTGGGACCACTTCTTAACCTCCATGTGGTTTCCCACCTCAGGAAAGGAGAAGATTCCAGGCCTAAGGGATGCCGGACAGAATGTAGCCATGATGTACATGCTAGGGAACTCAACCCGAGAGGGCTGAAGACCTGGGTCCAGGGCAGCTGAGATGAAATATAGGTTTTAGTAACTAATAACTCAGGAATATTGGAGGGAGAGTGTGTTAGCCATTTAGAGGTTAAGAAATGGTCCAGCCATTGAGCTGTTTAAAGAATATTAAAATATAAGGCTGCGCGCTCGCGTGCGTGCGCGCATGTGTGTGTGTGTGTGTGTGTGTGTGTGTGTCTGTGTGTTTGTGTATCTGTGTCTTTCATTCAGGAACCCAGAACATTGGGGTGGGTAGTGAGGAATGTGCTGCCTGCCTACACTAGGTAGAGTAGAGATTAATTGGCTACTAAAACAAGACCTCCCTTAGATTTTTTTTAAAAGGGAAGTTAAAGAATTGGTCTATCTTGATGTTTCTTCTTTTTATGTTTGTTTCTTGAAGCTTTTCCTTTCGTGATTATAGGTAATACACTTGGATCTCTTTCTCTCTTATACCTGCCAATTTAGTCCAAGGAAGGCCTTAGTGCAAGCAGTTGCACGTGAGTGGGTCCCTCATGTGGTTTGTATGTTTTAGCCTGGCTGACAATGGTTCATTTGTTCTCCAGAGTGAACTGCTGACCTTTGGAGGGGAGAAATGACAGCCTAATGTAGATAGAACTCTGGCTGTCACTTGATCTTTTTTAGCATTTGTATTTAGGATACTGTGTTGTCTTCATCTCTTAAAAATGCTTTTAGTTCCTCTAAAGTAGCTGTTATTTTTAAAGCTGATCTTGAATTCTTTAAAAAAATTATTAACCTCACTGACTCCCCCCAAATGAACAAGTGTATTCACAAACACAAATAGCATCCTGCCTATTAATGTGACTTATATTTAGTTAGAATTCACAGTATCTCATTCTTTTTAGAGGATAGCTTTGAAGAATATCTTTGTTAATCAAAAATGTCATAGTTTCTTTTTCAGTCAGTATCTATTCTTTCTTAGAACTCTTGAATCAGCCAATCAGTTGGTGTAAATTTGAGGCAATGGCTTTGAAACCAGACCTGGTGAATGTAATTAAGGATGTCAGTCCTCCTCCACTTGTGGTGATGTCTTTCAGCATGAAGACAATGCAAAATGTAAAGAACCATCAACATGAGGTAAAGAAAAACGACATTTTTTAATAGTACGAAATAGAGTTTATTCAAGTCATGGGAGAGTTAAGAGGGTAGTAGAGGCAGAGAGAGAGAGAGAGAGAGAGAGAGAAGAGAGGAGTAGAGAAGTAGAGGAATAGAGGCCAGCCATGGGCATGTGGAGAGAGAGGGGGGGAAGGGAAGGGGGAGAGGAGGGGTACGGTGGGGGAGCAAGGCTGCAAGAGTGCAAGAGAGAACAAGAGAGCAAAAAAACGACATTTTGTACTTATATCTTAGATTCAATACTTGCCTGAATTTGTACAGCTTTCCTATCAAAGGGAGTTCTTTTTGGAGGGAAAAGGATACTAACTTGGCATTAAGCTATGATTTAGAGAATGACTTGAATTTGCCTGGTATTACACATTTTTAAAAGGATTTAAATTACTGGATATATTTGTTTTTAGAGTAGAGATAGAGAATATAATGAGCTCCTTATACCAGTTACATGTTAGCAGTTAGCAATGTTTTTGTGACACATGTTTGTGTCCTTCTTTCCCTACTTAAGTATTTAAAAAGTGTCATTTCCTCCCAGCATACTTTGGTATACTTCTCTCAAAATATTCACATTTTCTTTCTGTTTGTAGTGTATGTATTTGTTAGTAAGGGTGTGTACAAGTATGCATGTATGTTTGTGCTTGTGAAGGCCAGAGGGTGATTCCCCTCTGTACTTTATTTGTTGAGAAAAAGTCTCACTGAACCTGAAGCTCATCAACCCCGTTAACTCTGGCTGGGCAGGGAGCTTCAGAGATATCTTCTACCTATCTCCTAGCACTGAGGTTCTGATACATGACCCATACCTGGCTTTTTATATGGGTGTTTGGGATCAAACTCAAGTCCTCATGCTTGTCTGCCAGGAACTTAATTGACTGACATCTCCCTAGCCCTTACTTAGTGCACATTTTTTACATACCATTAGCACAGTTAATAATATTAACTTAGGATTTCTTCATACAGACTACAGTTTCTAGCACATACTTGGAAGAGTCTGTTTCATGATGCTTTTAAAAGATGATTTGCTTGAATTTAGATTTACACAATAGATTAATAGATGAGTCTTTAATTCTTATACCACTTGATTCTCTTTTTAAATGACAGTTGCTTCCACCTATCCCCCTTGAGTTTTTTCCAATGCTAAGGAATAATTAAACAACCACTGACAGTGATCCCATATGAAGTCCCATTTTATCTTTGTTTGTTTTGCTATCACTAGGAATCTTTAGGAATCTTCTCCTATACCTGATGCTGACAGAAAGTGAGCTAAATTCAGCCTACTACCTGTTTTGCAAATAGAATTTTATTGAAACAGAATATTTTCAGGTTTTCAGTACAATAACATTTAGGTAGTAATGACAGGTCATGTGGTCTGAAAGGGCCTAAAATACTTACTTTCTTGCCAAACTTAGTTCTGCCCTTTGTGCTGCAGTGTGTCAGTCACATTAACTAAAGGGTCAAATACATTCAACTTTAACTTATTTATTTATTTATTTATTTATTTATTGATCGATCGATTGTATATTAGTACACTGTAGCTGTTTTCGGAAACACCAGAAGAGGGCATCAGATTCCATTACATATGGTTGTAAGTCATCATGTGGTTGCTGGGAATTGAACTTAGGACCTCTCGAAGAGCAGTTAATGCTCTTAACCACTGAGCCATCTCTCCAGCCCCTAAGGTTTTTTTTTTTTTTTTTTTTTTTTTTTTTTTTTTTTTTTTTTTTTTTTGGATACTTATTTAGGTATTGTTTTCTTTTAGGATATAATCTGATCATTTATTTATGTATGCATTTATGTATTACTTATTATAGTGTTGAGAATTGACTCAAGACTACACATGATAAGCTGAGTTACCACTGGATTCTGTCCTCTACCTTTGACCTTTCAAATCACAATTAGCATAGTAGATGGCCAGAGTTAATAACTGTATTGAGGGAAGGTTTAATTAGTACTTGGTTAATATTAAGAGAAAAATTCATTCCCAGAGTGATGCTTCCACATACCATTTCTTCACAAAGGAAATAGGGCTTTGTGGGTAAAAGGCTTATCCAGAGCAGGGAATATGTAAGATAAGTCTGGGACATGTTATATCAGGAACCAAGGGCAATATTCTTTTAACTGAAGATACATCTGACTCAGGAAATAAAATGAAAAGTCTTCCTCTGGCAAGGTATGGGACATTATGAGTATCAGAAGAATAATTCCTGAAAGGATCAGATACATAAATTCCTATTGGTGGTGTCAAATAATACCATGTCACTTTATGAGGGAAGCTAGGGAACAAACTCATTTGAAAACATAAAAATAAATGAATCAGTATTTATGTTGACTTTTCTGGGATAAGTAGTTCTGGAAGCCACTTAATTGAAATGTGAAATTGCTCTTTTTAGAAGTTTCCAGTACATGATGAACAAAATTTACCAATTTGAAATTCCTAGTGAAATGGGTTTAAGTGATTTTCAACTTGTGGGTCACAACCCCCTTGGGGCTTCCGTATCAGATATCCTGCACATCAGATATTTACATTGATTCTAACAGTAGCAGAATTGCAGTTATAAAGTAGCCACAAAATAATTTTATATTTGAGAGTCACCACAACATAAGTAATGTGTTAAAGGGTCGCAACATTAGGAAGGTTGAAAACTACTGGTCTAAGTAATAGTAATAATCACTAGTAGCCACTAATATAACTGAAAAAGAAAGAAGCAGACAGTACATGCTTGTATAACTTTTAATAGAAATAATTAGTAGCGCATCTAAAATAGTCTCAGGAATTTGAACCTTGTTAGGTTAAGTTTTTTGATCTAACTGAATTTGTAGACATTATAGAGGGAGGAGAAGGTGTTCAATAACCCTGTTGAAATACAAACTGGGGTGAGGGAGTACTCTGGAGAGATGGTCAGTGGTTAAGAGTACTGGGTGCCCTTCCAGAGGTCCTAGGTTCAATGTCCAGTATCCAGATGGCAGCTCACAATTGTCTTTAACTCCAGTCTTGGAATTGGACACTCTCTTCTGGCCTCTATGCTATTAGCTTCTGGGTTCACAGTTGGGAAAGAGCGTTTAATACTTTTTTTTTCTGGTAGCATAAGTAGAACTTCTGGCATTATTAAAGCTAGCCTGTGTGGATGAAAATTTTGTGCTAGTTTGCATTCTTTATGTTCAGACTCAGCTCTTTAATAATAGGGTCTCACCGTCAAGTTCTGGAGTACATCCAAGATCACTCACTGGTAATGTTTGGGGTGAGGTATGGGATCCCACTGACCTTGAAAAGAGTCAACTTATATTTGGCACTGGGCTTATATTGTCAACTTATATTTGATAGCCTGTGGTATTTAGGAGAGGCATTGTTACCTGATTTAGAGTAACTTCATTTGAAGTCTTTTTGTGTATGTGTATATGTATATTAAAGGAAGCCTCTACAGTATTGGTTTTTCAAATGTCTTTAGAGTTAGTTAGCTTCCTCTACCTGGCCTCCCATTACCCCCCACATTTGATCCTTCTTGTTCAGCTATTCCGCTTTCCTTGAAATCCCCCTACCCATGGCTGCTAACTACTTTCCTGCCTTCCTTGGAAATTCTACCTTAAACACACATTCTAAAGAGTCAAAGCTAGCATCCGCATATGAGAAAGAACTGTGGTATGTTTTTCTAGGTTAGTGTTACTTCATTTGTTATTTCCAGCTCTGTCCTGAGAATTTTATAATATTTCATTGTGAATATGTACCACGTTTTCATTATTCATTCAGCAGTTGATGGACATGATAGTTTTAATTTGCATTTTCCATATAGTTAATGTTAAACATTTGAAAACATCCTTCTCAGCTATCTGTATTTCTTCTTCTGAGAGTTTTATTTAATTTCATGCCCCAAGTTTTAGTTAGGTTATTTTTTTCTTGGCATTTAGATCTTTCTATATTGTAGATACTAACCCTTTGTCAGAGCTTTAAATATGTTCTTAAAAAGTTAAAAGAATTTATGTGTATTAAAATATAATATCCTAGTTCTTTTGGTAATGCAGAACATATAGTAGGTATCTGATTTCCCCACTCCTTTCTTTGCAGATTATTGCTATGGCAGCTTTGGTCCATCACAGTTTTGCATTAGATAAAGCACCTCCAAAACCTCCCTTTCAGACGCATTTCTGTGGTATGTATTTTTAAAAGATGATTTGCTAAGAATTTAGTTTATTCTTTTTTGGTTTGACTTTCTCTGCAGGTTGGATCAGTAACTTGTTTTTTGAAACTTGTTTTTGAGAGTAGGGCATTTTAGTAAAGATGCTTACTTTCAGTTGTGGAAACTTGAGTTTTATTGAGCAAAATCATCTCTGTGATGAGGCAAAATGCCAAGGAATAAATGAATCTTTACCTATTTGTGAGACATCCTAGTCGTATTAAACTTGGATTGAGTTGTGTTATCCATAAAATTCAGTGGGTGCAACAGTTCCATAGAACTTGGTATGTATGTTTTGTGAGTTGTTCTTCAAGAAAGAGTCTGACATTCCATGTTGAGAGCTTGGTTGATTAAATAAGTATGTTGTTTAAAAAGACAGTGGGAAGTAATATTTGATGTTATATATTTCCTGGGAATTTTTTTCTAGTCCAGAACCAGAGATTCTTTTGAACAGCTCTTGTGTCTGGCCTTCTGGGTATTAGGAAAATGGTATCAGGGATTATTCAGAGAAGACAACATGCAGTATGATTATTGTGAAGTTTTATTTATCTCCTAAATGAGAAACCAAGTACTGATAACAGCCTGGAAAATACACGAAAGATAATAGTTTGTCATTTCAGCAAGCATTCACTTACCCTCTCCGTAAATCTCACTGTCTGAATGCCTGCTATATATGGGATAAGCCTTTGGCGTAGTAAGGGGAAGCTTTAGTCCACTGTACTGCCCAGCTTTGAGAAGTTTGAACTAATTTCCTCTCTTGTGTTCTGGTTGAAGCTTTGGTGGTAATTGGATTTCCTTTGGGAAAAATTCTTATAATCCTTCATTCAAACTTGGAAAGCAGATGTTTGATGAAAACATTTTTGTACAGTTACAGGGTATAAGGATCTCTGCTTGGCTTCTGTTTTGAGGTCCAGCAACATGGCTGACTAAAGATCTTGGCCTTCTTAACTTTTTAGGGCTCATGAGAAATCTATATTTAAAGCAATTTTTATTTAGAAGCATGTAGAATCTGAAATTGGACAAGAATGAGTGATAGAATCTCATTTTTTTTCTATAGTTGTGTCTAAACCAAAGGACTGTATTTTCCCATGTGCTTTCAAAGAAGTCATTAAGAAAAAGGTAAATACTCATTCCTTTTAAATGTTGAATATCAGTTTATTTGGAACAAGAATAGGAGAATGGAATGGATTAATAGAAACAATTTAGTCTGTATTTTACTCGATAAAATATATTCTTGGTACATTAACTTGATAAAATGCATTAAGAATATAAGAATAAGCCTGTAATAATTCTTAAAAATTAAATGTATTTTCTCTAAAGAATGTTGTTTTTGAATAGCCCATATTGTTCACTTTTTGAAATGATGTTGAAACAGTTGTAGGTTTATTTCATTAATATACTCACTTGACAAAATTAAATTATGTGATTTGTCAGGTTTCACTTAATATTACTTCAGTTGACTTCTTTTTATTTTTTTTGCAAATGTTTCCAGCCTCTGAGACTTGCTGCTGAGTAAGGTCACCCCTGCCCCTTTTTAAAGATTTATTTATTATATATGAGTACACTGTAGTTGTCTTCAGACACACCAGAAGAGGGGAATCTCATCCCATTACAGATGGTTGTGAGCCACCATGTGGTTGCTGGGAATTGAACTCAGGACCTTTGGAACAGGAGTCAGTGCTCTTAACCACTGAGCCATCTCCAGCCTTTCAATTGGCTTCTTATAGGTAGTGGGTACTATTGTGTTACTGTCACATGTGACCTGTCCTGAAATACTTATTCAATAAAATGACCTAGGAAGATTCCCTTAAAACCAAACTGACATTTTTTAAACCTTGAGCTTGTTTTATGAAACATGAATGCCGTCAACCTTTGTTTTAAAAGTGGTTTAATATGAGCAGTTTTGAGTACCTGATAGATATTCATTAATCCAAGTAGAGGTCTTCTGTATGAGGTTAGGCTTTATTTGTATTTAAGACATTTGCAATTCTTCAGTACCCGTTTAATTTTAATTTTTTATTTATTGGTTCTCTTACTGTTATTTGAGATTAGTTTATAGAATCCTTGTAATTTCTTTGGTAAATACATAAACAGCAAAGCAAAGTCTTTTTATATAGCAAAGTATCTAATGTTTTTGAAAGGTTCTCTGATTTGTATGGTTTAAAATGTCTCTAATGTACAAACATGTCTCTGTGGAAGGACATTTCTGCTCTAAATGTTACTTAGCACTTATATTTTTGCTTGATTTACATGTTTTTACTAGAATGAGGTCTTCAGATTTTGTATAGTTATTATCATGCCAAACCTAGAGTCAGAAATTTTATCGATATGTCTGGTTTTGAAGTGAATGATTACACTTATTTCTAAGAAATCTTACCCTGGTTGGTCAAGAAGGTAAGGCATCTGGTATTTTGAAATACTGATGCTCATATTTTTTTTTTAAAATCTTAACAGAATATGAAGGTTGAGGTTGCTGCAACAGAACGAACCTTGCTAGGATTTTTCCTTGCGAAAGTTCACAAAATTGACCCTGATATTCTTGTGGTGAGTATATGTTTGATCATGTCATGGGGGAAGTGTTTGATTTTTTTATTCTTGTTGGTGTGACTTTGTTAATCATTTACTTTTTATTGGTTATTTACTTTTGAGTATCAATGAATGTTTTCAGAATGAAATGACCCTGTGGCTTGGTAAGATTTCTTTAGATAGGAAAGAAAATTTTAGCCTATGCAGGATAGTTTTTCCTGGTGTAAAAGCAGCCCTTGAATTAGTAGTCAGCTCAGGATAACTCAGTTACCTACATTTAGAAAATAGCACATTAGTAAGTGAAGGTTTATAAATTGCTAGTATCTTGTGGCACATTAATAAGTGAATATGTATTTTCACATTAATAAATGAATTGCCAGTATTTTCAGAATTCTAATTGGTTTGCTTGATTTGGGTCAAATTACATATACAAAATAAATATTTTAATTTTAATAGCTCAGTGAATTTCTATAATCTTTGAGAGCTCATGGGTAGGTTTTTTTTTTTTTTTCCGCTTGAGAATTTGCTGTATTCTTACATGACTGTGAAGCTAGTAATTTACTGTTGGTTTGTGCCTATTCCTTGTAGTAAAGGAGCATTTTATTTTTGTGTATCCTCTGACCTCCCTTTGTTTAGTCGGTCCTTGATCTGAATTCCTCCTTTTCTATTGTCTGGGTTAATAGATCAATCAAATTATATTCTTTTTGCTTTCTCAGCAGAAGTTAGGCTACCCGTGCCTATATTTCAAATGCAATATTAGCAATTTGGTTACGTCAAAGTCTTGTGCTGTCAAGTTAGAAATAAGTAGACATTTGAGAAAAATGGAGGACTGGGGATATTGTTCCATAGTAGAGTGCTTGCTTACCATGTGGAAAGTCCAGGTCCTAGGTTCTGTCATCAGTATTGGAGAGAACAAAGAAAGAAGGAAATGTTAACTGTGTCATCAGCCTCAGTTATCCTATTGGATACCTTATCTGGTAGTGGTTTAGCTAATGTCCTAAGAGCCTATGTATGGATTGTTGCTGAAGTCTGTATACCCTTATGGTATTTCAGGATTTGTCTTTAAAGTACCAAGAAAATTCAGTGGACCCTTATTCACATCCACCCTTTCAAAGTAGTTGTTTTGAATCCCAAGTAGATGTTACAGAACTTGCAATACATAGCCTAGGGAATTAGAGAAAAGTCCATGACAAACCCAGATATAAGATAGGATCTGTGTGAGACTCCAATCATAATAATTGGGAAATAAGTTTCCCTTATGCACTTCTGGTATTTTATTAATAAACTGCTATAAATATATAGATATATTTATGTATGTGTATATGTATAAATATTCATTCATAAAGTGGGTAAGCTTTTTATAACCTAAATTAGTTATCTTGATCATTCTTAAATGTAGGTTCATTGGTACCATATGCATTTATATTATTCAGGTACTGTGTGCATTTATAATATATATTTGTTATCACCTCTATATTACCATGTTGCTGTCTCTGCAGCTCTTCATATTTTAAAATTAAATCTTTAGACCAGTGGTTTTCAACCTCTGGGTCACAACTCCTTTGGTAAACTTCTGTCTCCAAAAATCTTTACATTATGATTCATTACAGTAGGCAAATGACAGTTCTGAAGTAGCAGTGAGAATAATTGGATGGTTGGGTACCACCATGACATGAAGAACTGCTCCTCTAGACCATTATTTCCTCATTTCTCCCTGGGTATTAAGACTTTTTTTTTTTTTTTAAATTCTAAGGCTTTTTTTTTTTTTTTAAATCTGTTTCTAAGACCTTTTTTTTAAAAAAAAAAAAAAAAAAAAAACTCTACATGGTGGTATACATACCTAATCAAAATTAATCCACATATTGATCTGAATTATTTGAAACCATCTTTGATTTTTATTAAACCTAGCTATGTGAAAAATATTATTTAAAGGATATTAATTAGAAATCAGAACTGAAAATTGAGATTGTTTTAAGTACTTTTTCTATTGTATAGTTTTGTTTCCTTGCTTTTAAGTTTATCAAACCATTCACTAGCGTTTATATTTTATAGCACATTGATTTAAGGTCCAACTCACTAATGTTCATGCTCAGTTTTTAAAGAAACAGAATAGGATTTCTCAGACGTCCTATGTAAACTTATACAACATATGTTTTCTGTTTTTAAGGATGCTTTTATTGATCATGTAAAAGGTATGCGACATTAAAATTTGCATTTCCCCTCAACATTGTAAGGCTTAAGCAGTAAATTAAAAGATAACATCTAAGCCTTGCATCAATTAGTCTAAAATAAAGTTTATTTCTGCAATCTCCTTAGCAGCCTAGTTAATGTCATGATTAATGAATGCTGCTGATGAATAAATTCCTGAAGAAGAGAGGACTCCAATCGGAGGTAAACTCCTTGATGTCTTCAATTAGAGACCAGAGAAAGAAAGGGCAACGAAATTCTGTGTATTTGAAGACAAATCCTCTAATTTGTACTCATTATGTGATTAGCTGCCTCTTTTTCTGACTAGGGTCATAATGTTTGTGGTTTTGAACTGGAAGTGCTACTGCAAAGAATTAATGAGTGCAAGGTTCCTTATTGGTCCAAGATAGGTCGACTGAGGAGATCCAACATGCCAAAACTTGGGGTAATGATTGCAAACTTTCACTTCTTTATTTGGCTTACAAATATGGGGTAGCTACTGTTTTTTGAATAGGAATTTGTTGCTTAATATATGATGTTCTATAAACAGGAAAATTAAATGTAATACCAGGAAGCTCTCAAAAATAGACAAACAAAACAACTCTCAATAAAACAACAAACATAAAACAACCAAAGAGAGAATGAAGAGGGAGAGAGAATAGAGAACGAGGGGAACATGGCCTTGGGTTCTGAGCTCAAAGCTCAGTTCTTTTCCTTTCTAGTTAAATGATATCAAGTCACACAATCCCTCTGTGTCTAAAACCCAAATAAAAGTTGCTATGAGATATAGCTCTAACAGAAATACTTAGCTTTCTTCCACTAAATTTTCAACCTGAATAATAAATCATTAATGATTTTAGAACCTACTAAACTTGCCCAAGGTCTGTTACTCTAAGAATGCATCTGATATGGACTACCTTTCATTACTAGATTTCATTCTTAGATTTAAATACTGATTTTTAAAAGTACCAGTGACTTTTATAAATAAAATGCAGGTTTCAAGAAAGACGTTCAGTGCCAAAGTAACACCACAGAAGGGGTAGAATCATCTGCAGAGACAAATCACTGACATAATAGTTTCATCTATTAGTTTTGCCTCATTTAATCACTTCATTAGAAGTTATAAGATGCTTTTCTAGTTCTATCCATGCTTATTAGTTATTAGTTATAATTGTCTGTAAAATTATCTTTCTTCCATTAAACACCAGTATTTGGTTATGCTGTAATAGTTTACAGAAAAGACAGGGTAAATATTAATTTCCTGCTCACTGACAATTTTCTTTGTAGGACTTTGAAAGCCATCACATGTAGTGCCAAGAAATACCTTTGTTTTATTCGCTGTGATATACAGAGTGCCTAGAACAGTATCAGATACATAGTAGGTGTTCAGAAGCGCCTAGCTTATGAGTAGAAGGAGAATTTCAGTATTATAATTTTAAGGGAGTTCTAAAATAGGCTAGAGCACATTGTTCTCAGTACTTGTTCCTTCATAGGATTTATTTTTTATTCTTACCTTATAGAGCCGGAGTGGATTTGGTGAAAGAAATGCTACCTGTGGCCGAATGATATGTGATGTGGAAATTTCAGCAAAAGAATTGATTCATTGTAAAAGCTACCATTTGTCTGAACTTGTGCAGCAGATTTTGAAAACTGAGAGAGTTGTAATTCCAACAGAAAATATACGAAACATGTATAGGTATGATAGTAGATTCTTCAGAATTCCTCTTTCTTGAAGTGAGCAATAGTAGGCTACCACTGTCCCTACTGTCCTTAGGCTGGAGGTACACTAGCCAGCCAGTTACTGGTGCCATGGAGCAGACAATTAAACTCTTTATACCAAGTACACCATATCTATTATCTTTATACTTTAAATTGGCTTATTTCTGAGTTAGTTGACTTCTATTTCCTCTACCTGTCTTCTTTATGTTTTCTAGTTGTAATTTGGAGATTAATAAGAATTTAGATTTTTATCCTTCACTCTTATTTGAGAATCACTGTGGGCATTTTAGAAATATAAAAAAACCAAGCAAGTAATTTAGACATACCGTGTGCTTCTTTTGGCTTTTGGAGACATGATCCTGTTCTATAATTAATTCAGATTGGCCTTGAACTTGAATCCTGAGATCTGAAGATCTGAACCACCAAGTCCATGCTTTTTTTAAAAAAACCTTGAAGACATGGTCTTACTGTGTAACTCTAGCTGTTCCGAAACTTTCTGTGTAGGTCTTGAAGTCTCTGCAATCTGCCTGCTGCTTCTTTTCAGGTGGTTTGACTAAAGGTGTGCGTCGCTATATCCAGATATGACTACTTTTTAAAAATTTTCACTTATGTACATTGGTGTTTTGACTGCATGTTTGTATGTCTGAGGGTGTTGGATCCCCTGGAACAGGACTTAGAGACAGTTGTGAGCTGCCATATAGGTGCTGGGAATTGAACCTGGGTCCTCTGCAAGAGCAGGTGGTGTTCTTAACCACTGAACCATCTCCCCAGCACTGATTACTTATTTTTAAAACAGGTTTATGTTTCCTGTTGAGTCCCCCTTTAAACCTGTTTCTCCAGAGTCCTTCAGCTACTTCTCTTTTAATTATATTTCCTCTCTAGGTAATCTGATTTATCAAGAAAGTTCCGTATTGGGGCTAATGCTGCCTGCCTGTGTGTGTTTGCTTTAAACCTTAGATCAAATTCTGATGTACCTACTTGATATTTAATATGAATCTCCAGATTGTTAAACTGAACTACTGATTTTTTCTGTAGGCTTTCATAGTTGTATCACTGACAGTTACAAATGTTCAGTACTATTGGAATCCTTCAAAATCATCTTCTACTCCATACTTCTTAGACATCCTGATTCTTCTGTCTGATACTCCACAGTAGATTCATCAAGGGACCTTTTCAGCTGTCTTTTTAATAAATCTCCAGCACTTCTTTGACCCTCACTGAACATAACTTACTAGTCCAAGCCACCATACTCTTGTTCCCTGATGTGTCTTAGTCAATGGGCTAATCCGTTGGCAACAGAACAATGCCACATATTGGATAAGGTAAAAGAGAAAGAGGTTTGTTTTGGTATATGATTCTGGAGGTCCAAGATTGATGGATCTCCTCTGACAACAGTTATATGGTTGTACCTCTATCATTAGGTCTGATAACGCATGTATGTCTATATTTACTAACCTCTTTTACAAAGACAACAATTTTCAGTCATGGAGACGCAAAGGCTTCATCTTTAAATACCTTTGTAATTTTTTGCTTTTAGCCTTTTAGTGTTGCATAGGTATCTGATAGTGCTAATAACACTAAGCAAGGTCTGAGGTTCTATCCCCATATGCCCCATAGTACTTCATAGTGAGGATTAAACCCTACTCCTCTTTTTCAGGAGAGACAAACTATATCAAATCATAGCAGTGGGTTTATGTACTAATTTTGTTGCCTTCTTCAAGTCCCTTCATAAGTTAGGACCAGGGTAATCCTGCTAAAATTGTCTGATCAAAATTTCTTGGTAGTGATAGATACTGTTTTATTCAGAGTAAAGTCCATACATTAGCTTACTAGGTTGTGTACAGTGTGTCTTTGTGGTATTGATTTTCTGCTATTCTACTGCTGTCTCTATTATTCTGTGATCTAGCCATATCAACTTCCATTGTGCTTCTGCAAATGCTAGATTGGAACCTCGCTTGGAGTCTTTGTGCTTTTATTTGTAATGCTCTTCCGTAAAATACTTATCTATAAGTCTTGCTCTGTCATTTCTTGGTTTTTATTTTCAGTGACATTTCCCTTGCTATCCAAGTAAAAATTCAGTTTTTCCTCCTGATAGTTTATACTTGTTTCCTGCACTTTTGTTTGTACTCAATATTTAGCATTATATAAATATTACCTATTTTTCTTTTTTATACTCTGTATATTTCCCCACAAGGACTGGAATTTGTGTCTTTGGTTACAGCCAGTGAGTACCTCAGATTTAGTAGGCATATAATATATAATTACTTGATTGAATAAATAAAATGATTTAGCTAGTTTTAGGTTAAAATTAACACTAATTAATTTTTAGCTATAGTTAACACATTTCATGGTATGGATTTGTTTTTGTTGAGAAGGGTACTAGAACTGGTGGTATCAATACATTTCTAATTAGATAGTGACCTTATTTTAAATAGTTTTCAAAGCCAAACTTCCACTGTTCTGAAGGTACACCAAAGATTTCTTGTAATATTTTAAGTCCTGATTGTAGTCATTGTTTCTTTTAATTACTTGATTCTGTTTTATTCTTACTTTTTTGTACAGTGAGTCTTCTCATCTGTTGTACCTGTTGGAACACATCTGGAAAGATGCCAGATTCATTTTGCAGATCATGTGTGAGCTAAATGTTCTTCCATTAGCATTGCAGATCACTAACATCGCTGGGAACATTATGGTAAATTTAACTTAGAAATGGGGAAAAAGCATTTCCTGTTGGATTCAATGTTTGCTTGGGGTAGTTGTTATATGATAATGAGTCTAAATGCATGCTTATAAAATGAGGAATTGGGATTCTGAAAGCTGAGCTTCTTTTGTAAAAGGAGAACTGGTTGGGAGAAAGAGAGGAATGCCAGGTGCAGTATGTGGAGATTTGGGTGAACAGAAGGATTTTATCTCTAACATCTGGATGTTTCTGATGGAGTGATATATTTTGGACTAAGGAAACATCCACACTGTCAGTATTTGAAGCTCCCTTTATCCCCTAAATGCTTAAAGAGAAAGTTAGAAATAATTTAGTAAAAGCAACCTTGGTTACTGTGAGTAGTTGAAGCCAACACCATGGTTAAATTAACTCACCTAAAGCTGCTTTTGTTTGTGGTGATTTTGAGTTCAAAGTTTTAAAAATTCTGTTTAATAGTCTAGGACACTGATGGGTGGAAGATCTGAGCGAAACGAGTTTTTGTTGCTTCATGCATTTTATGAAAACAACTATATTGTGCCTGACAAGCAGATTTTCAGAAAACCTCAGCAAAAACTGGTGGGTCCAAAATTGTACAGTACCTTGCCTTTTCTTATCGTTTTGCTTTATTACCTAAATAACCTTTAAAAATATTGCTTTAACACCTACTTCTAAAATAATTAATTCCTCTAAACTGATCACTTTCAAGTTTGCTTCATTTTGTTTGCATGGTTGTTTTCTTCTCTACTTTCTTTCTAATGTCAATATTATTTGTCATATGTCTTTGAGGACTTCAGTAGACGTCTTTGATGAATTACCAAATATAGAAAATATTTGCCCCCACTCAGATTTACCCAAAGCTAAATGTCAGTTAAACCTTTTGTAGCTTTAACCTTTGAGTTTTAATGTTTGTTTTGTACTATATATATATATATATATATATATATATATATATATATATATATATATATATATATATCCATATGTATGTATATTGAATATCTCTAATACAAAATGTTTGGAAGTGTTTCAAGTTTATTTATCTTGAAACATTTGCATATATGTAATGGGAAATCTTAGGGTGAGGATGTCTGTCCAAACTCTAAATTCATTTATGTTTTACATATGTACATACGTATGTATCTATGTGTATATTACCTGAAGGTAATTTTATAATATTTTAACCACCTGTCACATGTGCTAAATTTTGCTTGTAGACTGATGATGGCACTTAAAAAGTTTCAGATTTTGGACTTGATATTGAGGGCATATAACCTGTTACTAGTATGGTCATAACCACACCAATCAGGTTTCTGAAGTAGCTTCAGAAACTTTGAACTAAAACTTTGGAACTAAAACTTTTTTTTCTATTTTCCATTTTATCAGCACTGATCATTAATTAAGAATTTGGATTGAATGTTAAAGTATAACTTGGTTTCTTATAGTTTGTTTTATGTACATTATTAAATATGGTACAGCAAATTTTAATTTAGATCTGTTGAACTTCTGCTAGAGGTATTGAATGTTGGCTGTTAGTAAACTACTTGAAAATGGATTTTTCATTTTGTGGGTTTACATATTTTAAGGAATCAATATTCATAATGACAATAAACCATCCATGAGGATACTTACTGGAGTCCTAACTACTTGGGAGGTTGAAACAAGAGGATTGCTTTTATATCATATTAGAGTAGTGAATTTAATAAAACTCTTTTATAATCTTAAATTTTATATAATGCAAAAAGTTTTAATATCTATTGATATCAAAATGAATTTTCTTTTTTTTCCTGCTTTTTTTTTAAAGACATGATCTAATATAGCTCAGGCTGTCCTCTAACTATTTAGCTGAAGATGCCCTTGAACTTATGATCCTCCTGGCTCTACCTTTCAAGTACTGGGATTACAGATATGTGTCATCACAGCTGGTTTTATGTGGTATTGGTAATAGAAACCAGGGTTAGTTATGTAAGCTACAGGGTAACCTATATCCTTAACACCCAAATGAAATATTTAGGATTTCAGAGCTATTTAAATACAGAAATCAGAAAACTGGTTATTTACTTAAGAAACTACCATGCTTGGTATTCATTTGGATCCATGAACACATGATAATAACAATAGTCTTTCCCTTTAGGTAGGACTGCTAAACATTTTTGTAACCTAGTATTGTAATTCATTAACTAGTTGCTAGCTGCTAATGCTCTCTTTCCATTTGAAATAGGGAGATGAAGATGAGGAAATTGATGGGGATGGCAATAAATACAAGAAAGGACGTAAGAAAGCTGCTTATGCTGGAGGCTTGGTTTTGGACCCCAAAGTTGGTAAGACTTTGTAACAGTGTATTGACAGTGGTTCTCAACCTTCCTAATAATGCTGTGATCCTTTAATACAGTTCCTCATGTGGTAACCCCCAACCATAAAATTATTTTTGTTGCTACTCTATAACTGCAATCTCGCCACTGTTAAGAATCATGATGTAAGTATCTGTTTTCCAATGGTTTTAAGTGCAAAAGGTCATTTGACCTCCAGAGGGGTATTAAGAAATAACTTCACATAGAACTGGATTTAAGAAACTATATCTTAGTTTTATCTTGGAGGTAAGCAAACTAGTCTCTTACTGCCTTTATTTTTATTTTTATGCATATTAAACCTAGTTCAAAAATACAGTATAAATTTTTTGCGGTTTGTCAATACAGCTTTGCTTATATACCCTGAAATTTAAATTGCTTATGTTTTAATATATATGACTATATATAGACACATATTTTTATAGCTGTTTGTAAAACTCTTAGCGTATAGGTGATAGAAAAATACAGAATAGTTCAAATTTAGTTTCAGGCCCTGCTCCAATATACAGGTGACTATTTGTCATGTAGTAGAAGTACCCATTTTTCCTTCTTTATGTGAGAGTGACCTCTGTATTTTCCCCGTATGTGCTAGGGCTGGGTAATTTGGAAAGCAATGTTAAAAGAAATAAAATAACCATTGAAATAAAATTTACCAGGAGAGTACCTTTTCTTTGTTCTCCAGATGGGAAAGATGATTTGTGATATTTTGGAGGTTTATCTTTATTTTTTAGACCATCTTAGTTTCCCAATGTGTATGGCTCAATAGTATAGTTATGTCTATGCACATTTATGTGAATTTTATCAAGTGACATAGGAGAAGACTTTTTAATAAAAGCAATTTTGTTAGTTGTAATGAGGAGTGATACTTTTGCTGTTAGATAATAGTTTGGGTGCTGTCTATTTAATTGTCTTTTACCTTAGTTTTCTTTTCTATGAAAAGTACATTATATTGTCTCTGTCTCTCCCCCCCTTTCCCTCACTCCACCTCTTATACACACACACACACACACACACACACACACATGCACAATCACACACTTTAAGGTTTTTACAATTAATCCATTGCTAACAGTGTTACTGTGATGGATGTTTAACAACCTACTCTAAAAAGTTGCTAATTACAGATTTTACTGACAAAATTATGCTGAACATATACAATTTATCAGTAATAAAATATTTTAAAGTGTTAAAAAAAGGACATGATAGTATTTGCCACAGAGGAGCAGAAGGAATGAGTTGGATTGTGTGGTATAGAAAGAGATGAGGAGTAAGTTACCAACGCATGTTTGCAGTTAGTACTGTTTCAGTGGACATTTATATTGTCAGATTCTTCTTGTGGTGAAGATAATTTTTTTTTTAATGAATGTCTTAGAGAAATATAGTAGCTTTCTGTTCATCCTGTTCAAGAAGAGCTGGTGGATGGTACCTCTACTGACATTCATATATCTTTTTCTTGGCTAAACTTAAGCAGTTTTTGTATAGGTAAATGTTTTGTATAGGTAAATGTTTTATATAGGTAAATGTTTTATTCCTTGAATGTAAGGTTGTAAAAATATGAATGAATGAAAATACACATACACAAATACACACAATAACTCATTGAGTTTTTATGTGTGTTGAGGTGAGAGAGTAGTGAGAAAGAATGCTTGTGAACATGATATATCTTATAACAATTAACAAGGGGCTGTGCTTGCACATAATAATGGTGTGCTTTGGAACTGCTGGGGAGCAGGCTGGTTGTCACTGGTTCCCAAGAAAGTCTTTTCACCCTTTCTTTTGTGATCTTTGTTTTTAGTGTAATCTAAGTCATTTTATGATTTATTGTTAACTTCTCATTTTACCTGCTTTATAGCTTGGGATGGTATATATTTTCTATATATGGACTTCTAATGAGATATTTTGATGGCACTTTAGACTTTTTTTGACATTATGTGGCCTTTCTGTTTCAGGTTTTTATGACAAGTTCATTTTGCTCCTGGATTTCAACAGTTTATATCCTTCGATCATTCAGGAATTTAACATTTGTTTTACAACAGTGCAAAGAGTTGCTTCAGAGATACAGAAAGCTACAGAGGTTTGTATTCAGTTGGAGGCTGTTAAAGTCAATAGTAAAAGTATTCCTTAAAGAAGGAAAAGAGCCAAAGGGGTTAGTCCCATAGTTTTTCCTCTTTCCTCTTACTGGCTGTTTGTAGGTATGCCTGTGTTTGTGTATATATGTGTATTTGTGGGGGCTGGATGTCAACTACAATGATCTTCCCCTATCACCTTAATTTTTTGAGACAGGATTTCTCACTGAACCTGGAGCTTGTCATTTTTGCTAGAGTAGCTGGCTAGTGAGCTCCTGGGATCTGCCTTAGTCTCCCATCTCCCAACTGGAGCAGTAGGGGTGTAGCACCATGTTGGCTTTACAAAATCTTCATGATTGTTTGTGTGCCAATGTAAATATATGTGTGGAGATTAGAGAACAACTTTCATGAGTTACTCTTCTTTCCATTTTGTGTTCTGGTGATCAAACTCAGGCTATGAGGCTTCTACATCAACAACTTTTCTCCTAGTGCTGGTGGCACAAAACTTTAATCCCAGCACTTAGGAGGTGGAAGCAAGCAGATCTCTAAGTTACAGGATAGCCTGGTCTACTTGAGTGAGTTCCAGAATATCTAGGGATATATAGAAAATTCCTGTCTAAACTCCTTTCCACCAAATAACTTTTACCTGCTCAACCATTTTGCTTGTCCTGTACTTGCTCTTTACCAAGGTTTTGGTGATATAAACTCAGATCATCATGCTTGCTTAGTAAGCATTTTACACATTGAACTATCTCTCCAGCTCTAATTATGTACTTTCTTAATCATCCAAAAGGAGGGCTGATCAAAAAGAAACTTATGCTGGTTCTGTGTCTTTGTTAAACCAGTATGGTAGCGGTATAGTTCACTTACCATACAGCCAAGTAGTATTCCATTGTGTAAATGAAGCACATGTTCTGTATCCATTCTTCTGTCGTGGGACATCTGGGTTGTTTGCAGCTCCTGGCTACCACAAATAAGGCTGCTATGAACATAGTGGAATTGTTAGACAATCAACCCCTAAAAGTAGTAGCTGCTGCTGATATTCTTTGGCTCTGTCCCACTATTTTTT
The DNA here is from genome assembly GCF_963924665.1 of Micromys minutus. Lineage (NCBI taxonomy): Eukaryota > Metazoa > Chordata > Mammalia > Rodentia > Muridae > Micromys > Micromys minutus. The sequence continues at coordinate 40,385,549 of NC_137970.1, read as the reverse complement.
TCAAGCACAGTCACAGTTATCATTGTTATTCCATAACTGATGCCTACCAATGTTTTGCCTATTTGAAATTTTCATTTTTGGTTCTAGGTATATAATAGAGTGGAAAGACCCAAGAGGTTATCTTAAGAAATACTGTACATGAGACAATTTGTGGATTCTGTATTATTTCAAAGGGAACAGTTAGTGTCATCCTGGAGGTGCTATTGCATCTTCAGCTGAATTCTAAATGTCCTGACCTAAGAATCTTTCAGTTTACTTTTTATGTAACTTGTAGTTGCTATAAATACAGTGGAAGTTCTCTTTAATAGGTTTGCTTTCATCATGTTCTTCTGTATCCGAAAACAATATGTCCCTATTAGTATTGTAAGGGTGTTCATTTTATGATATTGATCTTTATAAAGTCAGGTACTTTGTAAAGGCTGGATTATCAAATGGCATTGACTTGACATGCTTTAAGCCAAAAGCTTTATTTTTAATTTTGAATCTTTCAAAGGGTAACAGTGCCTGGCTGTTCTGTACACCCTGTTAATAGAATTAATGGAGGCTTGAGAAAAAAGACTTAATGCTTTCCCTGCTTTTTCCTGCTATAAATTTTAATATAAGATGACTGCTGATTGCCTTTCTATAATGTTGCAATTCTTCTGGTGATTACAAAGCAATTTATAGGTAAAAGGTACTCAAATGCTAAGGAATATGTGTGTATGTGTGCATATGTATATTAAGTTTTAGAAATGTCATGACCTATATAACTTATTTTTAATAATAAAAGCATTTCTAGTAGCTGTTGTGAAACATTTTGTTGCATTTTGTTTGGTTGTACAAATGCTATAAAACAAGTATTTAGCTGCTGTTTTTTTGTTTTGTTAAAAATCTATTTTAGCATTTGTATTTTAAAAGTGATTTTCCTAGACATGTTGCTCCATGTTTGTGAAATCCATTCTTTTACATTAAATTTAAATGTATAAGTAACACGTGTGAACAATAGTGACCGTGACAATAGCTGATAGAATTGCAGGTAGGGGGATCAGTGGTTTATGACCACACAGATCTTTTTCTTGTTTGGGTTCTTTGTGTTTAGTTTGTGGTTTTGGTTTTTGATCCTGGTACTTACTCTATAACCCATAGTGATCTGAAACATGTTATGTGACCCAGGCTGGCCTTGATCTTATGATGTTCTGTCTGCCTCAGTTTTCCCAGTACTGGGGTTTCAGGTTGGTACTACCACACTTAGATTAGCACCTTTTGAAACTGCTCATGTATTATTGATTTTCTCATACAGGACAGATTCATAATTTATTTGAAGTTTGTATCGTATGTGTTTTAGGATGAGGAACAAGAACAGATCCCTGAGTTGCCAGATCCAAACTTAGATATGGGCATTTTGCCCAGAGAGATCCGGAAACTGGTAGAGCGGAGAAAACAAGTCAAACAGTTAATGAAACAGCAAGATTTAAATTCAGACCTTGTTCTTCAGGTAAGTCTTTTCTGTGCAAGATGTTTGGAGACAATTTTAGCTTCTATCCATTGATTATTGAGTAGGATGGATAGTATGGTGTGGGCAAGTACATGTGCTTAGTTTCTTTTGGATAATATCCATTCAGAAGTGGTAGACTGCTTCAGAGTGGAAGGATTCTCTAGCTGTAAGATCTTACAGGATCTTGGGAAATTAGGGAACTATGTACTTGTTACTAAGAGGGTAGGGAAACAGATTTGAGTATTATGTACCCAGTTTTGAGAGGTTCTCATTGCGTTCTCAAAAGATATCCAATATAATGTTTAAGTATCTACAGGAATTGTATATCTTTTGTCTTTGTTGGCCTGCAGTATGATATCCGACAGAAGGCTTTGAAGCTCACCGCGAATAGTATGTATGGTTGCCTGGGATTTTCGTACAGCAGATTTTATGCTAAGCCACTGGCTGCCTTGGTGACATACAAAGGAAGGGAGGTAAATTGCAAAATAAAATTCACATCTGTAAATATATGCTGCAATATAGGAGAGCTAAGTTTTTTACCTAGTTTTTAAAGTTTCAAATATTTCTTTTTTAGAGTAAGTTTGAGACATAGACATTTGAATAAGAATTTACTTCACAGTTTTGCCTCTGAACCCCCTCCTTCTCCCTCTCCTTGTCTCTCTGTGTGTATGAGTACGTGAACATGCACATGTCCAATTATTGAATGTCTATATGTCGGGCTTGCTGTAGGCAATAAAGATTGAATGTGAAATATTATCTAAAGCTTATATTTGATCCAGACTGGTGGGGGAAGGTAGGTGAGAGAGGACTTGAGTGATGAGAGTACACGTTGAGAAAACAACTGAATGTGTATAAAATGCCTAGGATGATGTTAGAAGTAAATGTTCTTCAGATAATTAACTGATAGTTTAATGTGTAATGTGAGAGAAGGTAGAAATCAGGAGAATAGCTAACAGAACCTTTATTTTTACTAAGGGAGAAAACATGGATCAAGAGTTCTGTCTTCTGTGTGTTGTCTTTGTGGATAATAGATCTTTATTAATTTTCAGTAGTTGGGTATATGAGTTCATGATGCTAGGGCTATGTCATGGCTGGAGTTACATGCTTATTTGAGGATGATAGACCAATTACAATTACCATTAAGTACTAACACTTTATGAACATTTGATGAAGTTCATCAACTTTAATGCTTTGTGTAGAGGTTATATTTTTATAATCTATAAAAGTATGATTCTATTAAATATTGAATTCAGTCAAGTACATTAAGATATTGTTTTCTTTTAATGAATTTCAGGCTAATTAATTGTAGACATAGTATAAAGTGGTAAAACTGGTTGTCTGGACTCAGAAAACTCTACAGTGATGTTTGGCATGCTAGCTTATAGGCCAAATGCAACCTGTTACTATGTTTTATAACTAAGGTTTTATTGAAGTGGAGCCAATCTTGTTCAGTTATGTTGTAGAGTTGAGTACTCAGGATAATCAATCTCATGTGGCCTTTATAGCCACACTTGGCACTTACAAGACAATGTTGGCTTTAGCAACTCTGTTCAGCAGAACTTGTAAGATAGAGAAATATTTTTTTTTCTATACTATCTATATGCAAAAGCCTCTTGCCACAAGTGGCTGGGGAACACTTTTTGGTTATTCTGATTAGATGAGGAACTTGATTTTTAGATTTATATAATTTTAATTAAGATGAATTTAAATTTGAATAGATAACATGTCGAGAGTGACTATTGTATTGAACAGTACACATCTAGTTGTGACGTGAAACAAAGGTCACCATATTTGAAGTCACTTTTCTCTTGTATCCTTATCTCTGATATGTAGCTTAGGACTCAGAAGGGCAGTGCATATATTGAATAACGATGGCATTTTAAGAGCTGTTTTGTGCATTATCATATTAAAACTATGCAAGAGTTCTTTGACATATAGTAGTGTTCTGTTTTGTAGATGAGGAATCTTAAGGTTTAAGGAAGTAAAGGGGAACAAGTGGCTATTTTGAATTAAATCTCTGTCTTCCTGGTTCTAAGTCTTACTGCATTAGGGTTCACCAATGGCTTTTGCAAGTTCAGTTCTGTTTTATAGTTATTACTAGACATCATCCCTTACTGTCCATATTATTACTAGACCATATTATTATTAGATATCATCCCTTACAACACATGGTATGGACCCTATTTTTTTTTTACATGAGAAATATATAGATAATTTTAGAGGCTAGCTGAAGTAAGATAAAGATGTTTTCAGATTCTTTGGCTAAGTTTATCTTAAAATTATTTAAATTTTGTTTCTTACTATATGCAGTGGGTTGTGATAGAATACCATCTTATTTTTGTATTAGGAAATGCACTCAGAATGCCCCAGCTGAGTGATAATACATAGGTTGACTATTGAGATTGGATCAAGGTTACTCTTAAGTTTTTCACAAGAGGCAATAGTTGACAATTTACTCCCTTGGAGAGGGCCTCTTGCTGTTGAGAAATCCCAGTTGTTACATTTTCTGCATTGGTTTAAAAAACCACAAGCTTAAAAGGGTACCACTGATAATGATAAGCCCCAAATTTGTCCAATGTTCTCTCCTACTTCTCTAGTTTATTATATTTTAGGGGCAGTGTTTTTATTTGGTTGGATTTTTAATAGGGAATTTAAACACAAATTTTACTTTTTGTTGATCAACATGTAGCAGAACTAAGCTAAATTTTTAGTTTTTGTTTTATAAAATGCAGTGATAATACATCTTAGGGAAAATACAAAACCTCCCTTTTCACTTCATTTAAAATAATTTTAGGCAAATCTAGAATTAATCATGGGATTCACATTCATAGTGGTGCTTTCCTCCTTTTCTTTTTCATGTGTGTTCCTTCTATGTACAATACCTTCTATAACTGTTGGAATTATAGCTTTAATGTGAAGTTAATGAGAAACAATAACTATATAATACACCTGCTTTCTGCAACTCTTATTCTGGAAGCTCCAAAGATCTCTATAGAAGTTATTTACTAAAGTAAAAATTGTTCCTAAAGTTTTGGTGATAATTACTAACACTGTCGGATGGCTAGTCTAGAGGTATTCTCTGGTTTTACTATTATTTCCCTGTATATTGTGGCATCTGTTGTTTTTAAAGCTTTTCATTGTTGTTCTGAGACCATGTATGACCATATACCACAGGTTGACCTTGAACCCAAGCCTTTTTATGTGCTCTAATTGCAAGCATACACCTGTCAAGAATTTTTAATTATTAAGGAGGTAGGAGGGATGAAGTTTGAGATTTCACAATACTTTTGCAACTTACTATACTGGTGCTTTGTTCATAAGGTTAGTATAGACAAAATAACTCAGTAGCTGAAGACCTTATTACTTTTGCATTTAAACTTCCTTTTTTAATTAAAGTAGTTTTAATTGAACAACTTTATTTTAAAAAACAAATATAAATGTACAGATTTTAAATATTTTTGCATAAAGTATACAAATACATTTTTGTCAGTACTTGGTATTTTTAAAGGTTTGATAGTGTGCATTAAGATCTTACTAGTTACAATGAGCATAAAGTACATGTAAAACAAGATGTAACCTGGAATTAGTCAAAGTTTTTTTGGTGTGCAAAGATTAAGCATAATAGGTTTTTCATTTTCTTTCCTTTCTTTTTCTTTTTTTCTTGAACTTCATATAGTCTGAGTTGTTTCTGGGGTGTTCTGAGCTTTAATCAAATTTCAAGTTCAAGGAGAAATGAGAAGGATACTTGGTGACATGTCTTTGAAAAAATTGTAAGGTTTTTCATTTGGATATGAATAAATACAGTCTGGAGAGGCATGAAATTTTGCATTTTGGTATGGCCTTAAAGTCTTCCCTCCCTTTTAAAGTAGATTTTGTGAGCACTTAGTTGCTTAGTTTTGTTGGGATCATGCATATTTGGCTCTGGTGACCTAATAATTTCTGTAAGTAAATGTATTATGTCTGTTAGAATATGCACGTAGTTACTTATTGTTTTCTTAAAAACAGATTTATAATATAAAAGTAAAAACATGTCATGGGCATCTATTGCCTTTTTAACAGGTGTGATTTTTTTTATACTTCATACTTCATATATTCCATAATTTTCATTGCTTGATGATAGAGGAATTAGTTGCTGTTGAAGGAATCTTATGCAGGAACCTCACAATAATGCAAGTTATTTCATGATAATTGAGCATTTTCAGAGAAGCAATAAAGAAACTTCATTTATAGACGCTTGTAGAAGTGAATCTGTAACAATGCCATCTGTAATTGCTTTTATTATCAATGCTTGTGTAAAGAGGCATAAAAACGAAGTTGGGTAAGACTTCGTGGGTAAACACTGAGTGGGCACAAATATTTAGACTGTAAAGATAAGTATCAAATGTCAAGTGTATGATGCAGTAATTGAAGTGATTGTTCACTAGATGGCGATAGACACCCTAAGATCATTAATCAATTAAGGATTTTATTCTGTGAACAATAATGTGAAGGCCATTTAGACTTAAATGTTTATATTTTAGATTTTTACCAAATTTTAAAGTACTAAATAAAGGTTAAAATGGTCCAAAAGATTGTAATAGTCTAATAGGTTTAGTATTTAGATTGATAATTTTTTGCCTTGTACGTTTTATTGATGAGAACAATCATTCAGTTTATCTCAGTAAGGCAATTCTTCCATTGAGTAGATAAATCATATCTCTGATCATGGAGACACATAACTTTCTTAGTTCATAGTACCACAGGCAACTCTAAAGAAAATTGGAAATGATTTTTGTGTGTAATTTTGCCTTTTCTAATATGATTTTTTTTAAGTTTGAGGAATTTAACATTTTAAAATGTTTTTTAAGCCATCTTGTCATGTAACATAATAGTGATATTTGTTCTTATGAAATAATTAGTACTTACTGAATTATTATTTATTCGTTCCTGCCTTCTGTTATTTCTGTATTTTTGAGGAAACAATTTTTGGTTTGGATTTCTGATTGCAGTTTCAAGTGCAATGTTCAGGAGTAGACCATGTATTTTCATTTTACTGTCCTGTAGGCTGAAGTGAGTCATTGCCAGCCTGTTTCCTGACCAGTTTTAGGAGATCTTGTTTTCAGTTGTGTTCAGAACTAAAATTTGTTCATTTTAGAAAATGCATCTAAATCACTGCATGCAACCATTACTATCTAGGCTCGGCTTTCTGAGCTTCTCTTGGTTATGAAGTAGTGCTACTGAGGAGTCCTTGGGAATGGCACTGGCAAAAGGCTCTTTTTGTTGCTGTCTGTGATGGAAGAGGATCTTTAAATTATTAAGGATTCTTTTTTTTTAACTTGGAAATAAATGGATATTTCAATTTTCCAATATTTTCCATGAAATACATCCTAATTTTGTTTAAACTTAAAAGAGCAATACATAGAAATAGCTAGAGACTCTCCTCAATTCTTTCTCTTCATTGTCTTTTCTCTCTGTCTTTTTCATTTTATAATATACAAGTGTGTGTGTGTGTGTGTGTGTGTGTGTGTGTGTGTTCATTTTATATTTGCTATATTGAGTTTTTTTAGTATTCATGTGTCATGCTATGCTTTTTCTTTTACAGTTTGAAAAAAGGCATTAGGACAAATTTTGTTGTATATCACAATTTAAATACATCCCTTTGATTCAGTTTTAGATTTTACTTAATTATATTAACTATTCTATAACATTTTAGTGAGTGACTATGACTGAGTATATTTTGTTCTCTCATTTTCCTCCTACTTTTTGATATTTTTCCTTTTATTGAAAATAGCTTTCCCCCACATGATCATGTATCTCCAGACTACAGTTGCCACTTCCTTTACTCCCACTGTCTTCCCACCATCTGGATTCAGTTTATGTCTCTCATTAGAAAACAAGCAAGCTTTTAAGGCAATAAAATATGATATGATAAAACAAAAAACTAACATCAAAATAGAACAAAACAAATAGGGAAAAGAGCACAGGAAATGGATATAGACACAAAGCTACTTGTTTACATACTGGGGGGGGGGGTTCATGAAACACTAAACCGGAAGCCAGGATAGCTGTGCAAAGGAACTGGAGGGTAAAGGGAGCAGAGGAACAAAAGGAAAAGCAAGAGACCTCCAAATATGGCACTGAGTTCATTCTCTGTTGGCTATCCATTCTATTTTCTCCCCACCATGCTTAGTCCCTCAATCTGTAACCACCTCTGTAGTTGGACAGATTGTAACTTGGTTATCACTGACATTAACAGCTAATAGCCACATGTAAGTGGATATGTATTGTATTTGTTTTTCTGGGTCTGGGTTACCTTACTCAGGTTGATTTTTTTTTTTTTCCCCTCCCAGTTCTATCCATTTACCTGATTTCTTCCTCTTTAAAAAAATAATGCTTGTTTTATGTATATGAATACACTGTCACTGTCTTCATACATACCATAAGAAGGTATCAGATCCCATTATAGATGCTTGTGATCCACCATGTGTTTGCTGGGATTTGAACTCAGGACCTGGAAGAGCAGTTAGTGCTCTTAACCACTGAGCCATCTCTTCAGCCCCCAATATTTTAACTTTTATTAAGATTCATTTTTAATTTTGCATATGTTTGCATGTGTGCATGCCTGCTTGCACACATCATGCACGCACAAATGCCCACAGAAGCAAGAGTCAGCAGATCCCCCTAGAGTCATCTGACGTGGCTACTGGGAAAGAAACTGAAGTCCTCTTTTAAGAGCAGAACAGTATCCACTTCAACTCTCCAGTCCTCCCTTTTATTTTTATTTTTATTTTGGGAAATCTTATCCGTAGCATATGCTAATCTGAGATTTGATATGTATCTCTGGCTTTCTTAAGAGTTTATGATCCTCCAGCTCTGCCTTCCCAGTGTTAAGTATTAAGAGATATGTGGTATTATACCTGGTCTTTGATGTTAAAACAAAACAAAACCTATGAGGTTAATATGATGGTTTAGTACATTTTTGTAGATATAGTTCATGTTAGAAAAATTATATCTATTAGTGATTATAGGTTACTCATTGTATTTGAAGTCCTTTACATTATAAAATTCAAAGCCAGAGAAACTTTTTATTAGCATATTTGAGGGATGTTTGAGTTCGAAGATTTTTGCAATTTCCAGAATTGATAATATAGATTATTGGGTTTTATTTGTTTGTATTCTAATTCTAAATTCAGATTTTATGGTAATTTATATGAGATGAGACATAAGCCTTCTTAGCATAAACTTAATAGCTGTTTTTAGACTATGTTCTTATGTACAGGTAAATTGTATAGAAATAAGTTCCTGCCATCAAATAAGTGACATTTTAACTGTAAATCATTTTGTATTGATGTAGTAAGATTCTTGGTTTGCTGGTACAATTGCTGTGTCCTTTCTAAAAATTGGTAAAACTAATGTTGCTAAATATCAAGTTGAGAAGGGGAAGTTCTGCTTTGGAAACATCTTATAAGAGGGTAGTCCAGATTATGGTAACTTAGATTGTTAATAATTGGTGAGAAAGGTAGATATTTCTGTCTGTAGTTCTAGCTCAGTTATCATATGTCTATGTTGTATGTGCAAGACCCTTCCTTTAATCCCCATAACTGCAAACAAAACAAAACCAGTGTATTTTCATATGAGCGTATTGTAATAGACAACATACATTTGTAAATATAACTAGCATATATATCAGTCTGATATAACATAATATTGCACTTATAGAAATAAATATGTTACACTTAGGCCTAATTTATAATGATCCCTGTGATTTAAAACAATCGCTAAAAGGAAAAATAAGATTGAGACTTGATACAAATGTAGCATGACCACCTTCTTCCTCCTCTTCCTCCTCTTCTTCCTCCTCCTTTTCTTCCTCTTTCTCCTCTTCCTCCTCCTTTTCCTCTTCCTCCTCTTCCTCTTGTTGTTGATGATGTTGTTGTTAGTAAAATTTAAATATCAGTACCTCTAGTGATTCATTCATTTTAAAGGTACAATTTTAGGAGACCATAAAGCTGGATGATATTGGAGGTACCTGGGAAGATGAAGATTGACCCAAGCCTTTGCCTGAGGTCATCTTGTGAAATAGATCTGGGTTTGTGACTGTAAGAGAAGGCTTCATCAAGGAAGCATTTAAGTACCCTCTCATTTATTTGTTTTGATTCTTAAGTTTTTCATGTCTGCTACATATTTGTCTGACCTGAGTTTTGAAGAATTCAAGTGTGGACCAGTATCTTTGTCAGAGAAAGAGGATTTCCCTTCCCATTGCTACCTAGCTTCATTATCTTAATGCATGTTCCTAGCATTGTCATTGTAGGTTGGCATCTCCAGGCTTTTGGGGTCATTTGCCAGATCAGTTTTGAAGACTTGTCTCTCTTCAAAACTTGTGCCCTATTCTACTTATATATTGGATTTTCTATTATTAGTTTTCACTCCGCATGTGTTTGTGTCTTATGTATTCCCATGTCTCATGCAATGATCTTTGTTTTCTTTCACTCTGAGGTCATTCTCATCTATGTGTTTCTGCAATTATAAATAGGTGCATATGGAGGATACAGTTTTTATATTGTCTTGATATTTAAGCCTATTTTGAGTTTATAAGAATAACCAGGATATTCTGTGTAAGAAAATGGGTACCGTGTATATTTGTAGGAGGCACAAACGGAATATTTTTGCTTTGATATTTTGCCCTTTGAATTATAAAAACCATTTGGAACGTGGATAAGGCTAAGAGAGAAATTGTATCAGATTGACTGTCGTTGTCACTGATCTGTAAGATTAAGTTCCATTACATTGACTCAAATCACATGGACCATGACCTTGTAAATCTTTTTCTTTCTTCTCCAACCTTTAGAATGAATGACTTAGTTATCATAAATTCGTCCTATTTTCTGCATATGTGAACATTTTATATCAGCCTATTTTAGTATATGTTTCTTTTTTACAAGCCGTGTGTTATTTGACAGGTGTTCTAAAGCTCCTTAGTTTGGCAGCAAACCAAGATGACATAGCAGTAATGATTTCAAAAGTGCTATTCCCTCCTTGTTAAAAGACAAAAAGAAAAGTGTGAAGTTATTAACCACTGTTCACCAGTAGCCTGGAAACTGGTGTAGGGTTTAATTGTCTGTTTCTATACTCAGTCTGTACTGCTTTTCACAACAGTATACTCAGTTCCATTAAAGGTACCATGTTAAGTTTGTTGTGCTTATGACTCAGGACTGACTGGCCGACTGAGCAGACACTGATGGACCACATTTCAGTGGGTAGTGTGAGCCTGGTGTTGTTTTGTCATATCATAAAGAGTTGTGTTAAATTACAACGAACTGAACTTGGTAAGTTGGGACTTTTTAGAAAACAGTGATAGTGTATTTTTGTTTGTGTGAGTATGTAAGCTAGAGATTTCTGGGCCTTCTATAGTCATTCTTTTTGAGATCTTATGCTTTGAAATTTAGTGCTAGCATTGAATTGTACAGCTGTCCTTGTTTCCTTTTTATTACCCTTTGTGGTTGAATTAGCTTGTATCCCTTTTAAACTTCAGTATATTAGAGTCTCAAAATCAACTTTTTGACAGTCTTCTTCCCCTTGACAAAGAAATATAACGTAGACTATAACAGTAAAGTAAATCCCTTTTCATATTTTTAAAAGAACAGCAAAGCACAAGTGATTTCTAGAAATGGCTTATTTGCCATCTTTGGAATTCTCACTACTAGTTTATATGTTTTGGGGTTAATAATTACCTATTTTTATTGGCTTTTTTTTAACAATTAAAATAAGGTTTGTCTTTTGAGTTCATCTAAATGTTGAATGGGGATGGGAATGGAACAAAGATACTCTCATAGGTTGAAGTCTCAGACATTTGTCTACATTTATTTCAGGGGCCTCTTGCCCTGACAACATAGAAGCAGCTACATTTCAGTGTAGGAGGGTGGTATGTTTTTCCCTGAAAGAGGGTGATGGTTGGGGAGAGGAATAAGCTCATAGGCTATTAATAATGCACGTTGTTCATATTTCTAAGCACTGGTCCCCAGTATAGAATACATGTTCTAGTTCCATTGGATTTTGTGGCATGATACAATGGACAGCTGGTAATTCCATCACAGAAAAAAAATCTTGATATTTCATCTTCAGTGCTGTTCTGGTTGGGAAAACAAAACAACTTGTTTTCAGAAGGGGAGACTTAGAGTGGATATACTTAATTCACTTGTTCATTCTTGTCTCATAGCCAGAAATTCTTGAAGTAATATTTGCTGAATATGTACCATGGGGGAAATGCAGACAAATGACATTCTTTGTGACACACAGGCATGAGATGAAAATTTAGTAAAGCTATAGAAAGAGCTTGGGAAGATAGACACATGATTACTTATTAATAAACAAGTGAATGATTTTTATTTGTGTAGACACAAAAGTCCAAACAGAAATGCACTTAAGAAAGCTTTGGGATAGTTACCTAGGGTAGTCACTCTTTTGCTTCGTGTGGCTTTGAGCAAGCATTCAGTCTCTTGTCAGTGGGTGATAGGTAAGGATAATCATTTCATGGTAGGCTGCAGATACAGAGTATTTTATCTTAGTGTACTTCATTGTCCCATGTCTCAGGGAAACCCAGGGGAAGCTATCCTGCAGGGAATTGAACACCTACCAGGTGGTAGACTGGTTCTGGTGTTAGCGAGACTGTGGTAAGTTTTAAGTATTCGAGATCTTGTCCTCAGGGAGCTTTTGTCAGTTGGTCAAATGAACAAACATTTATGCCACAATAAAAAAAAATAAAGGCAATAAAAGGAACATAAGAGCAATGGATCTTATCATGGAATAAAAACATTAGAAGATACCTGAGTCCAGGGCACTTGAGCTGAGGGTATAGATCAAAGTGAATTAAGTAAAGTGTTTTAAGACCAAACATTCCAGGATAAGAAATACCATGTGCAGAGATCCTGTGGTGGGTTGGAAGTATGGTTGAGTTGGAAGGTTAAGAGTGGAGGGGAGTATCAGAGAAATTTTTCTTACAGTAGATGGGAATTAACATAGGGACCTGCAACTGGACAATGTGCAAAGACTTTGGAGCACTCAGCCCTAGATGCAATTTTTTTTCAAAACTTTTCCCTTAAGGCAGTACAAGTAATTGATGCACACACATGAATGCAGGCAAAACACTCATATCTGTAAAATAAAAATTAATCTTAGACCGGAGGAAGGAAAACTGGTAGACTATTATCAGAATATTCTTTGCAAGATATATAAGTAACTGTACTGGTGTGAGAACAATGGGATGGGTGGGAGGGTGGGAGGTAAAAAAAAACAACCAGTACAAAAGTTCAGGTCTTGTTTAGGCAACCATGTGGATGAGACTTCATAGGTGTAGCCAACCTCTCTGACATTTCTATGTGGTAGTCTGCAGCAAATTTCCATTTCTCTTTAGACTCTTTTGTCTTTGATCCTTAGGCACAGGAATTGTGTTGTAGATGTATCAGTTGAGACGGAGTACCACAAAATGTCTGCATTTTGAGTTTTCTTTAATGGTCTCTGTTATAAAGAGAAGCTTTTTTGAGGATATATATGTAACAACAACAACAAAAAAACAGACTGCAAATTTGTGATAGCAGAGGGATACTAGTGGGGGTAGGGGTGAGGAAATGAAAGTAGAGATATGATGTTAGTTATAATTTTAGAAACTAAATTGTAAATTTCAAAGGCTTAATGAGTTGGATGTAGAGTTTAGGGTAGAATAGAATATTGAGGTCAGCTTCAGGTTTTCTGTAGGTAAATTGGGACCTTTCAATAAAGTATTGGAAGATGATCAAGTTTAGGACAAGGAGAAGGAATTTGTCATTTTAAATTGACATATTGTACATAGTTATGTAGTACAATATGATATTTCAGTTTATATATATAATGATCAGGACAGGACTGTTGGCATTATTTATTACTGATGATATTTATCATTTGTTTGTGTTGAGGACATTGAAAATTCTCTACTAGGTAGTTTGGAACATTAGTTAATTGTTGTCAATCACAGTTACCCTATGTGCTATAGAATGTTAGAATTTATTTCTCCTAACCAACTGTACTCTGTAATGGATATGTTAATTTTATAGTGCTTGGATATACGCTTGAGAGTCTTGTAACGAGAAATGATGGGTGAAATTATTTTGGGAGGAGAAAATACAAAGGTATAGGACTCAGTCATTAGGGTCTGCAACTTGATGCTGATAGAGGAGGGAGGGTTTAGAATTAAGGTTGTAAAAAATATAGTAAGAGAAGTGTTAAAGGTAGGAAGAAGGTAGTAGTGTTTCATGGAGGTAGGTAATGGTCAGTTGTCACAAAAAAAAAAAAAACAGCAACAATTGCTTTGAAAAATTTCCATATTAGAGACTAGAAGGTGATCTGTGTCTTTTGTTTGTGTTTTACTTTGATGGGAGCCTTGAAAGTGAAGCTGAATTGCTGTATGAAGAAATTAGAAGTTCTTGGCTTATACCTGAGAAGTTAGAGTGAGGGAAAGTAAATTGTGGAGTAAGTTAACTGATGAGCTAAGCTTCATTCAAGGTTCTATCCCAGGGGCCTTACCTACCCTGCTCTTTCAGTCAGTGCCTTCTCTACCCTGCCTCTGATTCTTCCTGGGGTGTTTCAGAGCTACTGATGAACTATTTAATTTCTCTGAATCTCTGCTTCCTTTTTTAATAAGAATGTCTTAATGCCCAGTGAGGTTTTTGAAGAGTTAAATGAGGTAATGTATTACTTACATTTTTATTACTGTGATAAAAATACCATGACCTATAGCAGTAAAAATAAAAAAAAAATTGATCTGTTGCTACCAGTTCCTGTGCCTCACTCTCTTCTGCATGGAGCCGTGTGGCATTTATTTAGCCTTAACCACTCACCCTGGCTGCTTCTCTACCAGTTGGGAGGGAACATTACTTATGTTCCCCACAGCCCTGTAAAATCATGATTCAATAATCAGTAATTTATCAATCAGACTTATATGTTAAATTCTCAATCCACAATACATCCACACAGTAAGCTTATAATCAGTTGACAAAGATATAAACCTCTCACCTAGATAAGACAAATTGACCTATAGAAACCCTTAAAAGTATTCATATATGCCTATTGCCAGTTAAGACCACCTGGGTCTAAATCCTCCTCCTCTGGCTCCATCTTGTTTCCTCTCCCATTTCCTCCTCCTCTCTCCTTTGTAGACTTTTCTATGCCTACCCTTCTCATCCAATAGGATAGTCTGGACCTGCCTTGCTGCTTAATGACATCATCCTACAATGACCATAAGCAGTTTGGGGAAGAACGTGTTTGTTTCAGCTTATAGTTGTAGCCCATTATAAGGGAAGGCAGGTCAGGAACCTAGAGGCAGGAACAGTAGGAAAGGCTATGGAGGAATGCTGTTTCCTTGCTTGCCTCCTCTTGGCTTGTTCAGCTTGTTTTCTTAGACAACCCAGGGCCACCTGTTCAAGGGAGGTACCACCTGTAGTCAGCTGGGTTCCCCTACATTATCAAGAAAATAACACAGACTTGTCTGCAGATCAATCTGGCAGGGGTATTTTCTCAGTTGAGGGTCCCTTAGTCCTGTTATGTCTAGATTTGTATCAAGTTGACAAAAACAAGCTGGCACAGGTAATATTAATTTGTTAATAATTGTTAATAATACTGTTAGTCATTCATACATAGTTCTAAGAAAGTGTTTGATAGATAATCAATCTATCTTGATTTTTTTGAGGCAGGTTCTTACTATGTAGGCATGATTGGTCTGGAACTTACTATGTAGGCCAACTAGGCCTCTTGTCTCTCAAGCTCTTACAGAGCACTGTCTGCCTCTGTCTCCCAAGTAGTGGGATTAGACAATTAATTCCTTTTACAGTCAAATATGTACTCACTTCTCTTACCTTCAACTACATATTTCTTTCTTCTGAATACTTAACTGTCTCCTCTAAAAAGGGCAGTCTGTGTTGTTACTTGCTAAATTATTTAAAAATTGTTTTACCCTGCCATTTTTGTATTTTAATACCTATACCACTAGTAGTCTACCTACACCACTAATTTCTATGTAGTCCTTTTTAATATTCTCTCAAATTCAGTTTACTTGATTGGTTTAACCTAATCTTTAGCTTTTTAATGCCTTCAGCTTGAATTTATACTAATTCACTCACTCGGTTCATAAGTTTGTTCATTCCATTTTGTTAAATCATTAATCTGGGCAGTAGTGGTGAAGACCTGTAGTCACAGCACTTGGGAGGCAAGACAGAAGGATTTAAGGCTAGCCTGGTCTACAACGTAAGTTTAGGATAGTCAAGGCTACACCGAGAAACTCTGTCCTGAAAAACCGAAAGGGGGGGGGCATTAGATAGTAGCATGTAGTAAAATGCTTTAAAGTAGTATGTACAGAATGGTAAGCACTAAGTATTTTCAGATCCACAGATAGTTTCTGATTTCTTTTTAGGCCAGTCTCCAGTCTTTTCTGACCAACATCATTCCAAAAGTCTCCTGGTACTGCCTCTCTTTTTTTCTCAGCCTCTTGAATCCTGTCTCAACACAGCATTGCTGAGCCATTTTTAAATTGTACTTGTACCTTTCAGTTTGCAGTAGATTCCCATTTTAGTTCACATTGAATTCCCTGGTCCTGTGTGATTTGCTTCACTTCTCTTTTTGTTTTGAATAGCTGATGACCTCCCTGCCTTACCACACCCAGCTTTAGCCCACTCACCTGAAGCACTGTTCTTGCATTCTGTTCGATGTTTTGTTCTGATTCCTACTGCCTAGAATGCTCCTCCCAGTTTCTTACCTTTAGATTTCCCTTTTTTTTTGATGAATTCTTTGACTACTGATTTTAATAGATCCATCTAACTAATCTCCATGTCTAATTTTTAAAAACTAAGTGATTTTCTTTTCAACTTCTTTTTGAAATTAAGTTATTTTTATGTGTATAGGTGTTTTCTCTGCATGTATATCTGTGTACCATATGTGTACCTGGTGTCTGCATAGACCAGAAGAGGGCACTGGATCCCCTGGAACTAGAGTAATGGAGAGTTGTGAACTGTTATGTGGGTGCAGAGAATCAAACCTGGGTCCTCTGAATGAGAAACCAGTGCTCTTAGTTCTGGAGCCAACCTTCTAGCTCTGTCTTCAACTATTTTCACAAGAAGATAAATACATATTCATCTTCTAGAATTAACATATGTTAATATTTTTCATAACTGGTTTATATATTATTTTGAATAAAAAAATCATAGGTCCTTGATGTCTTCTGTATACTGTTTTCTAATATTCTTCCTTCTTTAGGAAAATTAATATTGGGAGAGGGTGTACCTTTGTGGAGACAAGTGGAGGTGGAGGGGGTATAAGAGTAGGGTGGGGGAAGAGGATAACATTTGAAATGTAAATACAGAGAGTATTTAATAAAATATATTATGGTATTAATATGAATCTTTGTATTTTGTATGCTTTTGCTACCTATGAATGTATTCACTTAGTTTATGTAAGTGGTATTGTGTCATTTGGTTTGGAACTTGCATATTCATTTATATATTTTTAAAATGTTAACCTGATGCTACATATAGATTGATCATTCATTTGAACTGCCCTATAGATACCCATCCTGTGAATGTTCTGTAGTCTATTTTTCTGCGGTTAATATTCCACTATTAGGGAAGTAAACATTCCTGTACATACTTCTTTGTGTACCAGTGTGGGATTTTCTCTGTTGTGATCATTGTTCTTGTTCAGCATCCTGCTTTATTCCTACTTTGTCATCACTGACTGATTTGTTTGTTTTGTTCATCTTCCTTTTATTAGAGAGAGTGCTATTGGACTGGGCAGTGTGTTTTACTCAGTTCTTCCCCACACATCATCTAGTACAAACCTTGGCACTCAGTGTGTCTTTTAATTGATTCTACTTCCTGGTTTCTGAGTTTCTGGGTTTGTTCATTCCTCTTTGTTTTTGAACTTTGGTTTTCAGATTGCTGAAAAAAGGTGATAATTCATGGCATAAGTTGTCAGGTCTTATGGTTAGTGGACACAGGTGATTAAGTTTGGTATGGAAAGGACCTAAAAAAAAATACTTTGTTTTTCTTTAGGCCCTTTTGTAGCTCTGAATATGGATTGAAGGATGGTGAGGACTAACTGTTGTAATTACAGAAGCTTAGTTGTGTAGCTCTGGTCTCTCCACACCTATAGCAGCATTACTGTATATTACAGAATTTTAGGAGTGGAGGATTTAATGCTTATTGTCTAAAAATTACTTTTCTTGAAAATTATAAAGTGATTACTACCTAGTGATTGACTTTTACTTTTGGAGTAAAACTTTTGGTAGTCATAGAAGACAGTCAACTAGACATGAGAGGCAATCTGCTGATCTTTGAAATAGGATTGCTTACATCAATTAGTATTTTAAAATTCTACCTCAGTAGAGTTTACTGATGAAGATTCTTTGCTTTCTAGATCTTTGACGCTTTTAGATATGATTGTTATTCACTATTATAGATCTTTTTAAGTAGCCCAAAGTCATGATCTTCCTTCCTCAACTTCTTCAGTGCTGGGTGTATGCCACAACACTTGGACATCACTGTCCTTATGTTTGTCTGTTTGATGCTTTCATAGTGAATTTATATGTATTGAGAAAAGACTAATAGCAAGAATTGTCTTCATGTTCATGTTGTTGTTCATACTTTGGACCTCTTTTCCAGCACAGTGTATCTCATTCTTCTAGGACTGTAAGCCATTTGCTACTAAGTTGAATCACTGTAATTATCTGGAGATATATATCAGCAGGGAAAAATAGTCAGGTTTTAAGCTAATGCCTCATAGCTTCTTCTTTCTCATTTTGGGATGTTAATAATTCTCCCCCTCACCTCAGTGTGACCCTTGACTTTAATTTGGTGTCAGTAATGATAAATTTATTAAGAGAATTAAGATCTGGTCTCCCTCTCCCCCTCCATATGTCACTGGTAAATATTTAGATATACTGCTAAATTAATAATTACAACTAAGATATCGTCAGCATTTGATCATTATCTGATACCATTCTAAATTCTTTACACTAACAATAAAACTTTACTAAAGCAAATAAGTTTAGTCAAACCCTCTCATTTCCACAAAATGTAGAAGTCATTTTCTTGTAAGATTGATGAAATAGTTTTTAAAAATGTATTTTATATTTACTG
Organism: Micromys minutus; assembly: GCF_963924665.1. Lineage (NCBI taxonomy): Eukaryota > Metazoa > Chordata > Mammalia > Rodentia > Muridae > Micromys > Micromys minutus. Next base: position 40,366,940 of record NC_137970.1, on the reverse strand, counting down.
AAGGTTTGGAGATGGAATAGAGAAGAAATGTTTTTATTAAGTTAATAAAAATTGTATAGGGAAAGTTTGTACATGAGCATATTTTATTTTATTTATGTGTTTATAAAGGCATATAATGGCCTCAGGCTGCAGGTTTCTGCATGTTTTTACAAATATTTTGCATTTAAGTGCAAATATAATGTTAGTAAGGCTTATATAGGTTTAGATAATACATATATAGTATGATTATTACATATATCATATGTAATTATATATATGGATTATATAGGTACCCAAGATGCTGGCTTCATCACTTAGAGATAACTTTGCCATATTAAGCAATTGTAATCATTTTGTTCAGTCCTGACAGACTTGCTAAATTATTTTATTATTAAGAATTACACACTTTGTATTAGTCAGGGTTCTCCAGAGTCACAGAACTTATGGGTAGTCTCTATATAGTAAGGGATTTTTTGGTAACTTACAACCTGTAGCCCAACTCCCTAACAAGAAATCTGAAGGAGATGTTACAAGTGTGGTGACACCTCACGACAGCATGATGCTTGGGCAGAAGCTCTTACACTGGCATGATTCATTCCAGTCCTGTTCAACACCTGTGTATGTTCTCATAGTTGACTGTACTGTGCAAATGCTTTCGTAGACTCTACCTTTGTCCTTCTGCTTTATGATGACATCACAGTTCAATCACAGCACTATATAATATTATGTAGATTTGCTGTTGCTTGTCCAAATAAAGTTATCATTATTGTTTAAAAAATGGTATTGGACTGAAAAATCTGTGTGGGTTTGGGCCGTTTATTTCCTATTGTCCTGCCAGTTCTTCACCTACCCCTTTAATGAACGCTTCATCTTGTTCTTCTAAATAAGTGTGAATGACTATAGCAACCAGTTCTTAATTACATCTGGATTTGATTATGAGGCAACTTAGTATGGGATTTTGTGCTGCTAAGACTGTTTTTATTTTATTATTATTGATCTATGTGGTTTACTATTGAGAGAGAGACAGAGTCTGTATGCATGTGGCATGGTGCACTTGTGGAGGTCTGCTGTGCCTGCCAGGAGCTAGCTCAGCTCCTCAGCCTTGCACATCAAGCTTTGTTTAACTTGCTGAGTTGTCTTCCTGGCCCTATCCCTGCTTTAAAGAGGAATCAACTGAAGTACAGAAGGTGTGGATGTCATGTGTAAAGCCCCAGCACTAGTGAATGCAGTTGGTCCATTTATAACTGCTACCGTATATTGCTTCTGTTTTCTTAGAATTCATCTATGTCAGAGATATTAGAAAGTAGGGAGAAATAGCCACAGGGCTTGCAGCCATTTTTGTTTGAAAGGTTGTAGGCTGTGTTAGCAAGTGTTATCCTGGTTGTTTACCGTTACTTGTTTTTATTTCCTCAGTTCTGACACGAATCATAAGAAAAACAGGAAGACCTTGCATTGGAATTTTGGTTTTAAAAATTATTTACTTATTTACTTACTCAGTTGTGTATGTATGTATGTATGTATGTATGTATGTATGTATGTATGTATGTATGTATGTATGTATGTATGTATGTATGTATGTATGTATTTGAGACAGGGTTTTTCTGCATAGCCATGGCTATTCTGGAACTTGCTCTGTAGACCAGGCTGTCTTTGAACTCAGAAATCTGCCTCCCTCTGCTTTGCATGCCACCACTTCCTGGCCTTGGAAAGGAAACTCTTACAGGAAGAAGATTGGGAAAGGATGTAAACATTTAAAGATGAGGAAAGCAGAGAGAGGAATGCTTCCTCTGTCACGTTATGTCTTATTAAGTTAAATGTCATCATCGATGTCCACATCCGAAATCTTGAACATGTATTTGTGTAGCTCATCTGTGGCACTCTCACCTGGTATAATTGTGAAGGTCATAGCTTGTTTGCCTTTATCAGAATAAACAAATAGACCCAGAAAATATATTCATGTAATCTTTGCTTGATGAGCAGAAGCAAGGCGTTGTTTAAAACAAATGAAGGAGATAAAAACTCCCCTAACTTTTATTTACCAATCAGATTGCAAAGAAAAAAATAGCCTATTTTTAGACTAAGGCTCCAATTATGCTAAGTCTTGAAGATAATTAAACAGCCTGACACAAAAGAATGCAGTGACGCAAGCTTGCGTGGTGAAATTCCAAGATGTTCACTGACTTTATAGGATTCTACACAGTGAATATTAGCCTCCTAAAGTGTTTGTTGCTCAGAAACAGTGCTTTATTCTTTTATATGCAGTGTAATGAAGTGTACCTGTGTGGATAATTTGTTTCTTGCATGGAAAAGGGGAAATTAGTACACATCATCTATCCCTCTGTCTTATCTTTGGTCTCTTAATGTGGTGAAGCTACCAAGCCATGATTTCTTGTTAATAGGGTCTGTTGCCTTTCTATCTTTGCTATTCTAATTTTTCTAATGCTCAGCACAGTAGGAGTTCCAGGGTTTTTCCCCAATTAGTTGTATGTTATAAATTTGGCAGAATTTAGAGACTTTCTTTTCTGTTACTGTTTCTTTACTTTGTGTAAGATTCATGTTTAGCTTTTCTCATTCTTAATCATGTCAAGTGACACGATTTCTTGGAACTAATTAGTTTGGAAGGTGGGGTTAAATGAAATGTGTTCTGGCAGCAGAGTTTCTTGGCTGGGTTAATAAAGGTAGCCTTTTTGTTCTCCCAGTTTCTTGTTACCTTTGTACTTGTAGGTTTGGTGATGAGTGGCTGGTGTTTTCACCATTCTGTCTGTGATTGTCTGAATACTTATTTAATGGGAAGTATAAAGCTTCCTTCCAGGAAAAAGTTCTTCCTGAATTCTGTTATACCTGTATCTTAAGAAATATATTACCAGGAGCTTGACCTTCTTCCAATTCATCTCAGTTTTTCTTTTTTCTTTCTTTTTAAGCATTCATGTTAAAAGTGAGTGTAGGAAAGCAAAAGGAAAGACCTTTGACTCTCTTAAGAGCCAAAGTTGCAAGCCTGGCATTGGTGATTTATGATAGGATTTGAACTGAGAAAGGGAGAAGATTAAAAGGAAAGAAAATTTGAATTTTTGATTAGATATAAGTTGAAAAGCTTTGTTGTTAACTAAAATATAAGAACAATCAGGTGATTGTAAAGGTAGCGTGGTTAGAGGAAGTAGAGACTAGGAAGCTTCTGGCTGGGAGCCCACTGTCCACATAGAGAATTTACTCAATTTCATTTAATCCCCCGCAACCCTGTGGGTAAGGGTATTATTCCTTTTTACAAATGAGGATAAAGTCTCAAAGGGATTAAGTAAATTGCCAAGGTCTCTTTATTTTGAGTGGCTAAAATGACCATGGCTTCTCACCTCTGTACCACCCTTCTGAAACACAGGAAGCATAGATATCAATATTTACATTCTTTATACTTGGTAACTTCCTTTTGATGCAGTCACTGAAAAGGCTAGAACAGATTTTTTTTTTTTTTTTTTTTTTTTTTTTTTTGCTACTGCATTTTAGTAGAGAGCTTTTTGTTAAAATTGAAGGTTTTAGTGGCCAAATTCACTTCAGTCCTGTGGTTTGCTAGTGCTAGATTTTGTATTGAGTTCTGAGGATACAGAAATAAGACTATATAGGTTGGAACTAGAGCTGGAGGGAAAGTAAAGCCACAGACCTGTGAACAAATTCCAAACCATGTGAATATAGTATATTTTAAAAAAACGGAGAAAGGGAAATACTCCCTGGAAGCTAGAGAAAGATACCCATGTCTGTAGGATAGTTCTCACTGTTATGAACTGGTTCTTAGGTCATTGCTAGGTTGTGTTTTAGAGAGGTTTGAGTTGATGTTTTTGAAGGTGAGATTGGAGAGGAGCCTGAGCTAGAGTACATCTTTGGGGATTTAGTTCTCTAGCTGGTAATCTAAATTGAGTTTTGTTTAGGTTTTGATAAGTGAAAAAAAATCTTAATTCTACAGCTATGACCTTTCCTTTTTTAGCTATACCTCGCTTAGAAGGGTAGAGGGAATTCTAATTTGACTCAGAAACTAACTCATGAGGTAGCTGATTACTAATCATTCATATAGCACATTCATATAGTTCTCTTTATGTCACTGACACTTTAGAGCAGGGCTCCTCAACCTTCTTCATGCTGTGACCTTTTAATACGGTTCCTCATGTTGTGACCATATCTATAAGATTATGTTTGTTGCTACTTCATATCTGTAATTTTGCTACTGTTCTGAATTGTAATGTAAATATGATAATGCAACTTCTGTGAAAGGGTTTTTCAACCCACAAAAGGGTTGAGAGCAACTGCCTCAAAAGTGGTTTGCCATGGGACAATAGAACTTGAAATTTTTCTGTGGTCAACTCATTAATCTGTTGGGATGGGGGAAGCTTCTTTTTCTTTTTCCTTTTTGTTTTGATAAAAGGTCATCTCATCACAGTGATAATGAAAAGCATAACTAGATTGTTAAGTGGGCATCAAAGTTCGCGTAGGTCAAAATCGTTAAAGTAACAAAGGGTTATTTTGCAGATTCCATCTCCCCATGTATTAAGTCTTATCCTAGAATGCTCAAGGCAGCTGTGGTTCCTAATGAGGTGCCTTAGCTTTGGTATACAATCTATGAAGAAAACCATAATTATTAAATGGCTATAGGTAATCTTTTCTGCATAGTAAATGTTCTGAGATTTTTTTCATACTTAAAAACCACTCCACTTAACAGAGTAACTCAGAACTTTTTGATCACATTGAGATGGAAGTTGTAGAGGGTACATCAAGAAACATTAGTCTGTGTTTCATAGTGTCTGTTTCCTAATAAACAGGAGTAAGCAGCACTTAGATACCGCATTTGGCACTAGCACCTTGTACAATAAAAGGTGACAAACATTTCAGTGTCTTCCTAGAGCAGAAATTTCAGGATCAATCATAATTTGTCCTTTGGGGTGCCAGTTATATATCCATGTCAGATTTCTTTATCTGGAAGGGTTTTTCTCTGGAAGATTGAATATAGAAAATGTTGATTCTGTTTTTTGAAAGGAGGACAGAAGGTAGGTGTAACCAGTGACATACATTTTCCAGCAATTACCAACGATCACTGTTAATTTACCTAAAACAAAATACTTTTGTTAATTTTTTAACCTTTTCAGTTTAATATTAGTTTTGATCCCATGAGACTATATTTTAAAAGTCTAAAGTAGCTGAATATTACCAGCTCTCTATGATTTATCACCATAGTTTTTATTTTTTATGGCCATAAGATTAATACATGTTCATGGTGTCACACTTAGAAAATACAGAAAAAAGAGAAATAGTATTTACCTATAATATAGTTAATTTTTATTTTCCCATGTTTGTATGTATATACATACGTGCGCACATGTATGTTCGCCAGAATATTTTTTATGTATGAATGAACACACGTTTACCAGAATGTTTTTAAGCAGTTTATGTAGATTGCAGTTCATCTTTGTAAATTTTTCTGGATATTTAAATTAAACCAAGCAGTTTCTTATAATTAGTAAGTTATAAAATTAATTTTAAACATGATTTTATCAGGTAGATGTTATATAGTTTATTCATACTCCTGTTTGAGAACATGTTTTTTTGTAGCTTTTATAATACCGTAGTTAGCATCTTACATGAGTCTTGGTTTTATTGCTGCTGATTTACTTGGGGTGTGTTGTTAAAAGTGGTATTTCTAGGTTAAAGCATGTGAACTCTTTAAAATATTCCTTAAATTTTTTTGTCATAGGATTTCTACTTTTCCCAGCAATATGTAAGTAACCTTATTGTAACATCACCACAACTGTCACTTCAAAGAGAAACAAGAAAATTAACATCAACCAATTTTGCTTTTTTACCTTTGATAAATTTAGTAAACAGATCACTTAAGAGAGTTCTTATGGTTTGGCAAGACCATGTGAACTGAATGTAGGTAGAATTGGGGATCTCTAATTTATATAGCAATCATGCCCTGACAGATTTTATTAAAGATTGTCAAATTAGAGGGACGGGACACCTATATTATGAGTTGGTGAGATTCTTTGACCCTATCCTGAAGGATACTGTTTGTAGCAATTTCTTCTAGATGAGGCAGAAAGTCAGAGAGCGATGGTGATTATTTCTTTTCTACCAGCCTGAGGTTCTTTGAACATAAGAGCATCCCTTTGGGGGTCATACTGTTGTTTATTATCTGTATAGACATGGGCAAAGTTATTTAATTACTCTGTATTAATTTTCTTGGCAATACAATTGGAACTAACAGAATACATGCATTGTGTTTCCTGGGAGATATTAAGTTATTAAATGTGAAGCACTGATAAGAATTACTGTGACTGTAATTCTTGACCCTTAGTAAGTGATCAGTAAAGGTTAGATGCTATTGTTAATTTTTCTCTTAGATGGTAATTTAATGAATAAGTGATTCAAAGACTTTGAGGCAGGTTGGATGAGCTCATGCTGCAAATGAAATGTAATGAATGAGCAAGCCTCTCATTTTTTTAAATACTATTAGACCTGTTCTATAAAGAAAGCACTGACATTTCCATTGTGTAGCTCTGGGAAGCAGAGATGTGTTTATCATACAGGAATGGACAACGAGTTTTTTTCTACCAGTTAGCCCTACTCAGATGTAGAATTGCTATAGTTGTAGAAATTCAAGTAGAAATCTTGGACATCATTACAATTGAATAAGAGACCAAAAGAGGTCTTTGACTAGACCTTTTACTGGATATAAATCTCCTTTCAAGTCTAGGCTGGTTCGGTGATTCTAAGTGCAATATGCAGAATTATCATGAAGCATGCAGTCAGGCCACATGAGTACATCTTTGAAAGAATTGCTGCTGCTAATCCATGCTTACCCCGGAGTTGCCTGCTTCAGTTTCTTTCACCTGTTGTGTGTCAGCCTGACATCAGCCCATTCCTCAGCTTGGATCAGTCTTATAGCCTAGCTTGTTCCAGGCTGATCATTCCTTAGTGCAGGTGTCTAGGCGATGGTTGAAATGAGTGTGCATTGTTTCTTCTTTATAAATCTATCAGAAAATAGGAAATTGTTGTCAGCAAAGCATGTTTCAGACTGGTCTTTAAGAAAACTCACACAAGTTTTATCTATGTTAAATGTGGCTCACATTTTATCTAGGACTGAGACTGGACTTTAGATTTTGCTCTGGAGTTCTGGGTGTTCACTGTTTGGTGTTTTCTTAGATTTATCATTAGTCCTCTGAATTTCTGTGAAGGAAGGGTGGAGCCCAAATGATTATACATACTGTAAGGTCTTAAATACATGGAATTTCGATGACTTTTTGTCATGATGAATTGAAATTCTTTGCCCTTCAGCTACTGAAAAGTAGCTTCATAATAGTGAGGTGGCAAAGCATAACTGGGAGCCTACTCCTGTCTTTCTTAAGGTTTTCCTTGCTGAATAAGAATTCTGACATGCTGTTTTTGTGCCACACCTCTCATTGATGGTGCTTGGAGCATTGGCTTTTTGCCACACTTGTCAAGGGTTTATGGGAATTAATGACATACATAAAATTCTTTAAGATTCTTTCATGAACTTGGTATTATCTTCAAAACAAGAGGTTTAGGTGTGTTAGATCTCTAGTGTGATTTTAAGCTGATGTAATTGTACCGTGTCTGTTATTTAACATGTTTGGTGGTATATACACATTTTTACTTATTAAATTTTAAATGAAGTAGATTTCCCTCTTTAATTTTTTGTTTATAAAACCTATTATTAGTGGTTACTTTGGAAAAAAATAAAGTTTTTGAAGAAAAATTCCCAGGCCATGCTTTTAATGTTAAAGTTTATCTTTAGTTGTGTGGTTTAACTAATAGTTGAAGTGAAGGACTGGTCTTGCTGTAATTTTTCTATGACCATTCTGTCTAAAGCTTATAATACAGCTTAGTATATATACACTAACTGAAGTCTGCTGTACAGTGGAATTTTCCATTGGCTGTTCCATTGCAATTATTGTAGCTTTATTCCTTTTAAGTAATAGTTTTTCAGCCAGAATGTAGAACACACTGGTACATCATGGGAATTATTTGAAATATTGATACACACAAACACTGTGGTAAAGGCTGATACTTTCAAGGCCTAGGATTGTAGTACTTGTATTTTGAGCTGGTGTGCTAAGCCTGGTGCCTTAAGAAGGCTTTGTATCCCCCTTTAATCTTCAAACGTTATAAGACCAACAGCTTTGTAGTCTTCAATAGGAGGATTGTAGTAGAACCTCAAAGTTCTGGGACATAAAAGTCATAGAATAGAACATATCTGTGTTTACTCTTGTCCTTGTGCTATGTTAACTGTACAATACAAAAGTCTGCAAAAACAATCATTTAAATAATAGACACGGATGATGTTTATGTAGTTTGCATTTCTAGGATTTGAACCCAGGGCCCTGGACATACTATGTAAGAATTCTACCATTCAGTTACAACCCTATCAGTGAAAAATATTTTAATAGATTGTTAAATATTAAGGTGTGTAGAACCTTATAAACAGAAAAAGAACCTTACAGTCTGACTTCCTCACTTTAAAATGAAAGATTGTGAGTCCATATGATCTGATTGGCCAAGAATTAGGACTGTTATAAAATTAAACCCGGGAGTCTTCGTTCCAGAGGGAGAGCTGACTGGATGTCACCATTCTGGTAGCTGCTCCAAACACCACTGTGGTAATTGGAAAGTGCTGATTCTTTATAGTAGATGACTACTTGTAGAACAATGTGGCTGGCTCTGTAAATCTAAACAGGTTTTATCATTTGATTTAAATAACTTATCTATTCCCACCACAGTCTTCAAAAAGTCTGAGCAGATTTTATTTTGGTCCACCTCTTACCCAGTTAACAGAATGCTTACTCTATTATTGCCACTTAAAAGTCATCTGGAAGACTCATGCTGATAATGTAATGCACAGTGGAAGGAGGGGGTAAAGTAGGAAAACATAATTATTGCATGCACAGTTATTTTAAAGCCTCTTTTCCCTCTCCTCCTCTGTCTTTTCCCAACCTTAGTTGGGTGGATCTGGTTTTTACAGCTTTCCCCCTAATTGTTCAGGAAAAAAGCCTATAAAGTATAGCAAAAGCATGTGAAAAGAGAGTAGTTTGTGTTCTTTGCAACCTTGGTATAGATCTGTGGGTAGTCTGGAGATAACAGAACTGAATTTAAATGTTTTCTGTAATATAGGGTGGGGACAGTGTTCTCTTTGCTGTTGATGACTGTCAAAATACCTTCCCACGAATGATTGTGAGAATTGTGTGGGACCTCATTTTTTGATAAAGTGCTCTGGTTTATTCTTACTGTTGTTTTTACATGATTGTTTCTTATTTTCTCAAGTGTTTATGACATTTAATAAATTTACAGTTGAGAATTGTGTCAACTGGTAATATGGGAGAGAAATTGGATGCCTGGAAAGTATTTAAATACAAACAACAGAAAACTTAAAACAGGAACAATGTGATTTTTTTTTTTGAAGTGAGTGATTATGATCCTTAAGACAGGCTTAAACTGTGAACTGTCTATTAAAAAAAAAAAACAGAATTGCTTTTCCTTTAAATTTAGGCAAATCTTGTTTAATCTTTCGGAATAGATTATGTCAGTCATGATAGTACGATTGGGTGGTTAAGATGGCTTTTTCAACCACTTTCTGTTACTGAATCCTAAGCTTTCTTGATACATATTTAAAATTAACTCTTCCTGTTGTATCACACAGTTTCTCTTTGAATTAAGCTAAATTAGTCATCTACTGTAGTAAATGAAATGACATTTAAGGTTTAGTAAGAAAAAAACTTTTAACTTTTCTTGCTGTATATATTTAGGAAATAGTTTATTTACTGGGATGATCTCTGGATACATTTGATCAGAATAAAATAGTTTGGACAACTATTTGGCATGTGTGACTAAAAACTACTTGAATTCTGGGGTTAGGATTTTTATTGTAAGGTTCAATATTTAGCATCCTGTTTATGTCATGTTCTTAATGAAAATGGTAGATGCTAGACAAAAAGTTTTCAGTAAATTATAACTGGTGTCAAGACTCTTGATATCAATGGGTATTGTGAAATTCTGAATCTTCCTGGTGAACACAAAAGACTTCCTCAAAGAACAGGCATTTGCTCTGAGTACTGAGATGATTAAGAATAATGTTGGTAGGTCAACAATAGAGAAAAAACCTTGATGTGAAGACACAATCAAAGACTGGAAGGACCCAGTACAATAGAAATTGAAGGTGGAAATAGCTGAGACTCACAATAAAGGAAGTATTAAGAAATAAAATGGAAGTTAGAATCTCTGGGAAGGACATAGACGTTAAGGTGTGAAACTAAGAATATAAAATAAGATGTTAGACATGATGCAGAATTTGGGTGAATTAGAAAAGACACAAAGTAATTAAAAGGTCAGAGGAACAGAGGCTAAGATTCATGGGTATAAAATACTTCCTGGAATCTGGAGATATGTAAAGAGAATACAATAAAAATTTAAAACATCAAAAAAAAAAAAAAAAACAACAAAACAACGGGAAACTAACATTTTACTTCTCTTCGTTGTTTTTAAAATATTTTTTATTTTAGTAAAAATATAACAATATCTACCATCATATTATTACTTATAAAATATTATAAATTATGTTTATGTCTTGAAACAGATCTCAAATATTTTCATTTTATAAAGCAATCTGTATACTCATTACCTAATACTTTCCTTATCTAGTCCTTACAAACCTTCATTCATTCTTCTGACTCTGGTTTTGACTACTTTAGATCCCTCATGTAAATGGAATCAGCATTTGTGTCCTATGACTATCTGACTTTACTTCGTATAAAGAGCTTCATCTCTTTTGTAGATATAATACAATATTTTTATTTTAAAGGTGAATAGTATTCTGTTGTATGTATATACCACATTTTTTTTATTCATCCATCAGTGGGCAGTTAAAATTTTCCCATCTTTGGTGCTCTTCCGTATTGTGATTTTTAATTTTAATTGGGGGGGGCAAATTTTGTAAATTTTAGAATTAAGCACAAACTAATATACATGTATATACAGATGTAGATATAGCTGAGTTTGATAGTGCACAAGGGTATATAGAGTACTTACAGTTTTGAAGACTGAAATGTTTACATATCTTAACTTTTGAAAGTTTTTGTTTTTTATTTTTTGTTGTTCTTTGCTTCTCTCCCCTCCCCCTCCATTTGCTTTCCTTCCCTCCCCCCTCCATTTGCTTCCCTCTCCTCCCCCTCCCCTTTCATTTCCTTCCCTCCCCTTCCCCTCCCCTTCCCCTTCCCCTTCCCTTCCCCTCCCCCCTCTTCTTCCCCTCCCCTTCCATTTTCTTCCTTTCCCTCCCCTCCCCTCCTTTTCCCTTCCATTTTTCTTCCCTTCCCTCTCCCTCCCCTCCCCTCCCTTTCCCTTCCATTTTCTTTCCTCCCCTCCCTTTCCCTTCCATTTTCTTTCTTCCCCTCCCCTCCCCTCCCCTCCCCTCCCCTCCCCTCCCCTCCCCTCCCCTCCCCTCTCCTCCCCTCCTCCCTCCTTTGGTTTTTGTTTTTGTTTTCTGAGACAGGGTTCCTCTGTGTAATAGCAGTGGCTATCCTGAACTTGCATTGTAGACCAAGCTGATATCAAACTCACAGAGATTCTCCTGCTTCTGCCTCCTAAGTGCTGGGTTTAATGGTGTGCACCACCACTCCTAGCTTGCTTTTCTTAATTGTATAAAAAAATAGAATTCAAAACTGCTCCTGACTTTCAGGAAGTGTCATTAAACCTCCACATTTATCAGGTGGGGAAACAGTGTCTTTTCAAGCGAAGGAGAAAAGCTAGGGTTGCGGTGAATTATGTAATAGCTCACATGGACATAGCGCTTACCATGGGTTGAACACGGTTCTATAAGGATAGTATTTAACCCCTGAGAACATACCTGGTAACTGGCTAATGCTGTATCTATTTTGTGATGAAGAAACTAAGGATATATAACATATCCTAAAATCCATACTAGTATTAGTGACTCCAGGGTTTGAACCCAGAAAGTTTTGCTTCAAAGTTTATCTCCATACCCTACTAATTTTGACATCTTTTTTTTTTTTAAGGACAGAAAAGTTTAGTGTCCAACATTTTATATAATGAACATCATTTTAATGTTCAACAACATTTTACTAGTTTCCTGAAATGAATATCTCTGGTTATTATGAAATGTCATGTGAAATAGAAATTCCTTAAAGTTTTAAAAATTATTATATACATATGAGTTTTTTGCCTCTGTATATCTCTGCATTCTGTGCATGCCTAGTGACCAGGATGGCATGGATATCCTGGTACAGACATTTGTGAGCTGCTGTGTGGACACTGGGAATCAAACCCAGGTCCTTTGGAAGAACAGCCAGTTTTTGATCATGTTGTATGTCACTGTTTATATGTCATTAAGATTGTCTTGTTAATGTTTTAATGAGATTTTTGTTAATGTTTATTTAATTGTTTTGTTATCTCTGTTTATCAAGAGAAGTGTTCCTGCAATTTTATTTTCATGTCTTAGGTATCAGGATACTGTTGGCCCCATAAAATACATTTGGAAATATTCCCCTTCTCTACAATTTTGGAAACTTTAGATGTTAGAAGCTGAACCTAAACCATTGCACATTATAGACATACAATCTACCACTGAAATACCCTTGGTTTGTGTCAGTTTTTCTTTAAATGTTTGGTAAAATTCTATTAGTTAAATAATTGGGCCCCTTTCCTGGGGCATCAAATCTCTACAGGATTGGGCGCATCTTCTCCCATTGAGGACAAAGTAGTCTTCTGCTACATATGTGTTGGGTGCCTTGGACCAGCCAGTGTAAGCTCTTTGGTTTGTGGCTTAGTCTTTGTATTAGTTGATACTGTTGGTCTTTCTGTGGGGTTGTCATCCCTTTTGGCTCCTTTAATCCTTCTTCTAACTCTTCCATAGGGGTCCTCGACCTCAGTGTCATAAGTATCTGCTTGACAGGAGCCTAGCATTTCTGTCTTCTGAGAGGCTAAACAGTAACTTTTAATTTCATTGTTTTGTTTTCTTGTAAGTGTGTGTATTTGTGGGTAGGTACAGGCAAAATGGTGGTCTTTAAGAGTTTCCTCCCTCCCCTATTTCTGAGGTAGTGTCTCACTAGGACACAGTTGGGATAGGTTCACTAGACAGTAAGCCCCTGGCATCTGCCTGTTTCTGCTTCATTGGCTTCACAAACATGCCCCACCATACTGGGCCTTCTCCCGAGGTTCTAGGGGTTGAACTCAGGTTCTCATGCTTACATGACATGCACTTTACTGGCTGAGGTATTTCTCTGGAGCTTCAGTATGGGTTTTCCCTCTTTCTACTATTCATTAGTATTTCTAAGACTGCCAATGCACACAATCTTCCACTGTCATGTTGAAAAGAAGAGGGTGTTGGATTCCCTGGAGCTGGAGTTAGCCGGCATTTGTGAGCCACCTGATGTGGTACCTGGAAACCAAACTGAGGTTCTCTGCACTATCTTTACAACCCCTATTTTTTTTTTTTTTTTTTGTAATGACTTTGTGAAGCTGGGTGTTTTGAGAAGTACTCCCTCCTATTCAATGTTCTGGAATGTTTCTTATATGATTAGTATTATTTCTTCAACAAATATTTGGAATAATTCACTATTAAAGCCCCCTGAGCTTGGACTTTATTTGTATAAGAGTTAAGTTACAGATTAATTTCTGGAACAAACAGCTGTTTAATTATTACTTAAGTGAATTTTGGTAATTTATGTTTTTTAAGTAATCTGTTTTATTGCCATTTATTTTTGTATTATCTTTTTACCATTTTTGATTTATAGAATTGATAGTGATGATCTCTCACTCTTGGTATTGGTCATTTGTATCCTTTCAGAACACTAGCTATTGTGATTGCTTTGAACTTGTCTATTAATTAGTTCTTCAGTTACTTTATTGTTCCACACAGAATCTGTGCCTATTCTCCAATGACCAGTTGGAGAACTGGGCATCTTTTCGGATTCCTTTCCCCCTTTTCAGTTGTAGACTTACTCTTTTGTAGATTACTTGTGGTTGCTCTCCAGTGCCTTCAGGTAGATGTTTTTCTTTAATTATTTGTTTGCCATCTACTAATAACAATTGTTTTATGTAAGACTGTTTTGGACTAGTGGCAGAGATAGAATCTCTGCATTTCTGATTTTGTGACATGCTCACAAAAAATATATTTCAAATGGCTGCAGTCAAAGCATAGAACTTAATAATTTAGCAGTATTTTTTTTTTTATTGTTGCCTTTTTTTGTATTTGATATGGTACAGCTCTATTGGATATTTAGAATAAATTATGGAGTTTGGGGAAAAGCAAAAAGGGAATGCTGGGTTAGTTCTTTCAAAATGTTTTCAGCAGGAGAGACTGGTACCACTTTAAAAACTATACATTTTGAATACGGAATATGCTCAGTTTTTAAAAAAAATTTTGAGTGGTTTACCTGTCACAGGGAAATCTTTCCAGGGAAAATGATGAAAATTGTGATATTTTAGACCTGATAAAAGCATTTCTAATTGTATAATAAATTAGTTGTAGTCATTAATGCTGTGGAAATTAAACAATTTATTTATAGTAGAATCTATTTCCTGGTAATTTGATATCTACTTTAATGTCCTTCTTACTATATATTACAATTTAAATTGAAAGGCACTTGGGAAAGTCATCTTTGTTATCTGATCTCAGCCTGATATTTACTGAACAGTTATCATGAACCATACTGTGTTTTGAGTACACGAGGTCCAAATCTTACTTTGTTAGCACACTAGATGGTCAGACTCACATGTACTTGCCTTAATGCCAATTTGTTCATTTGAAATGAGTAGTACAGGTGTTAATTAGACTGTTGGTTGAACTGAGAGATTAGTGCATTTTCTCTTTATAGACAAGCCACGTGGGAAGCCAAATTACATTCAGGGGTTGCTTGGTGAGAATGGAATCAAAATAAAAGAACTTGCTTAGATAATCCATGATTAGGATCCACCTGCTACAGGGACTATTTGGGTTTCCCCTGAGTACTGCTGAGCAGAAAAGCTTGCTAGTGTCTGGGGTTTGAGGGTCTTTATGCTGACCATTTTTTTATATTCATATTTTTTTCTAAACCAAGGTACAAAATACATATTACAAAATGACAAGCATAATCTAGGCCTTCTTCCCAAGTATGAGTTTACACCACTGTTGGAAATATTTAGAGACACTCAGATTCTAGGCCTGGGCCCATATGTGAGCACTAGCTTTTGATTTCAGTAAAGTGCTACCAGCTATGTCATGCAGGTATTTTTACCCCCAGAGAGTAGCCTTTTCTTTTTCTTTTTCTTTCTTTCTTTTTTTTTTGCCTGCTTTGTGTCCATGTTGTGGAAGAAGTTTGCAGATACACCAGATTGCCCCTTTGTTACTAGTATTACCAGTTTTAATCTGTTTAAGCAATTAATGATTCATTTCTATTCTTTGATTTACTGATACAAAACTTCATTCTAAAGATGAATCCTCATAATCTAACATAACATGCTTTCAATAGAAGTGGTTGATCTGTTTTAATGAGATAAAATGAATGACTGAAAGATAACAATAAATATCTAAATTTAAACCTAGAAAGTTGAAAGCCAATCATACATGCTAACTTAAAAAGAAAAATGTATAATTTATAATAAAAAGGTCCAGAGGATGTGAAAATTTTTGTTTTCAAGGGATAATCACATGCCTTTAGGTCCAATGGCCATTCTGACACTGTAATTGTAAGCTATTTTCACTCACTAGATTATTGTATCATTATTGTATCATTCCCTCTATCAGTGTCTACCTATCAGCCATTTACCACCAAGATAGAAGTACCATTAAGTTACAGGTTTTTATTTTTTGATTTATTTCTTTTTATTGGATATATTTTATTTACATTTCAAATGTTATTTCCTTTCCCGGATTCTCCTCTATACCCACTATCCCATCCCCTCCTGCTTCTATGAGGATGTTCACCCACCCACCCCCTTCTACTTCCCTGCCCTGACAGTTCCCTACACTGGGGCATCGAGCTGTGGGGGGGACCAAGGGCCTCTCCTCCCATTGATGTCCAACAAGGCCATCCATCCTCTGCTACATATACAGCTGGAGCCATGGGTGCGTCCATGTGTGCTCTTTAGATAGTGCTTTAGTTCCTGGGAGCTCTGGTTGGTTGTTACTGTTGTTAAGGGGTTGCAAACCCCTTCAACTTCTTCAATTCTTTCTCTAACTTCTCCATTGGGGACCCTGTTCTCAGTTTAATGGTTGGCTGTGAACATCCACCTCTGATTTTTGTCATGCTCTGGCAGAGCCTCTCAGGAGACAGCTCTATCAGGCTCCTGTCAGCATACACTTCTTGGCATCAGCAATAGTGACTGGGTTTGGTATCTGTATATAGGATGGATCCCCAGGTGGGGCAGTCTCTGGATGGCCTTTCCTTTAGTCTCTGCTCCACACTTTGTCTCTGTATTTTCTTCTGTGAATATTTTTTTTTTGTTCCCCCTTCTAAGAAGGACTGAAGAGTCTGTATTTTGGTCATTCTTCTTAAGCTTTGTGTGGTCTGTGAATTGTGTCTTGGGTAATCAGAACTTGTGGGCTATTATTGCCTTATCAGTGAGTGCATAACTTGGGTGGTTTTTTTTGTGGTGTGTGTGTGTGTGTGTGTGTGTGTGTGTGTGTGTGTGTGTGTGTGTGAGAGAGAGAGAGGGGGGGGGGTTATCTCACTCAGGATGATATTTTCTAGATCCATCCATTTCCTAAGAATTTCATGAAATCAGTACTTTTAATAGCTAAGTGTAGTACTCCATTGTGTAAATGTACCACAGTTTTTGTATCCATTCATCTACTGAAGGACATCTGGGTTCTTTCCAGCTTCTGGCTATTATAAATAAGGCTGCTATAAACAGTGGTACACGAGTCCTTGTTATATGTTGGAGCATCTTTTGGGAATATGCCCATGAATGGTATTGTTGGGTCCTCAGTTAATACTATGTCCAATTTTCTGAGGAGCCCATAGTGGTTTTACTTGTTTACAACCCCACCAACAGTGGAGGAGTATTCATCTTTCTCCACATCCTTGCCAGCATCTGCTGTCACCTGAGTTTTTGATCTTAGCCATTCTGACTGGTGTGAGGTGTAATCTCAGGGTTGTTTTGATTTGCATTTCCCTGATGACTAAAGGTGCTTCTCAGCTATTCAGTATTCCTCAGTCGAGAATTTTTTGTTTAGCTCTCTCCCCATTTTTAATAGAGTTATTTGATTCTCTGAGTCTTAACTTCTTGAGTTCTTTTTATATATTGAGTATTTATTAGCCTTCTCGGATGTAGGATTGACAAAGATCTCTTCCCATTCTGTTGGTTGGGGTTTTGTCCCAATGACAATGCCCTTTGCCTTACAGATGC
Source organism: Micromys minutus (assembly GCF_963924665.1). Classification (NCBI taxonomy): domain Eukaryota; kingdom Metazoa; phylum Chordata; class Mammalia; order Rodentia; family Muridae; genus Micromys; species Micromys minutus. Next base: position 40,349,567 of record NC_137970.1, on the reverse strand, counting down.
TTTGCAATTTTATGAGGTACCAATTATTGTTTCTTGATCTTAGAGCATAAGCCATTGGTGATCTGTTAAGGAAATTTTCCCCTGTGCCTATGTGTTCAAGACTTTTTCCTCTACTTTCTGTTCTATTTCTTTGAGTGTATCTCATTTTATGTGGAGATCCTTGATCTACTTGGACTTGAGCTTTGTACAGGGTGATAAGAATGGATCAATTTGCATTTTTCTGCATGATGACCACCAGTTAGACCATCACTATTTGTTGAAAATGCTATTTTCCCCTCACTGGATGGCTTTAGATCAACTGAGCATAGGTGTGTGGGTTTGTTTCTGGGTTTTTAATTCTATTCCATTGATCTACCTTACTGTCTCAGTACCAATACCAGACCGTTTTGTTGTTGTTGTTGTTGTTGTTGTTGTTGTTGTTTTGTTTAAACCAGACTTTTTTTTGTTGTTTGTTTGTTTGTTTTTTTTAATCATTATTGGTCTGTAATACAGCTAGAGGTCAGTAATGGTGGTGATTCTCCCAGAAGTTCTTTTATTGTTGAGAACAGTTTTTGCTTTTCTGGGTTTTTTGTTATTCCAAATGAATTTGCAAATTGCTTTTTCTAACTCTTTGAAGAACTGAGTTGGAATTTTGATGGGGATTGTGTTAAATCTGTAGATTGCTTTTGGCAAGATGGCCTTTTTTATTACATTAATTATGCCAATCCATGAGCAAGGGAGAGCTCTGCATCTTCTGAGATCTTCTTTAATTTATTTCTTTATCGACTTGAAGTTCTTGTCATACAGATCTTTCACTTGCTTGGTTAGAGTGACACCAAGGCATTTTATATTATTTGGTACTATTTTGAAGGGTGTCATTTCCCTAATTTCTTTTTCAGCCTGTTTATTCTTTGAGTAGAGGAAGGCTACTGATTTATTTGAGTTAATTTTATATCCAGCCACTTTGCTCAAGTTGTTTATCAGCTGTAGGAGTTCTCTATAATTTTGGGGGTTACTTCAGTATATATCATATCATCTGCAAATAGTGATATTTTGACTTCTTCCTTTCTGATTTGTATCCCTTTGACCTCCTTTTTGTTGTCTAATTGCTCTGGCTAGGACTTTGAGTACTATATAGAATAGGTAGGGAGAGAGTGGGCAGGCTTGTCTAGTCTGTGATTTTAGTGGGATTGCTTCAAGTTTCCCACTATTAAATTTGATGTTGGCTACTGGTTTGCTGTATATTGCTTTTACTATGTTTAGGTATGGGCCTTGGATTCCTTATCTTTCCAAGACTTAACATGAAGGAGTGCTGAATTTTGTCAAATGTTTTGAGCATCTAATGAGATGACCATGTGGAATTTTTTCTTTGAGTTTGTTTATATGATAGATTACATCGAAGGATTTCCATATATTTAACCACTCTGTATCCCATAGAAGAAGCCTACTTGATTGTGATGGATGATCATTTTGATGTGTTCTTAGATTCAATTTGTGAGAATTTTATTGAGCATCTTTGCATTGATATTCATAAGGGAAATTGGTCTAAAGTTTTCTTTGTTGGGTCTTTGTATGGTTTAGGTATAAGTGTACTTGTGGCTTCATAGAAGGAATTGAGTAGTGCTCCTTCTGTTTCTATTTTGTGGAGTAGTTCAGAGAGTATTAGTATTAGGTCTTCTATGAAAGTCTGATGGAATTCTACACTAAACCCATGTGGCCCTGGGGTTTTTTTGCTTGGGAGATTTTGATGACTGCTTCTATTTCTCTAGGGATTTATGGGATTGTTTAGATGGTTTATCTGATCCTGATTTAACTTTGGGACCTGGTATCTATCTAGAAAATTGTCCATTTTATCCAAAATTTTCAGTTTTGTTGAGTATAGGGTTTTGTAGTAGGATCTGATGATTTTTTTGAATTTCCTCAGTTTCTGTTGTTATATATCCCTTTTCATTTCTGATTTTGTTAATTTGAATACTGTCTCTGTGCCCTCTGGTTAGTCTGGCTAAAGGTTTATCTATGTTGTTGATTTTCTCAAAGAACCAACTTCTGATTTTATTGATTCTTTGTATAGTTCTTTTTGTTTCTACTTGGGTGATTTCAGCTCTGAGTTTGATTTCTTCCTGCCGTCCATTCTTCTTGGGTGTATCTGCTTCTTTTTGTTCTAGAGTTTTCAGGTGAGCCTTAAAGCTGCTAGTGTATGCCCTCTCTGGTTTCTTTTTGGAGGCACTCAGAGCTATGAGTTATTTTCTTAGTACTGCTTTTATTGTATCCTATAAGTTTGGGTTTGTTGTTCCTTAATTTTTGTTAAATTCTAAAAAACTCTTTAATTTTTTAAAAAATTTCTTTCTTGACCAAGTTACCACTGAGTAGAGCATTGTTCAGCTTCCAATTGTATGTGGCCTTTTTGTTGTTTTTGTTGTTATTGAAGACTAGCCTTAGTCCATGGTGATCTGACAGGATGCATGGGATTATTTCAATGTTGCAACTTTTGAGGCCTATTTTGTGGCCAACTATATGATCACTTTTGGAGACGGTACCATGAGGTACTGATAAGAAGGTATATTCTTATGTTTTAGGATGAAATGTTCTATAGATATCTGTTAAATTCATTTGGATCATAAGTTAGTTTCACTGTGTCTCTGTTTAGTTTCTGTTTCCATGAACTGTCTATTGATGAGAGTGGGGTGTTGAAGTCTCCCAATATTGTGTGAAGTGCAGTGTGTGCTTTGAGTTTTGTAGGTTTCTTTTATAAATATAGGTACCTTTGCATTTGGAGCATAGATACTCAGAATTGAGATTTTTTTCTTGGTGGGTTTGTCCTTTCTTATTTTTTTTGATAACCTTTGTTTGAAAGTAAGGTTTATAGAATTTAGAATGGCTACTCCAGATTGTTTCTTGGGACCATTTGCTTGGAATATTATTTTCCAGCCTTTTACTCTGAGGTAGTATCTATCTTTTTCATTGAGGTGTGTTTCCTCTATGCAAAAAAAAAAAAAATGTTGGTTCCTCCTTATGTGTCTAGTCTGTTATACTATGTCTTTTTTATTGGGGAATTGAGTCCAATAATGTTGAGATATTCCGGACCAATGATTATTGTTTCCCATTATTTTTGTTGTTAGAGGTGGAATTATGTTTTCATGGCTGTCTTCTTTTGGGATAATTGAAAGATGACTTTCTTGCTTTTTCTAGCCTGTAGTTTCCCTCTTTGTGTTGGAGTTTTCCATTTATTATCCTTTGTAGAGCTCAATTTGTGGAACAATATTGTATAAATTTGGCTTTGTCATGAGATATCTTGGTTTCTCCATCAATGTTAATTGAGCATTTTGTTGAATGTAGTCACATGGGCTGGCCTTTGTGTTCTCTTAGTGCATGTATGATGTCTGTCCAGGATCTTCTAGCTTTCAGAGTCTCTGTTGAGAAGTCGGATGTAATTCTGATCAGCCTGCCTTCATATGTTACTTGACCCTTTTCCCTTACTTTTAGTATTTTTTTTGTTTTGTTTTGTGCTTTTGGTGTTTTGACTGTTATGTGATGTGAGAAATTTCTTTTCTAGTCTAATCAATTTGGAGTTATGTAGGATTCTTGCATATTTATGGGTATGTCTTTTTTTGGCTTTGGGGAGTTTTCTTCTATATTTTTGTTGAAGATATTTACTGGGCCTTTAAGTTGGGAATCTTCGTTCTCTTATATACCTATTATTCTTAGGATCTTCTCATGGTGTCCTGGATTTCCTGTGTGTTTTGGGTTAGGAGCCTTTTGCGTTTAGTATTTTCTTTGACTGTTGTGTCAATGTTGTCTATGGTATCTTCTACCCCTGAGAGTCTCTTCTATGTCTTGTATTCTCTTGGTGATGCTTCTGTCTATGACTCTTGATCTCTTTCCTTGGTGTTCTATCTCCAGAGTTGTCTATCTTTGTGATTTCTTTATTATTTTCTATTTTTATTTTTAGATCTTGTATGGTTTTGTTCAATTACTTCACCTGTTTAGTTGATTTTTGTGTTTTATCTTTAAGGGCTTTTACTTGTTTACCTGTGTTGTCCTGTATTTCTTTAAGGAAATTATTTATGATCTTCTTAAAGCCCTTCAAACATCATCATGAGTTGTGACTTTAAATCAGAATCTTGCTTTTCCAGTGTTGGGGTTTCCAGGACTTGCTTTGGTGTGGGAACTGGGTTCTGATGATGCCAAGTCATCTTGGTTTCTGTTGCTCAGGTTTTTGGATTTGCCTCTCGCCATCTGCTTATCTCTGGTGTTATCTGGTGTCGCTGATTCTTACAGTGGTTTTACCCTCCTGTAAGCCTGTGTGTCAAGACTATTGGGGAACCAGCTCTCTCCCAGTGGGTTGTGTGTAGAGATAGCTGTGGCACAGGGTCAGCACTGGGTGCAGAGAAAAACCTGAGGGATCCTGTCTCAGACTGCTTTTCGGTTCCTGCGTATGAGTGCTCTGGGAAAATTACTCTTGAGCCAGGAATTTGAGCCAACTTGATTTGTCAGTACTCCTGTGAACCTCCTTCTCTCCCAGTGGGGTCTGCATACAGAGTGCTCTGGTACCAGGTCAGCTCTAGGCGCAGGTAGAAACCCAAAGTTACAGTTTTAAGAAGTAAGCAGTAAATAGTATTAAGACCTAGTGGTAACCATGGTTGTCATATTCTCAGAATCAGCTCAGAGTTAACACTTTCCATTTAGCCAGTAAAATGTTCAGCCTTGGCAAGGTCCCATTTGTACATCTTTTGAAGGTAAGAACCACAACAGCAATACTGATACCAACCATCTGTTTTCTTTTTCTGAATTATGGCACTACTTTTTTTTCCTTTATGGACAAACTGTATTGTGTAGAAGACAGCTTAGCAATTTTTTTTAGACAGGATCTTAGTAGCAAATGTGGTCTTTGCTCCTGCACCCACCTCCCACTGGGGTACAGGCATATACCATTCATCACATCTAACTGCAAGTTGATCCTTTTAAATAGCAGCTCTCAATATGTGGTCACAATTCCCAAAAGACCAACTGAAAACACATTATCATTCATAACAGTAGCAAAATCAGTTATGAAGTAGCAACAAAGATTATTTTTGGTTGGAGGTTACCACAATCTGAAAAACTAACTGTATGAAAGGGTTGTAGCATAAGGAAGGTTGAGAACCACTGCTTTAAGATGAAAAGTGAACCCACCTTCTGACCCTTTGTGGGGTAACTGTCCTTCAAAGTGTTTGTTGACTTGTTTTAAGGCTAAGTGTACTGTTTCAGGTTCTTTGTTTTCCAGTCTCAATATTATTCATCCTTAAAACATATTTCAATTAACAACAGCTTTTCTCACATACTTTACTTCTTGCTGTCAGTGTTCTAGTTCTACATGGAACAGTATGATAATTATAGGTTATTACTTAAACTTTAATTAACTGAATTAAGTTAAAATGTCAGTTTCTCTATTACACCAGTGTTATTTCAAATACTCACTAGACATAGTAACTACTAGTCACATTGGGCTGTTTAAAGAAATTATACAAAATCAAATAAAAAATGCTTTCTTCGTTTTGCTAGGTGTGTTTCAAGTGTTCATTAGCTACATGTTGAGTCACCTTTTCCTAGACTCTATCTTCTACTTAGTTTAGGGACATACTGAGAGCTCATACCCTAAACCCATAATTTTGCCATTGTTTATGATTTCTTCCTTAAGGTTAATATTTGTAAATTCATTCATTTATCCTTCCTAGATAATTTGAAATATCAGCTAACCTTGGTTGTACATACACGTAACAATGGAAATTGAGTAGAAACTAATGTAACAATAAAATGTTCATTTCTCTTTCCTTCTAGGGATATTTGCTGAAGTGTGACAGAGAAAGATAGGCATAAGCACACTTGTGCACTACATAAGAACAGCACAGCCACCATAAGAAGTGACTAAGTTGCAGTCATTCTTTTTGAGATGGAGTGTCCCTATGTGACCTTCAGTAGTCTTGAACAGCAGTATTCTTAAACTGAATCACACAGCTGAGATTCCATGATGTAGAAATTTAGGTTAGTTTTGCTCTCATCAGATAAAATGCTATTTATTCAAGGAGTTTAGTTTGGAAAATCTTTTTACAGTTGTAGAATATATCAAGTGTAAAGGTGATATCAAAAGCTTGGGACTATGTTAGAATCTTAAGTGGTATGAGTTAGTTCAGTAAGATGTCAAGCATAGCCTTTGTATGCTCACTTTCCCCTTGTTTCACACTGTCAGAATAAAACGGAAAATTCGGATCAAAAGCCAAAGAGTATTTTTACTGTGGTGGCACAGTCAGGTGGAAAGATTCATTGTCCTGTAATAAAGTCAGATTAGCTCAAACCATTCAGAGAAATCATTGCTTCTTACCTGTATGTGAAGGATGTTAAAATAGGTGAATGTACTGGAAACATATTTGTTGTAGCTAAACAACTCTGTGCCATAGTCAAAGATTGGACACGTTTTATTAAAATGCTTTTGCAGACCAGAGATATAGTGAGTCATATGGATTTAAAAAGAGAAAAATGTCATTAATAGTGGAAGTGATATTATATATATATATATATGTGTGTGTGTGTGTGTGTAGTGATTCTATATATATTACTCACTTTCTAAACTAAATTCAGAAAGCATTAGAACCTTAAAGGACAAAGGAAATAATTTACAACTTAAGTTTGTAAGTATTCACAGTATGCAGTGTGATGTGACATATGGATACATTATGTAATGATTATAAGTAACCAAACTAATATACATTGATCACTCTTTGTGCTGTACTATATACATCTATAATTTTTTTATCTTTAAGTTTTGTTTTTATATTTGTACTTATTTATTAGGTACAGATCATAACTGGATATTTATATACAAATGTGTTGTAGTCAAATCAGGATAGTAGCATTCTGTCTTCTCAAACTTTAACATTGATATGTGAAGAATCTTAAAAATCTTTTGCATTTTTATTTTAAAGTGTAAAATAAAGTATTATAGACTAATTAAAGGAGGCTGTGCTTTAGAACTTTAGAATTATTCCCTGACATAGGTATATGTGTTTTTTAATTACACAACTTTATTTAAAAAAACCAGATAAATGTACAGATTTTCAAAGCATTTGATGCATGTTTTATAAACTTTTTCCTAGCCTCTTTTTAAAAATTGTATGTGAGTGATAATGCAGTTTTATCTTCTTGCCTCTGTCATGTAACCATATGTTGCAATAAGCATGGACACCCAGGGACCTTTTTGATGTACTGATTTTGTATCCTTTGGATATAATCCCAATACTAGAATTCTTAAGTCATATAGTAGTTCTGTTTCAATTTTTTAAAATAAAAATCCATATTTTTAGTGGTTATATTTAGTTTACATTCTTACTAAGTGGCTGTAAAAGGTTTTTTGTTAACATCTCCAGGATTTGTTATTTGTTTTTTTGATAATACCATTTAAAACAAAATACAGTACTCAATTTCAGATTATACCTAGGTTAGTATTGAACTCATGCGTGGAAATGTGGTAATAACCAGTTTTACTTGGGTGAAATTTTGGTTTTAGTCGTTGGTAAAATTGTCTCCATATTTTGAGTGTTAGTAATGCTGTGTTCAATCTGTGGGCACGGTTATTTATTTATTTATTTATTTATTTATTTACTCACTCACTCACTCACTCACTCACTCACTCACTCACTTGAAATGGTTATTTTACTACCTCTGAATATATTCCAAGAGATTACACGATGCTTCTGTTTTTGTTAGGGAACTCCAAACTACCTTTCTTTTTTTTTTAATTGAACAACTTTATTTTAAAAACAAAGATAAATGTACAGATTTTAAGCATTTTTGCATAAAAGTAGACAAAAACATTTTTGTCAGTACTTGATTTTTCTAAAGGTTTGATAGTGTGCATTAAAATCTTACTAGTTACAATGAGCATAAAGTACATGTAAAACAAGATGTAACCTGGAATTAGTCAAAGTTTTCTTGGTGTGTAAAGATTAAGCATAATGGTTTTTTCTTTTCTTTTCTTTTCTTTTTTTTTGCATTTGTTTTTTCTTGAACTTCATGTAGTCTGTGGGTTGTTTCTGGGGTGTTCTAAGCTTTCTGGGGATAGTATCCAATTATCAGTGACTGCATATTATGTCTGTTCTTTTGTGACTGGGTTACCTCACTCAGGATGATATTCTCTTAAGAATTTTATAAAGTCATTGTTTTTGATAGGTGAGTACTACTCCATTGTGTAAATATACTGCAATTTTTGTATCCATTCATCTACTGAAGGACATCTGGGTTCTTTTCATGTTTAGGCTATTATAAATAGGGCTGCTATGAACATTGTGGTGCATGTGTCTTTGTTGTATGTGGGAGCTTCTTTGGGGTATATGCCCAGAAGTGGAATAACTGGGTCTTCAGGTAGTACTATGTCCAATTTTCTGAGGAATCGTCAGACGGATTGCCAGAGTGGTTGTACCAGTTTACAACCCCAGCAGTGGAGAAGTGTTTCTCTTTCTCCAAATCCTCACCAGCATCTGCTGTTATCTGAATTTTTGATCTTAGCCATTCTGGTTGGTGTGAGGTGGAATCTCAGGGTTGTTTTGATTTGCATTTCCCTGATGGCTAATGATGTAGAGCACTTCCTTAGATGCTTCTCAGCCATTCAATATTCCTCAATTGAGAACTTTTTGTTTAGCTCTGTAGCCCATTTTTTAATGGGGTTGTTTGATTCTCTGGTGTCTAGCTTCTTGAGTTCTTTGTATACCTTGGATATTAGGCCTCTATCTGATGTGGGGTTGGTAAAGATCTTTTCCAAATCTGTTGGCTGCCTTTTTGTTTTCTTGACAGTGTCCTTAGCCTTATAGAAACTTTGCAATCTCATTAAGTCCCATTTGTCAATCTTTGACCTTAGAGCACAAGCCATTGGTGTTCTGTTCAGAAAATTTTCTCCTGTGCCTATGTGTTCTAAGGTTTTCCCTACTTTCTCATCTAATAATTTCAGTGTACCTGGTTTAATATGGAGATCTTTGATCTACTTACACTTGAGCTTTGTACAAGGAGATAAGAAAGGGTCTATTTTCATTCTTCTGCATACTGAGTACCAGCAGGACCAACACCATTTGTTGAAGAGGCTGTCCTTTTTCCATTGAATGTTACAGCTCCTTTGTCAAAAATCAAGTGACCATATATGTGAGGGCTCATTTCTGGATCTTCTATTCTATTCCATTGATCCACATGCCTATCTTTGTACCAGTACAATGGTTTTTAGCACAATTGCCTTGTAATATAGCTTGAGGTCAGGGATAGTGATTCCCTCAGATGTTTTCTTTTTGTTGAGGATGGAATTCGCTATTCTAGGTCTTTTCTTTTCCCAGATGAAATTGCACATGGCTCTTACCAACTCTATGAAGAACTGGGATGGTATTTTGATGGGGATTGCATTGAATCTGTAGATTGCTTTTGGTAAGATAGCCATTTTTACAATGTTGATCCTTCCAATACTTGAGCATGGGAGATCTTTCCATTTTCTGAGATCTTCCTCGATTTCCTTCTTTAGAGATTTGATGTTCTTGTCATACAGGTCCTTCACTTGCTTAGTTAGAGTCACACCAAGGTATTTCATATTGTTTCTGACTATTTTGAAGGGTATCTTTTCCCTAATTTCTTTCTCCGCATGTTTGTCCTTTGAGTAGAGGAGGGTTACTGATTTGTGTGAGTTAATTTTATATCCGGCCTCTTTGCTGATCTTGTTTATCAGCTGTAGGAGTTCTCTGGTGGAATTTGTGGGGTTACTTAAGTGCACTAACATGTCATCTGCAAACAGTGATGTTTTTACTTCTTCCTTTCCAATTTGCATCCCTTTGATTTCCTTTTGTTGTCTAATTCCTCTGGCCAGGACTCCCAGTACTATGTTGAATAGGTAGGGGGAAAGTGGGCAGCCTTGTGGAGTCCCTGATTTTAGTGAGATTGCTTCAAGTTCCCCATTGTTAAGTTTGATGTTGGCTGTTGGTTCACTGTATATTGATTTTATTATGTTTAGGTCTGGGCCTTAGATTCCTGTTCTTTCCAAGACTTTTAACATGAAGGGGTGTTGAATTTTATCAAATTCTTTCTCAGTATTTAGTGAGATGACCATGTGTTTTTTTCTTTGAGTTTGTTTATATGGTGGATTATGTTGAGGGATTTCTGTATATTAAACCATCCCTTTATCCCAGGGATGAAGCCTACTTGATCATGGTGAATGATCGTTTTGATGTGTTCTTGGATTCGGTTTTCAGGGATTTTTTTGAGTATTTTTGCATCATTGTTCATAAGTGAGATTGGTCTGAAGTTCTCTTTCTTTGTAGGGTCTTTGTGTGCTTTAGGAACAAGGGTTATTGTGGCCTCGAGAAATGAGTTAGAAAGTGTTCCATCTGATTATATTTTGTGGAATAGTTTGGAGAGTATTGGTATTAGGTTGTCAATAAATGTCTGATAGAATTCTGCACTGAACCCATCTGGAACTGGGCTTTTTTTGGATGGGAGGCTATTGATGACTGCTTCTATTTCTTTAGGTGTTATGGGATTATTTAGATGGTTTACCTGGTCCTGGTTTAACTTTAGTATCTGGTATCTGTCTAGGAATTCATCCATTTCCTCCAGATTTTCCAGCTTCGTTGAGTATAGGCTTTTATAGTAGGATCTGGTGATTTCTTGAATTTCCTCAGTTTCAGTTGTTATGTCTCCACTTTCATTTCTGATTTTGTTAATTTGGATATTCTCTCTTTGCCCTTTAGCTAGTCTGGCTAAGGGTTTATCAATTTTGTTAATTTTCTCGAAGAACCAGCTCTTGGGTTTGTTGATTCTTTGAATGGTTCTTTTTGTTTACAATTGATGTATTTCATATGAGATGTATAGTCTGTTAATATCTTCTCTGTTATTTAGGTTTCATTTGCTTTTCACAGCTGTTTTCTTTATTTGGATATAATGTTCTCATAAAGTTTGATGAGTGAACTATTGATGTTACATCAAAAATATAAAACTTATGGTAATGAAGATCACTCCCCCCTTTTATCTATAAGTCTGTTTTTCCAACCTAATTTAAAACTTCATCCATTTTTAGCTAATTTTTGATATAATGTGAGGAAAAGCTTAAATCTTTGTCTAGTTTCTCCATTCACATATCTTGGAAAACATTTTCCCATTGTCTGTCTTTAGTACCATTGCCAGAAGTTGGTTCACCATATATCCCCTTCTGAGGGATCATTGAACCAGGTGAAGCTAATGTAATTTTGATAGGAGTTTCACTGACTTTGTAGATTGCTTTCAGTAATATGGATATGTGAAGTGTTTTCATTAATTTAATTTGTGTGTGTATATGCATGTTATGTATGTTCTTGTTTGTATGTGTGCATGTGGGTGTACCTGTGTATGGAGGCCAGAGGTTGACTTTAGGTATCTCCCTATATCTTTCTGCACCTATCATTTACAAAATGAGATATAAGATCTTACTGATCCTTGAGTTCACCAAATTTACCAGGGCTGGTCAGATGGCTGGTGAACTTCAGGGACCCACTTGTCTCTGTATCCCCAGTGCTGGAGCTAAAGATATACATCAGCACTCCTGGCTTTTACTTGAGTGCTGGGGATCCAAGCATAGGTAGTGACACTTGTGTGGTAGACATTTCACCAATCTCAGAATAGTTTCTTTCATTTTACAGATAACTATATAAGGCTAGTCTAATTCTCATAAAAAATCAGATAGGGATGATATCAGAAAACACAATTGCAGGTAACTATCCCTGATAAGCATGTGTGTAAAAATCCCCCCCAAAAAACAAACCAAAACAACAAAAACAACAAAGAAACCCAAACTACCACCACCCCAACCCCTCGTGCAAAAACAAAACAAAACAAAAAACAAAACAAAACAAAAAAAAAACAAATGCATACAAACTGAAGATTAGTGCCGTAGGATTATATATCATGACCAAGAAGAATTTATTCCTGAAATGCAGAAATATATTAACAGCCACAGATCAACAAATAAGATACGTATTAACAGCCTAAAGAATTAAAATCATGTGAAACGTTTACAAAATTTAAATATTTTCCATCATAAAATTGGTCAACAACCTAGAAACAGAATGAAAGTACCTCAACACATTACAGAACGTTCGCCAAACCTACAGTTAACATCATACTCAGCAAGTTTTCCTTAAGTGCTGGAAGAAGATAAGAATTCCTACCTTTGTTGCTTTTATTCAACAGACGATCTAGCCAGAACAGTTAGGCCAGAGAAAGAAACAGAAGCCATCCAAATGAGAAAGGAAGAAGTTAAACTGTCTTCTAAGAGATTGTGATCTCTGAATATTTTCATGACTTCACTGTAATGCTAGAACTAATGAAGGAATTCAGTAAAGTTGCAGGATAAAAAATTATTATGTAAAAATTAGTTGTGTTTCTATGCATTAATAACAGTATCTAGAAAAGATCTCAATAAAATATAATGTAAATGAAAAGGATGTTCATTTACACCAAATCAAAAGCAAATTAGGCATTCAAGATATAGCATGGTGTTAGAGTACTTGTCCAGCCTGTGGAAGGCTCTGACTTCTATCCTTAGCATGACAAAAAAATGATGAAGTACAAATTTAGCCAAGAATAGTACATGATCTGAACACTAAAAATTGTGATCATTGATTAATGAAATTGAGAAAGGCACAGATAAATGGAAAGGTACTTTGTTCATAGATTTAAAAAAAAAGACCTAGCTTTCTGTTAGTTGGGGATATGCATAGTGTTCACATAGAAAGCAAATATTCCTTTTTTATTCCTATATTCATTTTAGATATTCTTTGCCAAAGTAACAGTTTGTTATGAGCATAAGTATAGAAAAGAGATTTTTATTCATATTTAAAGAACACCAGTAATAAAAACATTTCCCTAGCTTTGACAAAGAACGCCTTTGTTTAAGGGTTAGGTATGTCTAAGGAAGTGACTCTTGTTAAAAACTAAGGAATAAAATATAATTCATCTTATCTTGTATAAGGAAAATTGTCCTAACTTGCAAGCTGCTGAGTGCCTAATTTACATTTAAATCCAAAGTAATGAAGCCTTTAGTTTTTAACAGAAACTCCCATTTCTCCCAAATATACTCTCTATCAGGGGAGTAAAAACCACCTCATTATTTTGCATGGCAATGTGTCTTTGTTGATGCAGAAAAGCAACATAATTTAGGATGAAGGATTAATTTAAACTTCTTACATGCTCTTTTGCAGGTAATTAACATTATTTCTAGGGGATCAAAAGGTGGGTTTGCAGAGCACACCAAAAAGAATAGCTTTATCCTGGTGAATTGCAAAGAAAGGGTACAGTCTTTTTATCACCAGGAGCAAGAGGTTCATGAAAACTCTCATGTATGTAGAATTGAAGCTCAAGAATTTTAGACCTTGTGGGCACTATAGCTGCAGAGGACCTAAGGTTGGGAATGTATCTATGGAAACCCGTAGGAATAAACAATGTTTACATTACTTAAATAATTTCTTAGTGCTGTACAAATGATCCTTTAATTTATACTCTTTGATTTGGTAATAAATGATAGTATCTTTCTTTGTTACATAACTGTCCTTTGCTTAATTAAAAAATTGCTTTGTTGCAAATCATAAGCTTGTTTTGAGGCATTTCTACTCCTCTTGCATGATTGGTGGTCTTTCTAATTTTCATTAGTTTCCTCATATTTGAACTCAGAAACTGTTGCTGTCCATTTGCTTAGATCTTTATACTCACATTTTACTTTTGTGACCTTTGCTCCTGACACTTGAGTCCCTTAAACTTGTGCTTTCATTTTAAACATTTTTATTTTTAAAATTTTTCAGATGAGGTCCTACTGTATTTAGATAGCTCTGGCTGGCCTGGAACTTTGTAGTCCAGACTTAAATGCTAAAACTTTTGATGCATATTCTGACATCAGCTTTTACCTTCTTCCTGTTCTCAACTCTGGCATCATTTGTCTCATAGAATTTAACCATAGTTAGTAGACTTTTCATGTTTTAAAACTTAGTGAAAATTCGAAGTTGCCTCCCAGAATACATTTTAGAGAGTGCAGGTTTAGCTTAAGAGTGGACATGGGAAATTAGCATAGTATCCTACAAATGTATATGAATATGCATGTTTGCACACATTTTCTTTACATATACACCTCTCCACATCAATAGAAATAACTTTTAACTTGAAAAGAACTTGAAGTTGTTCAGTTGCTGAAGAATTTGGAAGCTTGTTCTTAGTGGCATAATCAGCCTTTTTTTGACCATTGCTTTGAGTTTGTAAACAAATGATCTACTTTGTCTCCTTTTGGCATCTAAATGGCTATGAAGGCACTTTTTTGTGGCACTCTAGCATAAGAATTACACATCAACTAATTCTAAACCTAATTTCTGAAACCAGATTGGTTTTATTATCTATCTTTCCCATGAAAAGATACTGTGTTCATAGATTTGTTTTCTTTTTAAGAGACCCGGCTTTCTATTAGTTGGTGATATGCCCTTTGGGGTATCTCAGATGAGATGGGAATGTCATAGATTTCTGAATTGTGCCAAACCAATAGCCCTCAGTTTGCAGAAAGCAAAAAGAGCCCGCTATCAGAAAGAGGCTGTATGATTTGTTCTGTGAGTAAATACATTTCTTGTGAAATCTTTGATTGTAGTTTCCTAGGTTTTGATTTATTCACAGGCTTTGATTTGCACTTTTAGTTTTAGGAAAGACTGTGTGTTGGTAGTATGCTGCAACCTTCTAAAAAGTTACGACATAAACTGGTGTGTTCTGAGTTCTGTATTTCAGTTTTTACTCAGAAAGAAGATAAATTGTTGATTTAGCAAATTTAGGATCACTTTGACCTAATTTAGTATCCTTTATAGTGGGAGTTAGGTTTTTCTTGTGATAATCATTATCTTAGCTACGATTTGCCCTATGTTCCATTCAATAATGAGTAGTTTGGTTGTTTTATACTGGTCTCAGGAATGCTGTGTGGATGAGATAGAAGTATTGAGACATTGCTGTAACAGAATATACCGGTTGCCATAATATACCAGAAATCAGGAGAGACACTTTCCCATTGCTCTCAAAGAACTGAAGTTCAAAGTAAGCTTATGGTTGTTATTCATTACCTCCTTTTCTTTCAAACAGAAAACACTTGGGTTTCTGTGGACAAGGCTGCCTTTTAATGGCATGTCCTTTAAACAGCTGTTAAGCATTTCCCCCTCCCCAATACCACAGACCACATCTGTTCCCACTGTTGATTAGCTAGAGGGTGGAGAAAGAAGAGAGGCTGTAGCATATGTAATTACCAGTAATTAATTCTTGTTGAGCCTTCTCATTTCCTTCTATTCTAACTCCACCTACTCTTCTTCCTGTCTCTGTTTTAAATTCTGTTTCATGTTGGCTACTTTGTAGAAAATAATTTTGATGTGTATACAGCTGTTTTCCTAAGGTTTTATATTCACCTTAGAGTGAAGTCTTCAGCTTTCTTGTGGTGGTAGAATATCTTGGTAACGCACATCAAATAAGAAAATAACTGAACTTGGGTTAGCTTTCTGTTGTGTGTCCTTAATAGTATAGATTTTGTGTTGAATTTAAGGCCAGTTCTGCCTTTCAGCCTCATGCTCCCAGAAATATGACTCACATACAAAATAAGTTTTTAATACAAGCAGCATCAGACCAACACACTACAATTTTGTTTGTGTTTTTGCAACATTCTCAACTGTTGACAATTCCATTTACATATATTCTTTGTAAAGAAACTGTTGCAATATGATTTAATGTGAGGAAAACAAATATAAGTTATGGTGCTAACTATTATGTAATAACATGCATGGAAACATGATCATGTAGTCAACTTACAATGATAGTCATATGTAATAACTTAAGACCTTTTGGGGAGGTAATGGTCTACTTCTCTCAGTGATAAATTCTGGTTAAAATACATATATCTTTGGGCATTTTGGTTACTATATAGGAGAGAGAGAGAGAGAGAGAGAGAGAGAGAGAGAGAGAGAGAGAGAGAGAGAGAGAGAGAGAGAGAGAGAGAGAGAGAGAGAGATGGAGGATCATTCATTCTTTAAAGAAAGTTCACAGTACATGTAGTTTACAAACTGCAAAAGCCTCAGTTTTCTTATGAGTCTGATTTTAAGAGGCGGAGTTTAATGCAAGGCATTAAGAAAATGCTTCCTTTATCTTTTTAAATTTGATGTATCACCCATGATTACAATAGGAATGGGATGGCACTGAGAGTAATTTTGTCAGCTAAAGAGATGATTACAAGAATGTGGACAGACAATAGTGAAATGATAAGAGAAACTATAAGAACTCTAAGGTTCCTAATAGCAGGAATGTTTTTGAGAAGAGGTGATATATACCTAAAAGTCTAGTGGAAACTTAAGGGTTCTTAGGAAAGTCAGTTTTGTTAGATGGTGTTTGTCAGGGCAAACACGTGAAGGGGTGTTTTCCTGAAGCCGACACAAGTGAAAGGCTGTTTTGCTAAAGCAGACAAGTGAAGGAATGTTTCACTGAAGAAGACAAAGGTGAAAGGCTAAGGCTGACTTATAAAGGAACATTTCACTGAAGCAGACACATGTGAATGGGAGTTCTGCTAAAGCAAGCACTGGAATGGACATGTGATGAAGGATTATTTGCTAGCAATACACATGTATTGGTCAGCCATACGTTTTGTAGTTGAGCTGCATTTGTTGAGACTCCATAGAGAGAAAGGGGCGCACAAGAACACACACACACACACACACACACACACACACACACACACACACACACACGACACGAGAGAGAGAGAGAGAGAGAGAGAGAGAGAGAGACAGACAGACAGACAGACAGACAGACAGACAGACACACACACACACACACACACATACATACATACACTCCTTCTGGTGGTGTGCTGTGGCTTCTTGCTGCTTCCTTGGACTCCAGCTGATTGGTAGAGTTATGTGTGCTGAGGCAAGACTCGTGGAGAATACATGGTGTTTGGAGGGTATAAATAGGACTTGACAGACAGTGATGAAGGCTGGGCTAGGCTTGCTTACAGAGGTAGCTGTGCAATGCTTGTTGGTCTCTTGTGTTGGCTTGCTCTTTGCTTCACAGAGAGAGGCACAACAGAGAACTCCTGGAGTTCCTGCTGGTCCCTCTTGCTGATTAGGTGGAGGCCTAACCATTCCTGCTAGGTCTTACTACTGCTGCTATTCCAACACTACTGAATTGGACTACTGGGATATCCCTGAAGCGTTTGCAAGTGGATTGAGTTGCTGTTGCTGACCTGTGAACTGAATTGCTGATTTCCTTAAAATGGAGATGGAATCTGCTCCAAAGTACAGTTCCAAATTAGACTTTCTCCATATCTTTTTTTTCTACTACCTCTGATGGGTGGTGGGTTAGAAGGGAGGTTAAAGCATTTAAGAACCATTATTAAAAGTAGGCTTTGAAAAAAAATTAAAGTTACATGTAAGATCCTTGGTCATAAGTATATGGACCTAGATAGCATTTTCTATTCCCTTAGAGAAAGCCAGGCCTTAACATTACTCCCTATTCCCCTCTGTACCTCCCTACCTCCTACTTTTCAAGATTCTATTAGCCAAACCCAGTTGGCAGTGATAAGTGTGTAGAACATCAGGTTGGTCTTCACCTCAAAATAGTGAAATGAAGTGGTGGTGAGGTATCTGGCATATTTGGAGACACATGAGTTTATCTAAACATAAAAAGACTCATGCACCAGATACTCTCGGAAGTAGGCATGTGTCTAGAATCAGTATTCTTTATTGAAAATAACTTCTCAAACATGCCACACCAAGATTTTATAGAGGTTATTTTAGTTACAGATACAGGTTAGTGATTCTCAAGAGGAATACATTTGCCCTTATGGAATGCTTGATGTCTTGAGATATGCTCACATAAGGAATTATCATATTGGATCTGGTGAAAGATAGTAGCATACCTTTTATTTCCATTAGGATAGGTGCTTGCTTAAGAATATAATCTGAGAAATTACCACTAATTTTGCCATGAAGATTTGCTGGCAAAAGACTCATTTGAGTTCTCAGAATAAAGTGTAGGTCTTGCACATCAATCATAAGGCAATTAAAGGGCTTGAACTGTGTTTTATTCATCTTCAGTGTTAAGTGTCATGGCTTGAGCATTGTAGGCTGTCAGTGTTTAAGAGTGTAATTCTTGGTTGGGGAGAAATGGGTGCTGTAGACACTGAAGTGAAACTAGGTGGACAGACTTGAGGAGAAGATAGTCTTACTTGACAGGAATGACTGGATTCTGAGGAAATGTGAAATTTAGGCTATAAAGAACATATTTGGCATTCCATTGAAGCCATGTCAATTACCAGATATCCAACCCTGGCAAGAGCCTTGGGTACTGATTACTTGTTAATGAATAGTAGGCAGAGTCAGGTATATTTAAGTGATGTCAAACTATTCACCCCCATCTTGTACCAACACCCCCTTAAAAAAAAAAGTACACTGTTTTTTCTGTGTATGAACTGAAGCCATATCCCTTTTCTTTTCAGAGAGCTAGGAATGCGTCTAAAGAAAAATGTTTCGGGACTTGGTGTGATTAGCTCAATCTTCTTGGTTTAATATTTCTTTAGTGGAGCAATTGGGTACCATTGCTTTTATTTTTAAACAATGAAACATGTTCATTTGGAAGTGTTCATAATTTTTTTACGTATTTCTTTAGGCTAGTGAAACTCCTTTTATACTTTGTCAGTGCTGATCCCCGTGTAAATCTTTGTTTAATTAGAAGGATCCTATAAAATTACTCCTAAGTTCATGAGCATAAGTAGTACATTGAGATAGGAAAATGTATCATTAGTTGGGCTCAGCTTTTGGGCTGAGATCAGTATAAAAAACTTGACCATTACATGTTCATTCTTAGGGTTTAAACATAACATTAATTTGTAACTTGTATATGGTAGGGCTAGATGCAGAATGTAGAAATAAAGGGAGAATGGGGAATTAATACTGATAGAACAATAGTGCTGTTTTTCTTTTTGTTTGGGGTAAAGTCTGGTTAAAGTAAAACAAACATTTTAAGGTAATATGTCAAGGTAAGAAAGCTATGTCATAGCTGTTCTCTTAGAAGAATGTTCACAGGGGCTGTGAAGATGGATCAGCTCTTAAAAGCTAGTCCTACAAAGCTGGATGACCCATTTCATCCCAAGACTCATGTAGTAGAGGAGAGAAGTGACTTATGCAAAATATTCCGACTTTCATACATTGCTGTATGTAGTACCTATTTTTAGGATGATCTGCAAGGGATTCATACATGTCACTTGGCCAGCAAACCCAGTCACTCTGCTTTGGTATTCTTGTGGGTTAAAGTAGCCAGGGACTGATTATTAGTTGACTATATTTAGAATTACCAAAGAGTCACACTTGAGCCTATCAATGAGGACATTTCCAGAGAGAACTGAGGGGAAAATCCACCCTGCATGGTGACATAGACCTTGTTCTGGCCTAAATAACAAAGGGAAAAGATAAGAAAACCAGTTGAGTGACAGCATTCACTTTTCTCTGCTGCCTAGTATCCCAAGATGTGGCCAGTCAGCTTAATGTATTTGCTGCCCCAGCTATAAGCTGCTTTTCCTGTCATACTTTTTCTATCATAAAGGACAACAGCTTCTCATTTTCCTCCTTTAAGTTCTTTCTTGTCACATGTTTCAGAACAATTAAAGTTGATAATGAATAGATGTGATAAGTATCTGCCCATATTATTTCAGGACCTATTTGGCATCAGTATAAAAGTACTAATATTGAGGAAGAGGCAATTCTTCCTCAAAAAAAAAAAAAAAAATCTCCCTTTGGGAGAGTTATGCCATTTTGAAAATTCTGTGATATCTG
The DNA here is from genome assembly GCF_963924665.1 of Micromys minutus. NCBI lineage: Eukaryota > Metazoa > Chordata > Mammalia > Rodentia > Muridae > Micromys > Micromys minutus. Next base: position 40,329,723 of record NC_137970.1, on the reverse strand, counting down.
TGAATTTGTTATGGAGAGACATGTTCACGTATATTTGAATCCAGAGATTTATAAGTAGGGTGGCATATACTGAGTTATAGTCATGGTGGGACTAGGTATAGTTCAACAGTACATATTTAAAATTATTGTTTATGTGATAGGTTAAATAATCAAATTTGAAATCTGAACCATGGAACGTAAAATGTCAATATTGGCAAAAAAGTGTATTGGAAAAAGATTATTACTACCTGTGATTATGAATTGACATCACAATAGAATACTAAGGGGAAGGAAATTGTGAAAGGATTTTATTTGTTACTGTTTATCAAAGAAATTGATCATGGTAGACCAGTTTTGCCTTCTATCAACAGGCTTGTACTTTTTGATATCTCTACAACGACACACTGCCAGGAGATCAGCTGCTGGGTGTAGAACAGAAGAAGATGGGTGGGGATAAGAAGGAAGAAGAGAAATTTCTTAAGCCTAATACCATTTGTTTCTTCCCTTGGTTTAGTTCCTAGCATCTCATTAAACAGAAACCAAAAAGGTAGTTTTCTCTTTGACAGAAGTTGTTGGAAAAAAAGTCCACGATTCCTTGTTGCAGCTCCTCCAATGTTGAGGAGAGCTGTTATTTAAGTTGTTGTTTTGTGTTCTTTCTAATACTCTGAAGCCTTCCAGGTTTCTGTTTTGTTTTGGAGACATGATCTTACTGTGTAGCTCTGGCTAGTTTTGAACTCAGATCTACCTGCCTCTGCCTCGAGAGTAATGGAATTAAAGGTGTGTGCTACCATACCTAGTCCAGCATGTTTTTGACAAATAACCAAAGCTTTTGGTAGTTTTAGTCTAGTATACACAAGCAATAGAAGAAAGTATGTATTTCTATGGTATCAATAGTTGTGGGATTTTAGGGACCCCCCCAAGCATAATATATTAATACTAAGCAGAAAACTTCAAAAAACAAAGACAAAAGTGATGTTTGTTAGTAGTAGTTTGAGATATTTCAGGAGAGTTGAGATGTGAAGCAAAGCAAATGGCCATATTTAGAAAGCTGCCTCAAACCCAAGAGTATCTATTCAAGTAAACTTGATGACACTTTTTTTCCTGTTCATGAATCATTGTATTCCTATAAAAGCGAAAATTCCCCTTCATCTAAACAAATGGCTTCCACATCTGTTTTCTTAGTTTCTCAAAAGGGTGTTTTTGGATTGCATTTTTTTTAAGTGATTATCTGTTTAAAATGAAATATCATCAAAAGCAGTTTTGCACATCAAAATCCAACTTGGTCTTCAGCTAAGAAGAATTAAGTCAGGACTGATCCAGTGGTGATGTTGGTAGTGATATAGGGGTACATAATGCACATTTTCATTCTGCATAGCTAAGTTCTTAGACTGTTGAGATTTTATTGGTTTATGTCCAATTATCTATGCCTCTTGGTTTTGAAGATTGATTAGGTAACTTTAGCACATGTCAACAGTTAAATGCTCTGTTCTCAATGTTCTAAAACCAAGCAATTTAGTGTCCAATCGATGAAGAAGTGATTTGTAGTTTTGATATTTCTGCTACAAATTTCTTAGTTTCTTCCCTTTTACTATGTCACTAAGAGAAGTCCTCTAGTGACTGCTTTTTGTTTTTGTTGTCAGATGCTCTTATGCTCTTGTGTTTTCTGAAGCACTTGTTCAGTTCCTTAGTCCTATTTGAGCTTGTGCACCCTCAAGTGTTTTTTATTTTATCTTTAAAAATTCTTAGCGCCTTGTGTGACAGGCCACCATGCCCTTGAGCCCATTCTGCCATTTAAAAATAAAGAATGAGAAGCAGCTGAAGTGCTGGCTCTTTCACAGCTGACAGCAATCTGATCTACTGGTTGGATTCTTTATCTGAGTACCCACATGCCAGTACTATGTGCCTCATTTTAACCATGCCCTCTGCAGAGGGTAGGAGTGCAGAAAAAGTTGTCTCCAGAGAAAAGAAAGACACCCTCCACATCCCCCGACACAAATTGCCACCTTTCCTGGTTTCTTACCATCCAGTGGGATTGTTGAGCCTTGATAAAGGTGTTTGTCTTTCAGAGAAGGTTGTACCATTCCTTCCATTCCCACCTAGTTCTCAGCTCCAGCTGCCAGTCCTGTCTATAAACACTGGCTTGTTCTGAGGCCAAAGATCCATTGGCTGTTATAAAATCTAACCAGTGACAAAGTGGTAAAATCACTTATGACTTGGTCATAGTTCTCTGGAAATGTTTGAAGGATATATTTTGGATATTGAGGAGAACCCATTCTGGCATCTAGTTTTACTTTATTTCAGTTTTTAAGACAGGGCTTAACTCTGTAACCTAGGCTTACCTAGATCTCACTGTATCGCTCAGGCTGGTTTTGAATTCATGGTGGTTGGTCCTCATGTTTCAGCCACCTGAGTTCTAAGACTTTTAGCCACCAAGTCTAGATCTACCTCTTTTTTTCTTTTACTGGATAAATATAAGTCAACGGCTTGCTGATGGCACCAAATTTGAAATAAAGAACACCTTTTCCTCCAACATAGGGGAGAGAAAGAGGAAAGGATGGTTACTCAAAACTAAAAGAAAGTTCTTGTGATAAAAATTGATCCTTGTTCACTCTTCTCATGAAGCGCAACAGTGTCATCTCAAAAATAGTGGCAGAGATAGAGTTTTGGTTGTTCTTGGAGTTGCCCCCAAAAACTTTTTTTGTCTTGTGAAAAGGCACAGTGTTCTTCCTTTTTGTTCAGTATAGCACTAGCCACCTGTTAGGATTGTTCTCATTCAAGGTCATTATGTGGTGCCTGGCTGTCTGACTGGCAGCCTGTGTCAGATTTGCCAGTGGCCCCTCATTTGTATCACACCTGCCAATTTTGACAGAAAGAATGGAGACACGATAGCTGAAAGGGAATGGAAGGTACTGGAGGAATGAGGGATCAAGAGCTCCTTAGAGCACCTGTTAGTTTAGTATCATTTTTTTGTGGTGTAATCCTTTGCTTAATTTCCCTTTTCGATGCCCAGCTTTTCCAGAGTTGTGCTGTCTATCTCTCAAGTTATCTCTAGGATGACATTGCTTTGCTTATTCATATATTTTATCTCTTTCAAACACTAGATTTCTTGTCCGTCAACCCCCCCCCCCCACATCTCTTCCTTTCTGCTGAGCATTTTTACTTCTCCCTGCCTGCTTTAATCTTTATTTAGATGTGTCATTGTTAATTGTGTATTCATTTGTGTGTGGGGGGGTAAAGGAATTCACGTATACGTGCCATGGTGGGCACACATGCAGAGATTAAGAAGACAGCTTTCAGGAGTCAGCCATCTCCTTGTCTGTCTCTGTCTCTCTCTCTCTCCCCCTCCCCCCCATTTCAGGGTTAGAACTCAGGGCACTGGGCTTGCCCAGCCAAGTACATTTACCCACCTAACCTCTTACCAATCTTGTGTTCTTCATTCACATTTTCCTAAAGTGCACCCTATTCAGTTTTAAAACTACCCTTCTTAGATTCCTAGATGCAGTTGTTAAGCCAGGAAAATAACATTTTGGGCAAGAGGAGAATGGGGTAGAGTATTATAATGCTTGTGTTCCTGGCTAGGTTTCATTTCCTAGGTGCATGTGATTTTTGTGTCCCTACTGACACTTTCTATGCTGCTTAGCCCACAACATGCTACTTTGATCACTGTGTTCCCACTGTCCATGTTTGCTACATATCTTATTGTCTTGGAGACTCATTCTTTAAGCTCTCAGTCTATGGTGCCAGCCTCTAAAGTCCTTAATAAAGTTTTTTTTTTCCATAGTCAGGGCTCATCTCCATTCTCTTCCCACTTCCCCTATACATTCTAACTACCATATGCTTTATATTCTTCCTATTGGAGGGCTAAAGCAGTTTTTAAAAGTTTGAGAACAATGTGATTTCTTTTTATCATCATTTATTTTCTTTATGTTGTTTGTATCTTCTTTACACAGTGTCCCTTCATTCTCTTTTTCTCAGACTCTCTGATTCATCTTCTACTTAAATGGAATCTATTTCCAAGAACTTTTCTCTAACTCCTGCCCCAGGGGCTCAATTATTATGGACACACATGTATGTGAATGTATACACACACACACACACACACACACACAAAAACATACCAAGGAAGTGGTTATGTCTGATTCATCTTGTGTTCCTTACTAGCTAGTGCATGGGAAATTCAGTTTCGATATACAATAAGTGAATTAACAAAAAGTTTAACACAGTCCTTCATATCATGGCCAGCTTGAAAGAGTAGAAATGCCACTTTGGAGGTAATGGTAGACTTATTTGGTTCACAGTGTATATCAGAGTCTTACACAGACTTCAAATTATTGCTTCTAGATTATATTCTGTATCTCTATCCTAGATGACTTCTCAAAATTTCTTTCACACATTTTCTGAAAATATAATAGATAGATAATGAGACAGGAAGAAAATGATTGATAAATGTGAAACTATGATTTGATTGGTTCTTCAATATTGTATTCTAGAAGAATGACCGTACAAATGTCTGTAGTACATGTTTCTCTGAATAGTTGAGCACAATTACTTTTCCTTAAACTAGAACATCTTTCTGAAAGATTTTTTTTCCTCAAGTGGGCCCCTAAATTTAAAGCATAGCTATCTCATGAAATTGTTTGTAGGAACTTCTAATGAAATAGAAGGGTATGAGGGATAACCTTTGTCTTAAAAAAATTATTAAAAGAGGGCGTGTTAAAAGATGTTCTCTGTAGAACAGAATTTACCATCTAACTTTAGTACTGAACAAAGGGTTGCCCTTTGGAATTGGGTCTAGAATTTTCTAAGCCAGTGGCATATCCGTGGTAGAGCACTTTCCTGACATTCATGAAGCCCTGGGTTCAAATTTCAAGACGACTACAACAACAACAACAATAATAATAATGGAGGAATAAAAATTACTTCTGCCACCTACATGTGCACGGAGAGTGATGAATGGCATCCCAGTGACTGTCTTGCTGTGCACTGATGCTGAAAAGGCCATTGGATGAAATCAGAAATGCTTCTGCAAAATGGTGATGTCAAGACATTGGTCACTTTCCAATCTTATGTCTTCTAGACTAGCAGCTACGTCTTCCTTCAGGATTGACATTCAGGCTATTTACTTAGTAATGACAACTGACAACCTGTTAGATCTGTCATTTGTTAAGGGTTGGGGGCTTAAAGTTTTCTAGTCAGATTTTCTCATGACCTCGGTTATAAAGAAAATGTTGCAGATTCTAGAAAATGCTAATATCCTTTTTAGCTGTAAGTATTATCTTGATTGCAGTGCTTCAGAATTGCCCAACTTCATTATCGGAGCATAGCCAGCCTGACGCCTCCTTCTTAAATAGACAATTATGATCAATTAAGCACTTTCAGGCCTTATAGAATACTTAATTTTATTAGTCAATTATTTGTGCTTTGAAAGAGTTAATGGTATCTACCCAGGCCATTATTAGAAATTAGAATGTCCCAAAATAGAAAGGCTATTTCCTTTGTGTGTGGCACTGCAGTGGAAAATGCCAAGCATAGTTTTTACTGAGTTAAAGGGTGAGGGAAGGCGGGGTGGGGGAGAAAGTTACATGTAAATCATTTAGCCATTAACCTAATGGGTGGGTTTATAAATCCTATTACTGTAAGCCCTTTTCATTTCCACTGAGGCCTGGTGTATGCTTGATCCCACTAATGTAAAATTCATTCCATCTAAGTGATTACTGAAGAAAGACATTTTGAGTCAATTTTAATCAGGTTGTGTGAAACTTGCTTGAGTGCTGATGTTCACTAAAGCATGGACATAGCTTGGCTGCATCTTAATTAGCCCCCTAGATGAATCAATCAGGGAGTCCACTCGGAGCTTTTGGACATGCACATGCTTTTTTTCCTTTTCTTTCTTTCTTTCTTTCTTTCTTTCTTTCTTTCTTTCTTTCTTTCTTTCTTTCTTTCTTTCTTTCTTTCTTTCTTTCCTTTCTTTCTTCCTTTCTTCCTTTCTTTCTTTTTTTTTTAGGAGAATTGTACTATAGAGAGGGACTGAAAATGCCCAACTCCAAAGCTAAATTGGAGTGTTTATAGTTTATGGTCATTCTGTGAATCCCAAGGAGCCAGAAAATGCTGTTCTTGTAACTCATTTGGGCATCTTCAAGGGTATTGAGGTTGAAGCAAATTAACGTTTCAAATTTGATAAAAAAAAAAAAAGATCTTTTTCTTAGAAAAAATGCATACATTCAAGTCTTTGCTAGTTTTCATAATTTTTTTTCACTGACTTTAGGTTAATATCTCTTGCTTTAGTTTCAATTTTATCTTCTTAGTGCTGTATTTTTTTACCGGGAAATTTAATATTTTAAAAGTATACAGGCCTATACTTCTTGTGTTGGTGAGTAGATTAGATTCAAGTGTGCTTTAAAGCCATTTGTATAAGCTCTTCAGGGTCTCATGTAAGATACAACCTCAAGTCTGGCATTCTATTCTGAGATAACTTGAACTTTTAAGTCAGAGACTGAAATGGAGGAAGAATGGAGAATAAACATGTTGTTTGTGCAAGGTTTCTTTTTAAAGTTAGAATAAGTTTTTCAAAAACTCACAGAACAAATATTCACATTAGAGATTAGAAATTGTAAGATGTGGAAGATATCAAGTGTAGAAACCTTTCAGAAAGTATTGTTTATTCAACATGGTTTATTTTCTTTACCCATGAATAACTAGAAGGTCTAACTAAGTTATGAATTAAGGATTTAAAACAAGTTTCATTTATCTGAAGTTGTCTAGAAGAGTTTGCTTTAAGTTCATAATCGATGGGTTGTTATTGAGCTAGAAATTCACTTGTTGATTTGTTTATATAACATGCATTTTCTTGGAAGAGTAAAAGTGATTCACTTTTCATTTCTTACATGGAAGAACCAGCATTGCTTATATTGAATATATATTGTATATGTGTAGGAGGGTTTTGATTTATAATAGTATTGTTCTTTCAAATTGGACCATTGTGAATTTTCCTCATTTTTCCATAACCTGAGATAATTATTATTGAATTATTGCTGTGCCAAAAATTGTGTTAGCTTTAATTATGCAGGTAGAATCTCTTCTTTGGAGAGAGCCTCATTTTTATCTTCTGAGACCTTCACCTAATTGGAAGTGGTAGCAATCTGTTTCACCCAGTATTCATTGAGTCTTAATCCTGTTTGGAAAACACATGTAGTGACTTCTAGATTAGTATCTGACCAAATCTTTAGGTATCTGGTATAACCAAGCTAACATATAAAATTAGACAAGGCATAGTTTTCACTATGGGGAAACTACATGTGAAGGGCACAGAAACAAAAACAGAACATGAGCTGGGTTAATCTCTCTCCCCACCGCCACCCCTACCTGGGAGGTAGAGGCAGGCAGATCTTTTGAATTTTGAGGCTTATCTCGTCTGCAAAATGAGTTCCAGGCTAGCCAAAGCTACATGAGACCGGTCTTTAAAAAAAAAAAAAAGAGTAAAAAAACCTGGTGGTATTGTTTAGAGACTGATGTGGTACTTGTACTAAGGAGGAACCAAACATAACAAAACATAATTGTGTTTAAAGACCCTGAAATATGTGAGAAAGGACTGGTTGCAGGACAAATGTGGCAAACATTAGAAGATAAGTCCTCAAGTAGATCTTGACTCTTAGGATCTTGAGGGATGTTGGATTTCATTTCAAGGAAGAATGAGGATGAATATTGGCAGAGTGTTAACACTGACTTAGAAGGTCTAATGCTAGAGGCAGGCAGACTGACTGAGAGCCTAAGGAATAACTAAAACCACAAAGGAAGCTCCACATTGCAAAGATGTAGTCTAGTATCAGGGCATTTTGGTTCATTGAATTTTGAGAGGAAGTTCTACCTTTGTCTGCTAAACATCTTTAGTATACATTTTGTAAAGTAGGCCCTCATGACAAAGAATTATCTGGCCTAAAACATAAATGGTTTCCGAGGCTGAGAAACCGTGGTATATTTATAGATGTGTATGGGCACTTGGTGGAAGTAGAAAAGATAACTCAACAGAAGGGATTGGGTATTTTTAAGTACTGCAATATAGTCAGCCACTCACTTATACAGTGGCCATAAAGCTATGTAGACCATTTGTGAACAGTAACAGTTTTAGTTATTTAATTAGTTTATTTAATAGTGTTCAAAAGCAACCTAGAATATGGATATATATATATATATATATTCAGTGTTTATTTTGTTGGATATATTATTGTCTTTCCTAATACTAAAGAAAATGAATGTGTTTCAGAAATAAAACAACCCAATCTTGTGATGATATTCATGCATGCCAAACTTGGAATTCCAGATTTTTAGATTTGAGTGTAATCCTAGCCTCCTTGTTTAATCAGTGGTAAGAATCCAGAGACCAAACTAGTAGTTGGCAACTTAAATCAGGGCAGGTTTTGACCTCTTGCTTTTTTTGTATTTGTATGTTTTATCTTTACAGAGCATTGTTTTTAGCATTATAGTTCTTTTTATTCCTACCCAGCTCAGAGAACTAGATACTAAAGAACACTCTGGTTTTAGAGAAAATGAAATTCAATGTTAGCAGCAGTAAGCAATCTACTATCATAAAAGCAGGAACTGTTAAAGAAAAAACCAGGATGCTTATTCAGCTCACAGTAGCTATTCTTTGAGCATTTCACACAGAAGACACATGTAAAAATTGAGAATAAAAATAAAGAGAAAAATGCAATCTAATAATATGTGCTTAAAATAAATGTTCGTCAAGTAGGAGAACTGTGTAGCCTTGGGTCTTGCTTGAAAATTTTTGAAACTTAGAGTAGGAAGCACTTAGATGTTGACTGGATTACTAAATTATCATAATTTTAATATTTCTTCTACTGTTTTCTTTCCTATCATTCACAGTCCTTCATTTTTCTACCCCCGTTATACTAATGTTTCAGTTATTTCTATGTGCTTAATAGCCATTGCAACTTCAATGTTCATTCTCTTTATTCATTATTTGTTAGACATTTGATCTTATATAATTTATTATGTTTAACACAGATTATATACTGAAGTGTGATTCTTGCTAGTAGCTGTTATAGTAGACAGATCCTTGGGAGTAGGACCTACAAACCTTTTTTCAACTGTGAAATGTTGATGTTTTCAATTTGTTAGTGTTAATAAACACTATTAATCTGTAACAATATTCCAAATCATTCCATAACTTCTGAATGCTTTCCAACACAACAATATTCTTTTGAAAGAAAATATAAATAAATACCCAGGTGTACTGCTGGGCAGGTTAGGAGAACCTATAAATATACATGTCAGTCGTAGTCTTTGGTTTCTGTTGTTGATCTCTAGGTAGAAAACTTGTACTTTCTGCTTAGTAAACTGCATATTGTAGGTCTATTCTGGGGGAGGAGGGGCACTTTTCTTTTAAGTTTCATTTCTAGTTTTACCATCTTTCTCTTGCCATAGAGGCTCAGATTTGGGTTAAAATGCCTTTTGATATTATTTTAATTATTGCTATCCCCACCCCCACCTCTTTCCTATTTTCCCCCTCCTCTTTCTTCCTAACCGCACTGTTCTGCAAAGCCTGTAATGATTGATATGATGGCAGTGCTGTCATTCTTTTTAACCAAAAAAAAAGTCATTTTTGTTCTAGTTATTTTAATAGAGTCCCATTAAAGATGTATTGCTGACTGAAATATCGGCATGAAGGGCTCTCACTGAGCTGAGCCCAGGAATTAAGAAGTCAGGAAATCGGCTGCTGCATTGCAAGAGAGCCTTGTGTGACACCGAATCTCCTGATTGGGGAGATCATTACTGCTATTATGACTCGACTTGCGTAGGAATTTTAAATTCCATCTGAATGTCAGTAATAACCCTCTTAGCAAATTATCCTGAATAAAATCACGAAGGCATTTTATATAATAGGTGTTGAATTACTGGATAGATTTGCTAATTAAATACTCTTTGTTCTGCTGCAGTTGACATTACAGGGTAAGATCTTGAACAATTATTCTCAACAGCTGTACTTTGTTAAGGGAAAAATTAACCACAAAGTTTATTTTTTTACACTTGAAGTTGGCAGATTTTTGAAATGTGCTTGAAAAAAATTCCATCATCCAATTGGTAATGAGTAGCTAAATATGCAGGTGTTGCTGTGGAATCAGAGAGCTGCAGACTGCCTTATTAATGAATTTAGCAATCTTAGAGCCCTGTTTGCTGGCCAATGGTGCTTATAAAATGATTTTCTGTCAGAATGGCTAGCTTTAATATTAGGTTTGTCACTTTGAAGTGAATTTATGAACACTCATCATGTATTCATTGTACCCTGTGTCCAGTAGATTTTTTTCTGGATACCAGTAGCTATTTTTAAGAATGTATTTCCTCAATGGAGAAAATACCTGTGACATATAAGTTTATGATTATTAGATTATAGAACATTAATATGGATTGACTTTTGTAATAAGGTTGTGGGAACACAATGAAAAGAAAATGAATCCAAAGGTCCTGCTTCTAGGCCAGGTACCTCTGGGTCAAACACAATTCTAAATTTTCAGATTGTGTCTACTTAGTTCTCCTCATTTGTCACATAGGTCTTGTGAAACCCATCATCATTCACCCATGACCCTCAAAGTTGTTCATTAGTGGTCCCCATGTACCATGCCCTCTACTAGATGCTAAGTTTTGTAATTTGCTGGGTATCCAGCAACAGAGCCATCCCTCGGTGAGCAGTTGGAATTGAGGGTGGGGCTTAAGGCAGTCTTTGAATGATATCGCTTACTAGTTCTTAGGTAAACATTGGGCTATATAGGTTACCACATTATCCACCATGTTGAGCTGCTTAATGGAGGAGAACAAGAAGATACTGGTTAGCCCGTGTCCAGTTTGTCTCAAACAACATCAGATAAGGATAGTCTGGAGAGTTGCAGACTATGATGAGAACTTTGACTTGAGGGCTTTTGTCACCAGCTCTTGGTAGAAAGCACTGGAAAACATGGTGAGAGAAACTATCTACAAAATTATTATAGGTTCTATGTTAGTTTAGTGGGCTATATTTTTTAAAAATGATAAAACATATGATTGACCAAGTAAGTTCACATGGAGGAACTGAAATATGGATTATGGTGGAAAAGATTTTAAACGACTTCTGTTCAAGAATAAAACATGAATTGAATAAATTAGGATCTCTTCCTATAATGGACTATTAGGTAGTTATTAGAGTAAGTGAGTTGCTTATGACTTTAGAATCATCTCTAAAATGAAAGTGCTAGTTGACAAAAGCAGTTTGTAGCACTGTCTTGGCAGTAACACCAGCAACAACAACAAAATCCAAATCACTCAAAGGTTTATGCCACCAGAGAGGGGAAGATAGTTTTGGTAGCAACCTTCAGATCAGGCTTGGAAATAATTGGGTCTGGCAGATTAGAATAGAGGTGAGTGGTAAAAGTTGCTAGGTCATTCACAGGGATGACAGCATGGATTTGTTGCACATTATGAGAGAAGAGGAACAAAAATTAGATACTGTGTATGTAGTGAAAGGTGACAAATTGATCCTGGGTTACTTCATTTGCAGGTAAGAGAGTTTATGGAGTTGTATGTGATGAGAATAGCTAAGTCTTATAAGGAGGTGGAGGTGAACCTTTAATAAGCAGTTCCTCTCTGTGATTAGCTTAACTTAGGCTCATCTCATTATTTCCTTTTCCTCCAAAAAATTGTTGTTTTTTTCTACATTTCATTGTCCCATAATTTAATTTTAGTGTTTATTATAAAATTGAATTGAGATTGCTGTGAGACCTGCCAGTCACTTGGCATGCAGTTTTGATTGCTTGTCATATCTAAGGTCTGCGGGTGTAAACTGCACTTGGGTGTGCTCTCATTGGGAGGGTAACAATCATTAGTAGTACAAAGCATCATTTGGTTACTAGAGAAACAGAGTAAGAACGGATCAATGAGATTATTCTAGGCTGGGGCAGTTAGCTCAGGATTTATGGAATAAAATTTGGTTTAAGGTGAACTTTGTAAATTGTAATCATGGTCAGAGGACTGGGCAAGAAATCCCACTGTATGAATGAAGATGAACCTGTAGTATGGTAACTATTCACAGACTGGCCAATTTCTCTTGGCCAGCTAAGGATTTGTGAAGGAACTAACAGCCTTGCAGATAGATCTGGGGTTTAGATGTAGTTGTAAAATTGCAGCTTGATCTTGGAGGCTTTGAAAACATTTTAGGAGATTAGTCCTGATTCATTCAAGTTGGTAGCCATTAAGAAAAGTTACCTTACAGGTGTCATTCAGCAATAATCATATAACCTGGGAATCAGGTGCTTTCTCAACAGGTTGGCTTGAACGTTCTGGCATGGTCCTTCATGATCACCATGATGTCTATTGTTCTAGGAATCATAAATTTCCTAGAGGATTTCCCCTTACCTTTGATGGACCAGGGTAAAGTTGTTATCTGAACATGTCTAAATTGGTAATATCTCCAAAATGGAATTACCATGGTTTTCTTGGTTCAGTCCCAAGAATTATCTTTGGAACTCTTTAAAAAACTTTGAATTCTGACCCAGATATTGAATATAGGGGGATATTTGTTTTCGTAAAGAAAAGTAGCACCATGTAATGAAGTTTAGAAAGCCAGTACTCTTGCATAGTAGTTCTCAATGCTGGAGTCAGGGAGAGTTTTACACCAGAAAGATGTTCTGGAGACAGTTTTGATTGTCATTGCTTTAGTTATTTAAAGATCCTCAGGTAATTCCACTACATAGCCCACATAAAAACTGCTGGCTTACCTTAATCAGAATTCACCATGACCTCCAAGGCATGGAAGCCATGAAGAACTTTTGAATATCTGAACAAAGCTGGGCAGTAGTGAAATAAGGTAGGGGGAAATGGAGATGAGAAGTTATGGATAGATGTATCATGTGTTCAAAGGCAAGTACTCTTGTCTGTGTACTTTGTCTCTTATTGTGGAGAATAAGAAAGACTGAAAGGAAACTTTGGGATTTCAGTTAGCTGCCAAGGTAGAAAAAAAATCAAAGCAGGCATCCTTCTGTCTGGCTTACTGGAAAAGAGACTTCTAATTTAGGCTGATGTATAAACAGCAAGTGATACTTGTGTGGCAATACTGTGGAGTGATTAAGGCTTTTGTCCTGGATCCAGAGTGCCTGGTTTTGTGCCCTTGTTTTGCTGTGATTAGGAGAAAGAAATTACTTTCTTTATCATTTGGCAGCTAGCAAAAAGGGATATTAATAGTAGATACCTCTTGGAGATCTTGGGGAAAGAAATTATAGAATGCAAGAGGTGTTCTTCGTATAGTGTCTTGCACATGATTTAATATTTCCTTGCCTCTGTCTCTGTTCTCACTACATCATATTACTTCTTCAGAGTTTTTCACATACTAAATATGATGCTTCTGATAGGGTTCAAGGCAACTTATATCTGCTTTTGTCTGTGTATGTTATTTTATGTTTTATAACCTGTAAACATATGGAACTGGAAACAAACCCATTCATAATTATCTATATGTTTGTTTTCATTTACTATTTATTGAAATTCACCATTTTGCTGGGCACTGGGCTAACTCCACTCCATATAGTCATGTTTAAGGAACTTAATCTACAAAATAATTTTAAGTTAAATGGAATACATTTAAGATTCTGAATATGGGTATGAATTGCTAGATTTTAAGTGTTATAAAGCTTTTTGAAAAGTCATATAATTCTATTAAAATATTGGTACTGAGAATAAGTGACCGTTGCCATATTATTAAAGGGTACCTTGTTATATATATTTATTAAATATACACAGGAATACAGATAGTTATTGGTTTGCATGTCTATTAAACAACAGCACAGAGATTAAACTTATATTGATGTTATTTGAGAGTGGTTGGTGTGATATATTCAAGAACTTTGAAGATGCTTAGAAATTGGAAATATCTTGTTCTATATTTATGTCTTTGTAATTTTGTAATATATTATTAATGTTGAGTTTTGTTTTATTTAGATTTTGATGCATACGAAAGAGATGGTACAGAAGGTAATGCGAACATTTTCATTCTAAAAGAACTCTTAAACATACCAGATGACATTCTTGTGTCCAAGAAAAAGTGCAACCCAAACATACTGAAAATTGTTTTCTAGGATGCCTAATTTAAATTTATAAACCCTTCTAATGAATTACAGCCTTTTCTCTTGTATCAGCATTGATATGATCTAGCTCCTGCTTGAAGCCTGTATGTATTTCAGGCAAATTAGTAATGGTGCTAATTAGAGTTTATTTCCATTTCTTTATACTTATGTGCTCAAGTGTTGTTTGTTATTGATTTTTGGCACCATTTATAGTCTACTAAATATTGTTCGAGAATTTAGCAAATATTTGTGCCCTAGAATTTTTGTGTCTATTTATTTTTCTACTTAAATTACCATGACCACTAAGCACATGTCACAGCGTTAAATAGAAACCCTGGTTCCTAGCCTTATTGTTATTGTTATCAGATTTTATATTCTGTTTGAATTGAAAGTACACACAGTTAATTCTCCCAGCACTTTTAGAAGAAAATTGGAAAGGATTTCTCAATCTTTCACTGCTTGCGTTTCTAGTTCCTGAAGGGCTTAATCTTTATTTGTGCACCCTGATTGTACACATGTTAAGTAACACAACCTGTCAAAAATCAATGGCACCTATAGTTTCCAGTACTAAAAACCTCTACTTTCATTGTGTATAATGATCCATTGTTTTGGCATTAATTTTTATAACTTTGGTTTTTTTTTTTTTTAGATGAACCTTGAAGTTATTTATGGAGACACAGATTCAATTATGATAAATACCAATAGCACCAACCTTGAAGAAGTATTTAAGTTGGGAAATAAGGTGAGATAATTTAATGATTGCTTATTTTACCTGGGTTTGTGAACTCTGTTTAATACAGTAAATACAATACGTTCATGTGTATGGCTCACATGTATACTTTTGAAAATAATAAGTTTGGTGTCATAAAAAGTTTCATTCTCTTTAATTTTCCTTACACTCAGCTTTGTTTTGAGGCAAAAATTCAAAGGCAATTGGTTTCCTTCAGAAATGCATAACATTTTTCCTTTAACAAAAAGTTTACATATAGTCACATTAGAACTTCTCACATTGTCATTCACAAGGAAATGTACATCCGGTAGTATTCAGGTATATTTCATAGAAAGATTTGAATGAAAATTTACTTATTTCTACATACACGTGTACGCATTCATTTGATTTTATAGGATTACTTAAAATATTAGAAAATAAAAAGGAACATTTAGAAGTAATCATTGGTAACTGATTCACACTTGGCAAATATTTTTTTCCTTTCTTTTTTATTGGAAAATTTTTACATCTACATTTCAGATGTTATCCCTTTCCCACAATCCCATCACCCTCCTCCCCCTCCCATTGCCTCCATGAAGGTGCTCCCTCTCCCAACCACCCTCTCCCACCTCAGCACCTTGGCCTTCCCTACACTGGGAAGATAAGCCTTTGCTGGACCAAAGGCCTCTCCTCCCATTGATGTCAGAAAATGCATCTGCTGCATATGTACATCTGGCCATGGGTCTCTCCGTGCGAAGCTGTTGGTTGATGTTTTAGTCCCTGGGAGCTGTGGTGGGTTTGGTTAGTTGATCATTTTGTTCTTCCCACGAGGTTGCAGACCCTTTCAGCTCCTTCAGTCCTTTCTCTAGCTCCTTCATCAGGGTCCTCATGTTCAGTCTGACAGCTGCAAGCATCCTCCTCTGTATCAGTATGGCTCTGGAAAAGCCCATGAGGAGGCATGTATATCAGGTTCTTGCAAGTAAACACTACTTGGCATCAGATAGTACTTGGGTTTATTGGGCACATATGGGAAGTATCCCCATGTGAGGCAGTCTTTGGATGATCTTTTCTCCAATCCCTGTTCCTCTATTTGTCCCTTTATTTCCTCCCACGAGCGTTTTGTTCTTTCTTTTAAGAAAGACTAAGGCATCCACTTTCTGGCCTTCCTTCTCTTTGAGGTTCCTAAGTTCTACAGATGGTTTCTTGGGTATTCCGAGCTTTTTGGGCTAGTATCCACTTATAAGTGAGTACATACCATGTATGTTCTTTTGTGATTGAGTTACTTAACCTAGGATGATAGCTTCAAGTTCCATCCATTTGCCTAGGAATGTCATAAACTCACTGTTTTTGATACCTGAGTAGTACTCCATTATGTATATGTACCACAATTTCTGTATCCATTCCTCTGTTGAAGGACATCTGGGTTCTTTCCAGCTTCTGGCTATTATAAATAAGGCTGCTATGAACATGGTGAAGCATGTGTCCTTGTTAGATGTTGGAGCTTCTTTTGGGTATATGCCTAAGAGTTGTATAGCTGGGTCCTCAGGTTGTACTATGCCCAATTTTCTGAGGAACCGCCAAACTGATTTCCAGAGTTCTTGTATCAGCTTACAACCCCACCAACAATGGAGGAGTGTTCCTCTTTCTTCACATCCTCGCCAGCATCTGCTGTCATCTGAATTTTTGATCTTAGCCATTCTGACTGGTGCGAGGTAAAAATCTCAGGGTTGTTGTGATTTGCATTTCCCTGATGACTAGGGATGTTGAGCATTTCTTTAGGTGCTTCTCAGCCATTCAGTATTCCTCAGTTGAGAATTCTTTGTTTACCTCTGTACCCCATTTTTTAATAGGATTATTTAATTATCTAGATTCTAACTTCCTGGGTTCTTTGTATATATTGGATACTAGCCCTCTATCAGATGTAGGACTGGTAAAGATCTTTTCCCAATCTGTTGGTTGCCATTTTGTCCTTTGACAGTGTCCTGGCAAGTATTTCTTGAATACTTGATGTGTTAAGATTTTGTCCTATTATTCAAAAAAAATGGAAATATCTTAGGAATTGCCATCTTTTTCCTTCCTGGAAAGTTTGAAGTTTGAACTGTACTCTCTTGTACAGAGCACTGGCTTTTTGTACTCTTACTGGCCTTGCAAAGCTCTTTAGTTTTCGCTAGAGGTGATTTGTTCTGTGCAAAGGGCAAGCGGGCGTGTGTTTATTCATCAAGCACATAAGTATTCAAAGTGCTAATGTCAGTTTTTGATATTACTTAACAAAGTTCTATTTGATGTTTTAGCCACATATTATTTGCACTGTCTAGTTATTAATCAATTTAGTAGTTTCAAGGCCAATATATACGCATTGTCTTTAGAACCAAGAAAGAACTTCCCATAGTTATTATGTATTTCCTGAAGTCAAAAGATCTAGTCCTAGCATTTATTTTGATAGAATTATAAATAATATTAGTGTCTATTTGTTAATTTTAAAAAATATATTTATTTTTAAGATAAAATCTTGGCTCTAGATGTTCTTGAACATTGTAAGCATCCAAAATTAACTTCAATATTGAATTCATCCTGCCTCAGCTTCCCAAAGTTGTTCATATTTTTATTTTATTTTTGATTAGTTTATATTACAGTATACATATATGTCAGCTTTATACAGACATGTTTATAATGTACTTTGGGCATGGTTCTCATAGACTCCTACCCCCGAAATGTGAGTGAATCCATTTTGTTCTCTTAAATAATTTTGTTTTTACTTTCTACAATCTACTTATTATATGGTTTTATATGTATATGGATGTATACATGTATAATCTAAACTCTACAAATGAGTGAAGATAAGCAATAGTTATTTTTCTGCATGTGAACTAACTAGATGAATATAATTTATTGTTGTATCTATTTTTATATATACATTATGATTTCATTCTTTATACCTAGAAAAAGTTCCATTATGCATAGGTATAATGAATATTTTTTATGTTTCTCTCTAGATGGACACCTAGGCTGATTTGTAACTGTTATCATCAATAGTGCTACAGTGAGCATTCATGAGCCCATAGCTCTGTGATATTCTAACTTAGAGTCTTCCCAGTAAATACTGGAAAGTGATTTAAGATTTGATTTTGTACTGTTTCTTAATGGCCTTAAATTTTACACTAAATAATTTCACTTATAAGTTGAATAATAAATTTTAATTATATGTGCTTTCAAGTTCTCTTGAAGATAACTCTTGGAAATTCATAGCATGTTCATCTTTTTCCACTTAGGTTTTGAGAATCTGACAATATTTTAAATTTTCACAGGTAAAAAGTGAAGTGAATAAACTGTATAAACTGCTTGAAATAGACATTGATGGTGTTTTCAAGTCTCTGCTGCTGCTGAAGAAAAAGAAATATGCTGCTCTGGTTGTTGAACCGACATCCGATGGGAATTACATTACCAAGCAGGAGCTGAAAGGATTAGATATAGTTAGAAGAGACTGGTGTGATCTTGCCAAGGACACTGGAAAGTGAGTTTAGCTTTTATTTATTTATTTTTTGTTGTTCTTAAATTTTTTTGTTTAAAAAAATTCAAGTGCGGGGTTAGAGAGATAGCACAGCAGTTAAGAGCAGTTACTGCTCTTCCAGAAGAACAGGAATCCCTACCATCCACATGGTAGCTCAGAACTGTCTGTAATTCCAAGATCTGACACCCTCATCCAGGCATGCAGGCAAAATACCAGTGGACATAAATAAAAATAAATAATTTTTAAAAAATCTTAAGTGCTATGGAAAATGCCTAGAGTTTGCCAAGCATAAGGCTACAACTTTCTTCTTTGTTGTTATTGTTATTATTGCAAATTACAAATAAAATTTTACAGTAAGATCAAAAGTTAGCTAAAGCTAAATTTGCACAGTAAGAAACACTAGCTATAAGATAACATCTCATGGTGAGAATAACTCTTTAAACTTGGGACCTTACAGAGTAGATTTTTCTTGATAATTGTTTTTTTTTTAATTCCTCTTTTCGAAAGTGATTTTTATGATTTCCCTGTTATGTGGTTTGAAATGTGCTATTAAAAGTGGGCCATGTAGTGAGATTTTATTCCTCTATATCATTTGTATAGAAATGATTCTTACTAATCTCAGATTAATTCGAGAGCAAGTTCTAAAATACTGTGTGTGCTTCTGAAGTAATACATGACCCATTAGCCTTACAACCTAAAGATTATGAGAAAAAAAATCTGTACTCACATTAATGTATGAAATACCTGTCTGAAAAATTAATGTTTAGATATGTTATATCTTTCACATATTTCTATTTTGTGATTTAGATCAGTTCTGAAAGTAGAAGTTTCCCTTGATGGCTAAATTTAAAAGTTTAATTTTTTGATAAATGTCAGCATTGTAAACTTACTTTCCAATCTTCTTTCTGCTACCAAGTTGACACATTGAATGAGTGTTGCTTCCTCAAAACTCCTCTTGATTAGGCAAAGGTGCTCATTGGAGTATAGGCCATGGTTCATGTCTTAGAAAATGTGCTTTGGAATGCTTCATTGTTCCCAAATATACTCAAAGACAAGACTACTTTGTATACTCTGTCAGTTAGTATTCTCCTCAGCTTTGTGTTTTCTAAGAAAAGATGCATAATAATAGAAGTAAATTTGTCTGAGGAGTCTTTTTCTGATAAAGTATAAAACAACTGTCAAACTCTTGATCTGCGTTTTCTCAGAAATCGATAAAATGTTGGCTACTTTATTCTTCAGGCTTTGTAGAATAATATAAAATTTTTAGGGATAGCCTAAAAGTTAAAACGTTGAACATATTTTAATGATGCTGAAAAAAGAAGAGTTTGGTATTTTGGAATTATTACTCCCTTTTAGTGTATTTTATGTATATGAATGTTTTGCCAGATGTATGTCTATGCACTGTGCTAATGCCTGGTGCCCATCGATGTCAGAAGAGGGCATTGGATCTCCAGAGACTAGACTTGTGAGCTGCCATATGGGTGCTGAGAATTTAACCTAGATTCTCTGGAAGAACAAGTACTCTTAACCTTTGAGGCAATTTTCTAGCCTCTTAGATTTTTAAAATTTATTTATGAAGCTTTATGTTTCTTCTTACTTAGTAAAATATCCATCTTAGATGGAGATTCTATCTTGATACCAGAGATTCTATCTTGTTGCTTTATCAATAACATAAAATTTATCTTAAAATATTAACTTATGGTTAGAATATAATTGCTTCTGTATTTTATAATTATAAAATCTGATGGCAAACATTTTTTCTATTGTATATAAATGCATTAGCTGCTACATAAATGAGTAGTCTGTGTCAAAGGGCAGACCTGGAATTCATAGGTTAGTAAAGTTTTAGAAGAGTTAATATTTAAAAACAAAGCAGTGGGGACTGGGGAGATTAGTGCTTAAGAACACTCGTTGCTCTTGTAGAAGAGCTGCTTTTGATTTCCAATACCAATCTTCCTCAACTCTAGTTTCAGGGAACCCTCTTCTGTCCTCTGCTGATACCAGACACAGATATGGATGTGCAGACATACACATAGGCAATAAAGTAAAATGCAAATTACCTTTTAGACACTAACCCTCATATTAGCTCTTAGCAATAAGTTCTTGTCCACATGCCAATCTAGCAACATGATGTCTGTCTTTGTTAATGACATGCGATATGAAAAATCATATTTTTTCTTTATACAGCTTTGTCATTGGCCAGATTCTTTCTGATCAAAGCCGGGACACCATTGTGGAAAACATTCAGAAGAGGTTAATAGAAATTGGAGAAAATGTGTTAAATGGCAGTGTCCCAGTGAGCCAGTTTGAAATTAACAAGGTAAATGTAGCATTTATTGCTGAGCCCAGCTGCTCTCATGTGTTTTTCTCCTCCTTCAGATATTTGAGGAACCACCTCATCCTTGCAATTTAAATAAATTCTAGCTGGTGGTGAAAGCTGCTTAACAACTGCCTCACAGATTGAGCATTATTAGCATAGCTCTTTCAGCCACAGGTACTGCCATGGCCGCCACAGACAGCCTGTTTTCCCTTTTACTTCCAGATAGCATTTGGAGTGAGTTAGCCTGTCTCATGGCCTAGAGAATGCTTTTCACGGTCCTTTTTTCATAGTCCTCTAAAATAATAATTGTTTGATGCATAGATGTGTTCATTCATATTCATTCTTATAGTTTTATTCATTCTCCCTCTCCCTCCACCCATCCCCTTTTCACCTTTTCCCCGTTTCTTTTTCCTTGTCTTTCTCCTGCTTCTGACCCAAATGTGTATGATACTTCACAGATGGTGATACCTTGAATATCTGTAGTCAAAAGGCTTTTGGGTACAGATTCAGTCAGAATTAAGATAGTAGTGGTAACCACTCTATATCTAAAGCACTTGTACATCTTTAAATAATATCACATTGTGGGTATGGATTTCTTTTCCTACATATATATATATTATCTGAAAAATCATATATGCAAGTTTCTAGGTTTGATTCTTAGCACCCATAAACAAAGTTAATCATGTTTGATTTTTCTTCATTAAATTTTACTTTAAATAACTTCATGAACATCTTCATTCACTTGTTATTTTGCATTCAGATGAATTATTTTTACATGAAACAAAAAAAGAACATTTGTATCAAAAAACAAAACTACCTATCTGAATGGATCTAGGAAAATTGTTTTGTGAAAAGGTGATATCACTTAACAATAACGAAATATGCAGGCTGTTTGCATCATAGTTCCTTTATCATGCTGATGATTTTTTAAAAATAAAAGATTACCACCATAGTAGATATGAAAATTTCACAGTCAGTTTGTCTTTACTTGAATTTTGGTGATTAGAAGAACATATCCCATCCACAGGCAACAGCTTTTAGGACAGCCCCTGCTCCAGTTTTTGAGGTCCCACATGAAGACCAAGCTGCACATCTGCTACATATGTGCAGGGAGGCCTAGGTCCAGCCCATGTATGTTCTTTGGTTGGTGATTCAGACTATGAGCACCCCAAAGGTCCAAGTGAATTGGTTTTGATGTTTTTACTGTGGAATTTCTATCTTCTTAGGGGCCCACAGTCCTTCCCATTCTTCCATATGAGTCCCCAACTTCTTTTATGGGTTTCAGTATCTTCTGCTTGTACAAGTGCTATGTCAGCTATATCTTCTTAGCTCCTCTTGTCTTTTGAGACAGATTTGTCTTTCACTGACTTAGAACTTACTGAATGGGTTGCTGGCTGGCTTGCCTGTAAGTTCTAGAGGTTGCAGGGAGCTGCCTGCCTCTGACTTTCTGGGGTTAGGATGGCAACTGATCTGGCTACTTTGTTTGTTTTTCTTATCACAGATTAACCAATTTAATGACAAAACTGTCTTTCCAGTCCTTTCAAAATTTTCTAAATAAGAGGGTTTTTTGGATATAGTAGTAATGCCCGCTCTTGGGAGGCAAAGGGTTTTTTAAGGCCCACCTTTATTGTATTTGAGGCCAGCTAAGGCCACATAGTATGACAGTGTTTTTTTGGTTTTTGTTTGTTTGGTTTGGTTTTTAAACTTTTTATAGTGTTGTTGCAAGTATAGTAAATTCTGATGAATTATATCATGGTTAGAAGTCTATTTTACTTTATAGTAAGCTAATCATATGTCAAAGATGAATTGCCTTTCTGTTAATCTTTAACATTTTTCTCAATACTTATATCATTTAAAATTTGGGAAATTGAAATTTTGCATTTTACTGCTTTCAAAGGAGAACTGAATAGAAAAGGTCTGGCTCTTATTAGAAAAGTATGATGGTTTTTGTTTGTTTGGTTGCTTGTTTTTATTATCTTTGTAGATAATGTTGGTAGAGCTTGAAAATGGCAAGTTAGAGATTAGGGTGGAGGACTACAAAAAGTGGTGAGACTTTTATGGAGATTATAGACCTTGTTAAAAAAGTTAAAAAAAATGTGATTTTCTTTTCTGTACTATTGTAATCTTAATATTTGTAAGATAACACAACATACTTTGAATCTTGTTTGTTAGTAGTCATGGATACCTTGAATTTATACTACTTGAGTGCATTTAAAATACTTTAAAATTGCATGCCTGTGTGCTTGGAGCTGAGGGTGGGGCACAGGATTGTGCATATGTACGTGTGTGAGTGTGGGGGTTCAGATGCCATGGCATGCAGGGCAAGGCCAGAAGACAACTTGAAGGAGTTAGAGCTCTCCATCCAACCAACTAGAGGTCAAACTGACATCACCCATTAGCTATCTCTCTAGTGTTTCAGTAAATATTAAAAAGACGGGTACCAGTTTTAGCTCAGCACCTCTCCACACTGTCCCCTGCTCCTCTCTGACATGGGCAGTCTTTTCTATGCTATTTCTGACACCTGTGGGCCATACAGAATTAACATTAATTCATCTCAGAGGCGGCCTCTTCACTCTGGTATCTGTCTTCCATCAGAGTGCCAGCCCCAAACTCTACCACACTCCAACTAGCCTGGCAAATTCTAAAAACTCCAGAAACTTGTAATCTAACAATGGCTTTATCTCAGATTTTCTTAATGAATTTACACTCCACAAAATGTCCACACTATAAACTCAGAGCCAATGATAAGATATAATTTGCCCACCTAGACAAGGCAAATCATCCTGTACAAATTCATTTCTTATAAAATATTCTTAACAACCTGTAGCTATGAAGAGGATCATCCTCTTCTTCCTCCATCTTGCCTCCTTCTCTGGCTTCTCCTCTCTTCCTCTTTCTAAAACTTTTTTTTCTGCTTAACCTTCCTTCTTGTACAACTACAGGCCTTGTGCCTGCCCTCTTTTAATTTCAACAACACTTTGGTTCATCCCGTGTGTGTGTGTGTGTGTGTGTGTGTGTGTGTGTGTGTGTGTGTGTGATTTTATGAAGGTTTCTAAATGTAGCTTGTAAAATCTTTGAATACTCTCAGTTTTATATTTATAACTGCTGTTCCACAATGTACAGAATTTAATATTGTATGCAAGAATAGCCATTTGTTGAAGGTAATAGTTTTCTTAAATAAAGCTGTATTTAAAAGATATCCATGCAGTATTGCCCATCGAACTCATAGTCTAAGTTTAAGAAATTGAGATATGACTCAGACCACCTGCCACCAGGAACAGCAGTGAGCCAGTGGTGATCCAGCAGTGATCCAGGGAAACAAGACTGAAAACAAGATAGCAAGAGGAAAGGGAAAGAACATACCCCAGGGAAACCAACAACTGGGTAACACCAGTACCCAGCTCTCCCATCACAGCAAACAGCGGAATGCCAAACACATGAGAAAAAGAAGACGCAGACCTAAAATCATACCTCAAGACGATGATAGACATTCTTAAACAAGAACGGGAGAAAAAGCATAAAGAATTAGAAGCTTTTAAAGAGGAAACAAGAAAAACACTCAAAGAACTCAAAGAACTAGAGGAAAACAGAACCAAAGAGATGAAAGAATGGAAGAAGGAATTTAAAACGGAAATGGACACAATAAATAAAACACTAAAAGAGATAACCCTAGAGGTAGAGCACCTAAAAAAGAAATCAGGAGTCACAGATGCAACATTTCCAATAGACTACAAGAGATGGAAGAGAGAATCTTGGGGGACGAAGACAACATTGAAAACATAGACAAAACAGTCAGAGAAGATGCAAAAACCAAAAAGCTCCTAACCCAAAATGTCCAGGAGATCCAGGAAACAATGAGAAGACCAAACCTAAGGATAATAGGAATAGAAGAGGGTGAAGAATATCAACTAAGAGGCACAGTAAATATCTTCAACAAAATCATAGAAGAAAACTTCCCTACCCTTAAGAATGAGATGACCATGAGCATAAAACAAGCCTACTGAACTCCAAATAGATTGGACCAGAAAAGAAATACCTCCCGACACATAATAGTCAAAACACCAAGTGTCCAAAGCAAAGAAAGAATACTAAAAGCAGTAAGGGAAAAGGGCCATGTAACTTATAAAGGGAGAACAATAAGAATCACACCCGATTTCTCAACAGAGACTATGAAAGCTAGAAGAGCCTGGACAGACATCATGCAGACCCTAAGAGAGCACAGGTGCCAGCCAAAGCTGCTATACCCAGCAAAACTATCAATCACCATAGATGGAGAGACTAAGATATTCCAAGACAAAACTAAATTTACACAATATCTGACAACAAACCCACCACTACAACGAATTATAGGTGGAAAAACCGATTAAAATGAGGGGAACTACATCCTAATAAAAACAAGAAAACTCCTAAGCAAAAAAACCAAAAGAAGAAAGACATACAGGCACAGTTCAACTTCTAAAAATAAAAATAGCAGGAAAGAGCAACCACTATTCCTTGATATCAGTTAACATAAATAGACTCAATTCCCCAATAAAAAGACATGGTCTATCAGACTGGATACATAGACAAAACCCAGCAATTTGTTGCATACGAGAAACTCATCTCAGAGACAAAGATAGACACTATCTCAGAGTAAAAGGGTGGGAAAAAACCTTCCAAGCAAATGGCCCCAAAAAGCAAGCTGGATTGGCTATTCTAATATCGAATAAAGTAGATTTTCAACCAAAGTTACCAAAAAAGATAAGCAAGGACACTTTTTACTCATTACAGAGAAAATTTGTCAGGAGGAACTCTCAATCCTTAACATATATGCTCCAAATACAAAAACACCGATATTCATAAAAGAAACCCTACTAAAGCTCAAGAAATACATTGTACCCCACACAATAATAGTGGAAGACCTCAATACCCCACTCACACCAATGGACAGATCAGGGAAACAAAAACTGAACAAGGATACTGTAAAACTAGCGGAGGTTATAAAGCAACTGGTATTAATAGATATCTACAGAACATATCATCCTAAAAAAAAAAAAAAGAATACACCTTCTTCTCAGCACTTCATGGCACCTTCTCAAACATTGACCACATAATTGGTCACAAAACAAGCCTCAATAGATATAAGAAGATTGAAATACTCTCATGCATCCTCTCAGATCACCATGTTCTAAGGCTGGTCTTTAATAACAACAAAGACAACCAAAAGCCCATATACACATGGAAACTAAACAATGCTTTATTAAACGATAGCATGGTCAAAGAAGAAATAAAGAAAGAAATTAAGGATTTTCTAGAATTTAATTAAAATGAAAACACAACATACCCAAACCTATGGGATGCAATGAAAGCAGTACTGAGAGGAAAACTCATAGCTCTTGAGTGCTTCCAAAAAGAAACTGGAGAGAGCACATATCAGCAACTTGACAGCACAGGTGAAACATCTAGAACAAAAGGAAGCAGATACACCCAAGAGGAGTAGACGGCTAGAAATAATCAAACTTAGGGCAGAAATCGACCAAATAGAAACAAAAAGAACCACTGAAAGAATCAAATAAACCAAGAGCTGGTTCTTTGAGAAAATTAACAAGATTGATAAATCCTTAGCCAGACTAACTAGAGGGCAAAGAGAGAGTATCCAAATTAACAAAATCAGAATGGAAAGTGGAGAAATAACAACTGAAACTGAGGAAATTCAAGAAATCATCAGATCCTACTACAAAAGCCTATACTCAACAAAGCTAGAAAATCTGGAGGAAGTGGATGAATTCCTAAACAGATACAAGGTACTAAAGTTAAATCAGGACTTAAACCATCGAAATAATCCCACAACACCCAAAGAAATAGAAGCAGTCATCAAAAGCCCCCCAATCAAAAAAAGCCCAGGTCCAGATGTGTTTAGTGCAGAGTTTTATCAGACATTTATTGACAATATATTACCAGTACTCTCCAAACTATTCCACAAAATAGAATCAGATGGAAAACTACCTAACTCATTTTTTGAGGCTACAATAACCCTCATTTCTAAACCACACAGAGACCCTACAAGGAAAGAGAACCTCAGACCAATCTCACTTATGAACGTTGATGCAAAAATACTCAACAAAATCCTTGCAAACCGAATCCAAGAACACATCAAAACGATCATTCGCCATGATCAAGTAGACTTCATCCCTGGCATGCAGGGATAGTTTAACACATGGAAATCCATCAATGTAATCCATCATATAAACAACCTCAAAAAAAAAAAAAAAAAAAAAAAACCACATGGTCATCTCACTAGATGCTGAGAAAGCATTTGACAAAATTCAACACCCCTTCATGTTAAAAGTCTTGGAAAGAACAGGAATCAAAGGCCCATACCTAAACATAATAACAGCAGTGTATAGCAAACCAACAGCCATCATCAATCTTAATGGTGGGAAACTTGAAGCAATCCCACTAAAATCAGGACTCGACAAGGCTGCCCACTCTTCCCCTACCTATTCAACATAGTACTGGAATTCCAGGCAGGAGCAATTAGAGAGCAAAAGGAAATCAAGGGGATACAAATTGGAAAGGAAGAAGGAAAAACATCACTATTTGCAGATGACATGTTAGTGTCCTTACGTGACCCCAAAAATTCCACCAGAGAACTCCTACAGCTGATAAATAAGTTCAGCAAAAGTGGACAGATGTAAAATTAACTCAAACAAATCAGTAGCCTTCCTATATTCAAAGGACAGACATGTGGAGAAAGAAATTAGGGAAAAGATACCCTTCACAATCGTCACAAAAACTATGAAATACCTTGGTGTGACTCTAAGTAAGTGAAGGACCTGTATGACAAGAACTTCAAACCTCTAAAGAAGGAAATCAAGGAAGATCTCAGAAAATGGAAAGATCTCCCATGCTCATGGAGTCGAAGGATCAACATTTTAAAAATGGCCATCTTACCAAAAGCAATCTACAGATTCAGTGCAATCCCCATCAAAATTCCAACCCAGTTCTTCACTGAGTTGGAAAGATCAATGCGCAATTTCATCTGGAATAACAAAAGACCAAGAATAGCGAAATCTATCCTCAACAACAAGAAAACATATCAGTTCTCAAATTCCTTGTTCTCAAAATTTTTCTACACTTACAATTAGTTTAATAATTTTAGAGCTTTTGTTCAGTTTGGATGTGTTGGTATATTTTTCCCTAAAACTAATAGATTTGTTGCTAAAATGTCTTTATTTGATCACATATATACTTTTATGTAAAAGTAACTAATTTTTTAAGAGGAAAGTTACCATTAGGTAATGGCACAGTTTCATAATTTAAAAAATATTTCATGAGTCGAGTGTTTGGCCTGCATATGTTTAAGTAAGTGCGTTACACGCTTGTCTGGTGTCCATATAGGCCAGAGGAGGCATCCAATTTCTTTGATCTAGAGTTACAGATGGTTTTAAGCCTCCATACATTACTGGGAAATAAACACAGGTGCTTAGAAAGAGCAGGAAGTGTTCTTAACCACTGAACAATTTCACTAGTTCCCCGCCCCGCCCCCCATTTCTCATTTTGCAAATCATTATTGCCCATCTTGGTAGACACTATGTGAACTTTCCTACCTACTTTCTAGATGTCTATTTTGCTGTGATGTATGGTCTTACTGCTATATAAAAATAAATTTCAGTTGATAATTAGAATAGTCAGATAATTAAAAAAGATTTTATCCCGATAGATTAAAGATTCTTCTTTGATCCTGCATAAGAAATCCAGAGGTTGTGTACTTTTAAATGCTATTTTGCTGTGATGTTCAAAACCATATCAGTAGACTGTTTAGTTTGGGTTTTTACTTATTTTTTTTAGTATATATTCATTGTATAAAATAATGTGTTATATCCATGTTTATCTATATTTTTATTTTATTTACTCCTGTGTTGAATTTTGAATAGTGGATATTTTATCCTTGTATGACATTGTGGAATGATTATTTATTGTTGGTTGATTTTCTGAATTATGCAGATATTAAAATGAGTGTATTTCAAATAACTATCTAGAATCATGTTAAAATATTCCTATATCATTAGGAATAGCCAGTATCAGGAAGTTGTTAAGTTTTCAGAAGTGGAAACATGTTTTCTAAATTTCAAATTGTGCTTGTAAGGTTGTATTTGATGATCCTTGTTGTCAGATTGATTTTTTTTTTTCTTGGAGTAGCAGATTTTATTTAGTGTAGGTTTTTTTCGTTTTTGAGAAAGTTCTGGTCCATATGTCAAAATGACTAGTTTCTTTACCATTCTTTCAAGCAAAAATTGCATTCTATTTAAATAGCATTTAGTTTATTCTATACCTCAAATTGTTGCCCAAACAATTTTTCTAGAGTAACCTTTATTCTTCAGATATTCTTTGCCTATTCATTGTGTTTAATTATACAAAATAGTAAACTTGTTGGAAAGGTTTAAAAGCTTTAGGAATTACTAACTTTGCTAGGTATGATGGGTCACTCTAATAATACCAGCGTTCAGTAAGTCGACACAGAATGATTGCCTCAGCTAGTCTGTGCTGCATAGAGAGTTCTCAAGTCAAATTGGGCTACAGAAGGAGACTGCCCCCTAAAACTTACTAGATTTTACTTCTTAGTCAAGAATGTTCTTAAGTGAAAGTACCTTGCTATGGTGGTAGAAAGAATACAGTGACTATTAGTGCAATTTGGTGCTTCTCTTGAGATTCACACTTTTACCACATCTACAGTTTTACCCGCTTTCCTTCTATATCATCAATACAAATACCAGTGTTAGAAAACAACTTTCTCCTGACTGGTAGCTGTTTTAGGCCTTGTGTGCACTTTCTGTTGCAACTCATTGCTTAAGTTGACATTCAGAGTAAAGTTGGTGTTGTTTGGTACACTAGAGGGGGGCTTATTTAGTCAAACCTTTGAGAAACAGATCATTAAGTGAAAGTAGCTGTTATTCTTCAATATAACTAATCAAACAAGAAAGCTACAAACATGAGAACTATAAGGCTATATAGAACACTGGAGCTAGAGTCTTGATTATTTTAAATATTCAAAAATGTTATGTGGCAAAAGTCACAAACATATTTATTTATTTGGCTTGTGTGAGGTTATGCCAATTACTAATTGATGGAGAAAGAAACCTTCAGGATGGACTGTTGCAAGATTCTGTGGCCATTTGTCTGCATACATTGTCACTGTTATGTTATACATAAATGATTCTGGCAAAATTGTTTGAAGCATATATGCATAGAAATTCTCATCCTAAATTTTGGAGGTGACTTTGTTCTCCTTTTTGTCTTTTAGGCATTGACAAAGGATCCTCAGGATTACCCTGATAAAAAAAGCCTACCTCATGTACATGTTGCACTGTGGATAAATTCTCAAGGAGGCAGGAAGGTGAAAGCTGGTGATACAGTTTCATACGTTATCTGTCAGGTAAAACTATTCTGTTGTAGAAGACTTGTGATTCTTACAAATCCTGGGCTGGGAAAGTGGTTCAGTGGGAAAAGTGCTTGCATATGTGAATACCTGAGTTCAGATCTCCAGTACTTCCAAAAAAGGACAGGTGGAGTAGCTTGTATTTTAACAGTAGTACTGGAGGGTGGGGGCATGCCAATACTCAGAACTTGATGGCATTCATTGAATGACCCTGTTTTAAAAATATGAAGAAGAGTGCTGGAAGAGAATAACATTTTCTGGCATCTGTGGGAGGAGAGGCCTTTGGTCCAGTGAAGGGGAACGCCAAGGAGCTAAGGTGGGAGAGGGTGGTTGGGATTGGGAGCACCTTCATGGAAGCAAGGAGAGGAGGAGGGGATTGGGGGGGGTATAACATTTGAAATGTAAATGCAAAGAATATCCAATCAAAAAGAAGAATGCTGGAAAAGTGGCTCAGCAGTCAAGAGCACTGGCTGGTGATCCAGAGGATCTGGATTCAATTCTAGTACCTATATGGTAGCTTACAACTGCTTGTAACTCTAATCTGACACTCTATTCAGACCTCTTCAGGTACCAGATACAAATGTATTGCACAGGCAGATATATAGATAAAACACATGTACACATAAAATATAAGGTAGAGTGATTGAACAAATCACCTGATACCTACTTGTTCTCTACACACATGTGCACACATGAATGCATATACACACTAAACCACTGGTCTACGTGTAGGAATATTGGATTAAATCTAGATTGCCACATTCATTACCTTACTTAGTAGTAGTCTTCTAAATAACTGCTCCCATCTAGAGATGGTTTACTTTAGCTAGCTTTCAAGTTTTAAAAAAAAAAAAAGAGTTCTGTAATATTTCATTACAAGTTTCACATAAATTCAAAGTAGCATTTGGAGGTCATTTGAAATTATTTATTTATTTGTTTGTTTGTTTTATATATGTGATTACACTGTCGCTGTCTTCAGATGGACCAGAAGAGGGCATCAGATTTCATTACAGATGGCTGTGAGCCACCATTTGGGTGCTGGGAATTGGACTCAGGACCTCTGGAAGAGCAGTCAGTGCTCTTAACCCCTGAGCCATCTCTCCAGCTTTGAAAAAAATTTGAAATTATTTTAATGAGACAGTTTTATAACAGTTACTACTGTTTCAGTGCTAAAATAATTTCTGTGAACATGTCATAGGCTGTGGTTGGAGCTTAGCGGTTGCTTGCTTACTTAGTATGTGTGATGACTTGCATTTGATTCCCAGCAATACAAAACCAGAAAAGTCTGTGTACTTACGGTGGTATGTCCAGCAACAATAGTAGGTTGTTGTTATTAATTTTACCTTTTGTGACAGTTTTCATTATGATTAGTCAGTGAAATAGAAAAATGGTTTGACTTGCTAGCTTATCAAACAAATTACTTGAGAAATTGTATAGCTACATGGAAGAATTTGGAAGGCCTGAAGATAAACTTTCTGGAAGAAAACTGAAATGATCCATCTAGTTCTTTTTCCTTTCTTCACTCTTCTCACTTCCCCTTCTTATTTTGTAAAACCCCCTCTAAGGAAACTATAATCTTTCTCAACATACTTTACAACTCAAAACTAGTTTTGTCTAAGAATGACATGTCACTAACAGGGTCCATAGGGAAGTAGGGCAGAGTTTTATTTTTCCTCTGAAAGCACTTGAATTGACTTCAGTTAGAAGAAAAGAACATCAATCTTTTCTTCCTGTATGCAAAAAGAAGTTAGTAATAAGCCTGTCTCAAGTTCTTTAAAATTACTGATCTTTGGTCTACTTCACCCCAAGACATAATTCATCTGAGTAAGATTTTTTTATGTTAATAAGAGTTATATTACATTATTGCAGTCAAATTTTTAGGTGAGCCTTAAAATTCATTTCTCTACATTGGCCTTTGCTAAAACAAAACCACTATGCTTTAAAAACATAAGGCTTCGTGGAAATGAAAAGCTTGTCTATTAATGTAATGTCTGCCACATACTGTAGATGATGTACATAACAATGATAAGTAAGTACATGGACAGGAATCTGCACTTGACTCTATCTCCCTCCTAGGGTTACTCTTGATTAAGAACTGTTAGAGAAAGCCAATTCCTGCAGGAAAATATTTCCATAAATGTCTGCCTTGCTCAGATCCTTAATGTGCTTTGCATATTGCTTCTGACAAGTCTCATCTCAAAAAAAAAAAAACAATTTTCAAATTATGCAAATAAAGATTTTGGTAAATAGGCTAGTTTTTTTCACGTATGTCTTCACATACATTGAAAAGCTCTTAGATTATTGACAAGAACAGATGGTAGCTTACAACTTTGAAAAATAATAGAGGTTCAGTAAAATAGCATCTAATGATGAAATCAAGACTGTTAAATATTTTGTTTAAAACTGGAATATATAGAATACTGTGATAGATGTATTTAAAAGTCAAACCTAATGTCAAAATATTTGCTCTCATTCTTGTTTTGATTAAAACACAAGTCTTTAAAATGCTGATGCTAATGCAGTACAATAAACCCTATTTGGTGTCACTTTAACATTTTCCCACCCACGTAATACTGGGTCTTCTTCTAAAAGTACAATTCATATTTGTTTTTATTAACTTTCCTTAGCACATTCTAAGAAAGGGCATAGGACTTTAATTTGCTATTGTTCTCTCCAGTGGGACAAGCTGCCTTTCATCATGTTTGCTAGCCAAAGCTTTCTGTCTCCTTTTCTTTTAAGTTTCGTAGCATAGTATTTAAAGAAAGAGTTCATGAAAATATATGGTAACAGATTTCTAAGGAGATTGTGTGTTACATTGAGGCAGAGCATCATCTTAAGAATAGCTTGTTTTTCAAATAGGTTCAGTTTTGTTTAATGTTTTACATATAGAACACTGTAGCCTACTTGATAACTTAAAGATTTATTTTTAAAATTGTGGTTAGCCTTTTGCCTGTGTGTGTGTGTGTGTGTGTGTTTGTGTGTGTTTGTGTGTTTGTGTGTGTTTGTGTTGTGAAATTTGCTGTGTTTGAGCTTAGATTTTAAAAATACAGTAGGAAATATGTTGAGCTCACTCTTAGCTATAAGCTATTTAGAGGTAGAATGCTTGAAGTCGAAAGAATGCTCAGAAATTTGCATCTGCTCTTTAAAAATGCAAACATTTCTTTATGAAATCTTCTAGTGATATATTTGAAAGAAACTTAAGCACTTGGTGGTGCTTGTTTTGCACTTCTTGGGGACCATGTGCATGCTAGGCAAGTATTTTACCTTCCCTCCAGCTCACCACTGCCTTACATTTTTTTTCACTTCTGCAAAATTGATTTGAATTCATCATTGAAAAGTAGTTGGATTTCCTCAGTGTGGTGGTGTAAACCCACCTCTTAGGATGTGAAGAAAGGAAGATCAGTAGTAGTAGTAGTAGTAGTAGTAGTAGTAGTAGTAGTAGTAGTAGTAGTAGTAGTAGTAGTAGTAGTAGTAGTAGTAGTAGTACAAAGTCATCCTTTGATACAGGGCTAAGCTAGAAATCATCCTAGGACAGTATAAGATCAGCCTCAACCACAACAAAACAATCATGAAAAAAAAGATTAAGCTCAGCAAAATCCCAATGTAAGAGGGTGAGCAGATTTACAGTACTAAAAGGCAGTCTGAGTATAGCACATATGAAGACATAACCTGATGGTTGTTTTCAGTCTCCCAGGTAGCACCTGTTAGCTTATTTTCACCTTACAATTCAGATTGCTTAAAGAACATGCTTAAGGCTCATTCATTCTTATTAATTTTTATTGAGTTGTGAAATATGGACAAACAAATTTTAACCCGAGGGTAGCTTTCTTTCTAGAAATTTCATTATACTTTAGACCAGGTAGCACCTAATTGAAAGACAGATAAATTCTGCTTCTGTCAGGAATATATCCTGAGAGAAGACCCTGTCTTGTGTCTGACAATGTGGAAGGTTGCCTATGTTTTGAGCTGAATGCTGAGCTGAGAAGAGACTGATTGTGGCAGGAGTGAAAGAATAGGATTCACATTATAATCAGTTCTGCAGAGCAGCTGAGCACTGTGAATAGTTATAATTTACTAGTCTGAATATTAAATTCTGTTGTTTCAGTCAAGAGGAAGAGTGAAGTGAATCATTAGATGTTGGTCCAGTAGAATGATGACTTTTTGATTCACAGATGACAACGACATCACTACAGAGCTGTATGTGAGCTAATTGCATAGAATCTCACAAGTTTAATTTTATAGTATAAAAGAAGTAGCTCCTGAAAAGAGTATCTCTCCCACCTTCATTTGCTTGAGGGAGGGACCATCTCTATAATACTCCTTCCACTGGTCAGGCATTTGACTTTTGAGTGCTGCTGCTTTATAGCTAGATTACTTTTGTTGTCACTGTGATAAAATACCCCAAAGAAACAAAGGACAACGGAAATATTTTGGCACACAGTTGGAAAGGATACATACTTCTATGGCTGGAATTATCGCTGGAAGTAATTGCATTAGCAGAATAAAAGGAGTGTTATTTATTTTATAGTCATGTCTTTAAAAAGCCTTTTTCAGTAAACTAATTGTCACTGGTCTTTCTTTTTTTTTTCTTTTATGATATGGCAGGTAGAGTTATAATCTAGCTGGTGTCATCTTACTGGTTTCATATCCTGACAGAAAGAAACATAATACACTGGATTTACATTCTCAAGAAATGGATAAGATTGAGACCAAAAAGTTCTTGGTCTTCCTATTCTAAGATACATGTGAGATTTTAAACAGGACAAGACTTCTTGGTGTTTAGAAATAAGAACATAAAATTTAAACATTTGTCCATCTATTTGATTAAGCAAGTGTATGTGTGATTGAGTTGCTCACAACTTTACCTATTCTGTGTCTTCTTTTAGGATGGGTCAAACCTCGCTGCAACTCAGAGGGCCTATGCACCCGAGCAATTACAGAAACAGGACAATTTAGCCATTGACACTCAATACTACTTGGCCCAGCAGATCCACCCTGTTGTGGCTCGGATCTGTGAGCCAATAGATGGGATTGACGCAGTACTAATTGCATCATGGCTAGGTAAGTGTCCCAAACTCTGAAAAGCCTATGAAAGTGTTTGCAACCTCGTGGGAAGAACAAAATTACCAACCAACCAAACCTTCCAGAGCTCCCAGGGAGTAAACCACCAACCAATGAGTTCACATGGAGAGACCCATGGCTCCAGTTGCATAAGTAGCAGAGGATGGCATTGTCTGGCATTAATGTGAGGAGAGGCCTTTGGTCCAGTGAAGGCTCCTTTTCCCAGTGTAGAGGAATACCAAGGTGCTGAGGTGGGAGAGGGAGGTTGGGAGAAGAAGCACCTTCATGGAAGCAAGGAGAGAGGGAGTGGGGATGGGAGTAGGGGGGAAAGGAGGATAACATTTAAAATGTAAATACAGAGACTATCCAATTTTTAAAAAAGCCTCTTGAAGTAGTAGTGATATGCATATTTCTCCTATGTCTTTTAGGATCCCTGCTTGCAGAAGGAAGATTGTATCTGTTACTTTTTTTGTTTATTGTTCTTTGTAGTTGCTTGGCTCATCTATCCCACCAGAATGTAAGCTCCATGTATTTGCTATCTTTCTAAGTCTGTACCTACAGGTGATACTCACTGAGTGCTGAGGGAAGAAAGAATTTTACGTACTCATATAGTCACGGGGCTTCTATTTTTAAAGGTCTAATTAGTCACCTTCCATTAATAAGGAGGTTAATGATTTTTTTTTGCATTTTTTATTCATCTTGTCTAAAGGTATTTTGTTAGAAAGTGAGAAAATGCAACTTTAACTTTTAGTTTTTACTTTAAAATTTCTAAAATTAGACTCACTATTATTATCCAGAAATTGGATGGTTCCTGATTTATCATCATCTCTGGAGGTGGCAGCTAACCTTGAGGCAGCAATGTCTTTTTTTTTTTTTTTTTTACAGTTTTACCACTATGCTATGTCATTATTGCCATCTTTGCTTTAAAATGTGTTTCTTAAACATCCCTCATTTCAATTCTAAGTGACCAGAACATATTTAGAATTGCTTTTAAGGTTCCTACTTTCTTCTATAGTAAACAAAGCTGAATGTTTTTAAAGTACTACTTAATAAAGTGCTTAGATAGTATCTCATTCTCCATAAATCAAGGACAGTAATGCTACTGACATCTCATAGTCTTTAGCTCTGACAATTTCAGACTAGTTTTTTTTTTACTCAAACCTACATTAACCTTGTTCCTACTCTGTGCATTCCATGTTCTCTGAATAATGTGTTGCTCATTTTCTGTTTGTTGGAGAAATTTTCTATCACTTTAACCAAAACGACTGGTAGTGTTACGGGACATTGACATCTCTAGGACCTGGTTTTGATATTAACAAGCCTCTGAAACTTGGTCACACATTAATTTTGTTTGTGGGTGATAGAATATAATTGCTCTGAGAGAGAGAAGATATATGTGTGGTGGCAACACAGGGCTTGGGAGTGCTCAGCATATTGTGGTAAATCCACCTGCCATGCTACTTTCAGGATCCAGTGTAAATATGTCCATCTTCTTTCAGTCCATAGGATTTCTGAGTAGGTAGTATTCAGTATGTCTTTGGAATGCCATTGGATTTTCCTAAGCTCATTATCAAATCACATATATTTCATCCTGCCCGTGGTGGATGTGTTTCTGCGATCAACCCTGCCACCCCCATCCCTACTATCCCATCAGTGTCTGATCTGGAAGTGGAAACTCATTTTTGACATTTGCCTAAGCAAAACATAATTAGGAAGATAAAATTCTGCTACCAAAATAATCATATA
The DNA here is from genome assembly GCF_963924665.1 of Micromys minutus. Lineage (NCBI taxonomy): Eukaryota > Metazoa > Chordata > Mammalia > Rodentia > Muridae > Micromys > Micromys minutus. The sequence goes on along the minus strand of NC_137970.1, from coordinate 40,292,880 downwards.
ATGTATTCTCCAAGTTGAGTTGTATTTGATGATGTTTATAAATCCTCAGCTGGGAGGAGGAGACTATAAATGCATGATTTTTTAGCATCATTTCTTTCTGTTATATATTGAGTGCTTACTCTGTTTGCTGTGATAAGTACTTTCCATATCTTATTCAGTCATCATGCAGCCTCCTTTAGGCTCTATTTTACAGAAATACATTAGCTTTATTTTACAGAAGAGGAAGCTTATAAAAAGTAGCTAAGGTAGTTTATCATATATCTAGTAAGTATGGAGCTGTAGTTAGATTTTTACTGAGCTTTATGTGATTCTAAAGGTTCTGCTCATGACCTCTGTGCTAAACTTCTTTTTAGCAGTAAATAGCATAGCTCTAAGAATGAAAGATGTTCATAACCAGGAGTGAGGTGGTGTAGATATGCAAGCATGAGGAGATTTGCCTTTGTGCCATCTTAGCAAATCTAGTTCTTTGTTAGCTCTCCCAAATTTTCCTTTTGTTAAATAATAAATAACCCGATTCAAAGGCAATCTATACTGTCTTTCTTTGGTTCCTCCAAGTGGCCAGGAATTGATAGGGAAGGCACATGGTAAAGCCCCAGCTTAAGAATGAATTCCATTTAATAGAAGGAAGTTCAGAACATTGAGTTCCATCAAAAGAGATGGACAGTAGAGGGTCATAAATCCTTCCTGTGTAGATAGGTTTGAGACCTACTTGTTACTTCAAGAGTGGTTATGCTGGGAGGCAACTAGACTGATTTTGTTGATTCTAAAGGTCATAATTTAGATTACATGGGGACAGATTTGTGTTTTGGATCCTAGGGTTCAAAATCAGGGGCCTGTCTATATATGCTGTGTACATACCCTACCATGAACCTCAATCCTCGATAGTAGGCAAATTTTTTAAAAACCTTTTTAGTTTTTAACAGTCTTACTCTCTATTGTTTGTTTACTTAAATATATATTTTCATAACTTGCTGCTTTATGAATCCATTTTAAATAAATTATTTGCAGAGTTCTACTGGTAGATTAATGAATCCTATCTTTAGAGGTTTCATGTGCTATTCTTTATTACTCTCATTGACTAATCTCAATTTGTAGCGGGCATCTTTTAGTCTTGGACATGTCCTGTGAAGTACCCATTCTTGCTCCATAATCAAAAAGTTTTCTGGGTATAGAAGAGATGGTTTGAACAGTTTTTAGAAGCTCCTTCTTCATGCCATATAGTTGATTATGTCAATGTAAGGCCTCCATCTTGAGCCATGAACAAACCACTACTATTCTCTCATTCCAAACTCCTTTTCCTCTATTGGTCTCTTGATAATGGACTTTTTAATGTCAGTGTGTGACGTTGTTGTCAGTTGTATAGTTATCCTCCTCTCCTGTGTCTCTTCTCCTGTTCTCTCTATTACTAACTAGCCTTACCAGCAACACATCTTTGAGCCTTTTATTGTTCCTTCTTTCTTCATGTGAAGTTCTGCATTAATAAGTATCATCAGGAAATATTAGTGTGCACTAGGCAGGAAAGTAGGCATTTGCTTCTGTCCTCTTAAGGAACTGCTTTTATTGGCACCCTTTATTTCTGCATTCCACATGAAAAATTAATGTGGTTGTTCACTTGGGGCTTTGAGCCCACCATTACCTGTTCTCTTGGAGTTGGTGGTTTTAGAGAGGGATAGGGAGGAGATGTAGAAGTAGTGGCTTAGTAAGCGGAGTGTGAGGGGTTATGGGGTTTCTAAGAGGTACAGCTACAGGCATAAAATTACTGTAATTTATTTTCAAAATTCTAAATCTGTTTTCTTTATATAAAAACTGCAGTTAGTGAACCGACATTGTTAAATCAGTTGAAGTGTACAAATGTATACATAAAATACAAGCCCTCCAATTGCCTAATCACAGACATAAAGTAATTTTCTTGCTTTTAATGTAGTTTTTATCTTTGATTAATGAAATGCATAACAGTGTCAAAACTTTACTGAAGTTTGATACTTTGTTCTTTTAGTTAATACAAAGAAATCAGGAATAATGGTATAATTTCATTTAGGAAAATTATTAAGTTTGTGATTTTTTAAAGTCTCTTTTGTTGAAAGCAAGTATATTTTTCAACTACCTTTTTTTCCTCTAATGCCTTTATGCTACTTTCCTTGGAATGAAAGGCAAGCATCAAGTGTTGGTTTTATCCTGTGGCTTTGCTTTGGAAATTCTTTCTCTCCCATCAAGATGCCTCCTGAAGTCTGTTTGATGGCATGTTGCATGCCAGATAGATGTTCTATATGGAAAAACCATTTTAGTGAAAAAGGATAGTCTATTAAATAATTGAGTGAATAAGTCTGTTGAATTGAAAGAGAAAATTTTTTCTAATAACTAATGGTTCTCATTATACCAGTATAAAATATGTATCATTTTTCTGAAACCCATGTAAGATTATTGCTATTGGACTTAAAGTAAAATTTTACTCTTTTTTCCATCTGTGAATAGGAAAAAATATAGTATTACTCTTCTAATACAATAACCCTCTGGGAACCATGGTCACTAAAACTTGCAACTCTTAGGTTTTGTATTTTTCCCTCTAGCTCTAATGAAAGCTCTTTATAGTCTGTGGATGAAATACTCAAAGTGTGCTCAAACATCCAAATAGTCTTCAGTTCTTCAAAGACCAGACTAGTGGTAAGGGTAATCTAAAGTTCATTCTAGAATTTTATCTTTCAGTAAATTTTTATTTCATATATAATTGTATTTAGAATTCTTTTTTTTCCCAATGAGGAATGGGTTTTACATCTATCAAGTACATTGCTTTATAGTCAGAACTAGAATATAAGGATTATTTACCTGAGCAGTTTTCTTACTGGTTCTGTGAAATTACTGGTATTTGAAGAATTGAGAATTTCATGTCTTAAAATACTGCTTAATATAAGGCAGAATGCAGTTAATCCCTTGTGTTCCCAAATGAAAAATGCAAGCAAAAGTTCTTCTTTGTAAAATTTCACTAGCTAGCCATGCTAGTCACGATGGTGCATATCTGTAAATCCTAGCCCTGGGGAGTCCGAAGAAGAAGGATTGATGGGTAATCTGGGCCAGCCTGGGTTCCATAGCAAGACCTTGTCTCAATAAAATAAAATAAAATAAAATAAAATAAAATAGTTCATGCCACTCATGTTACATACAATAGTTTCTGTGAATTTTCAAGGCCCAGTACCTTTCTAAAAATAAACACAATGGTGGGTAAACAAAATTTGGGAATGGTTTGAACACTGTTGAGGAAATATATTTACAAAAATAAGATGGAAGGGATAGAACCATATAAACGTGCTACAGTCAAACAATGATGGTACTAGCAGGTGCCTCAAGTATTAGTTTCTCAAAGGATATGTCTTTTTTTTTCATGATTAAGCTCCTATAGGACCATTTCTATCTCACCATCATTTTCAAGCCTCACGTCTTGAAAGTTGGTGAGATCCTCTTCTTGGTTCTGTCCCTAGACCATTATTTAGTAACTTCTATTTCTCATCTAATTTACTTTTGTATTCGTTGAACAACTTAATGTCAGGCCCAGCATCATGATACACCCTGGGAAAGACACAAAGGTGAGATAGAGCTATGGGTTCTTTTAGTTGTGTTCAGTTTAAGTTATTATTAGTTGATTTTACTGTTGTAAGACTGTCTAGCCTGTTTCAAAAAGATGTAAAAGAAAAGGTTATCAAAATTATGGGAAGCAGATTATTTAAATTAAGTCTTCCTCAGTGACAATGAAAATTATGTTGCTTATACTAGGTGTGGTAGCCATACTTCTGTAATCCTACCACTCTGGAAGCTAACGCAGGAGAATCGAAAGTTTAAAGCCAGCCTGGGTTATACATAATGAGACCCTGTCTCAGTTACTTTTCTTTTTCTGTGATAAAACACCATGACCAAGTCAGCTTAATAAAAGAAAGAGTTTAAGTGGGCTTGGAGTTTGAAAGTGTTAGTCTGTGATGGCAGAACAACGGCTTGGTGGAAGGCAGCTAGAGTAACAGCCGAGAGCTCACATCTTGATCCACAGGGGTGGGCAGAGAACATACAGAGGAGGTGTGAATCTTCTGAAGACTCAGAGCCATACTTCCTAATCCCTCCCAAATTGGCACCTAGTATTGAAATATAAGAGTCATTCTTATTCAAACTACCATGGACAAAAATAGGGTTGTGGGTTTAGCTCTGTGGTAGATAGAACACTTGTCTATCTTGTGAGAGGCCACAGATTTGCTCTTATCACTATGAAAATTTGCTAATAGAAAAATGGGTAAAACATAGTAAGCAAGAAAACTAAATGTTTAAAACTAAGATATCTAAAGTGTATTTTATGTATGTATGTATGTATGTATGTATGTATACACATACACATACACACACACACACATATAAAAGACAGGGAGGGTTAAAGTGGTAAGTTGTTGGTTCCTCTTTGCCATCAAATGTCAAAACTTACTTTATTGCTTCAAAACATAATTTAAACTACTTCAGAAAGAGGAAACAGCTAAAAATTACTAATTTATTAAAATCCAAGTTACTAGAATAGCAGCCTAAATCCTCCTTGGATCCTTTTGCCCCATCTATTAGTATATTTGGAAGAGCAGATGGCTTTTTGTAATCATTGGTCTGTTATTCATTTTCCAATTTTTATTTAGTATAAGATAGTCTATCAATTTTCAGGTTTAAATGAAGGAATAAAAATACTTCTAAAAGTTCTTCTGGACTACTGTATATATTGAGCATCCTTAATCTGAAATGCTTTTCAAGATGGGCACTAACTGGCATGATGATACCTAGCTACCTCCTTTGAATGATTTAATAGTTACTTAACTGTTCTTTCCTTTCAGTTTAAAAACAAACTCTGTACCTCATTTTTAAGTAGGATTATTTGATTCTCTAGTCTAACTTCTTGAGTTCTTTATATATATTGGATACTAGTCCTCTATCAGATGTAGGATTGGTAAAGATCTTTTCCCAATCTGTTGGATGCTGTTTTGTCTTTTGACAGTGTCCTTAGCCTTACAGAAGCCTTGCAATTGCACGAGGTCCCATTTGTCAATTCTTGATCTTAGAGCTTAAGCATTTGGTGTGCTGTTCAGGAAATTTCCCCCTGTGCCTATGTGTTCTAAGCTCTTTTCCACTTTATGTTCTATTAGTTTCAGTGTACCTGGTTTTATGTGGAGGTTTTTGATCCACTTGGACTTGAGCTTGGTACAAGGAGATAGGAAAGAGTCCACCCCAAAGATGCTCCAACATATAATAAGGACACATGCTCCATCATGTTCATAGCAGCCTTATTTATAATAACCAGGAGCTGGAAAGAACCCAGATGTCCTTCAGCAGAGGAATGGATACAGAAAACTGTGGTACATTTACACAATGTGTTACTACTCAGCTATTAGAAACTATGACTTCATGAAATTAGTAGGTAAATGGATGGAACTAGAGGCTATCATCCTGAGTGAGGTAACCCAGTCACAAAAGAATGAACATGGTATGCACTCACTGATACTAGCCCCAGAAAGCTCTGAATACCCAAGAAACAATACCCAAAGAACAATTCATAGACATTATGAAGCTCAACAAACAAACAAACAAAAAATAACCCTCCCTCCCCTAAAAAAATAAAATAAACCCTGATGTGGTGTAAAATTTCACAACTGCTCTCATGTGACAGTTCATAATCAAAGTATAAGCACATTGAAAATATTGCATAAAATTATTTGTAGGCTATACATACCAGGATTATATGGACAGTAAGAGAATTTTGTATTGAGACTGTCCACAAAGAATCTTGTTATATATGTACAAATATGTTAAAAGTTTTAGATCTGTACTTTGAACCACATCTGGTCCCAAGTGTTTTAGATAAGGCATACTCATCCTGTACACATTTCATTTATTTAAAATTCATACTCAGGTGTAGCATTGAGACATTTTGAGTTGAAGTCATGAATGTTGCCCATTAGGAATTTGTTGCTATTTACATTTTGGAGAACCATCTCTTCCAAAGCAGTGTTTATATTGGGTTATATATATATATAGTATCTGAACATCTCCTAGTCCACATGGTTTTTTATTATTATAAATAGGAGTTACATATTTTTATCAGCAACAGCTATATAAAAATCTGTTTTTAGATCATTTCTATTACTTCTGACTACTCCACTTTTTCTTTTCCCAGTCAACACTTCTACAGCAGCAACAGTCATCTGATTTCTTAGATAAGGTTTTTCTAGTCTATAATTGTATGTAAATGGTTTTCTACAATATATACTTGTTATGTTGAATTTCTTTGACTTCATGTAATATTTGGTCTATGATGTTTCTTATATTCGTATCCATTTTTATAATTTCTGAGTAGTATTGCTGATAGATTGTTATGCTTCAACCTAATTTTCACTTGCGACTATTAGAATAAAACTGGCATTTTTATACACAGCTGTTTATGGAAATAGCATTGGCTCTCTAAATTTTCACTATATTTTCTTTAGTTCTAAATATGCATTTTATATATTGTTTTCTAGTAAGGTCAGATACTTATAAGCCTAGATTCATGCAAAAGAAAATAATTTACTTAAGATATTTTTAAATTTAAGAATGAGAATACCAAGTTTATTAATTGGCTTCCCTGGTACCCTTGCTTACTCTTATTACAAACAGCTGCTTGTTGGTACCAGTTACTTCCTTTTTCCATTAGAATTCATCTGTACAGATTCCCCCCTTCCCCACTTGCATGAGTATATGGAATTAACTGCCTTACTCTAGTTATTTGCAGTTGTATTTAGAGACCTTATTTTTTTTTCCTTTGGAAGAAGAGAAAAATATTTGATCAAATATATCATGATACTTCTTAGATAAACAAGACTTAATTATAAATGGTTTAACTATTTGAGAAGAGACATAAACATTGTAGTCTACAATGGTTTTTAAAAGATGATAGTAGAAAAAGTAATTGTGTGTCAAATGTTAAATTGTATGATTATGACTGGCGATATTAAGTTAAAACTGCACTGCTATGCTCACCCACCCAGTGCCTCTGATGCTTCTTTCTATAAATATGCCTTTGAAACTGAGAGCTTTGATCCTGTTGCCAAAATAATGTAAGATCCTAGAAGTTTTCTAATTATAAATGACAGTATTTTAATTTCATTGTACTACCTCTCTGTCCTTCTAGTCTTAGCACAAGTGACTTGATCACTACAAGTTGCAGGATTGAAATAAGCATATATCACATCATCTTTAGTTGTTGTGGGGAAACCACAGCTGTTCTTCTGTCAGACGATTAGTTTTTCCAAAGCCCACTCAAGTTACCCCCTTCTTTATTCTGTGCCTGACCAAATGATTCAAGTCACCTGTTTAAAGGCAGTCTAGTAGAAGTAGAAATTTCCTTTCTCAAACAGGACTTAAAGTTTTAAAACTTTCAGAGAAAGCTCTTGGTAGAAGAGGTAAGGAATTTGGAATTCAGTTTTACATCTCTTGCTGAGCTTTCATAGGGTTGCACACTGTGAGCAGTTTAATATTAATTACAGAACATATATGCAGGCAGGGCAAGTGCGATGGTAAAGATTGTGCTTTAAAGGCATTTTTGACAGCTTTTAATTTGGGGTTGTCACACAAAGGGAGTTTTATGCTGCTATTTTGCATTCTTAAAATTCAAAATCTCTACCTCTAGATGGCAGCACCAGATACTTTTTTTCCTGTTTGAGGCCAGCTTTAAAAAGTTCCAGTATAAGTAGTAAAACTTTCAAGTTTAATAAAACTTTGAAATATTCTGAGTCTATGGTTGAATTGCTTTAGTGCTGAGTAAGTTTGGGACTTGCTGCAGTCTGGGTTTTCAAGTTGGCTAAAAGGATTTGGGACCCTCCCTTGCGCCCCTGCATAGTGTGTCAGCTTCACCCAAGTAAGCCTTCTTCAAGTGTGCCTGTCGTATGTATAATTTTCCTTTCAGGAAAACCACTTGTTTAATGTTTTTATGTTAAAGACAATGCACAAAGAATGTTGCATTCCTGATATTGTAATGTTAATTGCAGTTTATTTTGCTTTTGTGTTATTAAAAATTATCAAGCATCATAGCTAAGCAAATGCAAGATTGAAGCTTTTTTTCTTTGAAACAGTTCAGCCTGAGAATAAGTCTGAAGTAATTAACTATCTCAGATGGCCTAGTTACTGCCATGGGAAAATAATGAACATTTCTGGAAGTCAACATTTAAAGTAGATACTGAATAAGGCTTTTTTCCCCCTCACAGTCAGATATTTTTTGGATGTTCCTCTAAGTATCAAATAGACCATGTACTTTTCTGGTTAATTCATCAGGCAGACAGGCAGGCAGCAGGCAGGCAGGCAGGCAGGCAGGCAGGCAGACAGGTAGACAGCAGGCAGCAGGCAGGCAGGCAGTCAGGCAGGCAGGCAGACAGGCAGGTAGGCAGGTAGGCAGGCAGGCAGGCAGGCAGGCAGGCAGGCAGGCAGGCAGGCAGGCAGGCAGGCAGGCAGGCAGGCAGGCAGGCAGGCAGGCAGGCAGGCAGTACAGTCTTTGAGTGTACTTGTCCAAGTACTCAGGTGTGCCACATCAACCTAGGCTGTTCGAGGAGGCTAAGGAACAGCCCTTGGTCAGTTGTGTACCTGTACTACTCAGCATGGTTTTGTTCCTTTATTTTTAACTATATAAGCTTGCTGTTTAGAAAACTCCTGTCCCCTACCTCTCCTTTAAAGTTAAAATTAGCATTGGAAATTGGTTAATAATTATCAAACAGAATAGTTACAGCTGCTTACTCCTAAATGCAGATTAATTAACATATTTTGTGAATATCCTCTTGTATTCACAACTAAAAATTAATGAATTAGGAGCATTAATCTGTTACTGTAGATAACAAACATATGAATGTGGTTTCTCACGTTTAGTTCCTTTATCCTCTTGAACGTTAAGTATGAGGATGTCTATTCTCTATAGTTTGCTTGTTTGTTTTTTCTAAGAGGTTAATAACTTGTAAACTAAAAGTGATGGCCTTGGCATGGGCCATTTGCCATATATCACAGTAACTTACATCACTCATTATATGGAATGTTCTGAAAAAATATTTGAAAATTTTTCTTTTATGCTGTCATATTAGGCAATACTTTAGTTTCTATGAGGCATAGTATTAACTTCATGTGTAGTATTTCATGTGATAGTCTACATTACATTGTATCCACTTATTACTTTGTGTTGTAGTTAAGTATGGTTTTATTAAGTGTTTAATATCCATTAAGCACCACTGAACTAGGCTTATTCTTTTTTTTTATCTCATTTGAAGTTCAAAGCTATGTGTCTGGTGACACCTCCATATTGTGGGTGAGAAAACTGAGGCTCCACATGATAGTCATGTATTCTTTGCACTGTGCTATGCTGAAATAGATTGTCTCAAGAAGTTCATAATTACGATGTGTAACTTCCTAACAAAAGAGATTATAGGGGTTTGTTAAATCCAAGGAGTGGAATTTGACAGATAGGCTTTGAACAGGGGAAAATTAAATTGGTAAGAATGTTTCATTTCTTTAAATAGTTCATGGAAACAAGAGTGTATACACTATACCTAGGTTTATTTATTGTGTTGTCTCAAATGAAATGTAGAAATTGCATTTGGCTTCAAGATTGTTGAGTGTATGTGGCTCTATGAGATATGTAGATCCATCATTTTGTACGTTTTAAGTTTATGAATTTCAGACACACAGAGAATATGATGTTATACTTTGTCTCCGATGCTGCTACTGAATTATAACCACTGAATTAGATTGCGACATACATGCTGTTAACTGTAGAGCCAAGATGAAATCAACCACTGCATTGAAATCAAGGTTTGCTGTTGTGTCTGCATTTGAAGGAGTCAGAATGTCAGTGAACCTATTTTCTTTAATGGGATTTTTGTTCTGTTTTCAGTTTTAATGGTTGCATTTTATTTGAAGAGAATTTATTAATATCATGGTGTAATTTGAGTTTTTGTGTAACTGGAGAAAAGTCCTATGAAATGCTTTGGAACCCACATATGCAATGACATGTTTCTACATTGTGTTGTTAGAGTTACTTGTTTAATTCATCCTCTCTAATAAACAGAAATAGTTTGTCCACGTGATCTTGAGTTCACTTTTTTTTTTTAACCTTTGTATATACAAATTTGGAAACCATTATTTTTTGTTAGAATTTACTTTGGGCATATTTTGTTTTGGGTGAGTACTATTAAATTTGTTTTTCTTTTGCTTGATAGGACTTGACTCCACTCAATTTAGAGTTCATCAGTATCACAGAGATGAAGAGAATGATGCTCTCCTTGGTGGTCCAGCACAACTAACTGATGAAGAGAAATACAGGGATTGTGAAAAATTCAAATGCCTTTGTCCTTCATGTGGAACTGAAAATATTTATGATAATGTATTTGAAGGCTCGGTTAGTTATTCCATTTTATTTCTGTCTGTCATTTTGTTTGGAAACTAGTACAGTATGCCCTTCCTTACACTTTGGAGAACACACACACACACACACACACACACACACACACATTGAATATATAAAGGTAATCTAGATGTTTCATTTATGTCTGTAAAGAATTTTCGCCATATGAGTTCTGTTTTCATAACTTCATTTCTGCTGAGAAATGCTTCATTGAATGTGCTTTAATCATTGTTTTTGCTTTCATAGAGTGCTTGACCTTTTTTAAAAATGGACTCTCTTCAAAATTCTCATTATCTCAAAATATTTTATTAGAACTCCTTAATTAGTAGCCCATGTTTTCCTATTACCAACCCCCAGTTATTTAAACCGTGCAATACCCGGGTTTATCTTAAATCAAATTAAAAAGTATTAGGTGTTTGGGAAAGGTTTTGTTTGTCTTTACATGTCCTTCTTACCTTTTTTTTTAAAAAAACAAACATACTTTTAAATTGTTTTACTTGTGGTGTTTCCACATCAGACATTTTAAAAAATCACAAGGAGACATTCCTGTCAAGGAGTACTGCCAAAAATGTATCATTGACCTTGGATCAGAACTTGAAACTTGGCCAATTCACTTTATTTCACTGCGGTGTTAAAAGTGTGCTAGCCTTTGGCAAATGAGTAGGCAGCAGAACTCTAAAACCTTGAAAGTGAAGGGAAATATATCCTTTATCTAAATTAAAAGTAATTATTTTAAGTTAATTTGGACAAACAGCAGATGTTTTGCATTTTTTGAATCAAAACAAAGCAGCTTTTGGAAGCAAGTGCAAGGAAGAGGCAGACACAGATCAGCAGTACTTGCTAAATCCTTGAGTTTTGCTTCATTACAGCTGTAAATAAGATAGTTAATTGCATGGATGCTTGACGACTTGCAGATGGGCTAACTGGAAGAGCGATGTCAAGCTCCGAAATCTCTTCCACCTGGAATTGCTTAGCTTGTCGGGTAGGGTTATACAGCAGATTGGAGCAGGAAACCAACCAAGATGTTTAAGTATCCAGAAGGAAAACAAATGCTCCAGAAACCCCAACAGTTTTTCTACATCTTATATTTGTTTTGTCTTTGTTTAAAACAAACTGATACAATAGAATGTTTCTCCAACTGCTAATAGTTACTCGTCCAAAGTTATTCTCTTCTTGAAGTTTCCTTTCCCAAATAATTTCAAATCTCTTAAGGCTCAGTAATTTTCGATTTGACAATCTTATGATAAATGAGATTGCTTTTGTAGTACAGCACTTTTATGTTTCAGATTTTTTTTTTTTCGCTTAAATTTCAGGTGAGGCAGTAACAGCAAACTGATGTATTATAAGTAGTGACTTCATGGTTTTCCTTTTGACTTTGTAGTTCATTGTGGTGATTGCAGAAGAATAGATGCCATGTACTTCTAATGGGGGTTTTAAAGACAGAAGTAACGGATAAAGTAGAATTAGAAACTCACCTATAAATGTGTTGTGTGCCAAGAAAAAAAGAGAAAGTTTTAGGCATATCCTTCTTTCCGGTAATAACCTTTTGTGTACTTGCTTGTTCTGGCTTCTATAGGGAATGGATATAGAGCCCAGCTTGTATCGTTGCAGTAATATTGATTGTAAGGCTTCACCATTGACCTCTATGGTACAGCTGAGCAACAAATTGATCATGGACATTAGACGTTGCATTAAAAAGTACTATGATGTAAGTATCTATAATAAGACATTACACGCTCCTTTTATTGAAGTTTAATAATTGTTGTATAGGTTTTATTACAGTTGGAAACACTTGGGAAATTCATAGTAAAATACTACCAATAAAATGTGACACACTGTAACATTTTGTTTACATTTGCTTATTCATTTTTGTGTGTATTGGGGGGTGGTACTAGATAATGCCTGTATGGAGGTTAGATGACAACTTGAGGGAGTTGGTTCTCTCTTTCTATCAAGTTGATTCCAAGGGATCACACTTAGATCATCAGGCTTGGTGGTAAGGTCTTAACCAAATAAGCTATCTCACCTGCTCAAAGCATTCATTTTTATTCTAGTAGTATGATACTTTGATTTTTCTCACAAATGTCATATATTTAATTACTGAAGAGGATTAAGATTGAAAGTTTGGTTTTAAGAAAAATGAAAGTGTATTTAGGAATTTTATTTTTATTTTATCTTTGCCTAGATAATTGAATTAAATGGTCACTATGATCTTTGGCTGGAACTGGGAAAATACCAATATTGCCTATCTCCAGCAAATAGAATCATGATGTCATGGGTAATGGTTTTTAGTATGTTGAACACTGCCCAGTACTTTGGGTTCACAGGACAATCTAAGCCAATTTCTTGATTAGTTTTCTAAAGAAATTAAAATTTGAAATTGAAGTGCAAATTAAGATTTCAAAGAGAATATCTCATTTTTATATATATACAATAAAAATCTCAGATGAGTTAAGTAAGCTATCTTTGCTTTTATTCTGAGTTTTTGTTTTGTTTTCTGAAAACATTTCAGATGAATGTATTTTTCTCTTTAAAAATTAAAATTTAAAAAGACTGTATATTTTTCATTTTGTGTGTCATATCATTTGTCATCTAAACAAATTTCTGTCACTTCAAAATTTACTATACATTTTAAAAGGCAGTGTTGAGCTACGCAGAGAAACCGTGTCTTTAAAAACAAATCCAAAGGCTGTGTTGACAAGGCATTTAAAAAAATGTTAAAAGTACTATTAGGTAAGGCCCATGACTTTATGATTCTATACTTTCTACTTACTTGGTAATGAAGATGTAACATAGCATTTTCTTCTTTGAAACACATGTGAAGTAATTTGAAACATATGTTTCACATAGTAATAAATATAACAATATAAAAATTGATATTAGATCATTAAGATGAAGAATGAGAACACAGAGTCTCAGTGTGATTTAGCATGGAATAATTTGTATTTACATTGAAAGAAAAGTAGATTTGCCTGTTTTTAAATACTAATTATGACTACATTTTGGGAAACTCTGCAAAGTTTTAGTGAATAAAGCTGTGCTGGACTTAATGAAGAGCTGGGTGAAAATAAAGGTTATCTAGGGGGTCACATTCTATAGTACATGAAACATTCAGCTCATGAAATGTTAGGCCTTTATTTAGCATGAAGAACCCAAATCAAAACTATTCAGCTTCTCATTTACCGGCCTTATTGAGCAAAGTATAACTCTTGACTCTTGGGACAAATCCTGACTTTTCCATCTGTGTTTAGTCTATCAAAAGCTTCACCATGGAAATGTTAGTGCTAAAAGCAATGCATCTAGTTCCTTTTGTAAGAAGGAGCTATCTGTTTTGACTAAGTTGAGAATAGGAAGAAAAATGATCTGTATAATTAGAATGTATCTAAACTCAAGGATGAATTTGTAATCTAATTGTATGTGGTGGTGGTGGTGGTGGTAATGGCCTTAGTTACAAAAGTATTTTTTTAAGTCAAATAATCTTTTTTTGGAGACCAAGTATTTAAAATGAAGTTTGAGAGCCCTTGCTTTCTCTTATCCACCAACTTTCTCTGTAACAAGCAAGTGAAAGCTTTTTTGCATTTAAGTGCTTACTTGATTGACCTTGTTAAGATGTTTCTGGTTAAAATATCCAAATGTTACTCTTGTGATTAAAGATTGATAGAACTGTTTGTTCTCAAAATTAGAAACTTCTCTAATTTCTGATCCTAATCTTAAGTGACCAGATGGAAGAAAAGTAACTTTATCCTTTCTTTTCATAGTCTCAAGCTGAGGTTGTATATGAACAGTATTTTTCTTAACACATTCATGTCTGTTTTTATTTTTGTTCTCATTTTTTATTAGATACTCTATATTTACATTTGAGATGTTATCCCTTCTCCCATCCCCCTCCCCCTCCACTTGCTTTCACAAAGGTGCACTCCCTCCTGGTCCCCCTCTCCACCCCCATTGCCTTGGCATTCCTCTACATTGGAAAACATGACCTCCCTGGACCAAAACTTCTTATATTGATGCCAGAAACATGAATACTATATTTTAACAGTAAGTGAGAGACAGTTTATTTTCTGTTGTCTTCTGACACCGTGCAACGTTTGACAGCAGAGGGATATGATATTGACATTTTTGGTTAACCAAACTTAAAGTGACACTGTTCAGTGTGATGTCTAATAATTAATTGATGGCAATCTATCTACATACTTATTTAGACAGCAAGCATATTTGAAAAGATATTGAGATAAAATACTGAGATTAAATGAATTTTTTGAAACAGGTTACCAAAATGGCTTCTTCATATTTTGTAATATTAAAAAACACTCACTGAACATAAGAAGCACATTATTGTGGGCCTCAGTTAAGGGTATTATTATATTTATTTTAGTCTTAGAATTACAGCAAGAGAAATCAATGTACACCAAGAAAAGATGTTATTCTGAGAAATGAAGAACTTGGAAGAAAGTTAGGTGGATATAGCATTTGAACAAACCATATAACCTGCCAAGGAATGTAGTTTTAGATTACTATGAAATTAGGTTTCCAAGAAAAAAATTAAAATCACAAAAGTATACTTCTAAACCACATGTGGTTTGGGAAAAAAATGCATCAAATGCTCTTCATTCATGAATAAGTAGTCCTGACTGGATGAGTAAATGTGATGTAACCTTTTCCCAAATGTATGGATCTCAGAATTAACCAGTCTATATCACAACATCATAATATTTTAACACTGACTCCTTTAGTTGTAAGAGATGGTTTTTCTGTTCTATACAGCCATGAGTGTAGGCTTAGAATTCTCATTTTCTTTAACATACAAATCTTAATATGCATAGAAATGTGCAAGATACTGAACAAACACATTTTTTAGTAATATATTAATTTACCTAGGAGAAAGACAACTTTGTATTTTACTTGAAAATGTAGTGAAATCTTAAAAATGACATGGCACAAAAAGCCTTAATTCAAAATTGGTTTCTGCCTTGAGCTGTGTTTGTTACTGTTAATACTGACCTGACATTTTTTTAAATCAGAAGAAGACAGATTAATCTCTAAGCTTTTAAGGATGTTTTTTGAGATTCAAGTTTAGAATGCTAAATGGATAGCATGTCCTCCCTTAAATTTTTTACACACACACAGACACACACACTCACACACAAAGGGAGAGAAGCACTAGCTAATCTAAATTGGGAAATGAAGAGGGCTTTTTTTAAGCATGAAAATTTCATCATCTTGTCAGCTGGCAGAATGCCTGCTGTGTGGATTCACAAAGGCTAAGAATTACACTTTCATGAAATTTTCCTCACTAACTGCCCTGGTTAATTTGAAAGATAACCCACTGTTCTAATTCATTCCTCAATTGGGCGGTGCAGGTTTTATCTTTGATCTGACAAAGCATTTGTGTTAATCGTTTTGGTCCTCCACTAGACACTCTTGGGATTGTGCTTTTACAATAAATGTGTCTGTGATAGCTCTTTAGTCTATTATACTTACAATAGATCCATAGAACTGGTAATTAATTCTCCACTGCTTTGGAAGAATAGGTGTAGCTC
Organism: Micromys minutus; assembly: GCF_963924665.1. Taxonomy (NCBI): domain Eukaryota; kingdom Metazoa; phylum Chordata; class Mammalia; order Rodentia; family Muridae; genus Micromys; species Micromys minutus. The sequence continues at coordinate 40,276,914 of NC_137970.1, read as the reverse complement.
TGTCAAGTACTGCTGGGAAGTTTGTTTAGCTGGTTCATTTCTGAAGTATTCTCCTCAACTGTCCAAAAAAATGAATTTAAGATTGAAATGTTAACTTACCCAGAGGCCTTGCTGATGATTAGGAAGTCCAACCCATTTTAGTACCTAGGAAGGGGGTGATGTGTCCATTTACTATCAGTTACTATGTGACTTGAACCCTTATTTGAAAACTTACATTGAGGATAATATGAGTGGGATTAGTGGGGGTGGGGAGATAGAGACCTAGTCTGTTACCTTGTTACTGCTGCTCTCTATATTTCTCTGTCTTACTTCTTATCACATTATTGTGGAAGAAGTACATTATTATTTTATTTGGGCCATTTTGTATGAGGAATTCAAAAAGTTATGCCCTGAGTATTAATATCAGCCATCAAGCGTGATGTTCTTACACATAAGATTGGCTTGGAATTGCCTTTTATCACAAGCAAAATGATGCCACAACACAATCTTGTTTAAACTGTTGGTTTATAAATATGTACACTCATTTAACATCATGAGCAAACACCATTTATGGTTCCTAACTATTCTTAAGCAAGAGTGATTTTATGAGGAATCCACAGAATGATATTAAGTAAATAAACCTGATAAATGCAAGACAAAATAGCCTTTCCACTTCAGACCCCACCAAATGTGTTACTAACTGGGCACTCGTCACCATTGCTTTTATTTGTTCTGTTTCTGTGGAATGTTACTGTACAGTGCATCTGTTTGAGAGCCGTGCAGTAGCGTTCTCAGTAGTAGTAACTCTGCTGTTCTGCAGCAAATATTCAGTGTTCAATAACCCTCAAAATTTCTCATTTCTTACCTGTGGTGATATGGGCTGATAGTGTTTAGGTTATAGCTTGCAATATGCAGTAGTATCACAGATACATTAGTTCAAAATAGTTTAAACTTTAAGCAGTGGGGGAATTATTCTTTATTTATTTGCTTCTTTATATTAGAACATTTAGAAAGAGTAAATTGAGCTTCTCTTTTTTACAAAGGGACTAACATCATAATTATAAGTGGTAGTAAAGGCTTTCAACATAGAAACAATAGCTATCTCAAAAATTCAGCTTCATGGGCAGCTCGATACTTGCTGCCCAACAGTGCTTAAAGAGAGGCGATTTCTTTAGGAATCCATAAATTCATCTAAAATCTTATTAAAATGAAAAAGAACTTCCTGAGAACAGTTGTTTCTTCTGGTTTCACATCATTCGATTGGTAAGTTAAACAGAAATGAACACCAGCCAAGCCAGTATTCTAACACCAAGCCCATTGATGGAGAGGCACTGTGCCTTCATTTGTGAATGGCTGATTTTTCTTAGATTTTAGTAAGTCAAGCTAGCTTGTTTCAAGTTGAGTATAATATTTTGGAGTAACTTTATGGGGTGTTCACATAATAAAACTAATAATTAGCTTTTATGATAGTTTGGGTAGAGTCTTAGTCTAAGAAAATGCATTACTGTACAAATCTAAGGGAAACCCAGGTCACTCCATCCTCTAAAACATGTTAGATAGGTTATTCTGTACATGAAATTAATCATAGGATATTGTTTGTTACTGCAAAGAAGTTCTAGAAGGCAAATAGGGTTAGATACAACTTGCCACTTGACTTTTTTTCGAAAATAACCAACATTTGTCTGTACTTTCTTTAGTTTTTATTTTATTTAATCTTAAACTGATAGCACCAATTTCTCTTGGTAGGCTCAAAACTGGAACATGATCCTATGGAACTAATAGGAGATTCACACTACATTTGGAGGGTTCAAACACAGAATAAACATTAAAAATTGTCAGTTCTCATTATGGCCACCCAGCAGTTGGCTGGTCCACTTGTGTTGAACCTCGACCTTTAGCAATGCCTGATGCAGTTTACCTCTGTAGGGAAAATTGGGGGATTTTTGAAATGCTGAGGAAATGCCATAGCTGTCAAATATATGACAACAACCAGGGAAACCCAGAAAGCCGATGTGCCTAAGCAGTAGAATTCCTTTCTTCAGTGTGATTCCTCTCACCTTGTCTATTTAGAAAAAACTCAACTTAGAATCTAACTCCAGTCACCTATAGCTACTATCTTGTAAAGTAAGAAACTGAACCAGAACAGATTTTATTTAACATTTCAAAAGTGAGACTTTTCACACCACTGACCTTTTTGACTTCAAGGAACAAAGTGGAACTATCAGTTCTCTGCTGTGCCTGTCAACAGAATGAGAAGTGAGCAATGGCTGTCTTTCACATTCAGTTTGTATGTACATTATGATCCACAAGTGAAATCATACCTTTACAGATAGTGGCTGAATTTACAGATGAGGCTATCTAGCATAGTTTTGCATTAAATGGAATGATCTCATGTCTGTTTAGGAGAGAATCAATTTATTGCTTTTCCAAGGCACTATAGAAAAATTCTCAAAGTCTCTCTCTCTCTCTCTCTCTCTCTCTCTCTCTCTCTCTCTCTCTCTCTCTCTCTCTCTCTCTCTCTCTCTCTTTCTCTCTGTGTGTGTGTGTGTGTTCACTTATTTTTTTTAATAGATAAGTATTGGTTTGTTTTGAGCTCATCAAGGAAAGGCTGTACCACACACCCTTAGAGCATCTATACTGTCAACAAAACATTTTGTAAAGCAGTATATATATTATACTCACAATTTTCTATGGCTTTTTCTTTATGCCATAATATAATTTTTCTATCTGTTTTCCTTGTTAAAGGGGCTTCTCCTTCAGGCAATAAAGGTGCTCCAGGGTTTTTAGATATTAGAGGAATGATGCTTTTCAGGTGCTGCTGAAAACTGAATAGGGCTACAGTCTAAAATAAAAATGACATTACTCAGGATTTGTGTTTATCCGTACACTTAAGGATTTAAAGACCGTGCAGTCTATAGATGAGACTTTAAACTACAACTTTTCATTTAGTGATGTAGTAATGTTCCAGATGTATTGGAACAGAAGTTCTCCACATGGGGGTCGAAGTACCCTTCACAGGGATTGCCTAAGACCATAGAAAACACAGATGCTGACTTTGCAGTTCATAAAATTAGCAACACAAAGGACTATATTAAAGGCTCTCAGAATTAGGGAGTTTGAGAACCACTACTTTAGAAAGATCCAATGAAGACTTTTTTTTTTAATTGAACAACTTTATTTTAAAAAACAAAGATAATTGTACAGATTTTAAGCATTTTTGCATAAAAGTATACAAATACATTTTTGTCAGTACTTGTTTTTTTTTAAAGGTTTGATAGTGTGCATTAAGATCTTACTAGTTACAATCAACATAAAGTACATGTAAAACAAAATGTAACCTGGAATTAGTCAAAGTTTTCTTGATGTGTAAAGATGATTTTTCATTTTCTTTTTTTTTCTTGAACTTCATATAGTCTGTGAGTTGTTTCTGGGGTTAGCATCCCACTATCAGTGACTGCATATTATGTCTGTTCTTTTGTGACTCGGTTATCTCACTCAGGATAATATTCTCTAGATGCAACCATTTTCTTAAGAATTTGGTTAAGTCATTGTTTCTGATAGCTGAGCTCTGTTTGGTTTAGGAACGAGGGTTATTGTAGCCTCAAAAAATGAGTTAGGTAGTTTTCCATCTGATTCTATTTTGTGGAATAGTTTGGAGAGTATTGTTATTAGGTCATCATTAAGTGTCTGATAGAATTCTGCACTGAACCCATCTGGACTTGGGCTTTCTTTGGTTGGGAGGCTTTTGATGACTGCTTCTATTTCTTTTGGTGTTATGGGATTATTCAGATGGTTTACCAGGTCCTGGTTGAAGGTTAGTATCTTGTTCCTCCAGATTTTCCAACTTTGCTGTGTATAGGCTTTTTTAGTAGGATTTGATGATTTCTTGAATTTCCTCACTTTCAGTTATTATGTCTCCACTTTCATTTCTGATTTTGTTAATTTGGATACTCTCTTTGCCCTCTAGTTAATCTGGCTAAGGGTTTATCAATCTTGTTAATTATCTCAAAGAACCAGCTCTTGGTTTTGTTAATTCTTTGAATGATTCTTTTTGTTTCTATTTGGACAATTTCTGCTCTGAGTTTCAATATTTCTTGCAATCTACTTCTCTTGGGTGTATCTGCTTCCTTTTGTTCTAGAGCTTTCAACTGTGATATCAAGTTGCTAGTGTCTGCTTTCTCCAGTTTCTTTTTGAAAGCACTGAGAGCTATGAGTTTTCCTCTCAGTGCTTTCATTGCATGCCATAGATTTGGGTATGTTGTGTTTTCATTTTCATTAAATTCTGGAAAATCCTTAATTTCTTTCTTTATTTCTTCTTTGACCCTGCTATCATTTAAAACATTGTTTAGTTTCCATGTGTATATGGACATTTTGTTGTCTTGTTGTTATTAAAGATCAGCCTTAGACCATGATGATCTGAGAGGATACATGGGAGTATTTCAATCTTCTTATATCTGTTGAGGCTTGTTTTGTGACGGATTTTATAGTCAGTTTTAGAGAAGGTGCCATGAGGTGCTGAGAAGAAGGTGTATTCTTTTGTTTTAGGATGAAATATTCTGTAGATGTCTATTAATTCCAGTTGGTTCATAGTCTCTGCTAGTTTTGCAGTGTCCTTGTTCAGTTTCTGTTTCCATGATCTGTCCATTGGTGAGAGTGGGATATTAAAGTCTCCCACTATTATTGTGTGGGGTGAAATGTATTTTTTGAGCTTTAGTAGGGTTTCTTTTATGAATGTGGGTGCTCTTGTATTTGGAGCATATGTTAAGGATTGGGAGTTCCTCCTGACAAATTTTCCCTGTAATGAGTAAAAAGTGTCCTTGCTTATCTTTCTTTGATAACTTTTGGTTGAAAATTTACTTTATTCGATATTAGAATAGCCACTCCAGCTTGCTTCTTGGGACTGTTTGCTTGGAAGTTTTTTTCCCACCCTTTTACTCTGAGATAGTGTCTGTCTTTGTCTCTGAGATGAGTTTCCTGTATGCAGCAAAAGGCTGGATTTTGTTTATGTATCTAATCTGATAGCCTATGTCTCTTTATTGGGGAGTTGAGTCCATTTATGTTAATAGATATCAAGGAATAGTTGTTTCTGTTTCCTGCCATTATTGCTTTTGTGGGTTGAGTTGTGTTTGTGTCTTTTTCTTCTTTTGGTTTTCTTGTTTAGGAGTTTTCTTGTTTTTACTAGGCTGTATTTTCCCTCATTGTATTGGGTTTTCCACCAATAATTCGTTGTAGTGCTGGGTTTCTGGTCAGATATTGTGTGAATTTTGATTTGTCTTGAAATATCTTCGTCTCACCATCGATGGTGATTGATAGTTTTGCTGGGTATAGCAGCCTGGGCTGGCACTTGTGCTCTCTTAAGGAGTGCATGATGTCTGTCCAGGCTCTTCTAGCTTTCATAGTCTCTGTTGAGAAATCGGGTGTGATTCTGATTGGTCTGCCTTTATATGTTACCTGACCTGTTTCCCTTATTGCTTTTAGTATTCTTTCTTTACTTTGGGCACTTGGTGTTTTGACTATTATGTGTCGGGAGGTATTTCTTTTCTGGTCCAACCTATTTGGAGTTCTGAAGACTTCTTTTATGCTTGTGGTCATCTCATTCTTGAGGGTAGGGAAGTTTTCTTCTACGATTTTGTTGAAGATATTTACTGTGCCTCTTAGTTGATATTCTTCGCCCTCTTCTATTCCTATTATCCTTAGGTTTGGTCTTCTCATTGTGTCCTGGATTTCCTGGACATTTTGGGTTAGGAGCTTTTTGGTTTTTGCATCTTCTCTGGCTGTTTTGTCTATGTTTACAATGTTGTCTTCTGCCCCCGAGATTCTCTCTTCCATCTCTTGTAATCTATTGCAAATGCTTGCTTCTGTGACTCCTGATTTCTTTTTTATGTGTTCTACCTCTAGGGTTATCTCTTTTAGTGTTTTCTTCATTGTGTCAATTTCCGTTTTAAATTCCCTCTTCCATTCCTTTGGTCTCTTTGGTTGTGTTTTCCACTAGTTCTTTGAGTTCTTTGAGTGTTTTTCTTGTTTCCTCTTTAAAAGCTTCTGAATCTTTGTGCTTTTCCTCCCGTTCTTGTTTAAGTATCTCTATCAGCATCTTGAGGTATGATTTCAGGTCTGCGTCTTCTTTTTCTGCAGTGTTTGGCATTCTGATGTTTGCTGTTATTGGAGAGCTGGGTTCTGGTGTTGCCAGGTTGTCTTGTTTTCCTTGGGATATCCTCTTTCCCTTTCCTCTTGCCATTTTGCTCTCAGTGATATGTTCTTGCGTTTCCCTTGTATCTGGTCTGTGTACCTTGATCTCCACTGGTCCAGGTTGCAGATGGGTCGGGCTCTGTTCTGCACCCTGAAGTTGCTGCCAGGTGGAAACAGAAGTTCCAAAGTTCTGTTCCTGGTCCCTGGATCAGGCAGGACAGGGCGGGAGTGCACTTTCCGTGTGCACTCCACAGAGATCTCTCTGCTCCCTGGCTGCCTAGATCTCCTACTCACCAGTTTTTCAGCCTTTATGAGCTGCCGGTCCGGGTGGCAGATGGGCCGGGCTCCAAAATATAATTTTTAAGTGCTGGGTGTTGGTAGCAGTTAGTTTTAATCCTAGCACTTGGGAGGCAGAGGCAGGAATATTTTGTGAGACTAAGAAAAGTCTGTTATTTATATTGTAAGCTCCAGGCCAGCCAGTGCTACTTAATGGGACCCTATCTGAAAAAGGGCCCTTTTTGTTTAAAAAAATAAAACTTCATCAATAATTTAGTAAAAGCAGTTTTATTGTTTTATATATTTTTAAATTTAATTTTTACTTATCTTAGAATATAGCTGAATTCTCATATCTTTTTCAGCAGCTCATATATTTTGATTTGCTATTTGTTTGTACAGAAAATTTTGTTTCACCCAGAAATATCGTGGGGAAAGAAGCCCTTGAAAAAAAAAAGTTGACTACAGACATTTTTTATTGTTCACTACACCAAATCTTAAACCAAAGTATTTTTTAAAAATGTTTGGGGTGGGTATGTATATGTGCTTATATAGATAAGTACTAGTGTAGATGGGTGCACATTCACATGTGTGCTAATGCATGTGTAGGCCAGAAGTCTGTGTTGGGTTTATTTTCTTCATTAGCTTCTTTACCTTATTTCCTAGAGAACAGGGTTTCTCCGTGGATCTGGAGTTTGCTGGTTTAGCTAGACTGGCTGACCACCAAGCCCTGGGGATCCTCCTTTGTTCCTCTCCCCACTGCTAGGATAACAGGAATGCTTGCCATCCTGCTCAGCTGTTTTACATGGGTGCAGGGGTCAAACTTGTATACTACTTACACAGTTAATACATTACTGACTGAGCTAACCTCTTGGACAAGGTCGTTTCTTAAAGGTTACTCACAACATTGGATATTAAATCATGTCTTTCATATTCTTATGTTATAATAGATTTACAGTAAATATGTTACTGTCTTAAACTTGAGGGGATTATGCACAATTTTGTAACATGGAATGATTATTTAGAAAATGTTGGTTCAGTGTCTTATAACTGTTTTCCAATGTTGATATATATTGAAGTGCAGTTTTTGAAAATCAGATGTGTTAATCAGCCTCATTATAAAAGCTTTTAAATATTGGGACACTATAGTAATATCCAATAAAATGCATTGAATACTGGGATTTTATCATTGGTAATACTGTCAGTTGATTTTTGTTGAAGTGACAGGCTCAGTTGGTTCATTTTTGAGAAAATGTCTGCTAGGTGCTTAGGTCTGGATAACCATAGTTTGTCTATTGCGAACTCAACCAGTTTTACAAGTGGTGTTTTCAGTTGTATTCCTGCTATATAGAATTAGAAGTACATATTTATTTGTTCTAGTATTTCTATAATTCAGAAAGTTATGTTTAGGGCGTACTCATGCTACTACCTAGTACATGACTATTTGTCATATAACACTCAACAAACTAGTTTTTTCTTAAAAAAAGAAAGTTAAAAGTCCATCATTCAATTCTCAAGAAAGTGTGTGTATGTGTGTGTATGCACGCGTGCGTGTGCTCATGCACATAGTGCTTAAGGCTTTTGTCATAAATCTATATACTGGTACAAACATTTAACCTCATAATACTGTCATGTTTTTAAAGAATATCTGCTTATGGTATGCTGTTACTTTTGTAAAAGTTCATACATTTGTTTGAATTTATTAGGTTTCTAAAAACAATTTGGCAAGTGACAAAAATTTACACCTGAATGCTGAAAGTTGTAGGTGGTTTTTAATTTTCACATGGATTTTTCCTATTTAAATATTTTACAATAGGTATTTATTATATTAATTAAAATAATAAAGTTCATTAACAAGGAAATATAAAAGGGTGATTTCATTTTGCTAATGAGTTCTAGACATCTTAATACTGTCCAGTCATTTCTGTTTTCTAAAAATTTATGGAAGACATGATAGTGCAATATAATACAATATTTAAACATTGATTTTTTGAGAATGGTGTGCGATGTGTTTTGATTATATTCATCTTCCTTCACGTAGCTCTTCCCAGGTGAGATAAATTATTAGTGCAGTAGACGGCTTGTCAGTCTTAATAACGGAACATTTTTTTTCAGGAATGTACAAATATCTTTATTCAAAAATAGAAAATAAATTATCTATAGGCATGGACAGGAAACCTTTATATATTGTTGATGGAAACCAGTAAATGATAGTTATAGTGATCAGCCAGCCAGCTAGCCAGTACTGTTTTCATTTGTTTTCTTCAAATGACTTCTTTAAGGTTATCAATGATGAATTCATGGAACATTTTTAAGAACACTACATATAGACTTTTTCATTACACTATCTTTTTTTTAAGGCAGGGTATCATTCTATAGCTCTGCTTGGCTTGGTTTTTCACTATGATGACCAAGCTGTCTTTGAACTCATAGAGATGCACTTGTTAATGTCTCCCAAGTGAAGTTCCACCACACCTTAGCATTTCTCTTATATCATTTGTTTCCTTATCTATTTTTCAGACTAAGATGGTCTGTCTTGGCCATGATTGCATGTTGAATCACCTGAGCAGGTGATTTATTTCTTTTTGTTTTATTTTTAGAGTATCTGTTGATAGGGCTTTATCCGGAATGTTACTAGAATTTATGTGGTAAATTCTCTCATGTGAGAGTAAAACTGGTGAGGTTGCCAGCATCCATGCATAACTAGGAAACATTCTTAATTTACACTAAACCAGAAATGGATTACTATTGGTGCAGTAATGGTAATAGCTCTCCTTAATATTACCATAATAAAAATAAAATTGAAATATTTCTGTAAAAGGTTCGTCTGGCAATGTTAACATCACAGGTTGACACTACTCACATATTAACACAAGTTGAAACAGATCCATGCTGGTGTTAGAAAATAATCTTGTCCTAGTACTAATCAAGATTCACAGGACTCACCTCAGATTATAGGGTTTTGTTTGTTTGTTTAAAGCAAAGTGCATACAGAGGTTAAAACAATTTTTAAGACAAAAAAATTGTCTTATTTTGTGATCCCAACAACAAACTCAAAGTCTGTGACAAGTAAAGGCTCCAATAAACTGTCTTATGAATATTTTTGGTATAGTTATACAGAAAGTTGAGTTCATTTGAAACCTTCAGAAAAGTTTCTCTTATTCATCAAATAGTGCTTGTTATGGTTTAACGTTTTTATAAAATGTGTGCATTGAATTACTTGTCATCCAAGCATAGCAAGTATTCCTTACCACTTATCATCAAGGACTTTAACTGTATATCTTCTTCAACTTTCTTGAATGTTCCCCACAAATCTCTTTGTAGTGATTTTTTTTTTTTTTTGCCATTGACTATCTTAGTTGAAGTTGATAGTGATTTGACATTGCCCATTTCACCCCTGTCAAATGACACTGAAGAGAATGATTTGATACCCCCATGACCTAGTGACCCAAGTGAAACGAAACCTGTATCAAAAGCAGGAAATCTACCTCCAAAAGAAGGAAGTCTACTGAAAGGAGAAAAAAAACAAGCTAGCACCGCAGCTTGTAGTTCCATGGGGACACCGTTGGTTACCAAAAAAGCTATCAAATGTTTTTTTTTTAAAGAAGTCAAGTGAAAATTTCCACCAAAAAAACTTCCCTGAAGTTATCATCTGGGCTCCAGAATGTGAAGCCAATCTCAAATGGACTGTCAAAATGACATCCACTTCCACCTCCTCCACCATTTCATCTTTCTTAGCTGTATTTGTCATAGATGACTTGTTTTTATCCTGTATGTAACACCTTGTATCCCTCAGGTATTTGTCAGAATGTCTGCAGATTCTTCTTTTATTTTTCATGATTTTTATACAAGTGCCATTTAAATGGCTGTTTACAATATGATTTTTAATATTCTTAGGTTAGGCATGTTTCTGCATGCCCAGAACTTAATAGTATTCCATCATGTTTTAACAAACTGTTGCAACAAACCCGAGGATGCATCTCACACTGCTCTGGCACAGCTAAGTTGATGATGGTGGTGGCAGTGGTAGCATCTTCTTTTGCTTTCTTTTCTCTTTTTTTTTCTCCCTCACTCTCAAATTTTAGTTTGTGTTTCTTCCTTGCTGCTTGGAAAATATGCTTATCTTTCCTTTTATTTAGTAGGATGCTTTGTGTAACCTGAGTAGTGCGTAAGAATGTTACTTCTTAACAGCAAAGGGTTTTTACAGTCCTGTTTATGTAGTTTCTCTTAGCTGGTAGTTGTTATCTTTTTCTTGTTGATATTATATCTAAATAGCCAAAGTATTTTGAGAAAGCCTTATGTTTGTCTTTTTTGTGTGTTCTTTTTCCCTAGACTTGGCATGCACAAAGTACACTCTTCCAGAAAAAAAAAAGTGATGAGACCTGGTTAGCTTTTCCTCCCATCAGTTATGTTTATTGATCACATACTCACTGGAACTGGTAACAGGTTAAGAGAAATCAGTATAAGTACCAAAGTGGATTATAATAGAATGTCAAAATCAGACTTACAAAAGAATCCTTGGGAAAGTTTATCTCATCCTATGTTCTTAGCAGTTTGAACCTCTTCTCTTCCATATCTAACTAGTGACTATGTTGTACCTAATGAACTGGTAGAAGATATACTTCAACAGCTAGGAGCTCCTTATAAGAATTGGGTAGCCTTGCTTGATTTCAAAGAACCTGTGTTTACTATTTAATATATAAAAATGACTGTTTTCTCATTTAATAGCTTAAATATGTTGGCACAATTGTGGTACACAGTCTCATTTCTGTTTTGAAGTTGCCAATAGAAGCAACTCCAGGAAGGCTAGAGCAAAGGGCATGAGTGTAGATGATGGTTTTGGTTGGACCGTTAATTTAGTTGGTAAAACAGCTGTACTGCCCTCCCTTTATCAGGTAGAATGAAATATAATATATAGGACTTGACTTTTTTTTTGAGAACTTGATAAAATTTACAAATGGTTTGCTTATATATCCTCATTTTTTTAACTTAACAAAAATACATATAAAAATGGCAGTTTCAAATGTTTTCAAAGTTTAGTTATCAACATATGTGAAAAAAACAGTCATTTTTATAGACGGTTTATAGTGCAACCTGCAATGAAAACATCCAGGGTAACTCTCCATTAAGAAGAAACATGAGGGAGCCAGGTAGCAGAGAGATCTCTGCGGAGTGCGCACAGTAAGCGCACCGGCAGCCCTGCCTGATCCAGGGACCAGGAACACAACTTTGGAACTTCTGTTTCCACCCAGCGGCGTCTTCAGGGTGCAGAACAGGGCTCAGCCAATCTGACACCTGGACCAGTGGAGATCCAGGGACACAGGCCAGGTACAAGGGAAGGCAAGAATATATCACTGACAGCAAGATGGCAAGAGGAAAGCCAAAGAGTATGTCCCAAGGAAACCAAGACAACCTGGCAATACCAGAACCCAGCTCTCCCATAACAGCAAACATCGGAATACCAAACACTCCAGAAAAAGAAGACGCAGACCTGAAATCATACCTCAAGCCGCTGATAAGGATACTTAAACAAGAACGGGAGGAAAAGCAAAAAGAATCAGAAGCTTTTAAAGAGGAAACAAGAAAAACACTCAAAGAACTAGAGGAAAACAGAACCAAAGAGATGAAGGAATGGAGAAAGGAATTTAAAACGGAAATTGACACAATAAAGAAAACACTAAAAGAGATAACCCTAGAGGTAGAACACCTAAAAAAGAAATCAGGAGTCACAGATGCAAGCATTTCCAATAGACTACAAGAGATGGAAGAGAGAATCTCGGGGGCAGAAGACAACATTGTAAACATAGACAAAACAGCCAGAGAAGATGCAAAAACCAAAAAGCTCCTAACCCAAAATGTCCAGGAAATCCAGGACACAATGAGAAGACTGAACCTAAGGATAATAGGAATAGAAGAGGGAGAAGAGTATCAACTAAGAGGCACAGTAAATATCTTCAACAAAATCGTAGAAGAAAACTTCCCTACCCTCAAGAATGAGATGACCACGAGCATAAAAGAAGCCTTCAGAACTCCAAATAGGTTGGACCAGAAAAGAAATACCTCCCGACACATAATAGTCAAAACACCAAGTGCCCAAAGTAAAGAAAGAATACTAAAAGCAGTAAGGGGAAAAGGTCAGGTAACATATAAAGGCAGACCAATCAGAATCACACCCGATTTCTCAACAGAGACTATGAAAGCTAGAAGAGCCTGGACAGACATCATGCACACCCTGAGAGAGCACAAGTGCCAGCCCAAGCTGCTATACCCAGCAAAACTATCAATCACCATAGATGGAGAGATGAAGATATTTCAAGACAAATCTAAATTTACACAATATCTGACCACAAACCCAGCACTACAACGAATTATAGGTGGAAAACCCAATACAATGAGGGAAAATACAGCCTAGTAAAAACAAGAAAACTCCTAAACAAGAAAACTAAAAGAAGAAAAAGACACAGACACAACTCAATCCACAAAAGCAATAATAGCAGGAAACAGAAACCCCTATTCCTTGATATCTATTAACATAAATGGACTCAACTCCCCAATAAAGAGACATAGGCTATCAGACTGGATACATAAACAAAATCCAGCATTTTGCTGCATACAGGAAACTCATCTCAGAGACAAAGACAGACACTATCTCAGAGTAAAAGGGTGGGAAAAAAAACTTCCAAGCAAACAGTCCCAAGAAGCAAGCTGGAGTGGCTATTCTAATATTGAATAAAGTAAATTTCCAACCAAAAGTTATCAAAAAAGATAAGGAAGGACACTTTTTACTCATTACCGGGTAAATCTCTCAGGAGGAACTCTCAGTCCTTAACATATATGCTCCAAATAAAAAAGCACCCACATTCATAAAAGAAACCCTACTAAAACTCAAAAAATATATTTCACCCCACATAATAATAGTGGGAGACTTTAACACCCCACTCTCACCAATGGACAGATCATGGAAACAGAAAGAAGAAACATGAGGGAGGCACATTTTCTAGTGGCTGGGATCCTCTTCCAAACCATAAGAAGAAAAAAGGTAGTGGCGTGTAACATTTTCTGGTTCTAATCATTTGAATTATTCTGGACATTTTTGAAAATAAATTCATGTTTTAACTAAATACAAAACTATCTGTTGCTTTACTTGTAGATAAAGACTCCTGCAAATATCTATAGTAGATGGGACATGATTTCTTAATAGACTAGCAAACAGATAAACTATCTAGGTCACAGAATAGGGAAAGCTTTGTCTCTTTCAAAAATCCCATAGTATCTCCTCACCAACACCTCTGTCTGTTTTGTTCCTTTTGACATGTTTTGTATTTGGCTTTAAGATCTAAGTTTTATCAAAATGAATTAATTGCTTAGACTATGTCCTCTTGACATGAAACTTTTGTTAAATGCCTGTTAAAGTGCCAATGACTGAAGGACAGTGACTCAGCAGACACTTATTTTTATATGGTGTTGCTTTCATTTAAAAACATCTGAATTTCTGTTTCTATATTTGCAAACACGTGGACTATAAAGAGCAATTTATTTTCGAAACCAAAGTTTAATTTGGTTCTTTGATAATCAGATGACTTCAGGCCATATTCACAGATGTTAATGTCTGATCTATATCATGACTTGACATTTGGTTTATAGCAAAGAAAGATGGGATACTTGGAGAGAAAGTTAGAATTTGGTAACATTAAAAATTAGCCAGGTGCATAGCTTGGGAGTATGGGGAACCTTTCTGCTTTTTGAGCTTCTGTATTTGGCACCAATTTTACTTAGTTGCATATGTAATAAAGAATATGCTTGGAGCCAAATTTGTAAATTTTATAAATGTATTTGTAAAATAGTTCTAAGCAATCTTTATGGTTTTTAAGAAATTGTGTGGCTAACTTTCCCCCAGGAAAGACTATGTAAAACATATTTATGTGTGTGTGTGTGTGTGTGTGTGTGCGTGCGTGTGTGTGTAGTATATATTTAAAATTTGAATTAAGATCTAAGAGCTTTAAAACAGTCTGTTATTGTTAGCTGCTATACATTTTTAAAGTCAGAAATAATTACTTTTTTTGTAAAGTGCGTAATCAAAAACACCGTTGTTGAAGAGAAAGATCCGTTGTATCTATCTTCTGCTGTTTAGAAGAACTGTACCTTGGGCTGAGAAATATTTTAGTGATGGTTTATAGTGAAGGAATGTAAGTCAGTGCAGTACAGTAAAATGCAGTTACACAGGAATGTGTGTTTGGCTGATAAGGAACATGAGATTCTTTTTTTTTTTTTTTTTTTTTTTTTTTTTTTTTTTTTTTTTTTTTGAGATATTTATACTCCTTTAAATGAAAGTACATTAATCATACAATCATACAGTATCTTTATTTCTTATTGATCAAGTTAGGAAGAGGGCTGGTCAGGTTGTTGCTACTCTGCTAGGGAGAGTTGGGGAAGAGTAACATGAAACTCTCTAGACATTGCCTTCTTTCTATTCCAACTTTTCACTAGCTTTGCCTTTGTCCTTTTAGGACACATGCTGCTCATTCTAAATGCTGTCAGGACTTTTAATATAAAACAACAGTGAAGTGAGTTAAATGAGAAAGTTTCATGTGCACAGGGTTACTTCCTTTCCTCTGTTACAGTTAATCTTTAAAAGGTCTCTATATTTAGGGGAAAATATTAAAAACCCCAGATTGCAAAAGCAGTGCCACTTCTGAGAGCTTTGGGGCAATCTCTGATATGTAATTGCTTTTACATCAGTCATAAGAGAGAGGCAAGAATGTGCTTTCCTTGAACTTAACAGTTTGGGCAATTTTCTATAATCCAGTAAATACAAATTGTAGCTTGATTATTCATCTACGTCTGTCAAGCAAATTTTAATGGATGAATGAATGAGTCAAATCTATGCATAGAAATATACAAATGTGCAAAATTTGGGTCTAATTACAAGGCTGCTGAATTTACACAAGGTCAGGTAAACAAGGCACCAGTGTAATGATTATTAATTGTTAATAATGCCTTTGGGAAAACATTCACATTTTCCTTCTGAATACCTAACAGTTTGCCTTTCTAGTCATTTTAAACTCGGAAAATGATAGCCGGTTTGAAAAAAACAAGCATTTTTGCCCTACTTTTCTCCTTTCCCTCTAATTGCTTACTAATTCTTTTTGAAATAACAGGTAAAATGTAGTACAATTTTTAGACCTCTATTTAAAATCACAGAGGTCTGGTGAGACTGCGCTGCAAGTAGCTGGGGCTCAGAGAGGTCAGGACCGAGCACTCGGAAAGTGTGCCCCCCCCATTGGTTCAGGGGAGCAGGAACCCTGCCTTAGGGTGTCTGTTTCCACCCAGCGGCCTGTGCATTCAGACCAAACACTCAGGCCACCTACTACCGGGAACAGCGGAGATCCAGGGACACAGGCAAGGTACATGGGAGAGACTGGAACCAATCACTGACAACAAGACCACATATAATCATAGAAAACAAGATGGCAAGAGGAAAGCGAAAGAACTTACCCCAGGGAAACCAAGACAACCTGGCAACACCAAAACACAGCTCTCCCATCTCAGCAAACAGTGGAATGCCAAACACTCCAGAAAAAGAAGACTCGAAATCATACCTCAAGATGATGATAGAGATCCTTAAACAAGAATGGGAGGAAAAGCATGAAGAAATTCAAGCTTTAAAAGAGGAAACAAGAACACTCAAAGAACTAGAGGAAAACAGAACCAAAGAGATGAAGGAATTGAAGAAGAGATTTTAAATGGAAATGGGAACAATAAAGAAAACACTAAAAGAGATAACCTTGGAGGTAGAAAACCTAAAAAAGAAATCAGGAGTCACAGATGCAAGCATCTCCAACAGACTACAAGAGATGGAAGAGGAATCTCAGGGGCCGAAGACAACATTGAAAACATAGACAAAACAGTCAGAGAAGATGCAAAAGCCAAAAAGCTCCTAATCGAATATGTCCAGGAGACCCAGGACACAATGAGAAGACCAAACCTAAGGATAATAGGAATAGAAGAGGGAGAAGAGTATCAACTAAGAGGCACAGTAAATATCTTCAACAAAATCGTAGAAGAAAACTTCCCTACCCTCAAGAATGAGATGACCACGAGCATAAAAGAAGCCTTCAGAACTCCAAATAGGTTGGACCAGAAAAGAAATACCTCCCGACACATAATAGTCAAAACACCAAGTGTCCAAAGTAAAGAAAGAATACTAAAAGCAGCAAGGGAAAAAGGTCAGGTAACATATAAAGGCAGACCAATCAGAATCACATCCAACTTCTCAACAGAGACTATGAAAGCTAGAAGATCCTGGACAGACATCATGCACACCCTAAGAAAACAAAAGTGTCAGCCCAAGCTGCTATACCCAGCAATACTCTCAATCACCATAGATGGAGAGGCCAAGATATTCCAAGACAAAACTAAATTTACACAATATCTGACCACAAACCCAGCAAGCACTACAACGAATTATAGGTGGAAAACCCAATACAAGGAGGGAAAATACAGCCTAGTAAAAACAAGAAAATACCTAAGCAAGAAAACCAAAATAAGAAAGACACACAGGCACAATTAAACCTCCAAAAGCAAAAATAGCAGGAAACAGCAACCACTACTCCTTAATATCTGTTAACATAAATGGACTCAATTCCCCAATAAAGAGATATAGGCTATCAGACTGGATATATAAACAAAATCCAGCATTTTGCTGCATATAGGAAACTCATCTCAGAGACAAAGACAGAGACACTTTCTCAGAGTAGAAGGTTGGGGAAAAAAACCTTCCAAGCAAATGGCCCCAAGAAGCAAGCTGGAGTGGCCATTCTAATATCAAACAAAGTAGATTTTTCAACCAAAAGTTAGCAAAAAAAGATAAGCAAGGACACTTTTTACTCATTACAGGGAAAATTTGTCAGGAGGAACTCTCAATCCTTAACATATATGCTTTAAATTCAAGAGCGCCCATATTCATAAAAGAAACCCTACTAAAGCTCTAAAATGAATGCACCATGTTCTCAGCACTTCATGGCATCTTCTCCAAAATTGACCACATAATCGGTCACAAAACAGGCCTCAATAGATATAAGAAAATTGAAATACTCCCATGCATCCTTTCAGATCACCATGGTCTAAGGCTGGTCTTTAACAACAACAAAGACAACAAAAAGCCCATATACACAAGGAAACTAGGGAAAACTTTAGAACACATAGGCACAGGAGAAAATTTCCAGAACAGAACACTAATGACTCATGCTCTAAGGTCAAATATCTACAAATGGGACTTAATGAGATTACAAAGTTTCTGTAAGGCTAAGGACACTGTCAAGAAAACAAAGCCGCAGCCAATTGGGAAAAGATCTTTACCAACCCCACATCTGATAGAGGTCTAATATCCAAGGTATACAAAGAACTCAAGAAGTTAGACACCAGAGAATTAAACAACTGTATTAAAAAATGGGGTGCAGAGATAAACAAAAAGTTCTCAATCGAGGAATATGGAATGACTGAGAAGCATCTAAGGAAGTGCTCAACATCCTTAGCCATCAGGGAAATGCAAATCAAAACAACCCTGAGATTCCATCTCACACAAGCCAGAATGGCTAAGATCAAAAATTCAGATGACAGCAGATGATGGTGAGGATGTGGAGAAAGAGGAATACTTCTCCACTGTTGGTGGGGTTGTAAACTGGTATCAACCACTCTGTAAATCAGTCTGCCAGTTCCTCAGAAAATTGGATATAGTTCTACCTGATACCCAGTTATTCTACTTCTGGGCATATACCCCAGAGACACTTTAATACACAACAAAGATACATGCACTACAATGTTCATAGCAGCCCTATTTATAATAGCCAGAAGCTGGAAAGAACCCAGATGTTCTTCAGTAGATGAATGGATACAAAAATTGTGGTACATTTACACAATGGAGTACTACTTACCTATTAGAAACAATGACTTTATGAAATTCTTAAGAATATCGATGCATCTAGAGAATATCATCCTGAGTGCGGTAACTCAGTCACAAAAGAACAGACATAATATGCAGTCACTGATAATTGGATACTAACTCCAGAAAGCTCTGAATACCCCAGAAACAACTTACAGAGTATATGAAGTTCAAGAGAAACAGAGGCCAAAAAAAAAAATTAAAAGAAAGAAAAACCATTATGCTCAATCCTTACACACCAAGTAAACTTTGACTAATTCCAGGTAACATCTTGTTTTACATGTACTTTATGCTCATTGTAACTAGTTAGATTTTAAGGTATACTATCAAACCTTTAAAAAAAATCAAGTACTTAGAATAATGTGTTCATATACTTTTATACAAAGATATTTTTAAAATCTGTACATTTATCTTTGTTTTTAAAAATAAATTTGTTCACTTAAAAAAAAGAAAATCACAGTTTAATATGATGGTTAGAGAATTAAGGGAGGTAACATACTTACACAGAAGAATCAAATAGCTGCTTTCTTTTGTCTCCACTGAAGGGAAGAGTAACCCCCCTCCCAACAACCTCTTTTCAAAACCCACTTGCTCCCGAAACACAAAAACCAAGGTGCTGAGAAACGAAGGAAATCAAAGCAGGCCCCTCCTATTTACCATAGTAAGTCCACGTTTGATTGTACCTTTATATGTTATAAAATGAATGTTGGAAAAAGAATAATATCAATGAGTAGTTTCCCATCAAAATGTTCAAGGGGCGAAATAATTGAGGGAGTGTTTGTAGAGATTTTTCTTAGTTTAGCAACTCTGGATCACCATTCCGTTTGTAGCTGTGCTATCATTAAGGCTCTCTGTGTCTGAAAGGACACCCCCTTCCCAGTTTTAATCCAAAAGTCATAAATTGTAGAACTAACATGTCATCTCTAGGTCACCCATGCGAAAACACTGTATCTAGAGAAACCTTTCTTGCTGCCAGTGTGCTTTGGAAATCTTTGAATACTTTGCATTAATGATACTGCTGACAATCTCTTGCTGGGCTGTCTTCTCATCTTCCATGTTCAGTTTTTCTTTATGGCTAATCCAAACACATTTCTTCTGTTCTAGGCTTCAATTCTAGCTGCATACCTGTGTTCACTGTTACGTTTGTGTATTCTTCCTTTATGCTTTTAAACAACGGTTTGTAAGTAGCACACATTAATTTTTTTCCAGGAGTATTTTCTTTTTAGTTATGGTTGCCTTTTGTGAGATAGAATATGGTACATATAAATTAAACTGATTTGCATAATTTTTGACCTTCGATTTATAGGAAGCATTCCTATCCCTTTTTATATTGCACCTTGGGAATTTGCCACAAACTTAGTGCATCTTTGTGAGAGCTGTGGTAGTTTAATTATATCTATATAGAACTGTAGAATAAGTCTTTATTATGGCTGAGATATCAACTTATCCAGCTGTTCTCACACACTTTCCTTTGCCACACTGTCAAATAACTGTTCCTTTCATCACACCTTATATTCTTTTGACTACCAGAATTATTTTTGTCTGCTTGCCATGTCTCTTTAAATTATCCTTAGCCTTAAAGAACCAAGGCTTTCACAGCATGGTGGACTACACCTATAACCCTACATTCAGAAGACTGAGACTGGAAGGTTTACACGGATTGAAAGCCAGGCTGGCCAATCTCTAGAAACCTTTTGCATAGACATCAAGCCCATGGAACATTATTTTGTATCCTGTATTTCTTCAGAAGTTTGAATATATAATGTTTTTCTCTATTTCTTTAATATAGTCTATCAAAGTATGCTGTTTCATTTAGCAAATCATTTTTCACTTTATCATTGTAGAATTCTGGAGAGCAGAAGAAAGGAAAAATAAATATTTTTAAGCCACCATTCAAATACTTTAACACTTGTATGTATACATGCCACTTAACTCTTGCAGTACTTTTTAAGGTGGTGCCTTATAAATAAGGAATTTGAACCTTATAGGAAGAAAATCAGTTGATATTAGAAGGATAATGTGTATAGCTGAAATGTAATTTGGGCCCTTTCTGATTCAAAGCCAAAGCCCCAGTATGCTTTATTTAAAAAAAAAAAAAAAAAAAAAAAAAAAAAAACTTGTTCCATAAAGAAGTGACACTTTGCATCTTTGTCTATACATTTATAGAAAGTTAAAAGAACAAAGGAGGTATTCAATTGTTGATTGAATTTGAGACTGTGGATGTCTGAATTGATTCTGCTTCTTTTCTTTTACCCATTTACTATAGATGGTGTGAATTAGCAACAAAATAGCCAAAGTCTTAGTAAGGGCCCTCAGTCTCTGTTCTCAGAGAGGGCTAACACATCAGAACATCAGAGGTTCTGTTCCAACCTTAAGACAACACTTGAAACAAATTCTTTTATCTGTTTAAATATTTTTCTCCTACTAGTCCTAGTATTCATTGGTATTTTTAAAATTCACTTTTCTTGCTTATTTACACTTCATTTTAAAAAAGTAAACCCCATTGTCAAAGTACGAATAATACGTGTTCTGTCAGTGAACTAATACAGTGCCAATTTCAGAATAATGCATATGTTAGCGTATACTTAAAATGTATTTTTTTAATTCTCTTTGAGTGCTTCACGAATAAACCAGAATGCTCACTAAAAAGCCATGTTCTTACTGACTTCCATTTCAAACTTAGTGCTGAGATGTTAATTTGTCTATAGGTAAGGGAAAGCTGGCATTGTGTCTTGTAGAAAATAAAGTTGTTTACATATTCTATTAAAACTGAATTTTATGGGATGTGTTTATTCTCAAATAATAGATAGAAAGATGAAGAAGTAAGATTGCCGCACCTAAGAATGAAAAGAATTTCATATTGATGGTCAAAGGCAATATTACTAAGCTTTGGAGTGACAAAAATATGATCCGTTTTAGGTATTTAAGGTTTTTTCTTACCAACGTCTCTGCATATTGATAAGTTCAGTGCATTTTGCAAGCATCTACTAATGCCATAATGCATTCCGCATATCTTCCATCTTTATTTTTTACTATTATTGATTGAGGATTCAATTGAGAAATGTGTTTAGAACCCTGCTTTCTGTGGTAATCACAGAAGTCAGTGGGAAGACAAGAAAATTGTATTGGAAGAAATTGTGTGCGTTTGTGTTTTGTGTTTCAGCATAGATTATCTCTGCCAAAATAATAGCTGTCATTTTGTTCTTGTTATATTAGTGGCCTGTAGCTTGCTGCTACTCCTCTTGCCTGAGTTTTGCTCTGACCACTGGTTATTACCATCAGCAAGAAGACCTTTTTAATTGAATGTTTAGGTTTGCATGATTCTATCCAAGTGTCACTGGAATTTGATCCATTTCAAATTAGAGAGTCCTTAGTTACGACCTTTCACCCGGACATAACAGCCCTTTAACATTTAGAGACTTTGAAACTTGACTTCTGTTTAGAATTTCATATCATGCCCATCTGGGAAGGGGGGTGGATGGAAAATGTATATGCTGAGCCTATAGGACTTCCTGTGGTGCTTATTAATCCTTTATGGATCATTTGAAATGTTTCTAGTTTATTTAAGCTTTGCTGCTTGTATCAGATTGTTCTAAGAAAAAAGAGAAAGTGATCATGCTTTGAATTTTTAAAAATGATCTCACTTTCAAGCAAAAGCACTTTTATGCTCCATTAAAGTTGAATTTGCCAAACTCTTACATCGCATTAACACAAGCTTTACTGGATAGGTAAACGTGTTGTTCAAAGGCTGACTTGAACTTTACCAAACTACATATTAAGATTTTTTTCTTTATGCTTTTTATTTCTTAAGTTATTTTAAAATGGACTTGTTAAAAAAATTTTTTTTCCAAATATGTTATTCCAATCATAAAATATATTTGTCTGATTTACAGTACTGGTGTAGATTGTTAGCTAATTGTTTGAACATAGAACTAAAGAAAAATATTTCAAGCAATTAATTTATTGTTTCCATAGTTTATGTATAGCATTAGTCTCAGTAAATTTGATTCTGTTTCTTAAATGTGTACAAGTGGTTTAATTTAGAACAGTTAAACTCACTTTTATCATGTATCTTTGAAAGCTTGGTAAGGTTTTAGCATTTGAGTAGATTATTAGGCAATAAATTAACTACTATTCCCTCCTTTTCAAGTCAATGGATATTTTAACTAAGTACAGGAGACCTTTCTTAATTATAATTATTTAATTAATTATAGTGGGGTTTTTAAATCATATTTATTTCATGAAGAGTTTCAACTTAGAAATAGTCTGACTATATCTCCTTTTGACCTGGAGTTCTTCAGAGTTCTAGTCTGAATTGTTCCATGCTCTCTGCCTACCTTGCATTAGCATAAGGACTTCAACTTCCTTTTGCTTCTCTTTAATTCACTTTAATTCAGAAAGACTGTGCTAGTTTTCTACTTGAAATGCCTTTCTCTCTTTTTTTTAATACACAAAATCTTTGCAAAGTGTAGGATTTGAGTTTTATAAAAAACACATTTGTAACCTTTTTTTAAAAGAAGTGATTTACTGTAACATTTGTAGTGAACTTGAGAGTTGTTTTAATAGAAACAAAATATAATTTAATATCAAGCTATATCTTTTTCCGCTCTTAGATTCTGTTTTTTGGAGTTGAGTCATTGGGCTTTTTATTATCAAGGAAGGTACATTTTCAAGAAATTACTTCTATAAGGCAAACAGTAAATTATAAGCACAGAGAAAAAGGGGAACCTTTTATCTGCTTTGTGAAGGGAGAAATCTAAGAAGGTACATACAAGAAATAGCAAGTTATTTTAGTGTTAGCTTTTCATTTCTAGTGATCGATGGATGGTACCTTGTTAGTAAGAAACTGTATTAACTTTGACTTCTAATGTAAAAATCTTCACTAAATTCATTTTTCACTAATCCATTTTCTTATCTCCTAGTGTTCCTATGACCTTTTAGAAATGTGGAGTTTCATATTTTGTACTATACAAAAGCTACCCCTTAGGTTGCATTGAATAATACAAAGTTGAATTATGGCATAATGGTAGTTCTTTGTGGCATTTCCAATTCAAGCATACTTTCTGTTTGCTAAGCTCATAAGTGAAGCATTTTTAATGTTGTTCATGTTAGGGAAAAGGTTAAATAATTCTGAGCTCCTCTTAATGGCCAAATGAGAGGACTTGTCTTGGTTGTTCTTGGAAAGGTGTGGTGGATTTTCATTCCTCTGTCATCATAGAAGAAGTGCTAGATTGTTCTGGAGCTATCAGACTGCACTTAATATCAAATGTACCTCATAAACTGCTCAGGTAGTGAGAAGATTCTTGTGTCATTTTATAGTGAAATTAAAAAAATATTCCAGGATTTTAACCTTGGGACATAATATTACTTCCCAAAGCCATGAACTTTGAGAGGCCCAGAGAAGATGCAAAAGAGCAATGACTTGAATTCTTTGTTTCAAGTAAGAAGCAAGTAACTCACAGGAAACTGAATGATGGGGGTTAAGAAGAACCTTTTAACATCATCTTTCTAAAAATATACTACTAATTAAGCTTTAACTTTCATTATCCAACAGGCCAAATATGCTGGATAAATATTCAATTTTAATTGATGTAAACACTTTGTTATGTTATTGTTTTTCATTTTCTGAGTAACAAGCAGCACATTATAATAATTCCCAGGTTACCTATCAGTAGTCAGTTTGATTAAAATATACAGACACATGCATGCCCACCTTAGAGAAGAAAACCCATGTATCCTACAGTGTATTTTATCAGAGAAGATGGGTTTATGTATGCAGGAATTGTACTTGTTTGCATAAGTACTTGAAGCCAACAGTAGTCTTAATACCATACTCATTATTATTCCATAAAAGAGTTAGTACTATATTTATGGGACTATCCCCAGAGACTGACAGTGAAGAGTTTGCCCCAAAGTGCAGGACCACTGCTTCAGTAAAATGAGGGAAGTACCAGAAACTGCCCTTTCCAGTGTGCTGCTTGTTTTTCTGTTTTTGCTGTTTTTTTTGTTTTTAACTTGCCTCTCGTAAGGAGGGTTGGACATGGTGAAAGAAGGCATTGATGGCTTTGGAGCTCTTACCTCTCATAGCCTAAAGAAGCTGTAGATCGGCCAGCTGAATTACTCTTAATATCCCAGAGCTTAATTATACCAAGGGGGGGGAAGCCTATTTCTTCCGGCCCTTGCAGTGTCTTGGAAACTCTCCTAGGCCATAGAAGCTCAAAGCTCAGTGAGCCTGTCAGAGTCTAAAAAAGTGGCTGGTGACTTCTTTTCTGTTTTTTTTCTCCACCCCCTCCTCCTTTATGCTCATGTGTTTGAACCTCTTCCTCTTGAAGTCATGTTCAATTTCTTACACTCCAGGTCTCAAAGTGAATCCTCCAAATATAACAATTCAAGTTGTGCTTTAATATAGACCTTCTAAGTGTGTTTGAACCTCGAGGAAGAGGTTCAAACATCTTAAGAGTATGCCTAGGAAGAAGGTTTGATTACATAGAGACTTCTCTGTTTTTAGGAAATTAGTGGCCTACTCAAGTCCCATTTTCTGCTCTCCTAGAGGTACACTCAGTGATAGTAATTAAAAGAAGAAAGTCAAGTTCTTTAGTTTTATTATATAAAACATCACATGAGAAGCTAAAGAAAATCTTAATCTTGTTCAGGAAGCATTTCCTAAGCTTCAGAGTCAAATCAAAAGTGGACAGTAAGTTAGCAACTAAAATTGTCATGTCTTAAATATTTCCACACTTAAGTGAAGCTTGCCAGCCTTGTTCTTGATGAGTAAAATGTGAAGTAGGTACAGAGGCTGCTTACAACATTCTAAACAAAGGCAAAACATCGGGGGGAGGTAAAGCACATTGAATTTGTCTCACTTACATATGAAAACATCCTAAAATGAAAGATTTACATTTCTTCCAACTTAGAAATTGAAAGAGACTGTAAATTTTAAATCCTATTTAATCATTGAACACAATGTCAGGATGTGTCAACTCAGCAAATTACTTACATTTATGCGCTTATATATAACATATTTGCCCCATCATTCTAGCCCTCTTCCTTAACCTGGTTTCTGTGTTTCACAGCTTGATAGAGTGGGCCGGAAAGCTTGAATTTCTTTGACAGTTAGAGATTCAGTACTCTAAAGAGCTCTTACTAAGCCCTTTTTTATATGAATACAGGTTTTATTCATCACAAACTTTGAAAAAACTTCATAAAACAGATTGCTAGGTATCATACCCAGAGAGACCTATTCCACATCTAGGGTAAGGCTGTATAATTGGCATCTATTACAAATTTATATTTATGTGGTCTGACCTATGGATTGTATATTAAGGTACACTGCTATATACATTCATACCATTATAGCATCATATAGAGCAGTTTCACTAACCTAAAACTCTTTACTTCTATTTGAAAGCACTTTGAAAATGTTAAATGAAAAGTACTATAACATGAAAGTCTGAGTTAATAATAGTTGGGTAATGAGATTATTTTGTGCTTGGCAAGGTAGTGTATATCTGTAATTTCAGCATTTGGGAGACTGAGGCCGGAGGTTTAGAAATTGAACACCAGCTTGAGTTATGCAGTTAAGATAGCCTGCGGTGCTGTGGCAAAATAACAGTATGTTGTAAAGCTAGAGATTTTTTTTTCCCTTAAATAAACCTGAACAACCAGTATCATATAGTCTGTTTGAAAGAAGTGTGTGGATACTCAAAACTGAGATCACGCCTGTGTCTCTTATAGTGTATTGTTTCGCTGTATT
The DNA here is from genome assembly GCF_963924665.1 of Micromys minutus. Taxonomy (NCBI): domain Eukaryota; kingdom Metazoa; phylum Chordata; class Mammalia; order Rodentia; family Muridae; genus Micromys; species Micromys minutus. The sequence goes on along the minus strand of NC_137970.1, from coordinate 40,250,782 downwards.
TTCAGACTGAGTTAAGAAGTGTGATTGAATAACAAAGCTGAATTTACATTCAACCCATATTAAGGATAGAGCTCTTTAGAGTACTGAATTTCTAACTGTCAAAGGAAATATTTTAGTTTTGAGTTAGCCATTCATGTAATGTCCTTAAACTGAACTCAGCAACAAATTTATCTCAGGCACTTTGATACAAAGATTCTTCTAGGCTCTGTAATGATCTTAATGAAATTACCTTTTGTCAACACAGAGACCCATCCCTCTAGGAATTCATTCATGGGTCTACAATGGAAGATTCTTGTGAAATTGGCTGCAAGGGCACCCCAGTAGAAATGGTGATCAATAGTATCAAGTTTTCAAAGAGCTAACCTTCATAAGAAAATGAAATATATTTTAAAAGTTGGAAGGGAAGGAAAAAAAGCCATTACTCATAGATTGTTATAAACTTGGAAAACCCGGTGAAATTTATCATGAAAGGCAAAAATTACTAAGGTTAATTTTAAAATTAATTACATATCAGTAACATTTGAGCTATACAAATAATAAGAACCAATTAGAAAGTGTTACAGAAGAAATTTAATGTGTACAAATGACTAGGGATATGGAATGTCAAAGAATATATTTAAATTCTAAATGTAAAGAAAACTTTAAAATATAGGACTTAGAAGATTTTTTAAAAATTTAAAAATGAATTTTTGGTTAGTTGGAATAGCATCACATTTTATAAGTTTACCTATTAAATATTATAAGTTTACCTGTTAAAGATCCTTAGGTTTTTTTTTTTAAATATCACAATTTTTATACACATTTTGTTCAAAATTTAAACAATGAAAAGACTTATGAAAAATACCATAGGAGTATAGGATGATTATCTTTTCCCATGAGTATTTAATGATTTGAATAGAATTGCTATAGAAGGATTCAGAAATAAATCCAAAATTGAAACTAATAGTTTATAAGAAAATGACTCATACCAGTAGATAAGAATCATCTAGTATAGGTGAAATGTTCTCCTTCAGGGCAGAGAAGGATGTGATAAAGGTGTACTAACCTTGGGAAGTCTTTTTCAAAACATATGACTAGTATAGTTTCAGGATCTCAACAGATTTTTCCTAGATTTCCAGCTCATCACATGTATATCCTCACAACATCTATTATAGTGGTATATCCATCATGAATATGTGAATATACGAATGTGGGGACATTGGCTCAGTGTTTGTAGTTTACCTAAAATATACAGTAGCATATGTCAATTTTAGTATTATGGAATAGTTTGATGCCTCTAAAAATTCTCTGTGCTGTACTTGAGAACACTTTGAAACAATAAAAAATTCAGACTCAAAAAAGAGGAAAACATTAGTAAATTTGAATATAAATTTAAAAGAATTTATATTGACTGGAAAGATGACTCAGTGGCTAAGAACACTGGATGTCTAGAGAACTTAGGTTCTAGAGATCCCAGCATTCACATGATACCTCCTAACTGTAACTCTAATTCCAGGAGATCTGATGCCCTCCTCTGGCATTCACAGCACTAGACACATGCAGCAAAATACCCATATACAGAAAATTAGCAGTAATAGAATTTCTGTGCTGCATTTATCTATACACATATACATGCCAGTAAGTTAAAAAACTGATGAGCAACAAAGAAGGTCCAATTTCCTTCATATATAAAGTACTCCTTTTCTCTTGATGAAACTATGAGGTTAAATAAACTATTTTCTATCTGAAAAATAAAGTACCCTTTCAAATCGGGGAGGAAAATGAGAACCACCTAGTAGGGAAAAATGGACTAGAGGGAGGAAAAAAGCAACGCTTGGGCAAATCTATATGCACTTAATGGCAAAAAGTAGGCTTTACATCAGTGTATATAACACTGTTTTAATAGTCTCTTTTTTGAGATAGGGTCTCATGCATCCCCAGTTTATGCAGTCCTGGGTACCGAACTCTTGGCTTCTTAGATAGTAGGTGAGTACTCTATCCATAGAGCTATGCTTTCAGTCCCCATTTATATTTTTTAAAAAACCAAGGATTGTTAATGTATGCAAATATATGTATGTATATACTTTTTAAACTTAACACAATATATCCGATTTATTTCAGTCTATAATGCATATTTAAAAATAATAGGAAGCTGTAGTTTTACCCTTGCATCATTGCTGAGTTTGGAGCAGCCACATTACAAGTGCTCAAGAACTGCATGCAGCTCTAATGTCTGATACATTGAGCATCATTTTCAAAAGTGTAAAGAAAGGAACATTGGGCTGGAAGTTCAGTCCACACACCATGCATCAGTACAAGGAACTGAATTTTAGGAGGTTTTATTTTCCTTATGTGTAAAGGATTGGGGTAGAGCTCCAAAATCTCTTCCACCTTTAAACTTTAGGGCTAAAATAGATGATTTCATTTTACCTGTCAAAAGTGTTAATTGTGGTCACTTCTCATAGACACTGTATTTTAAAACCCTCCTTTAAAATATTTTTATTTTTAGAGGAGTACATTTCATACTGTAGAGACATATTTAGAGGATATATTTAGAGTATATCTTTGTTGCTTTCTTCAAATTGCTACTGAACTGCATACTTTGTATAAACCATTTAGAATCAGTCTATTCTATTGGTAGAATTAAGTCTGATTTGAGGCTTTGCTAATTCAGTGTCTGGAGAACTTGAGAGAGTTAGAATAGCCATATAAGCAGTATGTAGAGAGGGGGGAAAAGTAAATATTGAATGAGAAAGAAATTGAGAGAGACTATTCCTAAGTATAATTCTGTTAATAAAGTGCATTGTTCAGAAAATCATCTTAAACAGCAGAGAGAAAATGAGAGTAATGCAGAACAGTGATTCTCAGCCCTGACTGCATATTAGCATGGCTCGGGTTTTAAAAAAACAAAAACCCAGTACTCCATTCTCCTCAATCAGAAGCCATGGAGATGGTGCCCAGCCACCTGTGTTAATGTTCCTCTGGGAATTCCAGCGTGCAACCAGAGTTTCAAACTGAAGAGCAAGAATTTGAGGATAGTATATCAGGCAGGTTTCCTGTTAACTGCAGGCTACCATCTTATAGGGGTCATGGGGACTGAACTAAAGAAGAAATGTAATCCATCTGCTAGGTATTTCTAATTTCTGATTTAGGGATTTGAGTAATTTATTATGGCTATAGGAGGCTAGCTGTTGTCGTACCTTTTAGTCCTAAATCAATGTCAAAAAGGGGGAAAAAAACACACTGAAGGAGAGACTATTAAAGGCTGGGGAGAAGGCAGGTATACTAAGTAATTATTACAAGTGAAGGGATTCTGGACAGATAAGATTTTATTTGTACCTATGGGTTTTTTAAAGGACTTAGGTGTTAATAAGGATTTTAAGCCTAGTTTATTATCTGTCAATTTTATTTGATCAAAAATTACAAAATGCTTGTTTGCCCCTTTTGTCATTTGATATTAAAGGGAATATTTTTCTCTTAAATGTAGACTTTTGATGTAGGGTGCATTTTATAGAGATACCATAAATTTATAACTAATCAAGAAAATAAAATACATATTTTCAAAATATGGAAAGGTGGTCTCTGCCTGGAAAGGGTGTAATGTGTGTCATTGTTTTGATTTTTACTCTTCAAAAAAATTGCAGTACCTCTGATTTCTAAGGTATATTCTGAAGAATGTTACATTGTGATTTCTCCAAGCTAAATCTTAGGTGTGTGGAGATTTTTTTCAGTCCTGACAAAATAAGAATAGACCCATTATAGTATCCTATTCATTTGATTTTTCAAAAGTTAGGGGAATATACAGATCTTTTCAGAGCCCTCTCATTTGGTTGCTCCTCATTAGGAGGCAGCAGAAATGGAGCTGGGCTGTGTTCAGAATGCGTCCGCAGCTGCTTATCTAGAGATCTCGGCAGTGGGGCTTCTGTAAGCCCTGGCTATGTGTATTTCTTTTTTCCTGAATACTACATTTTGCAGGAGAAAGTCAGTTTTGATAATTTACCAAAAAAAGAAAAAAATGGAGCATTAGAGTGGAATGCATGCCTCTTCTGGGAAATACTGCTTCTTTACTACAAAAATCAAACCTTTAAAACATTATGATCTAACTTTTACAGTCATATTTATTAGTGAAAAGACAGTAATGCTAAATGAAAAAATGCTTATCTATTGAAAAGGCTATTTTGATTTTTGCATTAATTCTAAGTAGTCAGTTTATATTTTAGATTGTTTTGTGAATTGAGATTTCTGAGTATAAAATGGTTTTCAAACCATTGGTGATATTGCTGAACATCTTCCATAAATAGCAAACACACACATTTCAACAGATTTTTTTTTTTTGGGACAGTACCACAATTGATAATTTCTTTACAAGAAAATGTATGTTCTTTATTATTAACATCATTTTCCCATCTTATGCTCTGGCATTTAATATGAAACTTCATCTCGGCATGTAGACTTACCTTGTATTGTCAAGAGGACAGAAGTGGCTTTTGTGCAAAGCTAAATAGTTTTTACTTTATTGTCTGCTACGGAACAGCTGCTGAAATCAGAAAAATGCCATCTCATCATTGGGCTTGGGGTGTCCAAATGAGGCAGAAAAACAAATGACTGTAGCTCCCTGTCTGCCCTGGCACTCTCCTCCTTTTTCTCGTTTTCATTGCCGTGAAGAGCAGGAGAACAATATTCTGCAATTAAGGATTCCATTAAGTTGAAGAAAAGAGCAAATGGGGGATGTTTGTTCTCCAAGCTGAAAAAATTTGTCTGGGGTGGGGGGACAGTGGTAGTGGTATAGAGAGGTGGGTGGAGAGACGAAGTCAGGGCTGTTTGTTGAATATACTGTTAAGGACTGTTACCATCCTAATTAATCAAGTTAGAAATTACAGCTGTAGTCGGTTTCCCCCCAATTCTTGTTATCAATTTTCTTCTCTTTTGAGACAAAGCAAATATAAATTTTGTGTTCATTTGTCATTCGTTCTTTGACTTCAGCATCTCTGAAAATAACAATGTAGCACAAAAGCCCAGTATTTACCTAGTTGTAATGTGGGTTGCCATGGTGTTTTGCAAATTATTGCAATTATGTTCACCATGCGAGTCGCCCTTGGTAACTGGCGAAAAAACTGATAATCCTGTTTTGAACAAAAGGTCAAATTGCTGAATAGAAAGTCTTGATTAACTAAAAGATGTACAAAGTGGAATTATTTCCTACCATTCAGAAATAGTTCTTGATCGGGTTTGGGGGAGGGGGTGAGTAAGTACATCTGATTACTGAAGTACAAAGCATTGAAAGGATGTTGTCTTGAGCCTTTCATGTAGTCTTAATGGTGGCTTTTTTGTCAAATTTACCCATTTGCGGCATTGAAAGAGGCAGCTGCATTTAAGCTGGAGAGACGGTGCTTTTTCAAGAGTTCAGTGCATGGAAAGTTCTCAGCAGTATCTGCAGTTTACTAGTAGCCCCTGGTCTATTAAAACTGATGTGCCGCATTTGAGCCCATTGCTCTCAGTACTTGTGAACCCCTCTGGCTGATGATCTAATAAAGTGCTCTTACTGGACAATCTCTGATCAGCTACTTTAAAAAGGAGGCTGGGGGAGGGGGTGGGTTAGGAGAAGTCTCACAGGCAGTCTGTCTTGGTACTGGCCAGAAGAGAGGAAGAAAGTGGCTAAACTGAAGGGTTGTCAGCATGATGATCTGTACCGAGGTATTTGCCATGGCTTTTGAGTTTCTGTGCCCCAAACTCTTGAGCTAAGATCACCACCTCCTCCCCACCCCTCCAAGAAATTTTTATTTCAGTTAAGATTGGATGAGGGATTGGGAATGCCTTTTTTGAAATACTGGAATCCACCTTGATGTGTGTTTTTTAGATTGTGAGGATCCAAAGTTTCCCGTGTTACAACTAAAGGTCAAATGGATTTCATCTCTTTTGAGCATCTGTGGAACGTGAATTTGGAGGGAGAGATTCATTTTCCGTAGTGACCACCTGAAAACTCAGTCCTCAAAACTTTTGAAAGTGTGTGAAAGTAGCATGAAAGCAAAGCAAACTTGAACAAGGTTGTGGGTTTACATTCTACATCACCTAGCAACCCCCTGGCTCAGCCAGATCTCTTGTCTCCCCTTAGTTCTGTTTACAGACTATTCAAACAGTCCTTCGAGACCTTGAAAGATATTCAGTTTCATTAGTGCCATTCTCAAGGAGAAAATAATTAAAGTTAAATGAACAAACATTGCCTAGTGATCGTGTGAATTCCATTTTGATTTTTATGAGGCGACTGCATAGATGATTCAGTTTTAACATTTGTTATTTGATACCCAAAGACATGTTGCATTAAGCCATGCTAACCAATACATATCTACACACACAAAATCAATCAATCAATCAATCAATGTAACTTTTAACTGTACTTGAGCAAAGAAAAATTCCCTGGTGAAGGACTGTGACTGCTTTTCTGGTTTAATTTTTTCATTTGCCTAGAAACATCTGGGTAGATCTGTATTTATATTGGATCCAGGCAAGGAAGAGGGTGTGGAAAACAAGATACCTTTCTTAAAATTGATTTATTACCTACCTTTAGAGATTAACCATAAGGAAGTATATTCAGATCATATTACATAAGAGACCATGCATTTTAATGAGTGGGTTAATTTACTGAATCATTATAATGTTTCTAAAACATGTCCTGTGATTTTATGTTTAAGAACTGCTTGTGTGATAAAATTGACTCATTTTTGAAACTTTAGTGTTAGTAGGAAAAATCCCCACCATGACTATATTCTCTGCAAAATCTAGGCAACAAGCAAACATGTAATGCTTAGAATATTTTTCAGGTATGTCAGTAAAAGCCCTTGCCAAAAAACTTTTCCATCATCATTAACAGTTTTTAGATCTTTAAATTAATATGGTTTTGTTTGTTTGTTTTAAAAAAATACAGAGGGACCTTTGCAAAGAAGTAGTTCTTTCCAGTCTTTTCCCCTCTGAACCTGGTGATAAAACTGAGCCTTGCGCTTGCTTTTGAAGTTTGTTATTTTGAGTACAAAACTATGGTAGTAGGTTCGTTTTTTAAAGAGTGAAGGCTTGAAATGATGATAGAAATAATAAACAATCTCTAGCATTTCATTACTAAAATGTTAATGTAAGCACCAGAGTAGCCATTTTGCCATGTCATTGCATTTGAGTCTTCCTCTTTTTCCATGTTGAAATGACTGTGTATGTGACTTAACTTGATATGTCCATTTTTAACCATGTTAGGTTATGTCAGACACAGTCATCACAGTTGGAATATTATATTCCCAAGTCACTTGTAGTTCACATAAGGGGGATAAAGTCTTTTATGAAAAGATTTGTGATGCAATAGAGATGAATGGAATATGGAGAAACAAATGCTTTCAGTTTTTCATGTGAAGTGAAAGCAGGGTAGCTCTGAAATCTTGTATTCTTATTATTTCTATTTTGCTAAATCGCTAACATTCACAGTACATGGCTGGGTTGCATGAGTTCTTTGTGCTTTGTTGATAGACTACAGACAAAGCAAAATTATTCCTGAAACAAGGTACTATATACTTAGTTGTGACCTAGTATAACCTAAGAATGTAGTTTGCTTTTGAGTTGAATGAATAGGGAGAGAGAGTATTTTATAGAATAAGCTTGCGTATACTAAGGGATTTTTTTTTAGCTACCCATACAGAGAGATACATGTCCTTCACTGAACTGTTTCCACCCCAAAGTGTAATTTTCCATATAAAATCATTTTTAAGTATATTTTCCCCACTAGCTAGCATGGCAACAATTTTAACTGTCCTCTTAATGTCATAGAGTGGTAAAATACAATTGCTGGCAATTGTTGGCTTTCTGTGCTCACACTGTAGCCAGAGAAGATGGCTTACACAGTTGTATCTCAAGTACATCTTCTAATGTTTAAACTCTGATTTCAAATTAAAATAGCAAGACCATGGTATTGAATTTGTTGTGAGGCAAAGCAGACCAGGTTGCTAATTTATCGTGTAATATACAGTTGATGAGGTTGGAGTTTGTCCACTTGTGCTATTCTGTGTGTTTAAATGAGGACCACAGTTTGCATGTAACCTGTCATAACAGTTTGGGAGAGCTTCATTATCCTTTCAGCAAACTGATGACAGAGTCTGTCCTTACACAAATGGTAAGATCAATAAGTTTCAAATAGCTTGGATGAAATGACACATAACTGCTTATGTAAAGAGATCTCTAACTTGAAAATCTATTTTAATAGTATTTAAAATTCTTACATTGACTGACATGACACTTTCCATTTCTGATTGTTTGATCATTTAATTGAAAATATTGTATGTTAAATTTGGTAAGTAGTTAGTTTATATATTTATTTTACTTAATTTATCCTTTCCTCTCCTAGTCTGGTACCTCTCTGAGACTTAATAATCACTCTTTGACACATCAGCATGCTGCAGTGTAGAATATTTAACTTAAAAAGCAAATTTGTGTTTTTGTTAAAACTTCCCCTGGAGAGCTTAGGGAAATTTTCTCCCAGTTTTACATGTGAGTGTGGGTCAGAAAGCAATTTATATATAAATATATATTTCTGAAAATCCCAAATCACACATTCCATTCTTTAAAAGCAGCTGTGGGCCCATACTGTGCACTATCTATAAGAAGACCCCCCTTTTTAATGCATTGGGCATAATTCTGTGACAGAACTTTATAAATAATACCTTTGGATGAAAAGAGAATCTGATGCTCTCTGAATCTGAATAGTGTAAGAAGTAGGGTGCTTGGTGAGTGTTACAAAACTAATAATGATATGATAGATTATGAAATAGCATGCAGGATAGCAGAAATATAATTTAGCAATCAAAACTGATCAGTATTTGGAACAATTTGGTACACAATGATTTTAAAGAATAGTGATATTGAGCTAAAATAACAGGTGATAGAGTGTAGCATGTTTGTTTTTATTGGACAAGCTGACCTGGCCTCCTTTGACCCTTTCATTTATGAACATGATTCAGCCAGGCAACTGAAAATGTGATGTCTTTATTCCTATTTGTTGTGAGAATATAAATGTAGCATTACACAATAGTAGGATGACATATTTGGATGGCAGACTTCTCATAGTGGTTTTAAAAGTTTTCTTGAAAAAGCCTTAGATTGGACTTCAAGGAAAATATTCAAAACAAATCTCTGTTTCTATTGGCTTGGCAACAGATTCTTGGGCTGTATATGTTATCCCATGGGAAAAATGAAAAAGTTTAGTTTTGTCACTGTAAATGATAATTTGAAGCAAGATCACATCATACTAGTAGTTTCATTGGCTTTGTTTCTGTTCTCTTTACAAATAAAGTTCACTATAATGATTATATACTGGACACTTTGCCCCATCTTGGATTTTTTTCCAGAGTCCTGTAATATTTATTTTTTTATAATATACATGTTTCTTGAAAGTTAAACTTAGCATAGTTGCTTAACATTTCTTTATGGACTAAATTTACTTATACTAGGTAAATCCGAGTTGAAACAAAGTATGTATTAAAAACAGAGCCTGGTTTGCCCATAAAGATATAGCATTACAAAAGCTTAATTATCAAAATAATACATGAGACATAAAGAGTTACCAGCTTCTAATATTTTCTTCCCCATCAGTTCTCTTCACTCAGTTATCAGCATGTTCATTTTTCATGCATAATAGCACCAGTTTGGTTGCCATTTATAAAGGGAGATTAACAGATAGTAAGTACAAACAAACCCAAACAAGCACTGAATAGAAAGGCGACAAAGAAAGAAAGCCCCCTTTAATGTTAATTATACCTGCTAGGAAATTTAGACAGATTATATTATCTGTTTTCTATATGATTTGAAAGGGCATTTAGTTAGTAACTGTCAGAGATTGAGTTAGGTCTTTGCTTTCTTAAAATGGGTGAAGCAGCAACCTAGCATCTTGTTGGTTGGCAGCTCACTTGGTGGATCATGATGTAGTATTGCAGTGCTGAAATGAAGTGTTTAAAACATCAGAAAAGGACCTAAGCTTTTAGAACATCATATTCTTTAGATGAAAAAACAAATTCCTGGAACCAGTATTGTGCCTCTAATTTCTGCATTCAGGGGACAGTGTCAGGAAGACTGTGAGTGAGTTAAAGGCCAGCCAGAACCTGCCTTAAAATAAATACATAGCAACAACAGCTTTTTATTATTTAGTGACTGAGATGTATTCTGGTACTTAATGGTCTCTTGCCTCAAAACATGATATTAAGCTAGGTGTCATGACACTTTGCCCATGTCCTGATTACTTTAGCAGCTAAGGCAGGAAGATTGTGAGTTTAAGATCAGACTGAGCTACCTACATTGCACAAATCCCCAACCATCTTAAAAGTAAATAATGTGGTAGTTGTTACCTATGTGCTTTGCTGTTGTTGTTAAAATTTAGTGAATTACAGCTTTCTGAGACTGTATTAAGAGCTTTATATCTCAAATATATCATATCCCTTCTCTATGCTTAGCTGCCAGTACTCTGTGCAAATTATGCTTTTATATTTAGATTATAGTTTCTTGAAATGCTGTGCCTGGTGCCCCTTTGCCAGTTTCCCATGATATTTAACAAACTTCTAGGTACAAGTTAGAAATTTTATAAGAAGTTGTTTGGTATTCTGTACCTGATAAGTTCAAATTAAAATTTAAAATAGTTTATTTACCGAATGAAGATGAGTAAAACTTTCTCTGAATGTATTTAGATGTCATTTTTTAGATTTGCCTGAATATTCCTCTTTTTCCCCCTTTTTATTGGATATTCTCTGTATTTACATTTTAAATGTTATCCCCTTTCCCTCTCTCCCATCCCTCCTTCCCTTGCTTTCATGAAGGTGCTCCCTCTTCCATCCACCTGCTCTACCTCAGCGCCTTGGCATTCCCCAACACTGGGAAAATGAGCCTTCACTGGACCAAAGTCCTCTCCTCCCATTGATGCCAGAGAATGCCATCCTCTGCTACACATGTATCTTAGGCCATGGGTCTCTCCATGTGTACTCTTTGGTTGGTGTTTTAGTCTCTGGGAGCTGTGGTGGGTTTGGTTAGTTGATAATTTTGTTCTTCTCATGGGTTGCAAAGACCCTTTTAGCTCTTTCATTCCTTTCTCTAGCTCCTTCATTTATACTTTAAAGAATAGTCGTACAAATGCACTTTGCTTTGAAAGCTGTAAATGGAGTTAGAAGAACCAATCCTTGGTGGTTTCCTTTGGATTTGTTTGTACCTACTTCCATGAAAGAATGATAAATGAAGAATGAGCTCAGAGCAGTGAGTGAAGGCATCCCTCACATTTGGAATAATACCACATAGAAATGTCATGATGTGGGTGGAGTTTAAAGTAACTTAAGCAACACACCTGTGTATACAGCTTTTATCAGGGGGGTTAAGACAATCTAGCCTCGATCCTTTGGTATGTGTTCTTTTCTTTGCCCAAGTTGTTTTTCTTTTCTTTTCCACTGACTAAACTGATTATTCTTCAAGTCAGAATTTATCATCTCTCAGAATTCCTAAAGTCTTTTAGATAGCCAGTACCTCCCTTCTTAGAGCCTTATAGAATTGCACACTATGAGATGAGAGAACATGAAAACATAAGTTGCTTACCTATATACCTCAGCACCTCATCTTGCTTGATTTGGCTTCGCTGTGCCTCTGTAGCAGTGTGTGTATCACCAAAGCCACAAGCCTTAGGGCCATAGTATGATGCGGATCTACTCAACTTTTTGTGATAGCTTGTCTTTCTATTTAACAGATATTTTATAGTAAACATAATGCTAATTCAAAATGATGAACAAACTGAATTGTATCACTGTGAGAAAATTCAAAGAACAGGAAGGGCAAGTTAACTGAAGAAAAAAGATGACATCATATTTACGGGGGAGAAATATGCAATGGCACTTCAAACCTCTGTTAAAATAGTGCTTATTCAAAGTTGTCTTTGAAAACATAGGAACCAGTTTTATGCCTCCAAGAGAACATATGTAGAACAAAATGATTTAATTTTAAGTCTAATATTTGCTAATATTAAGCATTTCTTTTATGACAAGAGTACTTGAAAGTACTTTAAGTGTGTTACATCACTACAGCAGTCCTATAAGTCATAAAGCCAGTACTGTCGGCATGCTTATTTCATAGAGAAGGAAACTGACCATAGTTATGGTACTAGACAGTGATCACTCAGCTATTATGAAGGTCACTCGTTTCTATACACTTGGTATGATGGTCTTAACTAAAACCCTTTGATTTATAGGTTGTGTATAATAGTTTTTTATTGGGAGATTTTGATGTGGTGGCCACATATATTCTTTAAGAAAAGGGAGAACTTTATGGGAATCCCTCTGAGTTTTTTAAGGTTTTATATTATTTTTTTTTACTTTATGTGTAAAAATACTTTGCCTGCATGTATGTAAGTACAGCATGTGTAGTGCACACAGAGGCCAGAAGAGGATGTTGGATTCCCTGGAACTGGAGTTTACAGATGGTTGTGAACTGCCATGTGGATGCTGGAATTGAACCATGGTTTCTGAAAGAATGGCCAGTGTGCCTACCTCTCCAACCTCATGTTTTTTCTAACTTGAGTTTAGAGCATACATCTACTTTAGCATATCAAAGGAGATAGGTAATTAAGTTATTTTGTAATCTCTTAGGAAGGTTAGTAAGGTTGATAACAGAAGGGTTTATTGTTTTTGTATGTCAATGTTGTTTTTTCTTTCTTCTCTCTCTCCAGGGCTGGTTGATATGTGAGGAGCCAGCTTGTCGCTGTCGCATTCGACGTCTTCCCCTTCATTTCTCCCGAAATGGACCTCTGTGTCCAGCCTGCATGAAAGCTGTGCTTCGACCAGAGGTAACTAACTCTTAATGTTGAAGTACTATTCAGAAGACAGCAGAGGATTGTTTGTCCATCCTTTAGCTCGGGGAAGCAAATACATGCTTTATTTTAACAGATCTTAATATTATATTTATATCAAGGGGAAACATTAATTTTTTTTTTGATTTACTTATCTCTCATAAGGGTTATAACTTCATAATCACAAAAGAGATTCCTTTGTGGAAACTGCTAGTATCTTGACACTTAATCAAATCTCATTCTGTAAGCAGTAGAAAATCTTCCAAAACTGTACTTCAAAGAGTTCATCTTGAGGTGGGTTTCTATCCTCGGTGGCATTAAATTGTTTATCAGAATCTGCATAGATCATTGGTTCTTGAGCAAACCTTACTGTAGTTGCCTGAGAGATGACGAATACTGGCATTAATGACTACCAACTATGGACCATGGAGTCTGAAAAAGCCTCTCCGGTAACTAAGATGCCTTTCTTCCCACACCCCCTTGGAGTACCTTCAATCTAGTCAGCAGTTTTTAAACCGTGGTGAACAGAATGTTTGCAGATCTTTTGAACAAAAAGGATCATAAAATTAGTTACTGTCTAAACTATTACTAAACTAAACAAACTAGTTCTATAAGTCTTCTTGAACTTTGCAGTGTGATCATATATAGTCTGCTTCACAGAATATGCCTTATATTCAAACTTTCTATAGGTATTTGCAGGGATTTTGTTGAAAATGTAAAAGTTGGTGACCTATCACTTGTTTTTTAATGCAAAAGCAACATTCTAGTTGTCCTAGTTTTTGTTGTGAAATTTTTCTCTGAAAAAGATGATACATAGTCTGATTTTAGGAAAGTGTTTTGTTGCATTGTCTTTTTCTCTGTTCTTTTGCATATCTGTGTAATTTTGACTGCAGTCACAATGAAGGTGTACTTTGTAGTTCTCAAGCATTTTTCTGTGTGGCCACTTAATGCATTCCATACAATTTAACCACACTTCTCATGGTTAGGATACTTCTTCAATTAGACTATACTGAAAATTTTATCATGAATATTTCCCACTTAACTATTTTTGTTTATTATCTCAATTGTTTCATTAGAATAGAGTATTATCAGTGTGCCTAAAAGTAAATGTAACCGTGATTTATATTGCCACATAGATTTCTTGGTGGCTATCCTACTTCTTACTGTACCAGTACCTTATGAGTGTCCTGGTTTGGTTGTTCTGTTGTGCTCGTTTTGTTTTCATAAGAAAGGGTTTCTCCTTGTAGCCCTGACTGTCGTGGGACTTACTATGTAGATCAGGCTGGCCTTGAACTCACAGAGATCCTAAAACTCAGAGATTTACCTGCCTCTGCCTCCCAAGTTCTGGGATTAAAGGTGTGCACTATCAACACCCAGCTGAATATTCTGGTTTTACCACAGCCTTTCATACATTTGGACGTTGCTGATTACTTATTTTTAAATATCTGGGTAAATATTAACTGTACCTTGACTTTTTAAAGCTTCGATAATTAGCATATAGGGTTTTAAAATGTAGAGCATGTGAGAATTAGCTGTCCTGATGAATTATTTTTGCATCAGTCTCAAGACTTAAGTCAACAGGTAAATAAACAGAACAAAGACATGTGCAGTAGAGCTCCTCATTAATCTAGTTGTAGAGCAGTGATTCTAAACCTTCCGAATGTCGTGACCCTTTAATACTGTCCTTCATGTTCCCCAAACATAAAATTATTTTTGTTGCTACTTCATATAGGTAATTTTACCAGTGTTATAAATCATAATATAAATATAGGATATGTGACTCCTGGGGTTGTGACCCACAAATTCAGAACTACTGTTCTAAGAACTGATTTTACCTTTGAGACTTAAAATATCTAACTCATCAACTTAAGTTGGAAATTGGGTTGTTTTTTAGAAAGTCAGCTAGTTTTATGCATCAATCCATAATGAGAGAAGGAACAGAAGGGCATTTAGTTAGAAGATCACTAAGCTTATGATAAACATGGGTGGTATTGCTGGTAGTAATTTAATATACTACTTTACCTTATGATTTATCATCCTTTTTAAAATGAGCTAACACAAGCATTTCAACCTTTCTCCATACTATAACATTTCAAGTAGATGCTTACCATAGGCTAAGGTACTTATCCCCAGGAGAAGCTTTGATAGATTGGCTTTTCAGACATGACTTTCTGGAATTACTGTTGCAAACCATACTGGTTAGTGAAACTGTCCTTAGCCTTTCTGAACAGGAGCCTTGAAAGTGGACTTAGATCCTTTTTCTGTAGTCCATTTGAATTGCTAGTAATGAATTTGGAAAGCAATACTATAATGTTTCTGAATGTTTTTTTTCCTTTTTACTAGGAATAAAAACACTAATCTTTCCAAAGACACCAGAGAAGCAGTTTTACAATGAACATCATCACTGCAGTTTCTATGAGTTTTTCTAAAATATCAGTTTTACAAGATTATGCTCTTTTCACTAGGTGCAGTGGTGCACACCTTTAATCCCAGCAGAGGCGGGTGAATCTCTTAGTTTGAGGCCATTTGGACCTGCAGGGCTGTACAGAGAAAGTGTCTTGAAGCCTTCACCCTTAAGAAAAGAAAGATGATGCTCATGTAGTACTTAAGCTCTGAGTTACTGAGTCTCAGCTGTGTCTTTTAGTTAATGATTATGTTTGGTGGAGCTGTGCATGCTTATAGTCCCAGGAAACTGGGTTTTGGAGACAGGACTGCCATGAATTTGAAGCCAGCCTGGTCTATAAAATGTGATTCCCTTCCCAAAAAAGAGTTTTATTAAACACCTATTCTATAAAATTTGCTCATCAATGGGGATTTTTATAGATGTTCTACATTTTCTTATTTATAAATAGATGAATGTATAAAAATGTGGTATGTCTACAGAATGAGGTTTTATTTAGCCATATAAAAGAATGAAGTAATGTAATTTATATGAAAATATGTTGAGCAAGAAATGAAACAATACAGATTTAGAAAGACAAATACTTCCTTTTTAAAAAATACATTATTTATTTTATGTATATGAGCACAATGTCTTCAGACACACCAGAAGAGGGCATCAGATCCCATTACAGATGATTGAACTCAGGACCTCTGAAAGTGCTGTTAACCATTGAGCCATCTCTCCAGCCCAAGACAAATATTTCTTATCTTCCCTGTATACAGACTCTATATTTAAGAATACTACAGAGAGAGGATATGGGACATCAGCATAAATATAATCAAACTACATTACATGTATGCATGAAAAAGGCACAATAAAATCTATTGTTTTATACACATACTATTAAAAAGTTTCAAAGTAGTTTAACTGATTGTATAAAATCACTATCTGTTGGCGAAATGGGGTCATTTATAAATTGAACAAATCACAATCTATTTCTAGTATAAAACTAGTGGAGATTTCAGATAGGTTCACATTTGTGGCAAAACACTAAATGTTTAAGATGCCAGTCTCATCTTCACCTAATACATCACACTCTTAGTCTTGGATTATAGTTGATTTGAATATTTTCTAGAATTGACTTGGAATATGTAATATGGCTCTCCTTAAGACTCATATTGCCTGAGTTATGAGCAAAAACGGTTTTGTCTCCATGGCTTTGGATATGCCTTTTTTCTCAGATACATTAAAATAAAATATCGTTTCTGTATTCTTAAATTTTCTTTGGACTTGTGGAAATTAAATGGTATACAAGTTGCTGATTATTAAAAATACTGTGAATCATCTCTGCTTTAAATGGCTTTAAATTCAGAAGTGAAAAGTATTATATGTATTTCTATTACTAAATAATAAGATCTTCCTCATTTGTCCTGCTGACAAAGCTTGGACTTATCTAAATTAAATGATAAATATTTTAATAAAGACATGGTGTTTGGTTTTCTTAATATGGCTGTGTGCACAGATAGTAACCAAACCACAGGAGAGTCTGTAATATGTTATTAATCAAAAGCAAGCTGAAGTTTAAAAGAACAATTTAGTCTTTATTTTTGTAGATATCATGGTTTCTTCCTTTTTAATCGTAGCACTCAGAAGGCCCAAGTAGGAAGAGAGCTATGAGTTCAAGGCTATCTTAGGATATGTTGTGAAATACTTCCCCCTAGAAACTAACAAATATACCTTTTTTGTTATGAAATTAAGATTTCAAAGCAAATTCTTTTTTTCCCATTGATACCCCTTGCCATTTCGAATTTTTATGTCCAGCTGAGAAAAATGTCTTTTTTTTCTCATGAATCGTGGTAATAATAAATTAAACACTTCCTAGGATAGAAATACTATAGTAGAGCTCTTTATTCAGTTGTTTATTCAACTAATCTTCTTGAAGGATACTTCCAAAGGAAACAGTAACACCCCCTTTTGTTCTACTTTGGGGCAGTCCTCAGGTTTCTCACATCCTCTCTTGTAAACTTGCTAAGGTCCTTTCTACTAACATCAGTATTATGCACAACTTCTGTTCTTCTAGGGAGAGGAAAGATTATAAACCAAAGTCATTATATGTTATGACTTCACAGTGGCTATGTCTAAACAAATTGTTGGTTTGATAAGTAAGAGATAGATAAAGGGGTTGGGGATTTAGTTCAGTGGTAGAATGCTTGCTAGGCCCTGGGTTTGGTCATCAGCTGCAGCGGGGGGGGGGGGGGGGGGAGGGGGGGTGGATCAAGAATATGACTCTTAACTAGTATTGTATTAACAGTACTACAAACCAGATGGCTTAAAGGGTGAAATTTGGATGGATGTATATAGATCATTAGTTGAATGCTAAAACAACATATATAAGATCATGGGTTGGCAATTTCTAGCATTACAAAACAACAACAGAAATCGCAGATATATCAATATATATATTGCATCAGGATAGATGGGAGAAGTCCAAAGTATAAGTATCATCACAACCATCCTGCTAAACTTAATAGGGCAGAATCCCTTCTTGCCTCTTGTAGCATTTGACGATTTTTAATTTCCCTTGGCTCTTTACATATTTTATTTTAATCTCTGTTTCTTTTGTCACATGACCATCTTCCATGTGTTTCTTCTCATAAGGACAGCAGTCATATTGTATTGGAGGCCACATTAATTGACTCTAATTTCTTCTTAACTTGATTTTTCTTCTGCCGAGATTATATTTTAGCATAAAGCTTGTTTATAGGTAATGGAGCATAGGGCTCCAGCATATGTTTTTGACAGGCATATCTTTATTTGTAACACTTAGAAATTGTATTGACGTAAAGGTAATGGAAACCAAAACTAAGTTGTTTCATAAAAAACAAACATTTAATTCTCAATCCAAGACAGTATGTATTTTTTAAACATAACAGAAATTCAGTTATGGTCTATTCATGATTCTCCTGTGATTCTTCTTTTTCTTCATCTGTCAACAACAGCAGCACCTATTTTCATGGTCACAACACAGTTCAACAACGCTATACAGACTTGTT